>NW_025111152.1:0-1394166 GCF_015476425.1 Leptopilina heterotoma
TCAACGCGATTAAGCAGTCTTTCCATTTCTTTCCTTGCATCCGCACCGATAGTTTTCAATAGTGCCGAAAAATAAATAAGAATCCGTGCATAGAAACTACGAAATGCTTCTCTGTTTTCTCGTTTAGCCTTGGTAGCGCCCGGTTTCTCCCCGGATCAGTGGTCCGAACTAAATGAGCGATTAGAAAATTTGGAGGTCCTACTATCAACAATTATTCGTACACCATCTTGCCTTGCGGTGCAGGGTCAAGCGCTTAGAGAAACGAACAGGTTTGCCTCATATCATGGGTAGCTGCACTTGCTGACTCTCATGCTACCAATACAGAGAATTTGATAGCTCTCCAAGAAAAGGTTACCATTCACAAAACAATCGACGAACTGACGTCACGACTTTTAAAATTGACAATCAACTAAAGTTTTTTTTATGACTCCAGAGTGAATAACGTCTACTTTCCAAATTCAGACGAAAACATTATAGACTATTAGAGAGAAATATTTTTCTTTATGACAGAAAGCATTAAATTGGACAGGTGCAATTACTTATTAGAATTAAAATCGGATATTTAGAAACTCAACAGCTCTAAACCTAGAAGAGTGAGAGCCGTCAATAGCAGAGTCACGCAGCTACAAACCTCAATCGCGCAACTAGAAATAGAAATGAGGAATCTAAGTCTAACAGAAAAATGAATGATAATACGCCATCTCCTTACTATTATTCAACTAATACCAAAATTACGAGGAGAAATAAATAATCGGATTATCATTGATTTTTCAAAATTAAACAAGACTTTTGTTAGCAGGCAAACTTTGAAAAATAGGATTAGGAACTTTTTCTCTCGATTACTTCGAAGCAGCAATTAGCAGAATAATTCGCGGTGGCGACACAGCTCGCGAATTTCGACAATTGCCAAGCAACATCCTTTCTACACCTTGATTAAGACTATTGTATATACTATTATTATATTGTGTTAAGACTAATATACAAAAATGTCTACCGGGGGTGTAACGGGATCCAAAACCCCAACGGGATCCAAACCCTAACGCGACCTTACTTTGCAAGGAGAAGTTGCCAAACGTAGGACCCCTCTTCCACAATTAGATCACACTAACAATGTTGTCTCTGTACTCGAGCAGATGTCCGTACAAACTAACTCGCAAAACATACTTCTTTTGACGGCCGCCAGCCCCCTCTCAAAGACTTTCTGCAAGAAATAGAAACAGTGCCGCGTTTATAGCTGAAGTGTCGGAGCGGGCTTTCTCAAAGCCGTTCTGAGTAGACTAAGAGGCTCAGCGCGAGATAGTGTTCGTGGGCTCCGCTTCAACGGAATAAATGAACTTACGGAGCACTTAAGAAAACGGTTCGCATCCTCGAAAAAGTACCAATAGTACCTAGACAATATAATGACGATTAAACTAAAATAAACTGAGACGGTAAGCGACTACCATGACCGATTAAGAGGACTGATAAGCGGTGCGAGACACGCGCTAGAACTCAAATATAACAAAACTTATCTCGAAGTAGTTCGAAATGAAGTCGGTGCTAACGAACGCGGACTCGAAATATCCGAAAGCGAGATAATCATGCAGCCTGTAGTGGAGAACGCATTCCGCGCTTTCGTTAGGGGTCTGCCCGATGAAATGTCTACATTTGTCGACACGCGCAACCCCCGAAATCTCGATGAGGCTCTCGAACATGCCCTTTACGCGGAAGAATGCCGTAACTATAACGAAAGAGTTAGGTCGTCCTCCTACCACATCACTCGAGCAGACGATAGAGCTCGATCCCCTAGCCCATACAGCCGTCAGGTGAGAAGGGCAAAGTGTCAATGGAAAAAAAAAAGGAAAAAGTGATAGTGATAGGGAGAATAGTGGCCCTGACCAGCCGAAGCCAACCCAGCGGGGTGATGCATATACGGAGCAATTGGCGGCATTCTACAAATCGATGATGCCGCCGTTTGGCCAACCAATGACTTATGCGCCCCTATCCAACCATGCCGTATCAGCAGCCCTCGACAAATGCTGCCCTTACCGGCCGGTACAGCCCCAACACAGTACCAACAAACAGGGCACCAACACAAGTTATAGGCCGAGTACTACCTCACCTCGCTCAGCCTCGCCAGGTCCACAAGTAAATCCGAGTTTTCAGAAACCGGATTTAAACTTCCAGCAGACTCGACGCTCCGACGCGGCCCCGAGTCCAACTCCCCAGCGTCAGAGACCGTCCACTTTGCCCCGGACCAGTTGGATCCGTAGAGCAAAGTCCAGGGAGAGACTCCCCAGTAGTTCAACTAGATGCACCTGAGTTTTCAAAGAAACAAAGGTGAACTTCTTAGTTGATGCCGGCTCTGACACGAATTTAATTAAAACCAATATTTTGAAACCCGAACTCACACTTGATCGAAGCAAGTGCACTGAGATTACGGGCATTACCAATCATTCGGTCCAAACATTGGGAACTGTCGAAGTTACAGTCCTCAATGTTCCGATCGAATTTCAAGTTGTAAAAAGTAGCTTTCCGATCTCTACATCTGGAATTCTGGGAAGACCGTTCTTGCGTCACGAACAGGCTCAACTTTCCTTGAGACATAATGCTCTTGTAACCATTACAAATCCGGTGACTCATATTCCGTTTGTGGACCGCGAATCACTGGAAGCTAGAGAAAAGTTGAGACCTCAAATTAAACCATTCGCGAGAATACTAAGAACTCAAGCTCGAACCAGAAAACTAATAGCGATCGATGTGCTTAACCCGGAATTAAAAGAAGGCTATCTACCGCGCGTGCAGGCCCCAGGAGGTGTTTACCTGGGAGAAGCCCTAGTTTCGAGTAAAGATGGTGTATGCCATGCGATGGCTATTAACACTACTGAGGATGACATTGACTTACGACTAGATCCACAGAAGCTCATTCCATTTGACTTCTGCAAATTCCCCGGAGAAGAATTTTCTGATTCTGACTCCGAGAAATTGCAAAAGATCACGGACATGGGAACTTCTGATAGGGTCCGTAAAGTCAAGGAGTCCCTTACATACCTCTCATTTGACTCCGGAGTGTAAAGAGATGGTAAATCGATGGGCGGAAGACCTTTTTCTGATATATTCCATCTTAATGGAGAAATGCTCACTTGTACGCACATGGTACAGCATAGAATTCCGACCATCGATGACCAAGTGATCCGAAAGAAACAGTACATGTCTCCTAATGAGGCCTTGGAGCAAATAGATGCGCAGCTCCTAAAGCAATTCAATAGCGGGATAATAGGTCATTCTAATTCCGATTATAATTCTCCACTACTAATTGTGCCGAAAAAACTCGACGGTTCAGGAGAAAAGAAGTGGAGGGTTGTAATCGATTATAGGGCCCTAAATGAGAAGGTAATTGGAGACGCATTCCCATTGCCAAATATTAGTGGAATATTCGATCGTGTGGGAAAAGTCAGGTTCTTTACCGTCTTTGATTTAGCAAGTGGGTTTCACCAAATCGAGACACACCCCGATGACCGACACAAAACGGCGTTCTCTTCGAGAAACGGTCATTATGAGTATCACAGGATGCCCATGGGTATAAAGAATGCTCCTCCCACTTTTCAACGATTACTTAATAGTGTACTAAGTAGCATGCTCGATACTGAGGCATTTGTCTATTTAGATGACATTATTATTTATTCGGACACACTTAAAGAGCATGATGTTAGAGCCCGGCGGCTTTTCGCTAAGCTTCGGGAAGCAAATCTAAAACTTCAACCTGACAAGTGTGAGTTTTTGAAAACGAAGTGGCGTACCTGGGCACATTATTAGCGGGAATGGCGTCAAACCTAACCCCAACAAAATCGAAGCCATTAAAATTTCCCTAAACCTAAGACGCAAAAGGACATTAGAAGTTTCTTAGGGCTATCCGGATATTATCGTCGTTTTATTAAGGACTACGCTAAATTAGCTAAACCTCTATCGGAATTGTTAAAGAAGGACGTAAAGTGGGAATGGGGTGAATCACAGTGTAAAAGCTTTTTAAGACTAAGAAAATACTTGTGTCGCAAACCTATTCTGCAATATCCAGACTTCCAACAAAGATTCAAGTTAACCACTGACGCCTCAGAATATGCAGTAGGGGCAATGCTAACTCAAGAAGTAGACGGCATAGATTTACCTGTGAGCTACTTCTCAAAGGTCCTTAATAAAAACGAACTAAACTATCCCAAAGCTGAAAGAGAATGTTTGGCGGTACTACACGCTGTAGAACATTTTCGACCCTATCTGTATGGTCGAGAATTCACACTAGCGTGTGATTTTGGTAAAATAAATCGAATTGTGCAGGCCCTATCATACAATCCCGTGGAAGAGAAGGCGACTAAAAATGATCAGTGTTCTAACGCGAGTTCCGAGTCGGACTGGACCGATTCGTCACTAGACAATGCTGCAGATACCGAAATCGATGCCCCTAAAAATGACTCTACTCAAAAACCACCGCCACTCCGTCCATTGCCTATCAAGGACAGTAAAAAGGACAATAAAAAGGCTAGTGCGGGAAAGGATCCTAAGAATGTTAACCCCTCCCAACCCAGTCCTTCTTCCACAAGGCCTCATACTAGATCAACTTCTCAATCAGATAAGAGGACCATTTTAAAACCTAATCCAACTTTCAAATTACCTGGAGCTTCGTCAAAGCTCCCACAACAAAACCAGGAAAGCGGCAGCGAGCCTCCAACCTAGAATTCCTACGCGAAGAGCGACAGCCCCTGGACCTTTGAACTTCAACCCACATCTATCCTGAAAGGACCAAAGGGAGCTGCATCAAGCAACCGACCCATGAGGATGAATGCTGACAACTTCCAACTCCCTGGTCCATCTTCGAGATCTGAACCTCCACCCCGACGACCGGGAAGACCTAAAGGCTCTACCCAACCAAAGGAATCCGACGGAGAGGAGCCCTATCGGCCTCCGGTAGCAGTAAGCTCAATCGACCCTGATGTCAGCTGTGATAGCCAAAAGATTGAGAGGACCACCCCCTTAATTGTGTCGCGAAGTGTATACGGAGGACGAACGACCAACGACCTCAGAAATCGAAGCCCAACCTCAAAAGATTCATGCAAGAAAGCTGGGATCTTAAATTAAAACTGAATTAAAACAAAGTGATTCCAAAGTTGTCTTGTCCAAGGATAGAGCGACTGGGTTCGACTGTCCACCGAACGACTGGAAGACGAACGATAACAAAACCCGTCAAGAACCAAAAAGCCTACGAACGATTGAAAAAGCCTTGAAACATGCTGATTTATTTTGGGAGCTGCATGACAAGGGCATGATGGTATTGAAGGTAATGAAAATGCAGATCGCCTTGCTAAAGACCATAGTGCTTCGATAGTGTTTCCCCAGTGTTCCGATATCAGCCCAACCCCCAAGCCAAGCGCCAGAGCTATATAGTGATCAGCGTTTTGCCACGTCGCAGCGAAGAAAGCTGATCCCAATGTTTCAACGAAACTGAAGAGCAATCTCCTGTTTCCCTTTGTCGAATGACCCTATACAACGTTTACGTAGATGCGCATGTGGAGATAATGGTGGAACGAGGCCCAGCAGGCATAGGAGTGTGGTTCGGACCCGACCATCCCCTTAACGTGTCGCGAAGATACGGAGGACGACAAACCAACAACGCCTCGAAATCGAAGCAGCTACAGTGCGATCCATCAGCAAAGAAGCTGGGATCAGAAAACTTAGAAAAGTGATTCCAAAGTTCTTGTCCAAGGCATAAAGGAATGGGTTCCAAAATGGCAAAAGAACGACTGGAAGACGAACGACAACAAACCCGTCAAAAACCAAAAAGCCTACGAACGAAAGATTGGAGGGATGTCACCGAAGGTTTGAAAAATTTAAAGTACGCGCTCACGCTGGACAATCAAAATCACTGCCGTATGGCAAATTCTGGAGACCTTTTAGGTCCTCTCCCACAAAACAAAATGGCGGAACTAGTAGCAGGAATATTCCGCGGTGACGATATAAAAATCACCTTGTGCCACGGAAGAATCCAAGTTCCTCCCTTAGAATTGCGACCCAAGATAATATCAGAATTCCACAGTAGCCTTGTAGGAGGTCATAAAGGCATTACGAAAACGTACCGTAGAATACGCGAACGATTCTACTGGCCGAGACTGCGAGACGAAGTTACAGAGTTTATTCGACAATGTAAAAGTTGTTTCGAGAATAAACTGGCTAGGGCCCGTACGAGAGAGCCTATGATCATAACGGACACACCGGCTATGCCTTTCGACAAAGTGTCTTTAGATACTGTAGGAAAACTTAGAACTACCCCCAATGGGAATCGGCACATTCTCACAATGCAAGATAACTTTAGTAAATATTGCATTGCCGTTCCCATTCCAGACATAAAAACCACCACCATCGCTCACGCAGTAGCGACAAACCTTTTTGCCACGTTTGGAGCACCCAGATGTGTACTCACAGACAGAGGCGGAAGTTTTGTGAGTTCCCTAATGCGGAAGCTTGAAGGGAATATTTGGTGTCAAACAGCTTACAACTTCTGGCTATCGACCCCAAACCAATGGAGCTCTAGAAAGAAGCCACATTGAGTTGACAGACTACATTAAACACTACGCAAGGGATTTCGACGATTGGGATCGTCTGCTCCCATTTGCGATGTTTAATTATAACACGTCAATTCACGAGGCGACTGACTTCACTCCGTACGAGTTGGTTTTTGGTCATATAGCAAGAATCCCAAGTTCTTTTCCACAAGGGCCAGAACTTGAAACCTATGGGTCATACCTGAGAGATCTTGTCACCCGAATGACCGAGCTGCAAAATTTGGCGGCTGAAAGTCTAAGAAGGGCAAAATGTCATTCTAAAGAATTCTATGATCGCAAGGCTCGACCATCGAATGTTAAGGTTGGAGACCAGGTATACACCTACAAGGAGGTAAGAACAAACAAATTTGACAACAGAGCAAGCGGTCCGTATACGGTTGTAGACATTACCCAGAATAATAATGTTATTCTGGAAAACGAGAATGGCGATAGGTTCGCCAAACATAAAGATAAGGTATTGGTTACCCATTTGTAACCAATACTTCGCTAACGTCAATATTAACATTTAATTCATTTTAGGAAAAAGGAAAATTATGATGAAAGGACCAACCGTTTTCCTCCTGACAGGCCTAACCTCTATCCTAGTTCCAGTGGCAATCTGTGGATCCGACTCCTTTCCAAGGACTTCTGATGAGTAGCAGTTCCAAATTACCCCGTTGCCTGTTAGCAGTGGGATATATTATGAGCATCTTGGTACCGTAAGGAGATCCGTGACCAACTGGAGAGTGACCATCTTCCTGGACATAAGCCGGCAACATGGATACATCGACGACCTGAAGGCCCGATTGGAGAAATTGAAGAACCATTGCGCATCTGAAAAGAATTGGTGCCATGAGTTTGTAGTCCATCACCCTTGGGAGGATAAATGGGAAATGGCTTCCGAACTGCAGGAGCAGTTCCAAACCCAAATCACCGAATTAGAAAACAACCGCAAACCAATGCCGAAGAAGATGACAGCTCAACTACGAATGAGGCGAAGCGTGCCCCTACTTGGATTCCTAGGAAAAATCGCTGGTCCCATCGCCGGTGTTTTAAATTACGAAGATGGAGAGAGATACGATGCCATCATCTAGGAATTGAATTCTGCACAAGCCAATCTGTCTCACCTGGTTGGACGTCAAACCCACGTTGTGAGATCTCAGCTCGACACACTCCATACCCAAATCGAAAAACACAGCTCCCTAATAAATAAGATTAATCAAAACCTGGACCTGCTAATTAAAAATCAAGAAAATCAATCAGCAGTTAAAGTCGAGTTAGAAAAAAGGGACGCAATATTCAATCTACTGGGAGCATTGAAGACAGGGTTGGACCACAACATTCGAGTCACACAAACCATGCTGGAAGCAGTCCATACGGCCAGACAAGGAAAACTACACCCTGGACTGATTTCATCTAAGCAGCTGGAGCCCATCCTACGTGACGTCCAGGATCATCTTACCGAAGTACAGTTTCCCTTACCTGGACCCGCAGTCAGCATCGATGAATTGATACCGATCTCCACTGTCACCATCTTATGTGTCAATCGTCAATTAAAAATCCTAGTTGATATCCCTCTACTGGAAAAATATAACTACCAGGCATTGAAAATGCATTCCCTTCCAACTGTCCAGGAGGCAATAGGAAATAAAACAATAAGAGCTTATGTAAAGACCAAATATGACTATCTTATTGTTGATGAAGAGCAGCACACCTATCTTCTACTCACGGAGCGAGACTGGAAATCCTGTAAATCAACAACATCATACCACGCTTGTTTGAACGGAATTCCTATCTACAATTTGAAGGAGAGACCAGCCTGTGAACCATCACTCTTAATTAATCCAACTATCGACAACCTAAGAACATGTGAGATTCGAATTACTGTTAATTCTGAGTCCTTCTGGAAGCCGTTAACCACCCTTTCCAGCTGGCTATACTCTTTTTCTAAGATGGAAGATGTATTGGTCATTTGTCATTCTATGACCCCTATCAAGATTAACCTTAATGGAACCGGTATCTTGAAATTGGCACCTGGCTGCATGGCAAGGACCCAGGATACAATAATCCCAGCAACCATTTCTCAGGTTGGACAAACAGAAATCATCTATGAACCCGACCTGCATCTGAATTTGACTAAATTATCCCCAGTAATTCTCAACTACGGTCACTTGTTAACCATGACCAATGACAACAATCAAAAGGAAGAAGTGGCTGATCCGAAATTTTCCACCTTCAGGATGAACTCCCAAACATTGGATGAGCTGGAACAACAACTGGAGGATCTTGCCATTAAAAGGCACATCGGAAAAAATCAAACAGTCCTTGTTTACTCATCTTATATAGGACTGTTGTTACTATGCATTCTCCTCATATTTTGTCTTTGTCAATTACGCACGAGAACAATAATCTCTAAATTGGTTGGTTTCTTGCCCAGAAAGTCAAAAAGGGGCCATATTGAAGTTTCAAGAAGAAGGAGAAGAAGAATCAGTCTACCCGAGGACAAAATAGTCGATACACAGGAACCATCAACTTCAGAATTAACTCCAAAATCAAAGGAGTTATATTCTGTCATCGAGAGAGGATAAAAGTCTGCTACGTCCGAAGATTTACCATCACCGAAGATCAGATAACTGACAACGCCCAGACCAAAACAACATCTCAAACAATTGCAGCAGGTCGAGAAGGCAGAACTGAGATATGCTCTTCGACCCACACAAATATCATTCCTCGCCTCACCGAAGACCACTGTGAAGATGCGGATTCAACTCCCAACACAGAAGCTTCAACCAGCGTAAAATTGTTATCATATGCAAGTAAAAAGAAAAACACCCCAGGAACGTTCCCCTCTTAATCCAAAATGAAAAGGGGGAAAGCAAGAAAATTTTATTATTTCTAATTTTGAGCTCGTTTAAGGTAATGATTTTCACTTCCTTACATTTCGTCGAATTGAAGTTTTTACTTCTGTTAACGTTCGCTTAGAAGCTTTCGATTTTATTTTCGTTCGCCCAACTTGTTCTTATAATTTGGTTATGAAATCTAAGTTGATTGGTAAATGTATTGATTGACTTGCTCTCCGCCCTGACATTAGAAATGCCCCATATCCTTAAGTGATTAAATTCGGATGGACAAAGGGAGAAAGGAGAGGCTTGGTGACCCAGTTAAAATTCAATAAAATTGATTTTTTAGGAGCACCTCGGTGTTTTAAATAATCGATATGCCCCGCCCACTGTCCCTCTCCTCTCTTTCTTTTCGTTTGTCTTGACTGTAAGATTGTGCGTTCTCAAAAGGAGGGAGAATAAAAGAAAAAGGAAACCTTGTCTTTTGGTTCAAATCTATTTTTTTTTTTAAAAAAATCTGTTTTCTCCGTCCTTTTCTGAAAATGGTTTTACACACCGCTCAATCAAACCTTTCTACGCTATGACAATGAATTGATATTGTCCCAAAAAAAAGGGAGATCGCCTTTTTGGCGCAAATCGATGTTTTAAAAGATCAGTTCTCTGTCCTTTTCTGAGAACAGTTTTATACATTTACTTAATTGATCCACCATCTTTCCACGCTATGACAATGAATTGATATTGTCCTACCAAATAGAATGGAAATAGGAGAGAAAGGAGCTCCCCTTTTGGTGCAAATCAATGTTTTGAAGGGATCTGCTTTCTCCATCCTTTATTGAAAACAATTTTATTGTTTCATAATCCCCATTTTACTATGACAACGAATTAATATTGTTCTGGTGAAAATAGGATGGAGCCAAAAAAAAAAGGGGGGGAAATATATATATATAATTTTTATTATTCACTCTTTAAGGCGAATATAATTTTCATCCCTCCTATTTTCACCATGCCCCTTGCGATTATCTTGTGACGACCTATAATCATAACTCCGTCAACATCCATCAGCAATGAAGATAAAACGGGATAAAACACAAACAATGAACCATAAAATTTTCTAAAGCTACCTGACTTCTATAAAAATAATTTCCTTTTAGGAAATAACAATTTACTTAAGAATTACAATATAATTAAAGTTTTACTTACGGTAATTATTTTTTTGATCAAGCCTCCATAATGGATAAATCCAATAAAACATTAAAAAAAAAACAACAAGCATATGCTCTCTTGAAAATTTTAAAATTGACTCATTTTATGCCAGTAAATCTTTTTGCGCAAATTAAAAAAAAGAGAAGAAAAGGGAGAGCAGCAAATACTCTTTCGAAAATTCCAAAATTGGTAAAAATTTTAATCTCCTTCTTTTCTTCTATCTTTCAACTTCAAGCTTTGTTTTCAACCCTCTTTATTCTATCCTTTTGTTGTCGTTACTTAATGTTTCTCCCCAGCGATGAATAATAACTTGCATTCTTACTGGTATCGCCTATTTTGCCCTATAGGATTACCTTGCCAACTGCATTATTGATTTAACACAATCCTAGTTTTTTTTTTTACTTAAATAATCCTTAATTCAAAAAAAAAAATTTTTCATAAATTTTTTTCTTTTTAATTAATGCGTGATTCGTGAAGTATGCAACTAAAGAAACAAAATATACCATCAACTTCCTTTATTAAAATTAAAAAAAAAAGAGGGACATTGTAACTAAACATCTAGTTTTGTTAAATTTTTTTTATTTTTGTAGATAAGATAGAAATTAAAAGAAGTAGTAAAAATACCGCCGTTACGTAACTTTACTGTTCTCCATTATAGTAAATAACATTATATACTAGGATATTAGGTAATAAAAAAAAAAGAGAAAAATATATATCTATTTCCTTAAGGTTAAAAAAAAAATTATGTTTTAAGTAATAGAATTGTAAAGGTTAAAATAAAAAAAAAAGAAGACTTTAAAGCACGCGAGTGTGCTCGCGACGACGCAATCGGGCCTCCCTCTTCCGCTCCCGACGAATGTGTCGCCCTTCCGGTAGGGAGCGATGTCCCACTGTCTCGAGCGCCTCATCCACCGGGATATTGTAACACTAAAAAAAAAAGGAAAGGAGTAAAAGAAAAAGGGAATCCTTCTTACCGTATAAATTTTTTTTTACCAAATTAACTCCTTAATTAATTGATAATAATGTAAAAAAAAACAATATCTATAAAATTCAACATTTAAATCCCTCAATTGGTCCTTACCAATTGCCACCGTGATCGGAAGCAAATCATTTCTCCTTCTACGGGGACGAATTCCTGAATGTATGAGAGGAAGTACTCCTCCCTCAGTGTATAGGCCCCGAAGCGTGGCGGCGAGTGGGCCAGCAGATCCTTCAGGGGACTAAAAAAAAAAAGATGAAAATTATCTCTGCACATATAAAAAAAATATATTTTCTTCCCAATCGTAATGATTACAGCATTTCAGTATAGCCTCTCAAAATACGTACACTCGTTCCTCCTCTATACAGTTAGATTCTCCCCCTACGATGACGACCAAGTCTCCATCCTCTCTTTTCACCATAACAGGGTCTCGAAAGGAGGCCTAAAAAAAAAAGGAAAAGGGGAATGAAAAAAGAACGAAAGAAAAAAAAAGGGGGAAAGGAAGATTTCCTTTTATTATTATTATCATAAGTTGACCTTACCGTCGCCCAAAATCCTCTGCCCAAATACTCCTCCGTACTTCTCCGCCAGTAGTACTCCTGACGCCAAATCATTCGGGAGTATTTTCGCGGCGGAGTACTATTCAGAAGCTCTTCGCTGAAGTCCCACCCTAAATTGGGATTTATTCTATGTGGTACTGGGACCCACCGGCCATACTCTACCACGATTCTAATGAAATGAAAAAGAAATTTTTTTTATTTCCCTTGTTCTATTAGAAGAAAAATGTTCGTTCTCTTACAAATTATAAATTATAAATTATACTATGAAAATGGTTAATGGTATTATTGGAGAGTAGATTCAATAGAATTAATCGAAATATCGGGGTTGTTACTTTCGGAGAATCGGTCATAATCAGAACATTGAAGTCATGCCTAGACTAAATGATTTTATTAAAAAAAAAGGGGAAAATTATAAATGGGGTTACCACGTTTCGCTCTTTCCAAATTCCCTGACTTTTTCCAAATATTTTTTTTTAGGTCAAGAAGTGGAATTTTTTTTTAGTTTTAATACAAAAAAAAAATTTTTTCTTTTATTCAGCAGCCTCATTTTAGAATAGATATGCAGTCACCATTATTTTCTAACGAAACTAAAATTTCAAAAATTTAAGATATGACGAACATCAGTATTGTTAGAAAATTCTGCAAGAATTAAATTGTTTGACTGCAGGGGTCAATGTTTCATTGAATGATTGAGTGTTTCTTAAAATTGAATTCTCATATCAAATTTATCAACAAGTTTTTTTTTTCTCTCCTTCTTACAATTTAACTCTTTCGACGAATTTAGTTTCTTTTTTTTTGAATAATTTAATTTATTGAGAAGTTTGATAAAAGTTATATTGGAAGTGATTGAGGTTCTAACAAGAATTTTGTTATAATTCTTGGAAATGGTTAGGTTTCTGAGAGAATTGGAATGCTCTTTGAAAATAATTGGATTTTGCAATCAATTGCAAGTTCTCTAAAAATTCATTTTTGTACTTCCAACTAAAATTTTTTTTATATAAATCCATTCCTTTTAATAAGTAAATAAATATTTAAAAGAAATTATCGAACCAATAGAAATTTCGTGAAATTCAACTGAAAATAATAAAATTTATCAAAAAAAAAAAAAAAATTTTTTTTTATCAAAAACTTTTATCAAATCGAGTGTTCAAAGTATTTTAATTCAATAACTGACAAATAATTAAATTTTATAAGGACTCTCATTTTAATGTATTTATATTTCTTGGTGTGAAGATAATAATTAGAATTTTACTAGCTAAAAAAAAGAGATAAAACTCAAAATTAAAAAAAAAAATTGAATTTTCGCAATGTTCCTTAAACAAAACAAAAAAAAATTCCAAATTTGCCTCAGTTGTAACTGTAAGAATTATTAATTTTGCTATTAAAACAATATTATATTCAAACGTTCCCACTCTGAGAGAAATCAAATATTTTCTAAAATTAAAAAAAAAATATGTTGCCTTAATTAATAAGATTACAAACTTTGTCTTTTATCAAGTGAATGGTTTATAAAGGGGTCTAATTGAGTTTTTTTTTTGAAGCCATTTGAAGTATTTATTTTAATTGGTGTTTAATTGAGGAATTCTTGAATAGTCGAATTTCGTGGACAAATGGATTCTAGAATTCTTGAGGAATTTTTTTTTGTTATTAAAATTAATCATCCCTGTGGAAGAATGGTGATGATTGGAATTGTTTAGAACAGAAGTTGTTAATGTTTTCAAATGATTTTAGAATTAAAGAAGTTCGTACATAAATGTAGTAGAATATTTTTGAGTATTAGGTCACTCTAGAATGAATTAAAAAAAAAAATTTTTCTATTGCGCTGTAGTGGCACTGAAGGCATTTGAAACATTTTATCTAGCGCCTTTCTCGCATTCTGCTCGCAGTGCTGGAGTGAACATAACCTCACCTGCCGAAACTTTATTTCGCGAATTAAAAGAAAATCAGTAAATCTTTCTGTCAGGTCAATTCTAAAAAAAAAAAAGGTAAATCCAGTTTGAGGTTATGTTCTCCAATTCGAATGGAGAGAAACTAATAATATATCAAAAAAAAAAATTTTTTTTTGTTGTTATTCTTGGTGATAAATCATTAAATTGATTACTTAAAATATATCAAAGAAAATCTTTTTTTTTTAATTGAATAAAGATTCATATACAAATTTTTTTTTTTAATTAAGTGAACAAATTAGCGAATGAACCATAAATTTATAATGCAATATTAATTTATATTTGAATTTATTACAATCACAAATATACAAATATTTAGAATCCTTCACTATCATTTGTTTTCTTTAAATGCCACAATATTCTCCAAGAAAACATTTACTTTTACCTTAAAGTTAAAACCAAATTCCTTTGATAGTTGAGTTTGAGGTTATGTTGCATTCTAGTAAAAAGTGCTTGTGCCATTCAAGGCGCTAGAAGAAGTCGGCGACATAAACTGCCATGCAAATTCCAGTGGTGGCGTTAACATATATCTAGGCTTCCATTAAATTTTTCTACCTGGGTTAAGATATTGTTTGGATTTAAAGAAGAAGTCAAAATTTGGTCAAGTAATAAAGTTTTTTTAAAAAAAAAAAGGGAAAAACATTCTACAGGATAAATCCCGTAATTCATTAATTTGTTAATTTTCTAAAATGCTGTTACAAGGTGCTAATATTTTTTATTTACGAGGGAAGTAATGAATAATAATAATATTAATAGTAACAAAATAAAGAAATGTAATATTATCTATCAAACATAATTATAAAAACAAAAGCATGAATTCTAATTAAAAAAAAAAAGGAAATCGCTACTTTATATTTTATTTCCATTTTTTTTATATCAAAACGAAACCAAAAGAATAACCATGGCTAGCTTCAGGTGTAGACAAACTGGACGGACTGAATGAACAAATACGACGATTATAATAGTTAATTGACAGTCTGTAACGAGTTCTATTATGAATTTGTGAAAGTGATTTCATCCTTGTGGGGAAGATGTGATAACTTATGAGAATTATAGAGATTTTTTTTTATCATTCGATAAAAGGTATTAATGTAATATAATTAAAATATTATATATTAATATTTAATGTAATTAAAATTTTATTTTTATCATTTTAGTATTTTCTCCAAATAGAAAAAGACAAATAAAATATTACTAGAAGATCCTAACGATATGACTTCAGATTTTGTGATTTTGAACAATCCAACTTTTGTGATTACTATTGGAAAAAGTGTTGACAATATTAAGTTCAAAATTAAAAAAAAAAAAACTTGTATTGAATTAATTTTGTATATGTGTAAAAGAATTGAATTTTTATCACAACTTTATTTAAAAATTTTCATAATTAAACAAATTTCATAATAAGGGTATTTTATTCTTTTGGTTTAAAAAGAAAGAGATAAGTTTTTTTTATATATATAATTAATAGAAAATTTTTTTTTGTTCTTAATGAAAAGAAATAATTAACAAACTTTTTTTTTAGAAAGAAATTAATCACAGTTTTGATAAAGATATGTTATTTTGATTGAGAATGATAATTAAATTTCTCTATTCTAAATTAAAATTTTCTTAAACCTTATTAACCGGAAAAGGGATTTTGTTTTTTTTTGTTATCACAAAAACACTCAGTTATAAATTCTCTTAAAAACTATGGGGAGTCTCTTGCTATTAGCGATGAGGCCCAATGAGAGTGAGAATGTTGTCCAATTGGACAAGGGTGTGTCTTAGGGGAGGCCCGATGCCTAGCAAGGAAAATTCACAGAAAAACTTCCCGCCCACTGGAAGTGGGACCACCCCAGTCTGGCTTCCATACATTTGATGCTGGAACACTTTGGTATAGTGGTTTGCGTTTCTATGTGCGGAAGGACTCGGGAGATGGCACTGTGCGCACCACCAAATGTGTTTTGAACTATCGGGGAATATATAGCTAAGTTTTTTTTTTTTCTTCTCAATTTTGTTAAAAAAAAGAAGGGGAGTTTATTTTCTTATAAGTCTTAGAACCAATGTATTCATATACAATCATTACTTGACGTAGTTGTAGCCATAAAACTTATTTTCCATTATAAAATGTCTTTACGGGAAAATATGAAAGTTTGCGGAGAATGAGTAGAATTTATTAATTCTAATGAATTAACCCTGTATCAAATTTAAGTAAAATTGATGACAATAATTATTTTAAAAGATAAATTTTGAATTTTAAAAAATTTTGATAATATATGGCACTGGCTGTCGTGCCCGTCTTCGACGGGTTTTGGTTTCTACCAATGCATTTAGCGGTGTTTCTACCGATCTGGAGAATCGGAAATACCCGGGAATTTGATTTCACCGGAGAATTAATAATTGGTAACCATTAGCTATTTCGGTGGTATAATTATACTATTTGAATAGTCTCCACCCTTTAAAAAAAAAAAAATTCAAAAATTATCAAAAAATTCGAGAAACCGAATTTCTTAAAATTTAACATTTTTTTTTCTTTTTATGGCATTTAGCTTAATTATTTTTGTTTAATGTAGCAAATTTCTTACTTTACATACTGATCTTTAAATAAAAAACTTTAATAACTTTTCCTGAAAAGCTTGCTTAAAGATTAAAAATCACTATTTTCTTAGAAAAAAGTTGATCTAAAAAAACGAAAAAAAATTTCAAAATACGTTTTTTTTAAAAAAATTTTATTGTAGAAATGGGTTTTATTTATCTGAAAAAGTTAGCTAATGATAGTTTTGCATTTATTTTACAAAAGATAAAAAATTTGCATTTTTTTGATTTTTCGAATTTTTTGGAAAAATGTCATAACTTTCGTTCAAGTTAATATTTTTTTTATCGGATAAGGCTATCATTGTAAGTTACGTTAATACCTAATAGTGATATAATATCTTATTTAAAAGTTTTTATTTCGATCTAATAAAAATTTATTTCGTTTAAATAATTTTATTTAGTTAAATCAAATAAATCTTAATTGGATTAATTAAATAAATACTTGACTTTAATAAATGAATTTATTTAACACAAATTATTTCTAAATTTTATATTTTTTATGGATTGCTTCTAAACTTTCTATAGTTGAGTATTACATGTTATTTATTAACATTTTAGCATAATTTTGCAAAAAAATAATACTTTGTAACTAAAATGGAAATATAAAAATGTTTTGAATATCAAAAAAATTGAAAAAAATTATCTTGATACCAATTGCTATGAAGCTTAATTCAATAGTATTTGTGGGCTCTCTGATTTAACTTTTAGTGATATCTTGATCAATGTAAAGACAAAAGTTAAACACGGTGTTTATTTTGGTTTAAAACATTTTCCGGCTTTGTCCAAATTTTTCCTGGTTTATTCGACGGGTTTTTTTTTAATAATGCATTTAACGGGGTGTCTACCGACCGGAAAAGACGTAAAATATCAGGGAATTTAATGTAACCGAGAAAAACTGGATCTACTTGCTATATAATTAGTTCAAATTAGACTGTACTATAACTCAAAAAAACTGGAGGGAATTTTAGATTGATTTTAATACATTATATTGATTGAAGTACTACAAATTGAGAAATATTGTTTTCTGCATTTGAATTAGTTAAAAATAACTAATTTGATAATAAAAAGTCGGTCACTGTTTAAAATGGTATTATTTTCCTAATGAAATAGACAATAGTAACTAATTATTATTTTTTCCCTGTCGAATCAAATTCCCGGCTATTTTCCGGTTTTCTGTGTTGGTGGATGCACTATTGAGTGCGTTGTCGGAGACTACGGCCCGTCGGGGACGGGTGCGACGGCTAGTTTTATATAATTTAACGTGTGTAAGTTAGTATTGGCATCATCATTGAAAGAAAGGGGTTATTTGATGTAACATTCAACTAAATTTTATTTTCATGAATTTCTTGATCACAGAATAGTTAGCTTTAACTGTAAATAATTTTCTTATTTTACAAAACACTAAACACTGTGGTTATTAAGAGTACAGTAATTACCTTCATAATCTCGACAAACATAATTATTATTAGAAGTGGCTGCTGTGTTATTAAGGACTACAGCATAAATTTAAATTCTTAAAATCATATTTTATAAAATAGTAACTTAATATAACTTTAATTCTTATAATTCATTAAAAAAAAAGAGAATATGTCGCATCAAATGTCCTTTCTCTATATTTGAGTGATATTAGCATTATGGACACATACCCGTCGGGTGGATGATGATTGCGAGGTCAAAAATTCGATTAGGTCGACAATGTATGGAACCAGAATTCTGGAACTATCGTATGCCTAATATTTACCTCGCAATTTTTTTTTTATTAAAAAAAAACCTAATCCTAAATGTTATTTATTGTTCATTTTTATACTTCATTATATTATATTACATCTTGTAACTGGATAATTAATGCAAGTTATAATTAGTATTTTAGCTACAGATAATTCTGTTTTCAAAGAAAAAAACTTACGAACCATTTATGGATCAATTACTGACAAAAATATATAAGAGAACACTTTGCTTGAAACTATAAATTAGATTTTCATAACTAAAAGATCATGAGGATGTCAATAATTCCGAGTCTTCGATTCGGAGCGATCGATTACTTCATGTTTTATAATAATCAAAGATAGAACGATAAAATTAACATCAATTTCGATTATTATTTCTCAGAGTTTTAACCGAAATCCATTTTAAATCGGTTTTATGAGAAAATTCAATGAGAATTTCATTATTAAAAAAAAAAAAACAACAATTTATTAAAGATTTATTGAATAATTGCATATGTTTTCTGAAATTGAATTCTTTTAAGGGATTGCATCAATTAATTTTCAAGCAATTTGAACCCTTTTGCAGAAAGTAGTATAGATATTAAAATTATTTGAATTTGGTTGGTTAAATCTCGTCGCTTTCAATACCGTTACATTTAATCTACTCTGGAATATTCTTATTGACTGTTTGTCTAATAATAATAATCATTAGAATAAACAGTTAAAAGCGAAGTATATTTTTTTAACCATCTATTAAAAAAAAAAGGAGAGAAGGATTTTCGTTCACAACATAACATAAAATTTAAAAGTTTTGCATTAATATTTTATGTAATTACATTGTTTTGACTAAGTTAAAAAAAAAGGGAATTTATGACAATGGTTGAATAGAATTCTCTGAATTTTATGGAAATCACGGCATTTTACAGGGAATCTATTAAGGGTTCCTGAAAATAATTTAATTATGTCAACAAACATATAAGCAGTAAGAGGGTTCCTTACCTTTTCGCTCCCTTTTGTTTCCCTAATTCTCCCAGCAATTCGACATAGCTGTTCATCCTCGCGACGAGCTCCTTCTTAATGTTCTCCTGATTTCTTGAAGGAAGAAATTCGCCCCCCCCAATGAGGCACTCGGAGAAAACCTTTTTCCTGAGGATGTAATTTTCTTCCCCAGGAAAGGCTTCATATACTTCACGGGCCCCACTAAAAACATCTTTCCCCGAGATGTTCAATTTTTCACACTTTTCGCCCACCATTTTGTTCATTTTCACCATTTCTTCCCTTATATCTTTCACCTCTATTCTTTCCAACATCGATATTAATTCTCTAATTCCCTCCTCTAAAGCCTTATTGTCTGACGCCACACTTTCACTCTTGCCCTTGTTCGCTATCACTTCACTCCTGTCTATCACTTTTTCACTGTCCATTTCACTATTCTTCTTCTTATTTAAATTTATCACTTCACTCCTGTCTATCACTTTTTCACTGTCCATTTCACTATTCTTCTTCTTATTTAAATTTCTCACTTCACTTGTTTTCTCGTTTTCTTTTAATTCACTGCTGTTTTTCACAATCTTAACATTTCTTTCCATTTTTAAAAAAAAAAAAAAAAAAGGAGAATAAAAGAAAAGAAGAAACTTTTTTTTTGTACGCGAGGCAATTAGCTTCCCGGTCGTCACCGAACTGATTTGCGGGGACCTGTGTCTGGACCTCGGCGACATTGAGCCCTTATCACGGTAATTCTATACCAAAACATAAAATCACCGTGACTGGGAACGCACTATAAGAAATACATTGTAACTTCTTATAGTGCGTTAGAAAAAAAAAATTTTTTTCTTTTAACGACTCTATTAGAATTCGTAGAGAGGAAGAACAAAGAGGGCCTGTTTTCCTGAAACTCATAAAATCACACGCACCTTAACTTCGTTTCCACCGCAGTTAGTTTTCGGGGACGAAAACGGAATATTCACGGTGGGTTGTTACGGTTTAACCTAACACTAACTTAAATTTAAAATTTTTATTTAACTCCCTAATTTTTTTAAAATTTTTTTTAATTAATATTAAAGTCCCCTCCCCACATTTTTTTTAAACCTAAGCTCAGCTGAAAGGTGATATCCCGAGATATCACAAAACATAAGCTTACATCAGCACCGCACCGGAAACGAAGTTGGGCTATTTAAGCGCTTTCATTATAAATAGAATTAAAAGACTAGTTAAACAAAATTTATGATTTTCAGGAACTCATTAAAATAACATTATTATAATTTATACATATATATAGTACGAGCAATATTTTATCCTGGATGTCCTACATATTTTTGGTTTGGATGTTTTAGGGTTTACCATGGAGTATCCTTGGATATTCCGTATATTTTAGTGTTTAATATTACAGAAATTACATATGGATATCCTGGATATCCTGTATGATTTTAGTTTGGATGGGTATGTTTATCCAAATATATTTTAGTGTTTAATATTACAGAAGTTACATGTGGATATCCTGGATATCCTACATATTTTTGGTTTGGATGTTTTAGGGTTTACCATGGAGTATCCTTGGATATTCCGTATATTTTAATTTAAATATTATAGAAACTGTTTGTGGATATCCTTGGATATCCTATATTTTGTTGTTTTAATTATCATGAAAATTGCTTGCGGGTGACCTCGGATGCCCCATGTGTTTTGGTTTTAAATGTAATAAGAATTACATGTGGATGTCCTGGGATGTCCCGCATATTTTAGTTTTCAAAATTATAAGAAATTACATCTGGGATATCCTTGGATATTCTGCATATTGCTGTTGTTTTGTTGCGTATACCTTAAAAGTAATTTTATATAAGGTAAAATTGTAATTAAAAATTATAAGAAAGAAAATAATCATATGTATGAACGTCGCCTTTTAAACCTATACATCTTTGGGTGGCTATGGCAATACGCACGCATACATATGATTCCTTAAGACAGCACTAGCATAGCGGCACGCACACATGCATTCTACATATAGTACAGACCACTCATACATAGTTGGCCTCTACTCGTTGCTTCTTCTTCTTCGTTCCATCCTTCCCTCTTCCCCTAGGCCCCAAGTGCTTTCAAACAAACGCACGTGCAACGATTCAAATAAAATATTATTTCCTTTTAAACCCAGCAAAATAAAGGGAAATTATTTATTCAAAATTATTTCCCCATTCAAAATTATAAGGTGTTTCTGAGATTATTGAACAATAATAACCAGAGCACCAGCACTAATTATTAGTGCAATATTATTAATAAATAATTAAATTATTTATTGATAATAGCAATAAATAATTTTTTTTTCTCTCAATTTTTATTAATTATTAATTTTTTTTATTATTAAATTTTTTTTACTTTTTGGAATTATTCGAAAATAATAATTCCGGAAAAGTATCAAATTTCACTTTTCTCGCCTGTTAAACAAACGCACGTGCGATGTAATGGTTATTATTTAGACTCAAATAAAGGCTGGCCTGGTTTTTTGTCTGCGGCCAATGGGCTCACTGCAGTTATGCATGAAGATGAAGATGCAACTTTTACTTGTAAAATTTGTCGACAGAAATAGGTTGTTTTTTGTTAGTACCCCATCTTACCAGCCGGTGGGGCAAGATGGGGAGATTTGCAATTTTTTCAATATTATTAATTATAAGCTTTTTTAAGAAACAGATAGCCTTTGTACGCCTTTTTTACGAAAGACTGATTTCCAAAAATGATAATTAAAAATAATAATAAAGTATATATTCGATAATTTTCGTTTTTTTGCGCTTTAAATCTTAAGTATCCCGTCTTGCCCCACTCTCCCCTACATGTAATAGCGTACTACGGGGGGAGGGTCAACATTCCCAAAAAATGGGGCTACGTGGCTTATGGACGACCCCTAACTAATGATAGTAAAAATTAGAAGTCAATCTGCCACCATTTGCGAAGTTAGGAGTTTATTTTTATAAAACACCTATTTTTCTAAAATGTCAACGTAATCTTAATCACGCTTTATTATATTCTTGCTGAACATGAATATCGTATTTATTTTCAATTAAATTCACGTTGTTTCACAAAATTTTAAAAAAATTGAAATATGGGTTCCGTACTCCCCCATGGGTCAAGAATAGTTAGAGCTAGTTTGGCACGGAAAAATCCTGCTAATGCGACTGGAAATTATAAAAAAATGTTTAATTGTTCTTTTTAGGTTGATATACACAATGGTGCGTAATTATATGTGACCTGGACAGTGAAAAGGGACCTTACGTGCGAAAACAAGTTTTCGAGAAAACAGCAGTTAAAGTTTAACTTAGAAAAACCCTTGTAACTTTTTTAAATATTAATATTTTTTAATCAATTTAGACTTATTTTCTTCACCGTGAATCACAGTATCTAAATAAATAACATACAAGTAATGAAATTTTATTTTCACTAATTGTTTATATAAATTAATAACAAACTCCCCAAACATAGAAAAAATAATCTAAGTTTTCTAACTTGCAACAATAAGTATAAATAAGTGACACATGTTTGTAAGGGTTTTTTTCGCTGATTACGAATATGATAACAAATTTGAATTTTAACTGTTGACAGTTGTCAAAGAAACTGTCAACTTTTCTAAATAATAAAAAAATTATCGTCTTCGTTATTTTAATTTGTATAATAAAAAAATCAGTTTTTTCGTATTTTACTCTTGTTTTTTTTAACTTTAAAATTTTTTTTAAAAACTTCTAATCAACTTATGTTTTTTTGGTTTTCACCATCTTAAAGAGCATTTCAAACCCTATCCGAATCAACAAAAAAGTAAAAAATGATTTTTTGACACGTAAGGTCCCTTTTCATAGACCAGGTCACATATACGGAAAAATGAAGCTTATTGACCAAGAAATTGGTGGTCGTCTGAAGAAAATTGGTAAACTTTCAGGTTCTAGTTCAGACGAATTTTTATTCAATATTGAAATTTAGAAAATGTTCAGAACATATTGTTATTACTTTCAGATATCAATATTAAATAGTCTAAATCCAATAAAATAAAGAAAACAAAAATTTACTGATTTTTTATAACATGATCCGAAAAGGTCTTACCTAACTATTCTTGCCCCATCCTCCCCTACTTTTATTCAACATACAATTCAAAAAATATTTTATACAGTTCAAATTGTAGAAAATTAAATTAAAACCCTGACCATCGTGGGGCCCTTTTCTTTATAGTATTATTAATATTAAATTATTATTATTATTTTTTTTAAATTTTTTTGTTTATACACCCGTCTTAAGCCTACAATCTTGGCTATACAAGTGTTTTTACAACCGTAGAACATTTGTTACAAACATTTCTTAAATTTTACTTAATACTAAATTTTTGCGCCTACAGAGCGACTTAAAAATTAGGAGTACTCGCATTTGCCTGGATCACCCGTCTAATAGGTTTTCTCGCCAGTGGAGAGGGAAACTGTAGAAAACCTCTCCTGAGTACAACCGGTTTATCGACAGTCGAGTTCTAATGGTGTGTACCGGACAATAATCGACGGTGCACATCATTATACCTCGACGTCAAACCTCCCGCTCAGATTGTCTCACGTGCCGGAAAAATACCAAGCCAAAAGGGCGCGAACCAAGGGTACTTACCCTTGGTCCTTAAGACGACCGCCAAGCGAGGCATCTATCCGACTGAGCTAATCTGTCGGTATATTAAACTATTATTATCAATATTAATAATAAAAATGGAAAAAATTGTTTGATTCAATTAAATATTTTATTTGTCTATTATCTATTACTTAGTTATTTTTACCAAATTTGCATTACTTAGGTCAAATAAATGGAATAATTCAAATTAATAAATATTGCTTTAAATCAATTATTATGAAAATTGCTTGATTCAGTAATTCATGTTCTTTTAATTCAAATATTTATTTGAATCAAGAAAATAATTTTTCCAAAAAACTACAGATTTGTTTGTATCAAATATTCATAATAAATCATTATTTTATTTGCGACTAATATACCATTAATTGGGTAAAATAATTAATTATTATTTATCCCAAATGCTTCTATGGACTCACATGCTTGGAAATATTAATATTAACCCTTAAACCGCACCCTGGGTGTGCGACACCCATATTCTAGCTTTTTACTCTAATATCTCATTTAAATTCGTAAAAATTGAACATGTGTTGATATTGGACAGTACATTTTGTACTTAACTTCATGTTTCGTGATTGATATTAGTCTGTCAAGTGTCTTTGTGTATTTGATAATTTTATGAAGTTGACGGCGAAAAATTTCTGCTTGTCTGACACCCAGTTTTTGGTTTAAGGTGATTCCAGTAGTTTAAGAAAACTCTTTTTTAATTATTAATATTAAATAAATCATTATGAAACCTATTTTCCTTCAAAATAGATGTACTGAGCAATATAAGATAATTTTTCAAAAAGATAATATCCTATTCCAGCTTAAAGAACACACTTAAAAGTCAACCTGATTTCAGATTCGTAATCAGCGACCCTGAAAATCCTCAAGTATTCAGTTTCAAGCCAATCTGATCTATTTTTTATTTCGTTGTCCGCCATATTGGATCCGCTATTTTGAATTTTGGAAAACTAATATTAGATTCGTAATCAGCGACCCTTAAAACCCCTGAGTAACAAGTTTCAAGCAAATTCGACGAATTTTGAAAAAAATTTCCGCCATCTTGGATCCGCTATTTTAAATTTCGAAAAACTGATGTCAGATTTGTAATTAGCGATCCCAGAAACCTTAGAGTACCAAGTTTCATAAAAATGCATTAAAAATTTTTTCAAGGGGTTAAATACGTCAAATTCCAATTTCATCCAATATATTTCTCCTTAATCCATTTTAAATACTTCAAATTCCATCCAACATCCAATCAATCGAAATTTCAATTTTATCCAATATTTCTCTTCTTATCTTTTAAATAAAAAAATCAAATGTTATTCAAAACAGGAAAAAAGTAAATGTCAATTTCTTTATCCTTTAAATTCAAAATGAATAAAACTATATCAAATGGTAATATAATATTTAGAAAAATATAACTATACCACTCAAGAAACACTTTAATTAACTCTCTACAAATTGCAGAGAAATTATATAAAAACAGAAAATATCTAATGTTATCCAAAATAAAAAAAACTATATCAAATAGTAATGTGATATATTCAAAAAATAAATATACCACTCACGAAGCACTATCGTTATCTCTCTACACTACACTGAAAGAATTTTTGGGAGGCTGCAGGCTTTACATTAGTGCCGCTAGAGCTCGCTGCCTCAAGCTCGCAGTTAACCTTAAAAAGGCGAGAATCTACTCCCGAAAGGTAAGCAGCAGCTTCTCAGGGGCAGCAGCTCACCTTTCGGGAGTAGATGCTCGCTTTTTTGAGGTGAGCTGCGAGCCCTGAGCAAGGGGCACTAATTTCGGACATTAAAAGTCAGCAGCCTCCCCAAAAATACTTCAGTGTACATACAAGGAGAGATGTCCCAGTTAGTCCCGTAAGGGGAAGTAGCCTTCCCCCACCATACGGCACACCAAGTTGAAACTGAGTCCCGAGCAACCCTCACAGCGGAGATCGCTCGGACCCTTAAACCCTTATTAAGGAAAACTGTTAATGACTTTTTCTATAAAATATAATTTTTTTAAATAGTAAAATTTTTTATTTTTTATTAACATATTTAAATTCCTTACTTTCTCACGATTCTATACATATGTTGTTTACCAAAAAAAAGTTTAAATTAAAAAAATTAATTATTTTTTCCAGATACATAGAATGAAGTTAACTCTACCAAAAGCCATATACCTATTATTAAATAAATATTTACTGTTTCACATAGGTTTTATCTAAATCACTTTAATGCTATTTGACCCAATATTTGCAGTATTTGAAGCAAATACCATTCAACTTATTCTTTAAATTTTAACATTTTTTTGGTAAACAACATATGTATAAAATCGTGAAAAAGTAAGGAATTTAAATATGTTAATTTAAAAGTTAAAAATGTTACTATTTAAAAATTTATATTTTTCATTATTAATAGAAAAGTCATTAGCAGTTTTCCTTAATGAGGGTTTAAGGGTCCAAGCGACCCCCGCTATGAAGGTTGCTCGGGACTCAAGTCCAAGTAGCCCTCGCAGCGGGGGGCTCTATGTCCCTTTTAACGGCGAACAGACAAACTAAATGCGAACAGACAAAATATATATAAGCAAACGGAATACGGACTTTAATATTGTTAATTTACTTTTGGAGTGCTCAATTATACAGCCTCTATTATCATTATTACTAATTGAATTAAAATTATTATAATTTTTTTTATTCAAAGAACACTTATCCTTTGACTGCTCCATTGTTACAATTTTATTATTATTTACATTATTCCAAGGGTGTGTCTTCAAAAAATTATAAGAATTTGTTTTTTCATATTTCAAAAGACGCTTCTAATCACACTCTACAATCGAATGTCTCATATTCGATCTTCTCATCTCTGAAAACGATTATCTTAAAACATTTTTTAAATGCTGCCTCATTTTGTTATTTATGTTTTCGTAATTAACAGTGTTTGGCATAACATTATAAAATAATGATGTTGCAAATGCTATTGCATATACCCCGCATTCAACACTACCCATTGGTTGTTGATCAACAGTAACAAAAACTACTGGTGGCTTAAAAGGATATAATCTACTGAAATAATTCAACTGATCTCCATTCAGACATTTTTCATTAAGACTATCAAAAATATAAATTCTTGTTGTAATAAACTTTACGAGGCCTTATACGGTGTAAACAATTTTATTCATTTTGACGACGTTTCGATACATTGAGTATCCTCTTCAGGTCAAATAAATTGAAAATAAAAAACAAACAGTCGTTCAGTCATTTCATCGAAAAAATAATAATAATAATAATAAATTAATGGAAACCCTCTTTATGAGGTGTTTCTGTTTTCTTTTGTTTTTTCGATGAAATGACTGAACGACTGTTTGTTTTTTATTTTCAATTATTTGACCTGAACAGGATACTCAATGTATCGAAACGTCGTCAAAATAAATAAAATTGTTTAAACCGCATAAGGCCTCGTAAAATTTATTACAACAAAATAAATGAAAACGGATGTAAAATTTATCAAGGAATATAAATTCTTACTCCATCATAATACGTTCAAATCCAATGACCCCTCTTATTAACATGGCCTTCTATTCTCGACATTTTTTAATCAATATTTTCTTCTTAATCTAATTTTAAGTCCAATTTGTAGGTTTTGATAAAAATAATTACGTTTTCCCAATTTATGGGTGATTCTCCAAAAAACCTCATTTTGCATGTAATCAAAATTTTCTAAATAATTATAATCATTTGGGAAAATACCAAGTCATATTTCCCTATTTTATCACTTTTTCTAAATGTTCTGCAAGAAAAAGTTGTAAAATTTTATTGTTTAATACATTTTTAAAATATTTTACCACCTCCTTTAAATTCAAAATTAAAAAAACTATATCAAATGATAATATAATATTTAAAAAAATATAACTATACCTCTCACAAAACACTTTAATTAACTCTCTACAAATTGTAGAGAAATGATACAAAAAAAAGAAAAGAAAATATCTAATGTTATCCAAAATAAAAAAAAGTATATCAAATATTAATGTGATATATTCAAAAAATGAATATACCACTCACGAAGCACGATTGTTAACTCTCTACACTACATACAAGGAGTGATGTCCAAGTTAGTCCCGTAAGGGAAAGAAGCCTTCCCCCACCATACGGCACACCAAGCCAAAACTGAGTCCTGAGCAACCCTCACAGTGGGGATCGCTCGGACCCTTAAACCCTCATTAAGGAAAACTGTTAATGACTTTGTCTATAAAAATACAAATTTTTTAAAAATTAACATTTTTTATTTTTCATTAACATATTTAAATTCCTTACTTTCTTACGATTCTATACATATGTTGTTTACCAAAAAATGTTAGAATTAAAAAAATTTATTATTTTTCCAGATACATAGAATGAAGTTAACTCTACCAAAAACCATACCTATTATTAAATAAATATTTAACTTAATCTTTAAATTTTAACATTTTTTTGGTAAACAACATATGTATAAAATCGTGAGAAAGTAAGCAATTTAAATATGTTAATGAAAAATAAAAAATGGTACTATTTAAAAAATTTATATTTTATAGAAAAAGTCATTAGCAGTTTTTCCTAATGAGGGTTTGAGGGTCCAAGTGACCCCGGCTGTGAAGGTTGCTCGGGACTCAATTCCAAGTAGCCCTCGCAGACCCCCGTTGTGAAGGTTGCTCGGGACTCAATTCCAAGTATCCCTGGCAGCGGGGGGCGTTTTGCTCCCTCTAACGGCGAACAGACATACTAAAAGCGAACAGACAAAATATATATATATATATATATTATATATATATATATTATTATATATATATATATATATGAGGCATTCTTTGTCAAGGGGGCCCACCTTCTCTCCAAAAATGGTTTGCGTTTGAATTACCAGCTATAAGCTTAAAAGTTAGATAAAAAGGAATAATTTTAAATGCCGAGTGGCATTTAAAAATTAAAAATCGCAGTTTTTAAAAATTCAAAATGGCGGATCTAACATGGCGGACATATTTTTAAAAATGTAATGAATTCGCTTGAAATTTGTTACTCGGAGGTATTCGGGGTCGCTGAATACGAATCTGTAGTTAGATTTTAAAAATTCGATATGGCAGATCCAGTATGGCTCACAAATTTTCTTAAATTTGATCAATTTGCATTAAAATTGTCACTCTGGGTTTTTTGGGGTCACTGATCACAAATGTGACTTCACAGAAAAAAATTGGACTCATTTTTGTTGCAACTCAATATTAGTCCATGTTAAATGACACAGAACGTGGCGCCATCTGCGAGGTTCATTTTTGTTGCAGTTCATAATGAGTCACTTTTTCGACTCATTTTGAGTTCAGTTTTTCTCTGTATTCTGTTTTCAAAATTAAAAAATAAAATTTAGAATTTTCGTCAAATTTCCAAAAGTTTCTGTGTTTCACAGTGCTGACAAGGGCCAACATATGTACAATTAGTCATATTTTAATATGTGCACGTAATTAATTTACTTTTTTGAATAATTAGTTGTTTTTGCTATTTTCGTGACAATTTTGGTTATTGTTTCATTAAAGCAATCGAATTCTTTTACAACTTTTCAATACTTTAAAAATCTGAAAGAGAAGTTAAATGTTTTTATTCTCAATTTGAATTGGATTGACAATCTCTGTGAATTATGTAAACTTAAATTTAAAAAATTAGTCTTCAATTAATCGAGAAATTAGTTTTCTTTTTTGAATTAAAATTTCTTATAAAAAAATTTTTATTCAAAAAAGTAAACTAATTACGTGCACAGTATTAAACGTGCACATATTAAAATATGACTAACTGTACATATGTTGGCCTTGTCAGCACTGTGAAGCACAAAAACTTTTGGAAATTTGAAGAAAATTCTAAATTTTATTTTTTAATTTTGAAGAGAGAAGTCACATTCGTGATCAGCGACCTCAAAAAACCCAGAGTGAGAATTTTCATGAAAATTGATCAAATTTAAGAAAATTTGTGAGCCATACTGGATCTGCCATATTGAATTTTGAAAATTTTGAAAATCTGACCTTAGATTCGTAATTAGCAACCACAAAAACCCCTTAAGTAATAACTTTTAAGCGAATTCATAACATTTTTAAAAATATGTCCGCCATATTAGATCCGCCATTTTGAATTTTGAAAATCTAATCGCAGATTTATAATCAGCGACCCCTTAAACCCCCGAGTAACAAGTTTCAAGCGATTTCAAATAAATTTTAAAAATACAACCGCCATATTGGATCCGCCATATTGAATTTTTGAAATCTAACTTCAGATTCGTAATCAGCGACCCCGAAAACCCCCGAGTAACAAGTTTCAAGCGAATTCATTACATTTTTAAATATATGTTCGCCAATTTGAATTTTCAAAAACTGCCACTTGGCATTTAAAAGTATTCCTTTCTATCTAAGTTTTACGCTTATAGCTGGTAATTCAAACGCAAACCATTTTTGGAGAGAAGGTGGGTCCCGTTGACAAAGAATATATATATATATATATATATATATATATATATATATATATGTTATAAATATTTCTTTTCGATAATTATTAGAATTTGTACAAGTTGTAAAAATCAAGACTTTTTAATAATAAAATTAATTATACACTGAGAAAAAAGAGGGCGCGTTACAGCACATTTTCGATTCATGTTGCGCGACTCAACCCTGAATTCTTCTACACTTTCTGGGGCGTGCAGCACGCCCCAAAGAGCGTATAATACGCTTCAAATACAGCTCGCCTCGACTCAGGGGTCCGCTGCACGCCCCAGAAAAGTGTCTAGCAGAACACAGGGTTGAGTCGCGCAACATGAATCGAAAATGTGCTGCAACGCGCCCTCTTTTTTCTCAGTGTATAGATTTTTGAAATAGAATAATAACTTTTTTAGAAATAAAATTTTAAAGTGAATTAAAATTAAATAAATATAACATCAACTGTTTTCAGACTTCGATTATGGAGGACCTCAACAGCCTGCTAATTAGATTGGTGCATCAACACAAAGTCATTTATGACAAATCATCGAAAGACTACAAAGATAATGTAAAAAGAAGACATGCCTGGAATGAAATAATTGCAGCTTTCAATGAGAAAAGTGGTTGTTCAATCACAGGTATGTTATCTATAACGTTTTTTCTAAAGATTATAATTTTCATATAAGTTTTCAATTTATGATAAAACTGAAATTAATTATTATTAAAATTACCTATTACTTTATGTATTTTTATTATAGTGAATCAAGCGGCCTACAGGTGGAAGAAATTGAAAGAAGAGTATGTGAAGCAAAGAAGTAATTTGAAAAAACACAAGCCTTCAGGGTCAGCGCGACAAATTGCAATAATGTGGAAGTATTATGATGAGCTGCAATTTCTCCAAAAAATAGTCGATCACAGAATGTAATAATATCTATCTTGTATCAATTTATAAGTTTTATTTAATAAATTAATTTGTTAATAAACTTTTTTATTTTTATTTATTAAAATTATCAATTTCAGAATGACTCAAACTTTTCAAAAGCGAAAGGCACAAGTCGAGTCGGAAGAAGATGACTTTGGGGATGATTATATAGAAAATGGGGAAGATGTGGAGGAAACAGGTATACCTTTTTTTGTAAATTTAAACATGTTGAAAGATATTTTTAAAATAATTTTTGACAATGGAATTGAAAAAAAAATTTTAATTAAAAAATGTGTAAAATAAAATTTTGTTTCATTGAAAATGAAAATTTTTTTTTTTGTTGAAAATTTATAAAGATCCATTTTGGCATTATAGAAATAAATTAAAATTATTATTTAAAAATTCTTTGTAAACGTTTGATAAGGGTGAAGGATCCTTTAATTTTTTTGCAGTTTTTAACCTAATGAACTGTAAATTAGTACCCATCGTACCCATACATATTTTCACGAGTAGATTTCACGAAAAATATAGCGGACCCGATGACAATTGATTTAAACTTTCTTTAAGAAATGTGTTTTTTCGTTTAACTTTTGCAGTTTTTTAATCTAAACAGCTCAAAATTTTTTCGAGAAAAATACAGCGAATTAATTTGATTTTTAAAAAATCATTTTTTAAACAGAAACGAGGCTTCTTTCCTTATCTTTTTCAATATTAGGGGCCGTACACATAATACGTCACGCGGCTAGGGGGAGGGAGGGGGTCTGAGAATTGTGACTAAGTGTGACATGGGGGAGGGGGGGTGAACTCATGTGTTACGTCACAATCTTTTAAATTCAAAGATTATAAGAAATTATATGTGACAATGTCACTTTTTCTAAATAAAACAAGTTAAAAATGCTTTAAACTATTTAATATCTATTATGTACCTATTTAACATCTATTGGTTTATTACACAGCCACACAAAAAAAATAAAGTGTCTTGATCTGGGGTCGAGACATATGTATTCCGATGTATTTCGATGCGCTGAATCCGAATCCGCCATCAGAATTTGGCCAATGGGTCCTGGTTTCGCCCTAATCTCAAAAAATGCCCTAAAATCGTTAAAATGGTCACTTTTAATTTATCAAAATTAAATCTAACCACATATTGTTAATTTTCTAAGATCCCTTAATTTAAATAAACTATTCTATCAGCTTTTTAATTCAAAATTCATATAAAACATTAAATCTACCGAACCTAACCTCAAAAACACATCTAAGATTCCAAACAAACAAATTATACCATACACAGCGCAATAAAAAATAGGTAAGCTCATGAAAGTTCCAACTTACGTGTTTCTATGACTGCTGATTACGAAGCCGGTGTTAGTTTATCAAAATTCAAAATGGCGGATCCAATATGGCGACCGATATAATTAAAATTGGTTTGGATTAGCTTGAAAATCGTTACTCGGGGGCTTATGGGGTCGCTGATGACGAATCCCATGTCGGTTTCTAAAAATTCAAAACGGCGGATCCAATATGGCGGTCTTTATTATTTTAACGATTTTTTTAAATTTATTACTCGCGGATTTTTGGGACCTTTGATAACGATTCCTATATCAATTTTTATTACCTTAAAGTCTTACGAATTGTTTTCTAACAATTCTTTCTAACAATTCGTAAGACTTTAAGATTATAAAAATTGATATACGATTCGTTATCAAAGGTCCCGAAAAACCGCGAGTAATAAATTTTAAAAAATCGTTAAAATAATAAAGACCGCCATATTGAATCCGCCATTTTGAATTTTTAGAAACCGACATGGGATTCGTCATCAGCGACCCCAAAAGCCCCCGAGTAACGATTTTCAAGCCAATCCAAACAAATTTTAATTATATTGTTCGCCATATTGGACCCGCCATTTTGAATTTTGATAAACTAACACCGGATTCGTAATCAGCAATCATAAAAACACCTAAGTTGTAACTTTCATGAGTTTACATAATTTTTATTGCGCTGTGTATGGTATAATTTGTTTGTTTGGAAGCTTAGATGTGTTTTTGAGGTTAGGTTCGATAGATTCAATGTTTTATATGAATTTTGAATTAAAAAGCTTATAGAATAGTTTATTTACATTAAGGAATCTGAGAAAATTATCAATATGCGGTTAGATTCAATTTGATAAATCAAAAGTGACCAATTTAATGATTTTAGGGTATTTTTTGAGGTTAGGGCGAAACCAGGACCCATTTGCCAAATTCTGATGGCGGATTCGGATTCAGCGCATCGAAATACATCGGAATACATATGTCTCGACCCCAGATCAAGACACTTTATTTTTTTTGTGTGGCTGTGTTATTTATAATATAATATGATAAATAATATATTCTCTTAATTTGAATCAGTTAAAAATCTTGGTTTTAACTGACAATCAGCAGTGACTGACTTTTTGCTTCTGAATCAGTTAAAAAAATAACTGAAAAATTATCCACAAAACACCGAAACTTTTCTAAATATGTATTAAATTTGCTTGCATACTTCGAAAAATTTACTCGCAAAGTTTAGTTAAAATTGTGTAAAGATTTAAATTTTTTACTACAATAAATGTTTATCGTCAAATTTTCTTAAAAATATAGCTTGAAACATTTCTGAACATTTTAATTACATTTTTGACTATAATTTCGTGAATATTTTCAGGAAAGTTTCGCGTTAAACATTTATTGAAGTGGGATATTTAAATCTTTACACAATTTTCACTAAACTTTGCATTTAAATATTTCGAAGCTTGCGAGTAAATCTTTAATAAATTTTTAGGAAAGTTTCGGTGATATGTAGGTAGTTAAACGTGACTAAATGAATCAATAAAAAAAAATTGTATTGAAACATCAGTTATTTTTAACTAATTGTCAGAAAAAAATATTTTTAACTGATTCAATAATTTTGAGTGTAGGATATAATATATAATGTCAAATATATAAAATTCACATTAAAATTTACGTGTGTGACGTGAAGTTATAGGGGGAGGGGGGGTTCAATTTTGTGACGAAGTGTGACATAGGGGGAGGGAGGGGTTAAAAATGGTCAAAAATCGCGTGACGTATTATGTGTACGGCCCCTTAAAGGTAAAAGGTTGCAAATTTATATACCTACATACGTATTTTTATTTAATCAAATAAAATATTTTTACAATAATTTAAATTTATTCAATTGAATAATTGTAAATTGAACCCTATAAAGGCGAGTGTAACTCATACTTAACTATTTTTTATATTTGTTAAGCAAAAAAATTTAATATGTGAAACAAACATCAATGTAAATATTACAATTTTAAAATATTTTACAGGAGGAATTTTCGAGTACTTCCCTCTTAATGTAAATGCTGATGAGCCATTTTACGAGGAACTGGTGAAAGATGATGTACAAGAAGAGTCATTGGCACTATCGTCAATGGATTTGCGGATGAACAGAATTATCGTTTTAAGGGAGATGTGGGATCAAATCCCAAAAAGTAATAAAATTGAATGTTACAGGGAATTGAAGAAATTGTTAACCAACCAATAATGATTAGATTCCACATAGAAATATATTTAAAAAATTAATTATTGTACTAATTTAGCTAACGCTAATTATCCAATAAAGATATTTCACTTAAATATTGTTTAATTTTTATTCCTGATATATCACATTTATTATGGGAATTAAAAATTTGTATACATAAGAGAAAGTGAATAATTTATCTTGTTCTGAAAAGCCTTTTCATTGCTTTATGAAAAATATTCCAATTGAGAATAGCAGTAAAATTTTTATTGACAAAATCCACTAAATGTGTCAGTTTATTTTAAGGATAATTGCGTTCGTTCACAAAATTTTGTAATCTATCATACCTAAAATAATAATACCCATTGTATATTTTTTCTATTTCAAAATATTTATTAATTCACGAAATATTGGAAACGCTAATAATCAAAAAGTTATTTTACAATGTAGTCAGAAAATGAAACACAATACTAAAAACAATCTTGTTGTTTTTGTTTATCGAAAATAAACACATTTTTAGTATAACTACACAAAACGAACTCACAAGAATAATAGATTAATATTATAAATACTAAATTTTTAGTATCACATTAGCAATATGTTTTATTGCAACAATTTTCATTTGGTATTGCTTTAAGTATACTATAACAATTTTTTATTATATATTTCCTGCATTAAAACTTTTTATTAATCTAAAAAATACTGATTATGCTGATAAAAGAAATGTTATTTTCAATAGGAGTCAGAAAGCACCTAAAAATGCTTAGAGGCTTATGAAACATTAACAAATTTTACGTTTAAAAATAAAAAAAGAAAACTACAAAATTAATAGTAATAATAATATAATACGTTGCTGATGGAACGAACACATTCTGACGTAAAAGATAGTTTAATAATATAGGGTAATTTAATTATATTTCACCTAAAATCGTTGCTATATAATTTTCTGAAAAATTGATACTTTCGAAACTGATTATTTGTGATATCTAGTAAACCAAATAAACATAATTATTTAACATTTTTTGTTGTTCATCTTAAAATATAAATATCAAGGGAAGCAAGTAAAGTAAAACGTGACTTTTTTATCGTTTCAACATTATTTTTAAAACCACACAAAAATTGTGAAAAGTGTAAAACAAATGATTGATTCTTGTTAAAAATCATTTAATGTTTCCAATTTTTGTAAATATTTAGTTAAAATCGCAAAATTAGATTATTTGACAAACAAACTTTGAAAATATATTTTATCTAATACTTTAATTGTTTTTATTGATTTACTCATTTGAAAATAGTTAATTAATCTATTTCGAATAAGAAAAAATAATTTGTTTAACACTTTTTACATTGTTTTTAATAGTATATTAAGCAACAAGAGGATAAAGGCAGCCATTTCTTTACGGTGATTTTCGTGACACGAGTGGAGGTCAAGGGCGCCGTAGGCGCCCCGAGACCGGAACAAGTGTCACAAAAATCATCGTAAAGAAATTGGCTGCCTTTATTCTCGTGTTACTTACTATATTTTTTATTCCTAATTCACAAAAGCGGCTATTTCAGATAGCAGGCGACAGGGAGTAAAAGTCATTCACTTGTTCGATTTGTATGAAAATGGCGGCCGTTTTCTCCCTTGGGCAAGAAAAATGCATGTGAACAGCTAATTTTCTTGCCCTTGGGAGAACACGGCCGACATTTTCATACGGTCGAAGAAATGAATGACTTTCCTCCCTGTCGTCTGCTATCAGAAAGCGCCGTTTTTGTGCATGTGGGATAAAAAAATATTTTCTTATTGCAAAAATGCGACCGTTTTCCGTACCTCCGTTAGTTCGAGAAAGGAATTCCTGAACACTACTATACAATCATTTCTAGAGATATCAATTGTTTTAAAAAATAGTAATGACTTCAGTCAAAATGTAATATAATAATATATCAATACGAAGTTTGTGGTATTACATAAGTAATATCTATCATTGCAATGATTTTTATTTTGCATTGTCTTAATAAAATTATCAATAAGCATAAAAAATAGCAACAAATAACTAAAACGACCGATTGAATAACTAAAAGAAAAACTTTAAATAATTTTCAATCTGAAATGAGGACTCTACTTGGCTTTATAGCTATCTAGTATGTCCATGATAATGTCGAATTTCGCTCCTTGTTCGTCATCTGACAATTTCTGCCAATCGTTTAAAAATAATTTAAATACACAATCTGCACGAAATTCTTTTTCTAATTTTGCTTTTGCTATTTGTGAAAATGTGTTCGATATTTCCTCTAAAGTTTCAGTTGATCGTGTTAAGGCGTCATTAAGAACCAATGAATTTCTTTTTTGTCTTGCAAATTCCTTCTCGCGAAACGATCAAGGGGTGGAGATGCCTTCACTTTTCCTGAAAGCTTGGATATCGGAATATCTTGCACTGATCTGTACTGCTTTTGAACTGGATAAGCATTAAATACATTTCTATTTCTGCAATTTTTTTCAGGTGTTGAAGTATGTAACCCCGAGTTTGTTTGTGTCTTTGATTTTTTTTTCAAATAGGCTGAATAAAAATCTTCAGCAGTATCATCTACAGCTTTTGGCGACGTAAACGCTAGGGGTGCTGAAATATTGGAATTCGGAAAACTTGTGGACAGTGAATGAATTGATGCCATTTTTGGATTAACTCCTTGCGATGTAGGCGGCACAATGTTTAATGAGCCATTAGCTGAATTTGGATCACCTGACGCTAGTGGTGTTGAAATATTGGAATTTGGAGAACTTGTGGAAAGTAAACGAATTGATGCCATTTTTGGATTAAATCCTTGCGATGTAGACGGCACAATATTTGGTGAGTCACTGGTTGAACTTGGATCATGTGATACCCGATGAGGATGATGATGATAATCATCATCTTGAATTTCAATAACTTCATTTTCAAAATGAAGTACATCGTATTCTAAAAATTCGTTCTTGATGTCAACAAAATTTTCATAGTAATCTTGTGCATTAAACGCAGGAAAAGTCTCGCTATCATGAGATTTCTCTTTATCTCCAGTACTGCCTAACGAATTGTCATAAGAAGCATGGGATGCTTCACACATGTCCAAAACTGTCAATAATAAACACATTTGCATCATAATAATATTTTTTTCAATAGACCTTAAACAAACTATAAAATAAAAGAAAGTAGTAAAACCTGACGTTATGTTATTAATATATAGAAATAAACAATGAATTTTTTCTTAATTGTTAGTATTATTTATTTATTGAGTAAAAGAAATTGACAATTTATAAGGAAACATTTGTTGTCTCTCTGTTTAATACAGAAAATACTTTAAAAATCTGCAATACTTCTATTAGTAATATTTTTTTCAAAAAAATGTGAAAAAATTCTATTAGTAGCAGTTTTTTACAAAAAAGTCGAATAAGTCTCAAAATTGGAGTCCTGAATTCAATAAATCATAATTATTTATTAAATAAAGTAAAGAAGGTTTAGAAGTCATATGTTTAAAGGCCTACTTAAATTTCTCAATAATAATAATATAATAATCATAATAATAATAAATATTCACCTGGAGAAGGAAGATGAGAAACATTTTCAAGTATTCCAGCACTAGAAGTCTTTTGAACTTTAATATGGTTCTCGAGAAATAAAAGATCCTTGTATAAGTACCAACCATAATTTGAGTTTTTATAATGTCCGTTGAACGAGCGCCTCAATTGTTTCCAACGTTTTTCAGGATCTGTCATTTGCATAAAAAATTTGAGTTTACGTAAACATTATTTCTTATTATTTAAACAGTCATTGATTAAAAAAATTTTCAATTTTAATACATTTTTTAGAGAATTTAATGAATTATACATTTTCAAATAATATAATGAAAACTTTTTTCACATTAGATTTTCATAATTTTTTAAATCTTTTAATGTGTCATTTATTTATTTCATTTATGTTAAAACAAATTTTAATTTGTTTTTATAAAGTGGACCATTTATAGCTCTACAATCTATCGAATATCTGAAAAAACCACTTTAAAAAATTAAATTTATAAATTTATTAAAACTAATTAAAAATTAAAAAAAAAATAAAACATTTCCTGCAATATAAAACCATAAATGACAATTAACTTGGATTATAAAATACTATATATTAATTTCGTGTGTTTTTACAATTATCAAACAACCAGCTCTAGATTATTTGTGCTGGACTTGCCCGTTTATAAAAAATTGTTGCAGTATACGGTTTTCAAATATGTATATAATTTGCAATGAAGTAACTTTTATCTCTCCTAATTTTAATTTTTTAAAAATATAATTTAAATTTATACCAATTTTTTGAAAAATTGGATGGAAGGTAAATCGTTTTTTTTATTCAGAATATATAAAATTTTTCTTTCTTAAATTAACATTAACCATGACACAAGTTTTCTGAAATTTAATACCCCTCTACCCTTATGATATTTCCCATTTTTTACATGTAAAAAGTGATATTTTGCTTAAAACCCCTCCCATCCAAACCCTTAAGTATCACATGATTTATTGATAACCTCATGAAACTAATATTTGCATACTTTAAAATAAAAACATAATTGTAGGAAGGTTGTAGGTGAATGTTCCGAAAGAGTAATTTACCGAAAGTGGATTTAATCGAAAAGTGCTTACTTCACGTTGAATGACGTTTCAGTTAACTATATTAATTATTTTTCAATTGTTTATAATTATCTATAAAGATTTAATAAAAACAATCTATTAAGAAAATAAAAAGCAATTAAATATATTGAAAATAAAATACCAGTTTTTAAATCAGAGAAAAAAATGTGTTTTGACTGTTCAAAGGCTCCTCGATACCAAAACGAAGACCGTCAAATGACTTTTCAGCTAACTATATTAAGGATATGTCCAAGGTGTGAAATGTAAAAAAACCAAAAGGTAAACAAACCAAGCACAAAAATCGAACTTTTGTAACAGCCATTTATCTTACAAAAATGAGCATTTTTAGACTTTCTTTACGAAAATGAAAAATTAGAGTTTCAAAGTTTCCAATAAAATCATTTTTGACTATACGCAATAAAAAGCAATTAATAAAATAACTAATTAAAATGACCTGTAAAATAGCATTTTTGACGCGTCGCGAAAAAAAACTGTTTGAGTATATCAACCGCACCGATGGTGAAGAAGTTCCTTGTCAGCGATTGGACCTTCAACATGTCAAAAATGCTATTTTACAGGTCATTTTAATTAGTTATTTTACTAATTGCTTTTTATTGCGTATAGTCAAAATTGATTTTATTGGAAACTTTGAAACTCTCATTTTTCATTTTCGTAAAGAAAGTCTAAAAATTTTAATTTTTGTAGGAGAAATTTCTGTTATTAAAGTTGTTATAAAAATCGGAATGGCTTGAAAATTTCTACTCGGGGGTTTTATTGGTCGCTGATTACGAATCAGAAGTCAGAATTTAAAAATTCAAAATGGCGGATCCAATATGGCGTATGTCAAAATTGAAAATCAATCGGAATGGTTTGAAAATTGATATTCGGGGGTTCTCGTGGTCGCTGATTGCGAATCTGAAGTCAGATTTCAAAAATTCACAATGGCGGATCCAACATGGCGGCCAAAAAAAATAAAAAATTCGTCACATTCGTTTGAAAAAGGGTACTCGGAGGTTTTTTTGGTTGCTGATTACGAATCTGCTATCAGATTTCAAAAATAAAAAGAAAATTAAAATTTCGTCCAATTCGTTTGAAAAAGGGTACTCGGGGGGTATTCGTGGTCGCTAATTATGTACCTGACGTGGGAAATGTTTACTATTGATTAGATAAACTAAAGCGTCTTGTATAAATGCATGCTTCCATGATCATCATTAGCCACCAGTAAACTGGTGTTGCTTGATTCTCACCGCGTTGAGGTAAAACAATTATTTATCAGTAAATATAAACATTTACATTTAATCTAAAAAAAATTTTTTAAATGAAAAAAATACAAAAAACCAAAAAAGATATTAAAAAACAAAATTAAAAAAAATATAACAAAAGAAAATTAAAAAAATAAAGATTCTATCATCATCTACCTCCACGCGGTGAGAATCGGGCAACACCAGTTTACTGGTGGCTAAAGATGATCATGATACCATGCATTTATACAAGACGCTTTAGTTTATCTAATCAATATCATACATTTCTCACGTCAGGTACATAATTAGCGACCACGAAAACTCCCCAAGTACCCTTTTTCAAACGAATTGGACGAAATTTTTATTTTTTTTATTTTTGAAATCTGATAGCAGATTCGTAATCAGCAACCAAAAAACCTCTGAGTACCCTTTTTCAAACGAATTTGACGAATTTTTTATTTTTTGGCCGCCATGTTGGATCCGCTATTTAGAATTTTTGAAATCTGACTTCAGATTCGTAATCAGCGACCACGAAAACCCCCGAGTAGCAATTTTTAAGCCATTCCGATTGATTTTCAATTTTGACATCCGCCATATTGGATCCGCCATTTTGAATTTTTAAATTCTGACTTCTGATTCGTAATCAGCGACCAAGAAAACCTCCGAGTAGCAATTTTCAAGTCATTCTGATTGATTTTCAATTTTGAAATCCGCCATATTGGATCCGCCATTTTGAATTTTTAAAATCTGATTTCAGATTCGTAATCAGCGACCACGAAAACCTCCGAGTACCCATTTTCAGGTCCATTTAAGGGAAAAAATATTGTTGAGCAATATGAATGGAATTTTTGAAAAAAAAATTGTGTTTCATGGCGCCATTTTGAAAAACGTGGAGTGGGGGTAAAAAAGTCAATGCATATTTTCAAAGAGTAGGTATAAAGTGCACGATTTATAAAATTTTCGGTCCTGTTAAAAAAATTTTTTCCTTTGAAATTGCTAGATGTTTTATAAAAAGTCATGAAAAAATCGTGTTTTTTTACAATAATTGTTTAAAAAATGATACAAAAAAATTTTTGTAACAATTTTTGATGTCATATTTGGATTCAGCACACTCAAATACGTAATAAATGGATTTGCTGAAAGAAATTAACCATTTTTTAAAAAAATATCATCTATTAAAGTTAGACTTGAAATTTTGTGCATTTGGGCGTTAATGGGTTAATAAACTCATAATGAAGCTTGCATTTTATGTGTTTTCAAAAGAATTCAGTAAATTTGAAATTTGCTGGTACTCTCTAAATCTGAATATGTGAAAATTCACATATTTGAACGTTATAAGTCGTCTTCTCGATCAATACGTGCATATACACTTATAATAAGTGAAATTTCACTCAGAATAAGTGAAAAATTCACTTATTTATAAATGTATATGCACTTATTGATCGAGAGGACGACTTATAACGTACAATAAGTGAAATTTCACACATTCAGATTTAGAGAGTACACTTCACGTATTTTGACTCAAATACATATTCTTGTCGTTTAAAAATAAACAACCCTTTTCAAAAAACACTCCTTTAAATAAAGGGAGACTAAAATATAAAGAGTCAAAAACTATAAAATTTGATAAAACTGTATAAATGTAAAAAAATGTAAATAAATGTAAAATTGAAAAAATAGAACAAAATTTCAACCTAAAAAAATTGTTTTACAATTACCCCGTATAAACAAAAATCTACAAAATGAACAAAAATCGCTTAAAATTTGTTACTCGGGAGTTTTGGGGTCGTTGATTATGAATCTGATGTCAGGTTTTAAAAATTTTTTAAATTGGTCGAATTTGTCTTAAAGTAATTACTGGGTAATTTATAATTTTAGCGTTGCATATAACGGTTCCACAATTCAAAAGGAAGTTGAAGTAAAATGACTTCTAAGCTTGCGTGGCTATGCGGTATGCGTATTCGACTTATGTCCTCCAGGTCTAGGTTTTGATCTCCCGTGCGTGTGAAATTTTTCATTCTTAGTTTTAAATGTTCTGTGTATAATTCTGAATATTGTTACATAAATTATAAGTTTAAATAATTATTAACAATGATAATAATAATTAAGTAATTAATTTAAATACCTGTGTGGAAAAAGAAAATTTGTCCTATCATGGTCCTACCTATTTTGCCCTGTTAATAGCTTGGACCTAAGTAGGCAGTGTAGTTTGGATCGACAATGGCTGGTGATGCGATTTTAGCCTGGTCCTAACTTGGGAGCCTAGTTAGGACCAGTTTATGGGTCCATTTTTGGACTTAGAAAGGACCATCTTAGACAGTATTTTCTATTTCATTATAATTTTAATTAGTTTATAATATTTGTTAAAGAAATAACCTACATTATTTATTAATAATAAGTATTAGTTTGAATTAATTATTATTTTTTTCAATTAAATGATGACCAAAAGCGAATTCATAAATAATGTTAGTATATATGCAGAGATTAATATATATTCCTCTAATATATACATTAAAAATTATAAAAAAATTAGAAATTTGTTAATTACATTATTGTACAGTATATATGTGAATATCCACGAGAATAAACAGGGCTTAGCTCTAAAAAATAATTTTGAGTTTTTTATGCTAATCGATAGATTTTATATTGCTTTTTTAAATGCAAAAATCAAAAGTTGTAAATTGTCAATTACTTTTGACAATACAACGTTTTAAAGATGTTATATTGTATGCATTCCTTCGTTCTGCTTCTTTCAATCACTAGCCCTGTGAAAGCTAATTCCTGTTTTCTCGTAGACAGTCACATATAATCTTTAAATTGCATACTTATACGAATACAATACAGAAAAATCGGAATAAACGCGAACCTAAGAAGCAAATAAATCTAACGCAGGCGGGAATCGAACCTATGACCTACGGACTACGAGAATAACGCCCTAACCACTTTGCTACGGAGCCTAACTGTACATCGACGTCTTATTGTCAGTGACTTGTTGACTTGCTTTTGATGATTCAATATAGTATTTATTGACACTAATACACCATAATAAATAAAAAAATAGTTGAACAACAACAATAATAATAAAATAATATTCAAATATAAAAATTCAAAATAGTATATTAAGCAACAAGAGGATAAAGGCAGCCATTTCTTTACGGTAATTTTTGTGACACGAGTGGAGGTCGAGGGCGCTGAAGGCGCCCCGAGACCGAAATAAGTGTCACAAAAATCATCATAAACAAATTGGCTGCCTTTATTCTCGTGTTACTTACTATATTTTTTATTCCTAATTCACAAAAGCGGCTATTTCAGATAGCAGACGACAGGGAGTAAAAGTCATTCACTTGTTCGATTTGTATGAAAATGGCGTCCGTTTTCTTCCTTGGGCAAGAAAAATGCATGTGAAGAACTAATTTTCTTGCCCTTGGGAGAACAAGACCGCCATTTTCATACGGTCGAAGAAATGAATGACTTTCCTCCCTGTCGTCTGCTATCAGAAAGCGCCGTTTTTGTGCATGTGGGATAAAAATTAATATTTTTTTATTATATCAAGAAAAAAATATTTATACATTTTCGTTAAAAACAGGTTTTTTATTGTTCTCAATCATTTTTAACATTAATTTGTTGGTATAAAAAAATATTCGTCTTTTGGACTTGGAAATTTTTGCTAATTAATTAAGTGGGTGATCCACTTTTTAAAAAAATGTCAAAAAATTTATGTTAAAAAAACGTTTTTCATTGTTCTAAATCATTTTAAACATTAATTTTTTGTTGCAAAATTTTTTTTAAATTTGGACTTAGAAATTTTTGCTAATGAAACATATAAAGCATTGAGAATTCACATCGGAAAATACACGCTAACGACGAAACGCATACATAAACGCAGTGTATAAGACTTCGCAAACAAATACATAATTCACGATACTGTGGAAATGTGTGAGCTGTCTTATATGAGGCATTCCATGTCAAGTGATCCAGGTGTCTTACGGTGTAATGCTTATTTCGATAATTTTTTACTCTTAAACTATTAAACATAAAAATTTGGCAAGGTACATTTTGGAAAGGTTTTTTCATGCTCTTTCGATTGAAAATAAGCATTTAAAAAAAAAAAATTTTTGACCCAAAAAAATCAAAATTAAAAATAAATTTTAATTTTTTGGAAAAAAGGTCCCATTTTTTTTTAAACGAAAGCTGAGGTTTTTTCCTAAAAGGACATATAAATGAAAAAGTGGGACAAGAATGTTTAAACATTGAAAAACAGAGGTTTCTACTCTCTAAACCCGGTTTTTAGCTCTGTTTACGAGAAAATTCATTTTTTCAATGTTTAAACATTCTTGTCCCACTTTTTCATTTATATGTCCTTTTAGGAAAAAACCTCAGCTTTCGTTTAAAAAAAAAAAAAAAAAAAATGGGACCTTTTTTCCAAAAAATTAAAATTTATTTTTAATTTTGATTTTTTTGGGTCAAAATTTTTTTTTTTTTAAATGCTTATTTTCAATCGAAAGAGCATGAAAAAACCTTTCCAAAATGTACCTTGCCAAATTTTTATGTTTAATAGTTTAAGAGTAAAAAATTATCGAAATAAGCATTGTACTGAAAAACCCAAAAATTTAACCCCCTCCCCCTCGGAAAATATTGGACTAGGTAAAAAAATATTTTCACGAAAAATTACTATCTATTAGTACTACAAAAGCCCCAAGTTTTGCTACGATTGGAGAAAAATTTTTCTCCACCCGGATCACTTGACATGGAATGCCTCATATACTAAACAGACTGATTTTTCTGCGCTTGTGAGATATGTTATAATACTTCTTAAAGAGCTTATTAGAATTTGACATTTCGAGTTTTAATACAATCATTTTGAATTTTGTGCAGATTATACTAAATTATCTTTTCAAATATATTATATTTCCTTACTTTACTTCTAAGCATTCTTAAAAGTAGTAACGAAAATCCTAATCATACGAAAATGTTCTACACTTGTAATTAAATATACTAAAAAGTGACCCTAAAATATTAAATAATGTAATAAAGTTTCTTTAAGTGCAGTCTGTATCTGTTTAAATAAATAAATAAATAAATGTTACTGTTTTACTAACTTTTGTGATAAATTACTTAGAAATTTGCAGTTTTTTTTTAATTTCGCGATTGTTACACTTGAGTAGTAAAATATGAAGATAATTTATAATTTTAACAATTCAGTTATTTGTTTAAACAAATAAATGTTATTTATTAACTCATGATACAAAGTACCTAGAAACTTGCAGTTTTTCCTAATTTTGCAATAAAATAATTTAAAAAAGTATGAAATAGAGATATATTATAATTTTAACAATTCAGCATTTGTTTAAACAAAAAATTGTTGTTATTTATTAACTCTTGATACAATGAAACGTCTAGACACTTGTAGTCTTTTAAAATTTTGCAATGAACTAATCTGAGTATTTACTTATTGCAAAATTAGAAAAAAATGCTAGTTTCTAGGTTGATTGTGTAAAAAGATAGTAAATAACAATTATTTGTTTAAACAATTGCTGAATTAAGAAATTAATAAATTAACTTTATTTTATAATATTTGTATAATTTTCTGATTTATGTCAAACAATAAATTGTTTAAACAAATATGATTATCAATTAATTTTATAAATATTAATTCAGAATATTTATCAACTTTTTCATGTTTTTCATGTATCAATTTTGATTATTATTCATATTTGTATTCACACTCATAAACATTTATTTGTACTATACAAGTATTCAATTTCTGATTATGTATTATTTTTGATAAATCGTATTTGTTATAGAATTGTTATATATTTTTTCTAAAACAAAGTTCTAGATTTGTTCTAGACATCCTTTAAAAAGTTAATGAAGATTTTCTAAAAGTCACCTGATATTACTATTAGGTAATTTATTTCTTTGATAGTAGTCTTTTATTATAAAATCCAACATCTTATAAAAGGTAAATGCAGGTCAGCTAAAAGTCTTCTGATCTTACTATCAGGTAATATAATCCCTTATTAAAAGTTTCTTATTAGAAGGCCAAAATCTTTTCAAAAAGTTAGTTAAGACTTTCTGAAAGTCATCTGATATTACTATCAGGGAATTTATTTCTTTAATAGTAGTCTTTTATTATAAAGTCCAACATCTTATGAAAGCTAAATGCAGGTCATCTGAAAGTCATCTGATATTACTATCAGGTAATACAACCCCTTATTAAAAGTTTCTTATTAGAAGGCCAAAATCTTTTTAAAAAGTTAGTTAAGACTTTCTGAAAGTCATCTGATATTACTATCAGGGAATTTATTTCTTAAGTAGTAGTCTGTTATTATAAAGTCCAACATCTTATGAAAGGTAAATGCAGGTCAACTAATAGTCGTCTGATTTTACTATCAGTTAATACAGTCTTATATTAGAAGTTTTTATTATAAAGTCTATCATCTTCTTAAGGATAAATGAAGATCATCTATAAGTCATCTGATATTACTATCAGGTAATTTATTTATTTAATAGTAGTATTTTATTATAAAGCTCAACATCTTAGAAAAGGTAAATGCAGGTCATTTTAAAGTCTTCTGATATTATTATCAGGTAATATAGTCTTTTATTAGAAGTTTGTTATCAGAAGGCCAACATCTTTTAAAAATTTAGTAAAGATTTTCTATAAGTCATCTGATATTACTATCAGGAAATTTATTTCTTTAATAGTAGTCTTTTTTTATAAAGTTCAACATCTTATAAAAGGTAAATGCAGGTCATCTGAAAGTCATCTGATATTACTATCAGGTAATTTATTTCTTTAATAGTAGTCTTTTATTATAAAGTCCAACATCTTATGGAAGGTAAATGCAGTTGATTTAAAGGTCATGTGATATTACTATCAGGTAATTTATTTTTTTATTTTATTAAGAAAGAAAGCCTAACAGTAAAACCAATAATAGGGCTACAAAATAATTAGTAGAGAAGACTGAATTAAGCGCAGACAGTGAAATCATTTCAGAACTTTCATACAGTATTTGTGAGTAGCACAAATAAATTCCGATAGTGACATAGAAAACAAGTTAATACTCCTTTGAACATTCGCAACACACATATCATTCCTGTAAGTACACATATGAAATAGAGGGGAGTATCTATTGAGAACTGATGGAATGTAAAAAGGTGGCTGATTACGTGATGTATATTGAGGTACCCGAAAAGATAATAATTCCAGTATAGAAGGACAATCGATTAGACCTCTAATTAATTTATATGTAAATATTATGTGAGCAAATTCACGTCAGTTTTCTAGAGTCCACACTTTAAATCTTGCCTATAGTACATTGAATTTTGTTCCTCTTGAAGGATAAGTTGAATCTTCTTTATACGCTAAAAATTTCAAAAACTGTTTATGACAATTCTCAATTAAATCAATATATTTTTGGAAATGTGGAGATCAAACCACAGACGCATACATCAATTTAGAGACAATAAATGATTAAAATAAAACATTCAGGGTCGACCTGTTGGTAAAGTCCCTGCATGATCTCTTCTAGAACCCGAGTGTCCTACTAGCACTGTTAACGACATCCGAAATATGATCCTAGAATGACAAGTTAGGCAAAAAAGTGACACCAATATCTTTAATCTTATATACTCTTTCAAGTGTAAGACTATCAACGGAGTACTCATAGTTAATAAAAGACGTCCCCCTCACAAATGTCATTATGTTACATTTTCCAATATTCAATAAAAATTTATTATCTTTACATCAATTATTAAATATTTTTAAATTCTCCTGCAAAACTTCACATTAATCTAAATTAGAGATTGGAAGATATAGCTTGACATCATCAGCATAAAGAAGATGGTGACAAATTAAAGAAAGAGAGACGTCATTCATATAGATGGAAAATAGTAGTGGTCCCAAATTTGAACCCTGTGATACTCCAGATGAAGGTGTAAAAGGTACGGAAGCAAAACCACTATACTGAACCGTATTAGGTCGATTTGATAAATAAGAAGCAATTAATTGAATTAGTTTATGTGGTAAGTCAAGGGATAATAATTTTTGCAATAATATTTCATGATCAACTTTATCAAATGCTTTTGATAGGTCAGTATAGATAACATCAATTTGAGAATAGTCATTCAAAAGATCATAAATATGTTGGGTGAAAGATAACAGATTTGTAATAGTGGATCTCTTAGAGACAAAACCATGCTGATAAATGGATATATCACTTGCAACCCTACTGTAAAGAATTTCGCAAATACATATTTCAAATATCTTCGAAAAGTTATTAATAATGGAAATTGGGCGATAATTTTCGACCTTATCCTTATCGCCTTTCTTATAGACAGAACAAATTTTGGTAGTTTTCCATACTTCTGTGAAAATACCACTAGATAAGGCCTTATTAAAAATAATCAATAATGGTTCAATTAAAACTTGCAAGAGCTTCTTTACAGCAAATGCTGGAATAAGGTTAACACCTGAAGTGCTTTTATTAGGTAATTTTGTTAAAGCCCTCTTGACAGATCCAAAATCAATTCTCAATGTATCTCCTAAAAATGTTTGAAAATTAGTTACAAGTGCAGCTGTAAACAAAGAATTATTTGCATCATACACACTATTAAAAAATTCAGCAAAACCATTTACAATAGTAGACGGAGTATCTAGGATCGTGTTCTCGCGAGTCATAATTCCAGGAATTCTAGATTCCCGCTTCAATCGATTTATGTGATTCCAAAACACAGACGGTGACAAAGTAATATTATCTTCCACATGCTTTATATAATCTCAATAAGCAGAATTAATTCGCTCTTTAATACTACTACGAAACTTCCTATACAGTTCTAGATAATATACGCTACCTGTTAAAATATATTTCCTTCTATACTTTTCTTTCAATTTAATATCTCTGACAATATTAGAAGTGAACCTGGCAGGATAATTACTAAAAAGATCATTATTAAACTTCGGAGTAGACTCTGAAATTGCATTGCATAATATTTCATAAAAGCAACACACAATTCATTAACATTGTTGTAATCATTCAGTACTGACCAATCAACATCAAAGAGTTGAACATACAATAAGTTCCAATTACAAAGTTTCCAGTTGAATCTATTAGAATTAGAATTAATTGGAATATTTTCTTTTCTTTTTGTGTATAATAACTCGAAAGAAATAAGCAATGTTGGATGATGTTGATCTTTAAAAGAAATAGGATCAAGACATTTGTCAATAGATACATCGAAATTAACAAAAGCCAAGTCCAGAAGTCTGTTTAAAGAATTACAAAGAAAGTTAATTTGTTTCAGTTGTAGTGTTTGAGTGAAAGAATTTAGCAACAAAATTTTCTTATCTATTAGAATGTTATAGTCACAATAAAGTTTGTAATTAGGTATATTAAAGTCCCCAATGATAATAGTTTTGTGGGAAAATATTTGGTTGATACATAACAAAAAATTAAAAAATTCTTCATAAAAATCAACGGGTAATACAGGTGGTATATAAACAACGATCAAAACCAAAATAGTATCTTCAAAATAAATTTTTACACCAACAATATTAATTGTTTTTAAAAATATAAAATTATAAAAATCAATTTTTATAAAAGAGAATTTAGTCTTAATTGCAACAAGAACACCACCGCCAGATCTACCCTCACGGTCATTTCTGAAGATATTAAACAAGTCCAGATTAAAAAATTCAGAGGAAGACAAATCAGGCTTTAACCAGGTTTCGGTGAATGTAATAATATCGTAATTTTAAATATCTGCTGATTTAATAAGAAAATTTTGTTTGGCATTTATACCTCGAATATTTTGATAATATAAATCTATACTTTTGGTGTTATTGTAATTAAGAGTAGAGTGTTGTTTCGGTAGACAAGTTAAAGATTCTTCTCTCCTTTTGAAACACGTTCCTCCAATTGCTTCCTGACCTCTTTGTATTGATTCTGCTGCATTGGAGTACGATCCGGAGTAAACGTGAGATTGGGAATCTTTGTTGATCTTTGAATGTCCTTGAGCATCTTGATAAGGTTTTTGAACACCTGAGTAGCAACTTGTTCCGTTTAAAATTTGATTTTCAAAAGGCGGTGTAATACCTGTGTTTTTTTACCCAAACGAAAACAAATTATTTCCCCAACGTCAAGATTTCCAATAAACATTTTAAAAAGATCAATAACTTTATCACTATCAGAATTTTGAGGTTTTTCAGTTGAAGAATTATCAGAGTTATTCTCGAGAAAATTAAATAAAATTAAGTTCTTCTTACGTGTTTCTCGTTGGGATAACTCTGCCACACAACTGTCAGGTACTTTATTTACATTAATATCAGTAAAAGTGGAATTACTTAAGGTTTGAACGAGATTTTCAATTTCACTGATTCTATCCTCGACTACAACCATACGAGATTCCACAGAAGTAAATTTATCCGAGATGTCATCAACCTTGTTAGATAAAGCGATAACAGAAGATTGAATTCCCTGAAAATCAGCCTTCATATCTGCTCTATGGTTTTTCAAAGCTAATGATATTTCAGAGCCAAAAACCTGTGCAATAGTGGTTTGAAGATCAGTCATATTGACAGATATTACTTCTTAAGTAGTAGTCTTGTTTTATAAAATCTTATCATCATCTTATTTATCTTTCTGAAAGTCATCTGATATTACTATCAGGTAATTTATTTCTTTAATTGTAGTCTTTTACTATAAAGTCCAACATCTTATAAAAGGTAAATGGTCATCTGATATTACTATCAGGTAATTTATTTCTTTAATAGTAGTCTTTTATTTTAAAGTCCAACATCTTATAAAAGGTAAATGCAGGTCATCTGAAAGTCATATGATCTTACTATCAGGTAATATAATCCCTTATTGGAAGTTTCTTATTAGAAGGCCAAAATATTTTAAACAAATTATTTAAGACTTTTTGAAGTCATCTCATATTACTATCAGGAAATTTATTTCTTTAATAGTAGTCTTTTTTTATAAAGTCCAACATCTTATGAAAGCTAAATGCAGGTCATCTGATATTACTATCAGGTAATTTATTTCTTTAACAGTAGTCTTTTACTATAAAGTCCAACATCTTATAAAAGGTAAATGTAGGTCATTTTAAAGTCATCTGATATTATTATCAGGTAATATAGCATTTTATTAAAAGTTTCTTCAGGAGGCCAGCATCTTTGAAAACTTTGGTGAAGATTTTCTATATGTCATCTGCTAATAGTATCAGGTAATTTATTTCTTGAAAAGTAGTCTTTTATTATAAAGTCCAACATCTTATGAAAGGTAAATGCAGGTAATCTGAAAGTTATCTGATATTACTAACAGGTAATTTATTCCTTTACCAGTAGTCTTTTACTATAAAGTTCAACATCTTATAGAAGGTAAATGTAGGTCATTTTAAAGTCATCTGATATTACTATCAGGTAATTTATTTCTTTAATAGTAGTCTTTTATTATAAAGTCCAACATCTTATAAAAGGTAAATGCAGGTCATCTGAAAGTCATCTGATATTACTATCAGGTAATTTATTTCTTTAATAGTAGTCTTTATCATAAAGCCCAACATCTTATAAAAGGTAAATGCAGGCCACTTCAAAGTCATCTGATATTACTATCAGGTAATACAATCTCATATTAGAAGTTTCTTATTAGAAGGCCAACATCTTTTAAGAAAGTTAGTTAAGACTTTCTAAAAGTTATCTGATATTACTATCAGGTAATACAATTCATTAATAGTTTTATTTTATAATATTGTCCAACATCTTAAAAAAAGCAAGTAAAGATCTTTTGAAGTCATCAGATATTACTGTCTAGTAATACTGTCCTTCAATAGAAGATTTTTATTAAAAAGTCCAACATCTTATAAAAAGTAAATGGTCATCTGAAAGTCATCTGATATTACTATCTGGTAATACAATACCTTATTAAAGTTCTTATTAGAAGGCCAAAATCTTTTTAAAAAGTCAGTAAAGACTTTCTAAAAGTCATCTGATATTACAATCAGGTAATTTATTTCTTAAGTAGTAGTCTGTTATTATAAAGTCCAACATCTTATAAAAGGTAAATGCATGTCATCTGAAAGTCTTCTGATATTACTATCAGGTAATTTATTTCTTTAATAGTAGTCTTTTACCATAAAGCCCAACATCTTATAAAAGGTAAATGCAGGCCATTTCAAAGTCATCTGATATTACTATTAGGTTTCCTATTAGAATGATAAAATCTTTTAAAGATAGTGCAGACTTTCTGAAAGTCATCTGATATTCCTATAAGGTAATTTATTTCTTAAGTAGTAGTCTGTTATTATAAAGTCCAGCATCTTATAAAATTTAAATGCTGGTCATTTGATATTACTATCAAGTAATTTATTTCTTAAATAGTAGTCTGTTATTATAAAGTCCAACATCTTATAAAAGGTAAATGTAGGTCATTTTAAAGTCATCTGATATTATTATCAGGTAATACAATCTCATATTAGAAGTTTCTTATTAAAAGGCCAACATCTTTTAAAAGGTAAATGCAGCTCATTTCAAAGTCATCTGATATTACTATCAGGTAATACAATCTCATATTAAAAGTTTCTTATTAGAAGGCCAACATCTTTTAAAAAAGTTACTTAAAACTTTCTGAAAGTCATCTGATATTACTATCAGGTAATTTATTTCTTAAGTAGTAGTCTGTTATTATAAAGTCCAACATCTTATGAAAGGTAATTGCAGGTCATTTGAAAGTCATCAAATATTACTATCAAGTAATTCATTTCTTAAGAAGTAGTCTGATTATAATGTCCAACATCTTATGAAAGGTAAATGCAGGTCATTTGAAAGTCATCCGATATTACTATCAGGTAATTTATTTCTTAAGTAGTAGTCTTTTATTATTAAGTGCAACATCTTATAAAAAGGAAATGCAGGTCGTCTTAAAGTCATCTGATATTACTATCAGGTAATACAATCCCTTATTAGAAGTTTCTTATTAAAAGGCCAAAAACTTTTTAAAAAAGTAAGTGAAGACTTTCTGAAAGTCATCTGATATTACTATCAGGTAATTTATTTCTTTAATAGTAGTCTTTTATTATAAATTCCAACATCATATAAAAGGTAAATGCCGGTCATCTGAAAGTCATCTGATAGTACTATCAGGTAATTCATTTCTTTAACAGTAGTTTTTTACTATAAAGTCTAACATCTTATAAAAGGTAAATGTAGGTCATTTCAAAGTCGTCTGATATTAATATCAGGTATTTTATTTCTTTAATAGTAGTCTTTTATTATAAATTCCAACATCATATAAAAGGTAAATGCCGGTCATCTGAAAGTCACCTGATAGTAATATCAGGTAATTTATTTCTTTAACAGTAGTCTTTTACTATAAAGTCTAACATCTTATAAAAGGTAAATGTAGGTCATTTCAAAGTCATCTAATATTATTATCAGGTAATACAATCTCATATTAGAAGTTTCTTATTAGAAGGCCAACATCTTTTAAAAAATTTAGTTAAGACATTCTAAAAGTTATCTAATATTACTATCAGGTAATACAATTCTTTAATAGTTTTTTTTTATTATATTGTCCAACATCTTAAAAAAAGCAAGTAAAGATCTTTTGAAGTCATCTGATATTACTGTCTAGTAATGCTGTCCTACAATAGAAGATTTTTATTAAAAAGTCCAACATCTTATAAAAAGTAAATGAAGATCTTCTGAAGTTATCTGATATTACTATCAGGTAATACAATCCCTTATTGAAAGTTTCCTATTAGAATGCTAAAATCTTTTAAAGATAGTGCAGACTTTCTGAAATTCATCTGATATTACTATAAGGTAATTTATTTCTATAATTGTAGCCTTTTATTATAAAGTCCAACATCTTATGAAAGGAAATTGCAGGTCATTTAAAAGTCATCGGATATTACTATGAAGTAATTTATTTCTTAAGTAGTAGTCTGTTATTATAAAGTCAAGCATCTTATAAAAGGTAAATGCAGGTCATTTGATATTACTATCAAGTAATTTATTTCTTAAATAGTTGTCTTTTATTAAAAATTTCAACATATTATCATCATCTTATTTATCTTTCTGAAAGTCATCTGGTATTACTATCAGGTTATTTATTTCTTTAGTAGTAGTCTTTTATTATTAAGTTCAACATCTTATAAAAAGTAAATGCAGGTCATCTGAAAGTCATCTGATATTACTATCAGGTAATACAATCCCTTATTGAAAGTTTCTTATTAGAAGGCCAAAAACTTTTTAAAAAAGTAAGTAAAGACTTTCTGAAAGTCATCTGATATTACTATCAGGTAATTTATTTCTTTAATAGTAGTCTTTTATTATAAATTCCAACATCTTATAAAAGGTAAATGCCGATCATCTGAAAGTCATCTGATATTACTATCGGGTAATTTATTTCTTTAACAGTAGTCTTTTACTATATAGTCCAACATCTTATAAAAGGTAAATGTATGTCATTTCAAAGTCATCTGATATTACTATTAGGTAATTTATTTCTTTAGTAGTAGGCTTTTATTATAAAGTCCAACATCTTATAAAAGGTAAATGCAGGCCATTTCAAAGTCATCTGATATTACTATCAGGTAATACAATCTCATATTAGAAGTTTCTTATTAGAAGGCCAACAACTTTTAAGAAAGTTAGTTAAGACTTTCTAAAATTTATGTGATATTACTATCAGGTAATACAATTCTTTAATAGTTTTATTTTATTATATTTTCCAACAACTTAAAAGCAGCAAGTAAAGATCTTTTGAAGTCATCTGATATTACTGTCTAGTAATACTGTCCTTCAATAGAAGATTTTTATTAAAAAGACCATCATCGTTTAAAAAGTAAATGGTCATCTGAAAGTCATCTGATATAGCTATAAGGTAATTTATTTCTTAAGTAGTAGTCTGTTATTATAAAGTCCAACATCTTATAAAAGATAAATGCAGGTCATTTTAAAGTCATCTGATATTATTATCAGGTAATATAGTCTTTTATTAGAAGTTTCTTTCAGTAGGCCAACATCTTTTAAAAATTTGCTATTACTATCAGGTAATTTATTTCTTGAAAAGTAGTCTTTTATTATAAAGTCCAACATCTTATGAAAGGTAAATGCAGGTCATCTGAAAGTCATCTGATATTACTATCAGGTAATTTATTTCTTAAGTAGTAGTCTGTTATTATAAAGTCCAGCATCTTATAAAAGGTAAATGCAGGTCATTTGATATTACTATCAAGTAATTTATTTCTTAAATAGTTTTTTTTATTATAAAGTTCAACATCTTATCATCATCTTATTTATCTTTCTGAAAGTCATCTGGTATTACTATCAGGTAATTTATTTCTTTAGTAGTAGTCTTTTATTATTAAGTTCAACATCTTATAAAAAGTTAATGCAGGCCGTCTGAAAGTCATCTGATATTACTATCAGGTAATACAATCCCTTATTGGAAGTTTCTTATTAGAAGGCCAAAAACTTTTAAGAAAGTTAGTTAATACTTTCTAAAAGTTATGTGATATTACTATCAGGTAATACAATTCTTTAATAGTTTTATTTTATTATATTTTCCAACATCTTATAAAAAGGAAGTAAAGATCTTTTGAAGTCATCTGATATTACTGTCTAGTAATGCTGTCCTTCAATAGAAGTTTTTTATTTAAAAGTCCAACATCTTATAAAAAGTAAATGGAGATCTTCTGAAGTTATGTGATATTACTATCAGGTACTTAAATCTTTTTTTACTATTGTTTCTGTTATAATGTCAGATAGTATAAGAATTGTAAGATTCTATTAAAAAAATGAATCAGATATTACTATCAAGAAATAAAATCAGAGTACTTTACAATTCATTGTTGATTGCTTGGTATGAAATTTTGCACTGTATAGAAAGTAAGTTTTAGTAAAAGAATTAAAGTGTAGTACATGAGGATTTTATTGTCCTTTTTGCTTTTCTTTTATTTGTAGGGTATATCGTTAAGCTGAATGCAGATAATGAAAGGGAAGAAAAAACTTTAAGTTAAAATATGGTTAATGAAGTGGGTAAATGTTAGTAAGTGGAAAATATTTGTATTTGAGTCGAATCTGTAGTAGGATCTAATAAAATATTAAGCAACAAGGGGATAAAGGCAGCCATGTGTTTACCGTGATTTTTGTTACACTAGTGGAGATCAAGAGCGCCTGAGTCTGAAACGAGTATCAAAAAAATCATCCTATAGAAATGTCCAATTTAAGTAACACAAAAATGAAGGCAGTCCATGCCTTCATTTTTGTGTTACTTATGATATATTTAATTCCTTCCGATTTTAAATTTAGACCCTCTTTTAGCTCTCCAATAACCTCTTTTTTACCTCTTTTAAGTCTCTTTAAACTTCTAAATTCTCTTTTAGACCTAACAACTACAGAAATGGATTTTTCCGCACTTTTAGAGGTTCAAAATAGGTTCAAAAGAGAAGCAGGCTGGCTTAAAAGAGGTCCGAGAAAAGATTTTAAAATATTTCGAAAACTATAATTGGAATTTTTTTCACTGAGTTATATTTCAATTGCCCTATAGAAGATGCAAATAATAGTTTTTGAATGATTTCAATAAATCTATTAGCATAGATAAAAATTTAAAAAATTTATATTTTACATAAATTTGAAATCCTTTTTTCAACCTCTAAATATCGGAATGTGTATTTTTCCGCATCGTTTTGAGGTTCAAAAGAGGTTTAAAAAAGAGGGTTAAAAGAGAGTCTAAATTTTGACTCCTATGCACAAAAGTGTCGATTTCAGATTGAAGACGACAGGGGGTAAAACTTGTATGAAAATGGTAACTATTTTCATACGGTCGAATATGGAAATTCACTATGAGTATAACCAATGAAAACGTTAGACGTTTCTGAATATACTCAAAAACGGACTGGTGTACAAGCGTCTTTAGGTTTCTCAGACGGTCATCGACGCTGCCAGCTAGGGTACCCCGGGTGCGCTATGCCCGTAGGGAGAACATGTTCAGTCCTCCCCCCTGGGGGAGAGAAACTATATTTAGGGATCATTTACATATTGCGTCACATGCTTAGGGGAGAGGAGGTCTACAGTTTTGTGACGGCCTGTGTAAAAATTACTAAATTCTATGTGACAAAATGTGACGTAGGGTTGGAGGGGTAAACAATTCCCAAAATTTGCGTGATGTAATATGTGAATGATCCCTTAGAGAATAAATTTAGTTTCTTTAGAATTTCAGTTTTCTAATGACAAAATTCTTACATTTTAAATTATGGAAAATGAGTGGGAAATTGAAGGTCTAGAATATCTAAGCATAGAGAAATATTGTTTAACTTTAACAAAGAATGTCTTCAATTTTTAGGGTTACGTACACCTACGGTGTACCGACTGAATCTTTTTGGTGAGACTCTTACGTTCGTAGGCAAATCGTGTTCCCCCTTTGCAGCTAAAATTGTTGACCAAAAGAGCTCGAATTTGGTTCAGATATATATTTTCACTCGTAGATAACAGGAAAAATATAGCGAATGTCAAGGAAATAACAAGATTTTTTGACACAAATTCATAAAAATTGATCATTCCCCCACCCTTTAACTTCTAAACTATTCAACATGGAGAGCAAATATAAGTGTATTGAATTCTCCATTTCAGTCCGAGTGCAACTGAAATGTTCGGTTTTTTTAAATTAAAATGAATAGGTTTAAAATATGTAATACATTTTTATTTTTACAGGTAAGCAGAACAGTTAATAATTATATTATAACCTCCATAAGTTGTTTATTATTTTTCTGTTATTAAAAAAATGGGTATAAGGGCGGTAGCATAATATTTGTGAATCTTAAAGTACGAAACACGTGTTTGTGAAAAGTAATATATCAGTTTTACATCTTTATGTAATCACTGTAATCAATCGAGCTTGCAAAGCAACAAAAACAAGAAACAGAATTATTTTCTATGTCAAAAAGTAGCAAAGTTTAATTATTTTAATTGCATTAACTTTATGAAACAAGTATGAATCAATAAAAATATAACAAAAATGAGAATTAACTGAAATTAAGTATAAATATTTACTAAACTTGTAATGGGCCGTTTGACTATTTGTCACAAAATGCTTTACTGTCGATAGTTGCGGTTTGGTGAACGCGATCGTGAACGTAATCTTCTGGATGAAGATGGTGGGTTACCTGCAGACGAGTTGTAATTAGGTAAGTGTGACAATCTCCATGAATTGTTTTGCCTATTCGAATTATAATGTGACCGCTCTGATGAGTCACATGTTGGCTGTGATCGCCTCGACCTGAACTCTTGTTCATATGAACATGGGCAACATCTTGAATTGTCTCTTCTAACAGAATAGTGGAAATTTCTCTCAGGCGTTCTCGATCTTCGAAAATTGTCTAATTGCCTCGTTGAATGTCGAAAAACACAACTTGGAGAAAGTGTGCGTCTTGACATGTACGATTGTTCTCTTAAATTATAAGAGATATATTTTTGTGAACGAAACTTTTTCGAAAAGTGTTCCTGAGGATTATAATTATTTGGCGAACGTGATCGTCTGGTAGTTATTTCTCGTCTAATTAAGTTTCGCGAATTTTGTTTTGAAGAATGTTTAATTTCTCGTTTACTTGAGGAGGGAAAAAGCTGTGAATATCTACGAATGTTTAATACTTTTTCCATTTCTTTTAATTTATGTTTCATCGAACGTATAGTTCTGTTATCTTTTTTTGGCTGTTGACTTCCTTTTAAATTAGTTCTAATGTTTTATTTTTTTTCTTCTTGCTTAGTTTTGGTTATTCGTATAGGTATTTTTGAATATAAAAGTTTATTTCCATCCTTCTTATTAATTTTCAAATCTGCAAAATAATGATAATAATTAATGTTCAGTCGAAAATTTAATTGTGTAAGATGAAATTGAATAAAGAGTGAGATAAAAAATTCTTGTGATTGGAAGAAAATTGTAAAATTGTTTAAAATAGAATTTTGGACTAACAAACCATTTTAATCGCGTTTGAATGCAAGTTCTTGAGAATACAGTTTTTAATATAACAAACGAAAAGTGTTTCTAAAGAACGACACACTGTTTTTTAAATTGTTTTGATTGTTTACTTTCTGGGAAGAATAAAAATAGGCTGCAAAAAATATTAAAGTGGATTCCTCACAACAAAAGGATATCCTAATAATATCCTTACGATATTCTAAACCGCCGCTTTGTAGAATATTTTTAGAATATCCTCCGGAAGTTCATAGTATATGCTGAAGATATCTTAATAGTATATCCTTAGGATATATAAAAGGAATTTACAGGATATCTCTAGAATATTCTATGGATATAAAAATATCTCTAGAATGTGCTCGGAATATTTTTAGAACATAAAAAATTGACATCCTGAAGATATGTTTGCATCAAATAAAATTCGAAAATGCATTGGTTTGAAAACTTTCTTTAACCCTCGGAGCATACATTTCTTTTTTTAAGAAGAAGTATACTCAGGATTACTGTGATTCTGTTAACTTTTTAAAACACTACTATTTAAAAATTTATCAAATTTACATAAAAAAATTGTTTAATATTCTTTAAATATTGAATAACAAGTATATATACTTTAAAAGTTTCACGATAAATATTTTATTATAGGAAAAATATTCTAAAAGTAAACAATTTTTGAGAAAAACAGCAAATTATATTCTTTTAAAAATTGTAATTTTTGTAATTTTTAACATTTTTAATTAATATTTTAGATAATTATGCAGATATTGTGTTCAAAAAATGAAACCTAATTGTTTAATTAAAAAAATTTTCTTTTTTAATATTTTTTTTAGATTCTTAAAAAAAAATACTATAAAAAGGTTCAACTTGTTTAAGCTACCCAGCCATGGGGTTTGAATTTACGTACTCGATATTTACATGCGTTAAAAGCTGACCTTTTTACCTTTCCAACGATATATTACATTCTCATCATATGAGAAGGTATTAGTTTTGTGCGAATTTTGATTTTGTTAATTTTATGAAATCTTTACGTTTTAGAGTCCCCTGAACCCAAAAAACATGGTTCGGTGGTGGTGTCTGTATGTAGCCAAAAAATGTTATTTCCGTGATAATTTTTGAAAAACTTATCGGATTATTTTTAAATTTAACTCACTTAAAGTTGGTTCAAAAATGAAACTTAAGTTCGTTAGCGAGACATTTTCGTCATAAACTACAAAAACTACAGTACTTTAAAAATTTTCAAATTTCAAAATTTTCATTTGTATATTATTATAGGTTAGAAAAATACAAACAACTTTTCTTTTTATTGAAAAGAAATCAAATTTTTTAAAATGTGCCATACTAGTTTTTTTAGGTTGGTTTATTACGAAATAAGTATACCTATTTTTAAAACTTTTAAATGGCGTATCAAATATAAATGATATTTTTTCCAAATAAAACTATACAACAAAGGTGTTTTCCGTATAAACCACACTGAGAGACCTTTGGGTCAGCAGCAGACTTTCGATAGGCTGCTACTGACCATTTTGGAGGAACGCTACAGGACTATACTTTTGGGTTGCTACGGTAAAATCTTGGGCGCGTGAAAGTCCCAAAGTTGTTCAGCTGCAAACCAAAGACGGCATTCCCACTACTTCGGTGAGCTGCTCACCAACATTTGGGACTGTCACGCGCCTAAGATTTTACCGCAGCGCACCAAAACCATAGTGGAGCAGCTGTCACATACGTTGTTCCGCTACCCAGTGAGAAATTGCCAATAGACTTTAATCGGTCCAATATCGGTCCAATATTGGTTGCCGTGCTGGGCGCCGATTGACTCCCAATATTGGACCAATATGGGCTGATGCTTGGGATGTAACGGCATCGCCAATCATCGGTTGTCAATATTGGTCCAATATTGGCCGAATATTGGCAACCAAGAGAAAAAAATTTTTTTAAATAAATTTTTTTTAATTAAATAATAATAAAAAATTATTGTTTATAATTTTTGTTTAATATATTTATTTGTTTAATTATTTATTTTTAATAATTCATGTAAATAATAAATAATTTATTATTTATAAATTATAATTATTTAAAAATGCAGCAGCTATTAGAAAATAACATTCTGCAAAAAAATTCTATCATTGAAAAATCAATGATAGGCGAGAGAAATCCACGTCTTTAAATAGATTCGCAGATGATAGACAAGAGATATCCGCGTCATTAAACGGATTCGCAGATATACTCTGGTCTCGCGACGAATCTCTCGATACTTATATACACTGGAGTCGCCGTGTCAGTTGCGAGAACGGTTACAACGTCCCTCTGGCGGGAGAGATAAGAATTGTCACGTAAACTGCGGGTATAATAAGGCGGTCGGTAAAGCGATTTAGCAGTTTACGTGACAATTCTTATCTCTGCCGCAAGAGGGACGCTGTAACCGTTCTCGCAACTGACACGGCGACTCCAGTGTATATAAGTATCGAGAGATTCGTCGCGAGACCAGAGTATATCTGCGAATCCGTTTAATGACGCGGATATCTCTTGTCTATCATCTGCGAATCTATTTAAAGACGCGGATTTCTCTCGCCTATCATTGATTTTTCAATGATAGAATTTTTTTGCAGAATGCTATTTTCTAATAGCTGCTGCATTTTTAAATAATTATAATTTATAAATAATAAATTATTTATTATTTACATGAATTATTAAAAATAAATAATTAAACAAATAAATATATTAAACAAAAATTATAAACATTAATTTTTTATTATTATTATTTAATTAAAAAAAATTTATTTAAAAAAATTTTTTTCTCTTGGTTGCCAATATTCGGCCAATATTGGACCAATATTGACAACCGATGATTGGCGATGCCGTTACATCCCAAGCATCAGCCCATATTGGTCCAATATTGGGAGCCTTTATTGGACCGATGATCGGTCTCTTGGCTCCCAATATTGGACCGATATTGGACCGGTGAGAAATTTCTCACTGGGTACAGTCCCAAAGGTTTTTCAGTGCATGTAGCTTTATTTTTGTTAGTTTTTGAACATTTTTTTCTGAACTAGCTACGTGAATTATGGTCGACCCCAAAGAAACGTGGAACATAAAATTTTTGATTTAACAATTACTTAAATGAATAATTTTTCTTATTTATTATCACCTTATTCAAAACGTCTAAAAACTTAATTTTTAAAAAATTTTATAAATAACTAATTTGGGCAATAAAACATTAGATATTTTATGAATTTATCAATTCAGAAACAGTTTAAACAGATAATCGTTATGTACTAACTCTACTGTAAAATAGAGGTTCTAAATTAGATCTGATTACGGTATTAAAATAGAACTAAATTTCGATTTAGTACTAAAATTGGTATTAAATTAATCAAAATTAAAAGTTTTTTCAACTAACCATGTTTCTACAAAGAAAGGTAGTAATAAAAAATAATTTACCATTCGTAATAAACGATCCCAAAAATTTAAATTAAAGCTTAATTAATCTCGTAATCAATAATATTAAAATTATCAAAAATCAAAAATATGTGATGAGAATGTAATCCTTAAAATCATAGTAACTTTAAGAAAAAAAATTTTATGAAATATATATAATAGAAAAGGAAAGAAAAATTTTACCAAAGAAACATTTATAAGCTACGAAAATGAAATAAAACAATGTAATGCACGAAGGTGCGATTTTTTGATCGGCCTATAGTTAGGCCAACTTTTACAAAGTCGGTCTAATTTCTTGTGACAGAGGTTGGACCAACCATACAGATGATAACGGTTTACCGTCTAATGGCGACGATGGTTGGCCTGACAACTCATAATGAAGTTGGCCCAACTTAAAATGCATATGTTGTGCCAATCATACATTTCAATGGTTGGTCCAAAGACTGACGCCAATGTTGGCACAATTTTAGATGCGTGAGTTGGGCCAACCACAATTTTCATAGTTTGGCCAACTTCAACTGCCAAAAGTAAAAAATTATTAAAAAACTAAATTACTTATACAATTAACACGTTATTATTAGGGGGAACATCAGATACAACCTCTACCTATTATTATTAAACACAATCTCATATATACATTTTCGAAAATATCCAACGCTAGCTGAGGTCGAACCCCTAACCTAACGCACTACGCTACGCTTACATAGGAGTATATAACGTTAAATGTATATTAAAGCTGCAACAGTTGGGCCAAACGTGGCAAAGAGTTTGGCCGACCCAGAAAGTATAAGTCAATTATACTGCTTTTTTGGAGTTTTACCAACCGTTGCGCCCACCGAGGACCAGAGTTCGTTCGACCATGAAAATTTAAGTTAATTTAACTGCGTTTCTTGAGTTTTGCCTACCGTCAGGCCAACCGTGGCCCATAGTTCGGCCGACCAAGGAAGTTTAAGTCATTTAAACTGTGTTTCACAGAGTTTTGCCAACCGTTGGGCCAATCGTTGCCCAGAGTTCGTCCAACAAAAATAATATTATAAGCTAATTAAACTGCGTTTCACAGAGTTTTGCCAATCGTCGGGCCAACCGAGGCCCAGAAAAAATACAACTTACAAAAATGTAAGTCAATTGAACTGCGTTTCACAGAGATTTGCCAACCGTCGGGCCAACCGAGGTCCAGAGTTTGGGCCTCTCTGGCAACCGAAATTTCGCTTGCTAAAGTTAGGCCAACCGTGGGCCAACCTTCAAACTCTGGCGGCTAACCCAAATTCGCACCTGGGTAGGCACCTCACTGTGAGCTATTTTCGCGTGAAGCGCGCAACAATTAACTAAGCGCGATGATCGGACGGTTATCGTGCGCCCAGAAGCACGCTTCTGGAAGAGCGTTGGACACTGTATGGTTATAGCTGTTGATTTATAGCTGATTTCAGTGTTTATCATGTATTAACTTCGAATTAACGAAGGTCTAATTATTATCAGTATCATTAATTAACAATTTGTTAGAACAATCTAATCAGCATTAACTTTATATTAATACCGGGTGAATCACAAAAACAGTTTATAAGAATACTTCTTTTTTTAATTTACAATCTTTATTATATATTATATATTATATTACCATATTTGTTAGATGTCATGATTTTCGACGTTTTAATTATGTTTGAATTCGATGAGGACTCCTTTTCTTTTGACGGTGAAAGTTGTAGCACTGTGTCTATGATAAAAAACAATATCATTTTAAAAATTAATAACGAAATTTTTAACCCTCTGCCTATGCTGGCTTAACTTCAGTTTAGTCCTCTGAAAAGTATTTTTCATAGTTTCTACACGGATAAATTTAAGGTGTACATGCTGTATCCCGAGTCAAAATTTAGGGGTTGAAAAGAGGATTTCAAATTTTTGTTAAATTTAATTTTTTTAAATTTCTATCTATGCTAATACATAGATTAATTGAAATCATTCAAAAACTATTATTTGCATCTTCTATAGGGCAATTGAAATATAATTCTGTGAAAAAAATTCTAATTTTAGTTTTCGAAATATTTTTAAAATCTTTTTTCGGACCTCTTTTAAGCCTGTTTACTTTTCTTTTGAACCTATTTTGAACCTCTAAATGTGCGGAAAAATCCATTTCTGTAGTTTTTAGGTTCAAAAGAGGATTTAGAAGTTTAAAGAGGTTAAAAAGAGGTTTTTGGAAAACTTAAAGAAGGTCTTAATTTTGACTTGGGACCTTTTGAAATATTTGACCAATAATTAACTTTACTTTATATAAAAACAATAGGAAATATTAGGTGTAAAGTGAATTGAATAGTCAAAGTTTTAAATAGGAATAACCCATGCACTATTAAGTACAGATACTGCACCAATAATTGTTCCGTGTACTTAACATTTAAGAGGACTTAAATATTTCTGTTTTTTAAGTTAATAAAATTGTCAAACTATTTAATAGAAGCCTTACTGAAAAAATTAAAAAAAAAAATTTTATCGGTTCATTGGTTTTGAAGAAACATGTACCCAAAAATAAAAAAGTCAAATTTAACTGGAGACTTAGATTACTTAAAATTTAAGAAAAAGTAATGACATTCTGAATTAAATATCCTGAATTTGAACACTTCTATTTATCAGAAAATGTTCTAAATAGTCGTATTCAGCTTTTAATTAAGTCTATTTCTACAAATTAAACAAAAAATTTATGCTTTTTTGATTTTAGATAATGACAAACATAAGATCAAGCAGAGGATTAAACAAAATTAATTTTTATCTTATTAACATTTTAGTTTTAATATCACCTTTTTTAGGTGTTATGATTTTCGTCGTTTCAATTATTTTTGAATTCGATGAGGATGGTTCATTTGACGGTGAAAGTTGCAGCTCTGCGTCTATGATTTTCGCCGTTTCAATTATTTTTGAATTTGATGAGGACTCAGGTTCATTTGACAGTGAAAGTTGCAGCACTGCGTCTATGATAAAAAAACGATATAATTTTAAAAATTGATAACAAAATTCTTATATTCAATCCTCTGTCTACGTTGATTTAGAATTTAAATAGATTATTTGAGACAATGACGAACACAAGAACCACAGAGGCTTAAACAAAATTAAGTTTTATCTTATTAGCATCTAAGTTTTAATACCATCTTCTTGAGGTGTTATGATTTTCGCCGTTTCAATTATTTTTGAATTTGATGAGGACCCAGGTTCTTTTGCCGGTGATAGTCGTAGCACTTCGTCTATGATAAAAAAACGATATAATTTTAAACATTAATAACAAAAATTTTATATTTAACCCTCTGCCTACGCTGGTTTATCTCCAGTCTAGTCCTCCAAAACGTATTTCTTACAGTTTCTACTTAACATTCATGTAGATAAAGATGATTAGATATATTAGATAGATAATAATTAGATATCGTACCCGTCTTCGACAGGTTTTAGTTTCTATTAATATATTTGAAGAGGTGTCTACTAATCGGGAATTTAATTTGATTGGGAAAAATTAATAATTAGTTAGCATTAACTATTTCATTAAGAAAATATTAGATACTATTTGAATCAGTAAATGATTTTTCCTATCAAATATTATTTTTATCTAATTCAGATTCACAGAACAGTATTTGACAATTTGTAGTATTTTATGCGTTTGTAGTATTTCAATTAATGTATAAAAAATTAATCCTAAATTTACACCAGCTTTTGAAGTTATGTAGAGTCCTACTTTGAACTAATTGTATCGAGAATGGACCCTATTTTATGACTGATAAAATCTAAAATAACACCTATATTGTAGACTGAAAGTAGTGCTTAAATTTTGATAAATAAAAATGTTACATCAATAAAAATTAAAGCAAAAAGCGATTTTTTAAAAACAAATTAATATAATACAACTTTTTTTAATTATATATCAAAATTTCCGGTTTGTCAAAAAATTCTCGATTTTTCCTGGTCGAATTAAATTCACGGATATTTCTCGGTTTTCTTTCGCGGTTGATAGACAATGTATTAGTAGAAACTATAACACGTTTTCGATTCCCACATGGGAATATACATGGGACCCTATATCAAAAACCATGTAAAAGTCAACTGTCATAAAGGAAACAATATTGATTTTCATGTAAAACCGTATGAGAATTTTCGATATGATTTTAGGTAATGAATATATGTGACCTGGACAGTGAAAAGGGACCTTACGTGCGAAAACAAGTTTTCGAGAAAACAGCAGTTAAAGTTTAACTTAGAAAAACCCTTGTAACTTTTTAAAATATTAATATTTTTTAATCAATTTAAGCTTATTTTCTTCACTGTGGATCACAGTATCAAAATAAAAAACATACAAGTAATGAAATTTTTTTTAATAATTGTTTATATAAATTAATAACAAACTCCCCAAACACAGAAAAAATAATCTAAGTTTTCTAAATAGCAACAATAAGTATAAATAAGTGACACATGTTTGTAAGGGTTTTCGAGGCCGCTGATTACGAATATGATGTTAAATTGACAATTTGACAGTTGACAGCTGTCAACTTCTCTAAAAAGTGATCGTTTTTTGTAAAAAAGACAGTAGTAAGGTTTTTGAGGTCGCTGATTACGAATATGATATCAAATTTGAATTTTAACTGTTGACAGTTGTCAAAGAAACTGTCAACTTTTCTAAATAATAAAAAATTATCGTCTTCGTTATTTTAATTTGTATAATAACAAAAAATCAGTTTTTTCGTATTTTTACTCTTGTTTCTTTTAACTTAAAAATTACACTGGGGTCAAAAACTTTCAGTACATTTGTACTGATTACTTTTAAATGCTCACTTCACTTCAAATTCAAATAGTTCTGCAAAAATAGATGTTAGAGCTATCAAACTAGGATCATTTTAAGGTTCAATAAATTTAGAGTCAAACAGGCTAAGATATAACTAATTCAATACTGTAAATATTGAAAATATAATTCTTTAAAGTTAGAGATTTTTCGTGAAAAATGCGATTTTGAAATCTAGAATTCAAGCGCACGCCAATTGATGGAAATTTTTTTTTAAGATTTGATAGTTGCACAATATTAAGTACAAATTCCATTCTTTAATTCTAGACCAAAATAATTCACATATATTAAGTATTTTCTTGAAATTCTATAAAAATAACTTCCCTTTCTCTCGAAATTTTTCAAAGAATATTAATTGCTAATTCGTCGTTTTCGTTCACTTGTTTTTTCAATTAACCACACTTTTGAAAAATATGCACCTTTTTTTATTGAAAAATAAAAAAATTGACACCTAGAATGAAAATAAGGAATAATAATAGATTTAAAATGTGTAAAATTATGAGAAGAGGGATAAATTTCATGTAAATAACTTAAATTTCCTAAGATGAAGAGGTTCTATATTTTTCAAAAGTGTGGTTATTTGATAGAACAAGTGAATGAAAACGACGAATTTGCAGTTTATATTCTTCGAAAAATTTAGAGCAAGAGATATTATTTTTATAACATTTGAAGAAAATACTTAATATATGTGAATGATTTTGGTCTAGAATTAAAGAATGAAATTTGTACTTTCTATTGTGCAACTATCAAAACTTAAAAAAAAATTTTCTTCAATTGGCGTACGCTTGAATTCCAGATTTCAAAATCACAATTTTCACAAAAAATCTCTAACTTTAAAGAATTTTATTTTTAATATTTACACTATTAAATTGGTTTTATCTTATCCTATTTGACTCTAAATTTATTGAACTTTAAAATGATCCTACTTTGATAGCTCTTACATCCATTTTTACAGAAATATTTGAATTTTAAGTGAAGCGAGCACTTAACAGTAATCAGTACAAATGTACTGAAACTTTTTGACCCCAGTGTAATTATAATTAATAAATAAATAAATAATAAAAGTAAATAATAATAAATTAATAATTAATTATAATTAATTAATTAATTATGATTTTTTGGTTTTCACCATCTTAAAGAGCGTTTCAAACCCTATCCAAATCAACAAAAAAGTAAAAAATGATTTTTTGACACGTAAGGTCCCTTTTCATAGACCAGGTCACATATACTTTAAATACACTCAAAAAGCCTATATTTCTTTAAGAATAAATCTTATGCTAAATGTATTTTCATTTCTCAAATTGGTATAATTTTTCCATATCCCTATTGAAAATTTCCATATCAGATTCTACCCGTTTTTGCGTAATGCCCAGATAGAATTTTGAAAAGTAACAAAATACCCCAAACATTTCTAAAATTCAAAAAGCAAAATTTTAATTTATAAATAGGAATTTATTTATTTTAATAGTCATTTCTAAAACATTTCTAGAATTTAAAACTAAGAAAATTTTGATTTATAAATCCCAATTTGCGCTAATGGCGTCTTAAGAACTTTCTATGTTTCTGTGCCCGTTGAAGTCAAATTTCAGTTTTATTGATACTTTAACTGTACACTTTATATTAAACACATATTTTATTTTCTACCTTAAATCCCTGGTAAAAATTTCGGATTAAATACGGACTAGTATGGATTAGTCCGAAAATTGTACGAAAAAGTCCAAAAAATGATCTACGATAGTCTGATATCAATTCGAACGGAAACCTAAATCCGAAAACACTCCGGAATAATCCTGAATGTCTACGAATTCAGTCCGTAACTAGTTAAAAAAACTTAATCCGAAAAATGTCAGGAGCAATCCGAATTCTGTAAGCTAAACATGAATTTATAAATTCTAAGCAATGTACAGACAAAAGTCTGATATTATTTATATAGATTTGAAACAATGACGAACACAAGAACAGGCAGAGGCTTAAACAAAAATTAATTTTTATCTCAATTTACCAACAACTAAATTTTATCACCATATTTTGCAGGTGTTATGATTTTCGCCGTTAGGTGAGGATGTCGTTTTCAATTCAAGCTGTCGTTAGTGCGACGCAGGTGATACGATACGATTGGAAGTCGAACAGACAGCGAGTATTGCCTTTGGTGGGAGGCGCACGAGGGACTTTATCCAGTGGGAGGCTACTTCTCGATATCTCTCGTGGGGATGGTTACGTTGGCTGTGCCATGGCGATTGAGGAGAGATACCCTGTTACCCAATCTAAGGCGGTGTCGAGCTCGGGACTCTCTGAGGACCGGATCGAATACCGCTAGCACTTATCGGGACACTACTAGAGAGGGTGGGAGGACGTTGGGGGCCGGACTGTCAAAAAGACGGCAGGACTCGTACGAGGCTTCCCCTAATACCAGAATGCCGGCAAAAAAGTTAAGGGGCCCACAAGGGGGAACCGTATCGTTTGCGGAAATTACTAGATCGTCATTAGCCGGGGCGATCGTTGCGGAAAGCTATTTGAGGGTTTTTATGACGTTGGCTAATCTGGACCAATTAAGGGTAGCAATTCATGGTGATAAAGAAGGGGACGAAGTAGGACCCTATCCTCACTTTGGAGAGGTTCGTCTTACTAGGGGAGCGATCCTAGTAGAGTGCCTGGACTCAGAATCTAGGGAATGGCTAAATAGCTGTAAACCTCGGTTCAGTCAGGCGTTAGGGGGTTTTACCATTAAGGTGGTAGATCCGGCTCAGCTGATCAAGTTGGTAAGGGTTGTAGTTTGGGTACCTGGTCCTAGGGTGAACCAGGCTTCAATCCTTCAAGCCCGGCAGTTGAAACTGTGTTTTCGGCTGGGCCAAATCACTCTAAGAGTGGCGTGGCACGGTCAGTACCGTGCCACTCCAACAGCCAACAGCTATGTCAGTACATAGCTTTTGTGCAGGGTACACAGGGGGGACGCGACTGAGGAAACCGCGAATCAGCCTTAAAATGGCTGCTTCCGGGATTCATTGTACGCAGATTAATTTCCATCATTGTAAAGACGCTTCGGCGATTTTAGCCAAGAGCACCATGTCGTTTGGGGTAGCACAGACATTAATAACAGAGGCAGAAGACTTTTAGATTTTCTGATAGATACAGATTTAGATATTTTAAATCAGGGTAATGAGCCGACTTTCGTTACTGTTAACAGAAAAGAGGTATTGTATATTGCGATCTGTTCCAAGTCTTTGTGTGATGGCGTGAGAGACTGGAGCGTGTCTGATGAAGATTCCCTCTTGGACCACAGTACTGTTAGATTGGAATCGTAGGATCGGGAACAAAAGTGGGGACGTAATCCTAGGAGTACTGACTGGGCTTCATATATTGAAGACCTCAAGGCCTCCATGGCATGCTTTCCCACTTCGTATAGAACGCGGGAGGAGTTGGAGCTTGCAGCGGAGTATCTGCGAGATTCTATTATCTGCTCCGTTTGGAGGAACATAGAAAAACAGTAAGGAAGCTTTTTAATAAAGCAAAGAAACGTAGGCATCAACGAGCATGGGATGAATATCATACTGCTCGCGATTCTTACAAGAAAGAAGTAGAGAGGGCAAGGGGTGTCAGCTGGAGAAGTTTTTGCGATGGAATGGAGAGGGTACCAGAAGCATCAAGACTTTATAAAGTACTAGCTTGAAACCCAATGGCAAAATTAGCTACTATTATGTTGCCTAATGGGTACTATGCCCAGGATAAAAGGGAGTGTCTAAAGCACCTGATGGAGGTAAACTTCCCGGACTTTAGAGAAGGTTCGGAGAACAGCCATGGCATAGGACCAGATAGGAACCGAGGATATCGGGAACACTGGAAACTAGCAGCCAGAGTCATAACTCCGGAAGAGATTGATTGGGCAATAAGCACTTTCAAACCATTTAAGGCTTCAGGGGGGACGGTATATATTACCGGGGGGATTGGAGTGTATTAGAATACCTTTGTGTAAAATTATAAGAGCGTGTTTAGCTCTTAGTTACATACTGGAGACTTGGAAAAAGACAATGGTTGTGCTTATTCCGAAAGCTGGTCGGTCAGGGTATACTGCGGCGAAGGACTTCAGGCCAATTAGCCTAACTTCCTTTATATTAAAGACGTTAGAGAAACTGGTGGATAATTTTATTAGACAGGAATATTTTAAATATCTATCACCAAAAAATTTTTTGCTTTTGAACAAAATAATGCATTGTGTAACAAACGTGAACTAGCGGCCTTTTTGGAACGAGCGTTCACTGAAAAACATATTTAATTGAAAAGAATGTTGAGAAAAGCGTACACAAGATTTGGATCACGGAACCATGGACGGAATTACATCTATTTGAGCGTTACGAAAATACTCGAACAAGCACAAACAAAGCTCTTTTTCGAACTGAACTGTCATTCACAGTATTTTTGTAACTACGTACGAAAAGAAGAAGCACTTTATGTTCGCTTACGGAGAGACAAATAATGTCATTTTTATGATTGCATTATGAAAAGTGTTATTTGAATTTATCAATTATAATGCATACTCATTCTTAGAATATCCATGTCCGATCAAAGGATGTTTGAAAATAATTTATCTCCACAAAGACGTCACAGTGAGTACTATATGATAATGGGGAAAAGTGGAGAAAAGTATATCAATAACCATCTAGTCAATATGAACTCGATGGAATAGTTAAAACTTCCTTTTAGAAGCAATTTTAGAAAATGATGTAATATATTGGACACTTGTTCTCGAAGATGAATTTACAGACTGGTACAACAATTATAGTTGAAAGGTAATCGGTCGCGCTCAAAGAAAGAATATTATTAGCTTTTATATAATACTCTGGAGTCAATATTGCCCAGACAGAAATTTAAAAAGAATAAAGGCTCTTCCTTTCAAACATAAAGAAGATCGAGAGCTAGTTACTATATTTACGAGAGTGAGAAGCGCAACTGTATATATGCGTTGAGGTCTTACTTTCTCTTCACTCTACTCTGACTTTCAGGTCACTTAAACTTTCGCTTCATCCTCACTCTCAATTTCTCTCACTTACGCTTTTACCCTCATTCTCACTTTACCGTACTCTGACTTTTAGTTGATTCAAGAAGAAATTTCCGTGAATTTTTTAAAAGTTACTTTAAATACTTTTAAACCTAAAAATTGAATTTTTTAATTTCTAACCCATTATTTTTAATTTTATATTTTTTAATATATACCTGAAAATAATAATAATAATATTTTTAAAAGTAATATTTCAATATTGGATTGTAACTTTAAATACTTTTTTGGTAATACTAGTTTATTGAATTTAATAAAATATCAAAACTTTTTAATAATTCACAAACATTTGTGTAAATTTCCAGCAAATTCCAGAATTTCTCGGTCGCTAAACACCCTGTAAATGATAGGGTGAGAGTAAAGTTACAGAATAGCACTCTATTCGGTTCGTTGTTAATAACTTATTTTAAATATTTCTGAAAGAAGTAATATATTTAATTACCTTCTAAAATTAGCTTGAAGCTACATTCTTTTTCGAAGACTTCTGTTTCTTCCATATTAATGGAAGAGTGTTCGCCTTCTGGAGTTTCTACGTTATGAATTTTCCTCGGTAATTCAATGTTATCATCATGTTTTCAAATAACTGATATCCTTGCTGCTTACACTACTTGATCTTTCGATGACTTGTGTTTTTTCCACATTAATGGCAGAGCGTTCTTGTTCCAGTGGTTTTACGTTGTGAATTGTTCTCGATAATTCAATGTCATTATCCGGTTCTTTCAATAACTGAACATCCTGGCTACTTACACTATTTGACATTTCGATGGCTTGTGTTTTTTCCATATTAATGGAAGAGCGTTCGCCTTCTTGTGTATTTATATTATGAATTTCTGTCGAGAATTCAATGTCACTATCCTGTTCTTCAGATATTTTAGGTATTTCAGACCTTTCTATAATTATAAAGAAAAGATGTTTCAAAAAGAAAAAGTGTTTAATAAATAATATTGTATGATATTAAAAAAAATATCTAAGTATCAAAACAAGGTAGGGGAGACTGGGGTTAAATCGAACAAGTTAAATACACTGAAACCTCACTTATTTAAAGTCTCGTTTACTTAAAGTCGCATTTATCTGACCAATTTCGCTTCAGTTACTTTCAGTTAGGATCAGTCCTAACCCCATATGAACGGTTTATTTTCTTCGTCATAAATCAGGTGTTCTAGATCGGATTAATAAATATTAACAGTTAGTGCTGGATAGATTCGGACGACCAATAAAGTTTTTTCGTGCTTACAATTGTGGGGAATACACTAGTATGGAAATGTAAAAATACTTGGCATCAAAAAGAAAAGCAATAAAATACATGGTTCCTTATACATTTGAAGAAAATGGTAAGTCCAAACTGAATAACCGAATAGTTGTAGGCAATGTAGTAAAAAAAAATGTTGATGTTGTCAATCCTAAAATAGTCGTCATTGATGATGGTGAGCCTATACCATTAACAAATAATGATCGTGAAAATCGATAACATTCGACAAATCGAAATATGATGACTCTAAGGTCACGCGAAAATATTGTACCACTTTCTATGGAATACATTGAATATTGCGGAGTGACACATACCAGTGACTTATGCAAAAGCAATCGAAGAAATATTCGTCGTCCATGTAAGAAATATGACCAGGACATTTGTTCTGAGAATTCTAGGTAAAAGAACTATTGCCTCAAAGTAGATTTTTAAAACATTAAAAGAGGATATACGAATGGATTTGATATCAGTCTGACTTGATATCAACAGTGTTGTAAGTGACCGTTAGTGTAGTGTGTTGACTAACGCCTACAAATATGTGTTTCATGGAAAGTGAGAGAAATCTCAAGTGTATCTCGCGCTTTTTGTTGACAAAGGAATAGTTGCTGCGAAGTTTTAAAACAGATGCTCTATTCTGTTTTAAAATCTTTGAGTAAAGCTTTTGAAGTAACTGTTGGTGATTGTAGATACATTGTCGGGTTAAAAATTTCAGGAAATAGAATTAACAAAACAAGATTTATTCATCTGGCGGGATTCAAAATGGGAAGCGTAAAGAGACTCTCTGTACTAACAGATTTTCGTGCAATATTGTATCCAGTCTTTGAAATTACTCAAGAATGTAAAGTATCATGTCGCGAAGCGGTTAGTTGCCTGTTGTTTCTGGCGATCGTTTCCCGTCCAGATATCATCTCTACCGATAACAATGTCAGTAAGTTTCTCAAGAATCATAGACGTCTCAGTTTTAGCAGCTGGTCTCTACAAGCACTATCGGAATCGGTATATATAGTGTCATCTGCTACTTCGAGAGAATCAATATTGAAGTGAAGTCTGATTTGACCCCATTCGAATGTTATTTCGGAAAGAATCTCAAAGACATATTATGAACAGTTCGTTTTAAAAACGGCTTAATTGTTCTTGAGGCATTTTGGGAAATCTTAACTCTTAAACCGCATTTCAGCTTTTTACTCAAATATCTCGTTTATATTCGTAAAAATTAAACATGTTTCGATATTCGACGGTACATTTTGTACTTAAGTTTACGTTCCATGTGTAATATTAGTCTCACAAGTATCTTTGTGTATTTCAAAACTTTATAAAGTTGATAGCGAAAAATTTTTGAGTTGTTTACACCCAGTTTTCGATTTTAGGCAATTTCATTCAATAGTTTTGAAAAACTTTTTTTTAATTATTCAGGTTAAATAAAATTATGAAACCTATTTTCCTTCAAAATAGATGTATTGAGCTGCTTAAAATCATTTTTCTAAAAGATAATATTATTATTGAATTTAAATGGATTCGCTATTACACAATTTCAATGAAACATACTTCAGATGTTGATTAATATACGATGTTAAATAACGTTTTTTGAAAAATGTCTTAAATCAACTTGAGACGTTTTTCGAGCTTAACTTTCCAATTATTATTGGAAATAAGAATATTGGAATAAGAACTCTTATTTTAACAAAGGATGTTATGATTGTTGTCGCAAAAATAAAAAAAAAGTTTTGATGCGCGATCGGATATAATATACTATTATACTATGATTTGATAAATTTGATAAGTTTGATACAATTCTTTATCAGTTAAATTGTTTCAAATTAAATATTTAATTGTACACGAAGAGACCGAGATGTGTAATTTTTGTATAAAATCACACTAGAATTTACTATTTTCACATTGCAGACACCGGAAATAAGGGGACTTTTTGTAGTTTTTACTATTTTCTACACTAATCTGACTAATCCGACAAATGTTCACCAAATTAGTAAAGTTTCTTACTATTTCGTCCAATAGTTCCAAACAACTGTAGTAAACTCAGAAATATTGTGTACGGAAAATTACTATAGTTGTTTGTAAATGCAGAAAGAAAGAGTGAAAGAAAAAATATGTATTTTTATCGCCGGTTTCTCGTCAATTATTGACTAATGGAGATAAACTGGAAGGATTTTTACATACACATAGAAGCAGTTTACTTTTAACAACTTATTATAAGACATAGTTTTTGGAACAGGAATAAATGAAAAATTTATTAATCTATAATGGTCAATTTCTGAGATAACGAACGACCTACGTTTCACTTTGTATTTAATTATTATAGATGATATCTAAATTTATTTTACATACGCGATACATAGTCACTGTCAATGATCAGATGGCATCAGCTCATTTGCGGAGATTGTCGAAGTTAGCAACCAATAGAAATGTAGGCGCCATATGTCTGCACTCGCTAGCCACACTTGCTCACCAAAAATTACTACAGTGGATAGTAGGTTTTAGTGGAAAATGTTTTCATTTGTAAGATTTTGTCTAATGAAATTACAGATAAAACTATAATCAATTTTCGCTACATTTACAACTCTTACATAAAATATTAAAACTTGCTATTTCAATGTAGCAAATTTATCTATTTCTCTTGTAAATTTATGTATTTCTGTAGTACATTATGCTAAAAGTCCCCTTATTTCCGGTCATTGCAACCATTTTTAGTAATTTTTACAAATGTGAGTCTCTCTGTGTATGTACACGGAAAGAAAAGGTCTGGAAGAGATATCCATAAAAATATTGTTGAGCAGAATATTGTTGTGTTATCCAATTCAATGGAAGAGACAACTTTCAGAATGGAAGCACATTCCATATTCAATGGATGAGGGAGCCATATTATATTGTTGAATCAAATATGGATGTGATATCCATAGGCATGGTTGGGCTTACAATTCATGCTATGGATTTTCACATATGGCTGTCTCATCCATATAAACTTTGGTTGGGAGATCCATAGTTAGTTCAAAATTTCGATACATGTTGCGCGCAATTCATTATCATGGCATCCATTTAAAAATGGTCGTCTCAATTTGTCCGTCGCGTCGGTTTCCTGTCACGTCTATATAATCACGTTGTGAGTTTATTGTGTATAAATAGTGTTATAATTGTTTATTATTTATTATCGTTATTGTCTATTAGTTTTTATGTAAATTCATTTTCATGAAATATGTGTAGAGTATATAAGGAATATTATATGCTCAAATATTGTAGTTGCGTGTATAGTGTAGTAGATAGCGTTAGTGTTTAGTATGTGTTAGGTCTAGGGTTCGTGTCTCCCCCCCATCAGTTAATAATTTATTTCGTTAATATGCGGTTATTCAATAAGTGGTGTGTATTAATTAACAAAAATGTGTATAAAATATCTCAAGTGACATAGAATTTAATTAATTGAGTGATTCTAATTTTTTTGTTTCCCATTTCCATTACTATGGATCACCCAACCATAGATCTTTTGCTGCTCCAACATTATACAGCCAGCCATAGAATATGGATGCAGCAACCTTAACTATGGATATCCCGTATTTTTCAATATAATATGGCTGTGATATCCATGTATCTGGATGTGTCAACTATTCCTTTTTCTCCGTGAGAAATTCCTTTTTTTTTATTCCTTTTTTTTCTCCGTTTTTTATAACTATAGTTAAATTTATTATTTAATAAAATAATTTATTTAGTTTATTTTTCTTACTTGATTTTGAAGTTGGTTTTCTATTTTGATTTTGATTTTGAGACGGGTTCTCTTTTTTTTCTTGGTGCACGGGTTTTCTTTTGATTAGATATAATCGTTTCTCCTAAAAATTTTGTAATTTAAAAGAGTTTAAAAGTCTTATAAATTTTTTTATCCCACATACACAAAAATGGCGCTTTTAGATAGCTGACGATAGGGAGTAAAGACACTCATTTGTTCGACCATATGAAAATGGCGTCCATTTTCTTCCATGTGCAAAAATAACAGTCGAACAAGTGACTGACTTTTATTTTCTATTGTCTACTATCTGAAATCCACACTTTTGTGCATTAAGAACAACAAATATTGTAAATATAACACGGAAATAAAGGACACCGTAGGCGTCCTGAGACCTACACTCGCGTATCACAAAAATCACAGTAATGAAAAAAGTCTATTAATATTTTTGTTATTATCATTTAATCTGTTATTATTATTATTATTATTATTATCATTAAATTATTACCACTTTCCGGGCACCGACAGTCAGACACACATGATATATAGACTACTTCTTCCCCCACAAATATGCAGTCAAATTTGATTGTATCACTTGTACATAGGGGAGAGGTACGCACGTTGAGACACTAAGATATTATAACCTGTGTAACTGATAATACCAAAAATTTTATTGGCATTTTGTCGTATCATTAACTCCAAACTTTTTATTTAAAAATAGCGCAATAACTTTTGTTTTTTTCGGTAGAACTAGAGCGAACTAATTTTTTAGTTAAAAAAAGTGTTTTTCAGAATTTCTGTTTAGTGTATTTATTGTATTTTTTAGTGGCAGAAAATATTGCGGATAACATTTACATATCAATTGTGGTTCTACTTTAAAGTTCCGACGCAAATTTAGACATACATTAACATCTACAAATAATTTCAAATCTTTAAAAAATTAACGGTAATGTCTGCATGTTGAGACACACTGTGGTACGCAGGTTAAAACGCTCACGGAGTGAAAATAGTACTGCCATTAAAATCTATTTTGAATCCACAATTTTTAAGCGTTTTACATGTTCTTCACATGTAAAATTTGCGAATATAAAAATTTCAATTAATTATTTTTGTGCAAAATAAAATGTTATTTTTTGATTATTTTTTTTTAGGTTAATTTTTAATGTTTTAATTTTTTTCTTTGAGCTAAGACCATCAAAATAAGTAAATAAACAAGAAACAATTAGTATCTGACGTAATTATTCATTTTGTTTCAATTTAAAATAAATTACTATGGGTGTCTCAACGTGCGTACCACTTTTTTTTGGCCAAAAATAGCATGTTTAAAAAATCAGCTATAAATTTTTCAATTTAAAAAAAAATAACTTTCTTTGGCAATTGTAGCCCTGGACAATACTTTTAAGAAAGCATTTCGAATTTTTCGCTAAATTTTGTTTTTTAAAAATTATAACTGAAAAACAGAACCCGTCTCAACGTGCGTACCTCTCCCCTACTATTTTCTAATCTCCCTTCCCCTATTCAGTTCGTTTATATGAATTCAATTATTTTCAAACAATAAAATATTCAAATGTACAAATAATAAAAATATTAACACGAATTCAATTTTTTAAATAAATTCTTATAACATTTGTTGTAAAAATAAAATTATTCTTAAAGAGAAAAATTCTACACAGGATTTCTATTATTTTTAATAGAATTTTAGACAATCAATTATTCTATAAATGATTTAATTTTGTATTTAAATAATTGAAATCTTGTAGTACTTATTATAATAATAATTACAATTTTTAATAATTTTACTTAAGGAAGAATTCAACAAACAATCGGAACATAAGTTAGTCCAATGTCATAATTTCGTATTTTAAAAAAAGTCAAAATCAATTTTATATTCTTTTTGACAGAAGTGTAAGGAATTTAATTTTCTACATTTTGAACATTTTAAAGTTATATTTAAATAAAAATTATAATCTTTTCTCAATAATAAATTATTATTAAAGTAACATAACCAATTTATAAATAATTTAGCTTTATCAAACTATCAGATTTTAATCATTTGTATATAAAATCATCAGAAAAGAAGTTTGATGAAAAATAAACATTTGTAGCTTTACCGATAGATTAGCTCAGTCGGATAGATTTTTCGCTTGGCAGACGTTTTTTATGACCAAGGGTATGTACCCTTGGTTCGCGCCCACTTGGCTTGGCATTTTTCCGGCACGTAAGATTAGAACTCGACTGTCTATTAACCGGTTGTATTCGGAGACGTTCTCTACAATTTCCCTCTTCACTGGTGAAAAAACCCATTAGACGGGTGGTCCAGGAAAATGCGAGTACCTACTCCTAATTTTCAAGTCGTTCTGTAGGGTCCAAAATTTAGAATAAGCTTATAGTATGCGAGAAAATTTCCTCGGGGACACTTGTCAACGCTAGTATTAAACAAAAGAGACGAGTGTATAAATAAATAAAAAAATAATCATTTGGAGCTGAGAAAATGGTACCTAAAAATCGGCATATTTTAATGGGATTTTACAACTGCTCTTTTCCCTATAAAAATTTGATAGAAAAAAAATTTCGAATACTTTACAATCCGTTTTCTGAATCCGTAAAATTGGGCATATTGAATAAGATTTTTTGAAGAATTTATTAGAATTATATTTTGATAGATTAAATCAAACTTTTTTGGAAATGAAAAGAATAAAATATAAAAAAATTATGATTTGAAATTAGTTATAGAAATTAAAACTGAATAACATGTGCTATTGATTTTTTATCAATGCAATGAAGTAATCATTTTTATATAATACGTGCATATAAAGTGTCGTTTACGACGCATGGAAAAAGTGCCGTAAATCGCGTATTATAGCAGCCGATGTTATTAATAAATGATAATGGCCAGGGCGCATGCGCAATTAATGCTAGTTACTTTATATCACACTTTTATAACAGGATAGTTACATTATGACACACTTGTTAGTACTTTTACAACACACTAGTCACACCTGTCTTGAAAGAAAAAAAAGTTCGTCCCCGATGACTAAAAATAATAGTGGTATATTATGAATCTTTGGGCCTTAAATAAACAGAATTTGATTGTTAGAAAATCGTATGTGATCCTCCTGTACTATTTTTCATGGGTTGAATGTTCATTTAATTCATTACAATAAAAAAATTATTTTTTGATGAGTCAACGTTTCTTACAAATATTAAGATGGGCAAAGGAATAATAATTTACTATTTAAACTTTCATAAACATAATTTAATATTCAACAGCTTAAAACTACAATAGTGTACATAATGTAACCAAATTCAAATTACACATGTTTTGACGAAAAATCAACAACAGCTTTTTTTAATCGTTCGATATACGACTTATCTTTAACATTTTTTATTTCATATCTCGACCAGTAAATTTTAAACTCCCTGTGTACTGACTCGCCTGCTTGCTCAGACCACAATCCTAACCCATCATTGTTTTCCAAGAAATTTAGCCCTTGTTCTATGTGACCTACTGCAACGTGTACTTTCAATGTTTCCGAAACATTGTCCAAAGCTCTTAAGGCTTTTTTCAAATCAATCACTAAATCTCTTACATTTGAACCAACTATTTTAATTGAGAAACAACTCTTAACAATCTTATCGATGACCTTGAACGCTGATATGAAAGGGGCAACAACTATTGGACCTCCAACATGCTTGCAAATTTCTTGATTTTCCAATAAATCAGCATGTTTCAGGAGATTTCTGCAAGCATTTCCTTCAAATATCTTACCATGGTAATTTTTTGCTACACAGTTAATCGACATGGGCCACAACAAAGCTTTTTCCTCACCCAAAATTGGCACCAAACCATCCCAAAATAGATGGTTCACCAAACCTTGCAATATGTGCAATTCCGGTACAACACATTTCTCTACCACATAAACATCGTCACTTTCTTCAAAAAGGGGTTTATTGACTGTGCTGTTACATAATTTTGCCTTTTTTTTGTCGGAACCTAATGATTTGAATTTCAAAAAGTCTTTTTTTAAATCCCCATAAGTTTTTAGCGCAAAATTTTGTTCGGTATTGATCAAATCTTCCTTATCTTTCAGATTCTTCAAGGTTATGAAACAATAAGGACACGGGTAAGTTGCGGTAGCTGTTTGCTGTCCGTTCACAATCAATAAAACTTTGAAATCAGCAACGAATTTGAATGAAATATTATTGATCTTAGTTAAATTAAATAGAATTTCGAAATTTTCGTATGTTTCTTTCACGTCTGGAACAATACATAATAATATCAACTTACGGACGCTTGTCGTTTTAATTTCACCGCCAAGAGAACCTCCTTCAGCATAAGTCTTCCGTTTCTTGGTTGAATTTGAATTTTCGTTTTCGTTTTCAGCATTATAATCCATCGAACAGGTCTCAAAAATTGACATAGAAATTTTTAGAAAGTTTTGACCACCATCAGCCATAATTTTGATAACGTGATTATTACCAATTAAACCTCTATCTTCTATAATTTTTGCAACTAATGTCTCCGCATCAGCATAAACAACTGGTCTTATATCCTTTTCCTTTGTTTTTTCATGTGCCTCTCCAACGTCAAACAACAGCTCTTCGGTTTGATAGTAATCGCTCAAGGATGAAGTCCTTTTTACCAGATGATTGGAAAAACCTTTAGGCAAGGATTTTCGACCAGCTTTTGTCCGTATAAAGTTTCCAAAATTTTTCATTGCTTTATTAGAAATACCTGTCTGATTTTGAAAATTATCCAAACACTGTTCATCAAAAAATACTGAATTTTCTTTATTCTTCACAAACAATTTTCTCTTACGTCCAGCGGTGCAAACCTCGAAACTTTTTGATGAAGTAGATGCGGCTTCAAAATCTTCTTTCAGTATTGACGATGCAACCTGTTGTTTTTGGTTTTTTGGAAGCAATTGTATCTTTTCTTCCAGATTCTTGCGTTTTAATACCTCTAGCCGAGCAGTGCGTGAGCTACAAGAATGCCGTATTCCTTTACCTATTTTCGACTCGCATTTAGAACAAACTTTTTCTACGACCATTAGAGTTGATTTTTTTTCGGTTGATTGACATGACTTTAGTGCATGAAGATCCTGATGATTGTTGGGAATGTTAGATAAATTAAGAGTTTCACCTACTTTTAAAGATTTCTTGGTATTCATGGAAGAATGATTTTTCGACTTCGCAGTTTTACAAATGATACAATCACATAGAAGATCGCCAATTGTATTTCGTATTGCGCTTCTAAGATCTTTTTCTAATCGAACATTTTCCTCAAAATTCGGCATATTTTTAAACGGTCGCTTCGAGTTACCATTATTATGTTCATATAATATTCTTCGACAATTGACGCACATACTCGATGGAAATTTTAAATTGTTTAAAGAAAAACTTTTGTTTACAAAACATTTAATCAGATTCTCTTGATTTTCTGTGATAAAAAAACTCTTTAAATTACCGTCCTTATACACAATTTTTCTACCGCATAAAGCACAAACTTTCTTTCTATTTTCATCATGACTACACGCGTGATTTAACTTGTGATAATTAGACATTTTTAAACCCGTGTAGAAATTTTCCGACTTTGCCCTAGCAGAATTTGATTTCTGGTTGAAGGCTAACTAGGCTCATAATTAACCTTTCTTAAACGTCAAAACAAATGAAAAATTAAATGAAAACTTTGGCTTGACGTTGCCGATTTTTTCTAACCCACATTAAATAATACTTTCTTTTTTAATAATAATTAACCCTTAAAGTACACACTGAGTACAGATCGCCCCGATATTTTGTTCAAATGCGTTTTATTCTTATAACATGTCTATGTCATTTCCTATAGATTAAAAAATTGACGAAATTTCATCAATTTGAGACAAAGATAGAAAGTATCAAAGTAATGCAGGGTACAAATCGAACATGTATATATGTATAGAACATAAGTTTTTGAAGTCTGTACTTTAAGGGTAAAATCTCTTAAATATTTAAGCAAACAATTATGAGTTACTAATAAAAATATTGAAAACATTAATGTTGAATTAAATTTCATATCATAATAAAGCGTTTTTTATAATGAATTAAATGAACATTCAACCCATAAAAAATAGTGCAGGAGGATCAGATACGATTTTCTATCAAACAAATTCTGTTTATTTAAGGTCCAAAGATTCATAATATACCACTATTATTTTTAGTCATCGGGGACGAACTTTTTTTTCCTTCAAGACAGGTGTGTAGTGACGTTATACTACACTATTTGACTCATGTATTTTACACATTGCTTCCGACGCGCGATCTGCCGAGAGGAATCTATATATACGCGATTTTGTTGCGGGGGGCTTCATATCTTGTCTTTCTTGAAAATCTTAGTTAATTTAATTAATATTTTGAGTTTGGTTTTTTGTAGTCAGAGGGCTTCGTCCCCCGAACCCCCCGACCGGGGCGCTGCCCCTGGACCCCGCAGAAGGGAGACCCCCCGAACCCCCCACGCGACAAAACAGGGGCGTACGTTTGCATGTATAACGGTTTGAATCGTATGTGACAAAATGTCTCCCCCCTCTCACTTAACCTCTAAAACACACTTTCTGCTCAGTTTTTGGAAAAAACTATGCACTGTAATGGGTTTTTCCAACAATTAATAATATTTATAAAACTTATAAACAATTTATTATTACAATTTGTTATAAACAATCATAATAATAACAACAACAAAATTAATGTTTTCAAGAAACAAGAGAGCAAACAGTAAATAAAATCCAATTTATAAATAAAATAAATTATTAACAATAACAAAAATAAATATTAAAACTTAGCCAAAGTCTTTATACCCAATACAATTAGAAGGAAGGAGAGAGAGGGGAATACTTTATAAATTTCTCAACTCAACTAATTTGTTGAGCGCCAGTCCTTTCTAGGGACATTTTCTTATAAAAAGAAAATTAGAAAATTAACAAAACGAATAAGATTTTAAGGAAACAAGACCATTGATTCCTCAAAATTGATAATACTAAAATTATTAACAAAACAAGTACCTAGATTACAGAGAAACAAGACCATTGATTCTCTAGTAATCGTCTCTTAAAACGAACAAAATTTAAAATGAACTTTAGTCAAATCACAAACCAAAAACAAGTACCTAGATTAGAGAGAAATAAGACCATTATTCTCTACTAATCGTCTCTTAAAAAAAAAAAAATAAAATTGACCAAATTCCAATTTCGAATACCAAAATTGAATTTACAAAATTCCAAAACAAGAGCAAAAGGGGGTTTGAGTTGAGAAACGAATAAAATATTAAGGATTTTGCCGGTTAGCTAGGACCAAAAAGGTCAAGGGAAGCGTCGTGGTTCGAAGAAATTATACTCAGCAATTTAAAATAAAATTATGAAATATATTTTAAATAAAACGTTAAAATTGTACAAACGAGGGTAACAATTCAAATTAATAAGATATAGCACAAATCACTATTTCATACAAAATTTCAATTTTAGAAACATAAAATATTACAAATATTTACATAAAGGGTACACAAAAATTACAAAATTATACACAGATTTTCACAACAAAATTATAAATTAAATAAAATGTTCAGCCATAAATAAAAAAAAGGTACCTAAAAGAGGTAACGAATTTGGTAACTGGGGAAAGCTAATGGGTAATTTCAAAAATTTAATAACAATAAATTATTGTAGGGTTGGTAACTTGGGTAACAGGGAAGAATTTAGTATAAATTTAGAAAATATAGGGAAGAAGGGTGGCAAAAGGCAACACGTAGCTGAACAAGAGACATCATGTAAAATTTGCTATTTAATAAAATTAAATATTTAATTAATACCATTCGATTTTCCAATAAATTAATTTTTAATATACTTGAAACTAATAAACTTAAACCACCAAAAAAAAAGAAAGGTCTCTCGTTCAGCCATGAGGCCGGCTGAACCAAAAAAATATAAGTATCACATGATTCTAACGAATCTTTTAATTATCAAAGTTTTTCATAATAAAAAAAAGTAACTTACAAGCTTACAAGCACGTAGAATGATCCAACAGATCAATTATCGGCGGCCGCAAAAGCACAAAAAAAAGAAGGCATAAATAAAGAAATTTTCAAATTAAAATGAATAACCAAAACTCCGAAAGATGCGTCCGTTGAGAGCGAAGGCAGGATCGAAAAGAGAACGATGATAACGATGATTGCCGGCTCGTACCCTGCTGGTCCTTCTTCGCTTTTCCCCACCGGTAGCCCTTGGTCAATCTTGTATTCTTACGCCGGAAAAAGGAGCGTAACCACTGGAAAAGCCATAGGCCAATTTCAACTTTAAGAACAGCTGTCGGCATCCAAATTTCGGTATCTTGACCCGTGTCTTTCTCGCCATCAACTTGTTTCAGGGAATTAGTTCCTAATTTGTAGCTACTCTGATTACAAACCAAATAAACAACCAATAATCCAATAAAATATCCAAGAATACGAAAATCAGAGTGGGCCTTTAGCAACGATTAATTCGGGCCTGATTGACAAGAGGTTTTCACTACGAGAAAATTTGACGAGAAAATTCTCCCTTATTTGTTTCACAAATAATACTCCTGAATAAAAATAAAAATTCCGGAATAATATTAAAGTTAATAAATTTCAGGGTATTATTATTATTTATAACAATTCTCGGGTTAGGTACAAGAAAAAGGTAACAATTTCAAAATTATTTCAAGCTAAGTTGGGTGACATAGTAGTTTCCGGTAGGTAGAGGAAAGCGAAAACGGGGGAAACATAGCGAAAGCGGCAACTCTCGAGGAATCATTTCTTACGAGAAAGGGGAAATTCTCCTTGATTCGTACGAAGAAAGGGGGAAATTGTCAACGACGAGAGGGGAACTCTGCTTGCAGGTTGACCGATGAACGTCGTTTTCGATGATTTCAAATACTAGAAATATTCAGAGAATACGAAAAACAAAAAATTGCAAAAGCGAAACGATAGATAATATTTATATTATTAAATTAATGTTTATATAACAAACTAGTCTTAATTTTAAGCTTTGTTTTAGTTAATATTGTTGTTTAAAAAAAATGATTGTTTACAATTAAATTTTATGCAAACTTATTATGAAACTTTGTTAATATTTTTATGAAAAATTTGCAACGTCACAACACCCCCATCCTTAGATGAAGCCAAGAGGGCGCTGAAAAGTTAGATGGCAACAAAAAAAATTTTAAGGGAAAACATACTTCATTTATATTAAAAGATTTTATTTTTGATTCCGAATATAACTACGATAACAATTTTTTTTTTTTTTAGAATTCGGAATTTTGATGTATCTCGTCATAATATTTGCAAAAGTGGTTTCTTTTTGTTTCTGGTCAATCTTTATGACGGTGATTATCATTATTACAATTCCAACAACTGATGCGACGGGTTTCGACGTAACCACTTTAATACTTCTTCGGGTACGTCACGAGGTTTTGGGATTTTGATGTCTAGGAGAGAGGGAATTTTTGTCGGTAGAGTATCCGCAGAGGGTTGTTCGGTTTCAATTCGATTGGATGAGAAGAAAAACGGGTTGTTGTCGAGTGCGTTTATGGGTAAGCAAGGTGTAGGTGACCAGGGTTTGGGTACGTTAACGTAATTCTGACTACTGGTGCAATTAGGAATATTGTATTGGTTAGATTTAGAATACAGTTTCGAGTTTTTGGGGTAAGGAATTTTGTGTGGACGAAATTTTAAGTTTACCGGAGATCGAGATAATGAATGGTGTTTGGAAAATTTAATGGTTGAACTTTGCAGGTGTGAAGATACGGTATCAGAAGAACGAGATCGGAAAAAGTTATCTTTCAAAATTGGGTGTTTATCTCGTAGTGCAGATAGTTTTGAAGTGGTACTTGCGTGCGGATATGAGTCTGTTTGATTGTCAGAGTCATCTTTACTCAGGATGTTTATCCTCTCACATCCTAAAGAATATTTCCTTTCTGCCTTTAGAGCTTCTGACACAGCAAAGCTTATGCCAGGAGAGAGTTTCTCAAAATGGACAAAGGCGTTACGGTATGGTTTAATAAATTTCCAACTAGGCGTTTCGGCACTTTTCAACTCATCTTCGGGAGTCCAATTACTATCCGCTGGAATAGCTTCTTTATACAACTCCAATTCTCGTTTTAATTCATAGGTATGGATCCTTATTTCTTGGTTTTCTTCCTGTTGCTTTCGTAGATCTTGTCGGGCTTGTTTCAGCTGACTATTTAGATTAGAAACAAGGGTACATGCTTGACGGAATTTTTCAAACCTTTTGGACAACACTTTATTTTGGGCTTTTATAATGTTAGTTAAGTGAGATGACTCGTTGTGCGATACCTGTGTAGAGTTGACTGGAGGAACTTCCTCTATTATATCAATATCAGTATCTTCATTCTGTATTTCGATGTATGTGCTGTTTGAAATCTCGGGGTCCATAATACTTTGGCTTCGAATGTTTTGTTGATCCACAATATGATTCCGAGTCTTCTTCTTGTTAACGAATTCCAAGTCGTTAATACGTTCACTGGACACTTCTTCCATTTTTGGAGATACGGTAACTTAAGCAATAAAAGAAATCAATTTTTTTTTTTTTTGGTAGTGAATTGACTATTCGACATTCAATACAAGACAAGCTACGTAACTTCACAGTTTACAGTGACAGAACATTATTTAATTTCAGTCAATCATGATCAGGGTATAGTAGGTAAATTTTTCCTTTCCAGGTAACTATAATGAACATTCATCAGGTAGGTTTTTATTTTCAGGTAACTAAGGAATAAGGGGTGGAATTCTTAAGGTCTTAATGGTGTACTTCTTAATGAACATTTAGGGCACTTAAGCTTAGTAACGTCTTCCTTACCACAGCTATAGCAGTGAATCTTTATAGGCTCTTTGCACTCATTACGTAAATAACCTTCTTTTTTACAAATCCAACAAGTGGGTTTAGCGGACTTGCCAGGATTAGATTTTGTAGAAGATTCTGTAGATATAGGGGATTTAAATTTTGATCTATCACGGCTTTTAGCAGATGAAGAGGGGTCTTGTATTTGCGAATTGTTTTTAGGAGAAATTGAGGAAGACTGGGTTTTTGTTAGGGGTTTGATTTAACATTAGCAAACCCTCAATTTCAAACTCATCGCATTCTCCTTCGGAGATATAATCTTCTTCGATTAAATGAAATTGTTCTCTTTTTCTGGGAGATGGTCTAGCTGAACCCCTGTAAGCTAAATCGGGAAGTAGGGAACTTTCAGGTCTTGGAGGGGGTTGATATGATCTGGCAACCCTGAAGGATTTCTCTGCGGCAACAGCTAATTGTTCAAAATGGGCAAAGTTTCTAATAATAGATCGGGGAAGAGTAAGATGCAATCGGGGTAACAGATTTCGATGAGCAAAATTTATTTCCTCATATTCAGTGAGTCGAGGGGACAATCTATCAAACATTGAGAGCATGCAGGTTAAGTAGTCAGCTACTGACTCTTGTTCTCCTTGAGTTCTGCTATGGATATCTTGCATCAACTCAAATTGAAATTCAGGATCACTAAAGCGACTTCTGAAATCTCTAGCGAATTCATCGAAACTGAACCAACGGTAACGTTTTACTTCATACCATCTGGCAGATATACCAGACAGGAAGAAGGGTAGAAGATTTAAAAGATCTTCATCTCTCAAATAAATCATGGATCTACCTGCTGAAATTCTACGCAGAAATACATCTGGGTCATCTTGACGTTGACCTGAAAACTTAAGGTCCCATTTTCGCATAATATGATATGCTTGAGCTGCTCCGTTTGAATTATTTCTACGATTATACTGGTTGGGGTTTGGTGGTAACTGGGAATACGGTTCATAATTTCTATTCAAGGGTCTTTCTTGAGTGGTTAAGTTATTTGGATTAAAGTGAACTCGAGGACGATCTTGATCCATGGGCATGATTGGATCTCTATTTTCGATGTTTTCTCGTAGTGATGGTCTATCTACGATATGATCGTAATTTTGAGAACGAATTGGATTTTGATTAGCGGGGTGATGTGCTGGTCTACGATTTCTATTATCTCGAACAGGTGGTAGATCGAATTGCTGGTTTACATCTCGAACATCATCATAATAGGGAATGGATGTTTGATTCCGATTATTTCGAATTGACATTCGACTGAAATCTCTTTCAAAATCATCAGTAAGTCGAGTTGCTCTATCTAAAACAGGGTCGTAAGCGAAGTCATAATTAGGAACCGAAGGACGATAATTTGGATAATCATAGATTGGGTCGTAAGCTTGGTAACTTCTATTATGTTGAGAATAGGGGGTTTCTCGAGCATTAGCCGGTCTGTGTAAATTACGGTGACTTTGATCTACAACACGCTGAGAGGAGCCTAGAGTATTGTAATGTAGAGGGGATGATTCCCATTCATCTTGATAAGATCTATTCCTGGATACCGCTCCATTTTGAGTCGTGGACTCAGCTCGGGATCTCGTAGAAGTGTCGTAAGAAGTTCGCGTATCGTGTTGGGTACTATGGACCATGCTATTCTGTGGAACTTGTGGTATTTCTCTAGTATTAGCGACTCGATTAGTGTCGTTAGTAGTGTTAGTGCCTACTATTAGGATTTGGTTTTCACCAGTACTCACGGAAGCTGCACCATCAGCTTGGTTATTGTGATTAAGGAGATGTTTTTGCGTTGGGGGACTAAAAGCTGATGCTGTAGATACGCTAATGTTAGGGTCGTGTGACAAATTGAGGTTGGTAACAGAATTATAGTCGTGGGAACCATTGGGGTTTTGAGGTAACGAAGTGGTTTCATTAGGAGGTAATCTACCGGGAATATTTTCATCCGAATTTCTGTTGGTACGTTCGTAATGGCGTAAGCGTCTACGCCATTCGTCAACCGATCCTTGGACTGGTAGACCTCTATTGGCTAACTCAACTTCTAACTCTCTTGGACTGAGACTATCTATCCTAAATCTCTCGCGACTAGACATAGTGTCTTGTACTTCTAAAAAAATAAATATAAATAAAGGGGTTAAACTCAATAAATGAAGACTATTGAAGTTGTAAAATTTCATTAATTTTGAAAGATAGCGGGATAACAATTTTATATTGTTGCATGACAATAAACAAGTTGTGAAAACTTAAGTTGAGTGAGATGAGAACTAAGCGTACAAGATGGTGGCATTCTGTGACTTCTTCCAAGAAGTTGTTAGAAATTTTATACTTCCTATAAGGGATTTTTCTTTTGTTTTGTATTATGAAATATAAATTTTAAAAGGGGTAACAAGGTAACGGGGTGTCGATATAATACCAAATTTCCAATTATTCTATGAATTTCAAAAAAAAAGGTTTCGTAGGAGGTAAACAAAAAATTTTAATGTTTAACCTGAAAGGTGACTAGGTGATATTAAGTTAGTGACACAAAAAAAATTATATATTATACATAAAAAGACACAATCATATTATACAAGGATATATTGTAAATTTATTTGCAGAAGTTGTAAATTTTCTCGGGTAGGGTAACACAACAAAAAAAATGGGTTTACACTAGTTGCCATTGTTGATTCAACAGCTGTACGGGGACAGGTACAAAAAAATTGATTTAAAAATTAAAGTAAAATTTTAATTTCATATTAGTAAAAAAAAAATAAATAAAAGTAGTAAGGGAATACAAAAGGCACAAAAAAAATATCCTTTTAAAATCTTGAAATGTTGTGACCCAAGATAAAAAAAATTAATTTATTTGCAGTACAATAATAATAAAAAAAATTTAAATAAAGTACAATATTATTTAACAAAAAAAATAATAAATTCTGCTTCGGTTTCTTCCGTTCTTGTTGGGTGTGTGGGTGACAGGGGTGATACATGGACAAAGTCCATATAATTTTTGACTGCAACAATAACAATGTAAAAAAAATTTAATAAAAAAAATTCACAAATTAATTAATTAATTCAATTACTCAAAAAAAATTAATGAATAAAGCAATCACAAAAAAAATAAACGATTAAAAGAAATATGGTTAATAAAAAAAAAATTGTTAAGTGCTCAAGCAAACAAAATACAAAAAAAAATTAGTCTTCTTCTATTACTACTTTCCACAAAAAAATTTTAACCACAAAATTTTCCATTAACAAATTTTCAGCAAATTACCAAATTAAAATTTTTAACAACAAAAAAATTTTAATAGATAAATTCTTAGTTAATACAATTTTTGACCATCAAAAGAAAAATTAATTTTCAAAAAAAAGAACCACTTTTCACAAAAAAAAATTTTAAATAATAAATTTTTAATTAATACAAATTTTAATTATTACACAAAAAAAAATAATTTTTATCAATAAATTCTTGACAATAAAAATTAATTTTCCACAAAGTAATTTTTTTTTTTTAAATCTTCAATAAAATTTTCACTCATAAATTTTTAACAAATTGCAAAACTAAAAATTTTTAACAAACAAAAAAAATCATTGATCAATTTTTAACGACAAAAAAAATTTACTTTAAAAAAAAATAATAAAAAAAATCAAACCAACAATAAAAATTTTCCATCAATATAAAATTCTAACAAATTGCAAAATAAAAATTTTAATAAAAAAAATAATTTTTATATAAATTCCAACAAATTGCAAAACAAAAATTTTAACAAAAAAAATAATTTTTATCAGCAAATTTCTGACAACAACAAAAATTATCTTTTAAAAAAAATAATTTTTCAAACAAAATTTAATAATAAATTTTTCATCAATATTAATTTTAACAAATTGGGCAAATAATTTAATTATTTTACAATTTAATTTTTATTACCAAAAAAAAATATTTTTGCTTTGAGTATAATTTCTTGCTTTGGCTGCCCCACGTTGCGCGCCATAATTTGTAATGAGTTTTTCCAACAATTAATAATATTTATAAAACTTATAAACAATTTATTATTACAATTTGTTATAAACAATCATAATAATAACAACAACAAAATTAATGTTTCAAGAAACAATAAATAATAATAATAATAATAATAATAATAATAATAATAATAATAATAATAATAATAATATAATAATAATAATAATAATAATAATAATAATAATAATAATAATAATAATAATAATAATAATAATAATAATAATAATAATAATAATAATAATAATAATAATAATAATAATAATAATAATAATAATAATAATAATAATAATAATAATAATAATAATAATAATAATAATAATAATAATAATAATATAATAATAATAATAATAATAATAATATAATAATAATAATAATAATAATAATAATAATAATAATAATAATAATAATAATAATAATAATAATAATAATAATAATAATAATAATAATAATACGACACGGGACAAAGAAATAAAAAAATGAATGAAATGGACAAAATTTTTAATGAAATACTCCAAGTGGGTACCTCGAAAGAGGGTAATCCCACCACCGATTCTGATCGGGTGCAAGCCCCGATAGTCGGTGCAGATGGCTCCAAGGATTTTGGAGGGAGCCAAATAGATAGCCAGCTGACATGCTACGAATCAAATGTCGCAAATCAGTTCCTGGCTATTCCCGGGATTTTTAAGAGCGTGCACCAGGCATTCAAGCGCCAAAAGAACGTCAGTCGCGACATCCAGGATGGCGTGGCGGTTTTGGAGAGTGCGTTCTTAACAATTTGTAGGAATCTGCGTTTTATCCCTGAACCGTTCAGAGATCAGGAGCCACGGATTTCAACTGTGGGAACTCCAAGGCAAAAGAGGAGTGCTGCTGCAACTCTTGATAGTGCAGCAGCTACAGATTCTAATAAGGAAAAGAAGGTGAGTAAGCGCCCCAGAGAAGGTGTAAGCCCGGATAAGAGTCCTCAACAAGTAACTCGGAGCGGAAAGAGGATTAAGCGAAAGGATGCTCCACAGCTTAATTCTGAGTCGCTAGTTGGAGCAAAAGAGGCGCCCTCAAGTAGTCCCAGCAAGACGTATGCTGAGACCGTATTAAAAGACGGAGTGGACAATGAGGACGGCTTTAAGGTTATTGGAAAGAGAAGGGAACGGGCTCCAAGAAAAAAGCCCCCAGGCGAGAAAAAAGAGCTCCCAAAACACCCTTTGAAGCTTAGAACCACGGAAGCGGTAAAGATTACGGCAAGAGACCCAAAATCTTATGAGGGTATCTTGCCGCTGATAAAAGCAAAGATTAAACCAGAAGACACTGGTACCGTAATTCATAAAATCAGGAGAACCTTTAAACAGGAGGTTCTTGTGATAGTGAAAAGGGTGGAGATACCTTGAAGTTTGCGGAAGCACTGTCCTCGGCTCTGCATGGCGCCTTGCCATGCGACGTCACTGCTCTCGTAAATAAAAGGTCTCTTGAGATCAAGGAGCTGGATGAAACCACGACGGAGGATGAGGTGATTTCAGTTCTGAGAGATAAGCTGGGCAAACCTGATCTGAAGATAGAGTGCCACCTTTTGACGCGCTTTAGAAGTACTAAGGTGGCTCTAATCCGCTTAGCAGAAGCAGAAAGTGACATTCTGCTTAAACTTGGCCGAATCAAAATCGGCTGGATAAACGCTCTAATTCGTGAGCATGTTGAAGTAATTAGGTGCCAAAAGTGCCTAGGTTACGGACACAGAACCCTATTCTGCAAAGGCCCCGACAGAAGTAAAAACTGTCGGAGATGCGGCGGAGAGGGACACCTCGCGAAGAGCTGTAACGTTAAGCCGAAGTGCCTTACATGCTTGGACCTGGGAAAGCCAGAAACAAATCATGAGTCCGGAAAGAGAGCCTGCCCGGTTTACTGGGAAGAACTGCAAAAGATTAAAAAGGCAAATCCTTAAAATTTTTGCAGGTTAACCTGCATACAAGTAAGGATGCACAGTTGCTCCTAATGCAAACGGCAAGGGAAAATAAGGTCGATGTCCTGTTCTGCAGTGAGCAGTATCAAGGAAGCGACCTCGCCCCTTGGTATCAGGATAAGGCGAAGAGAGCCGCCATAAAGCTGTGCAACCCAGAATTGCGGGTTGACAAGTTTCTGGAGACGAGCAGTGGGTTCGTGTGGATAGAGGTAGCTAATATACGTATGTATAGCTGCTACTTCTCACCCAACGACCCACTGACAAACTTCGAAGCCAATATCGAAGACCTAGAAGCGAGCCTCACAGAATCCAGGCTGGATGTCATCATCACTGGCGATTTTAACGCAAAGTCGCCAGAGTGGGGTGAGACGAGACTCGACAAGAGAGGAATTCGTATTGGAGAAATGATCTCCAGAAACGACTTATTAGCTGTGAACCGAGGCAATACATGGACTTTTAGACGAGGTTCGATCGGATCAATTATAGATCTAACGATCGCATCGTCTAAACTATTTAGCCGCATAAGCGACTGGCTGGTCTCAGAGGAATATACCGCAAGTGACCACCAGTACATTGAGTTCTCAGTCTCGATGGGAGGCACACGAGGAGAAAAAAGACAGGATGTTCCTAGTCGCAAAACCTCCTCGTGGAATATGAAGAGACTCGACAAGGAAAAGTTCGGCCGGTCCCTAAGAGAATCCCTTTTGATTGAGGACTTGGGCTGGGTGAAAAGGCCGAGCAGTCTGGATGGGAAGGTGCGAGCGGTGAGAAACATGATAGTCACCGCTTGCAATGCATCAATACCACGCAAAGGCGCCATTCCCGTAAGAAAATCCTTGCACTGGTGGTCAGAGGAGCTAGCCTCCTTGAGGAAGGAATGCCTCAAAGCAAGAAGGACATATACCCGATCTAAGGGAGATCCCTTGCTAAAAGAGGCTTTCAAGGAGGCAAAAAAGAACCTCAAGAAAGAGATCCGCAAGTCGCGACGCCGTAGCTGGAAGGACCTAATCGAGGAAGTCGATAAGGACCCATGGGGTCTGGCTTTTAAAATCGTTACTAAGAAATTAGCGACGAGGCAAAAGACCCCCGGCCTGGACAATCCCGATTGGGTCAGAAAGATAATAAATTCTTTGTTTCCTCCTGCGGAACCATACCTTAGAAGGGACTGGAGTTTTTGCAAAGTCGAAGAGGAGGAACTCTTCACACTTAGTGAACTGCAAAAAGCAGGCAAAAGATTGAAAACAGGCAAGGCGCCTGGAATCGATGGGATAAGTAACGAGATCCTAAAGTTGGTAATCGACACTTCACCCCAGATTCTGCTTCGATGCTTCAATCTTTGCCTTGAGAGAGGAGAGTTCTTCCGCGACTGGAAGCGACAGAGGTTAGTCCTCCTAAGGAAAGGTGAAAAACCTCTAGATAAGGTTTCATCGTACAGGCCTATATGCCTGCTAGATACGATGGGTAAACTTCTAGAGGATATGGTTCTGCAGAGAATGCAAAGCCACTTGACCGAAGAGAATCGTCTATCCGATCACCAATTTGGTTTCCGTAAAGGCAAGTCCACGGTTGATGCCATCCAGGCAGTTGTGGACATAGCCAAAGCAGGAAAAAACAAATTGGGACCTGGGAAAAAGAAGAGCTTCTGCGCGTTGGTAGCAATTAACATACGCAACGCGTTTAATTCCGCAAGATGGAAAGATCTCATCGAGTCGATGGAAAAGAAAAACATGCCGCCCTACTTGTTGCGGATAATGGATAATTATCTTAGCGACAGGTGGGTTATATATGAGGGAGACACCTGCACTCTCAAGGAAGAGATGCAGCGTGGAGCTCCTCAAGGCTCGAGGGTGGGTCCATTTGTATGGAATGTATCTTACGATGATTTTCTGCGAATGGATCTGCCCGAAGGTGCGGTGATCATCGGCTTTGCGGACGACGCGTTATTCGTGTGCACTGCCGAAAGTGAGGAGGCTCTTGGGACATTGGTGAACGAATGTCTGCGACTAGCTAAAAGCTGGCTGGATACCAGAGGTCTTGAAATGGCCCTGGAAAAGACCGAGGCACTGCTGGTCACAGACAGACGTGGTTATGAGCTCCCACGAATCGTGATAGACGGATTCGAGGTCAAGTGGAGTAAGCAAATTAAATATCTTGGTGTGGAGTTAGATGGAAGGTTACACTTCCACCACCACATGGCTACGGCGTCAAATAAGGCGATCGAGTGTGCGGCTAATCTTTCACGGCTAATGCCAAATGTTGGCGGACCCCGTGAACAAAAAAGAAGACTGGTGGCGAGTGTCGCCCACGCTAAAATGCTCTATGCAGCACCAGCGTGGGCCCCATCCCTGAGGAGTAAAAGATGTGTGACCATCTGTGAAAAGATACTGTCTGCGCAGAGATCGATAACAACGCGTATCATCTCTGCATATAAGACGGTATCTACGAGTGCTGTGCAGGTCCTTGCAAGTGTCCCGCCAGCAGATCTTTTGGCGAGGGAAAGGGAAGAAATGTTTCTCTTTTCTAAAGAAAGCAGTTCCTTGAATGAGGAATTAAGACCAAGCAAGGGCCTGATCCGCAAAGAAGCGAGGCACAGGCTCATAGAAAGATGGCAAGAAAGATGGGATGGTGAGGAAAAAGGTCGATGGACTTATCGCCTTATCCCGGCACTCGCCACCTGGATAAATAGGAAACACGGTCAGGTTTCCTATTATATGACTCAGGCGCTCACAGGTCACGGGTGTTTTAACTCGTACCTGTGTCGCTTTAAATTACGCGAGGACAAGGTGTGTGCATATTGCCAGTTCCCTGAGGACAACGCGGAGCACACCCTCTTCTCATGCAAGAATTGGGACTTGGAGAGGCGGGCCATGTTCGAAGGTGTAAACAGTCAAGTTACACCGGAGAACATGGTATCGCTGATGACCCAGTCGGAAGAGAATTGGCGGCAAGTCGAGAACTTCATAATCTCGGTTATGTCGAGGAAGGATCTCGACGGCCGCCAAAAAGCGTAATTTAAACAGCTTTTAATTTTGTTCGTTTGTTTTTTATTAATTTATTTTGTGATTTATTTGTCCTTATACATTTTTTAATTGTTTGTGTTTTTTATTCATCTTTGTACAGTTTTATGTTTTTTGAATTTTTTATACGCGTTTATTTTTTCTTTTTTTATATATCCGTTTATAATTTTATCTTCTGACTTTTTACACTTAATTACACATTTGTTATTTTTAAATATTGTTGTGCTGTTAGTTCCGCTTTATAGTGAAATAGTATTAAATTTTTAACTATTAACGCAGGATAACCGCAGAGAAAAGCAGAAAGTCGCATTAGCGACAGAGTTGGAGCGCCACCCTCGAAGGCTAAAGTCTTACGACAGTTCCGAGGGAGGGTAAAGGGCTCCAGAAGAAGGGTTACGGGTTTTAGTGGGTCGGGCCGGTAGTAGGTCGCCAGTGTATTAAATTTAATTTTTTATGGATTTATTTTTCTTTTTTTTATATTTCCTTTTGTTTTATCATACCAACCCCACATAACCTTGGAGTGCGGAATCCAAGGTATCTGTAGGCAGATTTCCCAAAAGTCCCTAAGCAAAAAAAAAAAAAAAAAAATAATAATATAATAATAATAATAATAATAATAATAATAATAATATAATAATAATAATAATAATAATAATAATAATAATAATAATAATAATATAATAATAATAATAATAATAATAATAATAATAATAATAATAATAATAATAATAATAATAATAATAATAATAATAATAATAATAATAATAATAATAATAATAATAATAATAATAATAATAATAATAATAATAATAATAATAATAATAATAATAATAATAATAATAATATAATAATAATAATAATAATAATAATAATAATAATATAATAATAATAATAATAATAATAATATAATAATAATAATAATAATATAATAATAATAATAATAATAATAATAATAATAATAATAATAATAATAATATAATAATAATAATCCCCGCCGATGGTTGTCCACTACCGAACATCATCGATGTCTTTGATGTGCTGGGAGAAGTGGATGCTTATCCACTGCCAGACATGATTGACATCATGGATATGTTCGGTAGACCTTGCCGTGGTGGCGGGGCTTTTCACTAAAGGGCAACCAACAGGGTGGTTCCCTGATTCTAAAACCAAAAAAAAATGAATGAAATGGATAAAGATTCAAATAAATTACTCCAAGCGGGTACCTCAAATGAGGGTAATCCCGTCACCGATTCTGATCGGGTTCAAGCCCCGGTAGTCGGTGCAGACGGCTCCAAGGATTTTGGAGGGAGCCAAATAAAAAATTCTGAGGATGTGGGACTTAGCAGATTCGAAGAAAATGTTTTAGAACAGGTCGATCTGATCCCAATAATACTGGATAGTATGTGGCGTGCTTGCAAAAAGCAAAAAAACATTAGCAAGGATGTTAAGGATGGAATGGTGGCAATGGAGAAGGTGCACGAGGTGCTTTGCAGAAACCTGCGATTTATACCTAAGCCCTTCATTAGCCCAAGCAAACCAAGGTCGAATCCTGAAACTCCTAGATCGATGTCGCACGCCACATCCAGCGAGAGCAAGTCCATCGACCCAAGGAAGCGCCCTAGAGAGTTTGAAGGTCCGGAGACTGATTCTTCTGTGACCACTCCCAAGGGTAAGAGGGTTAAGAGCAAGGAGACCAAGGCAAACCCTACTGTTATGGAGACGGAGGTGAGTAAGGCTGCTTCGGCCAGGGTTGCTTCTTATTCGGAGGCAACTGTGGCAAATAAGCCTGAAAACGAAAAAGACTTTGAAACTGTCTCCAATAGGAAACGGGAGGCCCGTAAGAAAAAGGCCTTGAAGAAAGCGGAGGAGAGGGAGCGACTTCAGAAGCGCCCCCCCAAAATTAGAACAACGGAGGCAATAAAAATTGTGGCCCGGAATCCAGAGACCTACCATGATCTCATAAAACTGGCAACAACTTCGGTAAAGCCAGAGGAAACTGGAACAGAGATTGTGAAAATTAGGAGAACTCTTAAAAAAGAGGTTCTTGTTGTTGTGAAAAAGGGGGGTGAAACTTCAAAGTTCGCTCAGAATCTTACCTCCGTTCTTCTGGACAAGGCCGAGGTTACGGCTCTTGTCAGTAAAAAGACCCTCGAAATTCGGGATCTTGTCGAAACAACTTTAGAGGAGGACGTTTTAACCGTCTTAAAGCAGAAGTTGCAAAAGCCCGAATTAGAGGTGACTTGCCGACTTCTGACACGTTTTGGTGGTACGAAAGTGGCACTAGTACGCTTGAATGAAACGGACAGCGAGAGTCTGCTTAAGCTGGGCAAAGTGCGTATTGGCTGGATAAATGCATCCATCCGAACGCACTTAGAAGTGACAAGATGTCAAAAGTGCCTAGCCTATGGACACGTGACCCGAATTTGCAAGGGCCCCGACAGAACAAAAAACTGTCGGAGATGCGGCGAAGCGGGACACTTCTCCAAAAAGTGTACTAATGACAAGCCAAAGTGCATAACGTGTACAGATTTGGGAAAAACGGAAGTCAACCATATCCCTGGAAGAATTTCCTGCCCGGTTTACAAGGAGGAACTGGAGAAACTTAAAAGGGCAAATCCTTAAAGCTCCTTCAAGTCAACCTGCATACAAGTAAGGATGCACAGGTGCTCCTGATGCAAACAGCTAGGGAAAATGAGGTGGATATCCTGTTCTGCAGTGAGCAGTATCAAGGAAGCGACCTCGCACCTTGGTATCAGGATAAGGCGAAGAGAGCCGCCATCAAGCTGTGCAACCCAGAATTGCGGGTTGACAAGTTCTTGGAGACAAGCAGCGGGTTTGTGTGGATAGAGGTGGCTAACATACGTATGTATAGCTGCTACTTCTCACCCAACGACCCGCTGACCACCTTCGAAGCCAATATAGAAGACCTAGAATCGAGCCTCATAGAATCCAAGCTGGATGTCATCATCACTGGCGATTTTAATGCAAAGTCGCCAGAGTGGGGTGAGACGAGGCTCGACAAGAGAGGAATTCTGATTGGAGAAATGATCTCCAAGAACGATTTATTAGTTGTAAACCGGGGAAAAACATGGACGTTTAGACGAGGTGCGATCGGATCGATAATAGATCTAACGATAGCATCGTCTAATATATTTAGCCGCATAAGCGACTGGCGGGTCTCTGAGGAATATACAGCAAGTGACCACCAGTACATTGAGTTCTCAGTCTCAATGGGAGACACACGAGGAGGAAAGAGACAGGAAGCTCCTAGTCGCAAAACCTTCTCGTGGAACATTAAGAAACTCGACAAGGAGAAGTTCAGCCGGTCCCTAAAAGAATCTATCTTAATTGAGGATTCTGGTTGGGTGAGGAGGCCGAAAAGTCTAAATGGAGAGGTGCGAGCGGTGCGAAATATAATCGTCACCGCTTGCAATGCGTCGATGCCACGTCGCAAAGGCGCCTTTCCAAGGAAAAAATCCTTGCACTGGTGGTCAGAAAAACTGTCCTCCTTGAGAAAGGAATGCCTCAAAGCAAGAAGGACATATACCCGTTCTAAGGGAGATCCCTTGCTGAAAGAGGCTTTCAAGGAGGCGAAAAAGGACCTCAAGAAAGAGATCCGCAAGTCGCGACGCCGTAGCTGGAAGGACCTAATCGAGGAGGTCGATAAGGACCCATGGGGTCTGGCTTTTAAAATCGTAACTAAGAAATTAGTGACGAGGCAAAAGACCCCCGGCCTGGACAATCCCGATTGGGTCAGAAAGATAATAAGTTCTTTGTTTCCTCCTGCAGAACCATACCTTAGAAGGGACTGGAGTTTTTGCAAAGTCGAAGAGGAAGAACTCTTCACACTTAGTGAACTGAAAAAAGCAGGCAAAAGATTAAAAACAGGCAAGGCGCCTGGAATCGATGGGATAAGTAACGAGATCCTAAAGTTGGTAATCGACACTTCACCCCAGATTCTGCTTCGATGCTTCAATCTTTGCCTTGAGAGAGGAGAGTTCTTCCGCGACTGGAAGCGACAGAGGTTAGTCCTCCTAAGGAAAGGTGAAAAACCTCTAGATAAGGTTTCATCGTACAGGCCTATATGCCTGCTAGATACGATGGGTAAACTTCTAGAGGATATGGTTCTCCAGAGAATGCAGGGCCACTTGACCGAAGAGAATCGTCTATCCGATTACCAATTTGGTTTCCGTAAAGGCAAGTCCACAGTTGATGCCATCCAGGCAGTTGTGGACATAGCCAAAGCAGGAAAAAACAAATTGGGACCTGGGAAAAAGAAGAGCTTCTGCGCGTTGGTAGCAATTGACATACGCAACGCGTTTAATTCCGCAAGATGGAAAGATCTCATCGAGTCGATGGAAAAGAAAAACATGCCGCCCTACTTGTTGCGGATAATGGATAATTATCTTAGCGACAGGTGGGTTATATATGAGGGAGACACCTGCACTCTCAGGGAAGAGATGCAGCGTGGGGCTCCTCAAGGCTCGAGGGTGGGTCCATTTGTATGGAATGTATCTTACGATGATTTTCTGCGAATGGATCTGCCCGAAGGTGCGATGATCATCGGCTTTGCGGACGACGCGTTGTTCGTGTGCACTGCCGAGAGTGAGGAGGCTCTTGGGACATTGGTGAACGAATGTCTGCGACTAGCAAAAAGCTGGCTGGATACCAGAGGTCTTGAAATGGCCCTGGAAAAGACCGAGGCACTGCTAGTCACAGACAGACGTGGTTATGAGCTCCCACGAATCGTGATAGACGGATTCGAGGTCAAGTGGAGTAAACAAATTAAATACCTTGGTGTGGAGTTGGATGGAAGGTTAAACTTCCACCACCACATGGCTACGGCGTCGAATAAGGCGATCGAGTGTGCGGCTAATCTTTCACGGTTAATGCCAAATGTTGGCGGACCCCGTGAACAAAAAAGAAGACTGGTGGCGAGTGTCGCCCACGCTAAAATGCTCTATGCAGCACCAGCGTGGGCCCCATCCCTGAGGAGTAAAAGATGTGTTACCATCTGTGAAAAGATACTGTCGGCGCAGAGATCGATAACAACGCGTATCATCTCTGCATATAAGACGGTATCTACGAGTGCTGTGCAGGTCCTTGCAAGTGTCCCGCCAGCAGATCTCTTGGCGAGGGAAAGGGAAGAAATGTTTCTCTTTTCTAAAGAAAGCAGTTCCTGGGATGAGGAATTAAGACCAAGCAAGGGCCTGATCCGCAAAGAAGCGAGGCACAGGCTCATAGAAAGATGGCAGGAAAGATGGGATGGTGAGGGAAAAGGTCGATGGACCTATCGCCTTATCCCGGCACTCGCCACCTGGATAAATAGGAAACACGGTCAGGTTTCCTATTATTTGACTCAGGCGCTCACAGGTCACGGGTGTTTTAACTCGTACCTGTGTCGCTTTAAATTACGCGAGAACGAGGTGTGTGCATATTGCCAGTTCCCTGAGGACAACGCGGAGCACACCCTCTTCTCATGCAAAAAATGGGACTTGGAGAGGCGGGCCATGTTCGAAGGTGTAAACAGTCAAGTTACACCGGAGAATATGGTATCGCTGATGACCCAGTCGGAAGAGAATTGGCGGCAAGTCGAGAACTTCATAATCTCGGTTATGTCGAGGAAGGATCTCGACGGCCGCCAAAAAGCGTAATTTAAACAGCTTTTAATTTGTTTGTTTGTTTTTTATTAATTTATTTTGTGATTTATTTGTCCCTATACATTTTTTTTAATTTGTTTTGTTTTTTCATTCATCTTTGTACAATTTTATGTTTTCAATATTTTATACGCGTTTATTTTTATTTTTTTTTATATATCCGTTTATAATTTTATCTTTTGACTTTTTAAACTTCTTAAAATTTTTGTTTTTTATTGTTGTTGTGCTGTTAATTCCGCTTTTATATTGAAATAGTTTTAAATTTTTTAACTATTGACGCAGGAGAACCGCAGACACAGAACAAAGTCGCAGCAGCGATAGAGTTGGAGCGCCTCCCTCGAAGGCTAAAGTCTTACGACAGTTCCGAGGGAGGGTAAAGGGCTCTAAAAGAAGGGTTACGGGTTTTAGTGGGTCGGGCTGGTAGTAGGTCGCCAGTTTATTAAATTTATTATAACATTTATTTATTTATCCTTTTTTTTAAATTCCCTTTTTTTTTATTTTACCAACCCCACATAACCTTGGAGTGCGGAATCCAAGGTATCTGTAAACAGATTTCCCAAAATTCCCTAAGCAAAAAAAAAAAAAAAAAAAAAAATAATAATAATAATAATAATAATAATAATAATAATATAATAATAATAATAATAATAATAATAATAATAATAATAATAATAATAATAATAATAATAATAATAATAATAATAATAATAATAATAATAATAATAATAATAATAATAATAATAATAATAATAATAATAATAATAATAATAATAATAATAATAATAATAATAATAATAATAATAATAATAATAATAATAATAATAATAATAATAATGAGGGTAAACTCTGTGAAGAGATACCAGGATGCACTCCCTTTGCGGAAACTTCCTGCTATCTTGGAGAGACACATCGACCTCCACGTCCGAACACACATGTTCACGTGCCCTTGGATATCATAGACGTCGCATCAATGCTCCGGCAATGCTATAACGTCTATGTAACTAACGGAGGCGGTTCAGGGCCCATCTTGGCCAGATGGTAGTACCCTGTTAAGGCCCGATTGTCCCTCGACACGGGACAAAGAATTAAAAAAAAACACAAATGAAATGGACAAAATTTTAAACGAAATACTCCAAGTGGGTACCTCGAAAGAGGGTAATCCCACCACCGATTCTGATCGGGTGCAAGCCCCGATAGTCGGTGCAGATGGCTCCAAGGATTTTGGAGGGAGCCAAATAGATAGCCAGCTGACATGCTACGAATCAAATGTCGCAAATCAGTTTCTGGCTATTCCCGGGATTTTTAAGAGCGTGTACCAGGCATTCAAGCGCCAAAAGAACGTCAGTCGTGACATCCAGGATGGCGTGGCGGTTTTGGAGAGTTCGTTCTTAACAATTTGTAAGAATTTACGTTTTATCCCCGAGCCGTTCAAAGACCAGGCGCCGCAACATCCAACTGTGGGAGCTCGAGATCAGACGGAGAGCACGACTACAGCTCTGGACGGCGTAACTGCACGCCCTAATAAGGCAAAGGGCGTTAATAAGCGCCCCAGGGAAGGTGCAAGCCCAGATGCGAGTCCGCAACGGGCGACTCAAAGCGGGAAAAGAATTAAGCGAAAGGATGCTCCACAGCTTGGTTCTGAGTCGCTAGATGGAACGAAAGAGGCGCCCTTAAATAGTCCTGGCAGTTCGTATGCTGAGACCGTTTTAAAGGACGGAGCGGACAATGGGGACGGCTTCAAAGTTGTTAAAAGCAAAAAGAAACGGACTCCAAAAGAGAAACCCTCAGGTGAGAAAAAAGAGCTTCCGAAGCCCCCTTTGAAGCTGAGGAGCACGGAAGCTGTTAAAATTACGGCAAGCGACCCAAAGCTTTATGAGGGTATCTTGCCGCTGCTAAAAGCAAAGGTAAACCCAGAAGATACGGGTACCGTGATCCGGAAAATCAGGAGAACCTTTAAACAGGAGGTTCTCGTGATAGTGAAAAAGGGCGGAGAGACCTTAAAATTTGCAGATGCACTGTCTTCGGCCCTGCATGGTAAAGCTGAGGTCACACCTCTAGTGAATAAAAGGTCTCTAGAGATTAAGGATTTGGACGAAGCCACCTCAGAGGATGAGGTAACTGCAGCACTAAGAGAAAAGCTGGGTAAACCCGACCTGAAGATGGAGTGTCGACTTTTGCCGCGATACAGAGGAACTAAGGTTGCTCTGGTACGTCTGACAGAGGCAGAAAGTAACACTCTGCTAAAGCTTGGTAAAATAAAAATCGGCTGGATAAATGCTCCAATTCGCGAGCATGTTGAAGTAGCTAGGTGCCAAAAGTGCCTAGCATACGGACACTCAACCCGAACCTGCAAAGGCCCCGACAGAAGCAAAAACTGTCGGAGATGCGGCGGAGAGGGACACCTCGCGAAGAGCTGTAAAGTTAAGCCGAAGTGCCTTACATGCTTGGACCTGGGAAAGCCAGAGACGGATCACGATTCCGGAAAGAGAGCCTGCCCGGTTTACAGAGAAGAACTGCAAAAGATTAAAAGGGCAAATCCTTAAAATTTTTGCAGGTCAACTTGCATACAAGTAAGGATGCACAGTTGCTCCTAATGCAAACAGCAAGGGAAAATGAGGTCGATATCCTGTTCTGCAGTGAGCAGTATCAAGGAAGCGATCTCGCCCCTTGGTATCAGGATAAGGCGAAGAGAGCCGCCATAAAGCTGTGCAACCCAGAATTGCGGGTTGACAAGTTTCTGGAGACGAGCAGTGGGTTCGTGTGGATAGAGGTGGCTAATATACGTATGTATAGCTGCTACTTCTCACCCAACGACCCACTGACAAACTTCGAAGCCAATATCGAAGACCTAGAATCGAGCCTCACAGAATCCAGGCTGGATGTCATCATCACTGGTGATTTTAACGCAAAGTCGCCAGAGTGGGGTGAGACGAGACTCGACAAGAGAGGAATTCGTATTGGAGAAATGATCTCCAGAAACGACTTATTGGCAGTAAACCGAGGCAATACATGGACTTTTAGACGAGGTGCGATCGGATCAATTATAGATCTAACAATCGCATCGTCTAAACTATTTAGCCGCATAACCGACTGGCGGGTCTCAGAGGAATATACCGCAAGTGACCACCAGTACATTGAGTTCTCAGTCTCTATGGGAGACACACGAGGAGGAAAAAGACAGGATGCTCCTAGTCGCAAAACCTCCTCGTGGAATATGAAGAGACTCGACAAGGAAAAGTTCGGCCGGTCCCTAAGAGAAGCCCTTTTAATTGAGGACTTGGGCTGGGTGAAGAGGCCGAGCAGTCTGGATGGGGAGGTGCGAGCGGTGAGGAACATGATAGTCACCGCTTGCAATGCGTCAATGCCACGCAAAGGCGCCACTCCAGTAAGAAAATCCTTGCACTGGTGGTCAGAGGAGCTAGCCTCCTTGAGAAAGGAATGCCTCAAAGCAAGAAGGACATATACCCGATCTAAGGGAGATCCCTTGCTGAAAGAGGCTTTCAAGGAGGCGAAAAAGGACCTCAAGAAAGAGATCCGCAAGTCGCGACGCCGTAGCTGGAAGGACCTAATCGAGGAAGTCGATAAGGACCCATGGGGTCTGGCTTTTAAAATCGTAACTAAGAAATTAGTGACGAGGCAAAAGACCCCCGGCCTGGACAATCCCGATTGGGTCAGAAAGATAATAAGTTCTTTGTTTCCTCCTGCGGAGCCATACCTTAGAAGGGACTGGAGTTTTTGCAAAGTCGAAGAGGAAGAACTCTTCACACTTAGTGAACTGCAAAAAGCAGGCAAAAGATTGAAAACAGGCAAGGCGCCTGGAATCGATAAGGATAAGTAACGAGATCCTAAAGTTGGTAATCAACACTTTACCCCAGATTCTGCTTCGATGCTTCAATCTTTGCCTTGAGAGAGGAGAGTTCTTCCGCGACTGGAAGCGACAGAGGTTAGTCCTCCTAAGGAAAGGTGAAAAACCTCTAGATAAGGTTTCATCGTACAGGCCTATATGCCTGCTAGATACGATGGGTAAACTTCTAGAGGATATGGTTCTGCAGAGAATGCAAGGCCACTTGACCGAAGAGAATCGTCTGTCCGATCACCAATTTGGTTTCCGTAAAGGCAAGTCCACAGTTGATGCCATCCAGGCAGTTGTGGACATAGCCAAAGCAGGAAAAAACAAATTGGGACCTGGGAAAAAGAAGAGCTTCTGCGCGTTGGTAGCAATTGACATACGTAACGCGTTTAATTCCGCAAGATGGAAAGATCTCATCGAGTCGATGGAAAAGAAAAACATGCCGCCCTACTTGTTGCGGATAATGGATAATTATCTTAGCGACAGGTGGGTTATATATGAGGGAGACACCTGCACTCTCAAGGAAGAGATGCAGCGTGGGGCTCCTCAAGGCTCAAGGGTGGGTCCATTTGTATGGAATGTATCTTACGATGATTTTCTGCGAATGGATCTGCCCGAAGGTGCGGTGATCATCGGCTTTGCGGACGACGCATTATTCGTGTGCACTGCCGAAAGTGAGGAGGCTCTTGGGACATTGGTGAACGAATGTCTGCGACTAGCTAAAAGCTGGCTGGATACCAGAGGTCTTGAAATGGCCCTGGAAAAGACCGAGGCACTGCTGGTCACAGACAGACGTGGTTATGAGCTCCCACGAATCGTGATAGACGGATTTGAGGTCAAGTGGAGTAAGCAAATTAAATATCTTGGTGTGGAGTTAGATGGAAGGTTAAACTTCCACCACCACATGGCTACGGCGTCAAATAAGGCGATCGAGTGTGCGGCTAATCTTTCACGGCTAATGCCAAATGTTGGCGGACCCCGTGAACAAAAAAGAAGACTGGTGGCGAGTGTCGCCCACGCTAAAATGTTCTATGCAGCACCAGCGTGGGCCCCATCCCTGAGGAGTAAAAGATGTGTGACCATCTGTGAAAAGATACTGTCTGCGCAGAGATCGATAACAACGCGTATCATCTCTGCATATAAGACGGTATCTACGAGTGCTGTGCAGGGTCCTTGCAAGTGTCCCGCCAGCAGATCTTTTGGCGAGGGAAAGGGAAGAAATGTTTCTCTTTTCTAAAGAAAGCAGTTCCTTGAATGAGGAATTAAGACCAAGCAAGGGCCTAATCCGCAAAGAAGCGAGGCACAGGCTCATAGAAAGATGGCAAGAAAGATGGGATGGTGAGGAAAAAGGTCGATGGACTTATCGCCTTATCCCGGCACTCGCCACCTGGATAAATAGGAAACACGGTCAGGTTTCCTATTACTTGACTCAGGCGTTCACAGGTCACGGGTGTTTTAACTCGTACCTGTGTCGCTTTAAATTACGCGAGAACGAGGTGTGTGCATATTGCCAGTTCCCTGAGGACAACGCGGAGCACACCCTCTTCTCATGCAAGAAATGGGACTTGGAGAGGCGGGCCATGTTCGAAGGTGTAAACAGTCAAGTTACACCGGAGAACATGGTATCGCTGATGACCCAGTCAGAGGAGAATTGGCGGCAAGTCGAGAACTTCATAATCTCGGTTATGTCGAGGAAGGATCTCGACGGCCGCCAAAAAGCGTAATTTAAACAGCTTTTAATTTATTCGTTTGTTTTTTATTAATTTATTTTGTGATTTATTTGTCCTTATACATTTTTTAATTGTTTGTGTTTTTTTTTTATTATTCATCTTTGTACAGTTTTATGTTTTCAATTTTTTATACGCGTTTATTTTTTCTTTTTTTTATATATCCGTTTATAATTTTATCTTTTGACTTTTTACACTTAATTACACATTTGTTATTTTTAATTATTGTTGTGCTGTTAATTCCGCTTTATATTGAAATAGTTTTAAATTTTTAACTATTAACGCAGGATAACCGCAGAGAAAAGCAGAAAGTCACATTAGCGACAGAGTTGGAGCGCCACCCTCGAAGGCTAAAGTCTTACGACAGTTCCGAGGGAGGGTAAAGGGCTCCAGAAGAAGGGTTACGGGTTTTAGTGGGTCGGGCTGGCAGTAGGTCGCCAGTTTATTAAATTTACTATTTTATATATTTATTTTTCTTTTTTTTATCTCCTTTTGTTTTATCACACCAACCCCACATAACCTTGGAGTGCGGAATCCAAGGTATCTGTAGGCAGATTTCCCAAAATTCCCTAAGCAAAAAAAAAAAAAAAAAAATAATAATAATAATAATAATAATAATAATAATAATAATAATAATAATAATAATAATAATAATAATAATAATAATAATAATAATAATAATAATAATAATAATAATAATAATAATAATAATAATAATAATAATAATAATAATAATAATAATAATAATAATAATAATAATAATAATAATAATAATAATAATAATAATAATAATAATATAATAATAATAATAATAATAATAATAATAATAATAATAATAATAATAATAATAATAATAATAATAATAATAATAATAATAATAATAATAATAATAATAATAATAATAATAATAATAATAATAATAATAATAATAATAATAATATAATAATAATAATAATAATAATAATAATAATAATAATAATAATAATAATAATAATAATAATAATAATAAATTATTAACAATAACAAAAATAAATATTAAAACTTAGCCAAAGTCTTTATACCCAATACAATTAGAAGGAAGGAGAGAGAGGGGAATACTTTATAAATTTCTCAACTCAACTAATTTGTTGAGCGCCAGTCCTTTCTAGGGACATTTTCTTATAAAAAGAAAATTAGAAAATTAACAAAACGAATAAGATTTTAAGGAAACAAGAACATTGATTCCTCAAAATTGATAATACTAAAATTATTAACAAACAAGTACCTAGATTACAGAGAAACAAGACCATTGATTCTCTAGTAATCGGTCTCTTAAAACGAACAAAATTTAAAATGAACTTTAGTCAAATCACAAACCAAAAACAAGTACCTAGATTAGAGAGAAATAAGACCATTATTCTCTACTAATCGTCTCTTAAAAAAAAAAAATAAAATTGACCAAATTCCAATTTCGAATACCAAAATTGAATTTACAAAATTCCAAAACAAGAGCAAAAGGGGGTTTGAGTTGAGAAACGAATAAAATATTAAGGATTTTGCCGGTTAGCTAGGACCAAAAAGGTCAAGGGAAGCGTCGTGGTTCGAAGAAATTATACTCAGCAATTTAAAATAAAATTATGAAATATATTTTAAATAAAACGTTAAAATTGTACAAACGAGGGTAACAATTCAAATTAATAAGATATAGCACAAATCACTATTTCATACAAAATTTCAATTTTAGAAACATAAAATATTACAAATATTTACATAAAGGGTACACAAAAATTACAAAATTATACACAGATTTTCACAACAAAATTATAAATTAAATAAAATGTTCAGCCATAAATAAAAAAAAGGTACCTAAAAGAGGTAACGAATTTGGTAACTGGGGAAAGCTAATGGGTAATTTCAAAAATTTAATAACAATAAATTATTGTAGGGTTGGTAACTTGGGTAACAGGGAAGAATTTAGTATAAATTTAGAAAATATAGGGAAGAAGGGTGGCAAAAGGCAACACGTAGCTGAACAAGAGACATCATGTAAAATTTGCTATTTAATAAATTAAATATTTAATTAATACCATTCGATTTTCCAATAAATTAATTTTTAATATACTTGAAACTAATAAACTTAAACCACCAAAAAAAAAGAAAGGTCTCTCGTTCAGCCATGAGGCCGGCTGAACCAAAAAAATATAAGTATCACATGATTCTAACGAATCTTTTAATTATCAAAGTTTTTCATAATAAAAAAAAGTAACTTACAAGCTTACAAGCACGTAGAATGATCCAACAGATCAATTATCGGCGGCCGCAAAGCACAAAAAAAAGAAGGCATAAATAAAGAAATTTTCAAATTAAAATGAATAACCAAAACTCCGAAAGATGCGTCCGTTGAGAGCGAAGGCAGGATCGAAAAGAGAACGATGATAACGATGATTGCCGGCTCGTACCCTGCTGGTCCTTCTTCGCTTTTCCCCACCGGTAGCCCTTGGTCAATCTTGTATTCTTACGCCGGAAAAAGGAGCGTAACCACTGGAAAAGCCATAGGCCAATTTCAACTTTAAGAACAGCTGTCGGCATCCAAATTTCGGTATCTTGACCCGTGTCTTTCTCGCCATCAACTTGTTTCAGGGAATTAGTTCCTAATTTGTAGCTACTCTGATTACAAACCAAATAAACAACCAATAATCCAATAAAATATCCAAGAATACGAAAATCAGAGTGGGCCTTTAGCAACGATTAATTCGGGCCTGATTGACAAGAGGTTTTCACTACGAGAAAATTTGACGAGAAAATTCTCCCTTATTTGTTTCACAAATAATACTCCTGAATAAAAATAAAAATTCCGGAATAATATTAAAGTTAATAAATTTCAGGGTATTATTATTATTTATAACAATTCTCGGGTTAGGTACAAGAAAAAGGTAACAATTTCAAAATTATTTCAAGCTAAGTTGGGTGACATAGTAGTTTCCGGTAGGTAGAGGAAAGCGAAAACGGGGGAAACATAGCGAAAGCGGAAACTCTCGAGGAATCATTTCTTACGAGAAAGCGGAAATTCTCCTTGATTCGTACGAAGAAAGGGGGAAATTGTCAACGACGAGAGGGGAACTCTGCTTGCAGGTTGACCGATGAACGTCGTTTTCGATGATTTCAAATACTAGAAATATTCAGAGAATACGAAAAACAAAAAATTGCAAAAGCGAAACGATAGATAATATTTATATTATTAAATTAATGTTTATATAACAAACTAGTCTTAATTTTAAGCTTTGTTTTAGTTATTATTGTTGTTTAAAAAAAATGATTGTTTACAATTAAATTTTATGCAAACTTATTATGAAATTTTGTTAATATTTTTATGAAAAATTTGCAACGTCACAGCACTTATTATATAAAATAGTGTATGAACACGAAAAATTAAAAAATAAACAATAAAAAATTTATAATTGTTAATATTTTAACAAAAACACACTACTTTTTTCAAACAAACACCAAAATTCTATTTTTCTTAAAAAAGTTAAAAGACGCGTGAGACAAGAAAAATGTCTCCTTGCATCAATTAAATTTGACTGCATATTTGTGGGGAGGATTAGTAGTTCATACCATATATGTCTGACTGACTAACAGGGGTTATTTTTGCATTTTCAGGTTGAAAATCTAATTTCTCTTGAAGGAATTGACTAAAGTAAATGAACCTTGGACCAAAATAAAGCTAAATAAATTTAGAATAGAGGAAAATTATAGAAAATCTTTTATCTAATTTTCTGGAGCGGGTCTCTGAGTTAGCGCGCACTATAATAGCGCTTACTATAATAGCGCCACTATAATAGCGCTCACTATAATAGTGCCACAGCGCCACTATAATAGTGCTCACTATAATAGCGCCACTATAATAGCGCTCACTATAATAGCGCCACTATAATAGCGCTCACTATAATAGTGCCACAGCGCCACTATAATAGTGCTCACTATAATAGCGCCACTATAATAGCGCTCACTATAATAGTGCCATAGCGCCACTATAATAGTGCTAACTATAATAGTGCCACTATAATAGCGCCACTATAATAGCGCTCACTATAATAGTGCCATAGCGCCACTATAATAGCGCTCACTATAATAGTGCCATAGCGCCACTATAATAGTGTTCACTATAATAGCGCTCACTATAATAATGCCATAGCGGCACTATAATAGTGCTCACTATAATAGCGCCACTATAATAGCGCTCACTATAATAGTGCCATAGAGCCACTATAATAGTGCTCACTATAATAATGCCATAGTGGCGCTTTGGCATTATTATTATTATTATTATTATTATTATTATTATTATTATTATTATTATTATTATTATTATTATTATTATTATTATTATAATTATTTTTTTTTTTTTTGTTTTTTTTTGTTTGTAGTCGGAAGTGGAAAATCTGCGAATTCAGATAGCTGGTTACTGAATTCCAGGTTATGTGGGGGTGACCGCTCTTGTTCTGGTCTACCCACTAAAAACCACTCCCGTCTTAATTTGGGACACTTGATCCACCTGCGGAACTACCGTCAGGCCTTCAACTTCGCAAGTGGGGTCCCCTTACCGTGTTCCTTAACGTGCTATTAATCCGCCCATACAATGTGGGAGCGTGGGTGGGAGGAAAACTAAGTGATTTCCTCCCTCCCACGCTCACACACAGCTGAGCACTGGATTACTTCGGTCAACCTCGTCTTCCGTCTCTATCTTTTTCTTTCATTACTTTAATAATGAAGGATTCAATATGCCTCCACGAGTCCACGTTCTGAACCATGGTAGACACCATGTTATCGGCGTTGATTTCAAAGCCAACTGCCGTAAACATGGCCATTCTATCATCGCTCCAGTGCCCGCAAAAAAAGAGAATATGCTCCGCGTCATCTACTGCAACGTCACAGTAGGCGCATTTTGCTACTCTCTTAATCTTAAACCTATTAAGGTACTGTCGGAAACATCCGTGACCTGACAACACTTGTGTCAGGTAGTAGCCAACTTCACCGTGCTTTCTTCCTAGCCAAGTGGCGAGGTTGGGGATCAGGCGATATGTCCACCTTCCTTTAAGATCCCCATCCCATCTCTCTTGCCATTGTTCAAGGAGTCTACATCTCGCCTCTTTGCGGATAGCCGCTTTGGCGAGATTTCTACTCTGCTCTTGCGAGGTAACTAGATCTTTGTTACGCTGAAAGACTTCCTGTCTTTCCCTCGCCAGTAAGTCCACTGGATAGGCGACTCGCATGAATGGGAGACTCGCAAGAACTGAAGCAGCGCTCGTTGAAACTGTTCTGTAGGCTGAAACTCCGCGCACAACCACCCTGTGCGGAGAGTAGCTCGTCAGAGATGCCGCGGTTCTTTAGGGACTCAGCCCATGCAGGGGCAGCATAGAGCTGCTTTGCTTGAACCACGGTCACCACTAATCGGCGTTTCTTTTCCCTGGGGCCACCGACATTGGGCATCATCCTAGAAAGGTTTCCCATGCAGTCGGCGGCATTCAGTGACGTGATCTTAGAATGTTGGTCGAACTTAAATTTTCGATCCAACGTCACTCCCAGGTACTTTAAACTGTTTCCCCAGGAGACTTCAGTCTGTCCTATTCGAATCTTCGGGACCTCAAAGGATCTTTTACCTGTGACAAGCAAAGCTTCTGTCTTCTCTGTAGCCATTTGTAGGCCGTTGAGATCTAACCAGAGCTTTGCTCGTCTCAAGCTTTCGTTGACCCTTATTTCTAGAATCCGAGAAGTCCGCGCGCCACACACTATAATGACGTCATCCGCAAAGCCGACCATTATCGTATCTTCAGGTAACTCAATTCTAAGGAAGTCATCGTACATGACGTTCCATATGAATGGACCTACCTTTGATCCTTGGGGAGCTCCGCATGTCATTTCATGTTTGAGATGACATGCATCGCTCTTGTATTCAACCCATCTGTCGCTGAGATAGTTGTCTATCATTCGCAACAGATAGGTTGGTACCCCTTTACGACGCATCGCCTTGATGCAATTGTATGTCGATGGAAATAAGCGCGCAGAATTCCTTCTTCTTGTCCTCTTTGACTTTCCTCGCATGGTTTACAACAGTGAGTATTGCGTCAACTGTTGACCGGCCTTTACGAAAGCCAAATTGATTCTCCGATAGGCTATTTTCGCCTATCAGGATTTCCTGAAGTCTCTGCAGAACCATTCCCTCTAGAAATTTTCCCATCGTATCCAATAAACAAATTGGTCTGAACGATGTTACTTTATCCAGAGGTTTATCGCCTTTCCTGAGAAGGATCAACCTCTGCGTTTTCCAGTCACCGAAGAACTCTCCGGTTGTCAAGCACGTATTAAAGACGTCAGGAAGCAACTCAGGATCCACTGCGACAATCTCTTTTAAGATTTCGCTCGGTATCCCATCATTGCCCGGCGCTTTGCCGTTTCTTAACGTCTTTGCCACCTTTTTTAATTCCTCAATCGTGAAGAGCTCCTCGTCTCGTACTACGCAGTAAGTGTAGTCCTCTCTGGGGCTAGGTTCCACATAGGGAAACAGTGCCTTTATGATTTTCAGGACCCAAATCGGATCATCCAAACCAGGGGTTTTATGCCTTGTCACTAATTTCTTAGCGACAATCTTAAAGGCCAAACCCCACGGATCCTTCTCGGAATCTCCGATTAGGTCCCTCCAGCAACGGCGTTGGCTACTTTTTACGGCCCGCTTAAAAGTACGCCTGGCTTTATGCCATGTTTCCCGCAGCTGGAGGTTTCCCTTCGAATGGGTAAAATGCCTCCTTGCTGCGTGGCATTCTCTCTTAAGACAGGCCAATTCTTCATTCCACCAGTACATAGATCCCTTTCCCGTTTTTCTTTTCTGCCGGCGAGGCATAGAGTGATTGCAAGCTTGAACAATCACCCGCCTCGCCTCTCGCACTATACCCTTTAAAGAAGCTGGTTTTCTCACCCAGTTTGATTTGCGAATAAGTCTCAACTCTTCTAGGGATTCCGCCAGCTTCTCCCTGTTCAGTCTCCTAAGGTTCCAAGAGGTGCGTTTTCTGCCATTTCTTATACTGCTCACTAATGAGCAGTATATCCACTCCTCTCTCTCTGGCAGACTGCATCAGGAGATTTTGGGCAACACTACCCTCTCTGAGGTTGACCTGAAGAAACTTTACCTCTTCTGCTTCCGTTTGTTCAGTTCCTCCCTATAAACAGGGCAGGACCCACTTCCTGGAGCGTGATTTGTCTCCTTTAGCCCTTTGTCCTCACAAGTTGTGCAATGGGGTTCCCCTGCACAATTCTTGTGGGAATGGTCTAAGGAGCCACACTTCCAGCAAGCTTTGCTCCTATCGGGTCGTTTACAGACTCTTGCTATATGCCCATAGCTAAGGCATTTGTGACATCTGTCAACTTCCACCCTGCTGCGGATCCTACAACAAAAAGGTCTTCAATAAGTTTCTTTGGAGGAACTCTTCCGTCCTCCATTGAAACTCTCAATGCTTCAGTGTTCCTTTTCTTCTTCTTAACTTGACCACTGGGCGATTCTTTTGTCTCTGTCTTCTTCTTTTCCTTTTTTTTCCTCTCTTTCTTGGAGACAACTTTGCTCCAGCCGTCAGGATTATCTTTCTCTGACGGCATTGTGGATTTTGAGTTTTCCTCCTTTTGCAGCATCGAGGCCGGCTTTTTAGTCTGCCGTTCCTCTGGAGATGTCGATGCGCCTCTCTTCGTACTTTTGGTAGAAGAGTGGGCTTGATTTTCTTTTTTTTTTGCTTCGGAGTAGCCAATGACGTTTTAGGGCGTGCCATTTGGCCTACACTACGAGGCTCCATAGATTTTTGGAGCCTATCAGCTGAAGACCGGAGAGCGAGACCCGCACTCCTGACTCCAGCAAAGATTTCCTTTGCTTCTGCCATGAATTCCCTAACCTCAGTAGGAGTATTTTTCCTAAAGGAATTCTCCATAGCGAGGAGGGTTTTTTCTAGAGCTTCATTTTGAAGCCTCTGCTCCGCCATGATCCCAAGCATGATCTTCCATACTTCTGCCCATGGCGGAACCGAAGGACCGCCATGTTTTGCTCCACTTGCAACAGAATTTGCAGCTGTGCTTGTCTCCTCCTTACTTGTGGAAGAAAACTGGTGCACTTCTGCAGCCTCTGTTTCCATTTTGTCTTCAGCGTTAGAATCTGAATAACCAGTGTGAGGTTGCCCCCCCCAAAATCCGTGGGCCTTGCACTGACCACCGGGGCTTCCACCTGATCGGAATCAGCGGCAGGATTACCCTCTTTCGAGGTACCTGCTTGGAGGATACTGTTGATCTCATCACACATTTCATAAAAAAAACAATTTCCAAGATTCGGTATGGGTGTGAAGGTTAGTAGTGTAAGTGTATATGTGTGCTGTTATGTAAGTGAGTGTACCCATATCAGTGTAAGTAGTGTGTGTTTATGTATATGTTGTTTGAGGAGCTTTGGAGGCCGGGACCAGCCGGAGATCCCTTACACACTTCGCAACCAGGAGAATAACGCGTTTATAGCGCATCCCACTCTCATACTCAGGAAGAAGCCTCTCCAGAGGGTTCCCCTTTCACCTCACCAACATGAAAGGCGCCGTTTATAGGCTTAAACCTTTCAGTTTCATACATCAGCTCCTGCTATCCCGAAAGCTGAATCCCCCCAATCTGCGTCGCGAGTACATGAATTAACATGGTCCGAGTTGCCGGCAGGGATGGCGAGCGTGGATAACAGGAGTTGCCCATTCGTGGAAGATGCCGTTTATAGACTATGTCTTCCCAATCACCAAGACAAAACAGAACAAAAATTTCATACTGAACCCACCGGTTCAGATTCTTCCTGCCCATTCAGAGGGATATTGTGTTCATAGCAATACCCTCCATTAATAACATTCCCTAACATGCTGATATCCAGATGGTCCCCACCTCAAAAGCTCTCCAAACTACCCTCCTCTTCCTCCAAACAACTCAGCACACGTACACACATTTTATGTAAAATAATACACAAACGGGTGCAGATGAGCAGAGAAGACGGAGTCCCGGGCTTGGGACCGGTTCAAAGCGGAGTTATTATTATTATTATTATTATTATTTTTTTTGCTTAGGGAATTTTGGGAAATCTGCTTACAGATACCTTGGATTCCGCACTCCAAGGTTATGTGGGGTTGGTGTGATAAAACAAAAAGGAGATAAAAAAAAGAAAAATAAATATATAAAATAGTAAATTTAATAAACTGGCGACCTACTACCAGCCCGACCCACTAAAACCCGTAAACCTTCTTTTGGAGCCCTTTACCCTCCCTCGGAACTGTCGTAAGACTTTAGCCATCGAGGGTGGCGCTCCAACTCTGTCGCTAATGCGACCTTCTTCTTCTCTCTGCGGTTTTCCTGCGTCCATAGTTAAAAATTTAAAACTATTTTAATATAAAAGCGGAATTAACAGCACAACAGTGATAAAAAAAACAAATGTTTAATTAAGTGTAAACAGTCAAAAGATAAAATTGCAAACGGATATATAAAAAAAAAAAAAAAACGCGTATATAATATTGAAAACATAAAACAAATTAAAAAATGTAGAAGGACAAGTAAATCACAAAATAAATTAATAAAAAAAAAAAAAAACAAATTAACCTAGATAGGTTACCCATAAATTTGGCGGCCTTGAGTGCTGTGATGTTCACGTGAGGACCGAAGCTTAACCTTCGGTCCAACGTCACTCCCAGGTACTTAAGTTGATTTCCCCATGAGACTTCAGTTCCTCCTATTTTCACCTTTGGGGCTTCAAAAACTTGCCGGACTGTAACAAGCAGAGCCTCGGTCTTCTCTAAGGCCATTTGCAGGCCATGACGAGACAACCAACGCTCTACTCGTCGCAGACCTTCATCGAGTTTTATCTCGAGGAATTTGGTTTCCTGTGCTCTACACACCAGAAGTACGTCATCTGCAAAGGCTTTCAGGATCGTGTCTTCGGGCAGCTCCATTCTCAGGAGATCGTCGTACATGACGTTCCATATGAATGGACCCACCTTAGACCCCTGTGGTGCCCCGCAGGTCATCTCTTCCTTAAGATGGAACACATTGCCTTCGTACACGATTCATCTGTCACTGAGATAGTTGTCTATCATTCGCAACAGATAAGTCGGCACTCCTTTGCGTCTCATTGACTCAATGCAGATGTCCCATCTAGCGGAATTGAACGCATTCCGGATGTCGATGGAAACAAGAGCACAGAAACCCTTCCTCTTCCCCTGATTGACTTCTTTTGCCAGTTTCACAACAGAGAGTATTGCATCAACTGTTGACCGGCCTTTCCGTAAGCCAAACTGGTTCTCTGATAGGCTATTTCTGCCTACCAGGATTCCCTGAAGTCTTTCTAGAACCATCCCCTCTAGAAGTTTGCCCATCGTGTCCAATAAACAAATTGGTCTGAACGATAAGACTTTATCCAGAGGTTTATCGTCTTTCCTAAGGAGAACCAACTTTTGCACTTTCCAGTCACTGAGGAACTCTCCGGCTTTTAAACACGCATTAAAGACGTTGAGAAGCAACTCTGGGTATACCGCGACGACCTCTTTTAGGATCTCGCTTGGTATTCCATCCCTGCCTGGCGCCTTGCCATTTTTCAACGCCCTTGCCGCCTTTTTTAGTTCTTCAAGCGTGAAAAGCTCCTCCATCTGTACTACGCAAGTATAGTCCTCCCTGGGGCTCGGTTCCACATGGGGAAACAGCGCTCTTATGATTTTTTGGACCCAAATCGGATTGCCTAGACCCGGGGTTTTTTGTCTTGAAACTAATTTCTTAGTAACAATTTTAAACGCCAAACCCCATGGATCATTCTCGGTCTTCCCGATTAGGTCCTTCCAGCACTTTCGTTGGCTACTCCTTATAGCCCGCTTGAAGATTCGCCTGGCTTTATGCCAATCTTCTTGCAGCGTGAGGTCTCCCTTCGAGTGGGTATATTTCCTCCTCGCTGCATTGCATTCTCTCCTTAAGCGGGCTAATTCATCGCTCCACCAGTACAGAGCACCCTTCCTAGCTTTTGTTTGGCGCCGGCGAGGCATGGAGCAGTTGCAAGCATCCGCTATAATCTGCCTCGCCTCTCGCGCTATACCCTTTGCAGAAGTTGGCTCCTTTTGCCAGCTGGACCTCTTGATGAGGCGAGCTTCGGCCAGGGACTTTACCAACTTCTCCCTATCAAGTCTCCTAAGGTTCCAGGAGGGTTTCTTTTTGTCCTTTTGTGGGCAATTGTACCCTCCCATATTCTCCTCGGAGACTGAAAACTCAATGTACTGGTGGTCGCTCATGGTCACCTGATCCAATACCTTCCAATTTCTGATTCTACGGGCCAGGTGGGAGTTGCAAATGTCAGGTCAAGAATTGACCCTGACGCTCCCCGCCTAAAAGTGAGCTCTTTTCCCCGGTTCATCACCACCAGGTCATTCGCAGAGACCATATCGGTGACCAAGATTCCCCTCCTGTCCTGACGGGTCTCCCCCCACTCGGGGGACTTACTATTGAAATCCCCCGCAATGAGGACATCCCCGTCGAAAGCTCTTATGCTTTCTTCAAGAGAGCGAATCTCGGCATCGAACTTTTTAAGGGGGTCGTTTGGGGAGAAGTAGCAGCTGTAGATACGAACACCCGCCACCTCTACCCAAACAAAGCCCTTATCTGTCTCCAGGAAATCACCAATAGCGATGTCCGGGTTACACACTTGTATTCCGGACCCTCCCGATGCGTCCTGGAACCAGACAGAGAATTCTGGCTTTCTACACTGCTCACTGAAGATCAGTATATCAGCCTTCCTCTGTCTAGCAGTCTGCATCAGAAGGTCCAGCGCGGCTCTTCCCCTTCCGAGGTTAACCTGGAGATCCTCGTATTTTGTCTTTTAGACCTGAGAGGATTCCCCAATAAACTGGGCAAGCCCTGCTTCCCGGAAGGTGGCTTGTCTCCTTTGACCCCTTATCGGAGCAAGTCATGCAACGAGCAGAACCCTTACATGACCTGCTTTTGTGGTCCAGACCACCACACTTCCAACAAGCATCTCTTCTGTCTGGGCCAGTGCAGCCCCGTGCCAAGTGGCCGTAGCACAGGCATCTGAAACACCTGTCTACTTCCACTCTGACCCGGACCCTGCAATTGACCCAGCCGATCCTGACCTTTCCGGTCTTTAATAGCAACTCCGCGTCCGCATCTGGCAGACGCAGAATCGCCATCTGCGTACCTCCATACCGGGTGACTAGTTGGCAAGGCGTTTCCAACTCAGGCTTGCCCAGACATTCCCGTATTGCCTTCTGTACGTCTGCCACGACTATAGTCTCATCGAGGTCTCCATTTTTGTGTCACCGTTATGGTCAGAAGGACCAGTGTTCTGTTGGCCACCCCCAAAATCCGTGGGCCTTGCGTCGACCACTGGGACTTTCACCCAATCGGAATCGACGGCAGGATTACCCTCTGTCGAGGTACCTGCTTGGGGTATAATGTTGTTTACATCACACATTTCCATTTTTAAACTTGAAAAAAAAGATTGACTTATATGGGTGTGATTAGTGTATCGTGTGTATTGTGTTGTGATTAATGTGTAGGTGTTGTAATTGTGTGTAAACCATATATGTGTTAGAATAGTGTACATTTGTTGTGTACTGTGTCTGACGGACCAGAGCGACCATGCACATCCCCCGTCTCTCATGCGTATCTCACATTCACGGGGGTAGCGCGTTTATAGCACCCCCCCACATACAGAAAAAAGGAAGAAACCTCCGCAAAGTGTTCCTCTTTCATTCCACCTACACTTTCATACATCAGTTTCGATTCAATTGAGACAAACCGGATACCGCCAAGGCTGGCCTATTGGACAGACTTCCCGGATCCATAGTGTGATGAATAGAAATTATTATTATTATTATTATTATTATTATTATTATTATTATTATTATTATTATTATTATAATTATTATTATTATTATTATTTTTTTTTTTTTTTTTTTTTTTTTGTAGTCGGAAGTGGAAAATCTGCGAATTCAGATACCTGGGTAATGAATTCCAGGTTATGTGGGGATGACCGCTCTTGTTCTGGTCTACCCACTAAAAACCACTCCCGTCTTAATTTGGGACACTTGATCCACCTGCGGAACTACCGTCAGGCCTTCAACTTCGCAAGTGGTGGTCCCCTTGTCCTACTCCTTAACTGGGCCTTAATCCGCTCTAGCTATGTGGGAACGTGGGTGGGAGGAAAACTAAATGATTCCCTCCCCCCCACGCTCACACACAGCCGAGCACTGGATTCCTCCGGTCAACCTCGTCTTCCGTCTCTATCTTTTTCTTTCATTACTTTAATAATGAAGGATTCAATATGCCTCCACGAGTCCACGTTCTGAACCATGGTAGACACCATGTTATCGGCGTTGATTTCAAAGCCAACTGCCGTAAACATGGCCATTCTATCATGGCTCCAGTGCCCGCAATAAAAGAGAGTATGCTCCGCGTCATCTACTGCAGCGTCACAGTAGGCGCATTTTGCTACTCTCTTAATCTTAAACCTATGAAGGTACTGTCGGAAACATCCGTGACCTGACAACACTTGTGTCAGGTAGTAGCCAACTTCACCGTGCTTTCTACCTAGCCAAGTGGCGAGGTTGGGGATCAGGCGATATGTCCACCTTCCTTTAAGATCCCCATCCCATCTCTCTTGCCATTGTTCAAGGAGTCTACATCTCGCCTCTTTGCGGATAGCCGCTTTGGCGAGATTTCTACTCTGCTCTTGCGAGGTAACTAGATCTTTGTTACGCTGAAAGACTTCCTGTCTTTCCCTCGCCAGTAAGTCCACTGGCGGGAGACTCGCAAGAACTAAAGCAGCGCTCGTTGAAACTGTTCTGTAGGCTGAAACCACTCTCCGCGCACAACCACCCTGTGCGGAGAGTAGCTCGTCAGAGATGCCGCGGTTCTTTAGGGACTCAGCCCATGCAGGGGCAGCATAGAGCTGCTTTGCTTGAACCACGGTCGCCACTAATCGGCGTTTCTTTTCCCTGGGGCCACCGACATTGGGCATCATCCTAGAAAGGTTTCCCATGCAGTCGGCGGCATTCAGTGACGTGATCTTAGAATGTTGGTCGAACTTTAATTTTCGATCCAACGTCACTCCCAGGTACTTTAAACTGTTTCCCCAGGAGACTTCAGTCTGTCCTATTCGAATCTTCGGGACCTCAAAGGATCTTTTACCTGTGACAAGCAAAGCTTCTGTCTTCTCTGTAGCCATTTGTAGGCCGTTGAGATCTAACCAGAGCTTTGCTCGTCTCAAGCTTTCGTTGACCCTTATTTCTAGAATCCGAGAAGTCCGCGCGCCACACACTATAATGACGTCATCCGCAAAGCCGACCATTATCGTATCTTCAGGTAACTCAATTCTAAGGAAGTCATCGTACATGACGTTCCATATGAATGGACCTACCTTTGATCCTTGGGGAGCTCCGCATGTCATTTCATGTTTGAGATGACATGCATCGCTCTTGTATTCAACCCATCTGTCGCTAAGATAGTTGTCTATCATTCGCAACAGATAGGTTGGTACCCCTTTACGACGCATCGCCTTGATGCAATTGTCCCACTTTGCGGAGTTAAATGCATTACGTATGTCGATGGAAATAAGCGCGCAGAATCCCTTCTTCTTGTCCTCTTTGACTTTCCTCGCATGGTTTACAACAGTGAGTATTGCGTCAACTGTTGACCGGCCTTTACGAAAGCCAAATTGATTCTCCGATAGGCTATTTTCGCCTATCAGGATTTCCTGAAGTCTCTGCAGAACCATTCCCTCTAGAAATTTGCCCATCGTATCCAATAAACAAATTGGTCTGAACGATGTGACTTTATCCAGAGGTTTATCGCCTTTCCTGAGAAGGACTAACTTCTGCGTTTTCCAGTCACCGAAGAACTCTCCGGCAGTCAAGCACGTATTAAAGACGTCAAGAAGCAACTCAGGATCCACTGCGACAATCTCTTTTAAGATTTCGCTCGGTATCCCATCATTGCCCGGCGCTTTGCCGTTTCTTAACGTCTTTGCCACCTTTTTTAATTCCTCAATCGTGAAGAGCTCCTCGTCTCGTACTACGCAGTAAGTGTAGTCCTCTCTGGGGCTAGGTTCCGCATAGGGAAACAGTGTCTTTATGATTTTCAGGACCCCAAATCGGATCATCCAAACCAGGGGTTTTATGCCTTGTCACTAATTTCTTAGCGACAATCTTAAAGGCCAAACCCCACGGATCCTTCTCGGAGTCTCCGATTAGGTCCTTCCAGCAACGGCGTTGGCTACTTTTCACGGCCTGCTTAAAAGTACGCCTGGCTTTATGCCATGTTTCCCGCAGCTGGAGGTTTCCCTTTGAATGGGTAAAATGCCTCCTTGCTGCGTGGCATTCTCCTTTAAGACAGGCCAATTCTTCATTCCACCAGTACATAGATCCCTTTCCCGTTTTTCTTTTCTGCCGGCGAGGCATAGAGTGATTGCAAGCTTGAACAATCACCCGCCTCGCCTCTCGCACTATACCCTTTAAAGAAGCTGGTTTCCTCACCCAGTTTGATTTGCGAATATTTTGCGACTCTTCTAGGGATTCCGCCAGCTTCTCCCTGTTCAGTCCCCTGAGATTCCAAGAGGCTCCCTTGCTACCATTTTTTGGTGCGGTACGTCCTCGAGGTTTTTCCTCAGAGACTAAAAACTCTATGTACTGGTGGTCACTCAATGTTTCCTCATCCAGTACCCTCCATTCTTTTATTCTGCGGGCTAGGCGGGGAGATGCGATTGTTAAATCAAGGATAGATCCCGATTCTCCCCTCCTGAACGTGAACTCGTGGCCCCGGTTTAACACCACCAGTCCATTCGTCGCCAGCATGTCGGAAACCAAGATTCCTCTCCTGTCCTGACGAGTCTCTCCCCATTCCGGCGACTTACTATTGAAATCTCCCGCAATGAGGACATCCCCGTCAAAAGCTCTCACACTTTCTTCAAGAGAACGAATCTCAGTGTCGAATTTTCCGAATGGGTCGTTGGGCGAGAAATAGCAGCTATATATACGAATACCTGCCACGTCCGCCCAAACAAACCCCTTGTCTGTACCCAAGAATGAACCGGCGGTGATACCCGGATTGCATATCTGTATTGCCGATCTACCTGATGAGTCTTGAAACCAATTCGAGAATCCTTGCTTCTTATACTGCTCACTAATAAGCAGTATATATCCACTCCTCTCTCTCTGGCAGACTGCATCAGGAGATTTTGGGCAACATTACCCTTTCTGAGGTTGACCTGAAGAAATCTTACCTCTTCTGCTTCAGCTTCTTCAGTTCCTCCCTATAGACGGGGCAGGACCCGCTTCCTGGAGCGTGCTTTGTCTCCTTTATCCCCTTGTCCTCACAAGTTGTGCAATGGGATTCCCCTGCACAGTTTTTGTGGGAATGATCTGGAGATCCACATTTCCAGCAAGCTTTACTCCTATCGGGTCCTTTACAGACCCTTGCGATGTGCCCATAGCCAAGGCATCTGTGGCACCTATCCACTTCCACCCTGCTGCGGATCCTGCAGTTAATCCAGCCTACCCTAACTTTACCGGCCGTAAGCAGGGCATCTGCGTCGGGTTCTGGTAGTTGGATCACTGCCATCTTTACTGCTCCACGCAGGGTCAAGAGTCTGCAGGACACCTCTAATTCGGTCCTGCCCAAAGCTTTTTTTAAGGCCTTTGTCACATCTTCCGTATCGGCTGTCTCATCCAAATCTCTAACACACTCTAATCGTGTGTATTGTGTTGTGATTAATGTGTAGGTGTTGTAATTGTGTGTAACCCATATATGTGTTAGAATAGTGTACATTTGTTGTGTACTGTGTCTGACGGACCAGAGCGACCATGCACATCCCCCGTCTCTCATGCGTATCTCACATTCACGGGGGTAGCGCGTTTATAGCACCCCCCCACATACAGAAAAAAGGAAGAAACCTCCGCAAAGTGTTCCTCTTTCATTCCACATACACTTTCATACATCAGTTTCGATTCAATTGAGACAAACCGGATACCGCCAAGGCTGGCCTATTGGACAGACTTCCCGGATCCATAGTGTGATCAATAGAAATTATTATTATTATTATTATTATTATTATTATTATTATTATTATTATTATTATTATTATTATTATTATTATTATTATTATTATTATTATTATTATTATTATTATTATTATTATTATATTATTATTATTATTATTATTATTATTATTATTATTATTATTATTATTATTATTATTATTATTATTATTATTATTATTATTATTATTATTATTATTATTATTATTTATTATATTATTATTATTATTATTATTATTATTATTATTATTATTATATTCTTATTATTATTATTATATATTATTATATTATATTGAGCGCTATTATAGTGAGCACTATTCTAGTGGCGCTATGGCATTATTATAGTGAGCACTATTTTTTTTTTTTTTTTTTGCTTAGGGACTTTTGGGAAATCTGCCTACAGATACCTTGGATTCCGCACTCCAAGGTTATGTGGGGTTGGTATGATAAAACAAAGGAAATATAAAAAAAAAGGAAAAAAAATATATATATTATAGTAAATTTAATAAACTGGCGACCTACTACCAGCCCGACCCACTAAAACCCGTAACCCTTCTTCTGGAGCCCTTTACCCTCCCTCGGAACTGTCGTAAGACTTTAGCCTTCGAGGGTGGCGCTCCAACTCTGTCGCTAATGCGACTTTCTGCTTTTCTCTGCGGTCATCCTGCGTTAATAGTTAAAAATTTAAAACTATTTCAATATAAAAGCGGAATTAACAGCACAACAATAATAAAAAAAAATGTTTAATTAAGTGTAAACAGTCAAAAGATAAAATTGCAAACGGATATAAAAAATAAATAAATAAATAAAAATAAAAAAAAAAAATAAACGCGTATATAATATTAAGAACATAAAAACGGAATAAATTAAAATTGTATAAGGACAAATAAATCACAAAATAAATTAATAAAAAACAAACAAAACAAATTAAAAGCTGTTTAAATTACGCTTTTTTGGCGGCCGTCGAGATCTTTCCTCGACATAACCGAGATTATGAAGTTCTCGACTTGCCGCCAATTCTCTTCCGACTGGGTCATCAGCGATACCATGTTCTCCGGTGTAACTTGACTGTTTACACCTTCGAACATGGCCCGCCTCTCCAAGTCCCAATTCTTGCACGAGAAGAGGGTGTGCTCCGCGTTGTCCTCAGGGAACTGGCAATATGCACACACCTCGTTCTCGCGTAATTTAAAGCGACACAGGTACGAGTTAAAACACCCGTGACCTGTGAACGCCTGAGTCAAGTAATAGGAAACCTGACCGTGTTTCCTATTTATCCAGGTGGCGAGTGCCGGGATAAAGCGATAAGTCCATCGACCTTTCTCCTCACCATCCCATCTTTCTTGCCATCTTTCTATGAGCCTGTGCCTCGCTTCTTTGCGGATCAGGCCCTTGCTTGGTCTTAATTCCTCATCCAAGGAACTTCTTTCTTTAGAAAAGAGAAACATTTCTTCTTCATTTCTCACCTCCGTCTCCATAACAGTAGGGTTTGGCTTGGTCTCCTTGCTCTTAACCCTCTTACCCTTGGGAGTGGTCACAGTAGAATCAGTCTCCAGACCTTCATACTCTCTAGGGCGCTTCTTTGGGTCGATGGGCTTGCTCTCGCCAGATGTGGCGTGAGACATCGATCTAGGAATTTCAGGATTCGACTCTTGTTTGCTTGGGCTAATGAAGGGCCTAGGTATAAAACGCAGGTTACTGCGAAGCACCTCGTGCACCTTCCCCAATTCCACCATTCCATCCTGAACATCCTTGCTAATGTTTCTTTGTTTCCTGCAAGCACGCCACATGCTGTCAAGTATTTTTGGGATCAGATCGACCTGTTCTAAAACATTTTCTTCGAATCTGCTAAGTCCCACATCCTCAGAATTTTTGCTTTGGCTCCCTCCAAAATCCTTGGAGCCGTCTGCACCGACTACCGGGGCTTCAACCCGATCAGAATCGGTGGTGGGATTACCCTCTACAGAGGTACCCACTTGGAGTAATTTAATTGATTCTTTATCCATCTCATCATTTTTTTTTTAATTCTTTGCCCCGTATCGAGGGAACGATCGAGCCTAAACAGGGTACTACCATCTGGCCAAGATGGACCCTGAACCGCCTCCGTTAGTTACATAGACGTTATAGCATTGCCGGAGCATTGCTATTTTATTGGCGCTATGGCATTATTATAGTCAGCGCTATTATAGTAGCGCTATTATAGTGAACACTATTATAGTCACGCTATGGCATTATTATAGTGAGCGCTATTATAGTGGCGCTATGGCATTATTATAGTGAGCGCTATTATAGTGGCGCTATTATAGTGAGCACTATTATAGTGGCGCTATGGCATTATTATAGTGACCGCTATTATAGTGGCGCTATGTCATTATTATATTGAGCGCTATTATAGTGGCGCTATGGCACTATTATAGTAAGCGCTATTATAGTGAGCACTATTATAGTGGCGCTATGGCATTATTATAGTGAGCACTATTATAATGTGCACTATTATAGTGGCGCTATGGCATTATTATATTGAGCGCTATTATAGTGTGCACTATTATAGTGGCGCTATGGCATTAATATATTGAGCGCTATTATAGTGGCGCTATGGCACTATTATAGTGAGCGCTATTATAGTGAGCACTATTATAGTGGCGCTATGGCATTATTATAGTGAGCACAATTATAGTGGCGCTATGGCATTATTATAGTGAGCGCTATTATAGTGGCGCTATTATAGTGAGCACTATTATAGTGGCGCTATGGCATTATTATCGTGAGCGCTATTATAGTGTGCACTATTATAGTGGCGCTATGGCATTAATATATTGAGCGCTATTATAGTGGCGCTATTATAGTAAGCACTATTATAGTGGCGCTATTTCACAATTATAGTGAGCGCTATTATAGTGAGCACTATTATAGTGGCGCTATGGCACTATTATAGTGAGCACTATTATAGTGGCGCTATGGCATTATTATAGTGAGCGCTATTATAGTGAGCACTATTATAGTGGCGCTATGGCATTATTATAGTGACCGCTATTATAGTGGCGCTATGTCATTATTATATTGAGCGCTATTATAGTGGCGCTATTATAGTGAGCACTATTATAGTGGCGCTATGGCATTATTATAGTGACCGCTATTATAGTGGCGCTATGTCATTATTATATTGAGCGCTATTATAGTGGCGCTATGGCATTATTATATTGAGCGCTATTATAGTGAGCACTATTATAGTGGCGCTATGGCATTATTATAGTGAGCACTATTATAATGTGCACTATTATAGTGGCGCTATGGCATTATTATATTGAGCGCTATTATAGTAACGCTATTATAGTGAGCACTATTTTATTGGCGCTATGGCATTATTATAGTGAGCGCTATTATAGCGGCGCTATTATAGTAAACACTATTATAGTGGCGCTATGGCACTATTATAGTAAGCGCTATTATAGTGAGCACTATTATAGTGGCGCTATGGCATTATTATAGTGAGCGCTATCATAGTGGCGCTATTATAGTGAGCACAATTATAGTAGCGCTATGGCATTATTATAGTGAGCGCTATTATAGTGGCGCTATTATAGTGAGCACTATTTTAGTGGCGCTATGGCATTATTATAGTGAGCACTATAATAGTGGCGCAATGGCACTATTATAGTGAGCTCTATTATAGTGGCGCTATTATAGTAAGCACTATTATAGTAGCGCTATGGCATTATTATATTGAGCGCTATTATAGTGAGCACTATTATAGTGGCGCTATGGCACTATTATAGTGAGCGCTATTATAGTGAGCACTATTATAGTGGCGCTATGGCATTATTATAGTGAGCGCTATCATAGTGGCGCTATTATAGTGAGCACAATTATAGTGGCGCTATGGCACTATTATAGTAAGCGCTATTATAGTGAGCACTATTATAGTGGCGCTATGGCATTATTATAGTGAGCGCTATCATAGTGGCGCTATTATAGTGAGCACAATTATAGTAGCGCTATGGCATTATTATAGTGAGCGCTATTATAGTGGCGCTATTATAGTGAGCACTATTTTAGTGGCGCTATGGCATTATTATAGTGAGCACTATAATAGTGGCGCAATGGCACTATTATAGTGAGCTCTATTATAGTGGCGCTATTATAGTAAGCACTATTATAGTAGCGCTATGGCATTATTATATTGAGCGCTATTATAGTGAGCACTATTATAGTGGCGCTATGGCACTATTATAGTGAGCGCTATTATAGTGAGCACTATTATAGTGGCGCTATGGCATTATTATAGTGAGCGCTATCATAGTGGCGCTATTATAGTGAGCACAATTATAGTGGCGCTATGGCATTATTATAGTGAGCGCTATTATAGTGAGCACTATTATAGTGGCGCTATGGCATTATTATAGTGAGCGCTATCATAGTGGCGCTATTATAGTGAGCACAATTATAGTAGCGCTATGGCATTATTATAGTGAGCGCTATTATAGTGGCGCTATTATAGTGAGCACTATTTTAGTGGCGCTATGGCATTATTATAGTGAGCACTATAATAGTGGCGCAATGGCACTATTATAGTGAGCTCTATTATAGTGGCGCTATTATAGTAAGCACTATTATAGTAGCGCTATGGCATTATTATATTGAGCGCTATTATAGTGAGCACTATTATAGTGGCGCTATGGCACTATTATAGTGAGCGCTATTATAGTGAGCACTATTATAGTGGCGCTATGGCATTATTATAGTGAGCGCTATCATAGTGGCGCTATTATAGTGAGCACAATTATAGTGGCGCTATGGCATTATTATAGTGAGCGCTATCATAGTGGCTCTATTATAGTGAGCACAATTATAGTGGCGCTATGGCATTATTATATTGAGCACTATTATAGTGGCGCTATGGCACTATTATAGTGAGCGCTATTATAGTGAGCACTATTATAGTGGCGCTATGGCATTATTATAGTAAGCACAATTATAGTGGCTCTATGGCATTATTATAGTGAGCGCTATTATAGTGGCGCTATTATAGTGAGCACTATTTTATTGGCGCTATGGCATTATTATAGTGAGCGCTATTATATTGAGCGCTATTATAGTGAGCACTATTATAGTGGCGCTATGGCATTATTATAGTAAGCACTATTATAATGTGCACTATTATAGTGAGCGCTATTATAGCGGCGCTATTATAGTAAACACTATTATAGAGGCGCTATGGCACTATTATAGTGAGCGCTATTATAGTGAGCACTATTATAGTGGCGCTATGGCATTATTATAGTGAGCACTATTATAATGTGCACTAGTATAGTGGCGCTATGGCATTATTTTATTGAGCGCTATTATAGTGGCGCTATTATAGTGAGCACTATTTTATTGGCGCTAAGGCATTATTATAGTGAGCGCTATTATAGCGGCGCTATTATAGTGAACACTATTATAGTGGCGCTATGTCATTATTATAGTGAGCGCTATTATAGTTGCGCTATAGCTCTATTATAGTGAGCGCTATTATAGTGGCGCTATTATATTGAGCACTATTATAGTGGCGCTATGGCATTATTATAGTGAGCGCTATTATAGTGGCGCTATTATAGTGATCACTATTATAGTGGCCCTATGGCATTATTATAGTGAGCGCTAATATAGTGGCGCTATTATAGTGAGCACTATTATAGTGGCGCTATGGCACTATTATAGTGAGCGCTATTATAGTGAGCACTATTATAGTGGCGCTATGGCATTATTATCGTGAGCGCTATTATAGTGTGCACTATTATAGTGGCGCTATGGCATTAATATATTGAGCGCTATTATAGTGGCGCTATTATAGTAAGCACTATTATAGTGGCGCTATTGCACAATTATAGTGAGCGCTATTATATTCGCGCTATTATAGTGAGCACTATTATAGTGGCGCAATGGCACTATTATAGTGGGCTCTATTATAGTGGCGCTATTATAGTGAGCACTATTATAGTGGCGCTATGGCATTATTATATTGAGCGCTATTATAGTGAGCACTATTATAGTGGCGCTATGGCACTATTATAGTGAGCGCTATTATAGTTGCGCTATTATAGTGGCGCTATTATAGTGCGCGCTAACTCAGAGTCCCGCTCCTGAGTTCCTGTGAGTTGAGTGAAGTTATCATTTTTTATGAAAAAATGACAAATTAAAGTATAAAGCCTGTAAATCATGATAAAATTTAATAAAACAACTTTTTTGTAATTATTTAGGATCATTGAATAAAAAAATAAAGTTGGTGTTTCGAAATTCAAAATGGCGAATTCAAAATGGCGGATGAAATTTTTAAAATTTGAAAAACACTTCTAATTTATTCAAATTGTGGTATTTTAATTTTTTCGGGGTCGCTGAATCGAAATATGATGGTAAAATTTAAAAATTCAAAATGGTGGACCCAATATGGCGGACAAAATTTTTTAAAATTGCTTCGATTTCAATAGGACTTGGTACTTTTACGTTTTCGAGGTCGCTGAATTCAAATATGATGGTAAAATTTAACGATTCTTAATGGCAAACTAAAAGATTTTAGCATGATTTTGTACTTTATGATTTTATGCAAAATATAATATTTTAATTTTCTAATTTAAGATTCGATTTGTACCAATGTTTAAACCATAGAATTTGACTTTGCTTGACGTGTGAGAAAATAAAGTTGTTACTTTTAAAATGTGTCGAATTAAAATATAAAAAAAATTTTGTCAGCCATATTGGGTCCGCCATTTTGAATTTTTAAATTTTATCATCAAATTTGAATTCAGCGACCTCGAAAACATAGTTGGGTCCGCTATTTTTAATTTTTAAATTTTGCCATTATTTTTGGATTGAGCGACCTCAAAAACGTAAAAGTACCAAGTCTTATTGAAATCGAAGCAATTGTAAAAAATTTTGTCCGTCATATTGAGTCCACCATTTTGAATTTTTAAATTTTACCATCATATTTGGATTCAGCGACTACGAAAAAATTAAAATACCACAATTTGAATAAATTAGAAGTGTTTTTAAAATTTTTTAAATTTCTTCTGCCATTTTGAATTTCGAAACACCAACTTTATTTTTGTATTTAGTGATCCTAAATGATTACAAAAAAGTTGTTTTATTAAGTTTTATTGTGATTTACAGGTTTTTATACTGTAATTTGTCATTTGTTCACAAAAAATGCAAACTTCACTTAACTCCTTCAAGAGAAATTAGGTTGTGAACGCGAAAATGCAAAAATAATACACTGTGTGACGGTGCCCGGAAAATAGGTAGAGTGGAAGAAGGCCAGGAAGCGAGATTTCTACGCTGGACAGGTATACGGGAGTGAGTTTAACAACAAAACATATTATATGAAATACGTGACTACTGAAAAACATTACTAAAAAAATTGTATATGGGTGATTCTACAAACGAAGGACATAAAGACATCCATAAGTGGCCAGACAAAATATTAAAAATTACAAAAGTTATGGTTATTTATAAACAATTTATCCAGAGAATTAAAATCGTGACAAGAAAATTTACATTAACATAAAAATTAATAAATGGATTTTTATAAAATTGGTTACTCGGGGGTTTGCGGGGTTGCTGATTAAGAATCCAATGTCAGTTTTTCAAAATTCAAAATAGCGGATCCAATATGGCGGACGACTTTTGAAAAAAACTTATCGTATTCGTCTAAAAATCATTACCCGGGGGTTTTTGAGGTCGCTGATTGAGAATCTAATTAAAAGAATTTTAAAAAAATTGTTCGATTGTTATTAAATTTGATTTTGTAAAATATATTTAAACGTTAAATAAGTTATTAACCTGGAGGAAAAGTTAGAACTAACAATTTACAAGTTACCACCATTTTCGCAACTTTTGAATCAGATAGTTCAAGATTATTTAAAATACGGAATACTTGATGCATACGGAAATTTCCGAGGACTGAAAAGAAATCTAGTACCCGAAAAAATCGAATACTAAATACTTTGAGTACACCTCTAGTTTTTAACGTTGAGTTAAATTTTGAATTTACTTTTTAATAATTTATTAATTTATTTTTATTAAATTTACTTAACTAATTAATAATAATAATAATAATAATAATAATAATTTCGATTTTTAAAATTTTAAAATCATTCTATTTTTCAAATTCACAATTGATTTTGGAATTCATCATTATTGCAGAATAATTTTATATATGAAGGGTGGCATGACAAACGGAGTCAAGCAACAATTTCATGATTTTACAGGAAACGAAAATAACTTTTTAGAACAAAGACAACCAAACATATTGAATACTAGAAGAAAAAGTTTCACCGTGCAAATACCTAGAAACTCCCGAACATACAAGTGTTCCCCAAATTACAAAACACTAAAAATCATTCATCTATCCTACTCAAAAATGCTCTATGCAGCACCAGCGTGGGCCCCATCCCTAAGGAGTAAAAGATGTGTGACCATCTGTGAAAAGATACTGTCTGCGCAGAGATCGATAACAACGCGTATCATCTCTGCATATAAGACGGTATCTACGAGTGCTGTGCAAGTCCTTGCAAGTGTCCCGCCAGCAGATCTTTTGGCGAGGGAAAGGGAAGAAATGTTTCTCTTTTCTAAAAAAAGAAGTTCCTTGGATGAGGAAATAAGACCAAGCAAAGGCCTGATCCGCAAAGAAGCGAGGCACAGGCTCATAGAAAGATGGCAGGAAAGATGGGATGGTGAGGAAAAAGGTCGATGGACTTATCGCCTTATCCCGGCACTCGCCACCCGGATAAATAGGAAACACGGTCAGGTTTCCTATTACTTGACTCAGGCGTTCACAGGTCACGGGTGTTTTAACTCGTACCTGTGTCGCTTTAAATTACGCGAGAACGAGGTGTGTGCATATTGCCAGTTCCCTGAGGACAACGCGGAGCACACCCTCTTCTCATGCAAGAAATGGGACTTGGAGAGGAAGGCCATGTTCGAAGGTGTAAACAGTCAAGTTACACCGGAGAACATGGTATCGCTGATGACCCAGTCAGAGGAGAATTGGCGGCAAGTCGAGAACTTCATAATCTCGGTTATGTCGAGGAAGGATCTCGACGGCCGCCAATAAGCGTAATTTAAACAGCTTTTAATTTTGTTCGTTTGTTTTTTATTAATTTATTTTGTGATTTATTTGTCCTTATACATTTTTTAATTGTTTGTGTTTTTTTATTCATCTTTGTACAGTTTTATGTTTTCAATTTTTTATACGCGTTTATTTTTTTTTATTTTTTTTTTTTATATATCCGTTTGCAATTTTATCTTTTGACTGTTTACACTTGATTAAACATTTTTTTTTTTTTATTATTGTTGTGCTGTTAATTCCGCTTTTATATTGAAATAGTTTTAAATTTTTAACTATTAACGCAGGATAACCGCAGAGAAAAGCAGAAAGTCGCATTAGCGACAGAGTCGGAGCGCCACCCTCGAAGGCTAAAGTCTTACGACAGTTCCGAGGGAGGGTAAAGGGCTCCAAAAGAAGGGTTACGGGTTTTAGTGGGTCGGGCTGGTAGTAGGTCGCCAGTTTGTCCGACCTGCCTATAGAGTGCAAATTACTGCCGCGCTACAAAGGAACTAAGGTTGCTCTAATCCGCTTGGCAGAAGCAGAAAGTGACATTCTGCTTAAACTTGGCCGAATCAAAATCGGCTGGATAAATGCTCAAATTCGCGAGCATGTTGAAGTAGCTAGGTGCCAAAAGTGCTTAGCCTATGAACACTCTACCCGATCCTGCAAAGGCCCCGACAGAAGTAAAAACTGTTAGAGATGCGGCGGAGAGGGACACCTCGCGAAGAGCTGTAAAGTTAAGCCGAAGTGCCTTACGTGCTTGGACCTGGGGAAGCCAGAGACGGATCACGATTCCGGAAAGAGAGCCTGCCCGGTTTACAGAGAAGAACTGCAAAAGATTAAAAGGGCAAATCCTTAAAATTTTTGCAGGTCAACCTGCATACAAGTAAGGATGCACAGTTGCTCCTAATGCAAACAGCAAGGGAAAATGAGGTCGATATCCTGTTCTGCAGTGAGCAGTATCAAGGAAGCAACCTCGCCCCTTGGTATCAGGATAAGGCAAAGAGAGCCGCCATAAAGCTGTGCAACCCAGAATTGCGGGTTGACAAGTTTCTGGAGACGAGCAGTGGGTTCGTGTGGATAGAGGTGGCTAATATACGTATGTATAGCTGCTACTTCTCACCCAACGACCCACTGACAAACTTCGAAGCCAATATCGAAGACCTAGAAGCGAGCCTCACAGAATCCAGGCTGGATGTCATCATCACTGGTGATTTTAACGCAAAGTCGCCAGAGTGGGGTGAGACGAGACTCGACAAGAGAGGAATTCGTATTGGAGAAATGATCTCCAGAAACGACTTATTGGCAGTAAACCGAGGCAATACATGGACTTTTAGACGAGGTGCGATCGGATCAATTATAGATCTAACAATCGCATCGTCTAAACTATTTAGCCGCATAACCGACTGGCGGGTCTCTGAGGAATATACCGCAAGTGACCACCAGTATATTGAGTTCTCAGTCTCGATGGGAGACACACGAGGAGGAAAAAGACAGGATGCTCCTAGTCGCAAAACCTCCTCGTGGAATATGAAGAGACTCGACAAGGAAAAGTTCGGCCGGTCCCTAAGAGAAGCCCTTTTAATTGAGGACTTGGGCTGGGTGAAGAGGCCGAGCAGTCTGGATGCGGAGGTGCGAGCGGTGAGGAACATGATAGTCACCGCTTGCAATGCGTCAATGCCACGCAAAGGCGCTACTCCCGTAAGAAAATCCTTGCACTGGTGGTCAGAGGAGCTAGCCTCCTTGAGAAAGGAATGCCTCAAAGCAAGAAGGACATATACCCGATCTAAGGGAGATCCCTTGCTGAAAGAGGCTTTCAAGGAGGCGAAAAAGAACCTCAAGAAAGAGATCCGGAAGTCGCGACGCCATAGCTGGAAGGACCTAATCGAGGAAGTCGATAAGGACCCATGGGGTCTGGCTTTTAAAATCGTAACTAAGAAATTAGTGACGAGGCAAAAGACCCCCGGCCTGGACAATCCCGATTGGGTCAGAAAGATAATAAGTTCTTTGTTTCCTCCTGCGGAGCCATACCTTAGAAGGGACTGGAGTTTTTGCAAAGTCGAAGAGGAAGAACTCTTAACACTTAGTGAACTGCAAAAAGCAGGCAAAAGATTGAAAACAGGCAAGGCGCCTGGAATCGATGGGATAAGTAACGAGATCCTAAAGTTGGTAATCGACACTTTACCCCAGATTCTGCTTCGATGCTTCAATCTTTGCCTTGAGAGAGGAGAGTTCTTCCGCGACTGGAAGCGACAGAGGTTAGTCCTCCTAAGGAAAGGTGAAAAACCTCTAGATAAGGTTTCATCGTACAGGCCTATATGCCTGCTAGATACGATGGGTAAACTTCTAGAGGATATGGTTCTGCAGAGAATGCAAAGCCACTTGACCGAAGAGAGTCGTCTATCCGATCACCAATTTGGTTTCCGTAAAGGCAAGTCTACCGTTAATGCCATCCAGGCAGTTGTGGACATAGCCAAAGCAGGAAAAAACAAATTGGGACCTGGGAAAAAGAAAAGCTTCTGCGCGTTGGTAGCAATTGACATACGCAACGCGTTTAATTCCGCAAGATGGAAAGATCTCATCGAGTCGATGGAAAAGAAAAACATGCCGCCCTACTTGTTGCGGATAATGGATAATTATCTTAGCGACAGGTGGGTTATATATGAGGGAGACACCTGCACTTTTAAGGAAGAGATGCAGCGTGGGGCTCCTCAAGGCTCGAGGGTGGGTCCATTTGTATGGAATGTATCTTACGATGATTTTCTGCAAATGGATCTGCCCGAAGGTGCGGTGATCATCGGCTTTGCGGACGACGCATTATTCGTGTGCACTGCCGAAAGTGAGGAGGCTCTTGGGACATTGGTGAACGAATGTCTGCGACTAGCTAAAAGCTGGCTGGATACCAGAGGTCTTAAAATGGCCCTGGAAAAGACCGAGGCACTGCTGGTCACAGACAGACGTGGTTATGAGCTCCCACGAATCGTGATAGACGGATTCGAGGTCAAGTGGAGTAAGCAAATTAAATATCTTGGTGTGGAGTTAGATGGAAGGTTAAACTTCCACCACCACATGGCTACGGCGTCAAATAAGGCGATCGAGTGTGCGGCTAATCTTTCACGGCTAATGCCAAATGTTGGCGGACCCCGTGAACAAAAAAGAAGACTGGTGGCGAGTGTCGCCCACGCTAAAATGCTCTATGCAGCACCAGCGTGGGCCCCATCCCTGAGGAGTAAAAGATGTGTGACCATCTGTGAAAAGATACTGTCTGCGCAGAGATCGATAACAACGCGTATCATCTCTGCATATAAGACGGTATCTACGAGTGCTGTGCAGGTCCTTGCAAGTGTCCCGCCAGCAGATCTTTTGGCGAGGGAAAGGGAAGAAATGTTTCTCTTTTCTAAAGAAAGCAGTTCCTTGAATGAGGAATTAAGACCAAGCAAGGGCCTGATCCGCAAAGAAGCGAGGCACAGGCTCATAGAAAGATGGCAAGAAAGATGGGATGGTGAGGAAAAAGGTCGATGGACTTATCGCCTTATCCCGGCACTCGCCACCTGGATAAATAGGAAACACGGTCAGGTTTCCTATTACTTGACTCAGGCGTTCACAGGTCACGGGTGTTTTAACTCGTACCTGTGTCGCTTTAAATTACGCGAGAACGAGGTGTGTGCATATTGCCAGTTCCCTGAGGACAACGCGGAGCACACCCTCTTCTCATGCAAGAAATGGGACTTGGAGAGGCGGGCCATGTTCGAAGGTGTAAACAGTCAAGTTACACCGGAGAACATGGTATCGCTGATGACCCAGTCGGAAGAGAATTGGCGGCAAGTCGAGAACTTCATAATCTCGGTTATGTCGAGGAAGGATCTCGACGGCCGCCAAAAAGCGTAATTTAAACAGCTTTTAATTTTGATCGTTTGTTTTTTATTAATTTATTTTGTGATTTATTTGTCCTTATACATTTTTTTTAATTGTTTGTGTTTTTTTTATTCATCTTTGTACAGTTTTATGTTTTCAATATTTTATACGCGTTTATTTTTTCTTTTTTTTTTTATATATCCGTTTGCAATTTTATCTTTTGACTGTTTACACTTAATTAAACATTTGTTTTATTATTGTTGTGCTGTTAATTCCGCTTTTATATTGAAATAGTTTTAAATTTTTAACTATTAACGCAGGATAACCGCAGAGAAAAGCAGAAAGTCGCATTAGCGACAGAGTTGGAGCGCCACCCTCGAAGGCTAAAGTCTTACGACAGTTCTGAGGGAGGGTAAAGGGCTCCAGAAGAAGGGTTACGGGTTTTAGTGGGTCGGGCTGGCAGTAGGTCGCCAGTTTATTAAATTTACTATTTTATATATTTATTTTTCTTTTTTTTATCTCCTTTTGTTTTATCACACCAACCCCACATAACCTTGGAGTGCGGAATCCAAGGTATCTGTAAGCAGATTTCCCAAAAGTCCCTAAGCAAAAAAAAAAAAAAATAATAATAATAATAATAATAATAATAATAATAATAATAATAATAATAATAATAATAATAATAATAATAATAATAATAATAACAATAATAATAATAATAATAATAATAATAATAATAATTCGCAGGAACATGCGATTTATCCCCGAGCCCTTCATAATCCCAGAGCCAACAAACGCAAACTGTGTATCACCATCACAGAGGCGTGCTGCGGCGAGTCCGAGCGGTGCAACTAATGATAGAAAGCGCCGGAGAAGCGGGAATGGTTCAGAAGCGAGTCCACATCCTGATGGCCAGTCTGAGAAGAGGAAGTGCGAGGAAGTACCTGCGCAAACCCTTCCGTTGAAGCCAGGTAGTGGAGAAAAAGCCGAGAAAGAAGTCAAAGAGACTTACGCTTCAGTTAGCTCAAAGGATGACACAGTGGATGGCGACGGCTTTGCCGCTGTCATCGATAAAAAGGCAAAGGCCAAAAAGAAGGCCTTAAAAAAGAAAGAAGAGAAGGAGCTCCAAAAGTATCCTTCAAAGCCGAGAAATACAGAGGCAGTAAGGATCTCAGCGAAAAACCCAAAGGCTATCGCTGAGATCGTGACTGAAATGAAACGCTCTGTGAGGCCTGAAGAGTCCAATATTGAGGTTCTCAGGATCAGGAGGGCACTTAATAAAGATGTTCTCCTCGTTGTGAGAAAGGGCGGTGACACCTTGAAGTTTGCGGGGGCTCTGGCCTCGGCCTCACATGGTAGGGCCGAGGTTACGGCTCTTGTAAATAAGAGGTGTCTGGAATTGAACGGCCTTGATGAAACTACGACTGAGGAGGATGTAGTTTCAGTTTTGAGGGAGAAATTGGGAAAGCCTGACACGGACATAGTGTGCAGACTTCTGCCACGTTTTAGTGGCACAAAAGTTGCGTTGGTCCGCCTGGCAGAGGCTGATAGTCAGACTCTGCTCAAGATCGGCAAAGTGAGAATAGGATGGCTAAACGTCCAAGTCAAAGAGCATCTGGAAGTTGTGAGGTGCCTAAAGTGCCTTACATATGGACACGTGACCCGATCATGCAAAGGCCCCGACAGAACTAAAAACTGTCGGAGATGCGGCGGTGAGGGTCACATGGCAAAGAACTGTTCCGTCGAACAACCTAAGTGTTTAACATGCACAGATTTAGGAAAGACAGATATTGTCCATATATCCGGGAAAAGCTCTTGTCCGGTTTACAGGGAATTGCTGCAGAGGCATAAAAAGGCAAACCCTTAAAGTTTCTGCAGGTCAACCTGCACACCTGCAGGACGGCGCAGGCCCTCCTGATGCAGACGGTCAAGGAAAAAGGGATCGACATCCTGTTCTGCAGCGAGCAACACAGGAAAAACGATCTCGCTCCCTGGTACCAGGATAAATCAGGTAGGGCCGCTGTTCAAGTGTGCAATCCTGAGCTGCGGGTTGCAAGGTATCTGGAGACGAGCAGTGGATTCGTTTGGGTAGAGGCTGCGGGCATACGTATGTACAGCTGCTACTTCTCGCCAAACGATGCACTGACGGACTTCGAAGATGACATTCAGGAACTCGAGTCGAGCCTTAGAGAATCCAAGCTGGATGTACTTGTCACCGGGGATTTTAATGCTAAGTCGCCGGAGTGGGGCGAGTCAAGGCTCGATAAAAGAGGCAGAGTGATCGGAGAAATGGTCTCCAGGAGCAATTTAACGATTGTGAACCGGGGAAGGACATGGACGTTTAGGAGGGGTGCAATTGGATCGATCATTGATCTTACGATTGCATCATCTCCTCTATTCAGACGCATTAACGAATGGCGAGTCTCTGAGGAGTATACCGCAAGTGACCACCAGTACATCGAGTTTTCAGTCTCAGTGGGAGACACAGGAAATGGTGGAAGACAGGAAGCACCGTGTCGAAAACGCCTCTCCTGGAATGTGAAGAAAATCGATAAGGAGAAATTTGTTCGATCCCTGGAAGAATCCCGCCTCATTGAGGAATTGGGTTGGGTGCAGAGGCCAAATAACCTGGATGCAGAGGTACGAGCGGTGAGGAAAACCATCACCACAGCTTGCGATGCATCTATGCCGCGTCGTAAGCGAACCCCTTCACGGAAAAACTCGGTGCACTGGTGGTCTGATGCGCTGGCCTCCTTGCGGAAAGCGTGCTTCAAAGCTAGAAGGAATTATACCCGTTCTAAGGGAGATCCTTTGCTAAAGGAAGTATTTAAGGAGGCCAAGAAAAGCCTGAAAAAAGAGATTCGAGCGTCACAACGCCGTTGCTGGAAAGACCTAATTGATGAGGTCGAGAAGGACCCATGGGGTCTGGCTTTTAAAATCGTTACTAAGAAATTAGGAACGAGGCAAAAGACCCCCGGCCTGGACAATCCCGATTGGGTCAGAAGGATTATAAGAGCTCTATTTCCTCCTGCAGAACAGTGGGTTAGGAAGGACTGGAGTACCTGCGAAGTCGGTGAGGAGGAACTCTTCACTCTTACAGAATTGAAAAATGCAGGTAGAAGATTGAAAACAGGCAAGGCGCCTGGAATCGATGAGATAAGTAACGAGATCCTAAAATTGGTTATCGACACTTCACCCCAGATTCTGCTCCGATGTTTCAATCTTTGCCTTGAAAAAGGAGAGTTCTTCCGCGACTGGAAGCGGCAGAGGCTAGTCCTCCTAAGAAAAGGTGAAAAACCTCTGGATAAAGTCTCGTCGTACAGGCCTATTTGCCTGTTAGATACGATGGGTAAACTTCTAGAGGATATGGTTCTGCAGAGAATGCAAACCCATTTGACCGGAGAGAATAGTCTATCCGATTACCAATTTGGTTTCCGCAAAGGCAGGTCCACGGTTGATGCCATTCAGGCAGTTGTGGACATAGCCAAAGCGGGAAAAAACAAATTGGGACCAAAGAAGAAGAAGGGCTTCTGTGCATTAGTGGCTATTGACATACGTAACGCGTTTAACTCCGCACGATGGAAAGATCTCATCCAGTCGATGATGGAGAAGAGAATACCGCCCTACTTGTTGCGGATAATGAATGATTATCTTCGCGACAGGTGGGTAATATATGAGGGGGACAACTGGACTCTGAAGGAAGAGATGCAAAGTGGTGCCCCCCAAGGCTCGAGGGTGGGACCATTCGTGTGGAATGTATCCTATGATAACTTCCTGCGAATGGGTCTACCTGAAGGCGCGGTCATCATCGGCTTTGCGGACGATGCGTTGGTCGTGTGCTCAGCCGAAAGCGAGGAAGCCCTTGGGACATTGGTGAACGAATGTCTGCGGCGAGTTAAAAGCTGGTTGGATGCCAGAGGTCTTCAAATGGCCTTGGAAAAAACCGAAGCTCTGCTCGTCACAGACAGACGTGGTTATAGTTTCCCACGAATCGTGATAGACGAATTCGAGGTCAAGTGGAGTAAACATATTAAGTATTTAGGAGTGGAGCTCGATGGAAGGTTAAACTTCCATTACCATATAGCGACGGCCTTGAATAAGGCGATAAACTGTGCGTCAGACTTGGCACGACTTATGCCAAACGTTCGCGGACCACGTGAAAGGAAAAGGAGACTGGTGGTTAGTGTTGCCCACGCTAAGCTGTTTTACGCAGCAGCAGCGTGGGCTCCCTTACTTAAAACAAGAAGCAAAACCATTTGCGATAATATGCTGTCTGCGCAGAGATGTGTTACTACCCGTATCGTCTCTGCGTATAAGACGGTCTCGACGAGTGCTGTGCAAGTCCTTGCAAGTGTCCCGCCAGCAGATCTTATGGCAAGGGAAAGGGAGGAAGTATTTCTTCTTTTTAAAAGAAGAAATAATCCCGAGTACCCAGAGGAAGAAAGACCTAGCAAGGACCGCATCCGCAAATACGCGAGAAACAGACTTATCGAGACATGGCAGGACAGATAGGATAACGAGGAAAAGGGCAGACGGACCTATCGTCTGATTCCAACACTCACCACCTGGATAAACCGAAAGCATGGAGAAGTCTCCTATTATCTGACTCAGGCGCTTACAGGTCACGGGTGTTTTAACTCGTACCTGTGCCGCTTTAAATTACGCGAGGACGAGGTGTGTGCATATTGCCAGTTCCCTGCGGACAACGCGGAGCACACCCTCTTCTCATGCAAGAAATGGGACTTGGAGAGGCAGGCCATGTTCGAAGGTGTAAACAGTCAAGTTACACCGGAGAACATGGTATCGCTGATGACCCAGTCGGAAGAGAATTGGCGGCAAGTCGAGAACTTCATAATCTCGGTTATGTCGAGGAAGGATCTCCACGGCCGCCAAAAAGCGTAATTTAAACAGCTTTTAATTTTGTTTGTTTGTTTTTTATTAATTTATTTTGTGATTTATTTGTCCTTATGCATTTTTTAATTGTTTGTGTTTTTTTTTTTTTTTTTTTTTTTTTTATTCATCTTTGTACAGTTTTATGTTTTCAATTTTTTATACGCGTTTATTTTTTTATTTTTTTTATATATCCGTTTATAATTTTATCTTCTGACTTTTTACACTTAATTACACATTTGTTATTTTTAATTATTGTTGTGCTGTTAATTCCGCTTTATATTGAAATAGTTTTAAATTTTTAACTATTAACGCAGGATAACCGCAGAGAAAAGCAGAAAGTCGCATTAGCGACAGAGTTGGAGCGCCACCCTCGAAGTCTAAAGTCTTACAACAGTTCCGAGGGAGGGTAAAGGGCTCCAGAAGAAGGGTTACGGGTTTTAGTGGGTCGGGCTGGTAGTAGGTCGCCAGTTTATTAAATTTACTATAATATATATATTTTTTTTTCTTTTTTTATATTTCCTTTTGTTTTATCATACCAACCCCACATAACCTTGGAGTGCGGAATCCAAGGTATCTGTAGGCAGATTTCCTAAAAGTCCCTAAGCAAAAAAAAAATAATAATAATATAAATAATAATAATAATAATTCTGTGCCCGGTTGGAATTTTTTTCTAATTGGAACTTTTGTTCTACCCGGGGCGCATTAGAACCTGTTCTTTTGCGCGGGGTTGCTGGTCCTCTATCGGACGTATGCCAGGTGGCGGATAGGTTAGCTTCCTAGAAATAGGTGGTATCGAGGAAATCAAATACTCGACGCGGACCAAAACCAGCAAACAAGAAATATCCATCATGAGCGATTGTAAAAACGAGGAAGAGTACCTGCGGGGTAATGCTACGGCTAAATCCCTCACTGGTTCCGATCGTCAAGCGCATAGCGTGGGTCAGCAAGATGATGAAGTCCTGCGAAGTCCAGAAGAATGTCAATAGGACAATTAAGGATAGACTTAGAAGCATAACATCGCTTATACGGGATGTGAAGGAGAAGCACGCAGCAGCGTCCAGAGAAGATGAGAAGTTTTACCAGGGGTTAACCTGGTCAGAGGATGCACGAAAGGACCGAAGAATGAGACGTGACCGTTTTAATGCAGTAATGCTTAAAAACGTTGTCCTGGAGTCTCAGAAGCGGAAGAGAAGTGATCCTGAGAGTACGAAGGACCCAAAAAAGAAGAAGGAGGAGGGACCTTCTAGAAGGTCTAAAGGTAACGAGACCAAACCGGCACCAAAGCCAAATCCAGTTAAGAAGGGAAGAGCCACAGTGGTCGTCAAAGTGGCTGAAGGAGCTACCTTCGCCGAGGTGCTGGCGAAGGTTCGAAAAGAGGCTGACCTGGAGGCCAGTCAGACAAGGGTTGTGGGAGCTTTACCCACTAAAAAGGGAGACCTGCTCATTAAAATTGGGGGGTCTTCAAACAAGAAGTTGTTCACCGAAGAGGTGACAAAGGTGATCGGCGATCTGGGTAAGGTGCAGATGGCGGACCGGCGAACTACGTTGGAAATCCGCGATATGGATGCCCTTACAGAAAAAGATGACGTACTGTGTGCCCTGGAGAAAATTTCTACGGTGCCAGCAGGAAGTAGGAGGGTGACGGTTCTGGGACCAAACAAGCGAGGAGTAAAGCTCGCTGTCGTGGTCACCAATCAGGAAGACGCTGATAAGCTGGAGAAAATTGGGCACATAAAGATTGGGTTCGTCTCCTGCAAGATAAGAAGCAGAACTATGGTCACAAGGTGTCATAAGTGCCTTGACTATGGCCATCTAGGTAGAGATTGCCAAGGTGTAGATAGGTCAGCTGCGTGCTTCAAGTGCGGAGAAGCTGGCCATAAGGCAGCAGATTGTAAGAAAAGCCCATGCTGCTTCTTATGCCAGGCAAAGTTCGGAGAGAAGGAGAATATCCAGCATGTCGCCGGATCAGGAGGTTGCAAGGTCTTCAGAACTGCCCTCGAGGAAGCAAAGAAGACTTTGTCAAGGACAAGGAGGAAATAATGCCAGAACAAGAGCGGCAAGAGACGGAAGACGATGTTGACCGGAGGAGTCTAGTGCTCAGCTGTGTGTGAGTGTAGGGGGGAGTAAATCATTTAGTTTTCCTCCCACCCACGTTCCCACAAAGCTAGAGCGGATTAAGGCCCAGTTAAGGAGTAGGACAAGGGGACCACCATTTGCGAAGTTGAAGGCCTGACGGTAGTTCCGCAGGTGGATCAAGTGTCCCAAATTAAGACGGGAGTGGTTTTTAGTGGGTAGACCAGAACAAGAGCGGTCACCCCCACATAACCTGGAATTCATTACCCAGGTATCTGAATTCGCAGATTTTCCACTTCCGACTACAAAAAAAAATAAATAAATAATAATAATAATAATAATAATAATGATAATAATAATAATAATAATAATAATAATAATAATAATAATAATAATAATAATAATAATAATAATAATAAATTGTAATTAATTAATTAATTAATTATGAGTATTAAAAATTATTTAAAATTTATTTATTTTTATACATCTATGAATTATAAATATAGTAGTAGAACTAAAAAACATAATTAAATTGTTTAAACAAATTGTAAAAACAATGGTTAATTTGAAAAAAGTTGACCTCGGATTGGTAATAAGCGAAACAGAAAATCACCGAGTAACGATTTTCAGACGAATATGTTAAGTTTCTCCAAAATCGTCGGCCATATTGGATCCGCCATTTTGAATTAAAAAAATTTTAAAAACTGACATTAGGTTCTTAATCAGCAACCCCGAAAACCCCCAAGTAACGATTTTTACGAGGATCAATAAAAGTCATCGGTTTAATTAATTTTTGTTGTAATTTAATTAATAATTGTTTATAACAAATTACGGATAGTGTATTTGTTTCTATAAACACAATTTCACAAATCATAGATTTGTAAAAGTAAGTTCAAGTGTCTAATAATAAAGAACTACTTTAATTTTAGTGCACGGAAAAAATTTCGGGCGCGAAGCCGTATTACCTATGGTAATGCTGTTCTACCTTATCCCTGGTGCATAAGGAGAACAAGAGTGGGAACTAATCGCTCTCACGAGTGGGAGCCTCAGAGTCCCACAGCAGAGAAAGAATATACTTTAGACAAGTATATATATTACGTATACAGAAAAGCTGTTCTACACCACATACAGAGGGCTCTGGGCTCTGCCTTTGGTAGTTCCACTTTATCTCTGTGGGACTCCACAGCTCCCACAATAAGAACGCAGATATCTCACTCTTAGAACATCGGCGTTCTTTCATTTAGCACTGCAATCGTACGCGTAGGTAATGCTGCGCGCCCGAAATTTTTTCCGTGTGGGCTAAACTTTATTCATATAAAAAAATATTCCATTTGTTTGTTTATGTCAATATCATTATTTATGCGAAATAAAAATTGAAAATTCAGTTATAGAAATTTCTTGTAAATTTAATTAGGATTATTTTAAGACCTGAAAATCGAACAATAGTTGAAAATTGTTAGTTTTACGTTATTTTTAGTGATATAGTATACATCCTATCTCAAAAGTACCAGACGAATGAGAACCAGACGAATGAGAATTTGGCATTTTTTGTTTAAAAAATAGAAAAATAACATTAAATGAAAAAATCCTTCAGTACTATCTTACAGAGAATAATAATCTACAAAACATAAGACTATAAAATAACCAAAAAATAAAATATTTTTTTAAAAAATGTATGCCAGACGAATGAGAATTTGTCTGTTCACAACACAATCTCCTTCACAAATTGAGAAATCTTGGTTAATAGATTAGAAGATTCAATAAAACCCGATTGGTATGACATTTAGTTTAGTTTAATTAACAACTACAACGAACAGTAACTTCTTCAGAATGTTGATTTTTAATAATCTTTACATTTTTTGCACTGCCAGACGAATGATAACAAATTCAGGGGACAAACTTCGCGAAGATATTTTATAAATAAGATATAGAGAAACGTCATAATTATTTCCATATTAGTAATCTACAACTATTCAAAATTACTAATTCAGTATGAATTTTCCGCAAAACATTTGAAAAGTGATATTTATTCTCAATATGAAGTGTCATTCTCCCAAAGGGACATGCCAGACGAATGAGAATTTAGCACTATAATGTGTATTTTTTGCAAAAATTATTTTTTTTTCATTGGTTTTTTTTCTGTGCCATAATAGAAACCATTAAGATTTACAATTTTCTTAAAAGTAAAACTAGCTAAAACAAACGCGCGTGAATACTTGCTGGGCGCAACTGCCATAACATAAGAACCCTCTGATTATCTTAAAAATAATGTAAGAAAATAAATAAATTTTGCAATAATTTTAATTAATAGTACCCAATGCATTCAATATCATTTTAAAAAAAATTAACAAATTATGCATAATTTTTACATAGTCTTATATAGTAATTACTTAACAATTATTGAAAAATTTTCTGTCTACTTCATAAAATAAACAAATCATAATATTGAATACTATTTCTCATAAACCGTTTTTTTAAAAAGGTTTGTATCATATTTCTAAATAGTAACAGTTATCGTCAAACAGAAACAATAATACTTCAATTAAGTATTTTTCACACTAATTTCATTCTTTTTTTTAATAATATTTAGAAAATTAAATCTAATAGCGTTCCACAAATGTAAGAATGGATGTCGAAATTTTAACAATTCTAAGAAATATGTTAAACGTTGAAACATTCATGATATTTTCGTGTCTTAACACTAAGGGGCCATTCATAAACCATGTAACCTCTTGAAGGGGAGGGGGGTCAAGCAATTGACTACGACAAAGGGAAAAATGGCGCTAATAGGGGAGAGTGGGGCAAGACGGGGTACCGGGTAAGACGGGGTACCGGCCCTATTTAACAAACGAATTAACCAATAGCGATTATATTTTACACAATACTGCACCGAGACGATAGTTTCTTGTTTATAAAACCTAAAAGCCATGTAATTATTTAGACTCAAATGAAGGCTGGCCTGCTTTTTTTGACTGCGGCCAATGGGCTCACTGCAGTTATGCATGAAGATGAAGATGCAACTTTTACTTGTAAAATTTGTCGACAGAAATAGGTTGTTTTTTGTTAGTACCCCATCTTACCCGCCGGTGGGGCAAGATGGGGAGATTTGCAATTTTTTCAATATTATTAATTATAAGCTTTTTTAAGAAACAGATAGCCTTTGTACGTCTTTTTTACGAAAGACTGATTTCCAAAAAGGATAATTAAAAATAATAATAAAGTATATATTCGATAATAATTTTCGTTTTTTTTGCGCTTTAAACCTTAAGTATCCCGTCTTGCCCCACTCTCCCCTACATGTAATAGCGTACTACGGGGGGAGGGTCAACATTCCCAAAAAATGGGGCTACGTGGCTTATGGACGACCCCTAACAGATGATAGTAAAAATTAGAAGTCAATCTGCCACCATTTGCGAAGTTAGGAGTTTATTTTTATAAAACACCTATTTTTCTAAAATGTCAACGTAATCTTAATCACGCTTTAATATATTCTTGCTGAACACGAATATCGTATTTATTTTCAATTAAATTCACGTTGTTTCACAAAATATAAGAAAAATTGAAATATGGGTTCCGTACTCCCCCATGGGTCAAGAATAGTTAGAGCTAGTTTGGCACGGAAAAATCCTGCTAATGCGACTGGAAATTATATTCTCACGTGCCGGAAAAATACTAAGCCAAAAGGGCGCGAACCAAGGGTACTTACCCTTGGTCCTTAAAACGACCGCCAAGCGAGGCATCTATCCGACTGAGCTAATCTGTCGGTATATTAAACTATTATTATCAATATTAATAATAAAAATGGAAAACATTGTTTGATTCAATTAAATATTTTATTTGTCTATTATCTATTACTTAGATATTTTTACCAAATTTGCATTACTTAGGTCAAATAAATAGAATAATTCAAATTAATAAATATTGCTTCAAATCAATTATTATGAAAATTGCTTGATTCAGTAATTCATGTTCTTTTAATTCAAATATTTATTTGAATCAAGAAAATAATTTTTCCAAAGAACTACAGATTTGTTTGTATCAAATATTCATAATAAATCATTATTTTATTTGAGACTAATATACCATTAATTGGGTAAAATAATTAATTATTATTTATCCCAAATGCTTCTAAGGACTCACATGCTTGGAAATATTAACATTAACCCTTAAACCGCACCCTGGGTGTGCGACACCCATATTCTAGCTTTTTACTCTAATATCTCATTTAAATTCGTAAAAATTGAACATGTGTTGATATTGGACAGTACATTTTGTACTTAACTTCATGTTTCGTGATTGATATTAGTCTGTCAAGTGTCTTTGTGTATTTGATAACTTTATGAAGTTGACAGCGAAAAATTTCTGCTTGTCTGACACCCAGTTTTTGGTTTAAGGTGATTTAAGTAGTTTAAAAAAACCCTTTTTTAATTATTAATATTAAATAAATCATTATAAAACCTATTTTCCTTCAAAATAGATGTACTGAGCAATATAAGATAATTTTTCAAAAAGATAATATCCTATTCCAGCTTAAAGAACACACTTAAAAGTCCCCGGGTGTCGCACACCCAGTGTGCGATTTAAGGATTTTTTCGTAAGTGCACTGAGAAAAAAGAGGGCGCGTTGCAGCACATTTTCGATTCATGTTGGGCGACTCAACCTGATTTCAGATTCGTAATCAGCGACCCTGAAAATCCTCAAATATTCAGTTTCAAGCCAATCTGATCAATTTTTTATTTCGTTGTCCGCCATATTGGATCCGCTATTTTGAATTTTGGAAAACTAATGTTAGATTCGTAATCAGTGACCCTTAAAACCACTGAGTAACAAGTTTCAAGCAAATTCAACGAATTTTGAAAAAATTTCCGCCATCTTGGATCCGCCATTTTGAATTTCGAAAAACTGATGTCAGATTTGTAATTAGCGATCCCAGAAACCTTAGGGTACCAAGTTTCATAAAAATGCATTAAAAATTTTTTCAAGGGGTTAAATACGTCAAATTCCAATTTCATCCAATATATTTCTCCTTAATCCATTTTAAATACTTCAAATTCCATCCAACATCCAATCAATCGAAATTTCAATTCTATCCAATATTTCTTTTCTTATCTTTTAAATAAAAAATCAAATGTTATTCAAAACAGGAAAAAAGTAAATGTCAATTTCTTTATCCTTTAAATTCAAAATGAATAAAACTATATCAAATGGTAATATAATATTTAGAAAAATATAACTATACCACTCAAGAAACACTTTAATTAACTCTCTACAAATTGTAGAGAAATTATATAAAAAACAGAAAATATCTAAAGTTATCCAAAATGAATAAAACTATATTAAATAGTAATGTGATATATTCAAAAAATAAATATACCACTCACGAAGCACTATCGTTATCTCTCTACACTACACTGAAAGAATTTTTGGGAGGCTGCAGGCTTTACATAAGTGCCGCTAGAGCTCGCTGCCTCAAGCTCGCAGTTAACCTCAAAAAGGCGAGAATCTACTCCCGAAAGGTAAGCAGCAACTCCTCAGGGGCAGCAGCTCACCTTTCGGGAGTAGATGCTCGCTTTTTTGAGATGAGCTGCGAGCCCTGAGCAAGGGGCACTAATTTCGGACATTAAAAGTCAGCAGCCTCCCCAAAAATTCTTTCAGTGTACATACAAGGAGAGATGTCCCAGTTAGTTCCGTGAGGGGAAGTAGCCTTCCCCCACCATACGGCACACCAAGTTGAAACTGAGTCCCGAGCAACCCTCACAGCGGAGATCGCTCGGACCCTTAAACCCTCATTAAGTAAAACTGTTAATGACTTTTTCTATAAAATATAATTTTTTTAAATAGTAACATTTTTTATTTTCTTTAACATATTTAAATTCCTTACTTTCTCACGATTCTATACATAGGTTGTTTACCAAAAAAAAGTTGAAATTAAAAAAATTAATTATTTTATCCAGATACATAGAATGAAGTTAACTCTACCAAAAACCATATACCTATTATTAAATAAATATTTACTGTTTCACATAGGTTTTATCTAAATCAGTTTAATGCTATTTGACCCAATATTTGCAGTATTTGAAGCAAATACCATTTAACTTAATCTTTAAATTTTAACATTTTTTTGGTAAACAACATATATGTATAAAATCGTGAAAAAGTAAGGAATTTAAATATGTTAATTTAAAAGTTAAAAATGTTACTATTTAAAAATTTATATTTTTCATTATTAATAGAAAAGTCATTAGCAGTTTTCCTTAATGAGGGTTTAAGGGTCCGAGCGACCCCCGCTATGAAGGTTGCTCGGGACTCAATTCCAAGTAGCCCTCGCAGCGGGGGGCTCTATGTTCCTTCTAACGGCGAACAGACAAACTAAATGCGAACAGACAAAATATATATGGGACATTCCACGTCAACACGGACAGAGCTCTAAACAAAAATTGCTTTGATGGATTTAAACGTTCTAGGGCTTAAAAGATTTCTACGTTCATGTACTTTAAGTTGCCGATGGGCGTTTTTTGAAAAATTCTATTTCCGATGCCAATAGAACTGTCAAAAGTCAAAAAGTCCAAAAATCTAAAAATACTTTTATGAATTAAAAGCAAAAAACGAGGTAAATTATTCTGTAACTCATTCTTTATCAGTTTTTAGGGTTCCCGAATATAAATCTAAAGTTTTTTTTAAAAAATCCAAAATAGCGAATTCAATATGGCGGACAAAATTCAAATTTGATCAGATTCGATGAAAACTTGTTACTCGGGGGTTTTTAGGGTCGCTGATTACGAATCTGATGTCACTTTTTAAAAATTCAAAATGTCGGATCCAATATGGCGCAAAAAATTTTCAAATTTGATCCGATTTCCTTAAAACGTGTTACTCGGGGGCTTTTGGGGTCGCAGATTATGAATATGAAGTTACTTTGTGTTTGAGACTTCAAATTCATAATCAGATACGCTAAAAACCACCGAGTAACACTTTTTAATTAAATCTGATCAAATTAAAAAATTTGATCCGCCATTTTGAATTTCTACAAAGTAACTTCATATTCATAATCTGCGACCCCAAAAGCCCCCGAGTAACACATTTTAAGGGAATCGGATCAAATTTGAAAATTTTTTCCGCCATATTGGATCCGACATTTTGAATTTTTAAAAAGTGACTTCAGATTCGTAATCAGCGACCCTAAAAACCTCCGAGTAACAAGTTTTAATCGAATCTGATCAAATTTGAATTTTGTCCGCCATATTGAATTCGCCATTTTGGATTTTTAAAAAAAAACTTTAGATTGATATTCGGGAACCCTAAAAACTGATAAAGAATGAGTTACAGAATAATTTACCTCGTTTTTTGCTTTTAATTCATAAAAGTATTTTGAGATTTTTGGACCTTTTGACTTTTGACAGTTCTATTGGCATCGGAAATGGAATTTTGCAAAAAACGCCCATCGGCATCTTAAAGTACATGAACGTAGAAATCTTTTAAGCCCTAGAACGTTTAAATCCATCAAAGCAATTTTTGTTTAGAGCTCTGTCCGTGTTGACGTGGAATGTCCCATATATATATGCAAACGGAATCGATCTTCTCATCTCTGAAAACTGACATAGACGATTATCTTAAAAAATTTTTTAAATGCTGCCTCATTTTGTTATTTATGCTTTCGTAATTAACAGTGTTTGGCATAACATTATAAAATAATGATGTTGCAAATGCTATTGCATATACTCCGCATTCAACACTACCCATTGGTTGTTGATCAACAGTAACAAAAACTACTGGTGGCTTAAAAGGAGATAATCTACTTAAATAATTCAACTGATCTCCATTCAGACATTTTTTATTAAGACTATCAAAAATATAAATTCTTGTTGTAATAAATTTTACGAGGCCTTATACGGTGTAAACAATTTTATTCATTTTGACGACGTTTCGATACATTGAGTATCCTCTTCAGGTCAAATAATTGAAAATAAAAAACAAACAGTCGTTCAGTCATTTCATCGAAAATAATAATAGTAATAATAATAATAATAATAATAAATTAATGGAAACCCTCTTTATGAGATGTTTCTGTTTTCTTTTGTTTTTTCGATGAAATGACAAAACGACTGTTTGTTTTTTATTTTCAATTATTTGACCTGAAGAGGATACTCTATGTATCGAAACGTCGTCAAAATAAATAAAATTGTTTAAACCGCATAAGGCCTCGTAAAATTTATTACAACAAAATAAATGAAAACGGATGTAAAATTTATCAAGGAATATAAATTCTTACTCCATCATAATACGTACAAATCCAATGACCCCTCTTTTTGATTCTCTTTCCAAAATTTTTCCAAATTCATAAATATGATTATCACTTAACATTTTTTTATTATTAAGTATTTCTCTATATTCTCTAGCACTTAAATTAACATGGCCTTCTATTCTCGACATTTTTTAATCAATATTTTCTTCTTAATCTAATTTTAATTCCAATTTATGGGTTTTGATAATAATAATTACGTTTTCCCAATTTATATTTTCTACATCACAATTTCATCAATTCTTACAAAATCATTGTCTCCTATATCAATAATACAAACCAACTAATATTTAACTCATAAAACAATATTCAAGATTTCAACTAATAAAGTGTATTTAACTCCATTTCAAATAAGCCACATTCCAATTTTATCCAATATTTAATTATTTAACCAACATATCAATATTTAACCAATCAAATCATATTTAACCCATAAAACAATGCTTTTGAATTCAACAACCAATATTCTATTTAATTCATTTTCAATATGTCAAATTCCAATTTTATTCAATATACATATCCAATAAGCCCTAAATTCAATTTTATCCAATATATATTCTGTTTAATATATTTCAAATTCGTCAAATTCCAAATTCATCCAATTTACATATCCAATAAGCCTACATTCAATATTATCCAATATATTCTATTTAATTTATTTCAAATTCGTCAAATTCAAATTTTATCCAATATATTCTCTTTATTCTATTTTAAATACGTCAAATTCCAATTTCATTCAATATATTTCTCTTTAATCCATTTTAAATGCATCAAATTCCAATTTCATCCAATATATATATTTCTGTTTAATCCATTTTAAATTTTAAATACTTTAAATTCCAATTTCATCCAATATCCAAATTTCAATTTTATCCAATATTTCTTTTCTTATCTTTTATTTCATCCAATATCCAAATTTCAATTTTATCTAATATTTCTTTTCTTATCTTTTATTTCATCCAATATCCAAATCTCAATTTTATCCAATATTTCTTTTCTTATCTTTTATTTCATCCAATATCCAAATTTCAATTTTATCCAATATTTCTTTTCTTATCTTTTAAATAAAAAAATCAAATGTTATTTAAAACAGAAAAAATATTAAATTTTATTCAAAACAGAAAAAAAATGTCAATTTCTTTATCCTTTAAATTCAGAATTAAAAAAACTATATCAAATGATAATATAATATTTAAAAAAATATAACTATACCTCTCACGAAACACTTTAATTAACTCTCTACAAATTGTACAGAAATTATACAAAAAAGAAAAGAAAATATCTAATGTTATCCAAAATAAAAAAAAGTATTTCAAATAGTAATGTGATATATTCAAAAAATGAATATACCACTCACGAAGCACGATTGTTATCTCTCTACACTACATACAAGGAGTGATGTCCAAGTTAGTCCCGTGAGGGAAAGAAGCCTTCCCCCACCATACGGCACACCAAGTCAAAACTGAGTCCTGAGCAACCCTCACAGCGGGGATCGCTCAGACCCTTACACCCTTATTAAGGAAAACTGTTAATGACTTTTTCTATAAAAATACAAATTTTTTAAAAAGTAACATTTTTTATTTTTCATTAAAATATTTAAATTCCTTACTTTCTTACGATTCTATACATATGTTGTTTACCAAAAAATGTTAAAATTAAAAAAATTTATTATTTTTCCAGATACATAGAATGAAGTTAACTCTACCAAAAACCATACCTATTATTAAATAAATATTTAACTTAATCTTTAAATTTTAACATTTTTTTGGTAAACAACATATGTATAAAATCGTGAGAAAGTAAGGAATTTAAATATGTTAATGAAAAATAAAAAATGTTACTATTTAAAAAATGTATATTTTATAGAAAAAGTCATTAGCAGTTTTTCCTAATGAGGGTTTGAGGGTCCAAGCGACCCCCGCTGTGAAGGTTGCTCGGGACTCAATTCCAAGTAGCCCTCGCAGCGGGGGGCGTTTTGCTCCCTCTAACGGCGAACAGACATACTAAAAGCGAACAGACAAAATATATATATGCAAACGGAATACGGACTTTAATATTGTTAATATTATTCAGATCATTTTTTAAAATCCCAGTAATTTTCCCAGTTTTCCATTTTTTTGAGTTGCCATCCTGATTTTAATTTTAATTATTTTTATAATACACATATATTTTGGTTGAAAAAAACTTCAAAAAAGTAACTTACTAATTTTCTACCACGTTTTTTAAAAAAATCTTTCAATTATACTAATTTGTAATGTTAGAATTTTTCGCTAATTAAAAATTTTTAAATATGAATGAAGACTTCGACTTTATCATCAAATAGTGACATCTATTGGAATTCAATTATATTCTTTTCTTTAAAGTTAGGTGTTTCATATGATAATTATTTCAATATGGTTGTCGATAAATAATTATCAATCTAAATTCTTTATGCTTTAAGAAAAGCTGCGTGAACGAATTCACTATGCATCTGTGAGGTCTCGAACCCCAGTTCATAGCTTTTTAATGTATGAAAAAAGTTAATTATTTTGAAGTAAATGAAATTCATCATGTTTTACGAATACTTTAAAATTAAGAAGTAACAAACCTAATTATAGATAACTTAAAAACTTTGTTCTACATAAACAATAATTTACTAAAATGTAATAATAATCCCGTTTATTAAATTTTATTTTTCGATTCTAAATTTTTTTCACTTACACATAAAAAATTCATTCCCAGTAAAAAAAAGTATTGAGTGAGCAGAGTACACATAATAAATTGAATTTACCATGTGAATAAATGAAGTGGTGCGTTTAAATGGACTGAAAGAAATCTACTGTTACCGACAGAAAGTTCCTAGAGAATTATGGTAAATTCAAATAAGAAAACAAAACAATAAATTTTATTGTTTATCACAATTCTCTAGGAACTTTCTGCCGGTAACAGTAGAAAATAAATCAAAAAACCACTGCCAAGTTGTATATTTTTTGTATAATTTTGGTGCTCATTTCATGTACACTTTACTTCATCATAGAGATAAAAATAATAGAAATATATGAATAACTTTTTATAAATATGGTTAAAGTGATTGAATTTTGGGTCAATTAATTTATTTTTGAATACCCTACAAGATAGTTGCAATAATTTAATAGTTAAACAAAAATTTTCAAACAAAAAAGTTGAGAAAATGTCATTTTCACAAGTTTTGGTTTTTAAAATACCAATAATTTAGAAAATTTATTATCGAATTAGGTTCGAAAATAGGTCAATCGCAGCTTTTTTTAATGTTCTACAAGTTGGTAACGATAATTTTAATGTTACTTCTACATTTTTCAACAAAATTTTCAAAAAAGTCTTATTTTCCAAAATTTTTGATTTTTAAAAGTTTAATAACTCCGGTTAATATGGACGAAAAAAGTTCAATTAGGGCTCAAAAGATGCGTCTAAAAAAACTCTATAAAATTATGGAAAACGGAATGACTTTTTTTAAAAATGTCATTTTTGAACTCTTCAGGTCAAATAACTTAAATATATGTCAAAAAATCGAAATCGAAAAATTTTGGTATTACAATACTTCCTCTATAAGGAAGTAAAGTAAAAAAAATTGGAAAACAGAACAGTATAAAAGCGAAAAAACATATTTACATTTGCTGACTTGATTAAAGTCCATTTTGTTACTATTTTCAACCAATTAGCTTAGGCGGCCAACTTTCCAGTGTGCACGTTCTAGAAGAGTTCTAGAACAATTAATGGAAATAAAGAACAGTTCTAGAACGGTTCCAGAATTGTTCCAGTACGTGCACACTGGGTTAGGACCACTCGCTCCTAATGTATGTCAATTTTGGTAAAATTGCTTATTTGTGAAAAATCTAATTGTTTTTCCTTCTTTATATTTACTGATATAAACATTTTAAATTTAAAAATGCCTAAAATTATTGTTCATATAATTGTTAAATAGCAATGATAACACAAGTCAACATGAAATTTGCGCCTGACATTTAAGATATTTTTTATGATAGATTTATCGACAGATATGAGGAAAAAAATTATATATTATCAAAAAGTTTGTTTCTATAGGTAGGAGAACGTTTTACCATATTTTTGAAATTTTTTTTTTAAAATGAAAATTTATGATTTTCAGAATGAAATGATCAATCACAAAACTGTAAGGTACATAATAAATCGTACTTTACAGATTTTTGATTGACCATTTCATGAATATAAAGACCACTAATTATCTAATAATTATATATAAATGGGTGATTCTTCTGAAAGTGACATTTTTGATGTCTCGATTAATTTTATAAACTCTACTCACTAATAATTGTTAACCATTTTCATAATAAAAATTTAGCACTAACTTTTCATTAAAAAAATAAATTAAACAATTTTATTCTACTGAATTTATGCACGAGCTAAAATAATTTCATCTCCGAAGCCTTTTTATTTAACATGTCTCCAATATGACTTCTATAAGAAAACTTAAATTTCTATGCTTTTTTCCAACTGTTAGAAATTTTTCAAAAATATTGTCAGAAAGTACAATGTTTTTCTGTCATAACATGTTTTTTAAAAAATTTTAGACCTCCGTTTTATATATGATAAAAATGTTAAAACTTTGTCTTCGGTTTTAGGTTAAAATTACCTCACGATAATTAATGATATTTTTGTACATTAAAAATATTCTTAACAAAATTTTAATGCATACTTTAATAATGTTGAGAATTTAATGTTTAATTTACCTTTATATTACTTGTGAAAAGTGGAGTAATTACTGCTTTTATAAATAGTCAAATTTTACTTATTGGCCCGAGCAAAAATTCAATTTTATCTCTGAAGCCTTATTTTTAATTAAATAATTGAATACACGAATATCTTTGACAAAATATTTTTGACTATAATATAAAATTACGTTGTGAAATTTGTATATTTTACTAAAAAGTATATTTAAATTCCGCCCTAATGTGAATAAATGTAAAAAAAATTATTTTTCATCTCCGAAGCCTTTTCTTTGAAATGGGCAAGTTTTTCTTTTGTTTTTAGTATTTACCTGCATTAAATTGAAAATATTAACCTAAATAACCACCAAAACAATATATATTTATTATTAAAATATGCAGATTATTATTTTTTAAACAGTGTAATTTTATTATAAATTAAGTGAATGATATTAGTGTGTATATTTAATAAAAAATCTAACGCGAAACAAATATAACAAATCAATTGGTGCAACGCAAAGTGAATCTTTTAAAAGAAGAAAAACTTTAATATTTTGAACAATTAATTTTGCTGAACTTGAATTCTCACTCTTGAGTACGAAATAAAGTAAGTTCAATAGAAAAAACCATATTATTAAAAAAAAATAAGTTGAAGAATCGAACTTTAAAAGTAGCACTTTCAGAAGAATCACCCATATATATTAGACCTGTATTAGACCCTACGAAGGATTACCACAAACAATACGAACCCTTAAACAATAGCCTTTGTAAATGAGGGACCCAGGTAATAATATTTTCTTTCTTCCTTCATCGCAAGGAAAACCATAGATAAAAGTCAATATATATATATATATACTTTTATAATTGAAACACAAAAGGTAACGTCTGGGTAACGGCGCCAGATACGCCGGCTCTGGTTTCTCTCTTTCTCTAAGGGCAATATAAATAAGAATGTCTTTCTTTACCTAATTTGCATATCTACTCGTTTCAGTATAGAAAATATGCAAAATAAATATATTTTCTATATTTTATTAAAAAATGGTGGATTTGTAACATTTTATTGTAAAGCGTCTCGTTTTAGATTTCCACATGGCCAGACAACTAACGTACTTAATTTTTTATTTAGAAAAAAACGAAAATTTGTTATTTCCTATACATCAACATCTATCGACACACGTAGGATTTTTTTTATATTACTTAATTTTATTTTTATTAAAAATTTCGTGGATTTTTTTGAAAATTATTCCTTTTCTGTTCCAATAAAATGCTGTACAGCAGCCATTTTGCAATAAAATTTTTTTGTAAAAATATATTTTGCTATCAATACTCAAGAAATAAAACGTACTTTACACATTTTTAATTGAACATTTCATGGAACCAAAAAAAATTCTTAAAATATGTCTAATTTTCGTGATGACCCCCCTTAATATATCTGCAACTGCTACAAAAGCAAACTTTAAAAAGAATATGTTTATTTTTTCTTTATTTTAGTGAATAATAAATAGAACAATCATTATATAAACCCATGTGCAAAAATTTTTCGTTTTTTTTTAGCTGTGTAATCATTAACTCTAAAATCAATTTTAACAAAATTGACATAAATTACATACAAAAATAAATTTAAACCCATCACACTTGTCAAGTCCACTCTAAAACTTTTTGAAAACCTTCTTAACATTTTGAGATAGGTTTTTTTAAATTTATCATTCCAAAGTTAAAAACCTTATAATTTGTTTATTTTTCACTAAAAAATGAATAAAATTGTTATCATTATTCAAAAGTAGAGAGAAAAATTAAACTTTTCTTCTCTTTTAAAAAAATAAAAAAAGGAATACTTTTGAGTTATCTGACATTAAAAATAAATCTACATTGAAAAAAAATTTTAATTCATAACAGAAAAATTTAGCTTCTAAAAAATAAAAAAATACATTTAAATGTTTATATCAGTAAATATTACTGATAAAATTAAAGCAATTACATTTAAAAATAAGAATTTAATAAATAAATAAAAAGTGTTTGTATATTTTGTAAACGAAACCCTAGATTTGGGAGTCAGTGTAACTCTCACTAGTTCCATTTTTTTATTAAGTGGTAAGCCACTGTAAATGTAATAAAAGCGCCTGTTTTCAAGAATTTTTTTGATATAAGGAAAAGGAATACAATTATATTTATGTGAAATATGATTAGTCTTATATTTAAATAAAAGAATACAAATTAACAATAAAAGATATTACAAAATGGCGAAACTACAGACAATTTTTGTAAAGTGCTTTTTCTTTGAAGAGCTTCGCGGCACTCGGGTGCAAAATTGAATCTGGAACAAAATATAAAATTTTTTCATTATCTACATGAAAATAGCTAAATAAACACGTAGGGATTTTAAAAAATATTAATTTTTGTGTACTTTAAAAAAAATCAAAATCCTTTAAAAAGAATCATTTTTCGACAAAAAAACGTTTAAACTTTTATAATGTATAATACATATTTATGAAAAAGTGAAAATTTTTACTATTAAAAAATGTTTACCATTAATCTGCAATTCCAGCACCATAAAAACATCTTTCTGTATTTGTACTATCTTCTATGCAGTTTCTGCTCATCAAGTAGTCAACCGACGCAGGTAGTCGTTCCGAAGGGGCCCAGCATCCACGGTAAAATTGGCTCTTCGTTCCATGGGAACGCGATGTGAACGCTTGCTAACGTCACCCATTTGATCAACATTGTGACGTCAGCACGTCGCGTTCACGTCAATGTATATACAACATATAAACACTCGAAATTTCAATGAAATCGATTTTGGACTCATATAAAACCCTTTTTTTCTTTCTTCTCTAATGTTCAAAACATTTTTTAACTAATAAAAAATCAATTTTTGGAAGTATCTACAATGGCCTTACCCCTTAAAATAACTATTAAAATTATTTCGCAAATTCAGATTTTAATTATACTGTTATGCCCTTAAACCAAAGAAGTATAAACAAAATTATAACTTGTTATAACTTTACCATTATTTTAAGAATGTAATAAAATTTTTTAAATCTTTATAAATTTTATGCTTTTGAAAAAATGTATATTACCACTAAAAATGTATACCATTTTTTTTAATTATTAAGTTACTTTTTCATATAGTAGACAGCAATTAACTGTTCAAGCAATATATCATAATTATCATCATCATAATTATAATCATCGTCAACAACATTTTTTATATAGTTATGTATATATAGCATTACATCAAAGTATTTCATGATAAACAACATTTTTTATATATAATTTATGTGGATATTCTGAATTCTTATATGCTGCAGAACCAATAACATGAATTTTTAGATTTTTTTTCGACTTTACTCGAGAACCAGCAACATAAACTTGACCATGACCAAATGCTGAAATTGGCAAATATATTCCTACTTTATCAAATGATTGACCCTGGGATTTATTGATAGTCATTGCATAAGCAAGTCTAACTGGAAATTGTCTTCTTACCATTTTAAAAGGTAATACATCTTGTGATGGCGATAAATCAATACGAGGAATAAATACTATTTCACCTTTATATTTTCCAGTAATTATTTCTGCAGAAATTACGTTTGTTAATAAAGATTTGACAACTAATCGAGTCCCATTACATAATCCTTGAACTAAATTCATATTTCTTAAAAGCATAATTATGCATCCTTCCTTTAATGATAGTTTATGAGGAGGTAAACCATCTGGTGTTAAACTGTTTAAAAATTCTATTGGAACTATATTATTTATATCTTTTGGGTCATCATCATCGACATGTGAATCATTACTATAATAAAATACTTCTTTTCCTTCTAATTTTAACAAAATGCGTTCATTCATGTCTAATACTTCAGAATTGGTTAATGAAAGAATGCAAGATGAAAAAACAGATGAATCATTTCGACTTATTGAGGATCCATATACTTTATGAATTAAATTCCCATTCGAAATCATATCTTGCGGAATTTCTAAAACATCATTTTCTCTTTCAAATGTACTTTGTGGTTTACCATCACCAACATTTAATAACCAGTTTGAAAATTCGATTTGATTATTATCTAATCTAACGTTAGAATGTAAAGACTTAGTTTGAAAATGATTCCACAATCTACTATTTTTTACACATACCTCAACAATATGAGTACGATTGCCGTGTGGAACAATTGGCAAAGTTTGTCGAAAATCTCCTGAAAGCAAAATAACTTTACCTCCAAAAGGTTTCTTACATTTTGTAATGTCTCTTAACATCAATTCCATTGCTTCTAAAGCATATTTAGGTGCCATTGTTATTTCGTCCCAAATAATAATTTTGGCACTTTTCAAAAGTTCAGCTTCTTTTGACCTCCCACTTATATTACATGTTGAATTTTCATTAATCGGTATAGGAAACTTGAACAAAGAATGTGATGTTCGACCACCTTTTAAAAGATTAGCAGCTATACCAGTCCATGCAACTGGTAAAACTATCAAGCCTTCACTTTCAACAGCAGTGATAATTGTATTATGTAAATAACTTTTTCCACTTCCTCCAGGTCCGTCGACAAAAATATACCTATTCTTACAATCATCGTTATGTATTGCCATCATAACCTCATCAAAAATTTGGCTTTGATCATTATTTAAACTCTCAATGAGAATAACAGCTTCTTTTTTCAACAATCGTAATCCTAATTCATTATTTTCTAAATCAACAAAATTATAATCATTAAGAAGTTTATGATCTATATTTGGCAAACCAAATTGATGTAAGGAAAACCCATGAAAGTTAAGTACTTCGTTAATTAAAATTAACGATTTTTGTATTGAAATTTCTGCAGGTAAATTATTATCAAAAACCATATACTCTTTATACTTATTCCATAAATCAACAGCATTCGCAGGCAATCCAAATACACATATATATGCAAACAGACGACAAAGTTCTTTAGGAAACTTCATACTTACAGCTTCAGATAAACAATTATCCCATTCATTATCATCTATCATTAAATTTCTTGCCTTGGCAGCTTCTACAAAAGTACTGTATGTGACACCTTCATATGTTCTTATGTCTGCATACGATTTAGCACCACGTACATATAGTAATAAAATTCTTAAAAAATACCTTTCAATATCTTTTGGACTGACAAAATACATGCGAGAAATTACAGGTTTTGTCATTCTTTTTCTTCTTTCCCAAGTTTTTGATGATTAAACGAATACATAATTATATGGTATTTCTGAGTACAAAAGTTGGCGTGCTTCAGGATCTTTTATATTTAATTCGAACCATGCTGTTAACGTTGTATTTTTATATTTATCAATCGCTTCTTGCTCCATTCCTTCTTTAAAACATATTGCTTGTTGATTAGGTAAATGCACAGCTAATCTGTATGCCGCATGTGCATATTAAATTCGAATAATCTATGCATTGCTTCTGGTGGACATACATAACGTGTATTCAAATAATGTTGAGGTTCATCATAGTGCATTAAATCATTATTATCTTTAATACCTACTATTGCACAATCATGGCCCTTAAAACAATACTTAAATAAGTATTTCACACCACCTATACTACCACATGCTACAACATTAATGTGACATTCAAATGTTTTACTCAAATACGGATTATATGGTACAATCATCGAATTGTCTGCAGTGCATTTGTTAGAATACTAGTCCTTTAAAAGAGTCATTTGGCAACCATGTAGAATAAATTTAATTTCAAATTAACCCAAGCATATAAAAGCATCGCAACGCAGCGACGATATGCTTGAGGATATTTGACACCCTGATAACGTCAAATATCTTACCGAGAGAATGCCTTTAACTAAGAAATGCCTATAAAATAGTTAGAAGGACAAAAGAAATTACTATTTCTTTTCTCCATCTACTAAATAATAAATATAATAAATAATTATTAATAATTATACCAACGCAGTCAATGCTGCCTACATCGAACCTTGCGGCAATATTGTGCGGTAAATAATAAATATAAAATTTGTACCCAATTATCTGTAAAACATAAGGGTAGGCGCAATGATGCAGCCAATATATATACCAATTGTCATTACTGTTTACAACCAAGAAAATACGCTGTGAGGTTGCGCGTGTGTGGGGATGGTCGGCGGCAACACACACATGCCTGCGCGACCGCCGCTTATGAACACCAGCACACTCACTGGTTTCCCCGGCTACAGAACTAATACCTTGAAGGCTTTCATGCTACGGACACCAACACAAGTGCGCTATGCTTGCCTCTAATCGCTGCCTGGTTGTGCGTAGAACTTTCCTCTCCCCTCAGGGCCCATAAGCTGTAGACTACAGCTTCAAAACAAACGCACGTGCGTTACAGCTGACGTAAACTACAAGGCGGCATGCCTTATGACACTTGAATTTATGAATCAAGTCAAGTGCACACAGAAACAATTTAACAATAGTTAAACATTTTGTTGTAAACATTGTTGTTACAACAAAATGCCGGAGGACATTAGGTTGTATGTATATGCATATATATATATATTACTCGATATGTAAAATGCATATACAAGCAACCTATAAAAAGTAGGAACAATATAATTACAATAAATAAATTATATACACTATTATAACTAAGATAAATAATAATTCTATTAATTAAACAATATAATTATTATTTAAATTCTAAGTTATTTCAAATAATATTTCAAAAAAGTATCATGTTAACAGACCGTTTCCGTTCTCACGGACCCACCGTGAGATCCAAAACGTCAGCAAAAATGCATAGACCAATGGGCCCATGACTTACTCCTACTACTTACTCCTACTCCTAAAAATCTTCCCCGCTTTGCACCAAAGGCAAGGGTTAGAGGCTTGTCGCAAAATTTCAATCATCGCAGTACGAATTCTCGCTTCTTCTCGAAGACACCTCTCCTGGGTCTAACCTAGAAAGTGTTTTGGGACAGAGAAATTTCGCGACAAAAAGCCCGTCCGCGACCCGGAACCCGATTTGCATGAATTAGGGCAGACGTTAAAATTTTCAAATTCTCTGAGCCGGTGGAGTCCAGTGCGGGCTGATTTTGGTGAGATTTTGGAATTGTTAATCTATTAAACAGTTCTAAAATCTTGTTATTTATAACCGGCCGGTTGCATAGATATTGCCCGCGTCCGTCTCAAATATCGGTGGCCCACGAGCGCGATCAAAACCAATTATCGAATTATCGGTTGCATAGATATTGCCCGGACTAATTCGGTAAACGGTAGATCCGCAGTGAGTTTTACACAGTTGCGTGAGACGGCCGGTTGCATAGATATTGCCCGCGTCCACTCGCCACAAGTGCAATCTCGCAAACGAAAGAAAATTGCGCGAATCTTACGTCGCGATTTTCGGTAGAAACAAGAACAAAAGAATTTTCGCCCGACGGATGCTTTGTGATTCAAAAGAGGAATAGCTCCGCCGGTAGTTTGTAAGTAAATAAGTATCGTTTCAATTTACATATTCTAACACACATACATTTTCTATTTGTAACACACTATAATCATTCTGTATTCAAAAGGTATTTTTCTATTCTAAAATAAATCATGTATTCATAGAATCAATTTCTTTACTTACCTAACTAAACCCTAAATTCAAATCATCTTAAAAATAGTGCATTTAACGAATCAGAAGGTAACTTTTAAAAGTAGGATAACGTCCCCACAAATTAAACAGAATAATAAAACATTCTGGCAGCTTGGTGCCTCCCCAAATCGAGATAAAGGGCCATCTCAAAAGCCTAATTAATAAATTTATTTCTGGTTTGTAACAAGCTGATGGTGGCAGCGGTGGGATTTTCCTACGCGTTACCGCCCTGCCCCGTTACCTGGTAACATTTGTTACCAGTGGCACCAATTTTCACATTTTTCAAAATTTAAAATTTTAACATAATCGCTAAATCAAGGGTCTCTGTTTCCTCTCTTATATCTTGCCTGTCTTTTCTTTATTAAATTTTTCTAAACTATATTAAATTCGAACCTTATAATTCATTAAACACAGGAATAATAAATATAAAATATATAAAGGATTACTGTCTTAGAGAAACTACGAATTTGGCTCTCCAACCAAAAGGTTGTTGATGATGACTTATTCTATGTTTTCGATTTTGGCTCTCCAACTGAAAAGTTGTTGATGACGACTTAATCAATTAAGACATTGACTTTTAGTATTTTACCTATTTTTCTATACTCCTAATTCCGATCAGAAAATTAAGACTTCTTGCTTTAAACGAAATTGGAAATTTGGCTCTCCGACTAGTCGTTGATGATGACTTAATTCTAATTTATTTCTGAAGCATTAAGTTTAAACAATTGATCGAAAATAGAAATGAGTTAAATTAAAATAGAAATAAATCTTCTTGTGATTATGAGTCAGGTTTTGAATTCCTAGCAAGTTTAGACGGCGCGGTAATCGTTTAAAAAAAAAACGAAATAGTGTATGTATCTCTAAACTGTTTCTAAGCAATATTTAATTCGAATCTTAAAATTGTTTAAACACAAGAATAATAAATATAAAATATATAAAGGATCTCTGTCTTAGAGAAACTACGAATTTGGCTCTCCAACCTAAAGGTTGTTGATGATGACTTATTCTATGTTTTCGATTTTGGCTCTCCAACTGAAAAGTTGTTGATGACGACTTAATCAATTGAGACACTGGTTTTTAGTATTTTAATTATTCGCTTATTCTTCCGTCTCTCATCAGAAAATAAGAATTCCTTGTTTTAAATAAATTGGAAGTTTGGCTCTCCGACTCGTCGTTGATGATGACTCATTTCTAATTTATCTTGGCTCTCCGACCGAAAGGTTGTAGATGACGACTCGAATAATTGAAACATTGAATTCAGACAACTGATGAAAAATAGAAACGAGCTTGATTGGAATGAAATATAAATTGCTTAGTGATTATGGAATTCATTGGTAATGCCTAATAAATTTAGGCGGCGTGGTCATCGTTCAACGAAACGAAACCGCACTAGTAAGGTTTCTGACCTTAATCCAGCTGAAACTCTAAACTTTGAAACTTCTTATACAGTTTCTTTTGAACATCCTTTAGGGCGAACTAATATTCCCCGACAAAACACTTTAACTTCTGAAAAGGAAATTTCGAATAAATTACATTATTTTGTGGTGTTCAATCCTAAATTCCCGTTTCATAAGGGTTCAGTTGTGAATAATCACGACTTGAAAAGGCTCTCCTTAACGTTAGTACAATCTGCTGACCTTCTTACGGATACCCCCATCTTACAACTGAGGGTTAGACGTATTGAGAATTTTAACAATGAAAAGGTAACGTTGAGGCAAGCCCCGCGAGAACAAGAGAAGAAAGTTAAGAATTAGCCCTAGAGCTACGCGAATTAAATAATTAAATTTTGCTTGTGTATTGTTAGTTTACTTTACATCCGTATGACAATCCTACAAAATTCTAATGACTTCGGAGTCATTGTTATTAATTCCGAGTTCTTACAAAACGAAGTAGTAAATGTATCACTAAACAATTTCTACAAACATAACTACATTTGTCAAACTGTTTTAAAACTAGACTGCCCCATATTAGGATACCCGACTGCAGACTACGTTAACGACACCTACGTGGACATTTTAGGCGTGGTGTATTTTCACATTGAAAATCAAGAAGTTTGTTTCTTTGTCGTAGACTCATTCTATTCAGATACCTGGATAATCACCCCGGCTATCCTTGGGCGAACTAGTTGCGTCGATTTGGCTTTCTTCTAAAATAATCCAAAAAAAAATTTTTCACCACCTACTACATCCTAATTCCTAAGTATCCATCAAAATTAATTATCAATAGTGTTTTAAAAGCATAATCGTTGGGACTAGTTTCGACTAATCCTAACGACTAGCAATACAACCTCGCCGTTTTGTGGGTACAAGGCCGCAGGATTGGAAAAACTTCTGGTCGAATCCTGGTGAGTTCCAATTGGAATTCGGAAAGCAGAAAATTTATTTTCTTCTTTCCCTTACACTAGGAAGCGCCGTTGTGAGTACTGATCGTCCCGCCTAGGAGAGCATCTCTGGCTGAACTTGTATTTTATCGCACTATTATAATCCAATCCAAATAAAATTAACTAAAATGACATCCTAAATGTCTTCCGATCCAAAGAAAACAAAAAGAGGAAAACGTGCCGGTAAGCGACGCATTTTGATCGAACAAGGAACGACTAGGGCACCAGAATCTGAAATCTATTACAGTCTCACGAAACCGTTAACAAAGTTCAGACCTACGTGCAAGGTTGCACCCACTCCTAGACAACCAGAGCCGGTCCAACCACCTCCGGTACAATTAGCACAAATTCAAATTATCGAAATCGACCTCGATATCGAGGAGGCGTTAGCACAGAGACAGATCGCTCGCGCACAAGAGAATCTTGTAAGACTTGTCCCCGTACAGCAACAAAACGTCCATCAACCTGACGGCGACTCTGACAGCACACTCGATTACGACAGCGACGTCATGATTATTGGCTAAATGCAAAGCAACACTCTGACAGGCTAAATAAATTGACGAAATTCAATTTAATAAATTTTAAAGTAAATGTAACCTTTTGAATAACTCATGTTTCCTCGAAGGAGCGCAACTGTTACTGGGTTCTCCCAGGACCAATGGTCCGAGTTAATCGAGGGAGTTAAGTTGATTGAAGAAAGATACAGCTTTCTTGTTTTAGAAAATTCGAGATTGTCCAAACAAGCGTCCGAGTTAGAGACTCAGGTAACATTCCTTAATAGTTCCCTAGCCGCGTTTACACAGGCTAACTTCGCACAAGCCTTACTAGTTTCTGGTCTCGAAGAAAGAGTAAAAACAATGAAACCTATCATCGACCTTTTAACTAAGAAACTTGAGAATTTAAAAATCGATTAAGTTCTAGCAATGACGCCTGAATGGAAGAATATACTTTTTGATAATTCCGAAGAACACGTACAACGCGTAAACAGATTCTTAGCATTCCATTTTCGTGAAAGTAGAAATTTGAGAAGATCAAAATCTGAATTGAGAACTAAGATAGAGTCACTCAAAACTAGGATCGTACTTCTGAAATCCCAAATCATAGAAGCAAAACGTAGGCAATTAGACTTTTGTAAATCCTTAAGTGAATTAGAACAACTAACGCGAAATTTAAATTTGGAACCTTAGAATATGGATCTAAATATAAGAATTACAGGCCGTTCCCCTTTTTCTATACCCTTAGTTAAAGTTGTTAAAGGAGAAAACGGTAGATTCGTTGTCAATTTTACGGAAGTTAATCCTGAATTCAGCAAAATCCATTTCTTGGTTAGAAACCGCATCCTCAACGAAAACAAATCTAATCCCTAAAAGGCTCAAGTTGCAGGAATTTTCTACGGTGGCGAATTTTCCGTTCTTTTAAAAGTTACAATCACAATTGCTTCTAATACATATATATAACCACTCACACTTTTGTATAAATATAAAAATCGTAAGTATAAAAAATTTTGTATATATATATATTTAGTTATAACACTTTTATGCACCTGAAATATCCCCGCATAAACATGGCAAACCAAAATCCCAACGGTCAGCAACCTCCGGCGAACCTTGACGTTAGCGTGGCAAACGCTTTAGATCGATTAAATTTACGAACAAGCGCAAGTGACATCCCCCTTTTTGACGGTCGAAACCCCTCACTAAAAGAATTCCTACAAGCCGTACAACGTGCGGGAATTTTCGTCACGGATACCGCCGAACCCGAATTTCTTAGGGCCGTTTTAAGTAGATTGCATGGAGCAGCATGGGACAGCTGTAAAAACAAGATTTTGATCAATTAGACGAGCTGCTTGATCATTTAAGGAAGCGATTTGCCCCGAATAAAAAATATCAATGGTACTTCGAGAGTATAATAACCCTCAGGCAAAAACAGACGGAAACTGCTAGTGATTATTATGATCGTTTGCAGGGCCTAATCGCAGGCGCCCGTCATGCCCTTGAACCAAAATATAATAGGACGTTTAGGGAAGTTAGAGAGGGATAACAACGCTGTAGAACTCACGGAGTTCAATATTATTTTGCAACCCATTCGCGAATGCGCCCTAGACTCATTCGTAAGAGGGCTTTCCACGGAAGTATCGAAATTCGTAGATGCTAGAAATCCACGTGACTTGGACGAAGCCCTAGAATTTGCGAAACATGCGAAACTACAGTGAAAGATCACGTTCGTCATCTTATCATATATCCAAGATCGAGGAACGGACAAGATCACCAAGCCCGTACTCGCGACAAATCGAGAAACCCAACATTGCAACGAGACGAAGAACGGACTCCGACAGAGAGACAAATTATGTCAACCATCCCTCTAAGCCTACTTCCTCTGACATGTGCATCTTACCCCAGAGCAACTTGGGAATTTCTATCGATCCATCATGCCCCAGTATCCCCCTCCCTTCACATATCCTACACCTTCCACATGATCCCACCTCAAAACCCACAATATCCAACACCTTTTGCATACCCGCAAATGATGCCCCAGGCTCCTCTTAATCCCACACCTATGCAGAACCAATATCCTAGACCAACCCAGAACTATCGGACTAGTACAACCCCACCACGGGCTGTATCTCCAGCACCTGCTAGTAATTTAAACTACCAGCAGACTCGCCGTCCGGACGCACCAGCGAGTCCCCTTCCGCAGCGTCCGAAGAACGTGCACTTTGCGGAACACTCAATAGGATCTTTAGAGCAAAATCAGAGGCCGAGGACTCCCCAGTAGTCCAATTAAACGCCCCTGAATTCAGACATGATAAAATAAGGTTCCTCGTAGATCCTGGGTCGGACACTAACCTCGTGAAGATGTGTGCATTAAATCCCGTGCTCACACTTGTCCCAGACAAGTGTCTTGAGATTACAGGAATAACTAATCACGCTGTTAGAACAATGGGAACCATTCAGTTAACTATCGATAATGTTCCGGTAGAATTTCACGTTGTCAAAAACTGTTTTCCCATTTCGACTCATGGTATCCTTGGAAAGACCATATCTACGACAGGTCCAAGCCCAAATTTCTTTTAGGCATAACACCCTTGTGACCATATCTTCCCCAGTGACCCCTATCAATTTTGTTGATAAGGAATCACTGGAGGCTAAAAAAGCCTTAAGGTCTGAAATCAAACCGTTTGCTCGAGTCCTACGCATCAAATCCCGCACAAAGACCCCAGTCGCGATAGATATAATTAACACAGGGTTAAAGGAAGGATATCTTCCTCGAATCGAAACCCCAGAAGGACTTTACCTGGGTGAGGCCATTGTCACAAATAAAGACGGTGTATGCCACGCCATGGCAATTAACACTACCGAAAATGACATTGACATAACCCTTAAGCCTCAGGAGTTAATCCCGTTCGATTTCTGTAAATTCCCCGGTGAAGAATTTACAGATTCTGAGGCAGAAGGCACTCAATTCGATTCGCAACAAACCTATTCAGAGAGAGTCATCAAGGTCAAGAATGCGTTATACTTGGCTCATTTGGCTCCAGACGAGCGGAAAATCGTAATAGGATGGGCGGAAGACTATGCTGATATATTTCATTTAAATGGTGAACTACTATCGTGCACTCACCTTATCCAGCATAGAATTCCGACCATCGACGATAAGGTCATTCACAAGAAACAATATAGGTCCCCTGTCGAGGCCCTTGAACAAATTGACGTTCAATTATCGAAGCAGTTTAATAGCGGAATTATAGGACATTCTAATTCCCCATACAATTCGCCACTGCTGATTGTCCCAAAGAAACTCGACGCGTCGGGTGAGAGAAAGTGGCGTGTTGTGGTAGACTACAGAGTCCTAAACGAAAACATCATAGGAGACGCTTTCCCACTGCCCAACATAACCTCAATATTTGACCGGTTGGGCACCGCACGTACTTCACAGTTTTTGACCTTGCCAGTGGTTTTCATCAGGTGGAAACTCACCCTGACGATAGGCATAAAACTGCCTTCTCGTCTCGCAACGGTCACTACGAGTATAAGCGGATGCCCATGGGCATAAAGAACGCCCCACCTACATTCCAACGATTGCTAAATAATGTTTTAAGTACTATGCTCGATGATGAAGCGTTTGTGTACTTAGATGACATTATTATTTACTCTGACACTCTAGAAGAACACGACAGACGAGCACGTAGACTTTTCAATCGACTTAGGGATGCTAATTTGAAACTTCAGCCAGATAAATGCGAGTTCTTAAAAACCGAAGTCGCGTATCTTGGACATATAATTAGTGAAGAGGGAATAAAACCAAATCCAAATAAAATCACAGCAATTCGAAAATTCCCTCTCCCAAAAACCCCTAGGGACATTAAAAGTTTTCTTGGTCTCTCTGGATACTATAGACGGTTTATCGAAAACTACGCGAAGTGGGCTAAACCTTTGACTGAACTCTTAAAAAAGGACACCGAGTGGAAATGGGAAAAACCCCAGAAGAGAAGTTTTCGTTACCTAAGACGATATTTGTGCCGTGAACCTATTCTGCAGTATCCGAACTTTAGCGAAACCTTTAAATTAACGTGCGATGCTTCGGAACACGCTGTAGGTGCAATTCTAACGCAAGCAAGGGACGGAATTGATTTGCCAGTGGCATATTACTCAAAGGTACTGAAGAGTGCAGAACAATCTTACCCCAAAGCTGAAAAGGAGTGCTTAGCCATACTGTACGCGACCGAACATTTCAAACCCTATTTATATGGTCGCGAGTTCGTTCTAGCCTGTGATTTTGAGCCAGTACACTGGATGACCTATATCGATAATCCGGGACCACGAATTCAAAGATGGAGAATTCGTCTTCAGAATTATCAATATAAGTTCGAATATAAGCCCGGAAAAATCAATAGGATTGTTGAGGCGTTATCAACAAATCCTGTTGACGAAGAGAACGGGTCGAATTCAGATTCCAGTTGGTCAGAATCATTCTCCTCGGATCTCGAAAAGCCCAAACTTCGGAAAAGGACAATCACTCGTAAAACGGAATCCAGTGATGTCGAGCCGAGCGAAAAGGTAAAGACATGTCGGGCATTACCTATAACGCGTTCCTCAACCAGCGAAGCGAAAGAAACTGCACGAGTGAACCCGAAGGAGAAAGAAAGAAAGTCCGAAGGAACTGAAAAGGCCAGCGCGTCAACAACTCGACAACGATTTGGTAGTTTACAAGAAAAACTCAAACCAAAACAAACTAAGCCCCGACCTGGACCTTCCTCCAACCTTGGGACTACGCAAAAGTTGTTTAACCCAAAACATTCAGGAAAGGAACCTCCTCGTCGACCGTCCGTTACCACGGCACCAAAAGGGGTAACGGAACCAAGAAAAACAATCTTAAAACGTCCAAAGGATCCGGAACCAAGTACCAGCTCGGGACAACCAAGCAGTTCAAAGGGTCCTCCTATTAAACCTAAGTTAAATCCCACTAAGACGGCTGCCAAGGAACCTCCTCGTCGAGGGCGACCTGTTGGAAGTACCAAATCCGCAATGGCTGATAGTGACGAAACCTATCGACCGCCGCAGGACATCCCTGTTAGTGAAGCGGACGAAAGCTGCGTCGCCAACAGATTACGACCCCGAGGAACCACTGCTACAAAGGGGATGCAACTAAGGAACCGTCCTATTCATCATCAAGTGATGAAAGCGCAAAAGAAGAATCGGAGGAAGGAACAGATGAAGATTCGGATCCCCCGGTGTTCCGAGAAGACTATAGTGCTTTCCCTAATCTTCCTGTCCATACTACTCCACTTAAATCACCTAAGCTCAAAACCAACGCCCCTCAGAATCAAGGCCCCGACCCGTACACGAACGTTTTCGTTGATGGAGCCTGCTGCGAAAATGGAGGATCCAGTCCAAAAGCAGGAATTGGCGTGTGGTTTGGTCCAGACAATCCTTTAAACATTTCTCGACGTTATAACGGACGACAAACGAATAACTCTTCCGAAATCGAAGCAGCCACTATGGCAGCTCGACAGGCCAAAAAGGCGGGCATTAAGAAACTGAGGATTAAAACTGATTCCCGATACTTGGTGCAGAGCGTTGAGGAATGGATACCGAAATGGAAACAGAACGATTGGAGGACAACAGAGAACAAACCGGTGAAGAATAGGAAGCCTTACGAACGATTAATTAAGGCTATCGAACCTCTTGACGTTGTTTGGGAGCATATCCCTGGACATGAGGGCATCACCGGTAACGAGAACGCGGATCGTCTCGCTAGAGAAGGAGCTCTGAAAAATCCAGAACCGGATTCATCGCCATCATCGGAATCGGAACCTGAGGAGTTACCTCTAGAAGAAATGATCATCGAAGGCCGACGCAAAATTGATAACAGCGATGACGAAACCAGCGAATCAGATGATCAGAACCCAGGACAACGATCACTGTCCGACGCTAAACAGCTGATTCAGGGTGTATCAGAATCTGTCGATAGATTCGATCGATCGATTGCGAACGCCGGATTAAATCTCTCCAATCCGACAAACAATACTCTACTTTGGGATTATGAAGGCCTAGACCACAGTCCACGAAGACAATATGTTTCTGACGGTGAAGAAGATCAAGAACATCTGGACTATTTAGAAACTCTTGATCCTGCCGTTGGAACCGATGACGAACTCTCCAAAAGAGTAAAGAAATTTCTGGACGACTTCAACCGGAGTAGAGCGGAAAAATTAACTGAATCAGAAGAGTTTTCAAGTGAGCACCCTGAATTGCCCACCATGGTGGAAGGATCACAAAAGGAAACTCCTCTAACTAGTAAATCTACCAAACCAAGGAGACAAAGTACGGTAAGATTCAAGGACATCCCAGAAGTCTTTGAACATTCTATAGATGATCAAACACTCGAGATGGAAACCGAACTATCTACTCCAGGGCCATCAGCTATCCCACGTGCACAATCCACCCCGTTCACGGGATTCAAGGATGAAGGGATCAACTCCAACCGAGAGATCACCGCGAGGAACCAGGGCATGAAACCTAGACGAATACAGGATACAGACAATGATGCAGCAAAGAAGTGCGCGCCTCTTAGCTCTTCGTTCCTAAACTTCAAGAATTCATATTTTGATCCTCCATCATCTTCCGGGACATCCAGTGAAAGTGATCGTGATAGTGAACCCCAAGAATTGAAACCGAACAACAACAAGCCCCTTGGTGGTGTAACAAATCAATGGACAGAACCTTTGACGTACAGACGAGACAACTATGCCCACTTCCTTTCTGAAGATTGTGAACCAGTCGATCCAATCTCGAAATTATTAGTCGCCACAGAAAATATTGACTTACAGGATATTAGGGACAGCAGACCCGTCAAAGGACAAATTTTCATTTCCCCTAACGGTAAATACAAGGTCTTTTCGATCATTGTTAAAAGACGTCATTTTGATGAAATTTGTTGGAAAGATGTTATAATCGGACTAAAAAAATTTAAGAAAAGCCTTAGCATCTAACGAACAAAATTCTTGTCGAATGGCAAATTCCGGAGACCTGCTAGGTACACTCCCTCAGAATAAAATGTCGGAACTTGTCGCAGGAATTTTCCGCGGTGGCGACGCAACCATCACCCTGTGCCACGGAAAAATTGAAGTACCCCCTGTTGAATTACGCGGTAAAATCGTTTCCGAATTTCATTCTAGTTTGATAGGTGGACACAAAGGTATAGGCAAGACCTACCGACGAATTAGGGAAAGATACTATTGGCCCCGGATGCGTGACGACGTTACCCAACTTATTCGAGGATGTAAGAGTTGTTTCGAAAACAAACTCGCTAGGGCCCGTACAAGAGAACCGATGATAATTACCGATACTCCGGCAATGCCTTTTGACAAGGTGTCTCTAGACACCGTCGGGAAATTGCGAACCACCCCAAACGGAAATCGGCACATCCTCACAATGCAGGATAATTTCTCTAAATACTGTATCGCGGTCCCCATTCCGAATATAGAAACAAAAACAATTGCCCATGCGGTAGCTACGAACTTGTTCTCAGTATTTGGAGCACCCCGTTGCATTCTAACGGATAGAGGAGCAAGTTTTGTTAGCACCTTGATGCGTAAGTTGGAAAAAATCTTTGGCGTTAAACAACTTACGACATCTGGTTACCGCCCACAAACTAACGGGGCACTTGAGAGAAGTCACATCGAACTGACGGATTATATTAAACATTACGCGAAGGATTTTGACGATTGGGATCGTTTGCTTCCGTTCGCGATGTTTAATTATAATACGTCCGTTCATGAGGCAACCAATTTTACCCCATACGAACTCGTGTTTGGACATTTAGCTAAAGCACCTAGTTCGTTACCTCAGGGACCCGAAGTCGAAACGTATGGATCCTATCTGAAGGACTTAATTACACGGATGAACGAACTACAAAATTTAGCTGCTAAATATTTAGTTCGATCAAAACAACGGTCAAAAGAAATCTATGATCGTAAGGCACGACCTTTGAATGCCAAAATAGGCGACCAGGTGTATGTCTTTAAAGAAGTCCGGTCTAATAAGTTCGACAAGCGAGCAGAAGGACCATACACTCTTGCAGGATTCACAGAAAATAACAATGTGATCCTTGAAACTAAAAACGGTGAGAGGTTCGCAAAACATAGGGATAAAGTCAGGATTGCCCAATTGTGAAATTCCTGACTTAATTCTAAACCCATATTAACTTGTTCTTTCTGATTTTAGATTGACGAACAAGCGATGATGACCAATTATCTAACTTTGACATGCCTCTTCCTAACCTTAGTGATGACAACGAAGCAGACCCATTCCCACGATGTGGAGATGACTACCTCCAGTGATCGTTACCAGATCACTCCTTTCAAGTCCAGCAGCGGGATATATTTCGAATATATCGGAGAAGTCAGGAGGTCCGTCAGCAACTGGAGGATTGCCGTATTCCTGGACGTAGGCAAGCAGACTCGATTCTTTGACGACCTAAGGAGCAGGCTGCAGCGACTAAAACAGCAGTGTAAACCTGAGGAAGAATGGTGCAACGAATTAGTCGAATACTATGACTGGGAAGATAAATGGGAAATGGCTTCAGAACTTCAAAAACAGTTTCGAGTCCAGATCGAAGAACTGGAAAATACTAAAAAGACCTTACCAACCAAGATGACCACCCAACTACGAGCAAGGCGTTCAGTCCCACTATTAGGATTCCTGGGAAAGATTGCAGGACCAATCGTCGGCGTTTTGACCTATGACGACGGAGAAAAATATAGTGCTGCCATTCAAGATCTCAATGAAGCCCAGGCCAACTTGTCACACCTGGTGGGAAAACAAACCCACGTAGTGAGATCACAACTCGATTCGCTGCACTCCCAGGTGCAACAACATGGATCTTTACTGAAGGAACTGCAGGAACAACTCCAAGTCCTGACTGCCGTAGGAAGTACTAAGTCGAAGGCTGAAATGGAGAGAAGAAATCTAACATATGCCATCGCCAAGGCATTAAGATTGGGCCTCGATCACAACATGCAGGCCACTACCACTATGTTAGAAGCAGTTCATGAAGCCAGGAAAGGATATCTACACCCCGGCCTCATAACATCAGAACAACTGAAACCAATTCTGCGAGAAGTGCAGGACAACCTCAAGGATGTTCAGTTTCCATTGACCGGGCCTAGGATCAGCATCGACGAACTGATGCGTATCTCCACCATCACCATCTTGTGCGAAAATCATCAACTTAAGGTCCTCATCGACATACCACTCCTAGAAAAATATAATTATCAAGCCTTCAAATTACACTCACTCCCGACCACTCAAGAAATGCTCGAGAATGGTACCGGAAGAGCATATATAACATCTGCATACGATTACCTTATTATTGACGAGGATCAACGAACATACCTCTTGTTAAAGGAGCAGGAATGGAATTTGTGTAAAACAACAACATCTTTTCACGCCTGCCTTCAAGGCGCCCCAATCTACGATCTCCGTGAACGAGCGTCCTGTGAAGCCTTATTATTGATCAAGCCCAACGTGGAAGCTTTAAGGTTATGCGATGTCAGAGTAACCAGCGAATCCAAGTCTTACTGGAAACCTTTGACCACCATAGGCGCATGGATCTATTCCTTTGCTGCACCAGAAAAAGCGACAATAGCATGCCATTCCACGAGTCCAATCAAGATCATGCTGAGCGAAGTTTGGATCCTTAAATTGGGTCCAGGGTGCTCCCTCAAAACCAAAGACGCCATAATTCCAGCAACCACCTCACAAGCTGGTCAATCAGAGTTTATTTTTGAATCGGATCTACATCTAAACTTAACAAAACTATCCCCAACACTACTAAAATATAATCACCTGCTTGAAAACACCAGAGTCCTAACGAAGTCCATCCTCGAGATTAACCCGCAGTTGTCAGCATTCAAGTTGAATTCCAAAACCCTAGACGAACTAGAACAACAACTTCAAGAGTTCGCCTTACAACAACATAATCAAGGAAGACACTCGACCTTGATTTACGGATCACATGGAGGCATTATTCTCCTATGTGCATTTTTGCTTATGTACTTGTGTCGATCACCACTGAAAACTGGGACATATAAACTGTCTCAATCAATTTTCTCAAGGCAAAGAGATAAGAATCTTCAAACGCCACAGCGAAGGAAACCGTTAACTAAAACTCCAACACCCGAGGATATTGCTGGATTATACGAGGATATCCCTTCTACAAGTAAAACCGCAGCTAACAAAGAGGTGACCGTACCAGCAAGCACAACTTTGACCCAACCAACAACTACTCCAAAGAAGGAGATAAAGTCTGCAACGTCCGAAGATAAACCATCAGTGAAGATCAGATGACTAACCGAAGGGTTAGGTTCCAAGCTGCGAGGGATTCAGGTAGAGGAGGACTACATTGGGAAGGAATCACCAACGACTTTTCGCCAGTAGTTCTCGCCAAATACAACCCCGCAAGACAACACGGAAGATCTTCGACTCAAAGAGGTTAGTGCTTACAACGACCCCAACAGGCGTTCAAAAATCGCCACCCAAAATAACCTGATTCCGCAGGTCCATCATAATAAGAAAACACATATAGAGAGAGAGTTTTTTTTTAATCTACCTATATATATATATATTCTTTAATTCGGATACTATTTTCAAAAAAAAAAAAAAAAAAAAGAAAAGAAAGAAAAATTTTTATGCCTGATATAAATTCAATATTAAGACTTTTATTTCTTTATAAAAGAAAATAGTTTAATGGAATTATTTATTATATAATAAAATTTTTTTTTTAAAACTTTAATTATATCAGATAAATTGATCACTTTATAAAATATATATTTAGAAGATTTCTTAATAGGCCATCTAAATAATAATCATTAATTATGCGTTAGTTCTTTTATTCGTTTGTATATTCACAAAAAGGGAAAAGCGTATTCCAATTAATTGTATAGTTAATTGACTATTTAACTTTAGTCCACGAAGGTTTCGCGCAACCCTTTCATCCTCTCACGCGATGAAAACTCTTTAATCCAGGCTTCCGGGAGTCAGTCAGCCGCAGAATGTGTTTACAGCTCCTGCATTTCCACACGTACGGACGCAATTGGTAGAGTACTTTCCGTGGAAGGTCGTGACGAATGTCCGCCTAAAAAAAAAAAAAATTTTTATATACATGAAATCAATATTTTATCTACTCTACTAAATTGCCTAACACAACATAGGTATTTAATACTATACCCGAAACGGCCCCATTGTGTTGATTCGGTCCATTTCCTCTAAGAATGCACCGGTGTGATGAAAGCTGTCCCTATCCTGCCTATGTTGGAAGAGTTTTACATGGATCATTTCATGTAACAATGTTCCAATTAGCTCCTCTACAGGAAGAATACGATGAATCTCCCAGCTTATGCGAACCTCGCGCTGGGGCAAATCGGTACACCCCGAGGTCGAAGTCATCTGCCGCCCCCACGTGATTGTATATCCCGCATCTGCGAGCTCTCCATCAAAATATATTACATCCAACCGATCGTATAACCCTTTTATATCAGGCCGTCCATCGGTAGTGCGTTTGCGTTCGGGATAGGTCAATCCTGCTTCCAAGGGTAGTTGTTGAGATCGAGTTGCTCTGCCGTTCATTTTCCTTTTCTTTCCAAAAATAAATGTTTTCGTCCTAAATACAAATAAAATGTTGAGTAAAAAGAAAAAGAAACTTAAAAAAAAAAAAAAAAAAAAAAAATTTTAAATTTACTTTTCTAAAATAATCCTGGTTAAGTTAACAAGGGACAACAAGGTCGAGAAAAGCAAAAAATTTTGCTATTAGGGTGTCTAGAAATGCTAATTCCAGAAGGGCCCACTTTAGAGCCAATTTTGGGGCACTTCCGGTCAAAATTCGTAACGTGTCGGAGTAGACCTAAAGGTTATAGTTCTGACTCCAGAAAATAATGCACCACTTATCAGATAAAATTTTTGACAATTTTGTGGAAATTAGCAACAATTTTCTCAAGTAGTGTCGTTGCCGAGCGCGCGAAGTTCTCGTCGGCAGCCGCCGCCGACCACGGGTAGCAGCCGCCTGTTGAACGATTGCCGTGAGGCGAAGGAGAGAATAATGTGTCAAGAGTTTTCTAATTTTATTTCAACAAGTTTTAATTTTAATTGTTAAAAAAAAAAAAATTTTAAAATGTATTTTAGTGCATTTTATTTAACTTTAAAAATCACTAGTTCAGATGAGAGCACAAAAAGTTGCATTAGTTGCATTAGTGAGTTGAGAGCGTTTTCAGAAAGACAAATATATTTATGCGCTTTGTGAACAAATATTTAATGTTAAGTTAATTATAAATAAAGCAATAGCATTAGTTTTTATAAATTTAAAGAAAAAAAATTGGAAGAGAAGCAAGCGCAAAATGCCTACCTCTAGGGTTTCGTGGCATTTAAAAAGAAAAATAAAAATTTAAAAAAGGAAACTATGGATGTTTAATTAATTTCTATAAATTCATTCTCCACCAATTAACAAGTTGATTAAATCCATGGTATCTTCATTTAAAATTTGAATTTGACTATCATTTTGTAATTGCAATTCAATACTGAAATTATCTGTATAGGTATAAAATATTTTGTATTAATTTATTTTTATATTTTATTTTATTTATATTTTGTCTTTATAGATATTTTATTATAAATAATATATTTGTGACAAATAAAAAAAAAAAATAAAAGCAGGCATTCACGAATCCTGTTTTGGTTATCATAAACCATTGTGGTTAAGACTGACTGACTGACTGAGTGACTGACTGACTGATTTGGGATCTATAGTACCCCAAATTTGGGATCTATAGTGCCCCAAATTACGACAGACGGACAGACGGACGGACGGACACCAAAGTGAAATTATAAGGCTTTCGGCCATGGGCCACGAAACCCTAAAAAGAGAGAAAATAGTAATAATAATAAGAATAAACCAAAAGTTACACATTATCTTAATCTTGCAATAAGCTTGATTGAGTTTACAAGAAGAGAAGGGGCTAAAAAAAAAGCAAAATTTTACTATTGATACCACTAAAGTCAATTTTCGGAATGATCAACTTCAAAGCCAATTTTGAGGCACTTCTAACGATTTCTGTGAAAATTAACCATACAGAAAAAGTTGTAGCTACAGCTCTAGGGAACAATTTTCTATGCCCAAAATAAAAATCGACCCTATATTGGGGAACTTATTAACAATTTTCCCAGTTCGACCACATGCCGAGCGTACGAATGCTCAACGAAGGTAGCCGCCGCCGACCATTACAGCCGCCTGACGGACGGCCTTCGCGCAGTGGCTAAGAATACAAATTATAGACTTTACTAATTTTACACAAAACGTAGATTTGTCAATAATAACCTATTATTATTTATCTAAAAAAAAAAAATAATAAATAAATTTTTTTTTGATATCCAAAAATATTTAAATTTTCTCTTATTAATTCTATTAAAAGGTAAAAAAAAAATAATTTAAATTCATTTTAGTAAATTAAAATTGTTATATAAAGTTAAAAAAAAAATTTTTTTAATTCAAGGTGTCTAGTGAATTATTATTTTCAAATTCCCGGACCAAAAAGAAATATTCCCGGATTGATTTTAAAACAACAATAACTATAAAATTTAAATATTAATACTTTAATAAAGAAATTTTTAAAGAGGATCAATTGAGGAAAGAGAATCAATAGACATCTTTATTTAGAGAAATATGTATAGTATTATTTTTATATATTACTCAATAAGTATAATTAGATTGCTTTGAATAATTGTAACATAATTAAGCTTTTCAAATATGTCTAAAAAAAAAAAAATACTTTGAATGGTTGAAATTTTGCAAAGTTTAATTGAGGATAATTGATTTATTTAAAGTATTTTGTTACAATTTTTGGAATTTTAGTTGCGAATTCTGAGAATGATTGAATTACCAAAAATAATAATATTTTAGAATTAATTCTAACATTTTGGAGAAGACAATTATGTTCGTGATTTTAGTGGAAATTCATCAAGAAAAAAATAAAAAGGGGAATTTTATTAGGTTTTTGAATTAGGATATAAAATTTTTTTAAGAAATTTAATTATTTTCGAAAATTAACATTAGAATATTCTTAAAAAAACTAATTATTGGAATTTTTATAATAATTCTTAGGATTTAATTATCTTCGAATAATCTAAATAAACATCCATGAAAATTTTTTTTGGATTTTGGAAAATTATTTAAATCAATTCAGAGATAAAGTTAAGTTAAAAATGTTGAAACTATGATTCCGAGGAGTAATATAGTACTCGCTAGATAAAAATCGATTTATTTATGTGGTATTTACGACCAAATTTCTCGACCCTGTCATTTCTGAGCGGGCGAAGTACTTGCCAGCGGCCACCGCCGAGCATAGCAGTCACCTCCGACCACGCGGGAACACCACCGAACAAACATTGTAGACTGTATGGCCTAAATCAAACTAAACCTATGGCGTTAACCAAGTTGACTTCTAATCGAGTTCTAACTGCGAGTTGCAATGCATGCGTTCCAGAGCAGATTCTGAGAGTTGCTTAATTAAACGTATATCTCATTATTTTGAATTATTCTCTATTTAAATTTTCAAAATATGCAATTAGGGAGGTTTTAAATAATAAAAGTTTCGTAAAACTTATTTGAAATAAACTAATATTTTTCCCTTGTTGTTATTACAATTTTCGAAAGCCAACTTTTGATAGTTGCTAATATAAAAAAAAAATTATTTCAATTTTGCCGGATTTATCAACAGTTTTCTTAAGTAGGGTCGTCGAAAACAGCCGTCGCCGCCGAACATAGCACCTGTCGTTAGCCGTACTCAGGCTGCCTTACTAAAAACAAGCTCGACTTCCGTTTCTTTTACTTAAGATTTATTTAAACTTCGAACATAAGTAAATATACAAATGGTTTTAAAATCTTTATTGAAATTTGGTGAATTATTGGAATTGTTTTTACTAGATTCTTTAAGTCTTTAGGAATAATGTGTTTATAATATTATTTGAAAATTGGGGACCGACTGAATCGGGCAAAGAAATTTTATTAGCAGTTCCTGAATAAATCGAACATCCGTTTAAGTTTCTCTAATACAAAGAATACAATAAGACTGAATTTTATTGGACTTATCCTCTTTTCGATTCAATCTGCTGGAAGAAAATTTTTGCCTCGAAGTATCTTCTTATTTTATTAAAACAAAAACATTGGGTTCTTTTTATTAAAACTCACGAACAGCTTAGTTAAGAGGACACCCCACATGGTTACAAATTCGTCACCTGGGATCAACGAACAAATCTCCTTGCCGCGCCTAATCACACTCATAGCACATTCGGCACTGTCACTTGAGGACTACTCATATGAACACATAGAAGAATCACATTCTATTTCTTCAGTGTGATCAGTAGTCACGCAACTTGCCGGAACCAATTCGCCACTATTCGAAGCCATTTCTTAAAAAAAAAAAAACACAATTAAAAAATAGGGAAATATCAATAAGGCACACGCGTGAACAATACAAGAGCTACGGAACGACTGCACAATACACACTATAGGTATAGGCATGAATCACCAGCCTCTGACGTGCTGATTAGTTACATATCACGATACACACGCATACATCAAGATTACTAAGAGGTACTGGACTGCTACGCACTGACACTGACATTACGTCACTAAACTGACGGTTCCCAATTGCGTTCGTACTACTTGGGGATGTGCGGGCACAAGGTTAAAGAAAATAAAATTGCCTAATCAGATCAAGTACCACTGAGACGATTTGGAAATGTACCATGCTGCGATCAAGAAAATTTGTTTCAGTAGTAAAGTAAAAAAATTAAAAATCTTTCAGTTCACATTTCAGTTGCAATTACGGAAAACCATTTTGCGATTATTAAATTTTTGTGTAATAAAAAATTAAGAATACAAAAGTTTATCGTAGCAATTGTTTGAGAAATTTTCTAGCAATTATTTCTTTGAAAATTTCCCAAATTTTCTGGAAGAATGTTCAATTTTCGATGCTAAAGCGAAAAATTAAAAAAAAAATTTACAGTACTTACATCGGAATTCAGAATCTTATAAAGAAAAATAATTAAATAAATAAATGAGGGCATGCTATTTTGTAAAACAGTTCTAAAAATGTATGCTTTCTGCTTTGCATTTGAAATTAAATTTTGAAAGCTGTTTTATGTTTTATATTTGAACATTTTTATGAAACCATTTAGTACTTAGTAAGTAATCGGGTTTGATATTCAATATGTTATTGCTGTATCCTGATTTTAATTATATAATCGGAACTTTTTTTTAAAAATTTTAACAATAATGTTAACCATTTAAAAGAAAATTCTCTGTTAATATCATTGTACTGCGAGGTTATTATGGAATAATAGTATAGCATTATAACAATAATACGCTGTCGCGTAATGCAATAACTTACGGAGAATAAAGGCTATTACTGAAGCCACTACTATTTTTACCCATAATATATTCAACATAAAATTGTATAATTGTTTTCGAAATATTGAAGAAATTTTGTTAATACATCGTCCTAGTATGTGCATTTCTAAGTTCAAGGCATCAGGGTTTTCGGGGACGAAAACTGGAATTTTCACGGTGGATTGTTAGAATACTAGTCTTCTAAAAAGTAAGTTAATTGACAACCATGTAGAATTAATTTAATTTTAAACCAACCCAAGCATATAAAAGCATCGCAACGCAGCGACGCTATGCTTGAGGATATTTGACACCCTGATAACGTCAAATATCTTACCGAGAGAATGCCTTTAGCTAAGAAATGCTTATAAAAATAGTTAGAAGGACAAAAGAAATTATTATTTCTTTTCTCCTTCTACTAAATAATAAATATAATAAATAGTTATTAATCATTATACCAGCGCAGTCAATACTGCTTACATCGAACCTTGCGGCAATATTATGCGGTAAATAATAAATGTAAAATTCTTTTCAAAATTTTCTGTAAAACATAAAAGGAGGCGCAATGCTGCAGCCAATATATATATTCCATTTGTCAATTACTGTCTACAACTAAGGAAATACACTGTGAGGTTGCGCGTGTGTGGGGATGGTCGGCGGCAACACACACATGCCTGTGCGCCGCCGCTTGTGAACACTAGCACACTCACTGGCTTCCCCGGCTACAGAACTAATACCTTGACGGCTTTTATGCTACGGACACCAATACAAGTGCGCTATGCTTGCCTCTAATCGCTGCCTGGTTGTGCGTAGAACTTTCCTCTCCCCTCAGGGCCCATAAGCTGTAGACTACAGCTTCAAAACAAACGCACGTGCGTTACAGCTGACGCAAACTACAAGGCAGCATGCCTTATGACACTTGAATTTATGAATCAAGTCAGATGCACATAGAAACAATTAACAATAGTTAAACATTTTGTTGTAAACATTGTTGTTACAACAAAATGCCGGAGGACATTACGTTGTATGTATATGTATATATATATATATATATTGCTCAATATGTAAAATGCATATACAAACAACCTATAAAAAGTAGGAACAATATAATTACAATAAATAAATTATATACATTATAATAATTAAGATAAATAATAATTTTATTAATTAAATAATATAATTATTATTTAAATTCTAAGTTATTTCAAATAATATTTCAAAAAGTATCATGTTAACAGACTGTTTCCGTTCTCACGGACCTACCGTGAGATCCAAAACGTCAGCAAAAACGCATAGACCAATGGGCCCCTGACTTACTCCTACTCCTAAAATCTTCCCCGCTTTGCACCAAAGGCAAGGGTTAGAGGCTTGTCGCAAAATCTCAATCATCGCAGTACGAATTCTCGCTTCTTCTCGAAGACACCTCTCCTGGGTCTAACCTAGAAAGTGTTTTGGGACAGAGAAATTTCGCGACAAAAAGCCCGTCCGCGACCCGGAACCCGATTTGCATGAATTAGGGCAGACGTTAAAATTTTCAAATTCTCTGAGCCGGTGGAGTCCAGTGCGGGCTGATTTGGTGAGATTTTGGAATTGTTAATCTATTAAACAGTTCTAAAATCTTGTTATTTATAACCGGCCGGTTGCATAGATATTGCCCGCGTCCGTCTCAAATATCGGTGGCCCACGAGTGCGATCAAAACCAATTATCGAATTATCGGTTGCATTGATATTGCCCGGACTAATTCGGTAAAAGGTAGATCCGCAGTGAGTTTACACAGTTGTGTGGGACGGCCGGTTGCATAGATATTGCCCGCGACCACTCACCACAAGTGCAATCTCGCAACCAAAGAAAATTGCGCGAATCTTACGTCGCGATTTTTGGTGAAAACAAGATCAAAAGAATTTTCGCCCGACGGATGCTTTGTGATTCGAAAGAGGAATAGCTCCGCCGGTAGTTTGTAAGTAAATAAGTATCGTTTCAATTTACATATTCTAACACACACACATTTTCTATTTGTAACACACTATAATCATTCTGTATTAAAAAGGTATTTTTCTATTCTAAAATAAATCATGTATTCATAGAATCAATTTCTTTACTTACCTAACTAAACCCTAAATTCAAATCATCTTAAAAATAGTGCATTTAACGAATCAGAAGGTAACTTTTAAAAGTAGGATAACGTCCCCACAAATTAAACAGAATAATAAAACATTCTGGCAGCTTGGTGCCTCCCCAAATCGAGATAAAGGGCCATCTCAAAAGCCTAATTTATAAATTTATTTCTGGTTTGTAACATTAAACAATATGCAAAAAGTTGCAACAAATTAATTTTAAAAAATATATTTTATTAATAAATACACTGCAAGCCCGATCAGCGGTCAGCTCCGGGGGTGCTCGACCGCTGATCGGGCGTAAACATATAGGACCGTACGAACTGTTTTATGATGGGTTACCATTACTTGACTACTGAATTTTTTTTTAAGGGGCCAGAGCGTCTTTAATGTATATGCTACTGCCACAACTTTTCGACTCCCTCATGGCCCCTCGCCCGCCCCATCTACAAACGACGTAAACAAGTGACCACTGATCGGGTGACCGCTGATCGGGCTTGCAGTGTATCAGTTTGTTTACATACGGAACAACTTGAAACTAATTCCCGGAATTAAATTAAAATTTGGACCCCACGGGGATCGAACCCCGACGCATGACCTAACCTAGTGCCTAAACTAACTGCCCTAACGACTGCGACTACCGAACCGACTTACATATTTCTGGATTCAACTGTCTATATAAAGAGCAACTGTAAAATAGTAAAATTCAATTACCAATATTATCAATAAATCAGAATAAACTGTTAAATAATTTTTATTAATTAATTATATTTCAATTAAGTCATAATAGGTTATGTGAATTAATAAAAATTAACATTATTAATTGAATCAATAATAAATTAAGTCTTAACTTTACAATTTGGAATGTTTCATAAACTATAATACGAATACAGATTAATAATAATTATTATTATATCTGCATTTAAAATGAATTTAGTATTTAATATTAATTTAATTTAACATTATAATTTATAATAATAATGAATTATTAATGCAATATTGAAATTTTTATAAATTTAAAATTTAAATTATTAATAATCATTATAGTAAGAAATTATTCTATTAATGATTAATAATAATTTAAATATAACTGTATTTCAATTATAATGCAAATACTTCTCATAATAAGTACTGACTGGTAATTTACTAATTACTAATATTATGAAACAAAATTTATAATTAATTAACTATATTAAATAATTACAAGTAAATATACATATATTAAATAATGTTAAAAGAATGGTCCGAATGTTTTGATTTATTTACCTACTTTTGCTGTATAATTAATTCAATAATTATACCAATTTGAAAAATGAGAACTTTTGTTAAGTTAAAAGAACAATTTTTATAATAGAATAATGTATTCTGAAATGTAAAAAATAAATTTGAAAGATTTTATATGTATATATAAATTTTTATGAGACTTTACCAAAATTAGAAAGATGTACCAAAATTTTTATAGGTTATGTGTTCACACATTTCAGAAATAGTCAAGAATTTCAGAAATGGTCACAGCTTCGAAAATGGTTGGAGTAAAGTGGGAGGAGCTTGGAAAGTATTTGGTTAGGAATGGTGAGAAACGTTCGAAAATGTCAGAAGTGGTGAGACTGTTCAGGAATGTTCAGAAATTCTGACCATTCATGACGATTCCTAATTTTATTTTTAGTAGGGCTATCAAAAGTTATAGTAAATCACACTACCGTCAGAGTGGCTCCACGCGCATGGCCCAAAAATATACCAATCTTTAAATCATGATATTCCTGAAAAAAATAATGTAAGAAACTTGAGAAATCTGCCGTTACACGGAGAGAGATTTTGTATTAATATTTGTTAAAATTGGCAATAGAATTTAATATATTCTTTTTCAATTTAGGGAAATCGTGTTTTATATTAAAAATTAATATTGTGCATATTAGTAGGCAGCCCTTAATATATTTTACAAAAATTAATAAAATTGTAATACAATTTAATAACCCTATATTAAAGAACCAGTAGAACCGGGTAGAATCAGGAGCCTACTTGCTTTAAGTTGGTTATTGTCACGTAAGTTCCAATTTCAAACCAGTAGATAAGTATTTTCAGCTGGTTTGAATTTGGAATGTCAAGTTTAAAATTGAACTGGTCTCAGTTTGAACATTACAGTCAACCGGAAATTCCAAATAGGTTACATTGTACAACATGAACTTGTTTCAACTTGGATATCGATTCACAATTGGAAATCCAAGGTGGTTACAATTGAACAGATAGTTTTGAAAAAAAATATTTGTGGAAAAAATAATAAAAAATTCTTATGACCATTAATAACTTTATATTCTTAGCACGCTCCAAACATACAAACATTTTAATTAAACTGGAAGAATTAAATTAAAACTTGAACCCTATGGGAATCGAACCCCGTACGTATGACCTATCTATCTAAACGCTTAACGACCGCGGCTACCGAATCGACGTGAGAAATATTTTTTGACCTGTCTATATAAACTGCAACTTTGGAAAACGTAATAAGTTTATGTAAAATATTATAATTTTTGTAAGTACCTATAAAAATACAAGCAGAAATTAAAATATTTATAGAGATTTGCAAATATATGATATTATGTAAAAAATATTAATTAAATATTTAATACATTTTTTCTCAAATGTCATTTGACCGCTTAGTAATTTTTTGCAAATATTTGCCAAAAAATAACATTAAGCGAAATAAAAAACAGAAAATTCGTAAAAATTAAAATTCCCAAAATGACTGGGCCAGACCAGCTCAACTGTGTTAAAAAATTTCATTGATTTTCTAAAATGTTAAAACTTTTATGAAAATCTGTAGTTCACAACAAAACAATAAAACACTCTTAACCGTTTTTTGAAATTTGAAATTTTTGTAATTTTTGCATTAACAAAATATTACAAAATTTTAAAATAATTAATAACTCAAAAGCCTTTTACCATAAATTAATAAAACTTACACTGATTACACAAAATTGTTCACTCTCTTACAAGAAAATATTAGCATGATTGTAAATTTAAAAATTTCATATTTTTAATAACAATTTTATAAATAATTTGAATTATTTATGTGTTCTACCCCTCCATAATTGCAATGAAACTCATAGGAGGTATAGTCATAGTAGTCTCTTTTTGAAGACCCTAATAAAAAATTTTCATTTTGGAATGTACATAACGTATTTTTTAATAAAAACGCGCGTCCATTCCACAATGGGAAAAATGTGATTGTCGTGGAAAATTTAGTCTAGACGTTACAATTATTATTTGTTTTTTATAAATTTTTTTTAAATAAAAGACTGAATTTTCCACAACAATCAACTTTTTCCCACTGTGGAGTTGGCGCGCGTTTTTAATAAAAAAAATTCGTTATGTACATTCCAAATTGAAAATACCAACATTTTTTTTGGGGGGTTTCAAGAAGAGACTACTGAGTATACTTCCTATGAGTTTCATTGCAACAGGAGCGGTCGAACACATAAATAATTAAAATTGTTTATAAAATTACGGAATTTTTAAATTTACAATCATGCAAATATTTTCTATTAAAAGAGTGTAAACAATTTTGTGTAAATAGTGTAAGTTTCATTAAATTATTGTTAACGGCTTTTAGGAGTTATTAATTTTTTTTAAATTTTGTAATATATTTTGTTAATCCAAAAAAATAACAAAAATTTTTTCAAAAAAACGGTTAAAAGTGCTTTATTGTTTTGTTGTGAACTACAGATTTTCATAAAATTACAAAATTACAAATAGCAACAGTAACAAATTCATAAAAATATCAATTCGAGAAATGCAAATTCGCAAAAATAAAATTATCAAAACAACAATTAGCAGAAATAATGATACACAACAAAGCAGTTTCGCAAAAAATAACAATTAGCAAAAGTATCTAACAATTTGTAAAACTGTCCATTGCGAAGAATGCAAGTTTGCAAAAATAACAAATTTGAAAAATAACAGTAAACTAAAATAAATATTTGTAAAATGTAAATTTGCAATAATAATTCTTTGCAAAAATGACAATTTAAAGAATTCCAATTAGCGATTAATCAAACTCTTTAAATTTGAACTTGAAATTCCAAATAGAATGCATCCCCGATTCAAATTAAACCAAGATGACATTAATCCTTCACTGTGCTATATAAATTTGGAGTTGGAAGTTCCAAACTCAAGCTTGTTGATTTTTAATTTAACAGGACAAGTGAAATGTAGTATTCGAGAATCCAAATTGAACCAAGTAGATACTTAAACTTAATTTTGTATTTGGAAATGCAAGCTGATACTTGTAGTACGTGCGAACTTGGAAATACAAGTAGAGATGATAAGATTGGAAATCCATGTTAAAACAAGTCGAAACAAAAATTGAAGAGGACAATCCAAGATAGAACCATTTCAATTTTATCTTGGATATCCGTTTCAGTTACATAAATAAGATTTCCAAGTTAAAACCAGTAGAATTGCTACACGGAAAAGTTTTTCAATTTGGAAAGCAAGTTGACACCAGTAGATCCATGTTCAATTTCTACTGGTCTCAACTGGTTCTTTAATATAGTGAAAAGAATTATAATTTTTAAAAATGACTATATTAAAATCGCAGTCCGTGAAAGTATCGAAAGAATAAGAAAAATTGAAATAATTCTTTTAAATTTTAGAATAAAATACATATTTCAATCTTTAATATAGTCAATACTAAAAATTATGAGTAAGTCGAAAAGGACAGAAAATAAAAAGACGTAAGAAGGAGGAGGATAGAATTATCGTTTCGAAAGTATTTCGCACACACACAAATGAGCTAACGCAAGCATCATACTATACAAACACAAACTATATACAATTTCGGAGATCTATGTTAAAACCTATAAACGCATACAAATAAACTTAACTTAAATACAAATAAACGCAATAACGCACGCACGCTGTACATTGGGAGATACAGTTCTCAACTTCCTTATATACTAAACTCGAGAAATTTTCTGAACTTGTGAGAAAGTGATATTTTCTCCATATTTTGTTTAAAAAAGTTCTTAATTTATTTTACATTATAAATACATACTTTTGTATGCTGGGTCAAAATTTTATTCATAAATGTTTATCATAATACTGTTTTTAAAATTGTTTGTTTCTGGAAAATGATTTCTATTGAAATTATATCCAATTTTTCGTTATATGTATAAAGAAACCCATCATTTAATTTATTGGCATAAGAGAATGCATCATTTCCTAAATCAGTTTTTTAAATACCTTCCAATGTCGTAATTCATCTTCGTACACAGAAAAAAATTAATATCTAAACTTGAAATAATATTAATCTGAAATCCAATGAAGTGTAAGTATGTCTAAAATAGACATTATAGTCACCATTACTGTGATAAGTTGTGTTTGATTCTGTCAAACTTTATACCAGAAAACGCCATAAATTCACATCTCTGATTTAGAGATTTGTTAATTTCACAACTTTTCTGATGTAAATTATATTGCGTTTTAAGTTCATCAGTGTCAAAGAATATTTAAACCATTTTAATTAATTAGGTATTAATTTTATATTTTAAATGCAGTTTCATTCAAAGTTTCCACTTTCCATATTTTACGAATGTTTTTCGCGTTATCACGTAGGACATATTTATATTTATTAGTATTTTCAGGTTAAACTTTCTTTTTACACTTGAAAACCTAACCTATATTGAAAGCTGTACTAAAACATGTTTTTTTATTAAGAAATAGAAAAAGAATGTTTATATTGTGTGATGTTGAGATAATTTGATTCAAATAAAGAAATTAAATAATAAAAAATTCATATTATGTTCAAAAAATGTCCAATTTTTTATGATTGTCAATGGATTTGTTTATAAGTTTATACTAAAAGAAAAATATACATTCTTTGAATAATTCTCAGTCTAGTTTGTGATAAATTAATTTTGTATTACATCGAGTTATTACAAAAAAAGGCGCATGAAAACTCTCCAATTTTTATTTTCCGAATCTTTATTTTATCGAAATTCTTTTTATCTAATAAGAATTAATTTTTTTTTTTTTTTTTTTTTGCTTATGGAATTTTAGGAAATCTGCCTACAGATACCTTGGATTCCGCGCTCCAAGGTTATGTGGGGTTGGTATGATAAAACAAAAGGAAATAAAAAAAAAAAGAAAAATAAATCTATAAAAAATTAAATTTAATACACTAGCGAAAGAAAGAAAATTTTTTATAATATTCAAATAACCGAATTATCATTTCTAAAAATTATTATTTTTCAAATTTCTTATTAACACTAATATTTTCATTTTCGAAATTTCAATTTTAATAAATATTATTTTATAGATTTGTTAATAATTATAATAATTATGTTCTCAAATTATTATTCAATATAATTTTAATATTACCGAATTACTAATTCTTAAACAATTTATTGTTCCTAATAATATTTTTTTATAATGTGTAAATGTTCTAAATTCTAAAGTCTCTAAATTTTATTTTATCGAAATATCATTTGTTATAAAACTTTTTTCTTATAAATGTTTTTCAAAATAATTTTAACTTTTTCGAATTAACATTACTCATAATTTTCTTTACTCCTAATCATTCTTCTTTATAATTACTATATTTTCTAACTTGTATTTCTTCTAACTATAACTTTACCGAATTGTCACTTCTTATAATTATTATTATATCGAAATAGTATTGTTCAAAATTTTTGTAATATCTAATCATTTTTTATATGATTTTCTTTATTGTATAATAACCAATTTTTATAATTTTATTTTATTCAAATAATTATTTCGTATAATTTTTTTCTTACCGAAATTATATTTTAAATAATTTTTTTTAATCGATTTTTTATTTTTCCTAATATTCATTTTTCAAATAATTCTTTTTCATAATTTTTATATTTCCTAATTCGTATTTTACATAACATACCAAGAAGACTATATACAGGAGGAACAACTCGAGTAATTCCGATGGTCCCGATTTTAACGGACGATTGGGTGTACTACCCCGAGGCGCACTAGTCTTCTGCACATCTCAACACATGCATAACTGTGTATATTTTATATATATTCCATCTGACAGCTGTAACAGCTGCAAGTTTTTATTATCCCCTTATATTGAATAATAAGTGTAAATATTAAGTGAACTTAATATTTTTAATACAGAAATTTCTAATAAAAGTGAGAAGTGTATTTAACACTAGTGTTTTTAATTATGATTCGTATTGATGAAGAGTGTTAATTTAAATAATAAAAGTTGTAATGGGATTTTCATAACCATTTTTTATCTTACAATAAAAAAAGGGTATGTTATATTATAAATTATTATCTATCCTATTGTAATATATAATTTATTATATATTTATTATTGCTGCAATTATATTTATTTCTGTTATAGCATTGTATTTGAGGTTAACCATAACCTCCAAAGAGGAATTTTTCCAACTGAACTAAGTTTTCGGATTTAACGCTCTACGATATTTCAAAGATTTTAAAAGAGATTTATAAATTATAAAAACTAATAAAGATGAAATCAAGCAAAAATATTTCAGAAGATACAAACTCTTTTATGGCATTTCATTTAGTGTTTTCAAAATCAACTGTCACAGAACTTGCACATAACCAAGAAAATTGTAAACAAAACAAACACACATTATTTAAAGATACACAGATAGAGTTTATACAGTTATGCATGTGTTGCGATGTGCAGAAGACTAGTGCGCCTCGGGGTAGTACGCCCAGTCGTCCGTTAAAAACGGGACCACTGCTCTCTATGAACAAGCAGGCGAGTTGGTTCTCCTGTATATAGTCTTCTTGTAACATACTAACATACATTTTTTCTAAGATTTAAATTCTCTAATTTATTATTTTCCTAACCTATAAATGTCATAATAAGAATTGCACCGAATAGTTATTTCACCTACAGAATATACGGTTTCGACGTTTCCGATCTCTGAAGAATATGGCGCCAAATTTGAAAAAAGTTTATTAGTTTATTATTTAAAAATTAATTATTACAAATATTGTTTAAACCAATTAACTACGCTAAATATCATTAGGGAAATTGTTTTAAACAATATTTGTAATAACTAATAATTGTTATATAATAAAATAATAAACTTTTTCAAATTTGGCGCCATATTCTTCAGAGATGGGAAACATCGAAACCGGATATTCTGTAGGTGAAATAACTATTCGGTGCAATTCTTATTATGACATTTATAGGTTAGGAAAATAATAAATTAGAGAATTTAAATCTTAGAAAAAATGTATGTTATGTAAAATACGAATTAGGAAATATAAAAATTATGAAAAAGAATTATTTGGAAAAATGAATATTAGGAAAAATAAAAAATCGATTAATAAAAAATTATTTAAAATATACTTTCGGTAAGAAAAAAATTATACGAAATAATTATTCGAATAAAATAAAATTATAAAAATTGGTTATTATATAATAAAGAAAATCGTATAAAAAATTATTAGATATTACAAAAATTTTGAAAAATACTATTTCGATATAATAATAATTATGAGAAGTGACAATTCGATAAAGTTATAGTTAAAAGAAAAACATGTTAGAAAATATAGTAATTATAAAGAAGTGTGACGAAGTATCGTCACTTGAATTTCGCGCCTTTTAGGGTTAAGAGAGGAAATGGGTCCGAGGGCACCGGCGTTGGTGCTAAGAGCACGTTTCCGTGTGCGAATCGGTCACTTTTGAAATATCGTCGCGACTCTTAGCACCTGTCCTTAACCAGTGGAGCTAGTTGTCTGTTTGAGTTTAATAAAGTGTTTAACTGAATTGAGTATTGTTTTAATTATCGGCCCTTCTGCCAGCATTCTACGGAGGAACCGGAATTGTGGAAAAGGTATTTCTTAGGTGAGTTTACAAGAGTTTAATCGAATGAGTCTAATCGTCGCCAAGCATTCGGCGGTCACGATCTCAGCCCGAGCGGAATTTCCCCTTTGATTTTGTTGTATGTTTAAGTTGATGAGTTTAGTCACATTTTCTTTGCTTTAATTTTTAATAATTAGAAAACTGTCACAAATGGCGCCCAACGTGGGGCCCTGTTGGGATTTTAAGACTCGTTTGATGGTTTTTATACCATGTCAGCGTCTGGTGGAATAAAGTATTTTATTTTCACCGTGAGCCTTAAGTGTGAATTGTCAAAAAGGTTAGTTTTAATTCTAATCTATCGAGGGTTCCTTTTGTTGCTTCCTCATGAGGAAGCTTTGCATTGGTGACGATTTTCAATTTTTCAAAACAAGGTTATATGGACTCATTTTCATCTAGAACATATGTATATTCAATTATGAGCAAATGTCCAGATGTATGTGTGTGTGTATGTATGTGTGTATGTGTGTGTGTATGTGTGTATGTGTGTGTGTGTGTATGTCACAAAAATTGTGTACAAATTATCTCAGACAAATTTTGATGGATTGTCCTGAAATTTTGCAGGTTTATTGCAGTCATTAATACCTGAAATCTGACACAAGGATTTTCAAAAATATGTACAAAATTTTTTTTTATACAATTTTTTTAAAATTCAGAAAATTTTTTTTTTTGTATTTTCTGAAATAATTTTTTTATTTGTTAATATTTTTATTAATTATTCTCAAAATTACATTCCTGGCAAGAAAACGAATCGATTGATGTATACAAAGTATATATTTTATCAAAATTTATAAAATTAATAAATATTTTTCCTTTTCACAAAAAATTCAAATTTGGTATTTTTTTCATAATTAATTTAATATTAATATTAATATTTTGAAATGATTATTCTATCATAAAATAGAAGCAATTGGCAAATGAAAGTGTAAATTTCACCAAATATTTATACAACAACTTATAAATGATTTATATAATTTTATTTTTAACCAATCTTCTGGACGAACCCTTTTGTACATAATTTTTCAAAAGTTTGCAAAACCGCAATTTTTATATATTGAGGAAGCTTAATGGTCATAAAATGAACAACTTGTTTTTGTTTTGTGTGGTCGAATAAGGAAAAATCTCAGAGGATTTTTCACGATTTTAGACCAGTTTCCGGTTTGATTTTTGCTGGCGTCGCTGAACATGTGCTCGGCGTGACGTCATTTCCTTCGAGCTTGCGCATTGTGGGCAATGAACGCAGTGGTTTTTCAGCGCCGTGAAAAGTAGTCCGTGTGTGGTAAAATCGCCAAGAGACATTGGTCGTTCCACACCAAGCGAACCACGGAATAGTGTTAGACTTTATTTTTCTTTTTGTACACGGGTTAAGGGTAATAAATTCTTTTTCCTTTTATTCGCCCTGAGAGGAAAATCAAGTTGTTGTAGTGTGTAAACGTGTTCAAGTAATTGCGACATATTTTAAGGTTAGTGAGAGTTTTTTTTTCGTTTCGTATAGAGTCATGGGGCGTAAGAGAATACGTTTCGACAAATGCGAAATTATTTAAGAGTAAAGTTTCCTTTGAATTTTGGGTTAGAGTGCCCTTGAAATTTAAAATTTATTTTTCTCCGTGAGTTGTTACTTGATTCGCCAAGTGGTGATTTCAGCGTCGGCCATATTGCGCGGAAAATGTGAAGACGCGTTGCGTCATTTGACGAAAATTTAAGTCCAACGGGAAGTTAGTTTATCTTGTGCGAGTGATTTTTGAATTAATTCGTGTGAAAAGAAAGGAATAAATTAAGAAAAACATATGTTTTTTTTATTTTTCATACGAAGAGCGGAGAGAAATTAGAAATGGTACCAGTATCTAACTGGAATAATTTTATTTAATTATTATTTTTTTTTCTTTTCTCTCTTTTCGGGTGTTATTGTTTGTGTTGTTTTTTTTTCTTTTATTCTGATCATTGGTAAGATACCCAATAAATTGTCAGCGCCATGGATTCATATCAGCGTCAGATCGCGCGTTTATTAGGGAATCGCGATGTGCGTGTGTTATGGGATACGATTAGTAATACACCGATAGCCGAAGTGAAGTCAGAATTAGAGAAAAATCAAGCGAGTGTAAGGGGAACGGTACAGGTCTTACGTGAACGTCTTCTACGTTTGAGAGCAAGGGTATTGTTTAGTGAAGTGGTTTACGTGCCGTGGTTAGAAAGGTATGACACAGCCGATTCCGTTTACATCTTTACGTTAGAGGGAACGTCACCGGCAACGAATAGGCCTCTGGTAGAGTTGTCAGCGTTCGAGAATAATAGTGGTGAGGTTCAAGAAAACAGGGAAAGGGAAAATCCTGAAAATAACCAGGCGGTGGGTGGGGTATCGGAGGTAGAAAATATTTCTATAAATTCCAATACAGAGGCGAGGGCTCGGAGTGCTGCCAGCGTTGGTCCGTCAATAGGTGCAACAGTAGTGAATACTGAAGAGCAGCCATCAGTGACTACCACAACGGCATCAAGCCGATCAGCGTCTCCCTCACAAGTATCGTGGTTGTTGCCTTCTTCTGGGAGAACAACCCCAAATATTTCCCCGAATGTTTTTACTATGAGTCAGGTGGACGCCAGGATACACTATGACCCGTGTATGGGAGCTTTCTTCGCTCAAAATAGAAATTTGAGTTGAATTGGGCTCATCAAAAGGCATCTTTTGAAGTTCCACGTGATGAGGGTAGGAGTGAGCAACAAATGATTGCACCGAGTACTGTTGCAGCCGACGAGGGTCGAATACTGGCACGATACCGAAGAGAGGAGGTTATCAGCGTTCACGTCAAAATTCTCCATCGGAAATTGACGAACAGAGAAAGGCTCGCCTACCTACCGCAACGAACGACCGCAGGAAGTTATTGAATCCCCCAAAGAATGGCACAGAAGGAGTAGGGGGGAGGAGAATAACGACACGAGAAGAAGTCAGCGCGTCAATTCAGAGGTTTTCGAAAGTGAGACCCAGTTTCGAAATACTGATGAGCTCGGAGACCGAGACAATTATCAGCGTTATTGGGACACTATTAATAGAGGTGGAGAGTATCAGCGTACGAATAGGATTAATCCAGACCGTGAGCGTAGTAGATCGGTGTTGCCATTATCGTCTGAAGAGTCGCAATCAGAAGATGATGCGGGTTATACGCACTTACATAACAGGCACAGTCATAGCTCGTTGAACAGAGCGGTTCCTCGGGTAGTTAAACGGCTTAAAGACTGGGATGTAAGATTTTCGGCAACTGATAAAGAAGACCCTGAAGAATTCCTGGAATTGTTGGAAGATTGCAAGAATGGCAATCATATCAGCGACCAAGATTTATTAAGCGCTCTCCCTAGTGTTTTCCGGCGAGAGGCAAGCCGTTGGTTCCACATTTGCAGAAGAGTGATTGACTCGTGGAAAACGTTCAAGAAACTATTCACTAGAGAATTTTCTGCGCCTATGGATGAGGAAGATATTTGGGATGAACTTAGGTCACGTACTCAAGCTAAAGGCGAGAAGATTACAACGTATCTTTTGAGTTTGCGGCTTATTTCGGATCACTTTAGACACCCGATTTCGGATCGAAAAATGAAAAGTCTTCCGCAGTCATGTCAGCGTCCGCGAACCCTTCTCAGGCGTCAGCAAAGCCTTGGACTCCAAGTCAGAGGAATGCTACTACTTTAGGGAAGAGTGATGATTCAGCAACGGCAGAGAAAACGTCATTTTCAGGAAGTTGTAACATTTGTAAAATAGTGGGTCATCGATCTCACGAATGTCCGCTAAGAGTGTGTTATAACTGCAACCGAAAAGGTCATTATGCCGCAGAATGTAAGGAGAAGACTAAAAAAGCGACAAATGAATCTTGTCAGGTTTGTGGTACCAGGGGGACAGTGTTTTCACGTTGTCCCAACTGTGTGGAAGTAAGAGAGATGTTGGGAAACGAGAAAGGGGGGGGATAGTGGCTTTATCCTCCCCAACCGAGAGTGCTGGGGCCAATAGTAGCGTACTAGATGGTTCCAATGATATTTTTCTTCACCTACAAGCCATGGAGTACTCACAGGAGACTGATGAGAAATCAACCAACTGTCAGCGTCCCATGGAGCAATGTAATGAAGAAGAGCTCGGCGATGAGGAGTTGTTTTCCCTTTCTAATCGAGAGGAAACGACTCCAGTACCGAATGTGAGTCGTCTACATGGAGAACTTGACATTAATGAGGGTGTACTTCATGGGGACATTACGGAGGTGGTACCTCCAACTGAGAGTGTTATTTCAGCGAGAACTATGGAACCCGTTTCTTCCAATATCAGCGTCCAATTCGGTGCAGATCGAGGATCAGCTTGTCTGGACGAGGAAGGGAGAGAAGCTACAAAGAGTGTAGCTGGTAACCTTTTAGAGAACGAAGTCATAGATGGGTCCAGTGTGGAAAATCGATATTTTCTCAAGATTATCATTGCTGATCAACCTTATATGGTGTTGTTTGATCCGGGGGCAATGATATCTGTGGTCGGTCCAAAGCTTGCTGAGAAATTTAGAGAGAAACTCGAAGCTACGGATTCTGCTTTAATGAGTGCTCTTGGTGGGTCTGTAAAGACTTTGGGAAAGTTAAGATTGTGGCTAACTATTGACGGTTGCTCTCAATCGTTTGAATTCAAGGCCATTAATTCCTTAACGCAGGATTTAATCCTAGGCATGGATTTTTGTCGTGCTATGGATATGGACGTACAGCTGGGAAAAGGTCTTTAACGGATTAAAGGTCGTGAGTGGCATGAGTTTGCAACTCAGTCGTGTCAGCGTTCAGATGGGGATATGCAAGCGGAATGTGCTGGAATTTGTGAGTTGTCTAGTGATCAACGGCAACAAATCCAGGATATAGTGAATGAGTTAGTGCTACCTCAGGGTGATGAACACGGGATGACAAATTGTACTGAGCATCATATCAGCGTCACGGATCAAACGCCTATAAGACATCGACCTAGGCGAATGTCTCCCAAGATACTAGAATGGTTGATACAAGAAGTTAAGAAGTTGTTGAAGAGCGGCATTATTGAGAGAGCATCGAGTGATTGGGGAACGGCGCCGGTGGTGGTAAAGAAAAGTGATGGTTCGTTACGATTATGTTTCGATTTTAGGGACTTGAACAAAGTCACAGTCAAAGAGCTTTACCCTATCCCGAGTATTGATTCGATTCTGGATAAACTGCGTAGGGCACGATATATTTCAAAAATAGATTTGAAATTAGCGTATCACCAGGTACCTTTGTCAGTACCGGGTACCGGGTCTGGGGCATTTCCAGTTTAAGAGAATGCTGTTCGGGTTGATGAATGCTCCGATGACGTTTCAGCAACTGATTGACGATTTGTTCGGTCCGAGATTTGAGCCAGTCGTGTTTGGATATCTCGATGACATAATTATTGTTACTAATGATTTCGAGGAACACGTAGTTTGGTTAAAGAGGGTTCTGAAGAAATTAGCAGAGGCCGGTCTTGTCGTCAACCCAGCAAAATGCGAGTTTGGTTGCTCGCGAGTTACGTATCTGGGATACGTTCTGGATAGAGAAGGTTTGCGTCCTGACCCCGAGAAGATTGCGCCAGTAGTGAATTATCCGGTTCCCCAGAATTTGAAGCAATTGCGTCGTTTCTTGGGTATGGTAGGATGGTACTCGCGTTTTATTGAAAGGGATAGTGAGTTGAAATTACCATTATTGCGTCTTTTACATAAAGGGAGAAAATGGGAGTGGGGGACAGAGCAGGACGAGGCAGTGAACGCACTGAAAGCCAAGCTAGTGTCAGCGCCAGTGCTGGCTAGACCAGACTTTTCCAAACCATTTTCTATTCAGTGTGATGCCAGTGATTACGCTATAGGAGCTGTGCTTACCCAAGAGTCGGAGGATGGTGAGCATCCTATTTGCTATATTAGCAAGACTTTGTCAGCGTCAGAGAGAAACTATAGTGTTACCGAAAAGGAATGTCTCGCTCTGTTGTGGTCCATTAAGAAATTTCGACCATACGTGGAGGGTTATAAATTTACCGTTATAACTGACCACAGTGCGTTGCCATGGTTAAGAAATCTCAAGGATCCAGTTGGACGCCTGGCTAGATGGGCGTTAGATATGCAACAGTGGGATTTTGAGATTAAACATCGCAAAGGAGCAAATCACCACGTTCCAGATGCATTGTCATAGGAAGTGTCCTATTCTGTTTCCTTTTTCCGGCGAGGAACAAGGATGGAAATTGGTCGTTCCGAAGGAGCACCGAGAGCGTGTGTTAAGAGAAGCTCACGAAGGACTATCAGCGGGTCACCTAGGTATTGAGAAGACTTATGGTCGGGTGGCAACCGAGTACTATTGGCAGGGTATTTGGTTTGATGTCCACAATTTTGTGCAAGCGTGTTCAGTATGTCAGCGTCATAAAGTGTCTCAGATAGGACCTCAAGGTCTTATGGGACAAAGAGTGGTCGAACAGCCATGGATGGTAGTGGCGGCGGACTGCATGGAGTTTCCGCCGAGTAAAAGTCAAAATAAGCACTTGGTGGTCTTCCAAGACTTGTTTTCCAGGTGGATTGAAGTAAAGCCGATCAGATCAGCTGATGGAAAGTCCATTGCGCGTGCATTCGAGGAGTTGGTTTTGTTCCGATGGAACACTTCACGTTTTCTACTGACTGATAATGGCAAGGAATTTGATAACAAGTTCCTAAAAACCACTCTTGAGGAGTATGGGGTTAAGCATTTGACTACCCCCCCCCCCTACCACCCACAGGCGAATCCGGTGGAGCGAAGTAATAGGGTCCTAAAGACGATGATTGCTTCATTTGTCGGCGTCGATCATCGAGACTGGGACAAGCATGTCCACGAGTTTCGCCACGCAGTGAACACGGCTGTTCAGTCTTCTATCAAAACGTCCCCAGCCTTTTTGAATTTTGGTCGACATCCGGAACCGGTCAAAAGTTTACGTCGTGAAGTCGAAAATCAAAATTCTGTTCAGCGTCTCGACCCCGAATTATGGATAGATCGAATGAAGCGTGTCGCAAATAAAACGTTTTATTCCACCACGCGGTCAGGCGGTTGGTTGAATTATTGTTTACATGTATTATGTTTCAGATCGGTAGATGCCTGCTCGTCGAGTGTCCCCATCGTTGGATCGTAAACCTAAGAGGAGATTACATTCCGTCAGTGGAGGAAGAATTGAAAGTTCCGGAATGTGGCGTTGGGGCAGCATGAGGACGAGAGGATTGCCCGATAGGAGTCAATATAGACCACGAAAACGTACGATTCCAGAGTTTCAACCTCCAGAGGTTCAAACGATGAGCCCACTCGCATCAATGATTGACCAAGTGCTGAAGGACTGGGAGGATGAAGTTTCTTCAGAAGAAATATTGGATGTGGTGGGAGAAGGAGAACCAGTTGCCTCTGAGCAGTCCGTTGGAACGGAGGAAGCGGTAGGGCGTATAAACCTTCCTTCCATTGTCGAAGTAGAGTTTCGACCATCCCGTGAGCTAGACGATTCGAGGAAAAATGTGTCAGCGTCGTTGCCGTCGAATGAGGTCGTAGTCGAATCAGTTGTGGAAGTACCTTCATCTACTGTCAACGATGTAGTCCAAAAGTTGGAACTGCCCAAGGAAACGGCCCAATTCCTAAAATGAAGTGTTCTTCGAAGTCGTCGTCAAGAAAAATCAAGATTAAGGAACATAAGCGGCGTTCCAAGGATACCGGGGGTTTGTCAGCGTCTAATCATTTGGAAAAGATGCCTATCAGGCATGGTTCTGAGGTGGACAATATTGCGCGTGGAGCAGATGAAAGTTTTCAACGTTGGGAGAGCCGTTGTGCGGTCAAGGAACTGGAACAGGTGGTTGGTTCGGAGCCGAGTGGTACTTTGGAGGTACTGAGGTATCGTCAAGAGCGTGAGAAGATTCATCGAGACACTAACCCTTTGTCAGCTTGGGATTATGTGGGTTCGAGAAGTAAATCGTCCCTTGATAGCGTGTCAAAGAGTCAAGCTCAATCTGGTTCCGAGGAGCTGCCTGATTACGCAACGGCTCCTACCATTCGGTCAGTGGCGGTAGAATGTTTGGGGGAGTGGATATAATTCCCACCGACCCAGAGTTAGATCCGCCACCCGGTGCTTGCCACAACTGTTGGTCACTGAAACATTTTCTCAGAGATTGTCCTCATAGCCGTAATGTATTTTGTCAAAACTGTGGTCGTTGGGGAGTGGTGATGATGGATTGTCCCAGGTGTGGACGTGTTCATCGCAGGTACATGAATGTTAAATTTGGGAACAAGGCCTATCAGATCTATGTCAGCGTCTCAACCTGAGTCTGGAATTTCAACGTTTTCTACAGGGACAACCAGCATTCTCAACGAGCTGCGGGAATTGGACCAAAGATTGCAGGGAGTTCCAGTAGAATTAGCGAAGGAGATCCGTTTGCGATTTTTGGAACAATTGAACAAACGAGCGACCTTTTAAATTTTTTTTATATATTATTTAAGTTTTCAGATTATTTGTTTTTTTTTTGTTTAGATCGTGATTTGTCGCGAACTTTTTGTCGAATATTTTCTTTCGAGTTTGTTACTTATTTGTATTAAGGCGATAATTGGTGTTACGTTTCACATTTTTAAACTCGAGGCAGCCTTGCAACGTGAAGTTGATTATTTTATTTTGTTTAAAACAGTACTATGTTTATTTTCGTTTTTCGATCGCCCGAGTTACAAGTTGCGTTTTTTGAAATGTATAGTATTACTTACCATATCGTCAAGTATTATTGTGATGGCAATATTAAGGGTTAATATTGGCCAAGAAAGGGGGAATTGTGACGAAGTATCGTCACTTGAATTTCGCGCCTTTTAGGGTTAAGAGAGGAAATGGGTCCGAGGGCACCGGCGTTGGTGCTAAGAGCACGTTTCCGTGTGCGAATCGGTCACTTTTGAAATATCGTCGCGACTCTTAGCACCTGTCCTTAACCAGTGGAGCTAGTTGTCTGTTTGAGTTTAATAAAGTGTTTAACTGAATTGAGTATTGTTTTAATTATCGGCCCTTCTGCCAGCATTCTACGGAGGAACCGGAATTGTGGAAAAGGTATTTCTTAGGTGAGTTTACAAGAGTTTAATCGAATGAGTCTAATCGTCGCCAAGCATTCGGCGGTCACGATCTCAGCGGAATTTCCCCTTTGATTTTGTTGTATGTTTAAGTTGATGAGTTTAGTCATATTTTCTTTGCTTTAATTTTTAATAATTAGAAAACTGTCACAGAAGGATGATTAGAAGTAAAGAAAATTATGAGTAATGTTTATTCGAAAAAGTTAAAATTATTTTGAAAAACATTTATAAGAAAAAAGTTTTATAACAAATGATATTGCAAAAAAATAAAATTTAGAAACTTTAAAATATAGAATATTTACACATTATAAAAAAAAATATTATTAGGAACAATAAATTTTTTAAGAATTGGTAATTCAGTAATATTTGAATTATATTGAATAATAATTCGGGAATATAATTATTATAATTATTAACAAATCTATAAAGTAATATTTATCAAAATTGAGATTTCGAAAATAAAAATATTAGTGTAAATAGGAAATATAAAAACTAATAATTTTTAGAAATGATAATTCAGTTATTTGAAGATTATAAAAAATTTTCTTTCGCAGTATTAAACATTCTGTTGATTAGTCATTCAAAAAAATAATGTTTTTGACAATTATTCTTTTGATTACAAGAAATTATAATTAATTCTTATTAGATAAAAAGAATTTCGATAAAATAAAGATTCGGAAAATAAAAATTGGAGACTTTCCATGCGCCTCACAAAAAATACGAATTATATAAATATGCAACTAAAATCTTTAATAGTTTATTCTAATAATATATTAGATTTCAATTTATTGAAATAAGTTGATATTTTAGAACTATATGTTCTATGTCATAAAATTTGAGATTTATAATATCATTTTAAGGCATAAAAATGCGAATTCTTAACACTGCTAATATGCAGATTAGATATAACTCTAAATTTCAGTTTTACAGATCTGTTCAAATCACACATCCGATTCCAGTGATAGTTTATGCCTAAATCTCATATATTAAATCTCTACTTTAGAGATTAATTTTTTTCCGTGTAAATTTTGAAAGCTCTCAAATGCTCATTTAAAAGACAATGGACTATGCATTTTACTACAATTAGGAAATCTTCATTGTCGATTAAAATTATTGAATGAACAAAATAAAATTGTTCACCCAATTCCGACACATTTTGACACATCAAATTAAAATGTTTTGGGGTAAACACAACGTGCACATGTTGCTACGAGATGTTTGACTCGGATAATTTCGGTACTGCTCGTCTGAAATATTCGGCTAATCTCGGACAGCTTCGTAACCGCTCTACGTCAGCCTGACGTCAGCCCATAGCCTGCTATGACCTGCTACTAAGTAGGCTGGTCATAATTTTTATTATAGTCCATAATACTATTCATTACTAAATTAACAATTTATGTAATTCTTCGATAGTATTTAGTATAATCATCTGGTAATACTTTTTACTATTGCATACTTTCTTACTTATAATATTAAAATTTCTTATTGACTATTTCAATTTCTATTACTTCAGAATAATACAAAGTAATAATTTGATTATAAACTTTCTTCAAAATGGTAATATTAATTCATAAATGTACATGATTTCCCCAAATTGCAATCGGTTTTACTAAATACTAATATAATAATACGAAATATTAAAAAAGAATCTCTCTCCGTGTACAAGACCCACGACAAAAATTACGAATCCAATGTTAGATTTTCAAACTTCAAAATGTGCCCAATATAACGGACGACTTTTTTGAAAATCGATCCAATTTTCCTAAAACTTGATAGTCGGGTATGGCATTAAAAGAATGGATGATTGTGAATAAACGGCCCTCTTCAGGGACACCAATTACTTTTTACGAAAGAATTTTATTAAGGTCGAAATTAAGGTCGAAAATGATTTTTTCAAACTTATTCAAATATTATATTATTCTATAATAGTAAATAATAGTATTTTCCCAAAAATCCCAGTAATTGGAGAAATCGCAGTAATTGGCGCGTTTACCCTATATGTACAGATTTCTAGCGCGTCAGGTTAAAGAGAAAAAAATCAGTCAGAGAAGCAGGCACAATGCGCCTACATCATAGGGTTTCGTGGCCTAAAATGACAAAAAACAAATAACTAATAATTTATTTAAAAATTTTTTTTGTACTTAAGATTGAAAATTTTTTTTATTAACGGTTGCCATGGCAACGGTTTTTATGGCAACCATTACTATAAATCAACAGTTACAGCAACGGTTCTTATGGCAACCATTACCATATCAACGGTTGACACGGCAACGGTTGTTATGGCAACCATTAACATAGCAACGGTTGCCATGGCAACGTTTTTGGAGTCTTTACCCCACTTTTCTTAAAATCCTGACGTGATGGGCAATTTTAGGATCCAGGATCTTGTTCAGTGGACAAAACTACATTAGAAACAATTCCGATATCAAAAATAACGAAAAAAATTTATTTGGAGTCTGTAACCCTACTTTTTCCAAAATCCTTGCTTTTTTTGTGTTTTGCATTGATTCTTAAAATTCACGTTTTAAGCTTTAATTTAAAACCTTGTCGAAATCTCTAGCACGCCAGATTAAAGAAAAAAAATGTTGTAAACCCTAAAAAAAAACTTTTTTGGGCTCTTTACCCTTACTTTTCTCAATATCCTGAAATGAAGGGCAATTTTAGAACCCGGGATCGTGTTTAGCAGACAAAACAACATAAGAAACTAATTTTGCAGGCCTGTGTAACTAACCGGGAAAAAAATATATATTAGCCTGGAAAACCGGGAATTAGCCTGGAATTTTTTTTCTAACTTTTAGTGGCCACCCTGAATTTGCAATTTAAATGTTAATATGCGGTTTAAATTTTTTTTCTTAATTGTGCATTATATTATTTCTTAAAATAGAATATAGTACATAAGTGTGTTCAAATTTTGTGCTGTGAGACGAATTCCGTTAGTTTTTGCCGTTTTTGCCTCTGTATACAATTTTAATTTATCAAAACAGACTTGTTTTGAGAACATAATAAAGGTTAAGTTTTCAAAATAAGTCTTACTGGAAATGATAATAAATTTCTTCTCTGGCGAAATATAAAGCACGTTGAATTTTAGTTTCCTTTATTTCCAAAATCTTTTATTCTCAAAAATATATTTTACCTGATGTTTATATTTGAAAGTTGTAATTGTCTAGCTGTTAATGGTTAAAAATTTGTTTTTCTTTTTTTAATTTAAATTTTATTTAGATTAAAACACGAATAAGTCATTACTCAATGTGAAAATGCATGCGCCCCAGAATCTGGTACTGGAGCGTGGAACGAGGTAAATTTGTTTAGATTATGACTTTTTTCATATACTATTTTTTATTTCCTCTTCAATTAAATATTTTTCATTGCCTTTGTGGTATTTAACGTTACTCATCATATTTTATTTCTACTTTTTACAATTCTCTTTATTTTCTATAATTTTTTTCGTCTTTTAGCTTAGGTTGTTATTTTTTCAGTTTTCGTTTTATAAAAATATATATTTGTCTTCTAATATTTTTTTTACAATAAAGAAATTTGTGCAATTTTTATTTTTAAAAACTGTAATATTTTTTTATTGTTGCTTTAAGAAATTATTGATAGTTTTCTAAACTTAAATTTTATTTTCGTTTCTTGATAAGTTAAATTTTTAATTAAGTTTTTTTAATTTTTCAGAAAGACTTTTTTGCTAATATAGACCCGTCAGAAATAAAAATTATAGACGTACATGAACTGCCAGACAATTTGGATGCACAAATTTTGTCAGTTTATCAAGAAAGTTTTTTATGCATTTTAGAAAATTTTAACTTTATTGAAGCAAGATCCCACAGCGAAATTAGTGTTTGCACATTATAGTGAACATAAGTCGTTGGATAAATCTAGTGGGACGCATGATTATTCCCCAAATGTCATTTTTCCGAAATGTCATTTTACCGAACTGCACTTTTGCGAATAGTCATTTTTGCGAAAAGCGATTTTTGTGAAATGTCATTTTTACGAATAGTCATTTTTGCGAAAAGCCATTTTTGCCAATAGTAATTTTTGCGAAAAGTCATTTTTACGGATTTTCATTTTTGCGAATCGCCATTTTTACGAATTGTCACTTTTGCGAATCGACATTTTTACGAATCGCCATTTTTAAGAATTGTCATTTTTACGAATAGTCATTTTTGCGAATAGTAATTTTTGCGAAAAGCTATTTTTGCGAATTGTCATTTTTGCGAAATTTCATTTTTGAGAAATGTCATTTATGCGAATTGTCACTTTTGCGAATCGACATTTTTACGAATTGTCACTTTTCCGAAAAGTCATTTTTGCGAATTGTCATTTTTGCGAAAAATACAATAGTGAATCTATATATACCTACAAGTTTACTATTGTATTTTTCGCAAAAATGACAATTCGCAAAAATGACTTTTCGGAAAAGTGCCAATTCATAAAAATGGCGATTCGCAAAAGTGACAATTCGCAAAAATGACAATTCGCTAAAACGACAATTCGTAAAAATGACTTTTTGCAAAAATGGCTATTCGCAAAAATGACAATTCGTAAAAATGTCCATTCGCAAAAGTGACAATTCGTAAAAATGGCGATTCGTAAAAATGTCGATTCGCAAAAAAGACAATTCGTAAAAATTTCGATTCGCAAAAATGACAATTCGCAAAAATGAAAATTCGTAAAAATGACTTTTCGCAAAAATTACTATTCGTAAAAATGTCTTTTCGCAAAAATTACTATTCGTAAAAATGACATTTTGCAAAAATGGCTTTTCGCAAAAATGACTGTTCTCAAAAGTGCAGTTCGGTAAAATGACATTTCGGAATAATGACATTTGGGGAATAATCATGCGTCCCAAATCTAGTCGCGCTTTACTAACTCGCTGCATCATTGGCAGATTTCGAGACGAAGCCTTGAAAGATTTTAACGAAGGTGGACCAATCGAGAAATTTAAGTAAGTTGAAAATATTGAAAAACTAAATTTATTGTACACAAAATAAATAAATTATACATATTTTAAAATATGGTGAATAAAAAATCAGAGTGTCCAACGGAATCGAAGAAAAAAATTTTGTGAATTTTCTCTGACCTCTTTTCTGTTTTATAAAAAATATTGCAAACTAAAAGAAAGGTGTTTTAATATTACACCGAAAAAAATCTCAATGGTATTATTAACTATGACCCTATAGTTAATCTTAATCTAGTAAAAGTAATAAGGATTCCTAATCATTATGGTTAGAATCGCTAGGTTGATTCAACAAATTCAAGCCTGGCAAAAACAACCCTGCAAATCCTAGTCAAATTGACTAGGATTTTAGTAATTTTGGCTATTTCCATAATGCGCACGCGTCTGCTTCTGTTCTGACAGTGTTTACCTCTATATCTTTCGCGTCATTAATTGTGATTTCGTAAAACGATTTTTTATCATTACTCGCGTCTATTTTTTGTACATAAAATGGAGTTCTTACATACATCAAAATTGCTGGTTTCTCGGAACCTCTGGAAATATAGATAGTCCATGTTTTAGAAAGTAAACTATTTAATTATATTAGTCAATTCTTTCAGACTTTTTTGGTTAGGTTTCAATATAAATCGTCGAAATTTTTACGCACGTGGGTGACAACATTTTTACTATTTTAATCGCGCAGTGTGTTTGAAAATTTACCTTTGCAATAATTTGTGTATTTAAATTTATTTTCATTTGAATGTCATAAATAATTAAAAATAAATAGTTTTTGACAAGTGTATAAAATTGTGTACTTGAAATGTGTAAAACATCATCTGATTAAGTATTGTATTTTGACTCGAAAATCTAGTGTCTATTAAAAAATTAAAATACCAAGTCGTGTTTAGTGTAGTAGTTATCGTTCCGGGTTTCAAAGTGCGTATTCGTTAGGTTCAGGTGCTTGCGTCCCGCCTGCGTCAAATATTTATTTCATAAGTTTAAATTAATTCCAATAAGGTATATAAATGCAAAATAAAATATAAATATGTTTAATAAAATAATTAATTTTTTTCTTTTTTCTTTTAATTGGTTTTTCTCTTTTATTTGAAAATAAGAATTTGATTAGCAATTTCAAATAATTATGATACACAGTGTAAATCTAATATTATTCTCCTAGTCAATTTGACTATTTTTTCCTGATTACATCGACTAATTTTCCTGGTCACTTTAACTATGCTTGAATTTTATTACTTTGACTAGGATTCTATAGTTGGCTCCTCTCGTAACTAGGAAACCTAGTCAATTCCTGGTATACGGGTCCTAGGCATTTTTTTCGGTGTAAAGTATTTTCATGATAATTAGAGACATTTTATTTATTCTTGATATCAATTTTATCTTATTTTGACCGTATCTTGTTATTATAATAATTTCAGTACATTAAAGTACATATTAAAAATAGGTCCCTTAGTTTTGTTTAAATCCCCTGACTTCCTTGTTCGTTGGACACCCTAAAAGTAGTATACTAAAAAAATTGCTTTACCTCACAATATTTTTTTTAGTATTTCTCGACCGATTTTTCTTATTTTATCAAAACTGATAGAAAAAATTTTTTCGGGAGAATCTGCTTGCACTTATTATAGCCCGTACAAAAATGAAAATGGTTGCGTAGTTCAAACTACCGGTACTCTATGGTCTAATTATAATTACACTATTGATATTTTAAAAAGGAACAAAGCTTTAAAACTTCCAAGTTATTCTTTGAAAAGAAACCTCAAGTAGTAGAATCTTCAAACGGTAAAACATTACTTTAATCAAAAGATAAATATTCATTTTAATCAATACTTGACTAAATGTTATTTTATTTAAATTATGCACAAAAAATTGTGCAATAAATTTATAACGTTTTATTTTTGCAGATAAACTCGTCGTAGAAATTGCGGTAAACAATCTAACCAATGCCATAAACTCAGCTAGTTTAGTTGCAGATTGGAAGATAACATTCAATTTTCGAAATATTAAACTCAGTGTTGAAAAAATTTCAATTTTTGGATTATTTGAATAAGTATCCCATTTTAAAAACAGACGATGCAAAGCAGATGGTATGTATTTAATTTATCAAAATGTTGTGTTGTATAGTCGGTCAATTATGTTATTAATTAATCAATTTTTGAATTTTATTTTATCACAGTTCGAGCTGGACTTTGAATATCGTTTTCCAGAAAAGAAAGATTTGTTAAAAATCAGATGGCCAGTTTTAAGAAGTGTCATCATTTCACAATTGAATCAATTGGAGGCGAAATCTGCGAGCAATCGTTCGAAACTTACTTTAAAGGATAGACTCCTTATAAAAGGATTGGAGAAATTAGCAGAAGGTGAGAAAGATAAAAAAGTGTTTCAATTTGCTACATTTTCATTTTGTGAACTCTACTGATGCTCAATGAAACGTTACTTTTTAGTTTTATAGTACAGAATGCGAATAATTTTTAATTTTATTGTTTAAAATATAATGAATTGTTTTATTTATTGAATCAATGTGACCAAAACACTGTTAGAAAAATCTTATAACTTATAAATTTTTTAAGAAAAGCTATGCAAATTTACTAAATAACAGAAATTTGCAGAAAAAAAGGATGCTGTAGTATTTTACCTGCTTCATAAGTTCAGGAAATTTTGGTAAGAGAAAAAAATGTGAGGTTAATAACGTTACCAAATTCACACCTGAAGAAATTCGTCTATCATTCATTACTCTTGTTAAGATAAAACTTTTCTATTAAAATATTAACAAGGTGTAATATCAAGCTGAGTTGTGCGAGTTGACTAAAAATGTTATTTAAAAAACGATATCTTTCCAATTTATTTCAAGTACTACTCGCGAGTATATATTAGTTTGCCATGTCTACCACCAAATTACCAATCAAAATTAGAAAATATCTTTATGTTTATCTTATTTAATACATTAGACCGTTCAACTTTTAAAAATCACATTATTTTTGAAAAAGTAATTAGGGATTTAAAATTTTTGCAGGAGGAGGGAATTTGTTTGAAATTGTCTGAGGGAGAAATAAAAGTATTTTTCGAATTAGCTTTAATAGTTGGCGACAATCTTGGGCTTTATTCTATATTCGGATTTATTGAAAGCTTTATAGGAACAAAATTTTGTAGATTCTGTTTAACAAACTACAAGGATATTAATAAAGTTTTCAGTGAGAAAGATTGCATTCTCAGAGACATTCAAAATTATATATATTTCATCTTTTGGAGAAAAAAATCAAATTAAGTCTTCTGGTATTAAAGAATTCTGCATATTTAATCGAATACCATGGTTTCATGTTACCCAAAATCCAGCAGTTGACGTTATGCACGACTTCTTAGAGGGAATTTGCCGATATGATTTAGCTTTAATTTTAAACCATTTTATTTATAAACGTAAATATTTTTCTCTTGAGTTATTAAACAATTTAATACGTAGCTTTTATTATGGTCCAAAAAAAAGTGTAAATAAACCACCAGAAATTTTAGAATCTCATTTAAAAAATAAATGTATTATTTTGTCTGCAGCAGAAATGCAAAATTTGATTAAAAATTTTAATCTTATGATCGGATGCTATGTAGATGAAAATGATCAGCATTGGCAATTGTTACTGTCCTTGAAAGAAATTTCTGAAATAATTTTTAGTAAAAAAGTCACAAGAGATACTCCAGGGTAAGACTCCGACCGAAAAATTACAATTTGCATGGAGTCTTCGGATTATTCTGTAATTTGGTGAAGTTGTTATATTTGATAACAAAAATAAGTGTACCAAAGGATTTTTAAAAATTTTCAAAATTGTAAAAGTTACGCCATTTTGAATTTTTTTATAAGATTTTTTCAAATGTGAATATTTCCGAAACAATTTAACGGATTTTAATAAAATTTAAATATGTTATAGTTAAAATCATGTCCTTTCAGAATTTTTTAAAAGAAAAAAAAATTTTGTTTTTTTCAAAAAAAAAGTAAAAAAAAATTTTTTGAATCGATTTATTAAGCACAGGACCGATTTTTGAGTATTTTTCGATATATAGTAAAATATTCCTTATAATTTCACCTTTCATTTACAAAAAAGAAAACGATGGAGACTTTAATAGTTTTCGAGATATTGCAATTTTTGTGGAAGCGCGACCACGTTTCAGTGCCAGCGCAGTATCTTTTACTCGGGACGCCTCACAGTGGGATTTTTTACACTTTACTCTTCAAAATTGTCTAGAGCCTGCAAATTTTATTGGATTTTGATGTTCTTGGTCTTAAATGAAAGAGGATAAAATTTCTAAGAGATCTCTTTAAACCGATTTTTGAATTTTTAATTGTTTATTTATTTTTTTGTTACTCGAAGTTAACAATTTAAAATATTTTTGTATAAAATACTGTTTATTTTTTATTTTTCCATTGCACAAGATCGAAATCAATTTAAATTAGTCTAGTCTGACCACCTGACAAATAATAATGCATAATACAGTTTATTTAAATTGTTAAAAAAACAATTTAAATTAACAAATAGATAAGTTTGGTCTATTTTTAAAAATTGTTTTTTTTTGTAGACAAATTTATGTTTATTTAAGTAATGTATGTCTATTTTGAAAGAAAATGATTTGAAAGTTAACAATTATCATTGTTATTAATAATTATATAACCATCAATAATCTATTTTCTTTTGCATTACTTAAATAAACATAAATTTGTCTACAAAAAAATCAATTTTTTAAAAAAAAGACCAAAGTTATCTATTTGTTAATTTAAATTGTTTTTTTAACAATTTAAATAAACTGTATTATGCATTATTATTTGTCAGGTGGTCAGACTAGACTAATTTAAATTGATTTCGATCTTGTGCAATGGAAAAATAAAAAATAAACAGTATTTTATACAAAAATATTTTAAATTGTTAACTTTGAGTAACAAAAGATAAATAAACAATTAAAAATTCAAAAATCGGTTTAAAGAGATCTCTTTGAAATTTTATCCTCTTTCATTTAGGACCAAGAACATCAAAATCCAATAAAATTTGCAGGCTCTAGACAATTTTGAAGAGTAAAGTGTAAAAAATCCCACTGTGAGGCGTCCCGAGTAAAAGATACTGCGCTGGCACTGAAACGTGGTCGCGCTTCCACAAAAATTGCAATATTTTGAAAACTATTAAAGTCTCCATCGTTTTCTTTTTTGTAAATGAAAGGTGAAATCTAAGGAATATTTTATTATATATAGAAAAATACTCAAAAATCGGTCCCCTGCTTAATAAATCGATTCAAAAAATTTTTTCTTACTTTTTTTTGAAAAAAACAAAAAAATTTTTTTTCTTTTGAAAAATTCTGAAAGGAAATGATTTTAACTTTAACATATTTAAATTTTATTAAAATCCGTTAAATTGTTTCGGAAATATTCACATTTGAAAAAAATCTTATAAAAAAATTCAAAATGGCGTAACTTTTACAATTTTGAAAATTTTTAAAAATCCTTTGGTACACTTATTTTTGTTATCAAATATAACAACTTCACCAAATTACAGAATAATCCGAAGACCCCATGCAAATTGTAATTTTTTGACGGTGTCTTACCCTCCAATAATACTAGATTGCAAAATTTCCGAATATTTGAAACTGTTGGTTGATCAATTTCCTCTCTGTTTAAAACCTAAACACCATTTCTTAATACATTATTCGACGGTGATGAAACAGATTGGTCCTCTGTGGAATATTACGTGTATGAGATTCGAGGGAAAACACAGAGAAGGTAAAACGACTGCAAAATCCTCTATTTGTCGAATTAACGTGTGCAGAACGATAGCTTTGAGACACCAATTGAATTTAAATTATCGTTTTTTACGAAAACATGTCTATCCAGTATATGTTTCTGGTAGTACTCGTTTGATGTCAATAGAACAATTACCAGATATTTCAAATTATTCTAAATTAATACTTAATGTTATTAATGAATCGAATATTTCTACAACTAATTGGGTCGAGTATAATGGAATGACAATTAAAAAAGATAGTATTATAATTTCCTTTTCTGAGTTAGGTGAAGAATTTTGTAGCGTTTATTTAATAATACTAAAAAACGAAAAAGAGTTTTTCCTCGTAGTGAAATCTATACCCGATTGTTATTTTAATGAACATTTAAGAGCGTATAAAATATATGATAAAGAATTGTACCAGTGGGAAGTTTTAAAATTGGATAATTTAAAGAATGTGGAGGTTTCTTACGTTAATAAAATGCGAGACGGACATTTTTATATAACTAAAAGTTGGTTTTAATTTTAAAAGTTCATAAAAAATAGAATATAAACTTTTTGTAATTCGTGATGAACTATGCAGTATAGCTACGTAAACAAACTAACAGACTGATTTTATTTTAGTTATGTTAAAAATTTAGGCAAATGTATGCTTCTAAAACCTAAATATAAGGCGATATCTTATTGAACATTCAAAGCCGCAGAAAATATATGTGATAAAAAATTGTAAAACTAGAAAGTTTTAAAACTTACGATGATTTAAAAGATATAAAGGTTTCTAAAATTAATAAAATACGAAAAGAAAATTATAATAATTATAAAAGTTTGTGATTGTAATTAGTATATAATATATACATTTTATAATTCGTGATAACTTACAGTATTACTACGTAAACATATTGAAAGTTTACTTTAATTCTTAGTATTAAAAAAATGTAAATGGAAGTGTAAAACCGAAATTTAAAACAAAATGTTTCCGTTTTCTTAAATATTTGAGAATATATATAAAATGTAAGATAAAGAATTGTTATGTATAAGTCAAAAATGTAAGTTTGATGAAAATATAACTAGATTTATATTTTGTAATGAATTTCCTTTTTATTTAATTTTATTGTGTTAATTTTCATTTATCTTAAATTAAAAATTTTTTATCTAAAATTTAAATTTATTTAGTATTATATAATTTAATAAATAAATTACTTTCTTTTTAATTAACTTATTAAATTTAAAATAAGAGAGAATTTTATTTTATTTATAAAATAAACAGAAAGAATAGAAAAAATAAAAAAATGCTTTGTCATATTTCAGACAAATTTTAACTGCTGCAATATAAACATACAATAATTTTATTGTCATAGATGTTTATTAATTGTCAATGAACTGGTTCCTGAGAAAACATATTAATGCTAGATTTAAAAAGATTACTGACTTGAATTCTGATTTTTCGCACGTTCATAAGACTACCACTTTTGATATCGAGAAAGTTATATCTTTACCTTATGTTGAGGAACTTTATATGTTTTTGGATAAAACTTATGGGGAATTCGGCATTAAGGTTGTATTTCATTATTATAATGACCCTTTTAAATGTTTCTCAAAAAACAAAGACCTGACTCCGTTTGATTTGCGAAAGAATGTTGTTTATTGTATTCCGTGTAATTGTAATTGTGTGTCTACTAAAAATAAAATCAGGAATCGTCATGAATGGTCAGAATTTCTGAACATTCCTGAACAGTCTCACCACTTCTGACATTTTCGAACGTTTCTCACCATTCCTAACCAAATACTTTCCAAGCTCCTCCCACTTTACTCCCACCATTTTCGAAGCTGTGACCATTTCTGAAATTCCTGACCATTTCTGAAATTCTTGACTATTTCTGAAATGTGTGAACACATAACCTATAAAAATTTTGGTACATCTTTCTAATTTTGGTAAAGTCTCATGAAAATTTATATATACATATAAAATCTTCCAAATTTATTTTTTACATTTCAGAATACATTATTCTATTATAAAAATTGTTCTTTTAACTTAACAAAAGTTCTCATTTTTCAAATTGGTATAATTATTGAATTAATTATACAGCAAAAGTAGGTAAATAAATCAAAACATTCGGACCATTCTTTTAACATTATTTAATATATGTATATTTACTTGTAATTATTTAATATAGTTAATTAATAATAAATTTTGTTTCATAATATAAGTAATTTACTATACCAGTCAGTACTTATTATGAGAAGTATTTGCATTATAATTGAAATACAGTTATATTTAAATTATTATTAATCATTAATAGAATAATTTCTTACTATAATGATTATTAATAATTTAAATTTTAAATTTATAAAAATTTCAATATTGCATTAATAATTCATTATTATTATAAATTATAATGTTAAATTAAATTAATATTAAATACTAAATTCATTTTAAATGCAGATATAATAATAATTATTATTAGAAATCGAAAATTTCCTTCCGAATTATTTATTTGTAAAATGGAAAATTTGATCCAATGGAAGGTAGATAAATAACAACAAATAGTGTTATTTCATTTATTTAACGACAATTCGATGACATAACCAATATATATATACCAATATAACTGTACTCCACTATTTTACTTTAGATATGTCGACGATACTATTTTATGTGTACATAGGGATAATATTGACTTAGTTGTTAGTGTTTTTAACTCTTATCATAAGAACTTACAATTCACACATGAAGTTCAAGAAAATAATAAAATAAATTTTCTGGATGTTACTTTAATGATTGATGAGTATGATCAACCAATTAAGTACAATTGGTACAAGAAAGAAATTGCATCTGGTAGACTCATTAATTATTACTCTCATCATCCTATTCAACAAAAAATAAATATTGTACACTGAAAAAAATACATGAGACATTTTCAACTACATCCCCTTAGTAGAGTAAAAAGTAATAAAACGAACTACTTTTTTAGTTAGTCTGGCTACTTTTGATACTTATTTTAACTGTTTTATGTTGCAGAGATGCCATTAGGCGGAGGAATTTCATCCCCACTCTTGCGCCATTTTACATTGACTTAAATGTAAAATGGTGCAAGAGTGGGGATGAAATTCCTCCGCCCAATGGCATCTCTGTTATGTTGTTAAAAATTATTAATTAAATTAATGTAATTTTATAGTTAACTTTGTAACTGCAGGTATGTTACAGAAATGACTACAGAAAGTAGTAGATTCTACTACTTAAAGTAGTTCGATAGACTAATTTTGTAGTAGTTTTTACTTCTTCTAGGAGTTGAATTATTTTCCATGTAATTTATGTTATAGGTTTTTATAAAAGATTATCAACTGTGAAAAGTTGTAAATGCAACTACTTTAAGTAGTAAAATTAACTACAGTTATCAGTTGAACTGTGTCAGGAATGCCTTTAAGTATTAAGCAACTCATCGAAGCGGGCGAGCGTGGTTAGGTGGTTGGGTTATCGGTTTACGAATGTTAGGGTCGAGCGTTCAACTCCCGACGTTTAGAGATTTTTCTCCGTTAGGTATATAGACATTAAATAAATAAGGTATAGGTAAACAAAAGTGGGTAGGGGGAAATATAAAAAAATACAACTCGATAATATTTATAATAAATTATAAATAATTTTATTTTACCATTTTCAGTAGTTGTCTTTATTACTGAGTTATCTTAGTAACTTTAACTACATATCAGCAGTTAATTCTACTGCAAAACTGTCATTGGTTCCTATTTAACTAAGAAAAGTAGTTAATGCAACTGCCCACATAGCACAATAGTATGAGGTAAGGTTATGTTGAATACTAATCGTAAGGCACATAAGGTTACACGATATTGCTGTGGTAGACCTAAGGTGAACTAAAAACTTCCGCCATGGAGGTGAGGTTACATGTTAGGGTGTGGTGACTATATATGATAAGGCCATGGTAACCTTACACGTTAAGGTTGAGGTAACGTTACATGTTAAGGTTGAGGTAAGGTTACATGTTAAGATTGAGGTAACGTTACATGTTAAGGTTGAGGTAAGGTTACATGTCAAGGCTGAGGTAAGGTAATTATTAAGTTGTAAGGTTGAGGTAAGGTTGTGATAAGTTTACCAGTTATAGAAAATATTGAAAAAATAATTAATAAATAAATATTCAATTAAAATGTTAAGTTTGTTGCTCTTCTCTATTTTGGAAACCTGACATGAAGCAGAAAATTTTGAAAACAAATTTGGGGGGACTGGGATTCGAACCCGGGATCGGCGCGCATAAACCTATCATTCTAACTAACTGAGCTAAGTAGAGAACTGGCAGAAGGAAAATTAATGTTGCCTTTAAGGTGAACCAAGAAGATGATTAACTCCTTAAAGGCAACATTAATTTTCCTTCTGCCAGTTCTCTACTTAGCTCAGTTAGTTAGAATGATAGGTTTATGCGCGCCGATCCCGGGTTCGAATCCCAGTCCCCCCAAATTTGTTTTCAAAATTTTCTGCTTCATGTCAGGTTTCCAAAATAGAGAAGAGCAACAAACTTAACATTTTAATTGAATATTTATTTATTAATTATTTTTTCAATATTTTCTATAACTGGTAAACTTATCACAACCTTACCTCAACCTTACAACTTAATAATTACCTTACCTCAGCCTTGACATGTAACCTTACCTCAACCTTAACATGTAACGTTACCTCAATCTTAACATGTAACCTTACCTCAACCTTAACATGTAACGTTACCTCAACCTTAACGTGTAAGGTTACCATGGCCTTATCATATATAGTCACCACACCCTAACATGTAACCTCACCTCCATGGCGGAAGTTTTTAGTTCACCTCAGGTCTACCACAGCAATATCGTGTAACCTTATGAGCCTTACGATTAGTACTCAACATAACCTTACCTCATACTATTGTGCTATGTGGGTGTATTATCACTTCATTCAACTACATATCTGATAATTAATGTAAGTTCAAAATTATCTTTGGGGACTTATTGAACTAAGGAAAGTAGTTAAAAAGTAGTCAAATCTACTAAGAATTTTTTTCAGTGTATACAATCTAGTAGATAGAGCAATATTACTTTCGCATTCTTTGTTTCACAAGGACAACTTAAATAATGTAAAAAACATTTTAAATGATAATGATTATCCATCTGACTTCATTAATAAATACATAAACATCAGAAAAAATACAATCAAGTACCATAATATCAATAATACAATTACAAAAAATTCCCGCGCTCTCATTTATAATAAAATGCATAAAGTTTGTATTCCATTTAATTATCCTGACTTCAATAGTTTATCTTATATTTTGAAATCTTACAATATTCTAACTATCCCAATTGTCAATAAAAATTTGAAATCAATTATTAAATTAGGTAAAGACAAAACTGAAAAATTGGCAGAAACAAATGTAGTTTATAAGTTTAATTGTAAGAATTGCACGGCTTGTTATGTTGGTGAAACGAAACGCACATTAAAAACACGAATTGATGAGCATAAAAATAATAAATCTGTTACATCTGTAGTGAATGCTCATCAATCTGGATCTGGTCATGAGTTTGATTGGTCTAATATTTCTATTCTTGACCGTGAACCTGATTATAAAAAACGCTTTTTTTCTGAATTGCTACATATAAAAAGTAATAATTTTACCATTAACAAGAAAAATGACATACAATTTTTGAATCGTATTTATTTTCCTATAATTAGAAAATTGAACTCGTGATCAGTGTTTTGTTTTCTACGTCACAATGTTTATATCGCAGTTCATTGACTTTCTGCATTGTTTTCCGAATTATAATTTTCACACCTTATTTTGTTAGTATCGGTATTTTAATCGCAACGACAAGACATAGTTTTATAATTATTGACTTGTTACTATGTAACTTAAATTTATAATTTTAGGTAATTTATTTATTTATATTAAAAAATTATATAATATTTTTTTTCATTTTTTCTAATTTGTGATAATTCTATAAAAAATTTAATTGGTGTAAAATTGTTCTTAGTTAACCTGAAGAGGATGACAAACCATGTCATCGAAACGTCGTTAAATAAATGAAATAACACTATTTGTTGTTATTTATCTACCTTCCATTGGATCAAATTTTCCATTTTACAAATAATTATTATTAATCTGTATTCGTATTATAGTTTATGAAACATTCCAAATTGTAAAGTTAAGACTTAATTTATTATTGATTCAATTAATAATGTTAATTTTTATTAATTCACATAACCTATTATGACTTAATTGAAATATAATTAATTAATAAAAATTATTTAACAGTTTATTCTGATTTATTGATAATATTGGTAATTGAATTTTACTATTTTACAGTTGCTCTTTATATAGACAGTTGAATCCAGAAATATGTAAGTCGGTTCGGTAGTCGCAGTCGTTAGGGCAGTTAGTTTAGGCACTAGGTTAGGTCATGCGTCGGGGTTCGATCCCCGTAGGGTCCAAATTTTAATTTAATTCCAGGAATTAGTTTCAAGTTGTTCCGTATGTAAACAAACTGATATTAAATAATAAAATATATTTTTTAAAATTAATTTGTTGCAACTTTTTGCATATTGTTTAAATAGATAAAACAGAAGTGGCTTAAAAATATGGTCAAAAATGAGATACAAATGGTCTCAAATAGTCACCAATTATGAGCGGGGTCAACAAAGAGGAGGGGATAGTAGCAAACTTGTTACCACTTTAAACTTCCTCCTGATCAGTTGTGATAGATTTCTGACGAGATCCATCCAGAATCGTAAGAAAACTGGATTAAAGTGGTCAGGCGGCCTGACCATTTGTCTGACCATTCCTGATTTTATTTTTAGTAGGGGTATATTGGCCAGACTTCGAGACATTTAAAGGATAGATTAAGTGAACATAAACGAGATTGTAAAAATGACAAGAGAGCATCGAGTCTTGTGACACATTCTCATGATCATGATCATTTATTCAATTTTAAAGATACAAAAATTTTATGTGTTGAGGATAATTTAAAACAAAGGCTTTTTAAAGAAATGTTTTACATTTTGAAATTTGAGAATTCTGTTAATGTCAGATCAGATGTTAGTGGTCTAAGTGATTTTTATTATAATTTAATTTCATCTACTAAGTTGTAGTTTTTGTGTTTTCTTTATAATTTTATACTTTTTACTTTTCTATATTTTTAAATTTATTAATTTTTGTTTTTTTTTTTATGAAAACCCTTGCGGATGGGTGAACTACGAAATTACGACGAATTCGTCGTCACTTCGTATTTCGTTATAATATTTCACAAATTCGATGAAAACAGTTAAAAAAACTATTAAAATGAATAAATGAATATCTTAGGATGAAATTTATCTATTTTTTAGAATAAATTAAAGTTAAATTATTGTGAAATTAATGTTTAAAGTAGAAAATGTCAGTTTTAGTGTAGGATGTATGTGTGTGTAAGATCGATATTAGAATAAACTGTTGATATGTCGCCGCGCGTTTTGCGCGACAGATGGCGGAAGTGACATTTGTCCATGGCTTTAAATTACATGGTTTATTACAGAAAAATAAAAAAAGGAAACATAATAAAAAAGATTATTAAGATTGAAAATTTTTATACAATAATAGGAATAAAAATTGCAGAATATTTTTTAGGAAGTTAATTTTATTTATTTTAAGGTTTTATTTAAAAAAATAAAGTGTTAGACTTTAAATAGTGGAAAAAAGTTCACCAAAAAAACTAAAAATGTCAGAAAAAGCTCTTATAATTAATAAATTAACTATTCTATAGCCGATTTATCCATTATTTAAGTTGAATTAAATCGTAAATTGTGCAATTATTAATGATAAATATGCGAACTGTGAGACCTGTCAATGTATTGGTAACATGCGTGATACTTGTAGCAGACTACGATTGACTACAATCATATTCTGAACGGCGGAACGAAAGGAACTGATTTGGATAAACGCGCGAAGTTTCAAAATGATGTGTAAATATAGTAAACATTGAAAAAAATTGCTTTCTTTGATTTAAGAGATATTACTTTTTACTTTTAAAAAACGTTTTTTTGAATCAATGTGATCAAAAATTAGAAATTTAGCAAAACTTTTTCGATTATTAAAATAAATGAATTCATTTAAATAAATATTATCCAAAGCTAAAAATCAGTATTTTACATAGAAAAATAACTTTTAAATAAAAATTTCTTAAACAATTTTATGTAAAAAATAAATAACATGAACAATTCATTTTGATTAAAAATTTATTATTATTATTATTATTATATTTAGTAGAATATAAAAAAAAACTCCTCCTACTTTAAGAAAGCAATTTTTTTATTCGTTGGTTCAACAGTACAAAAAGAGAGTGAATATTTAATTTCTAAAAAGTTATATTTGGTCTTAACTCATTAAGAATAAAACTCTCCTCGCCAATAAAAATTAGCACCTCCTATTTTCAAACTGCAATTTTTTATTTGTTGGTTGAGTGAAAGAAAATGGAGAAAGTAATTAATATTTAAAAAATAACATACACATATTACCAACCCCCAAAGAAAAAATGGACGACTTAGACAAATAAAAATAGTAAACAAACTCCTCCCATTTTCAAAATCAATTTTTCTATTTGTTGGTTGAGTTAAACAAAATGGAGAAAAAATTAATATTTGAAAAATAAATCATATAATTCCAACCCCCCAAAAAAGTGGATGATTTGAAATAAAATTTAAACTCCTCCTTCTTAAAGAAAAATATTTTTTATTTGTTGGTTCAATAGAACAAAATGGAGAAAATATTAAACTTTAAAGAAGATGAAATTTAGTCCCAACCCCCAAAAGATAAAATGGATGTTTAAGACCAATTAAATTAAAATTTAAACTCCTCCCTTTTAATTAAAACTATACTTCATTCGTGGGTTCAAAAGAACGAAATGGAAAAAATAATAAACTTTAAAAAATATAAGTCTCAACCCCTCACAAAAAAACTGCTATTCGCCAATAAAAAATTATACTCCTCCTATATTTTTATTCATTGGTTCAGTTAAACGAAATGGAGAAAAAATTAATATTTAAAAAATAAATCATATAATTCCAACCCCCAAAAAAGTGGATGATTTAAAATAAAATTTAAACTCCTCCTTCTTATCGAAAAATATTTTTTATTTGTTGGTTCAATAGAACAAAATGGAGAAAATATTAAACTTTAAAAAAGATAAAATTTAGTCCCAACCCCCAAAAGATAAAATGGATGTTTAAGACCAATTAAATTAAAATTTAAACTCCTCCTTTTTAATAAAGGGAGGATTGGTCTTAAACATCCATTTTATCTTTTGGGGGTTGGGACTAAATTTTATATTTTTTAAATATTAATATTTCCTCCATTTTGTTCTACTGAAGCCACAAATAAAAAATATTTTTCTTTAAGAAGGAGGGGTTTAAATTTTATTTTAATTGGTCTAGAACATCCATTTTTTCTTTTGGTGGTTAGAATAGTATGTTTTAAATTTTAATATTTAATTTTTTCTCCATTTTGTTTAGCTCAACCAACAAATAGAAAAAAAAGCTTTGATTAAGAAGGAGTTTAATTTTTATTTTACTTGGTCTAGAACATTCATTTTTTCTTTTGGGGGTTGGAATTATATGTTTTATTTCTTAAATAATAAATTTTTCTCCATTTTGTTTAACTCAACCAACAAATAGAAAAATTGATTTTGAAAATGGGAGGAGTTTGTTTACTACACTAGAACCTCCAACGATTGCATCTCTATCTATTGCAGTTGTTTACGAAAGTTTGGTGGTCATCCGCTAGGGGTGTGAGAGGGGAGGACACCGCCATATTAATGAGAAGGCAGTATTGTACTAAGTTTAGTGTTCTTTTGCGCCCCGTTTTTTAAAGTTGTATTTTCATATTTCAACATGAGACTGAAAAAGGTCAAAAACGTAAAAGAACGCACTTAGACATTGAAACTAAACATAATATTTTAAAAAAAATAAAAAATGGCGAGGATAAAAATGACATTTTACGCCAATACAAAATATGTGAGAGTGTACGGCCCTGAGTGTTGACACTTTTATGGAAAGATGGCGCCAAGGTGAAAACCTCCATCTATTGCACACAAGAAGGTCACGCTGCAATCGTTGGAGGTTCTAGTGTATTTTTATTTGTCTAAGTCGTCCATTTTTTCTTTGGGGGTTGGTAATATGTGTATGTTATTTTTTAAATATTAATTACTTTCTCCATTTTCTTTCACTCAACCAACAAATAAAAAATTGCAGTTTGAAAATAGGAGGTGCTAATTTTTATTGGCGAGGAGAGTTTCTTCTTAATGAGTTAAGACCAAATATAACTTTTTAAAAATTAAATATTCACTCTCTTTTTGTACTGTTGAACCAACGAATAAAAAAATTGCTTTCTTAAAGTAGGAGGAGTTATTTTTTATATTCTACTAAATATAATAATAATAATAATAATAAATTTTTAATCAAAATTAATTGTTCATGTTATTTATTTTTTACATAAAATTGTTTAAGAAATTTTTATTCAAAAGTTATTTTTCTATGTAAAATACTGATTTTTAGCTTTGGATAATATTTATTTAAATAAATTCATTTATTTTAATAATCGAAAAAGTTTTGCTAAATTTCTAATTTTTGATCACATTGATTCAAAAAAACGTTTTTTAAAAGTAAAAAGTAATATCTCTTAAATCAAAGAAAGCAATTTTTTTCAATGTTTACTATATTTACACATCATTTTGAAACTTCGCGCGTTTATCCAAATCAGTTCCTTTCGTTCCGCCGTTCAGAATATGATTGTAGTCAATCGTAGTCTGCTACAAGTATCACGCATGTTACCAATACATTGACAGGTCTCACAGTTCGCATATTTATCATTAATAATTGCACAATTTACGATTTAATTCAACTTAAATAATGGATAAATCGGCTATAGAATAGTTAATTTATTAATTATAAGAGCTTTTTCTGACATTTTTAGTTTTTTTGGTGAACTTTTTTCCACTATTTAAAGTCTAACACTTTATTTTTTTAAATAAAACCTTAACCCAAGCAGCACGGAATATACCCTGAAGATGAAGGGAATATTACATTTCATATTCGGAGTATTCCAGTGGAATGTTCCAGGGATCTTAAAGTAATATTAAAATGTCCGCCCCACAGGAATATTCCAAGATAACATTGAGGGAATGTTCCACGGTAATATCAAAGCAATTTCCAGGATGATGTTGAGGGAATGTTCCACCGTAATATTAATAGAATATTCCAGGGTCATGTTGAGGGAATGTTCCCAGGTAATATTAAATATGTTGAAAATGCCATTGAATCTCATTTTTACTAAAGAAAGAAGAAAAAAAGAAAAAAAAGTCAAATTTTTTCAAAGTATGAAATTTTGGAATGTTCCCAGGGAATATTCTTGGAACATTCCCTCAATATTCCCTCAACATGAACCTGAAATATTCCATTAATATTACGATGGAACATTCCGTCAACATCATCCTAGAATATTGCTTCGATATTACCGTGGAACATTCCCTCAATGTTATTTTGTAATATTCCTGTGGGGCGGACATTTTAATATTACTTTAAGATCCCTGGAACATTCCACTGGAATACTCCGAATATGAAATGTAATATTCCCTTCATCTTCAGGTTATATTCCGTGCTGCTTGGGAAAATAAATAAAATTAACTTCCTAAAAAATATTCTGCAATTTTTATTCCTATTATTGTATAAAAATTTTCAATCTTAATAATCTTTTTTATTATGTTTCCTTTTTTTATTTTTCTGTAATAAACCATGTAATTTAAAGCCATGGACAAATGTCACTTCCGCCATCTGTCGCGCAAAACGCGCGGCGACATATCAACAGTTTATTCTAATATCGATCTTACACACACATACATCCTACACTAAAACTGACATTTTCTACTTTAAACATTAATTTCACAATAATTTAACTTTAATTTATTCTAAAAAATAGATAAATTTCATCCTAAGATATTCATTTATTCATTTTAATAGTTTTTTTAACTGTTTTTATCGAATTTGTGAAATATTATAACGAAATACGAAGTGACGACGAAGTGACGACGAATTCGTCGTAATTTCGTAGTTCACCCATCCGCAAGGGAATAAAAACAAGGTTTAAAGGTTTTTTGAATAAATGACCATGTCTCGATTAATGTGAATTCGGTTTTATCAATGACATGTAATGGACGAGTCTTTAGTATACAGGAATGTGAGCGAGGTTTGAGTATGTAAGATCAGGTTAGGTGGGAACTTATTGGGATCCGAAATCATGTGAAACTGACCCACCCCTGTACCCACTTGCGTCCGACATCTTGGTTTTTTATCTCTTTTTTTACATATGTTAGAGAGAGACGAAATGAAAAGACAACTACCGCAAGTGGGTCGACACCAGAGGGCCTACGCAGCTCTGCGGTTCCCAATTCCTGTATTGTATGCTTCTCTGACATGAGTGTTTTCAGCACGTGATTTATTTATGTAAAAAACATGTGAATTGTTTTTACATGTTTTTAATGATGTTTACCCAGATAACAAAATGCGCGTTGTGTGCTACTAATATCATCTGCACGCGTGCCGATTTATCCGCACTATGCGCGTTCACTGGACCACTCAGATGCGTCATCATATGCGATCCATAACTGTCGCATATTGTGATGGGCACATGCGTGACGGTATAATGCGAATAAATTATATTTATACTTCAGCCTTATTTGAATTAAATAAAAAGAAAAGATTATTGACATTAGTAATTTTTTTTAAATTAAAATGTTATTTATAAAGACGATTTTAATTTAATATTTCAGTACAATTTTGGAATTGAAATTGTTAAAAACTTCCAAATTCTTTTTTTGAGGTTATATCTAATACAACAAAAATATATATGTACTTTAAACAAATTAAATTTAACTTTCTTATTTTGCTGCAGTACTAAAAATTAAATCCACAATAATTCCTCACAATAATATCGCAATAAAAAACAATAAAAAATGAAATCACAATAAAAACTTATTTTGATAACACACCACAAACAATGCTGTCGCCATTATAAAATGTGTGATTGCCGATACGGGTGGTTGCGCATCATTAATTGCGTGCGTATTAAGTGCAGTTCACTGCACACGCATTCACAGCATTTGCACTGTGGATGGTAAAATGCGTATGGATTGACTCTTCTAGCGAGTCGCACTTGTGAACGGAACATGCTTATCATTTTGTATCACAGGCGCTTACGAAATGCAGTTCACAACACTCGCATTATTACCAGCGTCACAGACGATAGTAAGATGCGTATATGAACCGACTCATCTGGTAAGTCGCAGTTAGTGCAAGAAACATGCGTTTAAATGCGACGCACGATTGTTATCTGGGTTATAGTTGTCCCAGTAATTGTTTTTATTCAGTTTTTGTTTTATTTATGTTTTTATAAATGTATTGACATCAAATGTGGAATGAGGATGTCTGTTTTAAAGTTTTGAACACGTGTTTTTAACAGGTTAGGATTTTTGTTTGTATGTCTATTTATTTACATTTTATTTCTGAATATCTATATTCTTGATTTTCAGTGTTATATTCTTGAAAAGGCCTCACTTCGTAGAGGCGAAAGCTCGATAATTATATCAAAGTTTTATACTGATCAGTTCATTGACAATTAATAAACATCTATGACAATATATTGACTCTGATCAACAATAATATCTCCATCTTCTATTATACAATAATTTTATTTAGTCTACGATAATGAAATTTTTTTTAAATTAAAAAGAAACAAATCATGGATCGATCTGTAATTAATTTGTTTAAATAATTTAATTCATATTAATAAAAAATTAATGTAATAAAATTAAGAAAAACTAAATTATTGATATTTTTTAAAAAATATACAAAATCTTAATCTTGTAATATAATTTTTCAGTTTTAATCATTTTCATTAGTATTTAAAATTAAAAATTTGCTTTTAATATTTAAAAAATTGTCACTGCTTCAATATAAAATATAAATAATTATAAATTTGTTTAAACTAGTATTTTAATTTACAAATAACAGTTATAAAATGTAATTTTTAAGAATGTATATCAGACGAAAACCTTATTGTCTCCCTGTAAATACGGTCCTGGAGTACATTTGTATAATGAAATTTAATAATTATACTATGAATTAGTTAAATAAAAATTGTTCTTCAAAAAATAAAACACTGTTTCATTTTTTATTAATAAATTATAATTTTTATTTTTGGATTTAAACATTTTTAAATATAATTTCACCTATCTCACAAGTGCAGAATAATCGGTTTGTTTAGAATATAAGAGAGCTCACACATTTCCACAGTATCGTGAATTATGTATTTGTATGCGAAGTCTTATACACTGCGTTTATGTATGCGTTTCGTCGTTAGTATGCGTTAGCCAATGTGAATTCTCAATGTGTTATGTATGATACTGTGTGTATGTGTGTGTTGAAAATAAAACCCATTGTTGTCTATCATTAAGTAAAAAAGAGAGTAAACTTTGGCGAAGAGTTTGTTGGTATAGTTCTGTCGTCTGCTGTCATGACCATATATAATGTAATTCTTTTTTTTGTTAATAGTTTTGGCAAATTACGAAAAAATCGTTCTGAATTTTCGTATAAATTTTGTAAATAACGAATGGGCGCAAATATATGGGCAATTCCACGCAAGATTTACCTATGACCTTGAGAATTCGGTTAAACATATTTTTTTCTCAATCTATATGGAAAAAAAAGAAATACGTGTTTTTTTATTTTTGTTTAATCGCCCAAATTTTCGAGTTATGAATTTTCGAAATTTTGGATTTGTAACTGTAGACATATTTTCAGTAGCTTATAAGTCTGAAAATATTGAGTTTAGAAAAAACTTGTCAGAGAATGAAAGTTTTAGTTTTCTTTCAACTTTTAAGAAATGTAAAAAAAAAATTTTTTTTTATAAACAAATTAATTTTTTTTAACTTCCCAAGTGCGAAAACCAACGCGGCCCAACACTGGCCCAGTATTGGCAAAGCTGGCATCGAGACTTGGCAGACAATATTGGCCCGACTTTGCGCCGACTCTTGTGGTGTTAACCGCGGTTGGACGTCGGCAGCCAGATCTCGGCAGACATTACTGTCCCAATATTGGCACCAAATCTCGGCAGACATTAATGGCCCATTATTGGCAGCCAGATCTCAGCAGACATTAATGGCCCAATATTGGCTGCCATTACTCCCCCAGTGTTGACAAAATTAGAAAAAAATAAAAATAATTTTTTTTTATTCAATTAACTAATTAATTTATAACATTTATACGGCTTATTTCCCTAATTTAAACGCAAACTTACAAATATTTGAAAAATTCTTACCTCTCGCGGGGATCGATACCTGAACCTGACGCTCCACAGCCTAACACTCTGACCACTCTGCTACTCTGACTTGAAGTCGAGGAAGCAAAAGGGTTCTTATAAGCTACACTACACTGGCCAATACTGTGCCATTATTCGGCCGAGCTACGTCCCAATATTGGCAATTATAATTTGCCATCATAGATACAAAATGATAGACATTAATGTGCCATTCTTGGGCCAAGCTACATCCTAATTCTGGCAATTATATTTTGCCATCAAAGATACAAAATGTTTGCCATTAAAGTGCCAACAATGAGCCATTAATGGACCGATCTTCGTCACATCACTGGCAATTGAATTTTGCCATTAAAGATTGATCAACTTTGCCGTGAATGTGCCGTTATTGGGACAAGCTACGCCCCAATACTGTCAATTATAATTTGCCATGAAAGATACAAATTTTTTGCCATTAAAGTGCCAATAATGAGCCGATCTTCGTCACAACACTGGCAGTTGTCTTTTACCATTAAAGATTGATCAACTTTGTCGTGAATGTGCCATTATTGGGCCAAGCAACGCCCCAATTCTGGAAATTATATTTTGCCATTAAAGATACAAAATTTTTGCCATTAAAGTGCCATTAATGTGCCTTTAATGGGCCAATCTTTGTCACATCATTGGCGATTGAATTTAAAAAAATTTTAATATCATAATTCATGGTATATTTTTAATATTTAATTATTATCTGAAAATTTGACTAGAATCCATTTTGAAATCAATTTTTACTAAAAAATTCTACGAGAATTTAATTATTTAAATGCAAAAATAAATAATTTATTGAATAACTAAATGTTTCTTAAAATTGAATTATGAGAATTAAATTTTAAAAAACATTCATTTATTCAATAAATTTTCTTAAGGAAATAATTTGCATCATTTCTATTTCTTAATTACAATTGCTTTAAGAAAAATTCAAAGATTTTAAAAAAATGAAGGAAAAAAATGTTTATAAATTCTATTTGTCAATTGCAAATATTAATTGAAAGTGAAATTGAAAATTTCTTAATTTTTAGATAATAAAGGAAAAATTTTACTCAAAAAAAGGTTTCTGTAACATTTATTTACGAATTTCTTTAATTGTAAAATTATATGAAAACATTAATAACTTCTTTTTTAAATTAATACTTAATTAAACTTTTTCAAAAAAATTAATTCTTTAAAATTGACAGTTAAAAATATAGAAAATTCAAAGTTTCAAATATTTTAATTTGAATCCTTTTCAAGCTTATTCAATTATTTAAATACAAAATAAATAATTTATTGAATACCTGAATGTTTCTTAAATTTCAATTCTTATAAAAAATTATACCAAATTAAAATGGCATTAATGTGCCTTTAATGGGCCGATCTTCGTCACATCACTGGCAATTGAATTTTCCTATTAAAGATTGATCAACTTTGACAATAACGTGCCGTTATTGGGCCAAGCTACGCCCCAATACTGGCAATTATAATTTGCCATCAAAGATACAAAATGTTTGCCATTAAAGTGCCACTAATGTGCCATTAATGGGCCGATCTTCGTGACATCACTGGCAATTGAATTTTGCCATTAAAGATTGATCAACTTTGCCAATATTATGCCGTTACTGAGCCAAGCTACTCCCCAATACTGGTAATTATAATTTGCCATGAACGATACAAATTTTTTGCCATTAAAGTGCCAATAATGAGCCATTACTGGGCCGATGGTCGGCACATCACTGGCAATTGTCTTTTGACATTAAACATTGATAAACTTTGCCATGAATGTGCCGTTATTGGGCCGAGAGCTGGCCCAGTCTTAAAAAATTTGAAATTCTGACCATCGGCACCATCATTGGCCCAGTAATGGGACGTTTTGGTTACCAATAATGGCCTAGTAACTACTGCCAATTCTCGGCAGACATTACTGCACCAATGATGGGCCGTTTTTGCAGTCTTGGCATTTCGCACTTGGGTTTGGACCCTTTTTTTTAAATTTATTTATACCTTATAATATACAGAAGATTTTCCAAAAAGTTTTGGAGTGGGCCTACGCGTTTAATGAGTTGTACAAAATTTTCAAAAATCACGTGCAAGGTGCTCACGTTCTACGAAACGCCTCACAATGGAATTTTTTTACAATTTACTTCTCAAAAAATGTCTACAGACTAAAATTTTTAATCGATTCGAGTGTTTTTTGTTTTAAATAAAAGAAGAACAATTTCTGAAGATATCTCTCCATGCAAACCTAAGAATCTTCAATTGTTTATAATTTTTTTTAAAAACAAAAAGTTAACAAATTAATTGTGTAGTTTCCTTTAAAAATGAAAGATTATTTTCTTATTTTGCTACTACACATGTCCTAAATCAGATTCAATTAATATAATATACGACCACCAAATAAATAGTAAAACATAAAATAATTTATCTAAACTGTTATAAACAATATTAGTTAACAAATAGTTAACTTTGGTTCCTCTCCATAAAAAAACTTTGTTCTTTCATATTCATATTGTACTTTAGGTTCATTCAATGAATACATCTCCCTTTCGTTAAAAAACAATTTTTAATTGTTATAAACAATAATAGTTAACAAATAATGAACTTTGGTTCCTCTGCACCAAAAAGAATTTTTTTCATAGTTTTCATTGAAGTTTATTACAAAGAATGTTTGTGTCAAAATAAAACAATAAACATTTGAATGTAAAATATATATTAATTGCATTTATTTTATATTAATTAATTTTTTTATTTTAATTTTCAAAAACACAAGGAAAGCAAAAAAACATTTAATACAAATTTATATAAATTAAATTGTTTATAGTTATTGAACAAACTATTTCATACGTTCACTATTTTTTAACATATATTCTTTGTAATAAACTTCAAAGAAAACTATGAAAAAAATTCTTTTTGGTGCAGAGGAACCAAAGTTCATTATTTGTTAACTATTATTGTTTATAACAATTAAAAATTGTATTTTAACGAAAGGGAGATGTATTCAAAAATAAAAAAACACGTATTTCTTTTTTTTCCATATAGATTGAGAAAAAAATATGTTCAACCGAATTCTCAAGGTCATAGGTAAATCTTGCGTGGAATTGCCCATATATAATATAAAATTATATATAATAGTTTTTGCAAATTACGAAAAAATCGTTCTGAATTTTCGTATAAATTTTGTAAATAACGAATGGGCGCGTCTATTTACTGACTACTGGTTTTTCGTATACTTTTATAAATATTCAAAAATTCTGAATTCAAAGTAAAAAATAATAATTTCAATTTCTTGAATATATTTACCGTAAAAGCAATTCGTAAAATTATATTAATCTTTAATATCAACCCTGAATGTCCTACGTTTGAAAAATAAAATACTAAAATTTCCTTTCGACTTTATCATATATTGTAACAAAGTTTCTTTCAGTGTGCACTCATAACCATAAAAACCGCTGCCAAGTTGTACATTTTTATAACTTTGGTGTTCATTTCATGAACACTTTGCTTCCTCATAGAAATAATAATAATTGAAATATAACAATTAATTTTTATAAAAGAGTTAAAAATCATTAAATCTTGGTCCAAAAAATATGTTTTTATATATTCTATAAAATGATTATAATAGTTTAATAATTACACATAAGTTAATAAACAAGAATGTTGAAAAAATGTTATTTTCCACAATTTTTGATTTTTCAAATACCAATAATTTGATAATTTCTGACCGAATCAGGTTCAAAAATAGGCCAATCGAAGCCTTTTTAAGTGCTCTACAAGTTGGTAATGATACTTTTGAAGTTACTTTTATATTTTTCAACAAAATTTTCAAAAAAGTGTTATTTTCGAAAAATTTAGATTTTTAAAACTTTAATATCTACGGATAATATGGACGAAAAATGTTCAATGAAGGCTCAAAAGATGCGCCTGAAAAAACTCTACAAAACTAAAGAAAAACATTTATAGGTGTCCTAACATTTTTTTTAAGTTAAGGCCAAAAAACGTTTTTTTACAAAATGAAAAATGCAAAAAAAATATAGTTAAACTTTATGAATCGGGCTGAAAATACTCTCATTTTATGTCCCCCGGGGAGGCCTGCAATTTAAAAAAAAATTGAGGCCTTTAGCTCTTTCTTGTTCTGAGATATTGAGGCAAATGTAATGTTAGTACACACACACACACACACACACACACACACACACACATCGGGACAATTTTTTAAAATCCGTTTTTTGGACTTCTGAGATAAAATTACATAAAAATTTTTTTATATTTATTTATAACATTTATACGGGCAATGCCCATTCGTGCATAAAGTACTAAACGATTAGGTATAATGAAAAAAAGTTTGTAAATATGTCAAAAAATCACAATCAAAAATTTTGCTAATACAATCCTTCCTCTATGAGGAAGCAATATGAAAAAAATAGTTTAAATAAAGTAGCAATTAATAAATATGAATTACGCCGGTTAAAATATCCTTCTATTTGGTCGAAGAATAATAATTTATGGTAAAAAAAATGTGCCACTAATTTGAAAAATAAATTTTTTTACAACAAAAAGTCCCCATTTCGTGAGATTTCCCCATATAAGAGTTGAAAACCTGTAACACTAGATAAATAATAATAATAATTTTTAATCTTTTGAAAATTCCTTCATTGGATCTCTAATAAAATACCACGTCAAATCTCACATGAAACTCTATGTCGAATCTTAAATGAAATCCTATGTCAATTCTGACATAGGAAATGAATTTAAATTTCCCATATATATTCCTACCTACTTTCCCTTACGGAACTGATGGAGTTCTTACAAAAAATTTAAAGACGCACTCTAAAATTGTGTAAGAAATAATCAAGAAAACCACAAAATATCAGAATCACAAAAATGCATCAGAATAATTTACAAATGTCAAAAATGTCTGTCTGTGAGCAAGTATTACTGTTTTTGCTGAAATATCTTTCTTTAAAATATTAGATTAAAAGGTTTTTAAGATTATATAAAAGAATAAATTAATATATTGCAATATTAAATCGAAAAATAAAGAATGGTATTTAAAATAATAATGTTATATATTAATGTTTTAACAGAATTAAATCATCGATTGGATTATGTACTTCGTCCAAGTGGTTTAGGAAGAAATTATCTAACAACATTAACATCTCATACGGGTTACTGGAATAATTATGACGTTGCCTACTTTGTAATGACCAAATTGTTTCCTAATTTGGAAATGTGATTTCAAATTTTTAATAGAACATTAGGCTCTTTAGAAAAAGAACATAAACAGCCAATGCAGTCAATATAAAAAGAAAGAAATGCCACCAAAACAAATCTGTGATAATTGAGAAGTGTTATATTAAAGGTAACATATTTGTATTAGATAAGTTTTTTAATGAATTCTTAAAATTTAATGTTTTCTAATTGAATATACTTATTGTAAAATAGATACTTCATTTATCAAGTATTTAATTGTACATGGATACATTTATTGGATATGACTTTGGCACCCAGATAGCATCCTTGTTTTGCAAGATGTTTTCGATGTTAACTTTCTGGAAGTTATTAATGTAATTTTGCTCGAAAAATGCAAGGAGAATTTTTCCTTGCATTTCCCAATGGGAAAAAGACCATTGGCGCATTAATGACCCAATATATTGGGAGCCAACATTCCAGTATTGTCCGGACAATACTGGAATATCAATATCAATAATATCAATAATAATATCAATAATGGACCACTAATGGTAGAATCGTGGGATGTCCACGCCAATGCCAATAATTGGCAACCATTATTGGCACATTATTGGCTGCCATTAAAAAACCAATAATAAAAAAAAATTTTATTAAATTTTATAAAATAATAAATTTATTTATTTAATAATTATTTTAAATTTTAAGATGAATTTATCATTCGGTGGTATATATAATTCAAGGTAATGAATTTAACAATCTATCCGAATCAACTTTTCACTTAGCACTTAATTTCATGTATCGACAGCACAGCTATCCTAAATACAGAAACCTGCCTTCTTGAAAAATATTTTTCGAAATTAATTAATAATTTCTAAAATTTCAAAGAATTAGGAAAAAATCGGAGGCATGGTGGCCACGAACCCACGACCTTTCTACTGCCGGTAGACTGCTATGCCTCCTATTTTTTTCTAATTCTTTGATATTTTAGAAATTATTAATTAATTTCGAAAAATATTTTTCAAGAAGGCAGGTTTCTGTATTTAGGATAGCTGTGCTGTCGATACATGAAATTAAGTGCTGAGTGAAAAGTTGATTCGGATAGATTGTTAAATTCATTACCTTTAATTATATATACCACCGAATTATAAATTCATTTTAAAATTTAAAAATTCGCCATTGAATCTAAATTGGCTTAATTATCACTTTATAAAAATTTCTACCTTACCATGAAATAAAGTAGAAGTATAAAAGTATCAAAGAGTTGGGAAGATCTCGGAGGTGCATGTAGCTCAGTTGGTCAGAGCAGTCTACCGACAATAGAAAGGTCGTGGGTTCGTATCCCACCATACCCCCGATTTTTTTCTAATTCTTTGATATTTTAGAAATTATTAATTAATTTCGAAAAATATTTTTCAAGAAGGCAGGTTTCTGTATTTAGGATAGCTGTGCTGTCGATACATGAAATTAAGTGCTGAGTGAAAAGTTGATTCGGATAGATTGTTAAATTCATTACCTTTAATTAATAATTATTTTATTTAGGGTCATTTGGGGGTAAATGTAAACAAGGGGTAAATGTAAACAGTAGATGTTTCAGTTAAATTTACAAATTAAAAAATAAGTACGACGTCAATATTTTTACCTCAGCTCACCTACAAGATGTTATTCTGAGTATTGCCAATATTTTATTTTGACAATTGGCAATGCCATAGTGTAAGTTACCTTTTAATGCAAAAAAGATTGAAAACCAAAGTTTGACTGTTTTAGTATTTTGTCTCGTATTTGCATAAAAATAAATTTAAAAATCAAACAAAAATATGTAATTCTTCTTTATTAATGCCCTAACAAAAATTGACCTTGATTTTTGATTTTCGTCAATTTAGTTAATAAATAATTAAGTGTTTACATTTACCCCGAGAATTCGAAAACTCGGGGTAAATGTAAACAGAACTTGAACTACATTTTAAAAGAAAATAATTGAATAAATTTGCTTCTATTTCACAATTTCATTAATTTGGCAATGTAAAATTACATAGAAAAGGAAATTAGGTCCTCTTTAAAAAAAAATTTGATAAAAAAAATTTTTTTTTTGAAAATTTGATCAATTTTTAAAAATATTTTTAGGTTCATCCGCCATTTTGAAAATTTAAAATTTGACTTCAAATATTTAAAAATATTATTTTTAGGTTCATCCGCCATATTGGATCCACCATTTTGAAATTTAAAAATTCGATTTTAGATTCTTATTCAAGTTATTCAAGTTTTTACATTACTAGTTCAACATTTATTTTCTCTTTAACCTGACGTGCTAGAGACTTCCACAAGGTCTTAAATTAAAGCTTGTAATGTTCACTAAAAGACCAATATCCATAAAATAAAAAAAAAATAAAAATTTTTTTCAAAAAATGGGATTGAAGACATAAAAAATTTGTGTTTTTGGATTGCTTTAATAGACTTTTTGCAATTGCTTGGATTCGCTTGAAAATGGTTACTTGGGGTTTTTGGGGTCGCTGATTACGAATCCGATATTAGTTTGCAAAAATTAAAAATGGCGGATTCGTAATCAGCGACCCCAAAAACCCTGAAATAACAATTTTCAAGCGAATCCAAGCAATTCTTAATTTTTACATCTGCCATCTTGGTTTCGCCGTTTTAAATTTTTGCAAACAAATATCGGATTCGTAATCAGCGACCCCAAAAACCCCAAGTACCCATTTTCAAGCGAATCCAAGCGATTGCAAGAAGTCTATTAAAGCAATCTAAAAACACAAATTTTTGGTGTCTTCAACCCCATTTTTTGAAAAAAATTTTAACTTTTTTTTATTTTATGGATATTGGTCTTGTAGTGCACATTACAAGCTTTAATTTAAGACCTTGTGGAAGTCTCTAGTACGTCAGGTTAAAGAGAAAAGAAATGTTGAAAATCCTCAAAAAAGCGTTTTTGGGGTCTTTACCCCCACTTTTCTCAAAATCCTGACGTGATGGGCAAATTTGGAAGTCGGGATCGTGTTCAGCGTCCAAAAATACATAGGAAACCATTCCGCTATCTCATAAAAAAAAGTAAGTCTTTTTTTGTTGACCTGTGTTATCAGTCAACTGGTTGATTTACTATACATCTACGAAGAATTTTTATCAGTTTTTCCATCCCTTAAAACAGTAGTATACTTGAAATAACTTGTTTCTTAAACCTCGCTTAACTACAGTGGTGTTTACATTTACCCCGAATTTTAGGAAAATTTCAAAATCTCGGGGTAAATGTAAACAGTCAGTTTTAGGCGATTCAGGTGCATCAATATTTTTTTGAACCTCATAAAATTTTTCTAGGGAACTCTAGTTACAAGTTCATGCAAAAAAATCCGTCCGTTTTACCTTTTAAGGGTGGAGTCCCATGACAGCGTTTTGCGTTGCGTCTTAATGGGAGAGTAAAAGACGCAAATATACGTTTGCTGCATTCTCTCTCATTACAACGCAACGCAAAACGCTGCCATGGGACTGCGGCCTAACAAAAAAAACTAATGTTTTTGGTGAAAAATAGATATTCCGTTTACATTTACCCCAATTGACCCTATTATTATTATTTATTATTAAAAATATTAATTTTTTTAATTAATTATTTTATAGAAATGGTTATTATTTTCTATCACATCGAAATGTGAATAAAGGGGCTTGTATACCTCCTCCGTTCTGAGTATATTCAGAAACGTCCAGCGTTTTGATTGGCTATGCTCATAGAGAATTGCCAAAACATTAAATTTTTTGGAAATTCTCTATGAGCATAGCCAATCAAAATGCTGGACGTTTCTGATATACTTAGGGTGCGATCCCATGTGAGCAGAATACGTCGACCGAAAGCAGAAAATCATGAGAGTGAAAAGAACAACAATATCTACCTATCTCTTTTGCACTGATGATTTTCTGCTTTCGGTCGACGTATTCTGCTCACATGGGATCGCACCCTTAGAACGGAGGAGGTATACAAGCCCCTTAACCCTTTCGTTCATAGTCTAAGGCTGTGTTTACATGCTTGCGTTGAAACGCTGCGTTTTGCGTTGAGCAGTGAGTGTAAGAAGGACGTAAGTATATGTCTTTCTTTTTCTATCTCATTATTCAACGTCTAAAAATTATTTACCTCACATCCATCAATGCAAAAATAGGAGAGGACGGGCAGAATAAAATTCCACAAATATTTGTGAGAATGCTGCCTCCTTATATACTTTTCAAGTTTCATGTTAGTTGCGAGAGAGTTTGAAACAACACCTCCTACGGAGCGTTGAGCGAACTACGTACTTACCGCGCTGCAGAAATTATCATGAGGTAAGTATGTAGTTCGCTCAACGCCCCATAGGAGGTATTGCGTGAAACTCTCTGTGACGCGCCGAGTCTGTTTTGCGCGGTAAAGTTCTCAAAATTCAAATTTGCTTTAGTATTGTTATGAAAATTTGATCTCGAATTTTATTATGATTTCAAAGCGGAATCCTCGACGACGTTAGAGTTCGTTTCTGCAATGAAGAGCTAGAAAGCTCAACTCCCGCGGAGAAATAATTATGGTAAAACAACTTGAAGTTAATCGTGAAAATTTGTTACAGGATTTTACTGAATGAATAAAAGGAAAATTTATCTCTTTTCAAACTGCAACAATTTATTTCTATAACGCAACAATACAACTTAAGATTTGTTCCACAAAGTATTTCGAACTTTATTCTTTCAAAGTCGGGGAAAATCTGACGTTACATCTCTCTATCTCTACAGTCTCAACCTGGGGCCTCAACCCCCACCCCCGAAGGGAAAAGGGTAGGAGTACATCCATTCCCATGCACTCTTGCAAAAAACTGGAAAAACCAAAAATACGGAAAAGAGAGAGTTTTCTCGATCATATTATCCCTTCGAGTAGTAGAGGCGACGAAACAAAAGAGACCTTTTTTTATGACTCAGGCCAAGGGGGTCTGGCTGTCTCATAGCACACATGTGCAAAACATATTTAACTATCTTCGGATATAGGATTAAAACTATAAACTGAAATTCTAAAGAGTACCAAAATAACTAAAACGTTCACTTTAGTTTCGCGTTCTTATTCACAATAAAAATCTATTATTATTTGTTACAAAAGACCCAGCTTTCGTCTCCTCTACCACAGGTTTTGTTATAATTTACAGTTCTTTTCCGCTAAAGGTTTTACCGTGAGAAAATACCCAGTCGAATTGCCCATGTTGCTTGCCAATATTAATATAGTCTTATAAGTAAATTTATTGTAATAATTAAAACGATATTCAAATTTATCCGCACATTTAGTGCTGCCTCTACCGGAGAGGAGCGAAATTTCAGGCATACGTTACATCTCTCGCAACTATCATGAAACTTGAATAGTATATAAGGAGGCAGCATTCTTACGAATATTTGTGGAATTTTACTCTGCCCGTCCTCTCCTATTTTTTCACTGATGGATGTGAGGTAAATAATTTTTAGACTCTGAACGAAAGGGTTATTCACATTTCGATGGGATAGAAAATAATAACCATTTCTATAAAATAATTAATTAAAAAATTTAATATTTGTAATAATAAATAATAATAATAATAAATAAAATAATTATTAAATAAATAAATTTATTATTTAATAAAATTTAATAAAATTTTTTTTTTTATTCTTGGTTTTTTAATGGCAGCCAATAATGTGCCAATAATGGTTGCCAATTATTGGCATCGGCGTGGACATCCCACGATTTTACCATTAGTGGTCCATTATTGGGTGCCAATAATGGAATTTTGGCTCCCAATATTGGGCCATTAATTCACAAATGGTAGACTAATGGCTATTTCCCATTGGGTTCTCTCGAAAAAAATTACCAATTACTTTGAATTACTATTCAACATACGAAATAAAATTCCTATTCATTGTCTTTCCATGCAAAAATGTCCATTTTAATACAAAAGTAGAGGAGACTGCGGGGTAAAGTCGGTCACTAGCGATTTGACGCTATGAACTCCAATTAAGATGGAGATATCGATACTGTGAATAGTACTGGAAATTCAACTTATGTTAACGAACTTTCGTTTAGTTTCATGAATTCAACATGGAATCAGAGGCGGTCAAGTGTTTCTAGAGGTGCTAGTAATCAACCGTTCTTCGGATTTTTAAGTTTTTTGATCGTTATTTCTGAGTCTTAACTTATTTGGGTTAAGTTTTTGTTATGCTATAGGATGTCTTTTTTCAAAGTAGGGAAGACCGAGGAGGAAAGTAACAAAAATCAGTTTTTTCGTTGTAGTGTTCAAACTATTTAACGAATAATTTTTGTTAATACCTTAATTGAAAGCTTGGACTTTTCCCTTTTTAATTAAATTTGAATTAGACATTCAGATCAAAAAACTAGTTCAAAACATGCCTTTTTCACGACCTCTGCATTTGTTACTTTCCTTCCAACCTCAGAGGTGGAAAGAAACATTATAGAATTATGGTTAATATTACAATTTGAAGACTGTTATAAATTTATAATATTTTTATTATCAACTTGGAAAAATACAAAGATACTTAAAGTACAAATTGTACACATTTGGCACAAATTTAATACATATTTAATATTTTTATTAAAAAAATAAAATAAAATAAAATAAAAATAATAAATTTTTTGCCAAAAAATTATCAGTAAATTCTTTATAAAATATAGAGTTTACATCAAATTGAAAAATCTATAAGTAGGGGAGACTGGGGCGAAAAGTGAAATTTTGCATAAATGATTTTTTTAGACAATATAACCCGCTTAGATGCAAATATTTATATATCAATATTGTTGGGCGACTTGTTTTCTACAACTTTCAATATAAAAGTTTCTGATATTTTCGCGTAAAATACGTTTTGTCCTTTTTTGAAAATTTTGTTTTTTTCTAGCCTACTAAAACTATTTTTTGATAGGTGTTAAGTAGTAGATTAGTTAAAGTATACGTGAACAAGTAATTATTAATTAATAAAAGATCTGTGTTTATTTAACAAAAGCTTTAGAGGGAGCGTTCACAAATGATGTCACGTTTTTGGGGGTAGGGGAGGGTCTCTCCTTAACGTGACACAATGTATTTTTACATGTGAAATTGCGTGACAGGGGGGAGAGGGGGGTCTAAAATCCCGAAAAATTGCGTGACATCATTTGTGAACGCTCCCAGAACAGTTATAAAGTTAATAAATAAAAATTTCGAAAATTTTTTTTTTATTTATTTCACGTGAACGGTTATGTTTTTTGACAGAGTACTTGCCTAATGTAAAATAAATAATTTTTAAACAAATAAATCCGAAAAAACGAAAAATGTAAAAATATTTTTAACAACATGTAAAAATACATTTAACATTTAGCCCCAGGGTGCATTTATGGCTTTAACAACAAATATAAAAAAATCTGACTAAAGATATTTAGCAAATACCTTTAGGTACTGTTACGTATGACTTCGTAACTATTTTTAATTTTTTTTATTAATTAAAAATTATTTATATTATATAGCCTCATTAAAATTGGGAATCTTGTAATTAGGTTAAGTACACATATACAACAAACACTAAAAGGGCAGACAAAACAACCTATCATCGTCGCAAGATTATTAATTTCAATTCTATTAAATTAGTAACTCTCATTAAACTTCCTTGGTTTCATTATTATTTGGATATGTCAATTTTATAAAATTATTGCGAAAGTCACGGACAATACCCATATTTCAAAATGAATTTCATTACAGTTTCCAAAGAGCTTGTTTTTCATCGAAAAACTCAGATGTATTGATGTCAAATATTTTAAATAAAAGACACATACAAGTGAAACTACTGTGATGAGAAATCATTGAACTCATGCCATGCCATTAAAGGAATTTGCAAGCTTGCAAAAAGCTTGCCTCGCCACAAGAAGTTCAATGGGCTGTGTGCAACAGCCTCCCCACTATTAACATTTTTATGAAATTTTAAGGTGCGTCCATGATTTAGACTGATTTAACGATTGAGTTTGACTTGGTTCCTCCCGCAACAAAGTTGTGTATATTTACTTTGTTGCTCTCGGGAATTGAGAGTTTTATTTTCAATCATATATATATATATATATATATATCTATATATATTTTTCATAAGGTTTTTTAAGAATATTGTATTTTCTTGAATTAAGATATTTGAGTTCGGTTTCTATATTATTTGGCGTGATTAAGTTGATATAAAAGTAATTGTTTAAAAAGTAAAGTGAAGTTAAAATAAATCAATTGAATAAAAATTTAAGTTCGGTGACCCCGATTTTTAAATATTTGTTCAATCATATAAAATCAGTGAATAAAAAAAAAGGGAATTTATTTTCATTGTGGAATTTTCAAATAATATAAATATATAAAAGTGACATCTGAATAAGAAGGCGACCAAGGAAATAAATTGGGATACTGGAATATTAATCTCAAACAGGTGTATATTAAATGCTTCGTCGGAGGAAGTAATCTGATACTTTTCTGAAATAAGTTTAAAAGTAATAAAATTGTTCTGGTGAGTTGACTTAATATTGTCCAAACATACTACACATTCTATACAAATACACAGTTTTCTTGATTTGCATAATATTGCGCATAAAAATAGATTATAATTATTAATTTGTAATTAATAACAAACATATAAAATCGTGAATGTCAGTTTGTTTAAAACAGATACACAATTATTAATAATAAACCATATATTATTTTAACTGTATAAAAAAGTGTTTTATTGAAATTTTACACCTATTACGATATATCTTTTCTTCCTTTATACTCGAGTAAATACCGTCTAACCGGAGCCGCTGAATAATAGCGGACTTAAGAAAGGGATCCACTACCTTTAAAATATTTTATTTCCGAAGTGCAAATACGTTTCCTGAGGATAATTGAATATAATTTCAATTCTTTGTTTAATTGATAAAAGTAATTTTTCCAATTAAATAAAGTGGATTTTTTTTTGTGATAAAGATTTATTAAATTATTATTAAATAAATTAAAATTCATATCTAACAAAATTGGTGGCAGCGGTGGGATTTCTTTCTTTTATTTATAAAAATATAAAAAAGGAAAAATAAAAAAAAATGTAAGATAAATTATATCACATACATACTAATACACTTACACATATTATACAAAATTGAAATATTGAATTGATTCATTATATGCAGTGTACTATAATTATAAAATATTTTCTTGTGTTTTATCTATTTCAGGAAAACTACGTTTTTGGGTTTCTAGTTAGGTGCGGGTAGTTAGAATTTTTTTTAACTCGCTAACGTCGAGTTTAGGGAACGGTAACTATCCTTGCAGTCGGCAAGCTCTGGTTTCCTTAATAAATCGGTTTTATTTCCTCGAATAAAAAACAACCTTGTCGGAAGTGTGTAGCCACTTGGACAAGTGAGAGGATTGAAATTTGTCGAATACTGATAATGATTAAATAGGGATTTCGTTAGAAAAATCAAAAGTGAATTTTCATTATTTTGAAATAATAATTGTTTGGCATTTAAAAGTTACTTGGTTTACAAACTTTAATTCAAAAAATGAATAAAAATGAATTGTTAATGTAAAACGGGATTTTTTTATTAAAACAAACATTCGAGTTTAAAATAAAAATAAAGAAAAATACATTTTTTTTAATGTAATAATAGATTTACTAAATATTGATAAATAAATCATAATTTGACATGAATTGAGATGTGTTAATAAATAACACATAAAAATAATTTCAAGATTGAGGAAGAAAACGTGCTGACGAGTAAAACGGAGTAGAATTTCCAAGTCAAGGCCGGTCACAACGAATAAAGAATTAAAGAGAACAATGTGTAGAATCTCAAATAAAATTTGTGTCATTTTTCATAAATACAGCAAACTATAAATTAGAACTTATTTGCTATTATTTTGTTAAAAAATTAAGAAATTTTTTTTTTAGTTAAATGTTTATTTAATTTCAAAAAAAGATTAATTACAGAAATAATGCATTGACACAGTAAAAAATGCAAGGTTTTTCTTTTCATCAAGTATTTAGAGCATTAAGCAATTTTGTAAAAAAAAAAACAAATTATATCAGAATTATGCAACAATGGGCTAATATAAAACTATCGTGTTATTGCATTATGTTTAAAAAAATTTTTTTTTATTAAAGTTTTCTGAGTTAAAGTTAAATCAATTACTTATATTTGAATTATATTAAATTAAAAATGGAAACAGTTTATGACGTACTGTTACAAAGAGGACACATAGAAAGATGGAAAACGGAGGGATATTATTTTGAAGCAGAAGATCGAAAAAATAATTCTACAGATCAATGGCATCCAAATTAATGTCAAGATAATTATAACGTTAAGCAAGATGTACACAGGATGGAAGACAATAATTATGATCGAGATTCTGATTATTTTGATGATGATGTTAATTATGAAGATCAATACAACTACCAGAATGCAAGCAACCAATTTAACATGTATGAACTACATTCACTGAATTATTATCCTGAACCAAATGACCAACAATGGCAAATACAGAACCATCAACAAAGTGAACAATTTGATGAAAGGACATATGACCGTAATGAATTTAATAACCAAAATAGGAACACGCATTTTGAAGAACATTGGAAAAATTTGGACATGACATCACAAGGCTATGAAAGAAACAATTTTAACGACAGGGATCGGTACTTTCAAGATTATAACACTAATTACAGAAAGTACACACATGCAAACGATGAACAGAACTTTCATCTCAGTGAAAGAGATAGAAGATACAACGAACAACAGGAAATTTACAGAAGATTATGCAATCGACAGCTACCATCTTTCAACAATGATTGTTATAGAAGAGATTATTTTATAAACAAACGCAAATTTAATAGAGAACGTGTTGATGATTTTATAATACCACCCGTTATATTCAGCGATTCGCAACCAAACAGGAACCTTGAAAAGGATAAAGAACAATGGGATCATAACATCTCACCTTCTATAAGTGAACTACGACTTGCAACAGAAGAATCCACCGACAAAATTACCACTCACAGTATAAAAAAGACAGTGGAAGAAGAACAAATAGCGGTGTATACGAATCCTATTATAAATAATTCCGATGACGAAGAAGATATTAACATCATTGAAGAACTTTCTGAGAAAGAAATAACAATTGTTTGGGACAATGAAATGTTTGAAGACGATGGAAAAATGGAGGAGGACACTTTACAAAATCTTGGTTCGGAAAATAGCAACTTTACAATAGATTTAAAGGAAGAAGACGAATTAGAAAACTATACTTGTGCTATTAACGACATTTTAAAAGAAGACAATGATATTTCAAAATCTAAAATTAACCGTGGACTAAATGAGATAAAATCAGATCAGGAAAGTAACGAAAAAACTATTAAGAAAAGTAAAAAACTTTTAGATAATACACAGACTAATAATGAGGATATCGCAATCGTGGAGAATTCATATTCACTAATAGAACGTATGAATTCGGACAGCCCAATGACAGAACTAAGAAAAGGAAAACCCCCTGGAAAGATCAAATTTATATCTCCGGAACAATTAAGTATGGAAAATAAAGAAGAAAAAAAAGACGAATGGAATAATCAAGTATCAAATGCGGACGTAATCATTTCGACAAATACTTACGCTGAAGTTAAAGAATTCGTCACAAATACGATTTTTTCATTTAAAAGCCTAAATCAAGAAATTTCAGAAATGGTGAAATATTATATCTCAATACACAAGAAATTATTAGGAACACATCAAAAATACTTTTGGATTAAATTTTTACTTGACACAAATTGGAAAAAGGAAGCAGTTTGCAGATTCCAAGAAAATGAGTTACTACAATGTACAATACCTAAAATAGTAGGAACAAAAGTTCTTTTCAATAGGTTGGGTATTGTTTAAGTGTAGGAAAGCTTTTTTTTTGCTGGCCTTTAAATATCATAAACGAACTATATAATAAACATGGGTAAATCAATTAATTTAAAATATGGGTACAGTAAATAATAATAAAAAAAATACATAATAGCTTATTATACTTATTACTTGATTAAATGAGATAGAAAAATTAAATAGAATTTTGTGAACATTATAAGGGGTTAATTATTATAATTATTATTAATTATTATAAGGGTTATATGGGTTAATTTATTTGAATTTCGCTTGTTAGGAAGTAATCACCATAACAAAAAAAAATTAACAATATAAATAAAATTTTTGATATATATTCTATTAGATAGGCATAAATTAAAATTCATTAGGAATAAGAATACTCAGCTTGTAGGTACTCTGAAGTAGTGGTGAAACGCCGGAGAGCCGAGAAAAGTAAAATAGAAAGAGACAGAAGCATAGGTTCATGCATTGCTTCATGGCGGTAGCTGACAAGCGGGGAGCCAAACGAATAGAAGGAAGTGGAGTAAAGGTGTACGGAGCAAAGCATTGTCTCGTGATAAAAACGAAACAAGCGGAGCACCTATGAATATGATGAACGAGAGAAAGAAAAACGAAAGGAATCAAACAGTTGGTATATCTATATATAGTAGCCAGTATATAGATATACTAACAATTTTTTTAAAAACAATAAATGCATACAATTAATGTAAAGCATTTTTGTTATAATAGTTTTTTTTTCTCTTTAAAATAATAATAATTTTATTAAATAGAATTTAAACAGCAAAAGAGCAAATCAAATAATAACAACAACATAAAAAATAACACAAACAAAAAATTTCATATTATTTTTACATTCAAAAAAATTTTAATACATAACATATAATATAAAATAATATATAATAATAATAAAAAAAAATTCAAAAATTTGTTAATTACAAAATTATTAATCAAACAATTATTGATCGTTTTTTTAAATTATTTAATTGATTACAATTGTTACTTTTATTTCAAGAAAACTAAACTACATTTTCCTTCCAGAATAATTTTTTTCCATTGAAAAAAGGAGGATAATAAAGAAAACATAAACACCATTTTTTTATATATACATATATTTTTTTGTTGTTGTACGTTTTAATACACAACAATACATAAAAGGTAACTAAACACCAATATTTAAAAAAAAAATTTTTTTTTACAATACTAAAAATGATATAAAAGAAACAAGTCAATTTTTATACTTTCTGTCAATTAAAATTTAATGATCAAAATTTGAAAAAAAATTAGTCTAAATTTTATCCTAACAAAATTCAATTTAATAAAAAAAAACATTTCTAAATATTAACCCTCAAATTTTAAAAAAAAAAGAAAATTTTTTTTTCTCTGGTACCACCAACATCTAATTCGAGCTGAACTCACTGGGAAAACCACACAGATGACACATTTAACTTCCAGCGCTGAAACAAATAAAAAACAACAACAATGAATTAATAACAAATTAAAATGTTTTTGTAAAACGGAACAAGTTAAAAACAAATTAAATATATAAAAAGAAAATAGTTATATATAATTAAACAAAAGTACATAAAAAACTTACAAGTTCCCAACCGGAATAAGTCAATATTAACTCCTCCCAATCTCTCCTGTATCGCTGAACATAAACCAATTCAAAAATTGGATTTTTTGGTCGGAAACCACGTACAATGGGCAAAACAGGCAAGCTCGAAAAGGATCTAAAATAAAAACACACAAAAAAGTTTTATTCCCAATTCATTTTTTTAGGTAATTATTTTTTTTTTAAATTTGCTCACCGTGTACGCACGTTGACGCCTAAGCATCCAAATATTTCCTCAATCAGCTCATCCTCCGACTCATTACACACAGTCGGCATCAAAAAATCTGAAGGGCACCATAAATAACGGACTTTATATCGTCGCTCTCCCCAACACCAGAGGTACTCCTGTACCCATTCCGCTTTTTCACAGTCATAATTCCGACTTTCTGACAATGCGGTCTCGCAAGGCCAGAGACCATTAGGATCCACCCGAGACGCAGCATTGACCCAATTGGAAAAGAACACACCTCGCCTAAAATTTTTTTTTAATTAATTTTTTTATTTTCTATATACACAATTTTTTTTTACACAATTTTAGTTCCAAAATTAAAACATGACAAAAATATAAAAACAAATACATGAATAAAACCAATAAAAGAAAACATCAAAATAAAAATGACACTATTGTAACATAAATAACACTAACATAAAAGATCAAGTTTAACACTATTAATTTTTAAAATTTATTAAATTTCAAAAAAAATTATAACAAATATTACACTCTCATTATAGAACATTTAAAACGCCTGTATTCAAAAACAGCAAAATTTATTGAAACTTTAATATTTTCAAATTGAATAAAAAACGCAACACTTTAAAAACACAAACAGATGAAAATCTGCAATCCTTTTCATGCAAATTTTAGTATAATACATGATAAAAAAAACGAATATAAACAAATACGTACCCCAAGACACCGGATTTAATTTTTTTATCCTCCTCGGCCAGGTATTTTGTCTTCAAATATGCAAGAAGACCATCAACACTATTGCTCACAAGATCCAGAGCAGTACGCAAAACATCTAAATTATATACACCGGCCATTTTTTTTCTCGTTTTTTTTTAACTTCACGAATCAACAAAACGTAAAACAGATCACAACAACTGACGAACAGAAACTGAGAAATATTACAAAAAGCACATATATTTCAACAAAACACATTTGCAAAGTTGCAAATTTTAACCGTGAGAACAAAAAAAGGAAAACCAAAACCGGACGCACACGATCTAATTACATCTCCATTTTTTTTTCACTCATTTTTTTTTCTTTCCTTTTTTTTCTTAATTACATATATAAATAAATAAGTATATTACTATAATTTTTTTTTCCTTCTCTTTTCTTTCTTTCTTAAATATTTTTCTATATATATACTTGAAATAAGTAAACAAAATAGTTTTCTAAATTTATTTGTTAATTGGATAAATCGATTTAATAATTGTTGTATAAACTTCAGATATTTTTCGTCCCACTCTACTTTACTATTTTCTTTTAGAAATGTAAATTTAAAAAAAAAGGTTCATACAAATGTTTTAAAAATCTAAGAATTCACAATAGTTACAGTCAACCTAGACGTAGAATTTTTATTTTATATTATGAAAAGATTGCCATTGTGAATCCTTCAAATTATTTTCATCATTTCCATCTTTCATTTTACTCAATTTTAGCTATGAACCGTTTCTAAAGTAAGTAACTTCTTTTAAAAGTTATTTTAAAAAAAAAAAAAGACAAGATTTTTTTTTATAACTAGAGTTTATAGTTAAATTTTACAAAATTCCAATCATTAAAAAAATCTGTTAAATAAATATGGAAATCAAAGAGATTTAAAATAATTCAATTTTTTTTTAATTGAATTTTTTTTAAAGAAATGATTCTTTAGAGCTATCGTCTAAAAGTATAACAGAAATTTGGATTTTCAAGGATTTCAATTTGAAATTTTTGCAAAGTTTAATTTTTTTATATCCACGCTATAATGTTTTTAATACTTAATTATTATATACAAAAAAAATAACGTTAACTCATGAATTGATTTTATTAAAAAGTTCTATCGCAGTACTATTCATAAATACAAAAATAAATATTTGAAACAAAATATACAGAAAATGTTTAAAATTAGGTGTACGAACTTGATTACGCGACACCGTATCAGGTTACACTTCAGGTGACTAGGTCAGTAGGATATAAACATTGAAAGAAATGCCTGAATAGAATATTAAAATGTCTCATTCACTTTTATGTAATTTAAATGGAAAATATATATTTCTTATTATTTCTCGTTCTCTAAAAATTATAGCTGATAAATTTAAAAATAATATTTTAACGAAATAAATTATCAAAATATACACAATGTCTAAGAAGCAAAATTATAACACATAAAACAATAAAAGCAATCTCAGCACTTTATTAAACTCAAATTTCGAAAACTCAAATTATATTTAAAATTTTAAAATAAAAAAAGAAATGCTTAAATATTACAACATAATTAAATACATAAATTTGTAACAAAATCATTTTTCATAAAAAAGAAAAAAAAGTCTTTAATTTACATTTATCGAAAGCAAATTCGTCTTATAAAATGTATCACGTACACTGTAAGAAAAATTAAGTAAAAGCAAATTATTTTTATTTACAATAAAATCCTCCTAAAAAGGAAAGTGACAGATATAACCATTTAGCAAAACTTAATTAAAATTTGCCTCTATTTAAGAAGTTTTTCTATTAGTCAACCTATGAAGCTGTCAAGGGACGACAGCGCATAAAAAGGGGGGTATAGGGGTAGAAAATCAGAAATTTTCATTTTTTTATGCACCATGTATGCATAAATTTTATTAATTATTGCTTGTCATTTTTTTTAAATGATTTCCTGCAAAACTTATATTAAAGAAACAATGTCAGCCAATAAAAATTGACATTATTTCTTTAAAATTTTGCAATATTCGGAACCGACACAAATCATCGAGGCATGTTTAGATTTTCGTTCTTTATAAATGTATTTAAAATTTCATGAATGTAAGTTTAATTAATAAAATATATTTTTTTGTTTTAAAAAAAAAATTTTTTTTAATAAAATTTAATATAAATTTAAAATCTATCATTGTTATTATACCAAATCAAGAAATTAGTGACACATAGGTGGTTTTGTAAAAGTCATTTCATGTAGATGTACCAAATTTCAGATTATTTAATATAAACAATAGTAATTCTTAAAAAAAGCATGAAATAACTTGTAACTTTGTTTTCGTCTAAAATACAAGAAGAATAGATCAAATAACAAATAAAACTTTGTAATCGATGCAACACATTTCTTTAAAAAGAACAAAATATCCTCAGAAATGAACAATTCTTTATAAACAAAAAGGCGATTTAAAAATTGTACTAAAATTTAAACAAATTGATACAGTAAATTCAGTTTTTTTACATTATGAAATCATTTCATTACAAAAAGATCTATTCTATGTATTCTACGTTTAAAATCCGAAATAATTGTAGCATGAATAATAATTAATAATAATTTTTTTTTAACATTTAAAAAAATCAGACATCACCAATTAAATTATTTAAATTTTTTTTCGTAGAAAGAAACATCATTGTACACCGAAACAAGACAAATAAAATCTAGCCTGGTAAAAAATGCAATAATATATCAGTAATTAAAGTAAGTTTTAGGTTTTCAGTAACTCAATTAAAAGAAAAAGCAAGTTTAAAATCACATATTCAAGCGCATTTTTTTTCCATGCTCGATCTTAATGACTTAAAATACAAAATTACTTGTCATTAAACAACGAAAAATTTCCGACTATTATTATTATTATTATTATTAATAAAACAAAAGCAAACTTCATTTATTTAAAAATCTTCCTAAAACAAAAAAAAAGAGGAAACGAATTTTTGATATAAAATTACAACTAAAAGTTTGCCTCTGTTTAAAAACCATTATTTTCAGCAAAACCAACAACTTAAATATTGTAAAACCATTCAAAGGAGGATTATATGTAAATCTCACAAAATTATATGTTCAACATAAAGCTGCCAAGGGACGTCAGCCAGAAAAAAGGGGGGTATTTGTTACGTATGACTTCGTAACTATTTTTAATTTTTTTTATTAATTAAAAATTATTTATATTATATAGCCTCATTAAAATTGGGAATCTTGTAATTAGGTTAAGTACACATATACAACAAACACTAAAAGGGCAGACAAAACAACCTATCATCGTCGCAAGATTATTAATTTCAATTCTATTAAATTAGTAACTCTCATTAAACTTCCTTGGTTTCATTATTATTTGGATATGTCAATTTTATAAAATTATTGCGAAAGTCACGGACAATACCCATATTTCAAAATGAATTTCATTACAGTTTCCAAAGAGCTTGTTTTTCATCGAAAAACTCAGATGTATTGATGTCAAATATTTTAAATAAAAGACACATACAAGTGAAACTACTGTGGTGAGAAATCATTGAACTCATGCCATGCCATTAAAGGAATTTGCAAGCTTGCAAAAAGCTTGCCTCGCAACAAGAAGTTCAATGGGCTGTGTGCAACAGCCTCCCCACTATTAACATTTTTATGAAATTTTAAGGTGCGTCCATGATTTAGACTGATTTAACGATTGAGTTTGACTTGGTTCCTCCCGCAACAAAGTTGTGTATATTTACTTTGTTGCTCTCGGGAATTGAGAGTTTTATTTTCAATCATATATATATATATATATATATATCTACATATATTTTTCATAAGGTTTTTTAAGAATATTGTATTTTCTTGAATTAAGATATTTGAGTTCGGTTTCTATATTATTTGGCGTGATTAAGTTGATATAAAAGTAATTGTTTAAAAAGTAAAGTGAAGTTAAAATAAATCAATTGAATAAAAATTTAAGTTCGGTGACCCCGATTTTTAAATATTTGTTCAATCATATAAAATCAGCGAATAAAAAAAAAGGGAATTTATTTTCATTGTGGAATTTTCAAATAATATAAATATATAAAAGTGACATCTGAATAAGAAGGCGACCAAGGAAATAAATTGGGATACTGGAATATTAATCTCAAACAGGTGTATATTAAATGCTTCGTCGGAGGAAGTAATCTGATACTTTTCTGAAATAAGTTTAAAAGTAATATAATTGTTCTGGTGAGTTGACTTAATATTGTCCAAACATACTACACATTCTATACAAATACACAGTTTTCTTGATTTGCATAATATTGCGCATAAAAATAGATTATCATTATTAATTTGTAATTAATAACAAACATATAAAATCGTGAATGTCAGTTTGTTTAAAACAGATACACAATTATTAATAATAAACCATATATTATTTTAACTGTATAAAAAAGTGTTTTATTGAAATTTTACACCTATTACGATATATCTTTTCTTCCTTTATACTCGAGTAAATACCGTCTAACCGGAGCCGCTGAATAATAGCGGACTTAAGAAAGGGATCCACTACCTTTAAAATATTTTATTTCCGAAGTGCAAATACGTTTCCTGAGGATAATTGAATATAATTTCAATTCTTTGTTTAATTGATAAAAGTAATTTTTCCAATTAAATAAAGTGGATTTTTTTTTGTGATAAAGATTTATTAAATTATTATTAAATAAATTAAAATTCATATCTAACAGGTACATCTTGAGGGGACCCATATAAGGACTTAAAAAAATCGCGATGAGAATAAATTTAAAATAAAAATTTACCGCCGCCATTTTGTTATATAATGTAAACAAAAATTTTTTTTCTATACTTCAATAAGTATTTAATAAACCTTCCATACTTTCTTTCTCACTTTTTTTAAAAAAAAAAAGTTTAAATTACACAAAAGTATTACACATAATTTAAAAATACACTATTACAACTTAAAGACAGATAATTAAGCTACAAAAAACGAAAAGCACATTTTATAAGACTGTGTAATTAAAAAAATATGAAGCATTGAAAATTTAAACGAAAACTTACTTTTGACTTATTTTTGTAACGTCATATCACTAACGGACCTAACCTAACCAGAAATGCTCTTGCACACTATGGACAAGTTGAAGGGGGCACTACTGATTTAAATATTTAAACTTTGTATATCGGCTAATTTGTTTAAAAGATATAAGCGTTGTTACTTTCCTCCTCAGTCTCCGCTATACATATATAGTTTTGTTTGATTTTAAAAAGATTTAATTAAATTTATTTTGAAATGTGAGAAGTACCCTGAAATGTGACCGAATTCACCCTGTAAAATTGTGATTTTTAAGTTTGGTGAATGATGTGTGTTTTTGAAATCGAACACTTTTTGAAATAATGTTCAATTATTGATGATCCCTTCTCTTTATATTTAACAATTCCTTCCGAAAATCTAACAATAAGACCAACTATGGAATCAGTTCCTTTAATTCATTTCCATCAATGGAAGTGAAAATTTTTAAAATATATCTTATTCTCAACAACAAAAAGTCAAAATATTTCCTTTATTCATAATCAAATATTTTTAGTTTTTCTAAACTAAAATATTAACATAACAAATGAGCTCAAATGAGGCTCAAATGTCAATACAAAATTAACAAATTTTCGGTAATTAAAATATTTGTTGTCGGTAATGCCGCAATCGCTATCACGTTCAATTGGCTCAATCTAGTGATAACATTTATTTTGATAGTCATATTTAACTTTTTACAAAATTTAATATTATCTGTTCGTAATTGGCATTGTTACTCGCATTGTTACCCATTATAACGATAACTCGTTTTATTGACAATGACAACTTAGGTCAATAAACGTAAGTTCAAACAATTCTGCTCAAAACAATTCACGGTAAGAAAAAACATTTTCCGTAACGTCCCAATTCGATTTTTACGTGAAACCGCATTCAGCTTAAGTTAAACCCAATTAATTTTTTTACTGGGGTATTAAAGCGATTGCATTTGCAGATGATAAGGGAGAGTGAGGAATTGTGCAACACCTTAACCCATTAACGCCCAAATGACAAAAATTTTTACTTGGACTTCAATACACGATTTGAAGTATTTATAGACAAGAAATTTTAGCAGCAATGAGATGTAGGGGGTTTTAGGAGTCGCTCTTTCAGATTCTGGGGTCAAAATAGCGATTCGATCAACTCAAAATCCAATATGGTGGCTATTTTGAAAAAAAACCCAAAAAAATAAGTACATTTTTTTAAATATTTTTTTTCAGATCTAAAAAAATTTTTTAAACCTATCTTAAGTATGCTATTGGTGAGCAAAATAGTTGTACTTTCAAAATATAAAATAGAGAAATTCTGATTTCAAGATGGCGGAATCAAAATTTTGAAAAAGTACACGGAAAGAAAAAGTCCGTGAATCATTAATGGACTAGTATATTACTTTGAGACGGGACACAAAATCCTTGAATGATTAAAATTCTTTGAGTCACAATGAATGACGAGAAGTTTGCTAATATTTAGAAAACTGTCATCACCTTTACTGAATGTCAAAGGGATGTTAAATACAAGGAATCGACATTTTAGCAGACAGTGCATTCCGAATTTCGAAAACAGTCAACGAAACTTTCATAAACTGTTAACCAATATATAAAACTCGTTCACTAAAATTTAGAAAACTGTCTATTAAATTTTCTATGACTATTAAAAATGGTTAGATGAACAGAAAAAAAATTAAATTTTTTCCAATTTATAGGTAACTTCAGACACTATTTTGCCACAGAATGAACACATTTTTTTCATTGCACAGTTCGATGCTTTGTTAACACTTAAGACTAACACATTTTCGCATTTTAACGCATATAACCTAACAACCCTAGACTTACATATGAGCGATTCCACGTCAAGTGATCAAGGGGTCTTACGGTGCAATGTTTATTTTAATAATTTTTTACTCTTAAACAATTAAACATGAAAACTTGGCCGAGTACAGTTTCGAAAGGTTTTTTCATGCTCTTTCGATTGGAAATAAGCATTTTGAAAAATAAAATTTTTTGACCTAAGAAAATCAAAATTAAAAATAAATTTTAATTTTTGGGGGGGAAGGATACGATTTTTTTTTTAAACGAAAGCTGATGTTTTTTCCTAAAAGGACATATATATGCAAAAGTGGGACTAGAATGTTTAAACATTGAAAAAAAGAGATTTCTACTGACCGGAGGGCTCAAAACCCGGTTTTTGGCTCCGTTTGGTAGAAATGTCTTTTTTTCAATGTTTAAACATTCTAGTCCCACATTTGCATATATATGTTATTTTAGAAAAAAACCTCAGCTTTCATTTAAAAAAAATCGTATCCTTCCCCCCGAAAAATTAAAATTTAATTATGATTTTTTTTGTAAAAAAAATTGTTTTTTTAAAAATGCTTGTTTCCAATCGAAAGAGCATGAAATAAACTTTCGAAACTGTACTCGGCCAAATTTTTATGTTTAATTGTTTAAGAGTAAAAAATTATCAAAATAAGCATTGTACCGAAAAACCCAAAACTTTCACCCCCTCCCCCTCGGCAAATATTGGACTGGGTAACAAAATATTTTCACCAAAAATCACTTTCCACTAGTACTACAAAAGCCCCAAGTTTAGGCGCGATTGGAGAAAAATTTTTTTCCACCTTCATCACTTGACATGGAATCGCTCATATATATTCGCATACTTAATAACTACACGTAGAAACGCGCGCTTATAACACTGAAAGTTTAGAAGCAAACTGTTCTTATATACCAAAGGACGAAATTTTTCACAACTTGTGAGAAATGATTTTGTATTAATAATTACTTTTTAATTAGCGAGAAATATAAAAGAAAAAATATTTACATAACGCGGTGCAAAAAAGGGCACTTTTTTGCACCTTGTTATGAAAAATATCGTTCGTAACTAGTGCTAGCAGTTGCCAATTTTTGAACGAGCACTTTTTTTGGAACAAAATGTGTTACGTTTATAAAATTGATAGTCGCGGGGGTAAAGTAATATACTTTAATTCGGAGGTCGTTAGCAAATTTTCACAAAGAAAATTGAAGTCTTGATTGTAAAAATATATATATTTGGTATGGAACGTTTTAATGCTCAGCTCTAAGGGAACTGTTATTGATATTGTTCTTATTATAAAATAGGATAGAGGAAGGAATAAAATAAAAGAGTTTAATTAAATGGAATAATACACCGAAAAAAATGCCTAGGACCCGTATACCAGGAATTGACTAGGTTTCCTAGTTACGAGAGGAGTCAACTATAGAATCCTGGTCAAAGTAATAAGATTCAAGCATAGTTAAAGTGACCAGGAAAATTAGTCGATGTAATCAGGAAAAAATAGTCAAATTGACTAGGAGAATAATATTAGATTTACACTGTGTATCATAATTATTTGAAATTGCTAATCAAATTCTTATTATCAAATAAAAGAGAAAAACTAATTAAAAGAAAAAAGAAAAAAATTAATTATTGTATTTGAACATATTTATATTTGACTTTGTATTTATATTCCTTGGAATTAATTTAAACTTATGAAATAAATATTTGACGCAGGGGGGACGCGAACACCTGAACCTAATGAATACGCACTTTGAAACCCAGAACTATAACCACTACACTAAACACGACTTGGTATTTTAATTTTTTAATAGACACTATGATTTTCAAGTCAAAATATATATAAATATAATATATATATATATATATATATATAAATATATTTCCAGAGGTTCCGAGAAACCAGCAATTTTGATGTATGTAAGAACTCCATTTTATGTACAAAAAATAGACGCGAGTAATGATAAAAAATCGTTTTACGAAATCACGATAAATGACGCGAAAGATATAGAGGTAAACACTGTCAGAACAGAAGCAGACGCGTGCGCATTATGGAAATAGGCAAAATTACTAAAATCCTAGTCAATTTGACTAAGATTTGCAGGGTTGTTTTTGCCAGGCTTGAATTTGTCGAATCAACCTAGCGATCCTAACCATAATGATTAGGAATCCTTATTACTTTTACTAGATTAAGATTAACTATAGAGGCATAGTTAATAATACCATCGAGATTTTTTTCGGTGTATGGTTTTAATAAATTTGTCTTACCGATTACAACAGTAATCTCTCAAGAGAGATATTCGATTTGCACAAGGGTGATTTGTTTGGAGTCGTAGGCTGATTTTATTTTGAATGTTATCGCTTGACGAACGTTTTCAAATAAAATAAAGCTTTTGACTGAAATTTCACATCGAGCTGCCTCAGAGTGTTCTGAGTAGTCGAGCTGTTTGATTTCGTGAAATGAGTTTTATTCAATTTGTTTAACTACTAACAACGAAAATCAGAACTCGGATTCTGGAGACAAACTTTGGCATCTGCCTGATGGGACACTATCTGAACTTGGTTTAAATACAATTGACTTGAACTGCCCAAAAGAAGTGACAAAATTAGGTGTGGTCCAAGGGTTTTTATAAACAGCTTCTAGTACTATATATATGTTATTGGGACTAATGGGGGTGTTAAATACATCTCATTGGTTAATATTTTTGCGCACGCTTTATGTTACAATTGGTGGGGGAATTGCATCTTCTTAGAAAATTGCATAGTACATGGCAACGTTGTAATGCATAAGAATATGCGCACGCATTCTGTTACAAAGAAGTAGGGGAGTTCTCTGAAGACTCTCGTAGATGAGATCATCAGTCAATAACAAAATTAATAATAATAATAATATAATAGTAATATAACTGATATATAAATAATGTTTTTGGTTAGTGTCAATACTCATTCTTTAGAATGATATAAAAGATTTAAGCTTATAACCATGTACATGTTTACATATATATGCAACTAGAAGCTCGTTAGCTTAGATAACGTAAAAAAATGGTACAATTTTAAGATGTAATTTGAATCTTTTCGTCTCCCATACTTCCGTTCTGACAAGTGCACTCCGCGGCACGCGTGAGGTCATTGTTTTTTGTTCTCGAGAATATTCCTTTGGGAAAAAGCCCTATACCCAATACGTATATTAACAAGATGTTATACATATAACATATATTGTAATTGTTAACTATAAAATAAAATGTTTTGATTATTTTATATTAACAATTGAAAAATGTTTAGTGCAAACGTAACAACTGTTTGTTTGTTTCCCAGTAAAAAAAATTCGATACACGGACCGCGGAGTTCGTATACGAGCTCGGTAGCTCGTATGAGAAATATGAGAAATCTCTCATACGAGCCTTTTCCGTAATGAGAAGTGTATAGATGCTTGTATACGAGGTGACTTTTAAATCATTTTTATTAATGTAACACTATTTTAAAGTAAATGTAGATAATAGAAATGAATTATCTCATCTAAAACAAAGCTAAATTCATAAGGGAAATGAAGTTTTAAGAAAAAAAGAATAATTTTGTTCAAAAAATTTATTCACATGAAAAAAGGTTAGAATTTGATAATTCCTTGTTACTCTTACTTACCGACATTAGATATTTCTCGGATGCAGTAAGCACGATTTTGAATTAGCGGTAGAATAAATAAGTTATTCTTCATTACTAATTAATAATATATTATTATTTATTTATTATATAAATGTTCTTATATAAAATAATTAAATTTAATACAAATACAAATACAAATACTTTGGAATCTTTTAAATTTTTTAAAAATCCCATAAATTAATAAATATTTGTCACACGACTTCATTCACTGTAAACACGTAAGTAATATATCTGTGCGCAGACGACGTGTATCCGAATCTCGGAACGATGCGCGAAAGTAGAGTAGAATACGAGTCAACTAACGTTTCACAGACTTTCACTAATGATTCGTAAATGTGTGTTAAAGTTTCCTGTACTCGTATAGTCTTTGATAAATTCCGTGGTTTTATAAAATTTAGTTATAAAAATATTTGAAACATTAAATGACATCAAATAAATAATAAGTAACTTTCAAACATACATTGATAACAATTTAACATTAAATCTAAAACATCTGGTCACATACTGCATTCTAATCATTCCATGACTCTTTTTTAATACTTCAATGATGTTTTTGAATTGTTAAGTAAAGTAAGGTACATAACCTTCAACGGAAAATTTGTCCTGTCTCAAAGTAATATACTAATCCATTAATGATTAATGGACTTTTTTTCCGTGTAAATGCATTAGAGTAAAAAAAAATCAAAATTTACACCAACATTCAAAAAGTTTGCAAATTCGATTCAAAATGTATACTTGGGGGTTTTCAGGGTCGCTGATGACAAATCCGATGTCAGTTTTTCAAAATTCAAAATGGCGAATCCAATATGGAGGACATTTTATTAAAAAAAAATTCGATTCCCTTGAAACTTATTGTCACTTGAGGGTTTTCGGGGTAGCTGATAACAAATCCAATGTCAGGTTTTCAAAATTCAAAATGGCGGATCCAATATGGCATATCGTGGAGATCCACTTTACCCATGAACTTATTGGAAAGGTGAAATGCGATAGGAAATTTCAATGGAATTTCATATGGAAATATGGAAAACAATTGAAGAACGAAGCAACTTTATATAAGTGTGGGGTGATGTGCAACGTTTTTTTTCGTTGGACGAAAAACATGTCAAATAATTAAATTTTTAAATATTTCAAAATTGAATGACTTAGAGGCATTATAATAGAATATTTCTGCATTATTAGATTTTCAGAATTTTAAATTTTTCCTACAAATTTTTCGCTTTTTCAAAAACGTCTGTTTTTGCATTTTCCAAAAAAGTTGGGGTGATGTGCAACACCTGTAAAAGTCAGGTATGTAATGCATAAATATCGATGAAAATCTCTTTAATTATTAATTTAAGGCTTTTTCAATGCAAACTAATCGAAATCTGCAAAAAAAAAATTTGCTAAGGTATAGTTGACTTCTAAAAAGTAGAGATTTCAACAAAGAAAAAAAAATTTTTTTTGTTTAATTTTTTATTTATTAATAACTGAATGAGGAATATAATTAAAGGAAAATAACTAAGAATTTTTTATTCATCATGTGAATCGCAGTTATGGCACGTAAAAAGTAGTTACGTCCACCCCAAAAAAAATTGTTGCACATCACCCCAAATATGATATTTTGCAAAAAATGATTTGTACGCAATACAATGCAATGGAAACACAAAATATAGAAAGATATTTAAAAACACTTAAAAAAGCAACAATAAGCACATTCTTATCTATAAAATAAATTAAAACCTTTCACGAAACGACTAGAAATGTAAAGAGCGAGAAATATTTCCTTCTCGAGAAATTTAAGTCAACTTACGTACAGCGAACCTAGCTGCGAGCTGTTTCGTGAGTTTTATATCAAAAACAAGCTACTGAGGACATAAACAAATGGCAATACTTGGCTCTTTTCAATATCGAACTGTAGATCAGAAATCGGCGGTGTTGCACATCCCCCCATGTTTCACATCACCCCACATCACCCTATGCGTAAGTTAACGATCGCAAAAACATCAGAAGGTTAATTGTTAAATTAATAATTGTATTGTGAAGAGAATACTATATTAAAGGTAAAAAATAAGAAAAAATTGCATTGGGATCTCGTGTTGTTTTTATCATAAAAGTAAAACAAATTTTACAAATGCCGGTTTCATAGAACAGCTATAAGCTAAAATTTATTGTCTATAAAAACTTGAAATCGTGTATTGAAGTCCAAGTAAAAATTTTTTTCAGTTGGACGTTAATGGGTTAATATTTGTCAAATGGCAATTATTGCAACAGGTTTAAACTATTGTTAAGTTCATTTTTCGTTAAAATCTAACTTCTGTACTAGTTGGGGAGACCGGGCGTAATGGCTAACTTTTACTCTTTGTTGTTTTACTCAGAAATTTTTGTTCTAATTAAATGTTTATATATTTCTTACAATAATGAATAAATATTCATGAAACTTCCTACAAACTTGCAGTATACCAAGTACAATAACTTGTGTATTGAGCAAAATTCTTACGATTTACAGTTTTTAAATAAATAATAGAGCTGAGCAAAATTCGAACCGAACCGAGTTTTGTTCGGTTTTGGGACGCCGAAATGTCGAATGTTGAATATTCGACATTCGAACTGTGCGACTGAAATGTCGAATTTTAGAATTCGACATTTTAGCGTTCCAAAACCGAACACAACTCGGTTCGGATTTTGTAGTAACTCGAATGTCGAATTTTCGACATTCGAACAGTTCGGTTCGATTTATTTTGCACAGCTCTAGTAAATTACAATTATTCATTACGCCCCTTAGCCATTACGCCCCGGTCTCCCCTACTCGTCACACCAACAAGCATTTATAGTGCTTTTCGAGATAGTGAGTTAACATGTATTTCAAAAAGTTTTTTTGACACCTTGCGTTTCGGACATTAACACAAAGCTTTTAAAGGTAATCAAAAAGAATAGTATACAAAAAGAATCAGGAGTTAATAACCTTTCGAAATACTAAATGCAATTTTGCATAAAAATTCGTTGTATTGATAATTAATGGCTGTTTTGAAAATGTAGGAAGTGGGGAGTTATTCAACAGCGTCAGCCCAGTGGGCACAGGGACGTCTAAAAGACGGCTTAAAGACGTCCTTTTCTGTCCGATTCGGGGACAATGATGGTAATGTCTCTAAGTCATCAAGAAGACAACTAAAAGACGTCCAACAGACGTTCTATGTCTGGTCCAAAAGACGTCTAAAAGACATAAGAAAGGACATCTAAAGTACACTACCGTCGGGAATTATCGGTACGGCTGCACGCGCAGGGCCCAAAAACATACCAATCTTCAAATCACGATTTCTTTGTAAATACAAATGTCAGAAAATTAACAAATATACCATTCGAAAGATTATTAAATTCTACGATTAATGATATGTAACTGAAAATTTTAATAATTTATACAAAGCTTGCAGCAATCTACAAATTTGACAAAAAAATTTTGAAAATAAAATTTTTTTGGAAATTATTTCAACCCCTGCACATTTTTTAAAAATTGTAGGAAAAATTTGAAACTTATATAAGTGTAATCATTGAAATCTCATCTTTAATTTAAGACCAAAAGAGTTAAAAAATCTTATTCGGTTCGAGAGATATCATTATAAACGGCCGAGCATTTTCAGCCAAAAAACGTTCAAAATCGACTAATTCAATGCATTTGTCAAAAAACATGCTCGGACGTATATAATGATATCTCACGAACCGAATAAGATTTTTTAACTCTTTTGGTCTTAAATTAAAGATGAGACTTGAATGATTACACCTATATAAGTTTCAAAATTTTCCTACAATTTTTAAAAAATGTGCAGGGGTTGAAATAATTTCTAAAAAAATTTTATTTAAACATTTTTTTTGTCAAATTTGTAGATTGCTGCAAGCTTTGTATAAATTATTAAAATTTTTAGTTACATATCATTAATCGTAGAATTTAATAATCTTTCGAATGGTATATTTGTTAATTTTCTGACATTTGTATTTACAAAACAATCGTGATTTAAAGATTGGTATGTTTTTGGGCCGTGCGCGTGCAGCCGTACCGATAATTCCCGACGGTACACGGAAAAAATAAGTTCAGCAGATTTTACGAAACTAATTTCGCACTAGCGGATATTTAAGATTCCTTGACGAAGTTTTTCAAAAACCCAGAAACTTTCACTACTTTAAGCAGAACAATTTTCGAGAAACTGCAACCAGTGTTGTAATTTATAAAACAAGCTTGAATGTAGAAATGTTTCGTATTTTCTGGTGAACATTTTATCAGAAAATGGTAAAAATGTTTCGGGCAATCTAAAAACGCGTGGTTTGAGTTTTCACTTCGCTGTCTATCGTGAATTCTTCTTCTTCTTCTTCTTTAGTTTATGGCTTCGACTAGTCAGGCCAATTCTAGTTAAATATAATTTTCTGTAGTTCGTGTAATACGTTGTAGTGCCACCTTCTGGTGTAACTTGTTGACTGCACTTTGCAATGGAAAATAGTACCAAAAAATGTCGATAGAATATGTCGACAGTTGTCGCTTCCCTCTGCGCGGATATTTTTTGGGAAAAAAAATTTGATAAAAAATGTCTGTTGACATACAGTAATTATTAGAATGTTTTTTTTTTATTTATTTATAACATTGTTTTTAAGGTTTAACACTCTATTCTCGTTATGCATAGTTCTTTTGGTAGGAATAGGTTGGTAAGGAAGAGGTTGGGCTAAAATCACTAGCATTTCTCTCCCGAACAGGCACCATGATTCAAATTTCCCTCCCTTTTTCCCTTTTGAATTTTTAATTATATATAATTTCTGTTTCTTATGATTAAGATATAAACTTATTTATTTATTTTTATTTATTTATATATATATATATATATTTTTGTTGTTGTTTTTTTTTGTTTTTTTTTTCTTTTTCAAAAATTATACTTGTCAATATGAGCAATAAGTAAGACTAACTTAAGAGTTCATTCTGCCTTCGTAAATTTGGCTCGTTAATTGCACAAATGGTGTTTAATTGCACTGATCTAACTCAGTTTAGTTCTTTTCAATCTTCAACCCGACCTGGTTCATTGCTTCCGTTTTTTTTCTTTGTTTTTGTTTTTATGTTTTTTGTTTGTTTTTTTGTTTTTTTTCTTATAACAACAAAAAAAAATTTAATAAATAAAACTAATCTTGCCTTCAAGTAAACTGAATTAATTAATTATTAACTAACTTCTAGAGACTGCCTCTGAGCATAAACTAAATTATTACATCGTCCCTCAATAGAAGGTCACTGATTTCCGTGACTGATTCCATTGTTGGGTTGAAAATTAATGAGTTCCATTGTGGAAGATTGACTGTTCTAGTTCTGTATTTATTGTAAAAAAAACTCTAAGAATTTCGCCCGCCCTTCTATAAAGAGAGTACAGTCGTTTACATAGTGTAAGACTGAACTCTCCACAAATCCACATCTACAAGTGGGCGAAATGTTCCAGCCCAATCTTGTGAACAGCTCACCCACACAAACATGCCCTGTTCTGAGTCTTGTAATTAAGTTTATTGCCCTTCTCGGTAAATCATATCCCAAGAACCAGGGTCTTTCAGTTTTAGCATTAATGTAATTAAAATATTTTTGGCGAGTTCTTGCTTCCGGATAGAAAGGCCATGCGGATTTAATTGTCGATTTATGATCATTATTGATTAAAGATTTAAAGTCTTCCTTTGAGAAGAACGATTTTTTCCCGACTGGGAATCCTATAGCTAATTTAGACAGCCTATCCGCCTCTTCATTGCCCGGAATACCCAAGTGAGATGGGATCCAAAATAGTTTGATTTCTTTTTTAAGGTTTAGGAGTTGGGCTATCATTTATACAATCTCATGAACAATTACCCTGGACTCGGAACCCCCCAGTCTGTTCCTGATTATTTGAAGCGATTTAAGAGAGTCAGTAAGGATTAAGGGATGTGGAATATCTTCCTCAATAGAGTATTTAAGGGCCGAGTGGATACCGTTCAGCTCCGCCATTATAGGTGACAGACATCCACTGAGTCTATTTCCCAATCTAAACTGAGTCCTTGGAACAAAAAGGCTCGAAGACGCCCTTCCACTGCGTTCAACGAACGATCCATCCGTGTATATCTGAGTGGAGTGGCTAAATCTGTTCTTTATATTATCATAGAAAGCCTTTCGAGGGTTTTCCGCTGACTTTATTTCAAATCCCGTCTCCTTTTCCAAGACATTATCAACCTCTATTGTCAGCTCTGACCATTCTCTGTCGAAGTAGGCCGTCTTCAGGGGCCTAATCGCCATTGATGCCAGCTCCGAAACTGGTTTTAAATATCTTAGTGGGGGGAAATCTGTTAGGTATTTTGGTGTTTGTTTTGTCTGGGCAATTTCTTGGAACAGATTATCCAATCTTTGCAATAGTGGGTTATCCCTCCAGCTTGCGATCCTAATTGTATTCCTGTTTAAGAGCATAGTTCTTCTGTATTCAAGAGTGGGTTCACAGGCTTCCGAAAGTAAGATCGGAATTGGAGTTGTCCTCATGCACCCTAGGGCAATCCTGAGGGCGCTAAACTGAACTCGATCCAATTTAATTAGTTTATTTCGTCCTACATTTGCGAAGAGTATGGAGGCCCATTCCAGCAATGATCTCGTGAGACCTCGATATGCCGCCAACATTGATTCAGGATGTGCTCCATATGTTACTTTTGCCAGTGTTCTGATGATGTTCAGCGACTTGTTAGCTCTCACTATCAAGTCATCGAGATGCTCATGCCAGTTCAATTTGCGGTCCATTATGACCCCCAAATACTTTATACTATTAGCATTAGTTACCTGGTTTTCTCCTACCCGAAGCTTTTCCGCAGAAAGATCCATCGTGTCTCTTGAAAATATGCATAGCTGACTCTTCCCAGTGGCTACACTGAAGCCAAGAATTGTCAGCCAAGGGATCAGTCTGTCTATAGCCTCCTCGATCAATGATTGTGCCTCATTCATGTTCTCACTAGAGGCATAAAGTAGAATATCATCTGCAAATTGCAGAATACTCACATCCTCTCCAATAGTTTGTTTGATCGCCCTCAGTGCCAGATTAAATAAAAGTGGCGAAAGGACCCCTCCTTGGGACACTCCCACGCCGCAAACTCTTGGGGTTGAGGAATCTCCCCCAAAATAGAGCAATCTCTCAGTGATCATGAAGGAGATGAAGTTGTACACCTCGGAAATCTCGGTTGGCACCTCGGAATCTCTCAGTTGACTAAGGACCGCTGTTGGCAAAAGAGCATTAAATGCCACCTTAATGTCCAAGGCGACTGCTACCGTTTTCTTCCCCTGTGAGAAATTGTGGAGTATATCTGCAGTTAAGAAGGAGACACAGTCTAGAGCTGATCTCTCCTTACGAAACCCGTATTGATGATCAGGAATAAGAGACCGATGCTCCGCGAAATGTTCTAAGCGTGTATGGACTAGTCTTTCCATCAGCTTCCCTAGGGCTGATGTGAGTGAGATCGGTCGAAATCCTTTGCCTTCCGGTTTAGGAATAAACCGGACTAGTGTCGATCTCCACGATCCGAAGATACAGATCAAGGTTTTCATTGCTTGGGTGCAACAGGTAGGCCTTTCGCGCCCTCTTCTTCTCCCTGAGAGCAGCAGCGCATTCCTCCGTCCACCAAGAAGGCTTAATCGGTGAGGAAGGGCCGGAGCTCCTTGGAACATAGGCACCCGACGCGACCAAGGATTCGACTATTGAGGTAACAAGAAGGTCATATTTTTCCAAGGGATTGTCGTCTAATTTCTCGAGTTCAGGCAGTCCTGCCGTGATCAGGCCGTTGAATTTTACCCAGTCAACCTTTTTAAGAACTAGTCTAGTTGAGCTCTGGCAGTTCGTCGCCAGTTTGATGGGAATAGTCATGACGACAGGACAATGATCACTGCCGAATCTTTCGATGATTGTTTTCGATTGGCATAAGAAAGAAAGTTCAGAGGATACAAACTGCAGATCCAATACGCTACCTGGAGTTTCTCTTGAGAATCCAAATGTCGGAGCTCCATCGTTGATTATGTTGATGTCCAGTATTTCCTGGAGCTGTGGTATCAGTTTGCCTATTCTGTTTGAGCGGAAAGGAGGATACTCAGGAAGATGAGCATTGAAATCGCCCATAAGGATTATTTTTCCATCTCTTGGCATTGCTTCAGTCATCTCTGACAGAAGATTAGCTGTAACCCTCGCGTTAGGGGAATGTAAATTGAATAGAAATAAATTCGTCCAAGGATTGTATTTACTCTGACACCAACAATTTGAAATACCTCCGTCCACGGGCCTACTAGATCGATTACCTCGAATGTATATATATTTTTAATAAATATCGCCGTTCCACCCCCCATAGTAGGGAGATTTCGATCGCACCTAAAACATGTATAACCTCTAATATTGTAACAATTTGTCTTACCGGAAAACCAAGTCTCAGTTACTGAAAGCAGATCAATGTTATGTTGAAACAAAAGCGTTTCACAATTTATTTTTTTTTTAATAAACTTCGTGCATTCCAAGTTGCACACTTAAATTTAGTTTCCTCTAATGGGGGATTTATACTTATTCTATAATTTATTATCTAATTAAGTAATTAATTATTTGTCTAACTGATCTCAATACTTAATCTATGACTTATTATCTAATCTATTAACTAACTAATCTCTACACTAATCAAAGAATGGGTAAATTAGCAAGGCATGCGTGACTATTTTACTTCAATATGTTAAGATAAATCAACCGTGTAATTAGCTATTTTCTGAGTAGAACTTTTACTAGCTGATTCATGTTGTTCATTTTCTATTTGGGGATGTTCTGTGTTTTGGCTGGATGTACTTGATTCGGTTGTAGTACATATGTTGCTGGGGGTGGTTTCTTGTGAAATATGTTGTATTGAGGTGATACTTGATTGACGTTGATTCGAATTTTTCTCTGATGAATTTATGTTAAGCGATTGTTGTTCTTTGTTGTCTACTTGTTGTCTATTATCTTGGTTTTTTTCTCTGTTGGTGATGGACTGAGGGCTACCTCTTGGAGACATTTGGTGATTTGGGCTTCCAAATCTCGGAGGAGAACCAGTTGTTTCCATCATGACCTCATCGGGACCAAGTTTATATATCCCTCTTTGTTGTAGTCGAAGGACAGCTTCATCTTTTGTGAGTTTAAATAAATGGCGTTCTTTCATCACCAGGTATTCATATCTGTATACCGGGCAAGTATCACCGGATACACGTGGTGTGCTACGCTATGCATAAAAACTGTTTTAGGAATATTCTGTGATTTAAATCTAAACTCAATTGAGTCAAGGGGAGTGTTACTACCCCTCTGAGTCCTCCTAATCGCTGAAGCCAGGATTGATCTTGTATCCTCATCTAAGTTATTGACAATATCCGTTACTGAATGAATAGATTGGACATTGATATTACCTTTTCTATATAACATTGAATCTGGAATAAATGATTTTAATTCCAGGTCCTGTAATTTGGGTGAACACAATAGAGAGTTGGCATCATCTAACATCTCACAAAAAATTTCTATTTGATTTCTACCGCTAACAAATACCCTTCTATCCCCTTGGATTAATCCAGCTACCATTTTTCCTATCGCTATAGGGTCATATCTACCGAGATTTTTTTGAGGGTTGGTAGACTCCATCATTACAAGGTAGGGAGGATCAAATGAATCATCATAGGTATATTCGTAGTCCCTGGTGGCGGTTGGTGTTGAGAACCACTGAGATTCTGGTTTGTTCTGAATGGTAGGAAGTGGAGTGGTTAAATTGGATTCACCACGAGCTCCTGTGTTACTGGTTTGTGGATTGCGATTCTGATCCTGACTGGGATAAGATGAGGATTGTTCTGGCACCATTGGTGAGCTGGTTCTCATAGTTCCAGCATCGGGGTGGAACTGGGCCGGATCCTGTTCTGAAAGTCCCGTGACTATTGTTCTAAATCTCTTTTTTGTTTGCGTTGACGCAGGGGAAAGTGAACCAGGTCTCTCAAGAGAGGTCTCTGATTTTTGATCCGTTCTTTCCATTGCTGTTCTTTTACCTGTGGATGTGGAGGGAGGTGAATTTTTAAACATGATGACAGGAGTGGTTTTTTCTATTCTACTATATAATTGATTAGTTATTCTTTTGATTCTTTCAATCGAGTTTTCCGTATTTGTTTCAGCTTCAGGGGTAATATTGGGGTTTATCTCTTCTTGATTGTAGTTTGAATTGCCCGGGCGAATTGAATCAAAGTCTGAAACCAAACTCCTATCATGCTGACCGTGGATAGCTGGACGACTAATTCCCCTACCCCTCGGTAAATAATTTTTCCACCTCCTTTTATTGTTTCTCTTCTCTTGTTGGTTATTGAGATTCGGTGGGGAATTGGACATAACTTTTAATTTAATTTATAAAATGTGGTCTAATTAACTCTATTGGGGAATGAAAATATCACATTTGTTAGTTCAATTTATTAAGTAAATTTGTCAATAATAAATTAAGTTCAGAAGGTCTATAAAGATATATTGGAAAGGATTAAATTATTCAATTTTTAAATATTTATAAATCAATTTTTTTTTTGACGTACTTTTAGAAAAGTCAATTGCTTCCAGAATAGAACTTAATTTTATAATAGTATATTTCCATTTCATAGTCTCACATGCCTCTTGTGATTTTAGTGATTCATAAGCATTGTTTTAATTTTGTTTCAAATAAATAAATGTTTTCTAAATTTATTTTCCTATGATCAAAGATATTAAATCCCTTTTTTTTGTTTACTTTGTTTTAGTTTGTATGTTTTTTTTCCTTTAAATAGTTTTTTTTTAAATAATAATTTTTTTTATGTTTAAAAATTATCAATATATAATTTTAATATAGGTAGCAACGAAACAGAGTGCATAAATGTATATTTAAATAAATACGGTTATATGTGTATGAATGGAGATTATAATTTAAGATTTATGTTCCATTAATAAACCAAACCCAGACTTATACTTAATATATTACATTATTTAGAGAGAAAAAAAAGAAAAAAATTTTGTTACAATTTTTATTATACTAAATTATATTATTTTGTATATGTGACCTGGTCTATGAAAAGGGACCTTACGTGTCAAAAAATCATTTTTTACTTTTTTGTTGATTCGGATAGGGTTTGAAACGCTCTTTAAGATGGTGAAAACCAAAAAATCATAAGTTGATTAGAAGTTTTTAAAAAAAAATTTTAGAGTCAAAAGAAACAAGAGTAAAAACACGAAAAAACTGATTTTTTGTTATTATACAAATTAAAATAACAAAGACGATAATTTTTTATTATTAAGAAAAGTTGACAGTTTCTTTGACAACTGTCGAAAGTTAAAATTCAAATTTGATATCATATTCGTAATCAGCGACCTCAAAAACCTTATTACTGTCTTTTTTACAAAAAACGATCACTTTTTAGAGAAGTTGACAGCTGTCAACTGTCAAATTGTCAATTTAACATCATATTCGTAATCAGCGGCCTCGAAAACCCTTACAAACATGTGTCACTTATTTATACTTATTGTTGCTAGTTAGAAAACTTAGATTGTTTTTTCTATGTTTAGGGAGTTTGTTATTAATTTATATAAACAATTATTAAAAACAATTTTTCATTACTTGTATGTTTTTTATTTTGATACTGTGATTCACGGTGAAGAAAATAAGCCTAAATTGATTAAAAAAAATTAATATTTGAAAAAGTTACAAGGGTTTTTCTAAGTTAAACTTTAACTGTTGTTTTCTCGAAAACTTGTTTTCGCACGTTAGGTCCCTTTCCACTGTCCAGGTCACATATATTTTAAATTATTTCAAATCATTTACCTGCTTAGAACGGTGAATAACAGTGACCAAAATAAAGGAGATATTTGTTTATTTTGGAGCAGAAAGGTCGGTTGATGGATATTCTTTGAGGATCTAATTTAACTATGCCTAATTTTAACACTTCTTTCTAATTAATGTTCGGCATACATTTATAATAGTTCTTTTAATTATTCTTCTTTAAGGGGGGGGGGTATAGTTAATTCGGTGAAAAAAACGCATGTTTTTTAGAATTTTTTTTAGCGATACGCAGAAAGTTAATTTATTTTATCACTTTGAATATAACATTGCAACATTTGAACAATATTTTTTTAAATTTTGATTTAAAAATATTAAAAATTGAGCGAGATAATGAGATTTTTCTCAGCCGCGTCAAAAAAAAAATGATTTGCGGTGTACACTCTAACTCGCAACAGAATCATCCAAAACAAAAAAATCAAAATGCATTTGTTAAAGAAGATGTTTTTTGAGGTATTATCGGAAGGGATTTTTTTGTTTTTTTACTTCTCGATTTTCCGTAGCACTTGAAAGCCAAAAAGTCGATTTTCACTGTAAAAAATCGATTAATTTGTTATTGTAAAATTGGTAATTTTTTAATAAAAAAATAATGGCTTCCGATGTTACCTCAAAAAACATCTCCTTTAACAAATGCACTTTGATTTTTTTGTTTTGGATGATTCTGTTGCGAGTTAGAGTGAACACCGCAAATTTTTGGAGGCGCCTGAGGAAAATGTTAGAATCTTGCTCAGTTCTTAATATTTTTAAATTAAAATTTAGAAAAATATTGTTCAAATGTTGCAGTATTATATGCAAAGCGATAAAATAAATTAACTTTCTGCGTATCGCCAAAAAAAATTCTTAAAAACATGCGTTTTTTTCACCGAATTAACTATACCCCCCCCCCTTAAACTTTCCTTATGTTCTTAGTTTTTATTTATTTATTTAGTTTTTTCCTATTAACCTTTTTGTCTTCTAGTTTCACTATTTGGTTTGTTTTGTTTATGTCACTTGGAATTCACTGTCAACATTTTTATACTTTTTCATTAATTTTTTGTTTTTAAACGTATAAATCAGAAATATATTATCTTTTTGGAGATTATTAATTTTATTTACACTAAATTTTCACTCAAAATAATAAATTTTATTTATTTATTTATTTTTTATTAAACTTCTAAAGTTCGTATTAGGAATAGCGTTCAAATAAGGGAACGCTTTTAAATTATCAGATTGGTGTCCGTACGGAACGATATCTCAAATCGTTCTCCTATCGTGAATTCTCGAACACAGAGTTTCGTAAAATTCTATACGGGGTGTACCAAAAGTCGCGTTATAAATCGTATGCGTATTTCCGTTAAGTTAGTGTCAGAATGAAATAAGCCAATCCAAGCGAACCATTGCGTTGTAGAGCGCAGTCACATGTGTCGAACCAATCATCTATCTCCTATAGAAGACGAGAAAAATGGTCTTGAGAGCTCATTGGTACATTAAGGGGATCCCACATATCGACAATGCAGATCAAAAATGGTTAAAAATCTGCAACGATCGTTTCTTGAAAAATATAAGATATTATGACCTATAAATTTGGGAAAGTCATTTTTTATCATAAATACATAGGATGAGTATTTTATTTGTTGTATTTATTAAAAAAAAATATATTGTTAGAAAATTAAATATGGGCAGTTTCCAAGAGCCCAAACTGCAACGACCTTTTCTTGGAAACAACAAAACAAAATAATTTTTCCATTTGGCTAACTTAATTTTAATAAAAAAATACACATAATAAGATTTATTACATATTTGAAAACAACAATAAAAAACTTTAATTTATGTAAACAGTTTTGTATATAAATTTGCAACAAGAACACATGTGACAGATGTTTAGTAGTTTATAGAACCAAGAGATGGCGCCAAAGTGACAAATTTTTATTATTTTTAACTTTAAATTAACAACAATAAAATATAATGTCTTCTTTTCGAGTGGAAATTCATTAGTGATGAAAGATACACAATGTGAGACATTTATTTTGTTCAAATTGTTAAAGAAAAATTAATGTTAGTAAATTAAATATCATGTGTCACCGAACAACTGTCACATATACACTTTACAAAAAATAAAGTTTTTATTTATTTCTGCATGGCAAATGAGTCTCATCCTCCGTATTTTCCTACAAAATTAAATTTCCCAAATGGAAAAATTATTTTGTTTCGTTGTTTTCGAGAAATGGTCGTTGCAGTTTGAGCTAGTACCCAGTAAAAAAAGAAGTATTGAGTGGAGCGTTTAGGAATTGAGTGAAGCTCTGAGCCAATACGGATTCGAGTAAAAACCGTATTGGGACGTTTGACTCAATCTTTTTTTCATCCGCCGAATACGGTCTTATTTTAGCATTAAAATTAAAATCACATGAGCAGCGTACACATTATAAATTGAAAGCACAATTGTCCTGGAATGTGAAAATGCCGATTTCGATAAGAAACAGTGAATATTTGTTAAAAGTTGGTAAAAGCAAAGTCTGACAAGCGCGACTGAATTTACCATGTGAATAAATGAAGTGGTAAGTTTAAATGGACTAAAAGAAATCTACTTTTACCCACAGAAAGTTCCTAGAGAATTGTGGTAAATTCAACAAAACAATGAAATTTCATTGTTTTACAATTCTCTAGGAACTTTCTGTCGGTAACAGCAGATTTCTTTTAGTCCATTTAAACTTACCACTTCATTTATTCACATGGTAAATTCAGTCGCGCTTGTCAAACTTTGCTTTTACCAATTTTTAACAAATATTCACTGTTTCTTATCGAAATCGGCATTTTTACATTCCAGGACAATTGTGCTTTCAATTTATAATGTGTACTCTGCTGATGTGATTTTAATTTTAATGCTAAAATAAGACCGTATTCGGCGGATGAAAAAAAGATTGAGTCAAACGTCCCAATACGGTTTTTACTCGAATCCGTATTGGCTCAGAGCTTCACTCAATTCCTAAACGCTCCACTCAATACTTCTTTTTTTACAGGGTAGTCAAAGATTTGTTACAGGGGAACTGCCCATATTTAACTTTCTAACAATAATTTTTTTCAAATAATTACAACAAATAAAATACTCATCCTGTGTATGTATGATAAAAAATGAGATTTCCAAATTTATAGGTAATAATATCTTATATTTTCCAAGAAACGGTCGTTGCAAATTTTTAACCATTTTAGATCTGCAATGTCGATAAGTGGCTGCTTTATTCGTTTTTTTCTCCGTGAATATTTTTTTCCGTGGCGCATGCGCTTCAGGCTAAACATTTTACAAAACTCTTGAATTAGAACGTCCAACCGATCATTTGTGAATTCCATAGAATTTTTTTTGAGTTTTCGAGAAACGCAGTCATCATATATTACTATTGATTCTGTTTTATCTTATACTAAACTCCTCTCAGTATCCGATATTCCAAAATTAGTTTTGTAAAATGTACTAAATTAATTTTTTCTGTGTAGTGTACGTCTTAAAGACATTTCTTCTTTAACATTTTCTAAGTTGAAACTCAGTAATATTGTATTAAATTTATTTTAAGTTTAACTTTATTTTTTCTAAAATGTGGAGAAATAATGAAAAAATTCCTACGAAGCTGGGATCAAATTCGGATACCTTGGGCTTGAAGCACTGCGCCTTAAGCACCTCAGCCGTTCAAGACAGATATGAACCTCTACAAAGTTAACGATCTCACTTGTCAATGAAATGAATTTAACTTAGAAAAATTCCAATGAATTTTACATTCATGAATTTCTAAGTCCAAATTGAACTTAGAAAATAATATTTTCTATTTATGGAAATTTTTCTATTTTCAAATGTTGAATGAAAAAGACGTCTTTTAGACATCTTAAAGACATCTAACAGCCAAGACATACTACATGTATAGTACGTCTTTAAGTCGTCTTAAAGACGTCTTTTTTTATAAGTCCAAAAGACGTCCGCAAAAAGACATCCTTAGGACGTCTTTTGAACAAGTGTGCCCACTGGGAGGGAGGAGTTGAGCAACACATCAGTTTTAATAATTTTTAACCTAATTCGAATTTTCCATAAGCCTTTGGTATTAATTATGAATGATTCGGATGTTTCATGTAATATTGCATATAATTATGCATGTAATTTAAATATTCTTTTTGAAAACAAGCAAAATTTTGAGTCCGTTTTGAATTTTAATGAATGAATCATGCCAAAAGATATGTTAGTAAATGTACTAATAGTTTTATATGACAGAATTCGAAAACAAAATTTTTATAGTATTTTTGATCCAAAAACAAAACTTGTTGTGCAACTCCCCATTCTCCCCTATAATGGCGGTTACATAATTCTTGAATGTGGTTTAGAAATGACGAATAGAAGAGCGCATGTACAATTGAGTAGAGGTAATATTAGGACGCAATGAAGTATGTTGAGAGTTTTAAGAATTTGGGATTCCTGAAGAATGTAGATCTCAAGTTAAGAATTATACAAAAAGTTGTCAAAATAAAATTTCTAGGAAGTTAAAAAACCATCGAACTAAGCAAGGCTAATTTTTCTAAAGTTTCCGGCAAGCAACGTTGCTATCTTGGCAGTAGCAAGCATCTTTAGAATGCACTCTGATTCTGCTATGTGCCTATTATTTATATATATATATATATATATATATATATATATATATATATATATATATATATATATATATATATATACAGTTGAACCTGGATAAGCGAGAAACCTCTATAAGCGAGAGTTATTAGCTAGTCCCGTCATTTTTACATGTAAAAACCTCTATAAGCGATATTCTGTAAGCGAGAGTCATTTTTCTCGTCCGGACCTCTATAAGTGAAAAAAACCACCCTAGGACTGCCTAGGACCTCTATAAGTGAGTTTTTGTTCCCACTTGAACCTCTATAAGCGAGAGTCTTGACGGTATATTTCAAAATTTTATTAAACTATTGTGACTAAGTCTAAAATCTTAAAATAAAAATGACAGACTTTTTTAAAATTTAATAAATAAAATATTTTAGTTTTACATTGTAACACTTATTCGTTGTATATTTATTAATTAAATTAATTTGAAAACACAATATTAAGTCATAAACCTTTATAAGCCAGAGAAATCGCTCTTAGACTTCTGTAAGTGAGAAACTGAATAAGTGAGAAACCTCTATAAGCGAGAGAAAATTGCCGGTCCCTTCAACTCTCGTTTATCCAGGTTCGACTGTATATGTCAAGTAGTATTAACAATTTGCGTGCCTTTGTTCTTCATGACAGTTTTGAAAATTAGAAATTAAAACTAATGTTACATTTTCTACACTGTTTTCATTTTATATTTACAGAAAATTGAAATTTTGTACATGAAATATGTTATTCTTTTTTTCATAGAAATTTTTTCATCATCCATAAACTTTGTAAGGAAAATTATAAGCATGTTAAAAAAGTGCTGTGAACAGTTTTTAATCCATGTTCTTATTGTACGCTATTAAAAGTTGTTTTAAAAATCCATGAATTAAAAATTTTCTTTATTTATTCTTATGTACAGTTTAAATATGTTATTATGTACAATATATTTGTTGAAACTATAATTCTTTTAGATTATTTAAATCGTAGGACATACTTGAAAAGATACTGAAGAACAAAAATTTGCAAATGTTCTAACATTTTCTCTTACAATGTTATGTAGCTATTCTAGAATATACTTGTAACAGTGTTATAGAACATAGTTATATAATAGTTTTAGATTTTTGTTCTAGAATTTTTCTATAACCAATGTTCTGCAATTTTTCTAAAACAATCATATCACCCCAAGTAGAAATGTAATACTGGCATAGTACTGATCTTGTACTGACTGCCAGTATTGCAGTACTGACTCCAGTACTAAGTCAGTACTGGGAAAACCCTGGCTGGTAACGCTGTCCAGTACTGATTTTTACCGGCGGTCAGTATAAGCTCCTTATTTAATTATTAAAGCATGGGGAGTAATTTATTGAATACTAATAATTATTATTATTAGTATTAATTATTATTAATTAATTATTAGAATTCCTTTTATTAAAATAAGTTTTAAAAAAATATTTTTCTTATTTTTTCATTATTTATTTAAATCTTATTTATTTAAATTAATGACTAAATTATTATTATTACTGGTTATTAATTATTTAAACTTATACTTTATGTAACACTGTTAAGAATTATACACAAAACACTTAAAACTAAGACGGAAAAATATCGCACGCACGGGGGACCGAACCCTAGACCTCGAGGACGCAAGTCGAATACACATACCGCATAGCCACGCAAGCTCGGGAGTTATCTCGCATAAACTTCCTTTTGAATTGTGGGACCGATATATACAGTGCTTTAATAATAAATCCACTGCATATTATATTTATTTCAAGAAAAATTATTATACATATATCTTTATATATACATTTTATCAAGTCATTATGTAGTAATTAATAGATACATCATAATAATATGGTAAAAATTATTAATATAATTATTTATTTATTATTTATAATCTAATTATTTATTAAAATAATAATAAAAAAAATTTATTTAAGAAAAATTTTTGTTAAATAAATAAATAAAAATATATATACAGCTTTAAAAAATAAAAATTTTTTTATTATTAATAATACGTAATAATTCTAAAAATAATTAATTAATAATAATTTATTATTATATTATTAAAATATATCTATTAGTTAATAATAAATTAATAAAATGTTTGATATTATTGTTGATGAATAATGTTTTTACAAATCTTTGCAAATATTTTAATTGTTAATAAATCAAACGATGTTTAATGTTTAATTACATTATAACAAATTTTGATTGTTTTTTTAACTCCTTCGCAGTACTGATTTAGTGTTAAGCCAGTTTTCTGCCAGTACTGGTTTTAGAACTTTTCTAACTTCGACATAGTACTGATTCGGTTTTGGAGTCAGTATACTCCCAGTACTGATCGGGTTCCGAAAGTCAGTACCGACGGTCAGTCCCAGATAACAATCGTGCGTCGCATTTAAACGCATGTTTCTTGCACTAACTGCGACTTACCAGATGAGTCGGTTCATATACGCATCTTACTATCGTCTGTGACGCTGGTAATAATGCGAGTGTTGTGAACTGCATTTCGTAAGCGCCTGTGATACAAAATGATATGCATGTTCCGTTCACAAGTGCGACTTGCTAGAAGAGTCAATCCATACGCATTTTACCATCCACAGTGCGAATGCTGTGAATGCGTGTGCAGTGAACTGCACTTAATACGCACGCAATTAATGATGCGCAACCACCCGTATCGGCAATCACACATTTTATAATGGCGACAGCATTGTTTGTGGTGTGTTATCAAAATAAGTTTTTATTGTGATTTCATTTTTTATTGTTTTTTATTGCGATATTATTGTGAGGAATTATTGTGGATTTAATTTTTAGTACTGCAGCAAAATAAGAAAGTTAAATTTAATTTGTTTAAAGTACATATATATTTTTGTTGTATTAGATATAACCTCAAAAAAAGAATTTGGAAGTTTTTAACAATTTCAATTCCAAAATTGTACTGAAATATTAAATTAAAATCGTTTTTATAAATAACATTTTAATTTAAAAAAAATTACTAATGTCAATAATCTTTTCTTTTTATTTAATTCAAATAAGGCTGAAGTATAAATATAATTTATTCGCATTATACCGTCACGCATGTGCCCATCACAATATGCGACAGTTATGGATCGCATATGATGACGCATCTGAGTGGTCCAGTGAACGCGCATAGTGCGGATAAATCGGCACGCGTGCAGATGATATTAGTAGCACACAACGCGCATTTTGTTATCTGGGGTACTTAGTCAGTACCATGTCGGTGTTTAACTCCGTCCTAACTCCGGACATTTCTACTTGGGACCAATGTTCTAAAAACTGTGTTCTATAACTATGCTATTCTTCTGTTATATATAACAAATCTAGAAAAATGTTCTCGTTTTGTTGCGGCAAAAATTAAGAACATTGTCCTTAAATTATTCTATAACATTTGTTCTATAATAAATCCGGAATATAAGTCACAAATATAACAGATTACCCAAATTAATCAAAATTAACTAACTTTCTTTTGCAGTTTAAAATTTTTTAAAATTGTTTCCTTACCCGTAACTTTAAAAAAATGTATTGACACCTAAAAATGTTTTTCTTTAGATTCGTAGAGTTTTTCAAGACGCATCTTTTGAGCTACACTGCTCGAAAATATAAACAGACAGAACCGTTGATACTTAATAATAAGTACCAACGCTTAGACATTGGAAACTGTAACGTGACTTCACGGGACGTCATCAACTATCAGTGTCTTCTTCTTCTTCTTCTTTGTTTTTTTATGGCTTCGAGTTAATCAGGCCAATTCTTGATAAGTAAAATACTGGCGTAGTTGTATATTGAAAATTTTTTTAATTGAAATATTGTGTTGGTTGATGCACTTTGAGTAGACTGAATTTCTCAACCCGTTTGTATGATTGTTTCAACAGTTTCAGCTCATGTATATAGTCGGAAAGAGGAAATAAAGTTTAGGCGTGAATAGTTCGGGTTAGGTTAGGGCTGCTTTAACACTTTGTCACGTGACCCTGTTCTGAAATTTAAATTTGAAAATATACTTATAATTTCAATTTACTCTAACCAATTCTTAAAGCAGTTCTTAAAGCTTTGCGTTTTTAGCGTGATAAGATCTAATGACCGGAATCTACTATCACCATCAATTATTTATTTACCTCCTCCCAACCTCGCTTTGGCACCTCAATTGCACAGTTAATTAATTATTTTATTTTAAATATATTTTAATTTTATATTTGTCTATATATTTTATTTGTGTATACATATCTTTTATCATTCAATGTAACATTAATAATATTATAAACGACTAGAAAGAAGTTGTAAACTCTCTCTTGCTATTCTCCTCTTTTGTGTTTAGAGACTATTATTGAAATGTATATATATATATATATATATATATTCTCTCTTTATTTTATAATTTTGTTATCAATTTCAATAAATATATAAAATATAAAGTTTTAGAATTTTCTTTTTGGTTTTTATATATTACACCTTTGATTTAAATCACATTGAAGGCAACTTGGTTGATTTAATCTAGTTGAGCATTGCCTCATTTTTAATCTAATTTATCTAATGAACTATCAAAACCATGTAACACCAAACATGAACAAAAAGAAAGAAAAAATAAAACAATAAACAAATAAATTTGTAGTTTTGTTGCTTATTCTAATACTTGTCTAAATATCTGTCATTAATTAATTTAAATCTCCCTCTCTTCTCCTTTTTCAACAATGTGAGTTCAGCATTGCCGCCATCACAGACCATTTCAGATTCTTAAATAATGATTTCATTATTATCAAGGAGATTACCGATTTCAGTAGCTGATTCAAGATTGGGGTTAAAGATTAATAGATTCCATAAGGGTTCTGCACATAGTGCATGATTGAGCTAATCTCTTGACCACATTTACACCCGGGGGGAATATTCCAGCCCAATCTAATGAAGAGCTCCCCAACACAAACATGCCCTGTTCTTAGCCTCGTGATGAGGTTCATAACTCTCCTCGGTAAGCTGAATCCCCCAAACCATGGTCTCTCCGTTTTAGAGGTGATGTAATTGAAATATTTTTGTTTCGTTTTGATTTCTGGGAAAAAAGGCCAGTCAAGTTTGTTTATTGCCTTAAAGTCACTGTCAATCATTGATTTTAAGTCTTCCTTGGAAAACGTAGCATTTTTCCCGAATTGTAAATTTATAGCTATTTTGGTCAGTCTGTCAGCTTCGTCATTACCTCTTAGATTGGAATGTGAGGGTATCCAGGCCAACATGACTTTCTGTTGATTTTGTATTAAAGTGTAAATCATTTTTGCTATTTCGTGTACTATGACTCGAGATTCAGATTGGACCAGGCGGTTAGTGATTATATTTATAGAGCTGAGGGAATCAGTTAATATACAAGGATTGAGATAACCGTCAGAGATTATAAGTTTAAGTGCCGAGTGAATGCCACTCAATTCAGCCATAGTGGGCGAGAAGCATCCAGACAGCCTTTCTCCTTGTCTGTGTTCCGTCGATTGAATGTACACCCCATAAGCTGCTTTTCCCGTTTTTTCGCAATATGAATCGTCTGTATATAGGTGATCGTATAGTCATAGAATCTGTTGGTAATAATATTTTCTAGAGTTTGTTGAGGATTAATGGAGGATTTTATTTCGTAACCTATATCTTTGTCAATAGATTCCCTAATATCAAGAGAGAGTTCAGACCATTTTGAATCAAAATAGGATGGTTTATTAGGTTTATCCCCCAGAGTATGTAAATTCTTAACTGTTAAATAGTGTTCAATTAAAGAGAATTTTTTCAAATAATTGAGAATTTGTTTTCTTTGAGTTATTTCGTGTGTTGTAGATAGGAGTTTGTGAAGAACTGGGTTTTATTTATTTATAATAATCGAAGTTCCTAGGGCTACCCAGTAAAAAAAAGTATTCAGAATAGAGAAAAAGTATTGGTGGAAACGTTCGGTGAATGCGTTTTCGCGACAAAACCGTATTGGTGGGTTACGGTGAATACATTTTGCTTACCGTGAATACTTTTTTTTAAACTCTTGATTTAAAGATAGGAATCTTTAAATCTAAGCAAAGTTGAGAATATTTATAAAGAGCGTAAATGACCTGAAGTATAAAAATGACGATTGCGAGAAGGAAATAATAAATTTTGAGAAAAAACGAAAAATTAAATGTGACAAACCTACAACGTATGATGATGAAAAGGAACATTGACGATACCGACAGAAACTTGAGAAATCCAAGTAAATGTATGTGAAACAGTAAGTTCCGCCGGTAACGTCAAAGTTCCTTTAAATCATCATACGTTGTAGGCACAGAAAAGCATATGGTAATTGATCAACATCTGACAATCTGTTTGTCACATTTGGTTTTTCGTTTTTTCTCAAAATTTCTTATTTCCTTCTCGCAATAGTCATTTTTATACTTCAGGTCACTTACGCTCTTTATAAATATTCTCAACTTTGCTTAGGAATCTTTAAATCGAAAGTTTTAAAGAAAAAGTATTCACGGTAAGCAAAATGTATTCACCGTAACCCACCAATACGGTTTTGTCGCGAAAACGCATTCACCGAACGTCTCCACCAATACTTTTTCTCTATTCTGAATACTTTTTTTTACTGAGTATATGAAAGCCCACAAGAAACAGTTACATGATTTTTTACTTACTACAATATTGAGAATACATACTAACATATGCACATTCACTCAATACATATATAAGAATAAAGTTAAATTCAAAAAATAACAATATAAAATATATAATTTAAAAATAAAACATAAAAATTTATATTTTACAAAAAATATGAAATTAACTCCTCATTTACCTCAATTGACACAAGTGAGATATTTATAAGAAATATATAAAGAATATAAACAAAAGAAAAAGAATTACCAATAAGTTATCTCAAAAACATTGTTATTATTTTTAAAAAGAAACTCAAAAAATAATCTCTTAAAAGAAGGTAGAGTAGGTACATTTCTAATATTTAATGATAATTTATTCCACAATCTAGCACCTCTAGTAATAAAAGATTTTTGTACTCTACAAGTTCTATGCGGCGGAATTTTTATAATAGCCTTTCTATTTCTGAGCCTGACAAGGGATAATTCATTAGGATCCCTAAATTCAAAATGATCATATAAATAAAGTGGAACTTTAGTATTAAAAATAGAATAAAGTAGATTGCCTATAAAAAATTGTCTTCTAGCCCGCTACATTCAGCAAACCAGATTTGATTCTGTATTGAGAAATATGCTCAAATTTAGGTAAATCGTAAACAAACCGAATACACGCATTCAGAGATCTTTCCAATTTATCATTCAAATCACTGCTGATATCATCATAAACAATGCAACAATAATCAAAAAAAGGAAAAATAAGTGATTTAACCAATAATAATCTTGTAGAAGTTAGAAGAGAATTTCTATTTCGATTTAGTTGCTGTAATATTATGAAAATTTTACGTGAAATCCCGTACACGTGCTCTCTCCACGACAGTGATCGATCAACTATCAAACCGAGATCTTTCACTGATTCCTTATACAATATGGGAGTACCTCCAAGTAAAAGAGGAGAAAGAGTCTCCAAAAAACTAATAGAAGGTCCTCCAGAAGATGAGATCACCATAGCCTGAGTTTTACCAAAATTGAGAGCTAGCCCATTATTAACTGACCATTGTTCAACATAGTCAATATCAGATTGTACCATTTCAAGCATGTCCGACAATGACGATAATGGACCAGATAAATAAAATTTAAAATCATCGGCATACTTGTGATATTTACAGAACTTTAATCCAGCACCCAGATCTGCAACAAATAAGTTAAAGAGCAAAGAGGAGAGAGATGCACCTTGGGGCACACCACACCTCAATCTATCCCATTCAGATAGTTCATTGTTTCCATCAACCACTCTCTGAAACCTGAAACTTAAATACGATCTAAACCAATCACAAACTGATCTCGAAATATTAAAGGAACGAAGCTTGCGTAGCAGTAACTCATGGTCAACAGAAGGAAATGCTTTTGAAAAATCGAAAAATACAACTAAAGTAATAAAATTTTTGTCCATTGCAATATTACTTGTTTTCCAAATTTCAGGAATAGTACCTGTCTGAAAAGAGAAGTTGTATATATGCAAAAGTATTGGGAATATAATAGGCAGAGCTAGCTTTAACATTTTAATAGTAATAAAATCAGGACCCACTGCATTAGTTTTAATACCATTTATAGTTTTAAGTAGTAACTCTGGAGATATATCTGAAAAGAAAAATTCATTTTCATCAAAAATATCAGAATTAACTGGGAAATTCATATATGTAGAAGCAGGAGCTGGAGGAAAATTGTGAGAAAAAAATGATAAATAATCACTTGAGCGTAAATTGCATGCCTCCGAGCTAGTCCTCTGCGGTATAAGATTAAGTTTTTTTAATATATTCCAAATATTTTCAGACTTACTTTTATTTTTTATGAAATTAAAATTATATTTGTTATACGCATCTCTAATCCTAGTATGAACCAAATTCCGACTCTTTCTAAAATTCAAATGATCTGTAATTTTTTTAGTTCTTTTAGATATTCTACGAAGTCTATTCCTTTCCTTGATCAACGCTTTTATTTCATCTGACATCCAAGGAGAAGACTTTTTTTTATATTAATTGAATGAAAAGGAGCAAAATAATCAAAGGCCGAAGTTAAGTAAAGATATAATTTATAAACTTTCACATTAATATCAGATGAAGAGTATATACTATTCCAATCAAAGTTAGACAAGTGCGAAATGAAATCGGTTTCAGGGATTTGATTCAAACTACGAACAAAAGTAGATCTGTTATTTATTTTGGTCAAATTACCATCAAATTTAATTGTAGCACCTATCAAATCATGATTGGATAAGAAACTAACTGAATGTTGATTAAATGAGTATATTTTATCTAAATTGTCAACAATCATTACGTCTATTCTAGAACTAGTATTATTAGAATGATGTGTAGAATTGTGAGGAACTATCGACAAACCAGCAGAATAAATCATTTAGGTGAAATACTTAGTAATAGGAGCAGTAGCATTAAGATTACAATTAAAATCACCCATTATTATAATATTATTAAAAAACTGAACTCAAGAAAAAATTAAGTTCCCCAATTCGGTTCCGAAGGAAGCGTTCGGCGGTTTGTAAACCACTCCAACCAATGTATTGTCACATGAAGATTGCAAATTAAGAAATAAAAATTCTGCAGAAGGGTATGAGTTTTCAGAACTAATTGCAACCATAGAGCATCTAAACGTTTTACGTATATACAAGCAAACTCCACCACCCCTACGTATTTCTCTGTCCTTACGAAACAAATTATAATCATCCAATTCTACAAGATTAGCTGAAGTATTAACTGACAACCATGTTTCAGAAACAGCAATGACATCATAAAAACCAGTATTAAAAAAATCTCTAAATTCTAGAAAATGAGCACGCAAAGATTGAGCATTAACGGGGCACAAATTCAAGTTCTCTGTTACAATTGAAAATTAATAATAGTAACGACAACTTTTTACAGCTTTTAACCACTTTAAGCAATGAAATATGTGTAAAAATAATAATTTCAACCAAAGAAAAAATATAGACAAAATGAAAAATACCATTAATCAAGCTCAGACATAGAGTTCGTACAAAAAACTTCATAAATGTAAAATACAAGGAAATCAAAAAAAAATTTTCAAAAAATTCAACGCAAAGAGAATCAAATAAGTAACATGAATCAATACGATTACAAAAAAAGAAAGAATTCTTAAAAAAATAAAACAGAAAAAAAGAAAAATAATATGAACTTAAAAAATTGTTCACAAACATGAAAATAATAATAATTTATTCTCTTTATTTTGTCTAAATTAAAGAATCTACAAAATAAGTAGAACCGATAAACAAAGTAAAATAAAGCGTATGTGAAATAAATAATATAATTAAAGAAAAATCGGAAAGAGAGAAACATTTTTTAGGTAATTTAATTTTAACAAAGCTAAATAAGCAATAGAAACAGCATTGCTGAAAAATGAACAGTAACACAGTAATAAGTGATATGAAAATATAATTAGAAAAACTAAATTTCAAAAAATTAATATGATAATCTTTGAGAATATGATTAAACGTAAAATCGAAAAATACCAAAAATGTCGAAGCTATTTTAAACTGTTGACAGCCTCGATTAAAATAGATTAAGTCATCTGGAAACGACGTTCTCCATCGGCTTTACGACCAAAGATTTTGCCTCCAGATACCCATAAATACTTTAGTTTATTATCTCTTTTAAGAGGCAATGCTGCAGCGTAAATGCGACGATTTAGAGGTGTTAATGATTCACGAATGTAGATAGAGCAGTTTTCCTTCTCAGGCCACCCTATGTTAATAGAAGAAAAATTTTTAAACATTTTACGTTCATTGACTATCTTATCCCTCAAATCATGATTAGATAATTTAACAATAATAGCTGGTGGAAATTGTTGTGTGTTATTATCATTCTTCTTGTAAATTCGGAATATGATAAGAATATTCTCGTATGTAATAGTAACATTGAGACTTTTAGCAATGTTAATAAAACATTCCTTCAGGTTTTCTTCTTGTTTGACAGATAAACCATGCACTTCCAATGTTGAGTCAAGAGAATGTTGCTCATGAACATTGAGACCACACTCTAATTGATCAATCCTATTTCTCAGACGTTCAGATTCAATTCGAGCAGTTTTCAAGGAATTAGACATGTCGGCAGAATCAATCTCAATGCAACTAATTTTTTTTGAGTTGCTGTCAATGTCCTCTTTCATAGCAGAAACAGTTGTTAAAAAATTCCTATTAAATTCTAATTGCTCATTTTTGAAGCCTAGAAACATATCTGACATCTGTTTCTTAAAATCAACCAATATATCACGTTGATCTTTTTGCCCCTGTTGAACTGCATCCCGAATAGCACTTAAGCATTTGTCAGACAACTCGTTATTAACCGACACAGCGCTAGTTAGAGAAGAAGGTTCATTAGAGGTACGAGAGGTGTCACTGATTATTTTGCATTTAACACAATAAAAATCAATTAACCCCTTTTTTAAACGTTCAAATTCCTTTTTAGAGATATTCACATTGGCACAGGCACTATACACCAGTCCATTGCACTTTTTTTATTGTTTATACTCCTGCCCTATTGGCCTTACGCACTTCGACAAGAGTCCCTGAGAAATACTTTTTGGATTAAGCATAACCATTCTACTTAGAAATTTTCTATATATTAACCTAATTTGCGTCTACAGCCGACTTTATTAGGAGTACTCCGCCTGGACCACCTGTCAATGGGTTTTCTCGCCAGAGAAGAGGGAAACTGTAGAAAACCTCTCCTGAGTACAGCCGGTTTATCGACAGTCGAGTTCTAATGGTGTGTACCGGACAATAATCGACGGTGCACATCATTATACCTCGACGTCAAACCTCCCGCTCAGATTATCTCACGTGCCGGAAAAATACCAAGCCCAATGAGAGCGAACCAAGGGTACTATACCCTTGGTCCTTAAACGACCGCCAAGCGAGGTATTCATCCGACTGAGCTAATCTGTCGGTAATCCATTGCACTTCAAACATGTAAAAGAGTCTCCTTGAGTCCGAGAAACTTTATTATCACATTCAGTGCAAATCGGCATGGCAATTTCTCACAAAAATAAACTTATGCAAAAAACAGTCCAAAACGTCCAAAGATGCCACAAAAAACTCACTCACCAATTCAATGAGATAAAAGTTAATATTTTTATTACCACAGACTTAAAAAATCCATTAAAGAAATATGCGAAAATTTAAATATTGCAACGAGCAATGCACAACACAACCTCTCAGTATTACCGGTAAAACAGTTTTGTGAAGGACTGGGTTTTCTGTCCAGTTTGTAATGCGAATTGCGTTTCTGTTCTCTAATAAAGAACGTCTTCTCTCGAGGGGTGGTTCGTGGTTCTCCTGTCTCAGACAACAAAATTGGGATAGGAGTAGTCCTTATGCAGCCCAACACTGCTCTGAGGGCTGAGTATTGAATCCTATTGAATCCAGGTTTTTCAGCTTGGTTCGGCTAGCGTTTTGGAATAAAATAGAGGCCTTGGTAGACCATCAGCATGGCGTTCGGGTGGGCTCCGTAAGAAACTTTTGAAAGTGTTCTAATGACGATAATTGATTTAGTTGCTCTAGACATGAACTGATGTTCATCAATGTGGTTATGCCAATTTAGTTTAAAATCCATTATTACTCTTAAGTAAGTTATTCTGTCTAAATTGGTAACTTGTGTATCTTGAACTCTGATAGTTTCAAATGTTATGTCGTTTTTATCTCTATTAAATATGCAAAATTGACTCTTACTCGGCGAAATGTTAAACCCCAACCTGGCCAACTCAGGAATCAAGTCGTCTATTGCTTTTTCCATTCGTGAGAGGGCCAAGTTGAGGTCGTCATCTGAGGAATATATTAGAATGTCATCAGCAAATTATAGGATATCAACTTCATCAGGGATTGACTTCTTGATGTCTTTAAGAGCTAAGTTAAAAAGGAGAGGGGATAGGACCCCTCCCTGGGGAACGCCGACTCCACATTTTCGAGGAGGTGAGTTCTCACTGCTAAAATATAAAGATCTTTCTGTGATCATGAAAGAAACGAAATTATATAGCCTCGCGGGAGTCCCACTGTCTCTCAACTGTTTGAGAACAGCAGAAGGTAGAAGGGCGTTAAAAGCCCCATTGATGTATAAAGCTAAAACAGGAGTTTTTTTCATAGAAAAGTTATTTAGAATATCTAATGTCAAGACCGAGACACAGTCAAGAGCAGATCGTTCCTTTCTAAATCCGTACTGGTATTGTGGAATAAGTTTGTTTGTTTCTACAAAATGCTCTAATCTTGTATGGATCATTTTTTCCATCAATTTGCCAAGAGTAGAAGTTAAGGAAATAGGGCGAAAGCCCTTGCCATTGGGCTTAGGAATAAATTTTACCAGTGTCGAGCACCAATTAACTGGGAACTCGGATCTCTCAAAACAGTGGTTGAAAAATTTATGAATTAGTTCCAGGGATTTCAATGGGAGTTTTTTGATGACTAAATATGATATTTTATCTGTTCCTGGATCTGAATCCTTTTTGCACTTGGCAAGGGCTGAGAAGAATTCAGTTTTAGAAAATGGGCTATTGTAATTATTATTTTCATCGATTTCAGTAATGTTAATATGAGGAATAGGGAGAATGTCTTCTCTAATTATTTCATCTTGAACTGTCTTGAGAGTATCTGAATCTGGGCTGTTTGAATAAATTGTGTTTCTGGTAAACTTGCCCGAAAAGGCCCCATATTCTTTTTGCTCCCAGTTTGGGTGAGATGGAACCGCAAAGCTCCCTAAAGGACTTTTTTTTGGTCTGATAGTTTTCTGTGTTTTTTTTCGTAAAAAAGGTATAAGTCTAGGTTTTGTTTGGTTGGATTTAATAAATAGGCTTTTCGTGAATCTTTTTTTTCTCTTAACGCAATATCACATTTATTGGTCCACCACGAGGGTTTAATAGGAGCTTGGGTTGATTGGTTCGGAATATATGCACCTGACGCGATCAGGCAGTCTACAATGAACTGTGTGATGTGGTCGTATAGATCCAGACTTAAATCAGTTGGATCATCCGGATCCTTTAAAAGAGGTGTGATTAATTCGTTAAAAAGTGTCCAGTTAACTTTTCTGACAATAAGTCTGGTAAAACTCTGACAAGTGGTTTCCATTTTTATTGGGACGATCAAGAGAATGGTCACTGCCCATGCGATCTAACAGAGTTGTGGATGAACAGAGAGATGCCAATTCAGCTGAGACCAGATGAAGGTCCAATACACTGCCTCGTCGATCCTGAAATGGACCATATGTGTTCTCCCCATCATATATAATGTTAATATTTAGGAACTCTTGAAATTGGGTGATTAGATTGCCCAGCCTGTTACTCTTGTACGGGGCAAAATATGTAAAATGGGCATTAAGATCTCCCATTAAAATTAATCTGCCATCAGTTAGTATTTTATTGGCTAAACTTGTTATGATTTCTAGAGATATTTTGGCGTTGGGAGGAATATAGATTGAAATAATATATAGTATCCCTATGATTGAGTTGATTCTGATACCTACTATTTGTAAGAAGTCCATCCATGGACCATCTCAATCAATTTTATCAAAAATATAGAAATCTCTAAGATGGTAGTAACACCTCCAGGGGAGGGGTTATTTCGATCACATCTAATGCAATTGAATCCTTTGATGTTGAATTTAGTTTTTTCAGATAGCCAGGTCTCCGAAATTCCCAATAAGTCAGGATTGTGTTGAAGAATGAGGGTTTCGCATTATAGTTTTTTATTAGTAATGCTACGGGCATTCCAGGTAATGCATTTGAAATCACTTTTGCCTGTGAAAGGGTTCATTTTATCTAATAAGAGGTATGATTTCTTATATCTAACTAAATGAGAAAAACTTAAATTATTATAATTAATTTAAACAAGAGAGAAGTTTAGTTTAATTTGATTTATAGAGCTTCAGAGGTATGGAAGACCAATAGGACCAATACTAGATCATTCATTTTGATCAACCGTAGATTGAGTAGATTGGACTTGTTTTTGTTGATCAATTTGATTGTTTAATTGAATATTGTGTTGAGTAGGATTGCCTTTATCGATAAGGTTTTGTTCAGTGGAGCTTGTTTCCATTTCGATTTCGGAATTTTCGGGAAATGATTCTTGGGAGATTCTAGTGGAGCCACTGATCAAGTTGTTTGCTTTATCGAGATTAATTTTTTCGAGTGTTCGAGATAAATGATCTTTGTTAGACTGTTGGGGTTTTCCTTTCAGAGACATTTAATGCGAAGAACTATGTGAGGATGTAGACGAATTGAGTAATTCTTCTTGTCGATCTGATTGTTTAAACATATCTATACCTTTTTGATGAAGGTTGGTAATGGCTTCATCTCGCGTAAAATTGGACATGAATCTTTCTTTCATAACTAAGTATTCATCCGATAAACAGGGCAGAGGTTTGAAGAAGATTTATGATCACCGGCGCAGTTGAAGCAGTAGTTGATTGAGGACTGATCCTCACATTTGTTTGATTTGTGAAAGTCTCCGCAGAATTCGCAAATCGGCCTAGATGATTTACATTGGTCCTTTACATGTCCGAAAAGTTGACATTTATGACACCTTTTTGGTTGAGGAATAGTGGGAGTGACATGGTGTGCTACACTATATATAAAAATTGTCTTTGGAATGATTTTTTCTGTAAATTTAAGATCAATTATATCAAGAGGGATATCACTACCTCTCTGTCTTCTTCTATGAGCAGAGATAATTAAAGGACGAGTTTTAGCATCAAGGTTGTCGATAATTTCTAGAATTGGGTAGGTGGCCAAAACCTTGATTGATCCTTTACTGAATATGAGTGATTCCGGGATGTATGCCCTAATCTCTATGATTGCTAGGTCAGGAGAAGTTAACAAATGATTCGCATCAAATCTAGATTCACAAAATATTTTTGCTTGGTTACGACCACTAATATATATTTTTCTTTCTCCTTGTATCAATTTGGTCATTATTTTGCCTATAGCAATAGGGTCCAGTCTACCTAAATTTTTCTGGGGGTTAGTTGATTCTATTAGAATCAAATATGGCGAATCATAGGAATTGTCATATAAATAATTTCAAGCAGAGTTGGTGTGTGTATCATTGTACCATTGGAAATTTGTGTTGGTTCTATTTGGTTGAGAAGAACGATTAGAATTTTGTTCGATAGGGTTAGTTAATGTCTAAGTTTGATTTTTGTCTATCTGAGTTTGAGGTGTGATTGGGTTCACGTTGTGATCTGTAAATAATGGGGAACTTGTTCTCATCGAATCATGAGTTCCTTGAAAATTGTAAAAATTTGGATCAGGGAGTCCTGTGACTATGGCTCTGAATTTTTTGTTTGATTGTGTAACTGGGGGAGAAATGTTTTGTGGTTTGTTTTTCGATTCTAATGATTTTTGTAGAGATTTTTCATCTCGAAAACGTTTGCCAAACGTGGATGGTTGAGTATCATATGGAGTAAATGTAATAGTCGGTATAGTTTTCTCTAGTCGGTTGGATAATTTCTGTGTGATTCTTTTAATTCTTTCCACAGAATTTTCCGAATTGTCGCTGCCACTAGAGTTCCTTTCCTCAGAGAGACCAGGTCTGGGGGAGCCGTCCCCCGAGGCAAGCTTCTGTTCTCCAGGGCCAGTGAAACCGCGACCTTTGTACTTCTTCGGTACTTGACTGGGATCCTGACTGGATTGAGATTTATTACCCTTACTCTTGCTCAAGTTGGTTTTGTTGTTAGGCATTTTGTTTTCTAAAAAAAAATTAAATTCTTAATAGTTTGAACTGAAATTATTTACAGAGTTATATCAGGTTTAGGACGGTGATAAAAGAATTATCACGAAAACAATCTGCGATGGCAGTATACCGTCAAATTGCAGAATATTAGTTTTGACACATTTGTCATAAATAAAAAGAAAATTTTCAATAAGAACCAGTGCCTACAGTATAAAGAAAATCCGTTTCGCTAGAAATTTAAAGCACATAGAAAAGCATAAAGCATACACAGTCTTATTTAAGTTGAGAGAAAGAGTGGCAAAGAATTCTCAAATTCACATCAAATAAACTATTGTGCAACAAATCAATCAGACTGCAAGTGCAAGAGCAAAAGCAAGAAGGAAATGATCAAATTATGTAAAATAAAAACTAGTTAAAGTATCTTTGCAAGCTTTAGAACAGAAAGAAAAGATTCTATATTATGTTTACAAAAATTTTCTAGAGAATTAAGCATTTATCGGTTTAATATTAATTTTATTTTCTGAAGCCAGAATAATATCAGAATAGTTCATTCAAAGTAGTAATTATGAAATCATGAGAAGTTGGAAGAGATAAGATTTTTGTTTGGATTGTGAAGGTCAAAATTTCTATGGTTGACAAGGTTAAAAGGAATACATGCTTAGTTAAATTGTCTGTTTACTTTCCTGGTTGAGTTTACTTCTGTTTTAAGTTTTGATATAATTGTAAAATTTTTTCTTTTGCGTGTAGAATATATATCACATTTCCTTCCTTTTTAAGATTAATTTGTACTTTTTATGTTTCCTCATGTAGATTTTCACTTTTTCTTAAATTTTTCTCCTTTTCAATTGTATTAATGAGATAATCGCTTTGATTTTAAAGTTTTGATTAGATTTAATAGAATTAGTAGTTTTATCACTTCTTGCGATTTAACTGATTCGTTAAATAGTCTTTTCAAATTTTTGATTTTAATAAAAACTTTAATTTTGCACTTATAAATATGATGACGGCACGTCATCAACTATCAGTGTCGTACTCTTAACCCTCTGCCAAGAAGACTATATAGAGAGGAGGTTAAACTTAGTGATTTTGCCATAGTGGGCAGTGGAATAGCTAAAAGGCTCCTGGTACACGAAGAAAAATGGTGCTGAGTTTCTAGTAAAAGTTAAATTGCTTTAAGAATTTTAATTTTTACATCGTCATTGTAAATTTTATTAAATTTTGTATTACTTTTTACATTCGATATGTTGTAAATACTACTCGTAGAAATTCTAATAATTAGTACTCGGAAAATAAAAATTACTTCTGCAAGAAACAACTTTTACTATTGCAGAGCGAACTTTTTACTCGAAAAAGCAGTAATCCGTACCACTACTACTATAGACCTGTATGTGAGATGACGTCACTGCTGTCATGCGCACCGATCCACAGTGGGACCAAACTGCAATTTACTGTTCATAATAGTCTAGAGCCTTCATTTTTTAACCGATTTTACTAAACTTTGTTTTAAATGAAAGATTATTAAATTTAAAAGAGATTTGTCGAGGCCGAATTTTAAATTTCAATTTGTTTATATTAATTTTTTTATTGCAAAGTTTAACAAAAGCATCTATTTTTAAGAAAAAGTTATCTCCAGCGTCTATAATCGAATGGCACGTGCTAAAAACTTTTTAGAAACACACCTTGAGTACTCTGTAAATTGTAAAAAATTTGTGCTGGTAAATATTCGAATGTTATAAACAATTTATATTAACAAATAATTAAGTTTACAACAAATTGTTAATGTGAACAAACGCTTTGATAGATTTTGATAAAATTGTATACTTAAGGCCTTTTGGTGTCGCTGATTACGAATCCAATGTTGGTTTTTCAAAATTTAAAATGGCGGATCAATATGGCGGATGCTTTTTTTTAAAATCGATTCAATTTGGCTAAAAATCGTTACTTTGGGGTCTTTGGGATCGCTGTTTACGAATCCGATGTTGGTTTTTCAATATTCAAAATGGCGGATCCAATATAGCGGATGTTTCTTTTAAATCGATTCAATTTGCCTAAAAATCGTTACTCGGGGGTTTTTGGGTTCGCTGATTACGAATCCGATGTTGGTTTTTCAATATTCAAAATGGCGGATCCAATATGGCGGATGCTTTTTTTTAAATCGATTCAATTTGTCCAAAAATCGTTACTCAGGGTTTTTTGGGGTCGCTAATTACAAATATGACGTCAGATTTTTAAGAATACAAATTGGCGTTGATAATATGATAAAAATCAAATTTAAATTGTTTTATACGTTAATTTTTAAATTGATTTTATATACGTTTTTAAATAAAGGTTACAAAATTTACTGAAGATTTTTATATTCTTGTTTTGACAATTTTATTCATTTATACTTATTTTGATACTGAATAATTAAAAAAAGTAATAATTTTTTACATATTGTGATTAATTTGTACACTTTAAAGTATTATATTTTTAAATCTATCAATATATAATAAAATTTTTAGCAAATTTAAAAAATATTATTGCTTTTAACAATTTTTTAACATCATCGTATAATTTAAATTTTTTTAAATAATTCTGCATAATGTACACAGAAAATAAAAAGTGTTATTTTAACACCGAATTTGGTGTTAAAATGACATGCAACAAATTTAATCGTTATAGGTGGCGCCACATTCTATGTCGTTTAACATTGGTTAATTTAACACGCAACAAAAATCGCACCAACTTTTTTCTAGTGTAAGGATTTTTAGCACAGATTGGTAGTCTTATAGTGATTACAATTTTGCGGTAAAAGTATGAGCTTTTCATCTTTGCCGCGAGATGTCTTGAAGCTTTTTCACCTATAAGTGAAAAAACGATTCGTTTTTTATTATAAGAGTTTATTACATTATTTTGTGAATTAATAATGTAAAAGATTTTGATATACTAAAAATATTAATTATACTTAAAAACCCCAAGAAACCTCTCCGAGTAACAAGTTTCAAGTACATCTAATCAATTTTTTTATAAAAGCGCCTTACACATTATATCGTTCATTAAAAATGTTCAGAAACTAATTACAGATTCGTAATCAGCGACCCCAAAAACCCTTAAGTATACAATTTCATCAAAATCTATCAAAGCGTTTGTCCACATTAACAGTTTGTTGTAAACTTAATTATTTGTTAATATAAATTGTTTATAACATTCGAATATTTACCTGAACAAATTTTTTACAATTTACAGAGTACTCTAGGTGTGTTTCTAAAAAGTTTTTAGCACGTGCCATTCGTTTAGAGGCTGGAGATAACTTTTTCTTTAAAATATATGCTTTTGTTAAACTTTGCAATAAAAAAATAAATATAAACAAATTGAAATTTAAAATTCGGCCTCGACAAATCTCTTCTAAATTTAATAATCTTTTATTTAAAACAAAGTTTGGTAAAATCGGTTAAAAAATGAAGGCTCTAGACTATTATGAACAGTAAATTGCAGTTTGGTCCCACTGTGCGATCGTAGCCTGAAGTCAAAGTCATTAAGATTATAATACTATATACTCTAAAGTTTTATATATTAGAATGTGCAATTCTAGCTTTGTATAAAATTATTTATAACATTTATGGAAATAATTCTTTTTTATTTTGTACAAAATCAGAATGAGAAATCTAAGAATAATAATCTAATAATTTAATAATTAAATTAGGTAATTTTAAATTAATAATACTGTCGTTTATTATTAATTATTATTCTTGCATTATTATTATTAATGTTTATATTTTAATTCAGTAGCTTGTGTAAATAAATATAGTAAAATTACAGTAATATTACACGAGCATGTAAAGTAAATGAAAATGGCTGTGAAATGCATATCTAATCAATAAACAAGAAATTTTTTTTATTTTATCGTTAGAAAATAAACTTTTTTTCAATTTTTTCTTAAGTATGTAATATTACAGTAATGTTACAGAAATATTACCGCATAATATTACTGTAATATTGATGGGTCATATTACCATCAGGCCATTGCGCAGCCGAAAGGCTTAGTGTAAATGCGTGCGATTTTAGGTTGCGTTAGATATAAGTTAGGTTGGGTTCGAATCTGTAATTGTAAGTATGAATATAGTAAAAGAGTAAAGCTTATGTATAATGAATAATAATACACATGTAGAGTGTTAATTACTTGAAAAAATATTTTTTCAACGCATTGATTATTTTATTTTAATTTATTAAAATAAAACGACACAATATAGCTCTCTACACCAGCATTTTTTTCGTCACGACGTGGACAGACGCGCAGGCGCGCCGGCATTCGTTTCACCCGTCGGTGTGAGGCGTGTCATTGTGTGGGTACGGATTACTACTTTTCCGAGTAAAAATCTTTACGAAATAGTAATAATTGCTCTGATTCATAATAAAAGTTGCTTCGCTCAGAGTACTAATTGCTCGGGACATTTTAAATATTATTTGGCTTTTAATAAAATTTAGATTCCTTGAAGTAAATTATACTTTCTTCAAAAAGTAAAAATTGTTTGAAAGCAAAGCAAAAGTTACTATTTCTTGATTAGTTTCAAAATTACTACTTGAAAGTAGTAATTTTTCATCGAAAATAGTATAATTATTACTATTTATTTTTTTCCGTGTAGGCGTGTCTTTAGATTTGAGGCTCCCGTGCAGAAAATGCCCCACTTTGCCCTATTTAAAACAGGGTTCTGGTCGGGGCCTCGACAGTTTTCCCTATTAAAAACTTTTTTTTAATAAAGTTTTTAGAATTCCTTTCTGTTGTAGAAGCTATTAACAATAAAAGGCAATCATTATTTTAGTTATTTAATAATTTTTTTATTTTAGGGGTTTGACTAGAATTCCTAGTCAGAACCCCAGGTAGGGTGTTCATTAGATTTTAGATAGGGTACTGATCAGGGCCTCGACAGTTTTCCTTGTTTAAATAAAGTGTAAAATAATTAAATCTCTAAAATTACTTTTAATACAAAATAATGAACAATTGAAGAATACAATTAAAGGGAGTAATTATACTATCGTTTTAATAATTCTTTTATTTTGTGGGTTTGACCAGAATTCCTCGTTTGAATAAAGTGTAAATGAATTAAGTTTTTTAAATTAGTTCCAATAATAAAATTACAAACAATTGAAGAAATTAATGAAACGGAGTAATTATACTACATTTTCAAGAATTGCTTCCTCATAAAGGAAGCTTTGTATTAGCAAAATTTTGGATTGTCATTTTTTGACATATTTATAAATTTTTTTTTTATTATGCCTAATACTTTAGTACTTTATATATGCACAGGAACTCCTCGTATAAATGTTTTAAATAAATAAATAAAAATGTGTGTGTGTGTGTACTAACATTACATTTGCCTCAATATCTCAGAACCAGAAAGAGCTAAAGGCTTCAATTTTTTTTAAATTGTAGGTCTCCTCGGGGACATAAAATGAGAGTATTTTCAGCCCGATTCATGAAGTTTAAATAATTTTCTTTTGCATTTCTAATTTTCCAAAAAAAACGTTTTTTGACCATAACTTTAAAAAAATTTTAAGACACCTATAAATGTTTTTCTTTAGTTTTGTAGAGTTTTTTCAGGCGCATCTTTTAAGCCATCACTGAACATTTTTCGTCCATATTATTCGTAGATATTAAACTTTTAAAAATCTAAATTTTTGGAAAATAAGACTTCTTTAAAAATTTTGTTGAAAAATGTAAAAGTAACTTTTAAAGTATCATTTCCAACTTGTAGAGCATTAAAAAACGCTTCGATTGACCTATTTCTTAACTTGATTCGACCATAAATTACGAAATTCTTGGTATTTTAAAAATAAAAAAAAATTGTCGAAAATAACATTTTTTAAATTTTTTTATTCAAGAGTTCTTCTTTAACTATTACTTAACAAATTATTTGTTTTTAATCCATATTACTTATAACAAAAGAAATATTTATTTACTTGTTTATACACCCGTCTTAAGCCTACAATCTTGGCTATACAAGTGTTTTTACAACCGTAGAACATTTCTTACAAACATTTCTTAATACTAAATTTTTGCGCCTACAGAGCGACTTGAAAATTAGGAGTACTCGCATTTGCCTGGACCACCCGTCTAATGGGTTTTCTCGCCAGTGGAGAGGGAAACTGTAGAAAACCTCTCCGAGTACAACCGGTTTATCGACAATCGAATTCTAATGGTGTGTACCGGACAATAATCGACGGTGCACATCATTATACTTCGACGTCAAACCTCCCGCTCAGATTATCTCACGTGCCGGAAAAATCCCAGGCTAATGGGCGCGAACCAAGTACCCTTGGTCCGAGCACAGAGCCAGGCAATTTATCCGACCGAGCTAATCTGTCGGTTAACAAAAGAAATATAAATTTTACTAGATATGAAATAGGGCTCTGATCAGGGCCTCGACAGTTTTCCTCGTTTTAAAAACATGTAAATAAATTTAATTTTTTAAAATTAACTTTTTTAAAACAGTTATTTTAGTTAAAAAAGCGTGTTCTTTTAAAACACTTTATAAAATTATTATGGTAATATATTTAAAAAACGAAAATACATATAATTTTTTTTTCTTTAAGTACAATATTATAATAAAGTTTATTTATTAATAATAACAACTAAATTATAAATAACGAATAATTTATTTATTTATTTATTTAATAACATAACGGGACATGCCCTTTCGTACATTACTTCCTAATTCTAAGAGTTACATTTGTAACATATAAAAACAGATACATTATGAAGGTTGGCGCTTCAAAAGTTTAAGTTCGGTATAGATGTAAATACCGTTGTAGTATAATAATGAAAATAAAGTAATATAATTAGATAGTTTTGTTTCTCTACTGAGTCCATTAGAAAATTAGTTATTTTAGTGAATTTTACAGTTTAATAGAAGAATATAAAAATAATATTAATAAATGATAAATTTGTTTTTCTATCCGAATTAATCTTAAACAATTAGTAAAAATTACTAATAATATTACTATTAATATTAAATAATATTAATAAATGATAAATGTGTATCTCTATCCGAATTAATTTTAAACAATTATTCTAGAAACATTCTAGAAACTGTAAGAATATTTAAAAATTCAATAGGAGCATAAAAAGTGAGAAGGGTATTATACACATTTTTGCTTAACAAAATGTCATTTTGAGAAATAAATCACAATACTCTGAAGGAGTTTAACTCAAAAATTACACACACACAAAGTTTGCTAAATACATTTAAACACTGAAGAGAATGATGACAGAAGAATTAAACCAAAACCAGGTACTGCAGTTGGATTGGACAACTGTTTACCCGCCTATCTGAAGTGTGAGAGTAGAAATACGTTTGCGGGGAGGGATTTTAATAATTGTGGGGACTCCACGACGAAAAACCAAAGAAATGTTTGCTTCTCCCTCTCGTCGACGCACGGCTAACTGCTCCTTCACTCTCCTAATCTCGTCCCTCTGCATCTTCGTTTTGTCATTCGACAACCATAGATTCTCAAGATTTTCACTGGGCGTGGCTTTTGAGAGACCTGCGCACTAGCACCAATTCTGAATGTTCGAATTCCATCAAGATCAGCTGATTTACTAAACTTTTTAAATTTGTTGCTGACAACTGCTTTCAAGGTGTTAGAGTCTGTGTTAGGTGTTTTATCTTCAGGAAGATTAAATAGAACTAAGTTACACTTTCTTTCTGACCGATCCACTATTTTATTAATACAGGCATTAATCTCTACTGTTGGATTGTCCAACATTGAACATCCCGCCTCAATCTTGTCAATTCTTTCCTCAACCAAAGCAAGACGATTCGTCAAATCGACAACTCTACCCTCCATATTTATTACTCTGTAAAGTGTCTCATCCAATTTAACATTTACTTCCTTAAAATTCTCATTCATTGTAGAGACATTACGAGATAATGTTAACGTCAGCTGATTTAAGGCGTCCACAATAGTATCCAAATTGACAACAAAGTTTGAGAATTGTGAGTCAGCTGACGGGGACAATGACCTCGGCTTACAGCAAAGAGCAAACGATCCATCAGACAAAGTAGAGGTCTGTATTGCACAGCTCCGATGGTAAGGAAGTTTACATTTAGAACAAAACGTAGGTATGGCACGTGCAATATCTTTACCACACTTTGTACACTTCTCAATATTTACTGCAGATGCCATTATTAATTTACTAGAAAGAACCAATATGTAAAAATGAGAAGTTCACAAAAAAGAATTGCAAATTGCAAACTCACTTCAATGAAGGAAAACCTTGTTAATGAACCAATGTCCAAAATGAGGTTATGATATGTAAACCCAAGTTTACAGTAAACAATGCAGAATTTAAGTAAAAAAGTTACAAAATACAAAATCAGGGGAGCACCACAATACGAAGACACTCCACCAAAAAATTAAACCGAACTTATAAACCGGTTAAACTATATAAAAAAGCCGAGACACGCACAAACATGTGCTCAAAAGCCGCCACCTACCGGAATTATTATATTAATTATAATAGTTATTAAATAATTAATTATTATACATTTATTTAAAAATAAAAATTATGAATTTAAAAAATAATAATTAATAAACAATTATTAATAAATTATACTTAATGAATTTTAATAATTATTAATTTATAGGATGAATTTATCACTTGGTTTGTATATATATTATATTATTTTAATAATAATTATTATTTTATATTATATTAGCTTAAAGTGAGAAAATGATTCGGAGAGATTGTTAAATTTTACACCTTCAATATTTAATAACTATTTTTTAAACATAATTAATAAATTTGAATAAAATATTTATTAAATAAATATTAATTATTACTTATACATTTGAAAACAAAAATTATAACCTTTATTAATATTATAAAATTAAGGAGGCAGAAAGGAGCGACAACCTCCAAAAGAAAAATAAATTAATCATAAAACCAAAAATTATATTTTTCAAAAATTTTTAAGTTCTTCTATTCTTGAAATTATATTATTTTTTTCATTTTCACTTTTAAATTAGTCAAAATGACTATAATACCTCACTTCTTATTTCTTTATAAGAAATCTAATCTTAATTAATAAGAAAATTTTTTTCACCAGGAAAAAAAAAATTTTTAATTTTAAATTCTGAAATTTAATAATTTCTGAAAATTAAAACTATAAAAACCCTCACAAAAACTCAATTATTTTCTATAATTTTTAACTAAACTTCGTTTCGAAATCAATTATCTATATTACTTTTTAATATTTTTCCGAAAGTTCTTTAAGAATTAAATTATTTAAATACAAACATTCAATTTTTTATAATAATTGAAACTGTTCATTTTTCTTTTTTAATATTTTAAGGTAGAATATATTCAAAAATTTTAATAAATAAATTTGTAAAATTAAAGTTTTAAAAATATTTCTAAATAATTTTTGAAAGACGCAATAGTTTTACAATTATATAACAATTAAAAAATTTAAATTTGGTAAAATCTTTTTTAAAAATAATTTAAATTTAGCAAAATCTTTGAAAAATAAAAAAAATTTGCCATGAATTTTAATTAAATTTGGCAAAAGTTTTAATAAAATTTCTGAAAATAAATGAATTTTGCAAAAAGTTTTATTAAAATTATAGATGAATTAGAATTTTAATAAAATTCCAGAAAAAAATTGAATTTTGCAAAGAGTTTTATTAAAATTCATGAAAATAATTCAATTTTGCAATAAATTTTTAAAAAATTCCTGATAATTGGATTTAGACAAAAATTTTATTAAAATTTATGAAAATAATTGAATTTTGGAACGAATTTGAATAAAATTCCTGAAAATTGAATTTAGACAAAAATTTTATTAAAATTTCTAAAAATAATTCAATTTTGCAAATAGTTTTATTAAAATTATAGATGAATTAGAATTTTAATAAAATTCCAGGAAAAAATCGAATTTTGCAGAGTTTTATTGAAATTTATGAAAATAATTGAATTTTTTAAAAATTTAAAAAAAAACCCGGAAAATTGAATTTAGACAAAAATTATTATTAAAATTCCTAAAAATAATTGAATTTTGCAATAAATTTTTTTAAAAATTCCTGATAATTGGATTTAGACAAAAATTTTATTAAAATTCATGAAAATAATTAAATTTTACAACGAATTTGAATAAAATTCCCTAAAATAATTAAAATTTGCAAAAAAAATTATTAAACAAATAAATAATTAAGTTTTTAAAAAAAATTAAAAATTCAGATTTCAGATATTTTTCATATTTATGAATTTAAGTGAAATTTTATTAATTTCTAGGGTAAATTTAAATTTAATATTCACGTTTTAAAATTCTTTATGTTTTCCCCAAATTACAGGTTTTATATGAACAGTGAAAGAGAACAATTGTCAATTCAATTTGTGAGGCTGGAATTAAATGTACAATAAAATATGAAAACCTTACCTAAAAATAGTAATGATGCACATTTTGAATGAGTTTTCTTCTGATAATTTCACGAATTATGTGCCAAAGGAATAACTATAAATCCTGCTTGGCAAAGTACTCTCCACACTTTGCGATGTATGTCCTCAACGTACCACAAATGTTTTTTCGAATTACTACTTCTGATAATGTTTATGTTAAAGATACTTGAATCAGGATCATTGTAAAGTCTGTCAATTGGTTCATACTCTTCGCCAATAAAATAAACTGTGCCATTTTCTTCCTGTACAATATTTTCTATCATTCCAAATTTACCATTTCTTAACAGAACATAACAATCTTTGGAATTATTGCAGTTTATAGAATACGTTGTACTCTCGTAGATTTTAAATTGCTCATAAATAGCATGAATACCATCTGCTAACGGTCCATTAAAAGGTCGATGTTTTAAATTTATTTTTGAATTTAATGGCGAAGCAGTAGACGTTTCTGATTTCTCCATTTCAGCCTTTTCTTGTTCCGAATATCGACGCGCTATTTGTTGGAGGGGTTTTTCCCCTTTGCGAATCATTCTCTTGATGGTCATCATATAATTCTCGAAGCGGAAAGCACTGAAACTGTCTAAGGAGCCAAATTTTCGAACATCTGCACAAAGGTGCAATAAATTGTGGACATTTTGAGACACAAATTGTTTGCCATAAATAGTTGGAACATTTTTGACAAATTCGTTTAATAATTTCTCTCCATAGTCCACGTTTGATGGATCTCTTATATAAGAGTCATTTGATAAAATGGTGATTGCAGAGTGCAAGAGAACAAAATGCGCATAAACTGCAGGTTCTAAAATGTCCTTTAAAACGATGGGTCCCGTATATAATAAAAAAGTCCTAAACTCCGTCGCCTTCCAATACAAGTAGTCAAAAATCGTTCGTGGTCTTCTCGAAAATTCTTTTGGCGTACTGTGTCGTAAATTTAATAACTTTTGTGTAATCCTATTTAGATCCTCAGTTGATAATCTTACTTTAAAAGGTCCTGTAATCCAAACGGTTATCTGATGAAATTAAACCAAATCCCGGGAGATCCTTTAAAACTGATTTAACATTTGATTCGGAGTCATTGATGAGGTCTTCATCTTTTCTTAACTTGAATGGTCCAGTTCCTGGAAAACAAACTACTCCTCTCACTGATATATATATATATATATATATGGGACATTCCACGTCAACACGGACAGAGCTCTAAACAAAAATTGCTTTGATGGATTTAAACGTTCTAGGGCTTAAAAGATTTCTACGTTCATGTACTTTAAGATGCCGATGGGCGTTTTTTGCAAAATTCCATTTCCGATGCCAATAGAACTGTCAAAAGTCAAAAGGTCCAAAAATCTCAAAATACTTTTATGAATTAAAAGCAAAAAACGAAGTAAATTATTCTGTAACTCATTCTTTATGAGTTTTTAGGGTTCCCGAATATAAATCTAAAGTTTTTTTTAAAAAATCCAAAATGGCGAATTCAATATGGCGGACAAAATTCAAATTTGATCAGATTCGATTAAAACTTGTTACTCGGGGGTTTTTAGGGTCGCTGATTACGAATCTGAAGTCACTTTTTAAAAATTCAAAATGGCGGATCCAATATGGCGGAAAAAATTTTCAATTTTGATCCGATTCCCTTAAAACGTGTTACTCGGGGGCTTTTGGGGTCGCAGATTATGAATATGAAGTTACTTTGTAGAAATTCAAAATGGCGGATCAAATTTTTTAATTTGATCAGATTTAATTAAAAAGTGTTACTCGGTGGTTTTTAGCGTATCTGATTATGAATTTGAAGTCTCAAACACAAAGTAACTTCATATTCATATTCTGCGACCCCAAAAGCCCCCGAGTAACACGTTTTAAGGGAATCGGATCAAATTTGAAAATTTTTTCCGCCATATTGGATCCGCCATTTTGAATTTTTAAAAAGTGACTTTAGATTCGTAATCAGCGACCCTAAAAACCCCTGAGTAACAAGTTTTAATCGAATCTGATCAAATTTGAATTTTGTCCGCCATATTGATTTCGCCATTTTGGATTTTTAAAAAAAAACTTTAGATTTATATTCGGGAACCCTAAAAACTGATAAAGAATGAGTTACAGAATAATTTACCTCGTTTTTTGCTTTTAATTCATAAAAGTATTTTGAGATTTTTGCAGCTTTTGACTTTTTATAGTTCCATTGGCATCGGAAATGGAATTTTGCAAAAAACGCCCATCGGCATCTTAAAGTACATGAACGTAGAAATCTTTTAAGCCCTAGAACGTTTAAATCCATCAAAGCAATTTTTGTTTAGAGCTCTGTCCGTGTTGACGTGGAATGTCCCATATATATACTACTGGATAGTGTATAAGCAACTTCCGGTTGAAACAAATTGAAGGTTCTGAACTGGAGGTCAGTTTCTCAGACATGCGCGTTTTACAGTTGTTTGATTCTGTTTACATGTGCGACATTTGTTAGTAGTTATGTTCTTTTTCCATGTTTATTTTTGTAAATAATGTGTTTAAACGTTAATTACACACTATTATAATGGTGTTTAAGTGTATTTATTGTGGAGAAGCGCGAGTAGCAGATAATTTTCGTTCTTTTCATAGGTGAGTAACTTCTTTCATAATAAAAACATAGGTTATGTTGACAAGTACGGAGAATTTTTATTTCATTGAAATATGATGTAAGGTATTTAATTATTATTTAAAGAATTATATATTTAATTTTTTACCAATTTCCATTAAATGATGTTGAATTGTTGGAAAAATGGATTAAAAATATGAAATTAGGGCCATATTTTAAACCTGGCAAGTTGTCACTATTATGTTCGGATTATTTTGAGGAAACATGTTTTTCTAAAGATACTAAACGCAGTTTACTACCAAAAAGCGTTCCTTCAAAATTTGGAATTTATAAATCCTGTTGCATTTTTGTCATGAAATAAAAGGAGCCAATAAAGGTAGATCTTTCCGCAAGTAAGTGCATTCGTAATTTAATATGTATATTTAATATGTATATACTTCATATATTTTAGCATTAAAACCGGTTGAAAACAAGTAACTCATCTGGCAAATAAAGCTATGATAGCTGTGGGTATAAATTAAATATTATAAAAAATACTATCCTTTTCTCCAGCGAGTATAAATGAAATAATATATTAAAAGTAAATATTCTTTTCATTTTAACACATTTCCTTTCGAAAATGCAGAATTGTTACAAAAGTGGTTATCTACATTGGATCTAAAAGATGTTGTTGTAACAAAAAAGAGTCTTTTGTGCAGTGACCATTTTGAAGCAAAATGCTTCAGAAAAACAGGGAAAAATGCATCTGTCTTAACTCTTAAGTCTGATGCCGTACCAAGTTTAATTGCAAGAAGTGAAGGTAAGGTTTCATTAAGTTGTTATATTAAATAATACTGTATATAATATTAAATTTTAAAATTGCGCAGGTTTCTTAATTAAGTATTTGGAAAATGTTTTACAGATGTTGAAAGGCATAACATTCCTGAAAATTTAAACGAAAATAATAATTTACAAAAAAAAGAGAAGCATCGCCGGATGACTTACAAATTTCAAAGTTAGCAAGATCTGAAAATGTTGTAAACACAGCATCTCTTGTGTCTGAAAGAGATGAAACGCTAAGTAAGATTCAAAACAGCTAAGTAAGATTGTTAATTTAAAAAAAAATTTAATTGTATTATAAAAATGAAATGTTTTATGCATTTTTTTAGGTTCGAACAGCACATTACTGCCAAAAAATTCAGAAGCACTGTCAGTACCCAATTTTTCAATTGAAGATAATGGTGGTGAGTTTAACAAAGTCTGTGTGTACTAAGATTTTGTTAGTCTTGAAAAAAGCTATATATTAATGAAACATTTATTTCAAAGGTTGTAACATTAATTCACTACTTCTGAGTTCAGCTTTTGCAGCGCAACCACAAGAAACGGCAACACCAGGAACTCCTATCGCGGAACGATGCCGCCGAATATATGAAGATCACCATTATGACACTACTCCGAGGTCATTACGAAAAAAATTGAAGAAAAGCCAAACTATTATCTCTACTCTAAGAAACGATTCCCGTATTCAAAAACAGAAAATTATACGTTTGGAGAAACGTATTACATCTTTAACTCACTTGGTACGTGAAATTCGAAAAAGAAAATTAGTTCCACAATCAGGACTGCAATGTTTGGAAACAATTGCCGAAAATGATGTGTGTGAGTTATTGCAAAGATTTCTTGCAAATTCGAAAAGTACTCGTGTAAGTAGAAAAATATATCCTCCAGCTCTTAGAACTTTTGCAGTTACTTTGCACTACTATTCTCTTAAAGCTTATCGTTTTGTTAGACAGAAATTTTTTAAAGCTCTGCCAGATCCCTCTACCATAATATCATGGTATTCTTCAATTGACGGTGAACCTGGCTTTACATCTGAAAGCTTTGACGCTTTAGAATGAAAAGTAGAGGAAGCGAAAAATGTTAACAAAAAAGTATTAGTTAGTTTCATGTTAGATGGGATATCTATCAAAAAAGGCTTTCAGAGAACTCGTGACGGAAAAATTAGAGGTTATGTAGATTTTGGATCGAGTATTTCAATTTCTGAAACTTTACCTGCAGCTACAGATGCACATGTTATGATGGTTGTAGCTTTGAATGATTCTTGGAAAATACCAATCGGTTATTTCTTGATCAATGGTATTAATTCTGAAACAAATAGTTCTCTAATTACAGAAGCTTTGATTCGCTTTCATAACATTGGAATTGAAGTTGTGTCTGTAACACTAGATGGTCCAGAAAGAACACTTTGCTACTATGAAAACTCTAGGTGCAACATTTTCTATGCCTAATTATAAACATTACTTTCATCATCCATGCGAAAACCGAAATGTATGTGTAGTTTTTGATACATGTCACATGTGTAAATTAATGCGAAATTGTTTTGGGGATAAGAAGGTTTTCAGACATAGTTATGGTCGTTTTATAGAGTGGAAATTCATTGTAGAGTTGGTAATTTTGCAAGAAAAAGAAGGTTTAAGAGGTGGAAATAAACTTAGACTGATTCACATTCATTATTGGAAGATGAAAATGAAAGTAGCTATAGCCGCTCAAACTCTCAGTAGCAGTGTGGCTGACTGTATAGAGTTTTGTGACAATGTTTTGAATTTAAAACATTTTAAAGGGTCTGAAGCTACTGTTCAATTCTTAAGATGTGTTGATAGAGTTTTCGATTTCCTAAACTCCAGAAATCCTTTGGGAAAGGGTTATAAAGCTCTTTTGAAAGTGATTAACGAAAACTTTTAACGAACTCAAATTTTAGAAGACATTGATTATTTGAAAGATATAACAGATATTAAAGGTAAACCAATGATTTTTACTCGAAGATACGTTCCTTTCGTAGGGCTCATCACAGCAGTTGAATCTGTTATACATATATTCGATCTATATGTAAAACCAGATGACGCTGCATTGAAATATCTATTAACTTACAAATAAAGCCAAGACCATTTAGAACTTTTTTTTGTGCAATTAGAAGTTGCGGAGGTTGGAATCCGAATCCTACTGCTCGAGAGTTTGTTTCCGCTTATAAAAGACTGCTTATACAGCATGAAGTCCAAGCAGTAAATGGAAACTGTGAAAGCATGATGCCACTACAATTTTGACAGTTCCTTCTACTCGAAAATTAAAGTTGGATCGTTATAATTCAGAGGTTTATGACCGTTTTGTAAATCTTCAAGTTGCAAAAAAGTATGGACTACTTGAAAACAATGAAACAGATGACTGGGAAACTGACTTTTTTCAAGAATTTAAAAACTACACTTCTGTTCAACATATATCACAATTCTCGAGATCCTGTGTTGCTTATATCGCTGGTTAGGTAGTTAAGAATCTACTTGACATGAAAAAACCAAAAATTTTGTGCACAGAATGTGGTTTTGCACTTTTAGAACCACTTGATGCAATTAATGAATTGGCAGATAATCTTCTCATTAAAATTAAGTTACGTGGTGACTTAACCTGTTGCCTGTTTGCGACCCAACGTTGGGTCGTGAAAAAAGATGGCCCAGACTGTTTGCGACCCAACGTTGGGTCGTGAAAGTTTTAGCAAAAAATAGAAATTTGTTATTTAAATTCCCTTGCGAAATCGTTTTACCAAATGACTCCCCACGTGGGGAGTCATTTGGGATACATTTGGGAGACATTTGGTAAATTGCTTTATAATTCTGTTAAAAGACAGAATTTGATGAAAAAAACGATTGAAAGTTGAAAAGTAACATTTAGAGAATGAAATTATGCAAAGATTTTTATAAAGGAAGCTTTGAATAATTAATAATTAACTGAAATGTGCATAGACTTCATTGAGATTTTATAGCAAGGTTATTTTTCATAATTACTTATGAAAACGATGTAAATAAAGGAAAAAATAATTTACATTGGTAAAAGAATGTAAAAGTATTAATTATGTATATGAATAAGACTAATTAGACAATAAAAGTTGTAATTTAATTAAATGCAAATAGTAAAGTGATATTAAAGTAATATCTACTTTACCATCAACTTATTCTATTTCAGCATTAGAAAGACACTAGAAACAATCAAAAGTCCCTAACGGCAGATATCCCCGCGCGGCGTTTGGTATGACGCAATATTCTACAGGGTGTTCTTTTTTTAATGATGGCAGAGAAATGCTACTTTTATATTAAAGTAACTTACGGTTATTATTTCTAATTGTAAAATAATTACCGTTTAAATTTTTTAATTATAGTCACCATCAATATTATCTAAAAATTAAATATTCTCACCTTTTTTCCAGGGCATGTTCCGAATAGAAAAATTGCATTTAGTAAAAAGGAGGAGTTTAAATATTATTTTTATTGGCAAAAAGTCTCTATCCTTTTTCTCTTTAAAAGTTAAAATAAACATTATATTTTTTAAAAATGATAAATATTCTTAGAATTTTTCTCAATGGAGCAGCGAATAAAAACATTGCGCTTTTTGTAAATAGGAGGAGGAAATATTTAATTTTTAAAAAATAAAACATAATCCCAACCCCAAAGAAAAAGTTTATGCTTTTAGACGAATAAAAATAAGAAACAAACTCCTCCTATTTTCAAAATCAATTTTTCTATTTGTTGGTTAAGTTAAACAAAATGGAGAAAATACTTAATATATGAAAAATAAAACATATAACCTCAACCCCCAAAGAAAAAATGGTTGCTTCGCATCAATGAAAATAATAAACAAACTCCTCCTATTTTCAAAATCAATTTTTCTATTTGTTGGTTGAGTTAAACAAAATGAAGAAAAGAATAATATTTTTAAAATATAAAAAATATAATGCTATATATATAGTATATATATATAGTATATATATATATAGTATATATATAGTATATATTTTATAAAATAAAACATATAATCCCAACCCCTAAGAAAAAATGGATGTTTTAGACCAATCAAAATAATAATCAATCTCCTCCTACATAAAGAAAGAAAATTTTCTATTTGTTGCTTCAGTTAAACAAAATATGAAGCGAATATATAAAATTTAAGCTCAACCTTTTACAAAAAATATACTTCTAGCCAATAAAAATAAGATTCAAACTCCTCCTACTTAAAAATAAAGTTTACTATGAACTATACAAAAATAGATTGAATCTCCTCCTATTTTTTCGGAAAGGGTTGTGGTTAAATTTCATATTTTTTTAAAGTTTAATATTTTTTCCATTTTGTTCTATTGAACACACGAAGGAAAAATATCTTTCATTCAGAAGGAGGAGTTTAAGTTTTATTTTAATTGGTTTAAAACATCCATTTTTTCTTTTGGGGGTTGGAAAAATATGTTTTATTTTTTAAATATAAATTTTTTCTCCATTTTGCGTTTAACTTAATCAACAAATAGAAAAATTGATTTTGAAAATAGGAGGAGATTGGTTATTATTTTGATTAGTCTAAATCATCTATTTTTTCTTAGGGGGTTGGGATTATATGTTTTATTTTTTAAATATTAATTAGATACTCCATTTTGTTTACCTCAGCCAATAAATGAAACATTACATTTTGAAAATAGGAGGAGTTTATTTTTATTGGCCAGAAGTTTTTTTTTCTTAATGGGTTAAGACTAAATGTAACTTTTTAAAAATTAAATATTCACTCCCTTTTTGTATTGTTGAACCAATGAATAAAAAATTTGCTTTCTTTAAGCAGGAGGAATTTGAATCTTATTTTTATTGGCTAAAAGTATATTTTTTGTAAAGGGTTGAGCTTAAATTTAATAAATTCGCTTCATATTTTCTTTAACTGAAGCGACAAATAGAAAATTTTCTTTCATTCAGAAGGAGGAGTTTAAGTTTTATTTTAATTGGTTTAAAACATCCATTTTTTCTTTTGGGGGTTGGAAAAATATGTTTTATTTTTTAAATATAAATTTTTTCTCCATTTTGCGTTTAACTTAATCAACAAATAGAAAAATTGATTTTGAAAATAGGAGGAGATTGGTTATTATTTTGATTAGTCTAAATCATCTATTTTTTCTTAGGGGGTTGGGATTATATGTTTTATTTTTTAAATATTAATTAGATACTCCATTTTGTTTACCTCAGCCAATAAATGAAACATTACATTTTGAAAATAGGAGGAGTTTATTTTTATTGGCCAGAAGTTTTTTTTTCTTAATGGGTTAAGACTAAATGTAACTTTTTAAAAATTAAATATTCACTCCCTTTTTGTATTGTTGAACCAATGAATAAAAAATTTGCTTTCTTTAAGCAGGAGGAGTTTGAATCTTATTTTTATTGGCTAAAAGTATATTTTTTGTAAAGGGTTGAGCTTAAATTTAATAAATTCGCTTCATATTTTCTTTAACTGAAGCGACAAATAGAAAATTTTCTTTCATTCAGAAGGAGGAGTTTAAGTTTTATTTTAATTGGTTTAAAACATCCATTTTTTCTTTTGGGGGTTGGAAAAATATGTTTTATTTTTTAAATATAAATTTTTTCTCCATTTTGCGTTTAACTTAATCAACAAATAGAAAAATTGATTTTGAAAATAGGAGGAGATTGGTTATTATTTTGATTAGTCTAAATCATCTATTTTTTCTTAGGGGGTTGGGATTATATGTTTTATTTTTTAAATATTAATTAGATACTCCATTTTGTTTACCTCAGCCAATAAATGAAACATTACATTTTGAAAATAGGAGGAGTTTATTTTTATTGGCCAGAAGTTTTTTTTTCTTAATGGGTTAAGACTAAATGTAACTTTTTAAAAATTAAATATTCACTCCCTTTTTGTATTGTTGAACCAATGAATAAAAAATTTGCTTTCTTTAAGCAGGAGGAGTTTGAATCTTATTTTTATTGGCTAAAAGTATATTTTTTGTAAAGGGTTGAGCTTAAATTTAATAAATTCGCTTCATATTTTCTTTAACTGAAGCGACAAATAGAAAATTTTCTTTCATTCAGAAGGAGGAGTTTAAGTTTTATTTTAATTGGTCTAAATCATCTATTTTTTCTTAGGGGGTTGGGATTATATGTTTTATTTTTTAAATATTAATTAGATTCTCCATTTTGTTTAACTCAACCAATAAATGAAACATTACATTTTGAAAATAGGAGGAGTTTGTTTATTATTTTGATTGGTCTAAAGCAACCATTTTTTCTCTGAAGGTTGAGGTTATATATTTTATTTTTCATATATTAAGAATTTTCTCCATATTGTTTAACTTAACCAACAAATAGAAAAATTGATTTTGAAAATAGGAGGAGTTTGTTTATTATATTTTGATTGGTCTAAAACATCCTTTTTTTCTTAGGGGGTTGGGATTATATTTCTTATTTTAAAAATATTATTCTTTTCTTCATTTTGTTTAACTTAACCAACAAATAGAAAAATTGATTTTAAAAATAGGAAGAGTTTTTTTATTATTTTGATTGGTCTAAAAGATCCATTTTTTCTCTGGAGGTTGAGGTTATATATTTTATTTTTCATATATTAAGAATTTTCTCCATATTGTTTAACTTAACCAACAAATAGAAAAATTGATTTTGAAAATAGGAGGAGTTTGTTTATTATTTTCATTGATGCGAAGCAACCATTTTTTCTTTGGGGGTTGAGGTTATATGTTTTATTTTTCATATATTAAGTATTTTCTCCATTTTGTTTAACTTAACCAACAAATAGAAAAATTGATTTTGAAAATAGGAGGAGTTTGTTTCTTATTTTTATTCGTCTAAAAGCATAAACTTTTTCTTTGGGGTTGGGATTATGTTTTATTTTTTAAAAATTAAATATTTCCTCCTCCTATTTACAAAAAGCGCAATGTTTTTATTCGCTGCTCCATTGAGAAAAATTCTAAGAATATTTATCATTTTTAAAAAATATAATGTTTATTTTAACTTTTTAAGAGAAAAAGGATAGAGACTTTTTGCCAATAAAAATAATATTTAAACTCCTCCTTTTTACTAAATGCAATTTTTCTATTCGGAACATGCCCTGGAAAAAAGGTGAGAATATTTAATTTTTAGATAATATTGATGGTGACTATAATTAAAAAATTTAAACGGTAATTATTTTACAATTAGAAATAATAACCGTAAGTTACTTTAATATAAAAGTAGCATTTCTCTGCCATCATTAAAAAAAGAACACCCTGTAGAATATTGCGTCAAACCCGTCAAACCAAACGCCGCGCGGGGATATCTGCCGTTAGGGACTTCTGATTGTTTCTAGTGTCTTTCTAATGCTGAAATAGAATAAGTTGATGGTAAAGTAGATATTACTTTAATATCACTTTACCATTTGCATTTAATTAAATTACAACTTTTATTGTCTAATTAGTCTTATTCATATACATAATTAATACTTTTACATTCTTTTACCAATGTAAATTATTTTTTCCTTTATTTACATCGTTTTCATAAGTAATTATGAAAAATAACCTTGCTATAAAATCTCAATGAAGTCTATGCACATTTCAGTTAATTATTAATTATTCAAAGCTTCCTTTATAAAAATCTTTGCATAATTTCATTCTCTAAATGTTACTTTTCAACTTTCAATCGTTTTTTCATCAAATTCTGTCTTTTAACAGAATTATAAAGCAATTTACCAAATGTATCCCAAATGACTCCCCACGTGGGGAGTCATTTGGTAAAACGATTTCGCAAGGGTTATAAAATAAATTCTTTTATATCATTATTCACATACTATAGGTATCAATGATACTAGAAAAAGTAATCAATAAATAATTGTTTATTATTTTTAAATAATATAACAATTTAAAAGATTTTGATGGACATTTTGGGACACTAAAATGAATATTTTTCCAAACAGTGAAGGGGTTAATATTTCCGAGTGAATCTGTGATTCAGATTTGCTTAAAAACAGAACAGTTATTTAGGAACACATTAATTCAAATAAAGGGTTTTGTTCCCCCAGAGAAAAATTATCCATCAGTTATTTGTTCTAAAGTTTTGTCTGACTTACTTCAACCACCTTGTTTATTATTCGCAGATCTTGACAGTCATATTTGTGAGGAAAGCAATGATGCTACAAATCATATTTATTATTTAATCAAAGCAGTTTGTAAAACATTTATTGAAATTCGAATGTATGCTGCTACTATGAATGCCACAGAACTAATTCGAGGTCCAAAAATACGAAATCATTTAACCAGGCAAATCATTTTGGCACGCCAATAAAATTAAACTCCTAACTTTATTTTAGAGAAAAATGTATAATTGTAGTCTGTGATTGTTTTCAATCTGAATTTTTTTGCAGTTTCATTTTTTTGCTTTTATCTCTTTTTAATTTTACTAGACATTTTACTGCATACTTTCATTTTTTTGTGATCATCTCTTGTCGTTAATTTTACTAGAGAAAATTAGAACTAATGCGACCAAAACGGGATTACCACTTGACTACTGTTTTCAATTTGCATTATTATTATTCTAAATTTTAATAGAGGTAATTTATAGCACACAACCAAAACACTAGTATGTAAGTCTTGGTTACTTATTTTATTTAAAACGTTTGTATATAGAGTTTCTGTTTGCATTTTTATTATTATTCTAAATTTTGATAGAGGTAATTTACTGCACACAACTAAAAATCTAGTATGTAAGTCTTGGTTACTGGTTTTATTTTATTGTAAACATTTGTATATAGACATTCTGTTCACATTATTAATATTTTTATTTTTTTTATAAATTTTACTAGAGGTGATTTATAGCACGCAATCAAAAAACTAGTGTTTAAGTCTTGGTTAATGGTTTTATTTAATTGTAAGCGTTGGTGTATAAGTATTGTTTCTAAAACGCGACTAAAAAAGCAGCGAGGCTTGACATATTTTTTATTTTATTGCATGTGTTAATAGTTTACTTGTTTCAAATTTATCTATTGTTTTTAATTTCAATGGAGATAATTTATGCCTCATCAAAAAGATTAATAAAAAAAAGTTAAAAAGGCTAATAATTTTTATTTTATTGTAAACCTTTGTTGATTCTTTTTTTGGTTTTCAACTTTTATTCTTGTGAATTTTATTTTAGGACTGTTATTATGTTCTGGTCTATGTTTTACTGATTTATGTTTTGTAAGATTATTACAATAAATCATATTTCTATTTTCGGAATTAATTTCAATTTACTCTTTCATTGAAAATGAGTTTCTAAGTACCGGAAAAAATTTGTAATAAAAAAGAAAATATTCAAAACAATTTTAATTTTACGTAATTTTTCAGGAGTTAGTTAGTAATGTTTTCATTTTACAGTTTCAACAATATTTACAAGAGGAGAAATTTACGCCTACTCTAATTGAGCAAAGAAACCTATTGGAAAAAAATGTTGCTTGCAATAATAGATGAAAAAAACATGTCACTGAATTCTACCTTTAAAAACTTCTGGAAATTTTTATTGAATGCAAAATGATTAACTCGATGAATTTGTAATAATTTTTATGTATATTTATACAAAGTAGAATATTCACCTTAGTCTGATTTTTAAACAAATTTAAAAAAATCTCATTTTGAATTTTAAATTATACAAATTTATAAATTTCCTACATGAAAAATTATTCATAGTGGAAACATTTAAATCAATAATCTTTAAACTGTGAAAATTCCTTATAAATTTTGAAGCAATTTTTTTAATTGTACATATTGACAATACTACAAATTATTTTAATTACTTAATTCTATAACGAAATTATATTTTTTTTAATGTTGAAAGAGATTTGAAAACCCTATTTTTACAATTTGTCTTATGATCACTGGAGAAATACATGAGAAATATTTAAATAGTCTTTAAAAATGTTTAGCTTTTAAATAACACCTAAGACGATAATTTACGTTAAAATATCAAAAGATTAATTTACATTGTGTACATGAGCTTAAAGTTTAAGTACTCATATAAACAATAGGAATTTTCAAGAAACAAATTAATGCAAATAAAACACTTTCAACTTTTGTATGTTCTCAGGTGCTGCTAATTCAAATCTAACTGCAACTGACAAAGAAATTGATAACAACATTGCCACATGGCTAACAAATTGCAAATTAAGAGATCAACGAAAAGAAAAGTAAGTTTCAATGTAACATTGACATGTACATACATATTTATACACGTGGACGTTCGCATGGAAAGGTCAGATTTGGTAGGTTCTAGTTTCCTGAATAATTTCAATTCGTTTATTTTTATATTATTGATGAGAAAAAAGCGCAAAGTATCCTAGGTTTATTTTTGTGATTTTCATAATTTTATCGTAATTATAAACACGTAATAATTTTATTTTTGATATTTTATTAAGGAACTAAAGGTACACTCAAACTTTAAACTCGTTTATATCAAAACTATAGTGTTTTGACACTTCCATTTTTGAATCTCCGTAACTTGGCAAATTTTTTATTCAGAAAGATTTAAAACTACTCAAGATTTTCCATATTTAACAAGAAATTTATTCATAGCCCGAGTCAAAATTTAGACCCTCTTTTGAACCTAATAATGATGCGGAAAAATCCACATTCCGATGTTTAGAGGTTGAAAAGAGGATTTCAAATTTTTGTGAAATTTAAGTTTTTCAAATTTCTACCTATGCTAATAGATTTATTAAAATCATTCAAAAACTATTATTTGCATCTTCTATAGGGCAATTAAAATATAATACTGTGAAAAAAATTCCAATTTTAGTTTTCGAAATATTTTTAAAAATCTTTTTTCGGACCTCTTTTAAGCCTCCTTACTTCACTTTTCAACCTCTTTTGAACCACTAATAGTGTGGAAAAATCCATTTATGCAGTTTTTACATTCAAAAGAGGATTTGGAAGTTTAAAGAAGCTTAAAAGATGTTAAAAAGAGGTTTTTGGAGAACTAAAAGAGAGTCTAAATTTTGACTCGGGAGAAGTAAGTCCAATATTGCCAAAATTTGACCATTTCATGCGGACGTCCACATATCTCTTTGTTTTACACTTTTTTATATTTGCTTTGTTGTATTTGTAGGAATTCAACAGCACGTGAAGAACATCCAGTTGATTAATTACTAAAAAGTGGTTTAAAAATTAAAATTCTTAACTCCTTTTAAAACTTTCTAATGCAAGACATTTCAATTTCCTGGAAGAAGTTCTGGCCTGCAATATCTTCTTCATTAAAGTGAGTAAAACATTTATTCTAATACAATAATAGAAAATAGGGTCAATTTGCTTTCAGAACAAATATTATGCTCCCTTAAAACCTGCGTATGTTTGAACATACTTTGTTAATCCTTGGAATTTTACGTTTAATTTTTAAAAAATTTAACTTTAAAACTACATAGTTTCAATGTAATACATGCTTGGAATACAAAATTTTGAAAACTTAAAAGTGGACGTGAACTTCGTCAGACCTTAAATTTTATAATTTTATTGTTTAATGAATAAACATGTTAAAAATCTCGAACTTAAGCCCTATTTGTCTAACAAACTTTTTTTCGGTGGTTTTTTCAATTTCTACATGTAAAGTGTGAATTTTGAGACCTTGAAAATTTTTTAAAAACCGGGAATTGACTTTGAATTTTATAAGCAAACTTTAGTGGCCACTCTGTAAATTATTAATATAATTTTTTTATTAGTGCAAATTTCATTTATATCTCATAACCTTTTTTATTTTTTCATTAATTTTTTTAACCCCAAAAGCTGTTTCTATAGCTGTACCTCAGATTATTAAGTGGTAATTCTTTGTAAAATTATATTAAAATGTGACTAAACAACATGCAATAAACCAATTATAGAAAGTTTAGAAGCAATCTATCAAAAAATGAATAATTTGAAAATTTTCGAAAAAGTGACATGTTTCCCATTCTAGTTAATCTTTTTCAAATCTGTAAATTTATAAATCTAACTTGGGCCGATATATAGTGCACTGTCAAGTTTTTACTCAAATCGGTTTAGCCGTTTACGAGTGATTGACGTACCAAGTTTTGTGACAGTCACAAACATACATACATACACAAATACATATATAACTTGTTATAGTTATATTTTTGGAATCCTTAATGTTCAGATCGTCAATTTACGTAAAAGTTTTAAAATTTAAAGCAATGTACTGACAGAAGTCTAATTTTATTTATATAGGTTTTCAGAAAAACTACAAGACAGTTGAAAGATTCAAATAGGTGTCAAAGTTATGGCCGGAACTTCAAAATGCATAATGGTAACTGAAATTTAAAGACTTAAAAAATATCACACGGTAATAGGAATATATTATTTTACGGTGAATTTTAAATTCAGCAAATAAGGCTGGTGCCCAGAAATATCTCTTTTCTAATAAACAACGTTGACTATTACCTACATAGCTTATTGTATCCATTTTCTGTTACAGATTCTTGCAACTGAAAGGCATAATAATTTTTAAAATGCTGCGTTTGCATTTGGATTTCTATCATTTCGTTTTTTGTATATGGTCCTGTTTACTGTGATAGCGGCATATTCATCAAGCTTCTAAATGAAGAAAATACTTTCAAAAAAATTTGGAAAAATTGAAAGTTTTACCTCTTATTATGTACTAAAAGAACCCAAAGTTAGAGAATTTTAAATAAATTTGTATAAGCTGGAAATTTTTTTTGTGTTTTCTAGGAAAAATTACATGTATTTTCCATTTAAAATTTCAGTCGACTAGAGGCACGTGTTACTATTGATCGATTTGCTTCAAACTTTCAGGAAAATTTTTTTTTATACCTTGATTAATTTTTTGGGGTGAGACCGAAGATTTGGAAACATCGCCTAAATAAGAACCACCCTAATATATATTCACTGATCTCTATATTAACTGGATGGGCGATTGCTGTAGAAAAGTGGCTTCCGGTGTGAAAATAATTGAAACCCTCTACGCCACGCTTTAGATGCCGGTGTAACAGCGTAGAGCGACTTTGATTGTGTGAGTTGCCGTGTGAGTGTGCTTTTGATATAGTGTGTGTGTGTTTCCAATGTTTTGACATCTCAAGTGCTTTAATAATTTTAATTTAACTTTTGTGATATAAAACACAGACAAGGTGTTAATTTGTTTATATTGTGGAAAAAAAGAAGCAAAGGGTGTTTCTTTTCACATGAAAGTACATATTTAAACAGTAAATGAGGCATTCCATTTCAAAACGACCCCCTTCGTAAACAATTGCCAATGTAAGACAATTTTTAAATGAATATTTCTTCCATTCTGTAGAACCAAATTACTTTTTATATTAGTGATTTTGAAAGTAGAATTTTTGAACTTTCTAAAAATAAAGAAATATATTTTTTTAATAATTTAATTTAAATAGAAAATTGAGTTTAAAAGTTAAACTTTGAAATATCTCAAAACACGTTACCTCCGATTTTAATAAAATTCATATCAAACGAAAGCTTGAATATTCTACTTTTTATATATCAAGCAATAAGAATGGACATTTCAGTGGATTTTGAGAAAATAATTAAATTTTACAAACATTTCGAAGGTTACATTGAGAGAACCATTTATTAAGTATAGGGCGGCATTTGTTTTTCTCCATTTATGCATAATAACCTTCTAAATGTCTGTAAAATTTAATTAATTAATTAAAATTTACTGAAATGTCCATTATTATCGCTTGATAAATAAAAAGTAGAATATTCAAGCTTTCGTTTGATATGAATTTTATTAAAATCGGAGGTAACGTGTTTTGAGATTTTTTAAAGTTTAACTTTTAAACTCAATTTTCTATTTAAATTAAATTATTAAAAAAATATATATTTTTATTATCAGAAAGTACAGAAATTCTACTTTCGAAATCACTAATATAAAAAGTAGTTTGGTTCTACAGAATGGAAGAAATATTCATTTAAAAATTGTCTTTCATTGTCAATTGTTTACGAAGGGGGTCGTTTTGAAATGGAATGCCTCAAATACATATTATTGAAGTGTATATTTTTAGGTTATATTTTGTTTCCTTTTTGCGTAGAACATTTTACACACTTTTGCGTATTGTTAAACACATAATTAGTTTCCTTACCAAATTAAAAAAATATTTTTTTTAATCAATTATTATTTAAAAATAAAAATATTATTTCAATAATATTTGAGTTTATATAATGTTTGAATACTAAAAGTTCTGTTACTATATTAATTAATCAGTTTTTAAAATAATATAAGTGAATAATAAATTATTTAATTAAGAAACCCACACAGCACCGAAACTTTCCTAAAAATTTATTAAAGATTTACTTGCAAATTTCGAAGTTTTTACTTGAAAAGTTTAGTGAAAATTTTGTAAAGATTTAAATGTCCCACTTCAATAAATGTTTAGCCTGAAACTTTCCTGAAAATTAAAAAAAAAAAATTCGCCTACTGTATATGACGGGTTCCACGTCAAGTGACCCAGGTCAAAAATTTACATGGAATATTTGAAAAATTTGTAATTTCTGTAAAACAAAACGAAAATACGTTTTCTATTTTGGGTTTTGCTGCTGTTTTTCAACACTTTCTAATAGTGTGAACAAATGTAGAGAAAAAAAATTATTTGACCTTGAAAAATTAAATTAAAAAATAAAATTTCATTTTTCTATCAAATGGGCAGTTTTTATTTTTTTAAAAAAAATTTTATCATAAAGGTGAGGTTTTTTCCTAAAAAAAATGTATAGGTCAAAACGTGGGACAAGAACTTTTAACTGGTCAAATTAAGCATTTACTTCTGCCGTGCACCGTCCCACAGTGGAATTTTTTTTACAATTTACTATTAAAAAATGTCTATAGCTTACAATTTTTAACCGATTTGAGTGTTCTTTGTCTTAAATTAAAGGGGAATAAATTCTTAAGACATCCTTCGAGGCCGATTTTGGAGATTTTAATTATTTATAATTTTTTTTAAATCAAAGTTAACAAATTAATACACTTTTTTAAAAAAGGAGGTTTATTTTCTTATTCCGTTGATGCACATGATCTAAATAAATTTAAATTCATCCAATATGACCACCAGATAATTAATAAAGCATAAAATAATTTATTTCAATTGTTATAAACAATATATAGCCCAACAACGAGCAGGGGCGGTGGATTGCAGAAGTAAATGTTTATTTTGACCAGTTAAAAGTTCTTGTCCCACGTTTTGACCTATACATTTTTTTTAGGAAAAAACCTCACCTTTATGATAAAATTTTTTTTTTTAAAATAAAAACTGTCCATTTGATGAAAAAATGAAATTTTATTTTTTAATTTAATTTTTCAAGGTCAAACATTTTTTTTCTCTACATTTGTTTACACCGTTAGAAAGTGTTGAAAAACAGCAGAAAAACCCAAAATAGAAAACGTATTTTCGTTTTGTTTTAAAGAAACTACAAATTTTTCAAATATTCCATGTTAGACCAAAAATTTAAACTTTGACCCCCTCCAGTTTTTATATTTGTTTAAATAAATTAATAATATTTGGTATTTTTAATTGTATCTAATAGGACTACTGTTTTTGCAAAATTTTTACCCGATCCCAAACATTTAAAATTTTGACCTGGGTCACTTAACGTGGAACCCGTCATATAGGCGAAAATTTAATTTAAATTTTCAGGAAAGTTTTAAGTTACATTTTCGCTTATAAGAGAGAAGTCGAAAATTTAATTTAAATGTTCAGGAAAGTTTTAAGTTAAATTTTTAGGAAAATTTGACGATAAACATTTATTTAAGTGGGACATTTAAATCTTTACACAATTTTTACTAAACTTTGCAAGTAAATTTTTCGAAGTTTGCAAGTAAATCTTTAATAAATTTTCAGGAAAGTTTCGGTGTTGTGTGGGAAGTAATTGACGGTTAATTAATTATTAGATTTAAAAAATTTGCTAATCAGTTAAGTACTTTTCTATACAGCAAAACGTATATCAATCTCACTTTTATATTTAAAAATTTCCGCCATTTGTGTAAAAGTGGGCATCTAAAATATGGCGTTTCCGGTCTTCTAATATTTTGCAGTTTTAGATACAGTCGCCCATCCAGTTATATATAGAGATCAGTGTATATATTTGACTCGATCTTATCCTTATAACTCCCCGAAATACGTAGGCACAAAAAAATTTCGTTTAATAACTCAGTAAGATATAAGATACAAAAAACCAAAGATAGTGGGGTAGGTTGTAATAGTTTAGTTTTTCTTCATATAACATTGCCTGATAATAAATTTGAATTAATGTCGACGAATAAACTGTGATAGGCTCAATGAAAAAACATTTAGAGTCTAAAATCAGGGTGGCCGCAAAATTTAATTTTTTTAATTCCCTGACTGATTTTTGATTTTCCCTGACTAACAAATTTTTGAATTATTTAATATTCTACATTGAAATGTCTGTAAGAACGTCCAAACTTGAGAAAAGTGTAACGGCACCATTATATTACAAAAACGTCTAAATAAAAAACTGAATTGACATTTAAATATCAAAGTATTTTAATTCGTGGTTTTTTTCGATAAAAATTCCCTGACTTTTAAAGAATTTTTAAAAATTCTCTAACTTTTCCCTGATTTCCAGTTTTCCCTGACTTGCGGCCACCCTGAAAATTGAAAAATTTCAAGGCGGTGACCACTTTTTCAAAATTTTTCGAGAAAAATGACTTTTTAATCAATCTAAATCAGGTTTCCTGTAATTTTCTCAGAATTGTCTCTCAAAAATACACCAGGAACCATATACTTCCCAATTTCAGGGGTCTAAAATTAAAAAGGTGACAAATATATTTTTTGAAATTTTTCATTTTTTAAAACAGATTACTTTTCAATCAATTGGGAAATCTTGTTTCCTGCAATATTCTCAAAATTGGCTCGTAAGAATCCAACAAAACCATATTTCCCGATTGCCAGGGTCTATCTAAAATTAAAAATTTTTAAACTGGTGACCACTTTTTTCAAAATTTTCATTTTTCGGGAAATACTGCGATTCATTCAATTTCAATAATATTTTAAGTCTTTCTCCAGATTCTTCGTTAAAAAATAAATGTCCATACCAAGTTTGAACACAATTGGTGCACACAAAAACAAATATGGTAAATTTGACTACTTTTTTACTATTTCCTGTAGTTCCTATAGGCGCCCGTAACATTATTTAGTAAAATGAACTGTGACAGAATAGTTAGTCTAACTGTAAAATGTAGTAATAAATACCATTTTTACAGTAAATTTAACTACTAAAACAGTTATCTTAACTATTTGTTGTTAGTCATACTAACTGCTTCATTTAGTTGCAGTAACTAAATTTTCATCGTTCCCATAGGCGCCCGTAACAAATTGTAGTTGCAACTACTGTAAAAAATAGTTAAATTAACTATTTAAAGTAGTAAAATGAAATTATTCATTTGTTTTTTATTATTATTGAGGTCCATTTTTTTATATTTTCTCTTACCTATTTTTGTTCATATATAATTTATATATTAAATTCTTATACACCTAACAGAGAAAAATCCCCAAACGCCGGGGATTGAACGCACGACCCTAACATTCGCAAACCGATAACCTAACCACCTAACCACGCTCGCACGCTACGATGACTGGCATTGTACTTGAGGACATTCTTCTTAGATTCAGTCATAATAACTACTCCGTTTAGTTGCAGTAACTAATTTTTTAAGCTCAAGGACTTAGTTGAAATGTAGCCAGCATAATTATGATTTTAAATGACTCAACGATAGTGCAGTAGTAAAAAGTACTGTTGAAAATAGTTATTTTCAGAATTTCTGTAGTAAAATTATCCACTTTTTACTAGTTATAAAAAAATTAAACTTACTATTTTCATATAGTAAAAATAACATAAAAATTGTTACTTTTATGACTTTTGTAGTTATAAAAATAAATGTTTCTTACCACCATAGAGATAAATTATCAAAAGCTAGTAAGAATTGGTTCTTTTAACTACATTAAACATAAAAATAACAAATTCCAGCGGTTGTTTTTACTCTTTGGAACAGTAAGTTTTAATTTATTTTGCAAATAGCAAGAAATGGATATTTCTACTACAGAAATTCTGAAAATAACTATTTTTATCAGTACTTTTAACTACTGCACTATTGTTGAGTTATTCACAATCATAACGTGTAGTAGTAATTTTAACTACATAAAGCCAACTATTCAATTTTAGTTCCACTAACTATGGAAGTTTAGTTAAAATGCTGCTGAATATGGTAGTTTTAACTATATTTTTTTAACTGCACATATGTGGATGTTTTTACCACTCACGTTTTTTCTCTGTAGAAAAAAATGATCTTTTCAACTGCATAAATAGTAAAAATAACTATTTTCAAAATTGATTTTACTATATGAAAACAGTAAATTTCTTTCTTTCTCTGCAACTAGTAAGAAATACACGCAAAAAAAGGTTGGATAATACATCCAATTTTTATTGGATAGAAGGAAATTAGCTGTTATATCTTTGTAAAATCATATATGAACAAACGGCGTTGGTTCCAGTGACAATTTTAAATTTATACTTATGATTAGTCATTATATCTGTTTAGTTGGATACGGTTTCCAACGAGTTGGATGTAGCAGCCAACTGAAATTTGTAAGTCCCGATTCCTATGATGCGCATGCGCTGTCAAGAAGTTGCGACTCGATTCCGACAATTTCGTGCGTAATCGTGAACTGTCAAGACGAAAATACTAGGTATAATGGACGAAAACACGATAAATTTTTTGAAAATAATCGCGCCAACAAACTGTGAACATTTAATAACATTGTTAAACGAAAGTGATTAAGTGAAAATGTCAAGTAATAAAGTAGCAAAATTGAAATCAAAGTTTGTAAAATTCTGTCTTCGCTTTTACAGAGAATCTTATAGATTATAAAACACTATTATCTCTTAAAGAGAATATGATTTTGATAAATTGATTTATTTGTGATGAGGAACAACCGTTCCACGATGAGGAATACCTAACGCGGAAAATTTTTTTACGTTATGTTTGTTAATTTTAAAGAAAACAATCATAAAGAGAATTAATTTTCAGTGATATAACTAATTATATTTAAATCTTAATTATATCTAAAACATTCAATAAGAATTAAATTAGTAAAAGTAAATAAACAAATAATTTTATTAATATTCATGTGTAAATTTAATTAAATATGTAAAATATAAATGGTTATTTCACTATTAGAAAATAATTGCATTATCCAACTTAAAAGTATAGTGATAACAAAAAAAATTGACAGTTCACAAAACAAATTGGCTCCCCTATCCAACAGAATTGGATAGTACATCCAACATCTAAGAATCCAATTAAATTGGTTGTCCTGTCCAACTAAATAGATCGCGCTCCAGACACCATCTAAAATAGCTGCACTGAAAAAAATTCTTAGTAGATTTGACTACTTTTTAACTACTTTCCTTAGTTCAATAAGTCCCCAAAGATAATTTTGAACTTACATTAATTATCAGATATGTAGTTGAATGAAGTGATAATACAGTTGCATTAACTACTTTTCTTAGTTAAATAGGAACCAATGACAGTTTTGCAGTAGAATTAACTGCTGATATGTAGTTAAAGTTACTAAGATAACTCAGTAATAAAGACAACTGCTGAAAATGGTAAAATAAAATTATTTATAATTTATTATAAATATTATCGAGTTGTATTTTTTTATATTTCCCCCTACCCACTTTTGTTTACCTATACCTTATTTATTTAATGTCTATATACCTAACGGAGAAAAATCTCTAAACGTCGGGAGTTGAACGCTCGACCCTAACATTCGTAAACCGAAAACCCAACCACCTAACCACGCTCGCCCGCTTCGATGAGTTGCTTAATACTTAAAGGCATTCCTGACACAGTTCAACTGATAACTGTAGTTAATTTTACTACTTAAAGTAGTTGCATTTACAACTTTTCACAGTTGATAATCTTTTATAAAAACCTATAACATAAATTACATGGAAAATAATTCAACTCCTAGAAGAAGTAAAAACTACTACAAAATTAGTCTATCGAACTACTTTAAGTAGTAGAATCTACTACTTTCTGTAGTCATTTCTGTAACATACCTGCAGTTACAAAGTTAACTATAAAATTACATTAATTTAATTAATAATTTTTAACAACATAACAGAGATGCCATTGGGCGGAGGAATTTCATCCCCACTCTTGCACCATTTTACATTTAAGTCAATGTAAAATGGCGCAAGAGTGGGGATGAAATTCCTCCGCCTAATGGCATCTCTGCAACATAAAACAGTTAAAATAAGTATCAAAAGTAGCCAGACTAACTAAAAAAGTAGTTCGTTTTATTACTTTTTACTCTACTAAGGGGATGTAGTTGAAAATGTCTCATGTATTTTTTTCAGTGTGGGGTATCCAACACATAGTATACTGTAACCAACTATTTTTCTGCGTGTAGTTGTATTAACTACATAAATCATAAAAGTAGCAACTTAGAGGTTGTATTTACTATATAAAAACAGTAAGTCTCATTTTGTTTGCAACTAATACAAAATAGTTATTTTTGCTACCACAATAGTAAAATTAACTATTTTTAACAATCGTTTTTACTACTACACTATAGTTGAGCCATTTACAAGCATCTGTTAGTTATTTCAACTACGTAAAGTAGTTATTTTAACTACATAAAACCAACTACTTCATTTTGGTTCCACTAACTGAGGAAGTGTAGTTAAAATGCTGCTGAATATGGTAGTTTTAACTACTTTTTTTCTAACTACACAAATGTGGTTGCTTTTACCATTCGCATCTTTTTCTGTGTACAGAACCCTAATAAATTATTCTTTTTCCCAATTACGTAGAATTTTGTAACACAAAATTTGATTTTTTCTCATATTAGTGTTCTTATCTGTGTTATTATAAGAGTTTACCTCAAATAATTCAACCAGTAAATTTAAAATTATTGAATGGTATATATATAATAGCCTGGCCGCGATTTGTTAAGATATTTTTTAATCTGGTGATATCATTGAGCGCCGGGCAGAAAAAGTTTCCTTTTTACCTAAAGAAACAAATACGAAAATACTTAAGTTGATCTATAAATAATTAATAAACCCAAAAACTTAATAATATTATAGAAAAAGAGATTTTATTGACGTTTTGAATTTGAATTTGAATTTCATAAAGTTTTTGAATATCTCGGACTATTGTTTATAAATTTTTATGAAGATTACACATTTTTCAGGTAAAAATGTGTACTTTAAAATAAAAATGATGTTAATAAAAAAATTAGTTTATAAATAAAAAAAATTTTTAAACAATTTTTTCATTATTTACTCCTCTCTAAAAAAATGTTATTAACATATTTGGAATCCTTACGAATTCACCTTTAATTTAATAAAACAAAATTTATGAATACTCATCTGGTTCCGGAGATATTGAAGTTTTTGTAAAAAAAGACTAGCTGCAGCAACAAGGTGAGCTTCGAATAAAAAACCAAAAGTTTTTCGATTTTTTTCATTTCGGATATTTAAAAAATCTTCATTTGTTAGTGAGTTGGGCAAATTCTTTAAAAATTGAGTAGAAATAGACAAAACTTCGATAATATAGAAGAATTTAACTACAAACATCTAAATTTCAATGGTTCTGCATATTTCCGGTATAACAGGATACGAATTCTATGTCATAGATTTCCAAAATTCAAAATAGCGGATCTAATATCGCAAACGATTTGGTAAATCTGACATCGTATTCGCATTCAGTTGTACCGAAAATACGCAGAAGTATTTGAAATTTATATCCTGGTTTGTAGTAATATTCTTCTTCATAATCGAAGTTTTGTCTGTTTTTACTCAGTTTTTAAAGAATTTGACAAACTCAGTAAACAGAATGAACGATTATTCAGAGGAAAATGAAAATATTTTACATTTTCAAAATGTATTTTGAAGAAGAAATGTAGCGTTTTCAGATGGAATATTGAACTTTTGGCAAAACAATTATCTTTTGATGTTAAAAAACTGGTCTTCAGCACTTTTAAGTTAAAATACCTCGAAAACCTGACGTGCAGGGTCTGTTATGACGCAGGATTCGGAAATATCACGTTGAAAACCTTCGGAAAAGTATTGTTGGATTCTTGTTTAGTAAATACTGACGGCCTGTGGTACAAACGGTTGCTAAATTTTAGAAAAACTGATGATAAACGACAATTTTTTCATCAATTTTGGAAATTTTTAAGGCTTTACTGTAATTTTCTGTGCTTTTTACCATAGAAAATCTTTGTCGATGCTAAAAAAAATTCGAATCCTCCGGCTGCTACTCTTGAAAAAATTGTTTTTCCATAGAATTTCTTTAAATTTTGAGAAAATATCTCTTCGGGTGCCCTTTAAATGTGGTAAAAATATCAAAACCCTTTGCGATGCTAAATTTTGAGATATTCAAGTTCAAACTTTACCTTTACATGCGATTACCTATGTTAAAAATAAAAAATGCCAACCACAATATCTCGTTTTTTGACATGGCAAAGAGTTTTTAAATATTTACAAAGAAATATTTTCCCCAAATTTGAAGAAAATCTATTGAAAATCAATTTTTTTAAAGTAGCAGCCGAAGATATAAAAATCCACAAACAATATTCCGAGATATTCAAAATTTTATAAAATTAATATTAAAATTCAAAATGGCGTATCTTCAACAATTTTTGAATTTTTTTAAAAAAAATTATTTCGTTCTTTTGAACCCACGAATGAAAAATAGTTTTTATTAAAAGGGAGGAGTTTAAATTTTAATTTAATTGGTCTAAATCATCCATTTTACCGACAGATTAGCTCAGTCGGATAGATGCCTCGCATTGGCGGTCGTTTAAGGACCAAGGGTATAAGTATCCTTGGTTCGCGCCCACTTGGCTTGGTATTTTTCCGGCACGTGAGATAATCTGAGCGGGAGGTTTGACGTCGAGGTATAATGATGTGCACCGTCGATTATTGTCCGGTACACACCATTAGAACTCGACTGTCGATAAACCGGTTGTACTCAGAGAGGTTTTCTACAGTTTCCCTCTTCTCTGGCGAGAAAACCCATTGACGGGTGGTCCAGGCGTAATGCGAGTACTCCTAATAAAGTCGGCTGTAGACGCAAATTAGGTTAATATATATTGAAAAATTTCTAAGTAGAATGGTTATGCTTAATCCAAAAAAGTATTTCCCGGGGACTCTTGTCGAAGTGCGTAAGGCCAATAGAGCAGGAGTATAAAAAAAAAAAAAATCATCCATTTTTCTTTTTGGGGGTTAGAATTATATGTTTTATTTCTTAAATAATAAATTTTTCTCCATTTTGTTTAACTGAACCAATGAATAAAAATTAAGGAGGAGTTTGATTTTTTTATTGGCTAATAGCAGTTTTTTCGTAAGGGGTTGAGACTTATAGTTTTTAAATTTTAATATTTTCTCCATTTCGTTCTTTTAAACCCACGAATGATAAATAGTTTTTATTAAAAGGGAGGAGTTTAAATTTTAATTTAATTGGTCTTAAACATCCATTTTATCTTTTGGGGGTTGGGACTAAATTTTATATTTTTTAAAGTTTAATATTTTCTCCATTTTGTTCTATTAAACCAACAAATAGAAAAAAGGTTTCTTTAAGAAGGAGGAGTTTAAATTTTATTTTAATTGGTCTAGAACATCCATTTTTTCTTTTGGGGGTTGGAATATAGTATGTTTTAAATTTAAATATTTAATTTTTTCTCCATTTTGTTTAACTCAACCAACAAATAGAAAAATTGATTTTGAAACTGGGAGGAGTTTGTTTATTATTTTTATTGGTCTAAATCATCCATTTTTTCTTTGGGGGTTGGTAATATATGTGTTATTTTTCAAATATTAATTACTTTCTCCATTTTCTTTAACCCAACCAACAAATAAAAAATTGCACTTTGAAAATAAGAGGAGCTTATTTTTATTGGCCAGAAGTCTTTTTTTTCTTAATGAGTTAAGACTAAATGTAACTTTTTAAAAATTAAATATTTTCTCCCTTTTTGTACTGTTGAACCAACGAATAGAAAAATTGCTTTCTTCAAGTAGGAGGAGTTAGAATATCATTTTAATTGGTCTGAAAAGTAAATTTTCTAATTATTTTAGAAAAACAGGAAAATATTGTCTATTTTATCTTTCTTAGTATAATTGATTGTAGCATTAATTCTATTTGTTTTCTGCTTTTTTATTTTTTATATTCTACTAAATATAATAATAATTAATTTTTAATCAAAATTAATTGTTCATGTTATTTATTTTTTACATGAAATTGTTTAAAAAATTTTTATTCAAATTTATTTTTCTAAGTAAAATACTGATTTTTAGCTTTGAATAATATTTATTTAAATAAATTCATTTATTTTAATAATCGAAAAAGTTTTGCTAAATTTCTAATTTTTGATCACATTGTTTTAAAAAAACGTTTTTTAAAAGTAAAAGATATGATATATTAAGGGAAGTATTCCGGTTGTGGGCACCTTTTTGTTTTTGCCTCATAACATTTTTCCATGTGCATATTATACAAATATATGTGTACGAATTTAAAGCTAGAGGTCTAAGGTGACTGTCAGTGAAGGAATTAAATTGATTCCTTTAAATAAAAAAGTTTTATTAGAAATTTAGTGAAATGGGAATTTTTTGACAAAAAAAATTTTGTACCCGGTTGTGGGCACCCTTGAAAAATCCGCTAAAAATGGAAAAATATTAAAGGAAATCAACACAAATAAAGAAGAAATGAAAGTTTCTTTATTTTAAGAGACTTTGCCGGGATAAAGAACAAAAATGATGACACGTTTTCACACTATGCTCATCGCTAACAAAAGCATAATGCTTGCATGTGAAGTAGCTAGTATGCATAACATAACGCACTTCGAATGCACTGAACGACTATATTCATCGCATTTAATGGAGTTTGCGGCTGTCACTTTCCTTGGCAGAAAGTTTAGATAGATGAGACAGTAGTCCTCATCATTGTCAGATGGTAGAGCTTCCTTAACATAAAGGTGCCCACAACCGGGAATGAAAGTCATTTTTTAAAAAGACCAACACATTTTGTGATGCAGGATTTTGGTTAAACACGAAGGTAAATCACAAAATATAATGACAACACTGCAAAAAAAAAAGTTAAACCCTTTTTTTCTGAACGAATCTACACCCATATGTTGCTCTTCGAAAACAATACAAAATTACTTTTTTATTTATTTAATGCAAATTTTCTTTATTATGCTCACAGCTATTACACAAATGCATATATTTGTTTCGTTATCAATACGAAAAGTCCGTATTGTCAACGATTACGACTTGCAATACTTAGTTCAGTAAAGTCTGCTTGCCGTCGAAGTTTACGTAGGGGTGCCCACAACCGGAGAGTGCCCACAACCGGCGCACTTCCCCTAGTAATATCTCTTAAATCAAAGAAAGCAATTTTTTTCAATGTTTACTATATTTACACATCATTTTGAAACTTCGCGCGTTTATCCAAATCAGTCCTTTCCCAGCGGACCAGTAAAAAAAATTCGATACACGGACCGCGGAGTTCGTATACGAGCTCGATGGCTCGTATGAGAAATATGAGAAATCTCTCATACGAGCCTTTTCCGTAATGAGAAGTGTATAGATGTATAGATATTATTATTTATTTATTATATAAATGTTCTTATATAAAATAATTAAATTTAATACAAAATCTGCTTACCGTATACGAGAAATATCTAATGTCGGTTAGTTAGAGTAACAAGGAATTATCAAATTCTAACCTGTTTTCAGTGTGAATAAATTTTTTGAATAAAATTATCCTTTTTTTCTTAAAACTTCATTTCCCTTATAAATATAGCTTTGTTTTACTTTGAAAATTCTTTTCTATTATCTACCCTTGGGTTCGTTCCGCCCAGGCGACACACTTCACGTTTTAATAACTTAAAGTTACCGTTTTCAAGTCATCTTTTTGGTAATGGAAATTGTCAACAAAAAGTTAACGAAATGTAACCATCAAATTGTTGACTTTGAAAAGTTAACATATATTTACCGAAATCTTGTTAACAATTTGCAAAGTCGTAAAAGGTAACAAAAAGTTATTGAAAATGTGTATGTAAATTTGACAACAATTATAAGTTGTCTGATTGATAATATTTTTAAGTTGACATTTTTGTGTACACTGTAAAAAATTTCGGAATTTTTTCCGTTAAAAAACTAGGATATTTTTCCGAAATTAGGTGGAAATTACGGTTTTCCAAAAATTTAGTAGGAAATATTTCCGAAATCAGTAGGAGGAATACTTTTTCCACAAAAAAATGGAAATTCTTCCTCAATATTCGGAAAATTTTCCGAAAATGATGGATTTTTTTTCAATATTTGTCGGAAATATTTCCGAGGAAAGATGGAAAAATGTTTCTTCCACAGTAAAACGGAAATTATTTCTCAATATTCGGAGAATTTTCCGGACCTTACGGATTTCTTTCCAATATTTACAGGAAATATTTTCAAGGAAAGTAGGAAAAATATTTCTTCCATAGTAAAACTATATATAAAGTATATTAATAAATTATTTTTTTCACATTTAATTTATAATTATTAGTTAACGTTTTTTTCACTAATTACTAAAGAAAAAAATCCGATATGTGTATTTATATACTACTCTTTAAATCTAAAAAAGTGAAAATTCACTTAGAATACATCAAAAGTATTCCACGTAAGATAATAAGTATGTATATATATTTAAAAATAAATGAAAAATCATTTATAAATAAGTCTGCATACACGTACTTTTTTGCGTGAAAGACTTTTGACGTAACTTTTCTAAGCGAATTTTCACTTACTTAAATTTAAAGAGTAATAATTAGTTTATTTTTACTGATTTAAATTTAAAAACTGATAAATTAGAAAAATAATTTTTCTACAAAATTGTGTCTGTGTATGCAGTAAGTAGTTCTTAAATATTCCTCAAAAATCTAAATATATATCATAAATTTAACGGAAATGTGAAAAGAAAAAAGTTAACAATACTATGAATCGGTTGGTCAACAGTTTTAAAGAGATTGAATCTTTCGAAATTCCATAGAAGTTAGAAAGAACAGATTTTACTCCACATGTTTCTTAAAACTGATACTTTGCAGCAGATTCTCATAGCCTCCCTTGGTCGAGCGCGTCTAAGCGTGCGCTCCCAATAGTTGAAGGCTCCATTAAAAAAAACCCTACGCACAGACAGCACTATAAGGCTGAGAGTTCAAATCGTGGTAGATAGATAAATAGATTCTTCCGTAAAAATGTAAATAATAATTTTTTTTAAATTAATTTACATTTTTTTTAATATATCAGAATACAATATAAACAGTTTTGATTTTTTACATAAATATTCAAATGATTTATGTAGAATTTCCGAATAAATAGTAGGAAATATTTCCGAAATTCATGGGAGATAATTCCTTTTATTTGTTCGGAAAAATTTCCACCGGTTGGAGTTCCGTGCTGTCCGTATTTTTTCGGAAAAATTTCCGAAAAATTTTTTACAGTGTAGTATAATAGTAATTAAAACGATAACTATTTAAAATCATCATTAGTTCAACGATCTTCAGATAACATTTTGTTAACTGTTTAAAATTATCATTAGATCAACGATCTTTAGATAACATTTTGTTAACTTTTTTAAAGTTAACTTAATGTTATATGTAAAAAGTTAACAAAATTCATATATAACAGTGAGTAAAAAAAAAACGGTTTATATTGCCTTTCCGATCAGACACTACCCCAGAGCGTTATAACCTAAAAATCGTGCAGCGTGGGTACGTACCAAGAAGACTATACATATCATCAGCATATCAGCTCGCTGGTGAAATATATTTATAGAGGTTACGTTTTGTTTCACCATTGGAAAAAAGGTACTTATGTATTTTCAGATCACTAATTGTACTTAAATCGGTTTTTATTTTGTTTTAATTATTTCTGTATTACTTGTAGGCAAAAAAACATTTTTTGATCTGCCGAAGCGTCAGCAACTCAGCCACGTGGAAATGAGAGAAGTTTGCACGATATTAATATTTATACATGTATAAAATCTACCTATTAAGTATAATTATTAATAAATATATAAAAAATGAAATTTATTAAATATTTTCAGTTTTAGGGTTCAATAAGTAGGCGACGATGCTAAGCAATTAGCTCTTTTTTCAATCATGTCAGTGATAATCTATAATAACATAAAGATGATTATTGAATACAAAATGCATAATGTGTATTGCAATAAAATATGTCTTTATTTATTATAGGTTATATCTGATTTCATTGAAAGAAAGAGTTATTTGCTTAGCGTCGTCGCCTATATTTTTGCCTTTTTATCCTTTCCAAAAAGTACCGAAAACACCAACTAATACGATAAATAAAAGTAATCAATTTGCGAACTTTTCGGACCTTATTTGTTAATAAAGCGATAACTATTTCTTATTTTCAAAATCAACTATTAGTTGTCTTCAAGTTAACATTAAATTTATTATTCAAAAGTTGTAAAACATATGTTAACTTTTTAGTATTATATTTTGAATCAAAATAGTTCCCAGTAAACGAAAACTAATTGAAATGAATTAAAAAGAATTCACAAAGAGCTTTTGTGAATCCCGCTTTGTGACAAATACGAATTGGAGCCATGATGCAATTTTCCTGAATTCGTGAAACTGTATTGAACTTCCGAACCTTCTATCCGTACCAATTCACTGGACAAGTTTTGAGCCTTTAATTTTTTTCAATTCGTTAGCACGAATTCAATGCATTCCTTGGCCATTTCTTTCGAATGCGAATTCGTTTGGACAAATTGGTACATATTGAATTAAATTCAATTGAATATACAAAGAGCTTGAGTGAATCCCGCTTTGTGACAAATACGAATTGGAGCCTACCAAAAATGTTAATTCGTTTCAATTCATTTGAATTAGTTTTTTTTTACTGGGAGTTGACAATATTATAACTTAAGCAAGCCATCTATTTGATATCTTTTTGGGAATTCGAAAAGTTATAAAAACGTTAACTTTTTTTTCTCATAAACGTGACATTTTTGGTCGGACATTTGATAAGTTTTAGGTATACAACATCATTTACAAAAAGTTAACTTTTTGGAAACTCAAAATGTTAACAGTCAACTTTCAATGTCAACATTTTGATACCTTTTAGTTCACTGTGTGCCGCCTGGGCTTCTGTGACGAGCGACTCCCAAGGGGCACACGATAACTAAAGTTGAGTCTCCACCCAGTAAAAAAAAACTAATTCAAATGAATTGAAACGAATTAACATTTTTGGTAGGCTCCAATTCGTATTTGTCACAAAGCGGGATTCACTCAAGCTCTTTGTATATTCAATTGAATTTAATTCAATATGTACCAATTTGTCCAAACGAATTCGCATTCGAAAGAAATGGCCAAGGAATGCATTGAATTCGTGCTAACGAATTGAAAAAAATTAAAGGCTCAAAACTTGTCCAGTGAATTGGTACGGATAGAAGGTTCGGAAGTTCAATACAGTTTCACGAATTCAGGAAAATTGCATCATGGCTCCAATTCGTATTTGTCACAAAGCGGGATTCACGAAAGCTCTTTGTGAATTCTTTTTAATTCATTTCAATTAGTTTTCGTTTACTGGGCAATGTGAGAGAAGGTGCGCATCGATGTTCATAGCTATAGATATACCACAGCATAATTTAGTATACCTATATAGCTATGAACATCGATGCGCACCTTTGTCTTATTGGAGACTCAACTTAAAAGGCATTAAAATGTTAACATCTACTCAAAACGATAACTTGAAGTTATCAAAAAGAGAAGTGTGCCCGCTGGGCTATTATCTCGCTCGAACATTCTCGATATATCGAATTGCGATATAAAAGCGCTAAATTTTAATAGTTTATAAATAAATAAATATAAACAATTTGGTAATTCTAAATAATATTTCCCACGGGTTAAAGCGAAAATCTCTAAGATGAAAACAGGAAATTCTTTGTTAGAAGAATTGTCACACTTAAATAAATTCCAAACTTGTTGTGTTTATATTACGAACGAAAAACATTTCTTAGAAATGTCGTAAATCTAGTAAAGTTAAAATAGAAATTGGATATTGAGTTTCTTAGGTCATAAAACCTAATCCTTCGAAGTAATGTAAAAAATATCTCAAGTGTCGTTTTCTAAAGGACAATGGAACATGTGTTCAACACATTTGTGACTGCAGGGATTGCAGTGGAATTTTAGAGAATACGAAATGTATAAAGAATCTGCGTTATAATTAATATTGATTAATTATATTATTAATAATTATTGTTATTAATTATTATTATTTAGAATACAGTATGTTGTATGTTGTGAGATGATACTTCTTAAATGTGTGAGTGTCATTATTATATGACGTACAATGTATTTTGTGTGTGTGTGCGTCTAACTGACGCATGCGCAATTCTATAAATTTGGACTTCAGCGGAGAACGTCTTCGCTAGACTTCACTTCAACTTTAGTTCTAATCTTGACTCTGACTAAGCTTGATCTTTAGTCAGTTTGTATCTTTTGACATCTTAATAAATTTACAGGGTTTTACCTTCGAAAGGAGAACTACTAATTATTCTTCTTTCGAACGGGTTTCCCTTCCGTTGTACCGGAATTTAACATTTAATTATTTTAAAACCTTCCCGCTTCCTTTTTTTAAAGGATTCAACTAAAGAGAATCCGACCAATCAAATTCATATTATTAGAGTTGCGTAATTAAAGGTAACTCGGCTCGTAACACGCCGTTCAGAATATGATCGTAGTGAATCGTAGTCTGCTACAAGTATAAGGCTGTGTTTACATGCTTGCGTTCAAACGCTGCGTTTTGCGTTGAGCAGTGAGTGTAAGAAGAACAGAAGTATATGTCTTTCTTTCTCTATCTCATTATTCAACGCAAAACGCAGCGTTCGAACGCAAGCATGTAAACACCGCCTCACGCATGTTACCAATACATTGACAGGTCTCACAGTTCGCATATTTATTATTAATAATTGAACAATTTACGATTTAATTCAACTTAAATAATGGATAAATCGACTGTAGAATAGTTAATTTATTAATTATAAGAGCTTTTTCTAACACTTTTAGTTTTTTTGATGAACTTTTTTCTTCTATTTAAAGTCTAACCACCTATACATTTATGTTTATCGAATCTGTCAGGAATTTCAAGTAATTATTAATTATTTAGAGATTTATTTATTGCAATATTTGCTAAAATCTATTCTCTAAACATCCATTTTACATATTTAACACTTCCTTTTGCTATCAAACACCTTCTAAATAGTTTATTTCCACTTTTACCGTATGTCTACTATATGTCTACCATTTGTCCACTTTAAAAGTGTCATATAGTAAATCCAAATCTGGCAGGGAAATTACTGCAAAAATTCAATAAAATCTCTTTTTTCACATTCAATCACCTTTTGGGTCCATTAATTATTCACACATTCACTTTATTATTTTTGTATTTGTTTTTTTAGATGAAATGGAAACTTTTTCAGCCCGGCACTCATTGATATTAAATAATTTTACAAAAATGGCCAGGCTAATAAACATATAGAGTTTTAAACTGTAGAATTTAACAGTGTAAAGTTTTCTAATAAAACATTTCATTTTATAACGGTGGTTTAACAAAATTTATTTTTATTATTAGAAAATAAATCTGCAAAGCTTCAGTGTACAAATTAATTGAAAATAGAATTTAAAGAGATTAATTTAATAAAATGTGTTTAGGTTTAAATAGAGTAATTAAATTATTATTAGTAATTAAATTACTAAGAAATAAAATAAATCCTATGTTTTTTACTTATATACTTCAGAAAATAATTAAAACATTATACATTAATTCAAATAAGTCTGCCAGTCGCAGGTGATTTAAAACAATTAGGTTAGGTTTATTTTAGTGTTCATGACAGCTCCAAACTCAACAATACCAATTCAAATTCGCGCGCCATATGTCGGCCCCGACCTAGCTTTAATATATACACAATTTGACAGGTAACCTATTTTGTGTTTCTAAAAATGTATTATATATACAACACAACAACTTAAAAAAACACTATATTATTTTACCTTAAAATTCCTTTATTATGTGTTATCATTAAAAATTTTAAATAATTCAAAAAGTGTATGTTTCGTCGTGATTTAAAATTGTGTTCTATGTCAAGTCTCTGGTTTATATGTGTGTGTAGGTATGTCTATGCCTATGTCCATGTGGTTCCATCCTTCGAGTTATTTGATTCGATTCGAATATTTCGAGTGTATCTCGAACTGTCTTTTTTAAGAAAGGATCTTGAAATACCCAGTAAAAAAAAGCAGGATTGGAAGCAAGAAGACTATATACAGGAGAACCAACTCGCCTGCTTGTTCATAGAGAGCAGTGGTCCCGTTTTTAACGGACGACTGGGCGTACTACCCCGAGGCGCACTAGTCTTCTGCACATCGCAACACATGCATAACTGTATAAACTCTATCTGTGTATCTTTAAATAATGTGTGTTTGTTTTGTTTACAATTTTCTTGGTTATGTGCAAGTTCTGTGACAGTTGATTTTGAAAACACTAAATGAAATGCCATAAAAGAGTTTGTATCTTCTGAAATATTTTTGCTTGATTTCATCTTTATTAGTTTTTATAATTTATAAATCTCTTTTAAAATCTTTGAAATATCGTAGAGCGTTAAATCCGAAAACTTAGTTCAGTTGGAAAAATTCCTCTTTGGAGGTTATGGTTAACCTCAAATACAATGCTATAACAGAAATAAATATAATTGCAGCAATAATAAATATATAATAAATTATATATTACAATAGGATAGATAATAATTTATAATATAACATACCCTTTTTTTATTGTAAGATAAAAAATGGTTATGAAAATCCCATTACAACTTTTATTATTTAAATTAACACTCTTCATCAATACAAATCATAATTAAAAACACTAGTGTTAAATACACTTCTCACTTTTTTTTAGAAATTTCTGTATTAAAAATATTAAGTTCACTTAATATTTACACTTCCCAGATAACAATCGTGCGTCGCATTTAAACGCATGTTTCTTGCACTAACTGCGACTTACCAGATGAGTCGGTTCATATACGCATCTTACTATCGTCTGTGACGCTGGTAATAATGCGAGTGTTGTGAACTGCATTTCGTAAGCGCCTGTGATACAAAATGATATGCATGTTCCGTTCACAAGTGCGACTTGCTAGAAGAGTCAATCCATACGCATTTTACCATCCACAGTGCGAATGCTGTGAATGCGTGTGCAGTGAACTGCACTTAATACGCACGCAATTAATGATGCGCAACCACCCGTATCGGCAATCACACATTTTATAATGGCGACAGCATTGTTTGTGGTGTGTTATCAAAATAAGTTTTTATTGTGATTTCATTTTTTATTGTTTTTTATTGCGATATTATTGTGAGGAATTATTGTGGATTTAATTTTTAGTACTGCAGCAAAATAAGAAAGTTAAATTTAATTTGTTTAAAGTACATATATATTTTTGTTGTATTAGATATAACCTCAAAAAAAGAATTTGGAAGTTTTTAACAATTTCAATTCCAAAATTGTACTGAAATATTAAATTAAAATCGTTTTTATAAATAACATTTTAATTTAAAAAAAATTACTAATGTCAATAATCTTTTCTTTTTATTTAATTCAAATAAGGCTGAAGTATAAATATAATTTATTCGCATTATACCGTCACGCATGTGCCCATCACAATATGCGACAGTTATGGATCGCATATGATGACGCATCTGAGTGGTCCAGTGAACGCGCATAGTGCGGATAAATCGGCACGCGTGCAGATGATATTAGTAGCACACAACGCGCATTTTGTTATCTGGGTTATTATTCAATATAAGGGGATAATAAAAACTTGCAGCTGTTACAGCTGTCAGATGGAATATATATAAAATATACACAGTTATGCATGTGTTGAGATGTGCAGAAGACTAGTGCGCCTCGGGGTAGTACACCCAATCGTCCGTTAAAATCGGGACCATCGGAATTACTCGAGTTGTTCCTCCTGTATATAGTCTTCTTGATTGGAAGAGAGCAAATAGTATTGGCGGCGAGTTTCTGCCAATACGTTTTCGTACGGAAGCGCCTATACGCCACTGTAACCGAATCGCGTATGTGTGCATAAAGTAAGGTACAAATGCAAGAATTGCGTGCGAGGGACCCCCTTAGGCTGTGTTTACATCTCATTATTCAACGCAAAACGCAGCGTTCGAACGCAAGCATGTAAACACTGCCTTAGGCCGCAATCCCATGGCAGCGTTTTGCGTTGCGTTGTAATGAGAGAGAATGCAGCAAACGTATATATTTGCGTTTCATTGCAATTGGTTTACTTACTCCGAAAAAGCTGAAATCTCCCATGGAATCGCACTAAATTAAATTAATTAATACCCGTGTGGAAAATGAAAATTGGTCCTAGCCAGGTCCTACCTATTTTGCCCTGTTAATAGCTTGGTCCTAGGTTGGCAGTGTAGGTTGGACCAACAATGGCTGGTGATGCGATTCTAGCCTGGTCCTAACTTGGGAGCCTAGTTATGACCAGTTTATTTATATACTTTATTTTAATTTTGATTAGTTTATAATATTTGCTAAAGAAATAACCTAAATTATTAATAATAAGTATTAGTTTTAATTAATTATTATTTTTTTCAATTAAATGATGACCAAAAGCGAATTCATAAATAATGTTAGTATATGTAGAGATTAATATATATTCCTCTAATATATGGGGCAAAATTCCTCAATTGTCCTAACTTAAAATCGAAAGTCTTCAAATCGGGCTGATTTTTGCACAAACTTTAATACTATGGGAGAGAACTTTACCCATAAAATATTAAGATATTTTATTAAAAATTGTAGGGGGGAGAGGGGGTTAAAGTTTTTGGTAACGTGTGGACAGTGGATTCTTTTAGCTAATATAGCTAAAATACAGTAGAGTGGACAAAATTTTGACCTATATGTTTTCGAAAGGTTTTTTCCTCCTCTTTCGAATGGTGTAAAATTTTTTTTTTTTTAATTAACAATTTAACTAATTTTTTCAAAATTAAAAATATTTTTCACTTTTTTTTAAAAAACGACATTTTTTTTTTCTCTTTTTTTTGCTTTAAAATAAAGCTTAATATGTGTACTTTCCATAACTGATTCTGAAAAAATGACGTTTTTTTTGTTTTCGAATTATTAATTAATTAATTAATAAAAATCAGTAAAAAATTACTAAAAAATGAAATATTTTTTAAGCAAGTAAACTTTTCTGAATTATGAGATTATCATCGTAAAGCTTACCTAATTCCGCATCCAACAAGTATAATTATACCAATTTTTACAAATAATTGTTAAATAAATAAATAATTGAAAATTTATTTATTAATTTTTTGAAAAAAGGACATTTTTTCTTCTTTCTTGCTTTAAAATAAAGCTCAATATGTGTACTTTCAATACTCGATTAGGAAAAAGTGCCGTTTTCTTTTGTGTTTCGAATAATTAATTAATTAATTAATTAACTAATTAATAATAGTAAGAAATTACTAAAAAATTAAATATTTTTCAAGCAAATAAACTTTTCTTAATTATGAGCTTATCATCGTAAAGCTTACAAAATTCCGCATCCAGCAAGCATAAACTAAACTGTTTTTTATAAATAATTGCTGAATAAATAAATAATTGATTATTTATTTATTCATTTCTGGAAAAATGACATTTTTTATTTTTATTCTTATTTCAAGCAAAGCTTAATATGTGTACTTTTAATACCCGATTAGGAAAAAATGACATTTTTCTTTTCGTATTATTTATTAATTAATTAATAAAAATTATTTTTAAAAATTATTATTTTTCAAAGAAATAAACTTTTCTTAATTTTGCGCTTGCAAACCTAAAGCTTACCAACTTCCGCACCCAACAAGTTTATTTTTAACTATTTTTTATAAACAATTTCAAAAAATTAATAAATAAATTTTCAATTATTTATTTATTTAACAATTATTTGTAAAAATAGGTGTAATTATACTTGTTGGATGCGGAATTAGGTAAGCTTTACGATGATAATCTCATAATTCAGAAAAGTTTACTTGCTTAAAAAATATTTCATTTTTTAGTAATTTTTTACTGATTTTTATTAATTAATTAATTAATAATTCGAAAACAAAAAAAAACGTCATTTTTTCAGAATCAGTTATGGAAAGTACACATATTAAGCTTTATTTTAAAGCAAAAAAAAGAGAAAAAAAATGCCGTTTTTTAAAAAAAAGTGAAAAATATTTTTAATTTTGAAAAAAATTAGTTAAATTGTTAATTAAAAAAAAAAATTTTTACACCATTCGAAAGAGGAGGAAAAAACCTTTCGAAAACATATAGGTCAAAATTTTGTCCACTCTACTGTATTTTAGCTATATTAGCTAAAAGAATCCACTGTCCACACGTTACCAAAAACTTTAACCCCCTCTCCCCCCTACAATTTTTAATAAAATATCTTAATATTTTATGGGTAAAGTTCTCTCCCATAGTATTAAAGTTTGTGCAAAAATCAGCCAGATTTGAAGACTTTCGATTTTAAGTTAGGACAATTGAGGAATTTTGCCCCATATACATTGTAAATTATAAAAAAATTAGAAATTTGTTAATTAAATTATTTTACAGTATATATAATCATTAAATTGCATACTTATACGAATACAATGCAGAAAAATCGGAATAAACGCAAACCTAAGAAGTAGATAAAATCTAACGCACGCGGGAATCGAACCTACGACCTACGGACTACGAGACTAACGCCCTAACCACTATGCTAATGAAAGTAGTTGAGATCAAAATTTTTATTGTCAGTGACTTGTGGACTTGCTTTTGATGATTCAATATAGTAATTATTGACACTAATACACGATAATATATAAAAAAAATAGTTTAACAACAACAATAATAATAAAATAATATCCAAATATAAAAATTCAAAAATTAATACTTTTATATTATATCAAGAAAACAAATATCTATACATTTTCGTTAAAAACAGGTTTTTCATTGTTCTCAATCATTTTTAACATTAATTTCTTGGTCTAAAAAAATATTCGTCTTTTGGACTTGGAAATTTTTCCTAATTAATTAAGCGGGTGATCCACTTTTTAAAAAATTGTCAAAAAAATTTATGTTAAAAACACGTTTTTCATTATTCTAAATCATTTTAAGCATTAATTTTTTGTTGCAAAAAATTTTTTAGACTTGGACTTAGAAGTTTTTGCTAATGAAACTAGGAAGCCCAGGTAGGTCCTGGGTTGGACCTGGGTGGGTTATCCCACATTCGAATTGCAATATCTCTTAGTGTTTAGCACCAACTTAAACGAAACTTAAAGTCAGCGAACGAAATTAAAAATATATTTTACTAATGATAATTATATTGCAGTCTGTATCTGTTTTTAAATAAATAAATAAATTTTGCTGTTTTATTAACTTTTGTAACAAATTACTAAAAAATGTGCAGCTTTTTATCTAACTTCGCGATTATTACACTTGAGTAGTGAAATATGAAGATAATTTATAATTTTAACAATTCAGCATTTGTTTAAACAAAAAATTGTTGTTATTTATTAATTCTTAAGACAATAAAGCGTCTAGATACTTGTAGTTTTTTAAAATTTTGCAATTAACTAATCTGAGTATTTACTTATTGCAAAATTAGAAAAAACTGCTAGTTTCTAGGTTGATTGTGTAAAAAGTTAGTAAATAACAATTATTTGTTTAAACAATTGCTGAATTAATAAATTAATAAATTAACTTTATTTTATAGTATTTGTATAATTTTCTGATTTATGTCAAACAATAAATTATTTAAACAAATATGATTATCAATTAATTTTATAAATATTAATTGAGAATATTTATCAATTTTTACATGTTTTTCATGTATCAATTTTGACACTTTATTTTCCTAAAAATTTTTCTAAGTCATAACTGGATCTCCTAGCTAGTACCAAGTTAGGACCAGCCCAGGATATATAAAAAGGGGTTGCCAAGTTAGGTCCAAGCTAGGGCCAATAATCATTTTAGGCATAGCATGGTGATTTCTACACGGGTATATTAATAATAAAATAAATTATATAGTTCTCAGTCAGTAGAATGCCTGTACCGCTCGGGTCGTTCGACGGACGAATGCCAGTACAACGCCTTAATCAATAAATAAGTAAGTAAATTAAATTAATTAATATATTAATAATAAAATAAATTATATAGTTCTCAGTCGGTAGAATGCCTGTACCGCTCGGGTCGTTAGACGGACGAATGCCAGTACAACGCCGGTTGCGAGGTGGTATAAATTTTGATCCGGCGGTCGGATTAAATCTTATACCGCGCCTGTACTGCCGACAGTAGAAAGACTGTACTGAAAGTCGGATCCGACTTTGTACCGCGCCAGTAGAAATTCTTATCCGAATCGGTACAGACTGCCTGCACTGGCATTGACTCTCCAATTCAACCGGCGCGGGCGCTAGACGGTTGGACGATCCGGTATTCGTCCGACTTTTCCGCCTGGGTATTTTAAAAGCAAACAAATTCTGTTAGTATTATTATTATTATTTACATTTATTATTAATATTTCAAGTTACGTGTAACTACCCATCTCTGTAGACCCAGCCTTTTTGACAAAAGTGCTTACATGTGATTCGCGTCATTTGTCGATTTTATTTTTTATATTTATTTTAAGACTATTATATCCTATTAATGTAAAATTATAAACAATTTAATTGTGCGTACAAGTTTGTTTCTCCCATAATAAAAATGACAATTTTTAAAAAATAATTGTACTATGTGTATATGTGTTAAAGTTTTTGTGATTAAAATAAAGTGATATTTATATATTTGTTTGTTATGTATTTATTATATATATATTTAATAATTGTACTATCCTTATTCACAATTATATATCTTTCCACTGTTTTTTTCATTTTGAATTTGTTACATTTTGAGACCTAGAAAATTTCAAAAGATTTAAGAATTAATCGTATTTCAATACTTACCTTAAATAATATTTATTTTAGTTGCAATAAATTATATTTAATATGTTAAATTAATAATAATTAATGATGTCTTATTATATATATTGACGTGAGGGATTCTTCCTCACTTTTAATTTTTTGATCGATCCGAAAAAATGAGCGACCTTACGGTATTTTCACCGTAGGTGGCGCCTGTTCTCGGCCACTTACCGGAAAAGCAACGCATATTTCAATATCTAATTACATAAAGTGCTGTGTCGTGCCCGTAAACGATTCGTGCGAATATGACTTCGCTCAGCGAATAGATATAAGCGGATCACCGAATAATGTACTTCGACAACAGTACCCGACCTCTCATTGCTTGGAGGGGGAGGTACCGGTTCGAGCTAAGATTAATAAAAGCTAACTTGAATTTCACGCAAGTCTGCTTAATTTTTCTCCTTACACCCATTTTCCTACCTTTTCCATGCTACGAGCCTCGAACAGCAGCCAGAAGGAGAGAAAGAAGGAAGCTATTCTCCAGCCGCCCTGGGTCCCCCACCGCCTGCCTGCCAATTCTCTCCTAACCACGATGTCAGCAGCAAGGCCCCCATCGTCCGCCTCACTGCCACGTTCGACCCCCTCCCCCCCGCTCAACCAAAATTCAACCTACATCGCAGCACTGAGGGTTGCATTGGTTCCCCATGCAGTTCCCCATAAGGGTTAATTTTCATTTTCCCTAAATTCTCGCGGGTCAACCGGCCACCCTTAAGTACAAAAATTTCAATCTGCCCTTTTAAGAGTTTCACAGCAACTTTCTGTGAACAAATTTGACGAGAATTCCCCTAACCGTAAAAAGGGAAATTCGCCCATGTCAATATTATATATACCCCCCAAGAAGACTATATACAGGAGGAACAACTCGAGTATTTCCGATGGTCCCGATTTTAACGGACGATTGGGCGTACTACCCCGAGGCGCACTAGTCTTCTGCACATCTCAACACATGCATAACTGTGTATATTTTATATATATTCCATCTGACAGCTGTAGCAGCTGCAAGTTTTTATTATCCCCTCATATTGAATAATAAGTGTAAATATTAAGTGAACTTAATATTTTTAATACAGAAATTTCTAAAAAAAAGTGAGAAGTGTATTTAACACTAGTGTTTTTAATTATGATTTGTATTGATGAAGAGTGTTAATTTAAATAATAAAAGTTGTAATGGGATTTTCATAACCATTTTTTATCTTACAATAAAAAAAGGGTATGTTATATTATAAATTATTATCTATCCTATTGTAATATATAATTTATTATATATTTATTATTGCTGCAATTATATTTATTTCTGTTATAGCATTGTATTTGAGGTTTTTCAAAATCAACTGTCACAGAACTTGCACATAACCAAGAAAATTGTAAACAAAACAAACACACATTATTTAAAGATACACAGATAGAGTTCATAAGGAGAGTCCAGAATAGAGTCGACGTCGGTATGAACGCGCTGATACTAACGCGCTCCTCCTATGTATTCCATATGGACGAGCGCGTTACTATCAGCGCGTTCGACTCTATTCTGGACTCTCCTATACAGTTATGCATGTGTTGCGATGTGCAGAAGACTAGTGCGCCTCGGGGTAGTACGCCCAGTCGTCCGTTAAAAACGGGACCACTGCTCTCTATGAACAAGCAGGCGAGTTGGTTCTCCTGTATATAGTCTTCTTGATACCCCCACAGCACAACTTTCCTAAAAATTTATTAAATATTTACTTGCAATGTTCGGAATATGTAATTGCAATGTTTATTGAAACTTGTGTAAAGAACAATTTTCACTAAACTTTTCAGTTAAATATGACGAATATTGCAGGTATTTAGAATCGCATTCACAGTCATATTTACGATCGTATTTACAGTCGTTATTTTTCAGTAGGGGTATAACCTCCGCATTGTGAAACAAGTGATAAACAAATGATTTTTTAGCATTCAAATTCATAACATTATACACAATTTTCAGGTTACTTATATTTTATTCCAAACAAATTTTTATTTAATCTTGACGTATATATACTCAACAAAATAAATAAACAATTTGAACATATAATTGAGGAGGTCAATCAAATAACTCGATTTGCGCTCGTCTGAAACGCTGAGAGGCCAGTCAGCCGGGTCAAAAGTGACAAAAATGAAAACTCAAAATTTTGGATTTTAAAGAACGGCATCTTATAGATAATAAAAAAGCTAATATTTCTCATATTAAAAAATAAAAACCAAACAATTTATGTTTAGAAATTTAATTAAGTTTTAAAATACAAACGGTCTTTTTACATACAAAATGTTAATAAATTCGTTCGGAATTTTGTAAACAGACTCATTTGGGTCTGCTGAAACAGAAAAAGTCATAAAACGTTTAAAAATTATTTTTTGTTTAATTGTTTTTTATTATAAACAATGACTTGTCAGCAATAAGGTTATCTTACTTTCGATGAGAAAAAGTATCGAGGGAAGTTTTGAGTTGAACAAAGTTCCAGTGAGAAAGTTGTTCTATATTATTAAATGAAGTTTTTCTGAAAATTTCAAATAAATTTGTTTAAAAATAACAAAGTTATTCAATTTTTAAAAGTTCCTGCCGCGTCACGCATACGCCACAAGAGACAGCGCCTTAACTTAGGCTATTTTAGACTATTTTATAATAACTCAAAATGAAGAAAATTCAAATGTACGATCACAAAATCAAACGAACACTGGCTTCTTAAAATTCTAATGAGACTTTGAAATATTGTTAAAACTCTTTGTTGTTTTGTTTATAAACAAAACTGGATAAAAGCATTAAATCACACATTGTAATACAAATTAATAACTTAATAAATAAATAAAAACTTAATAACTTTTTAAAAATTGAATAACTTTGTTATTTCTTAAAAAATTTATTTGAAATTTTCAGAAAAACTTCGTTATGAATAATATAAAACAACTTTCTCACTGGAAGTTTGTTCAACTCAAAACTTCCCTCGATACTTTTTCTCATCGAATGTAAGATAACCTTCCCAGTAGGCAAAAAACCATCATTGTTTTAAAAACGTTCCAAAAACGTTTTTAGAACGTTTCATGACTGCTAAATAACGTCCTAAAAACGTTATATGTTTCAAAAACGTTTTAAAAGCAATGGAACGTTTTTGGAACATTATTTGGCAGACATGAAACGTTCTAAAAACGTTTTTGGAACGTTTTTAAAACAATGATGGTTTTTTGCCCACTGGGTTATTGCTGACAAGTCATTGTTTATAATAAAAAACAATTAAACCAAAAATAATTTTTAAACGTTTTATGAGTTTTTCTGTTTCAGCAGACCCAAATGATTATGTTTACAAAATTCCGAACGAATTCATTAACATTTTGTATGCAAAAAGACCGTTTGTATTTTAAAACTTAATTAAATTTCTAAACACAAATTCTTTGGTTTTAATTTTTTAATATGGGAAATATTAGTTCTACAAAAAAAATTTATTGAGAAAAAAGATGTATTTTTTATTATCTACAAGATGCCGTTCTTTAAAATCCAATTTTTTTCTTCTACTCGTCTGGACTTTAATGTCTAATTGGAAGATCTAATAAAACACTACAATTTACTTCGAAAATAATATTAATAATATTTCACGGAGAAAAATGGAGTTTGAAAAACTGGGAGTCAATATTGAAAAAACTGGACTCAGTCCAGTAAAAGTACATTAATTCATTTCCATCAAGCATCTTAGGGTATTGCGTATAGTGTATAGAGGGCCTCAGTTCCAAATGTCACTGTAAAGAGCATTGAAACACAGGCGAAGATTATAAGGCGCGCTGCAGTGTGCATAGTAGAGAAACTGGACTCAGTCCCCTACTTCGAAATTTTCACAATAAGGGAACGCAGGCGCGGAACCTGTCAAAATAAATGGCCGACGCGACGCGAAACGAGTGTTTCCTTTTATTCACTTCGTCAATTTTATATAAAAAAAAAACAATAACCAATCATTAAAAAAAAAGAAAAATATGTTAAATGCACTCTTTATATATTCATATTTATTAATTCACAAGTTTTATTCTTCCCACATCTTCATACTTACAATTAACAACTAACTGCATCGGAAAATCTTACAATCATACGGGATTGAACACCTACCTAACCATACAACTAAATATAGGGTCAAAATTCGTGAAGTGGGCAACTAATTTTCAGTTGGTCAATAAGTTTTCATAAAATTTATGTTTTTCTGTTTGAAATAATAAATAAAAAATACAAGTTGAACAGTTTTGCAAAATTCGTTTTTTTGTTGTACATATTGTTAAACAAACTTTTTTGCATGAATTTAGAAAAGTTTTTTTTTTAAATAAAGTAATAGGTAAAATTTAATGATTTTTGGTATGGTTATATAAAAATAACACGATTTTTGATTAACATTTTTCATTTTAAAATTTAACGTAATTTGATAAAATTATAAACAATTTATTTAAACAAATGAAAATAAATGCAACTTCTCGATCTGTTATTTTATTTTTCAAAATTGAATATTGTTCCTTATTTAATGCCCAAGTATTACCAAAAAGAAAAAATTGGTATTTTACATTTGTTCAAAAGAAATAAATAATTATGTTAATAATAATAAGCATTAAAAAATCATAAAATCTTAAAAATATTTTTTTTAGCTTCATTAATTAACAAAATTAATTAAAAAAACCTATTAAAATAATGTTTGAGTGTTTCTGATGTATGAAAAAAGGTATAACAATTTATTAAATTGTTTAAACAATTAATTGTTGTTATTTTTTAAATCTGCACTTACGGCTAGAAATTTCTACTTTTTTCACAATAATTGTGCAATTTGTCATGAGTAAAACATCTGCTAATGATAAAAAAAATAATTAATTAAACATTGTCTAAACAATTAATTGTTGTTACATTTTTCATAAATTGTACTTGGGGTTAGAAATTTCTAGTTTTTTCTGTATTGTGCATTTTCTTGTAACTACCACATTTAAGTATCAAAGAAAAGCAAAAAATTAAATATTTAAACATTGTTAAAACAATTTATTCTATTAATTTTTCAATTTACTGTACTTAAAACTATAAATTCCTAGTTTTTTCTTAATTGTGACATTTTTTATATAACTTAAACACTTAAGTGTAATAGAAAAACTAAAAATTTATTATTTAGCCATTGTTTAAACAATTTATTAACATTTATTTTATTATTTTTTTAAATTTAATTTTTTTAGTTGATTGAATTTAGAAAAAACTAGATATTTCTAGCTCTAAGTACACTTTATGAGAAAAATAACAATTAATTGTTTAAACAATGTTTAATTAATTTATTTTTTATTTTTTATCATTACAAGATGTTTTACTCTTGACAAATTGCACAATTATTGAGAAAAAACTAGAAATTTTTAGCCCTAAGTGCAGATTTAAAAAAATTACAACAATTAATTGTTTAAACAATTTAATAAATTGTTATACTTTTTTCATACATCAGAAACACTCAAACATTATTTTAATAGGTTTTTTTAATTAATTTTGTTAATTAATGAAGCTAAAAAAAATATTTTTAAGATTTTATGATTTTTTAATGCTTATTATTATTAACATAATTATTTATTTCTTTTGAACAAATGTAAAATACCAATTTTTTCTTTTTGGTAATACTTGGGCATTAAATAAGGAACAATATTCAATTTTGAAAAATAAAATAACTGATCGAGAAGTTGCATTTATTTTCATTTGTTTAAATAAATTGTTTATAATTTTATCAAATTACGTTAAATTTTAAAATGAAAAATGTTAATCAAAAATCGTGTTATTTTTATATAACCATACCAAAAATCATTAAATTTTACCTATTACTTTATTTAAAAAAAAAACTTTTCTAAATTCATGCAAAAAAGTTTGTTTAACAATATGTACAACAAAAAAACGAATTTTGCAAAACTGTTCAACTTGTATTTTTTATTTATTATTTCAAACAGAAAAACATAAATTTTATGAAAACTTATTGACCAACTGAAAATTAGTTGCCCACTTCACGAATTTTGACCCTATACGCATAATTATAAATCGCACGCTTTTACATTAAGCCTCTCGGCTACGCAATCGATGGGGGAAATTTCCTATTTAAGAAACATCCCTTACCAATGAAATAAATTAGATCATGCGTGGATTTTACTTTGTAATTAATGTAAGTATGGATGTCAACAATATTCATAATATTAAATTAATAATATTGTTAACTAGTTTAAATTTTATACGGTTATTAGAATTTAATAATAAATAAATAAAAAATATTAATTTTTTTCTAACCTTTTTCAAGTTTGACACTCCTCATGGTAAATTTGATTATTCTTTTTTTTCCGTGTACAAAATAGTGAATTGACCTTGAATGAAATGTATAATTAATTATTCTCGCAGCAATATTTAATAATTTAATTAACTTAACTGCACTGCATAATAGTTGAGAGTAGTAAGAGTAACTGAAACGGTAAGATAAGTAAACGACCATTAGTGTGAGAGAGAGAGAATAACTTGTGGTTTTCGAGTAGGTATCTACTTTATGTGCACGGCATTCATTTTTCGAAAGAACTGGACTGAGTACTATTTGTTCAATATTCGCTTCTATTATTGACTTGTGTTTTGTACACTGCTGCGTTCTTTTAACAATTACATGAGAAAGCAATTTCTCATTCCAATTTTTTATACTCTTATTCCCTCTTAGACTATATAAACAGTCTTGTTTAAGCTGATGAATGGGATAACTTGTGTTGAGTCCCAAAGTGTTCAGCTATGAAACTTCTAATACTACAGTGTGTACCTGTCACATATTATTCTATAAAGGAGTACTACACTGACTGCATAAATCATTTTTCCATTTTTCTCCGTGTTCCACTTACACATTGTAAAAAATCTTATTTTCCACTCAAAAAAATAGAAAATTGTTGTTAAATAGTTATTATTTGTTAATATAGGGTAAATGTGGGTATTATCGAGGAATTTTGTATACGTCATATATCCAAGTGGTTTAAAAATTATAAATAAATGTATATAACTTTGTTTTTTTTTAAAATGAATATTTAAGCTTTTTTTTCTTAAAAAAAAAATTGCCAATGTTATAGAAAATAGTTTTAATCGTTAAATAAATGATTAAATAGAAGACTCCTTTGCTTGTAATTTCGCGGGACTTGTAATGGCTTGAGGGTATTTTCGCGTGTCAAATATCGCGGATGAGTGTATTATCGCGTGGTAAATATCGCGGATAATTTATTTATTGCTTTTTGGATTTTTGTAATAGTTACTTAATTATAATGTAGTAAATGTAAAAAATTAAAAGGAATAATAATATAGTTTTTAAAAATATAAATATCGCAAGAACTTGAATTAAAAAAAATGTTAAGCATTATGATAAATGGACGAATTCAATAGTAAACTAGTATCACAAGAAGAAAGATACTTGGTTTTATTATAATAATTTAATTAGTCTCATAATATAAAATAATACTCTGATAAAATATTCTAAAGCAATTATTATCAAATATTTCTAACGTATAGTCAATTCTCATTTGACACTTTTGCTCCTTTTTTATAGCTATTAAAAATTTTTTCCTTAAATATACAGATCTCACTTACTTTAATTTTTTTATCTTTTCCATTACTCTTTATTTTCTTGCTTGTATTTTGTAACTGTTATAAGATTTACTAAAATTCTGAACGTTCAAATAAACGAAATTTTTATTGTGTCTAAATGTGTTTAACAGTTACTGTGCAAAGTGGAAAAGCAATGTTAATTCAACATTTATTTAGTTGAAAATTAAAGTTTTTTATATTATATACAAAGTACTTTTATTAAAATATAAATTAAAACAAGCAAAAATAATATCGGCTATAATTTCAACGTTTTAAACTTTAGAGACACACTGCTAACCTTACTTTCAAGGGTTATGATAGGAGCCGCGAAAATACCCACATGTTAAAAAAAAGATGTCTATATTATCGTGACTGTAAATATTTGATAAAAATCAATTTTTTTTAACTAAACAAATTTTTTTTATGAAGAATAACAATAAATTTACCAAAATATAAAAAAAGAATCATCTCTTAGAGTTTTATAGAACATAAAAACAATAATTTTTGTCACCACTGTAGAGTTGAATCTCAAACCAAGGTGAGCCATTTTGAACTTTTTTTAGACAACAAATTTTAAAACATTTTTAATAAATTGATTAATAGAAAAATAATGAAAAATATGATGCATATTATAATGTCTTAGTTGTCAGGTTCAAGGAGTGATTGTTTAGTGTCAAAAATTTGTTATATTATTTGAAATATTCATTAAAATATAAAATACCGCGATAATACCCACACCCGCGATAATATCCACTTTTACCCTAGGAGATTAATATATTTCGATGTCAGGTTAGGTAGCAAAAGTGACAATTTAAGTTTATCATGTTGACAATTGTGATGAAAGCATGTCTTCCAGTATTTTTCTTACTAGTTAGGAGAGCAGACAACTATACCACTCTTAAAATTGAAAATTCTTTGCTTTTTCGGGTGGTTCAATGATGCCGCACTCCTCAGTAAAAAAAATTCGATACACGGACCGCGGAGTTCGTATACGAGCTCGGTAGCTCGTATGAGAAATATGAGAAATCTCTCATACGAGCCTTTTCCGTAATGAGAAGTGTATAGATGCTTGTATACGAGGTGACTTTTAAAGCATTTTTATTAATGTAACACTATTTTAAAGTAAATGTAGATAATAGAAATAAATTTTCTCATCTAAAACAAAGCTAAATTCATAAGGGAAATGAAGTTTTAAGAAAAAAAGGATAATTTTGTTCAAAAAATTTATTCACACTGAAAAAAGGTTAGAATTTGATAATTCCTTGTTACTCTTACTTACCGACATTAGATATTTCTCGGATGCAGTAAGCACGATTTTGTATTAGCGGTAGAATTAATAAGTTTTTCTTTATTACTAATTAATAATATATTATTATTTATTTATTATATAAATGTTCTTATATAAAATAATTAAATTTAATACAAAATCGTGCTTACCGCATCCGAGAAATATCTAATGTCGGTAAGTAAGAGTAACAAGGAATTATCAAATTGTAACCTTTTTTCAGTGTGAATAAATTTTTTGAACAAAATTATTCTTTTTTTCTTAAAACTTCATTTCCCTTATGAATTTAGCTTTGTTTTAGATGAGAAAATTCATTTCTATTATCTACATTTACTTTAAAATAGTGTTATATTAAGAAAAATGCTTTAAAAGTCACCTCGTATACAAGCATCTATACACTTCTCATTACGGAAAAGGCTCGTATGAGAGATTTCTCATATTTCTCATACGAGCTACCGAGCTCGTATACGAACTCCGCGGTCCATGTATCAAATTTTTTTTACTGGGTGTGTATGTATGTGTGTGTGTGAATGTCACCGATTCTTGTGGACAAATTTTCTCTTACACATCTTGATGAATTTTGATAAAATTTTGTAGGTGTATTACGGTCACGAATACCAAAAATCAGACAGAAGGATTTTCAAAAATATCTAAAAAAAAATTTTTTTCAACAATTTTTTAATTTTTGGATTTTTTGAAATAACTTTTTTCTATATTAAAATTTTTATTAATTCTTGTCAAAATTGCATTCCTGACATAAAAACGAATCGATTCATGTATGTAAAGTATATATTTTATCAAAATTTATAGAATTAATAAATATTTTAATTTTTCACAAAAAATTGAAATTTTGTATTCTTTAAAATTTTATCTTAACACTTTAAAATAATTATTCTAAAATAAGAAATTAAACAATTGGTATATATTATATTGAGGAAGCTTAATGATCATGAAATGGACAACTTGTTTACATTATTATGAAAATCACAAATGACATATATGACGCTTGTAATAAGATTCTTATTTCAAAATAATATTGATTTTTTTTTAAATTTTCAGTGCCAGTGATTAATTAATACAACATCGTAATACCAAAAATATTAAAAATGTAACGTTATAGAAATAAAAAGAAAATAATTTATTGTTGATAAATTTTTTATACTTTAATGGTCATAACTTCGACAGTTTTAAAGATAAATCATTGAATTTTTGCAATTTATAGATATTTTCATAAGCTTTAATTTTTGTGAGGATCTTTAACGGGTTATAAAATGCAATGGAAGGGAGTAATTTTTAAGGGGAATTACTCATGAGAAAAAAAATTTTCTTCGAATTTTTTTTGCTGCTTTTTTAAAATCCTCAATATCTCTAGAATAAAGGTTTAAAATTTTATGACAAAATTTAGCTCCTATCAAAAGTTATAGTACATCACACTACCGTCAGACTGGCTCCACGCGCATGGCCCAAAAACATACCAATCTTTAAATCATGATATTCCTGTAAAAACTAATGTCAGAAACTTAAGAAATATACCGTTTTGAAAGCTTATAATATTCTATATTAAATAATATACAATTTAAAATTTTAAGAAATTACACAAAGATTTTAACAATCGACAAATTTGAAAAAGAAAATTAAAAAATTAAATGTTTTTTGACAATTTTTTAAACTTTGGCATATTTTTTAAAAATTGCCGACAAAATTTAAAACTTATATAGATGTGATCCTTTAAGTCTTATCTTTAATTTAAGACCAAAAATGTTAAAAAATCTTATTCGGTTCGCGAGATATCATTATAAATATCAGTTCATATTTTTGGACAAATACATTGAATTACTCAATTTTGTATGGTTTTTGACAATAAAAAGGCTCGCGACGAACATAAAAAGGCTTAGCAGAATGCTTTTAACTTACTTTATTGACCTAGGATAGCAAATTAAAATTTGGTAAGATCTTTTAAAAACCATTTAACAATAAATCTGAAAAAATCGTACTTAAACTTTAACTTTGTTTTTCTAAAAACGACGTTTTTTAAATCGGTTGCAGGGATTCTAAGTAAACGGATGGATGTTTCTGTCTAATTCTTTTTGCATATTGTTAAAAAATATGTTTTTTAGTGGGTATGCCTAAAAAATTTGAAAACAAAAATTTTTTAATACATAATACAAAATATAATTTTTTTATTGTTTTTAATACTTTAAATAAAATTTTTAATATGCAAAAGGGCTTTTTAACTTTTATAATAAAATAAGCGAGAAAAAAAATGTTGAATTTTGACATATTTTGCACACTTCTTATGAGGGATTCCCCTTAAAAACCAACTTTCTAACGTTTTTTTTTAGATTTTTTACAGCGTTTTAGTTGATGCATATATTCAGCACCTAGGGACCGTTTACTTATGTTAATTGAATTAATTAAAACCTATAATAACCTTACTATTATTTACTTTCTTAGAGAAAAAGTTAATTGATATTTTCAAAAAATCAAAAAATGAGTTTTTTCAAAAACGGCCTAAGCGATTTTTTTCTTTTTGGGCTCAAAGTTATCAGGGGCCATCCTAGAAAAGGTATCAGAATGAAATTTTGATACGCAAGCATCTTTGGGTTGAACTTCATTCAAACCCACCGTAACATAAGACTCTCATTGTTCAGTACATTGTACGAAAGGGCAATAATATAAGCCCGTTTATATACTAAATAAATAAAGAAGTAACCTTAAAATTATATAAAATATTATTAATCAGCGACCTCAAATAAAATATTGTATATTCGTTTGCACAAGTTTTAGTTTTTCAAAAAGTTATTAAATTTTGGGTCCACTAATAAGATTGAGGCGTTGACTGCGAAGGGGTTAAATAAAAAACATTTTTATAATTACACAAAAATTTCAATTGCCGATTAATTAAATCCAATATATGCAGAATAACTTTGTAATATTTTTATTATAATAGTACAATTTAATTCAACTTCAGTTCGTTACTATTATATGTATATACAGTATAAACCCAATCTGTGCAAATCACATCATGTTTTTTTATGTTGAAAAACATCACTGAAACTACAGTTAAATACATAAATTAGTTTTTGATATAATTTTCTTTTTTGTTACCCTTTTCTAACTGTATATCGCACATTTGTAAATTTATTTAAATGAAAAAAATGTATTGACGTAGCATACAGAGGGGCAATACTGAATAGGTTTAAGTAATATTTTAATTACTATCTTTTCTTTAAGTGAAAAATTCCATACAAAATCATTGAAAAATTTATAATATGCAATTACAAACTTTAATCTTCCAAGTTACAGTTAGTACATTTTTAAAAAATATTATTGACAAAATTTTAATTTATTGTTTTATTAATATTTTTTCACACAAGAATGGTTCAAATTTTCTTTACATACTAGTTATAAGTACATGATGATACTTTGAAAGAAAGAAATATGAATATAAAATTATGTACTTAGCATGAAAATGTAAGAGTAACAAACAATATACGTGGTTAATGTTAATGTTTATGAAAATGTAATTGCTTTTTACATCTTTAATTATAATGATAAAAGTATGCCTCTTTTACAATTAAATCATTCGCAGTGACCTGCAGCTCGTCGGAGTAAAACATATATTTTGTCTTTTATCCAACCTTTGTTATAAGGGGCGTATGTGTTAGTTGATTTTTGATACACTAAACAAGATAAATCCGTTAGTTGGTCGACAAAGTCAAACAGCTGACTAATGTCATAAGTTATTGTAGGAGTATTAGGGTTTCGCCTTTTCAAGTGTTCCTCATAAATTTTGCAGACACCTATTAGAAAAATGAAACGAAAATATTAAATATATTTTTATACTTGCTGATATTAATTGTAAATTAATAACACAATCAAATTTTATAAAAGAAATACTTTGGAAAATTTTAATAAACATAGTTTTGACTCTTTATATTGTAACTTCGCCTGTAGTAAGAATTTCACGATTTCTCGCAAATTTATTTATTTACTTATACACTACTATGTGTTTCAAAAATGTTTGACCCTAGAGAAAAATTGATATTACTCAGTAGAAAAAAATCTCTATAAAACAAGACAAAATGCACGAAATAGATAATTTTATTCTTCATATAATTTCCATTCATATCATATGACTAAAAATTTTTTTTGCAAAGATATAAATAAAAAAATTGGACAAGTGCGAGTTGAACTCGCACTGCAATGGTGGGTTCCGTACACAAATATTAAAACAATACTTGCAACATTTATCGGTAATTGGTAGAATTAAAATAAACAATTAAAAAAATATATTAATATCATTTGATAAAAAAAATAAATAAAAAAATTAAAGTATTGTATATATCTAATATTGTAAACAATAATAAGTAGAGGAACAAAATTTGTTACTGTTTTTATTGTTTTATTTTTAAAGTTTTGTAGAAAATTTTTAAAAAATGTAAAAAAAGATTTTTCTGTATCCCTTTGCCGAAAGTACTGTCTTCCCGGTCTGATTTGGCTCCGGGAATAGCGACTTTTGTGGCCGGCTCGACAGACCCAACGAGCGCTCTGATTGGTTACAAGAATTTCAACACACGTACATGTTAGCATAGCAACCACACAGACACGTTACATACAGAGCTCACGTTTTGAAAACAACTGACAGTCATCAAAATAATGCATGAAATTTCTTATTTTCTTTTATTATTTTTTAATTATTAAATATTTATTTGTAAAAGAAAATTTCTTGTTTACTATTTTTTAAATTTTACTTACAATTATTTTTTACTTATAATTTTTATTCATGCCTGCCCCGACCAGCTAAGTCTCGGCTTCGCCTCGACTTTGCAAAAGTCGGGCGGGCAACTTATTGAGCTATTTTATTATTCAAACAATAATTATTTAACGTACTTTCGGCTGGGGATACAGAAAAATTGTATACGACACACGGCCAGAAATTTGGATACCCTAGCGAGCGTGATATATAAAGCCTCGGCTTCGCCTCGGCCTTATATATCACGCCGGCCAGGAAATCCAACTTTCTGGCCTAGTATCGTAATATACTATTTTTGTTAAAAAATCTAAAAAAAAAAAATTTTTTTTAATTTTTTTTTTTTAGATTTTTAAATATATTTTTTGTGATCAGACTGTAAAAATAGACTAATAAACCCATTTTTAGTTACTTAGATCAAATAATGTAGAAATTAGAAAAAAAATTTCAAAATTTTTTTTAGTTTTTCCTTGACAACGCTATGGACATTAATACATAGCAAGTTCTCTATATTTTTCCTGTAATATTCACGATAAAATACACCAGTATGCCAAATTTTAGCCCTCCATGTTGAATAGTTTAGAAGTTAAGGGGGGGGGGATGGTCACTTTTTATGTATTTTTGGCCAAAAATCTTGTTATTTCCTTGACAACGCTATGACCATCATCTCCAAACACATTCTCTATATTTTTCCTGTAATCTACGTGTGAAAATACATATCTGTACCAAATTTGAGCTCTCTAGGTCAAATAGTTTAGCCGCTAGGGGGGGGACACGATTTGGCTACGGACAACAGAGTCTCACCAATAGGGTTCCGCCGATACACCGTAGGTGTACGGAACCCTAAAAAGCGTGAAAAACAGGGACTTTTGAGTGATTTTTACTAAAGGACACTTTGACTCTGTAAATTTCATAGCAAAAATGGTAGGAGAAATCTAAAAAAATTCATCAACATTCCTTAATATCTGCTTTCAACATATTTACAAATTGTTTTTTAAAAAAATTTAAACAATTGTTTACATATTTATTTTTGAGGAGAAGTGTAATTTTGGCTTGCAATTGTGATAGAAACTTCAAACAAAATTAAAAATTTTTTAAATAAATTTTTTATTCTAAATTTAATAAAAAAATTATTGTACAAGCGTAAATTTCTTTTATATTAACAATTCTTTTTCTCAGAATTTTTTTTTCCTTTGCAAAGAGGGCAATAAGTTTCAATAACAGCCTTGAACTTCTGGAAGGATTGCTATCCAGCGTAGCCTTTTTTTTGCATGGCACCTGAAAATAGGAAAAATAACATAGCCATAAACGAAACAATTCTACCTGTGTTTTCGGAGGGTATCAATTACTTTTCCCTATTGAGTGACTTTTAAAAAAAATTTTAAAAAAGAATTGTTAATATAAAAGAAATTTACGCTTATACAATAATTTTTTTATTAAATTTAGAATAAAAAATTTATTAAAAAAATTTTTAATTTTGTTTGAAAATTCTATCACAATTACAAGCCAAAATTGCACTTCTCCTTAAAAATAAATATGTAAACAATTGTTTAAAATTTTTTTAAAAACAATTTGTAAATATGTTGAAAGTAGATATTAAGGAATGTTAATGAATTTTTTCAGATTTCTCCTACCATTTTTTCTATGAAATTTATAGAGTCCTTTAGTATTTATAGTGTCCTTTAGTAAAAAATCACTCAAAAGTCCCTGTTTTTCAAGCTTTTTAAATCAAATTTTTGAAGAATATTAATGATAAATATGACCATGAATTGTCCGAAATTTTAATAAGTCCAAAAAAGTACATTTTTATTTGCTTTATTCGAAAATAATTAAATCTTGAAAAATTATGATAAAAAATTCTAAGAATTAAGTAGTTTTTAAAAATATTATTTTAATTTAATTTTTAGAAAACAATTGAATTTCTTAAAAGAGTTTCTGTAATGTTTAAAAAAACCTAATTAATTTCTTGTTGAATTTTAATTAAATATTTTGAACATGATAATCCAAAAGGAATTTTTAAAATATAATGAATTCCCTGCTGGAAGTAAAGGGATAGAAATCCTATCTCTTTAAATATTTTTTTATCTCTGAGATAGAAAGAGATAAAGTTTCTCTATCTTAGTCTATCCCCATTTTATCACTTCAATCACTTTTTATCTCTCCTTCTGTATAAATCTTTTTCAATAACCTTTATTTCATCTCTTTTAATACTTTCAATATCCACACCTATCTCTTTCTATCTTTAATTTCATCTAAGAATATACTTATCTCTTTTAATAACCCAGGTAAAAATTGACGATAGGCATATTACTGGTTTAGTACGGAAAAATAACAACCAGTACTGACTTTCATACTGGCCTATTACGTGTCCAACATCGGGAGGTAACGCCTCTGACTTGGGCTTCGTACTGAAAATCAGTAATGTAATAGTACGGATTTTCTGTTCCGACCAGTAGTAGACCAGTAATAAAGCAATGCTGCGCTGGAGAAACATAACCCTTAAACATTCACTATATAATTTCGAAATCTAAAATTTGGAACTAAAAATTAGAAATAGACAAATTAGGAAATTGGAATTTTATTTTGAAATAAAAAATAAAATTTACTTTTAAGGATTTAGTCTGTAATTTGATATTAGTTAACAAGAATAATTATGTATTCACATGAACTTGAAATGTGTTAGAATAAATAATAGTTCTGTTTTACTTTTTTCATACGAATTCGTGTTAATCCATTTATTTTGTAATTTATATATTTGTTAAATAATAATTTATCAGAATAACTGGAAACGGTAATAGGTAGTAAAAATTTTCTACCTAGAATGTTATTAAATAATAAATTAAAGTTATAGTAAAATTATTTCTATTTGATGTAATCACGAAGTAGAATAAGGAGACGTCACGACCATGCTTTAACAGTAGGTAAAGTTATCTCACTTTTGGGGGGTCAGAGATCTCGATCTGTACGCCAGATGGAACAACAGCGCCTCACTTGAAAAAAATGGTACTCATACTTATCGTATTCTAATTTTTGAAAATTGAAATTTTGTATAGTCCTGAAATGTTTGTTATTAACGTGGTGTTTATATTAAAAAAAAAGTTTTTCATTTATTTTTCTTTCGAATCAAAAAGAAAACTTTTACATTTTTAAATAAAATATCGAGACAAATTTTTTTCGTTTCATGTAATTTATTATTTATTATAATTATTTATTATAATAAGAGTGTTTGTTTTATAAAAGGGTGCGATTCTGGATCTGTCGAGCAATTGAAATGTGGAAAAGCTCCAAGTTTTTTTTCACCATGTACAGTAAGTAATGATAAATAATCATATAAAAGTATTTTACAAATTAGGGAAAAAGTGCAACAATGAGAAATTTTAATATAAAAAATACTAAAATTTAAGAAAAGTTATAAAAAATTTAATATATTTATATAAAAATATCAAAAATATTGATTAAATTCTAATATAACTTTACTAAATTTCTTATAAGTTTTCCTAAATTTTAGTAATATTTTTTATATTAAAATTCCTCATTGTTGCACTTTTCCCTTAATTTGTAAAATAATTTTACAAAACTTAATATCAATTTTCTCTGCGTGCGATTTTTCAATAATTTTAGTTACGAATAGTTTTTTGGCCAACATAAATATGCCCCATATGTAAAATTTAATATTTAAGTGTAATTAGAGATTTAAAAAAATTATATTATAGATTGAAAACATGAAGAGAAATGTAGAAAACATAAAAAAGAGATGCGCTTTATCTGATGAAGCGAGTTTAAAGAGAGCAATTTCGGTACTTCCGAATAGGCAACAAATGGTTGTTGAAGCTTGTTTTCAAGCATCACGCTTGAAAAATATACGCAGTATGAGATACACTACTCAATGGATATACGAATGCCTTTTGCTTCGTATTAAAAGCAAAAAACTGTATAAACAACTGAGATGTGATCAAATTCTTGTACTTCCTTCACCTACAACATTGTCGAGATATTTGAAACATATTAAAACCACATACGGGTTTCAAGATTATGTTTTTCAAGGGCTTAAAATGAAAACTGCTTCAATGTTACCAGAAACTAGAAGAGGTACAAGCATTTGAGTTTAAATTATTGAAAATTTAATTTTAAAGCCTAATTTATTGAAATCTCAAATTCTACTTTTAATAGACTTCAGATTTAATTGGTAGAAAGTTCAATTTTTTTTAAATATGTAAGCTCCTATTATTACTAATCTAAAGTTTAAAAAATCTTGTTTTTATTATAATTTTATCATACACTGAAAAAAAAATTTGATTCCAATAACCGATTAATTGACTATTATCAATTAAATATTTAATTGAATCAAATAATATTTATTGGAGTCAATTAAATGGCATTTGCTTCAAATACTGAAATTGTTAGTTCAAATACCATTTAATTGACTCCAATAAATATTATTTGCTTCAAGTAGGATTTAATTGATAATAGTCAATTAAATTTTCTTTCAGTGTATACTATTAAAAAATTTGATTATATTTAATATTACAGGAATATTTGCTATTGATGAAGTAAAGTTATCAGAAGCATTGTCCTTCGATAGAAAAAGCTTAGAAATTCAAGGATTTACTGATTTGGGAAAATACACTCCAGAAAACCAGAAAGGTAAAAGGGGTGACCACGCTTTAGTGGTGATGTTCCAACCTTTTAGAGGGAAATTTGTCCAAACAATTGCTTGTTTTTTGAGCAAAGGCAGCGCCAATGGGAGCTTATTGGAGAAAATTATTCTCGAAGCCATTGTTCTGGCTGAAAATTCAGGACTTTTCATTGATGGAATTGTTACTGATGGTGCAACATGGAACAGAGCGATGTGGAAGAAATTTGGTATTTCTGAACAAAATATAAGTGCGAGTCATCCTTGTGATGATAGACGTCGTTTATGGTTTTTTTTCAGATTTTCCACATTTAGCAAGAATTATGAGAAACTTTGCTACTCAATTTGAAAAAAATGATGTTTTTTATGTAAGCATTCGTATATTGTATTATATATAATTATGTTCAATTCATCTATACCAAACGAAATATTCTTTAATTCAAACCTCTGGTGGATTATAAGACATTAAAAAATAATTTTAGTTATATTTCATTATAAAAAAATCTAACAAGTATATTTTTAAAAAATTGAATTATTTAAGAAATATTTTAGCCTGTATCAATGTTTCAGAAAAAAATATTTTAAATTAATAAATTGATTACTAAAAATAATTAATATAACTATTTAAATAAATTTTACTAAAATTGTTTAAGATTTAAATAGAAAATATTTACAATATTATACATTTAAGTCTACAGTTAATGATATTATTGTATTTTTAGACGCCTGATGGAGGTATATCAAAAAAGCATTGGTATGCTCTGTTAGAACTTTTGGAGGCAGCGCCTTACGAGATAAAAGTAAATTATAAATTACGAAAAGAACATGTTGATCCAAAATACTACCAAAAAATGAATGTCGGTTTAGCATTTCAGGTAGGTTAAATGCTAATTAATATTAATTAATATATAATTATGTCAGTTTAATTTATCATACTATTATATACATTTAACTCACAAATTAGCACTGTTACGAACTTTAACGAAAAATGATTTATTTCATGATTCATATTCCATTACAGTTTTTCAACATACACCACGCACTGGACATATACGAAAACAGACATGAAGATTTGGAAGATTGCGAAGCAACAAATATTTTGCAAAAAAATTAGCGAATTAATCAGTGCCATGAATAGTCAAACACCAGCTACTTCTATGACACCTGGAAACGAAGCTTGAACAGTAAGTTAGGGGCATAATGGCTAAGGGATACGATGATTAAAGATTAATTAAATAAAGAGAGCATCAAATTTATTGATTTTGCTTCCTCTCAAAGGAAGCCTTATAGTGATCTCGATTTTCGAATTTCGTAGAATCAATTATTTTTACAAATTTCCAAGTGTAGTATATATATTTCGTCAAGAGCAACAAATTTTCGGATGTATGTGTGTATACTTTTATTTTTAACAAAGAATTCAAATGTTGTATTTTTTTAAATAACTTTTTTCTTTATTAAAATTTTTATTAATTGAGGAGGTCAATCAAATAACTCGATTTACGCTCGGCCGAAATGCTGAGAAGCCAGTCAGTCAGGTCAAAAGTAAGAAAAATGAAAACTCAAAATTTTGGTTTTTAAAGAACGGCATCTTGTAGATAACAAAAAAATACATCTTTTTTCTTAATGAATTTTTTTGTAGAGCTAATATTTCTCATATTAAAAAATAAAAACCAAAAAATTTGTGTTTAGAAATTTAATTAAGTTATAAAATGCAAACGGTCTTTTTGCATACAGAAAAAGTCATAAAACATTTTAAAATTATTTTTTGTTTAATTGTTTTTTATTATAAACAATGACCTGTCAGCAATAAGGTTATCTTATTTTCGATGAGAAAAAGTATCGAGGGAAGTTTTGAGTTGAACAAACTTCCAGTGAGAAAGTTGTTCTATACTATTTAACGAAGTTTTTCTGAAAATTTCAAATAAATTTGTTTAAAAATAACAAAGTTATTTAATTTTTAAAAATTCCCTGCCGCGTCACGCATACGCCACAAGCGACAGCGCAATGTGGTGGCAATCTACTAGCGACAGCTATATGTTGTTAATTTATTTTAACAATTTTTTTTATGTAAAGATGGTTATTTTATCCCCTCCTAAAAATTATGTATTATTATTAATAATATAATGAATTAAATGTTTAAAATACGATTAGAAAACATTAATTTTAAAGTAATTTTAAAAATAAAAACCTTTATGTTTTTTCTAAACATTTTTACAACATTTTTAATCTTTGTCAATAATATTAACAACATTCTAATTATTAGATTAAACATGAAATAACCATGTTTACATAAAAAAAATTGTTAAAATAAATTAACAACATATAGCTGTCGCTAGTAGATTGCCACCACATTGCGCTGTCGCTTGTGGCGTATGCGTGACGCGGGAGGGACTTTTTAAAAATTAAATAACTTTGTTATTTTTAAACAAATTTATTTGCAATTTTCAGAAAAACTTTGTTGAATAATATAGAACAACTTTCTCACTGGAAGTTTGTTCAACTCAAAACTTCCCTCGATAATTTTTCTCATCGAAAATAAGATAACCTTATTGCTGACAGGTCATTGTTTATAATAATGTTTATAATAATGTACATAAAATTCCGAGCAAATTCATTAACATTTTGTATGCAAAAAGACCGTTTGCGTTTTGAAACTTAATTAAATTTCTAAACACAAATTTTTTGGTTTTTATTTTTTAATATGAGAAATATTAGCTCTACAAAAAAAATTCATTAAGGAAAAAGATGTATTTTTTTGTTATCTAAAAGATGCCGTTCTTTAAAAACCAAAATTTTGAGTTTTCATTTTTCTCACTTTTGACCTGACTGACTGGCTTCTCAGCATTTCAGCCGAGCGTAAATCGAGTTATTTGATTGACCTCCTCAATTCTTGTCAAAAATTGTATTCCTGGTATGAAAACAAATCGATTCGTGTATATAAAGTATATATTTTATCAATATTTATAAAATTAATCGATATTTTTATTTTTAACAACAACAAAAATTCTCCAAAATGCAGGGTTGTCTGTAATTCTTAAAATTATTATTGCAAAATTTTTTTTAGGTCGTGAAAAATTTCATACAATATCTTTAAGAGTGGGAAGAAGAAGCAAAGGCGAAGAATTATAAATTTTTAACAGATAGTTGTTGCTATGGATTGAAAATTTCCTTAAAGGCAACGTTGGAAATTTGTAAATTTTTAACTGAAAAATGTAATTTTTCATACTTGATGACGGGACGTCTCAATCAAGATTGTGTGGAGGTATTTTATTTAATACATTAATATGTTCCCCAAGCAGCACGTAATATTACTGTAATATTAACGAGTAATTAATATTACTCGTCCATTAGGTGGACATTTTAATATGACTGTAATATTACGTGGTATTTGGGTACTTCATAACATTCGCAAATAAATTATTCTGCAAATCAAACTACTTTTAGAGGTTTTTTGGGATGATGAGGGAATGTTGCGGAGCTAATGACCATCCGGACTCCATCCTTTTTATACAAATGTATAAACTTGTCTCTACTTACTCCCTTGTAAAACCTCCGAAAGGATGTAATGTAGAAGGCGGCGAAATTCTCGAGTCATTAATTAACTTAAAAGATATTTCAGACACAAACGTTAAACAAGAAAAGTTTGAAAAGCTTATTGATAGTCTCGTGGAAAAGGGATCACAAATATGCATTTTAAATGATACCACGAGAATTTTAAAAAATCATGACTATTCCGAAGCTTCTGATTATTCTGTCACTTACATTTCAGGATATATGATTTTCTTTTTTTTTTCTTTTAAAATCTAAAGGATTTTTAAAACATCCATCTGTGCAGTTATACAGTTTGATATCTAAGATCGAAAATTCGATCATGCAAACAGTGCATGAACAAGATGTGCATGTTAATAGTTTTCTTCAAATTGCACACAATTTACAGAAATAGATTCAATTAATTTGGTTGGATGTAATGAGCATGCTCACTTGTTAACTCGAAGAATTGTTATATTTTATGTTACTATGAGAATGCTATTCATTTGTAAAGAGTATAACAAGAAAAACAACGAAACAAGTGAGATGACAAGAGAGAGGAGAAAATCATCCAAACTTGTTGAAAAATCAGCATCAATACCAAAAGGTAATACTGATTTTGCAAAAAAACTGTTGTGATAAGACAAACAAAGATGTAACTTTAAAAAAAAACGAATGTCTGTGGAAAATATTTGCCATCTTCCTGCTAAAAAAGTTATGTAGTAATATTTATTAAAAGTGACTAAAAAAATTATTTTATATATATATATATATATATATATATATATATATATATATATATATATGTGACGCGACACGAGACAAGGGACCTATCGCCGCAAAGGAGAATTTTACAGGGAGAGCGTTTAAAGCGACGCCATGCGCAGAAAACCCGTGTATTTACGCTTACATGCTTAACTTTCGGGCTTTATATTATTAACACTATTTAAGTTTTTCAACTTTTGATTTTTTCACGTGAAAGAGCAAAGAATAATCTGTCGAATAGCACCATAATCTCAAAATCGATTTTTTTAACGATAGGTCCCTTTTCTCGTGTCGCGTCACATATATATAAATGTAAATTTACATTACAGCGGGTTTCCAAAGATTTTTGTCAAGCGTTAAAAAATGTGATTTTAATTTTAAGAGTTACATAACATATGTTATTTTAATGTTAACAATTATAAAGTTTTATTTCCTGCATAAAAATTACAAAATATGTGCTTTTACTTTCAAAAATTAAGAAAATTTCTGTTTATGTATGGCACTGTTAAATGACTAACGAATATAAAATAGGTATTTTTATATTTATGAGTTTTATTACATACCCACCATACTGTTTACATTATGACATGACTTTAACAAAGTTATTTAAAAAAATACAATTTTTCAAAGTAAAAATTTATTTAATTTTTTAATATAGGAGACAATGCTCTAGTACCATTTTTCTCAAGTGAGGCGCTGTTGTTCCATCTGGTGTACAGATCGAGATCTCTGACCCCCCAAATAGGTACCACTTTGTACCTATGCGTGAGGTCTCCTTATTCTATTTCGTGGATGTAATCATATCAACGGCTGTATTAGTAGGTTAACCTCAAAACTGTCATAATAGAAGCTTTGTCACGAACGCATTGGACGTACTGAGCCAGTAAAATGCCGGAGTTCCTAATAGTACAAGTTACACGGAAGATTAATACTGTCAAACAGTATTATATTAGTAGTGAATCGGACGTTAACTTCGCTGTTTACGAAAATTTCTGCCTGGGAATCTTGTTTCTATCCCAGGCTATCCCTTTTTTATTCCCCTCAATCTATTTCTATCTTCCCTTTTTATTCAATCTCTTTTAATAACCCTTACTTTATCGCCTTTTATCCTCTTACTATTCACTTCTTTCCCTTTCTATCCCTATTTAAATCTCAGTCCATACTTGTCTCCTTTTATTCCTTCGGTTCTATCAAAGTCTATCTCTTTTCTATTAAATTAAAAAAAATTCGATTTTTTCTTTATTTCTTAATCTTTTTCAATAACCTTCATTATATCCCATTGAATCCTTTTTCAATCCCCAAAGATAACTTTTTATACTCTTTTCAATGTCACTTCATACTTATCCAGTTTTATTCTCCCTGCAGGAGGTCAAGGGATAGGAATCCTATCTCCTTGAATATTTGTTTATCTCTGAGATGGAAAGAGATAAAGTTTATCTCTCTTAATCTATCCCCATTTTTATTAATACTATCGCTTTCTATCTTCTCTTCTTCTCAATCTTTTTCAATAACATTTTCCTTATCTTCTTCAATTCTTTTCCTATCAACTTTCTTCCCTTTCTGTCGCTGCTTTAATCTATTTAATCTTTAAACTTTAATTAAATAAAAAACTTTAATCCAAGAACACACTGATCCCTGCTTATGACCTTCCTTTATCCCAGGCTTTTCCTTTTTTAATCCTTTCAATCTCTTTTTATTTCATACTTTTTCTCAATCTCTTCTAATAACCCTTATTTCATCCTTCTACCATTTACTTCATTCTCTTTCTTTCCTCATTTGAATCTTATTAGTATTTACTTTTTTTCTTATCTTTATAAATCACATTTATTTTATACCGTTCTATCCTTTTCATCCTTGTACTTTTCTCTTCTTATCTACATTTTAATCTTAGTACACACTCATCACAATTTACACCTTGAGTTTAATCTTAGTCTATCACCTCTCGATTCGATTCAATCTCTTTCCATCATCTACTTTTGCTCAATCTCTTTTAATAACCTTTACTTTATCTCTATTAAATCTTTTACTATTCACTTTCTTTTCTTTTTATCCTAACTTTATTCTAATGACATACTTTTTTCTTTTTATCCCCTCAATTCTATATCAGTCTACACTGAGAAAAATAGAGTTTGAAAAACTGGGAGTCAATATTGAAAAAACTGGACTCAGTCCAGTAAAAGTAGGTGCATTAATTCATTTCCATCAAGCATCTTAGGATGTTGCGTATAGTGGATAGAGGGTCTTAGTTCCAAATGTCACTGTAAAGAGCATTGAAACACAGGGGAAGATTATAAGGCGCGCTGCAGTGTGCATAGTAGAGAAACTGGACTCAGTCCCCTACTTCGAAGTTTTCACAATAAGGGAACGCAGGCGCGGAACCTGTCAAAATAAATGGCCGACGCGACGCGAAACGAGTGTTTCCTTTTATTCACTTCGTCAATTTTATATAAAAAAAAAAAACAATAACCAATCATTAAAAAAAAAGAAAAATATGTTAAATGCGCTCTTTATATATTCATATTCATTAATTCACAAGTTTTATTCTTCCCACATCTTCATACTTACAATTAACAACTAACTGCATCGGAAAATCTTACAATCATACGGGATTGAACACCTACCTAACCATACAACTAAATATACGCATAATTATAAATCGCACGCTTTTACATTAAGCCTCTCGGCTACGCAATCGATGGGGGAAATTTCCTATTTAAGAAACATCCCTTACCAATGAAATAAATTAGATGATGCGTGGATTTTACTTTGTAATTAATGTAAGTATGGATGTCAACAATACTCATAATATTGAATTAATAATATTGTCAACTAGTTTAAATTTGATACGCGGTTATTAGAATTTAATAATAAATAAATAAAAAACATTAATTTTTTCCTAACCTTTTTCAAGTTTGACACTCCTCATGGTAAATTTGATTATTATTTTTTTCCGTGTACAAAATAGTACATTGACGTTGAATGAAATGTATAATTAATTATTCTCACAGCAATATTTAATAATTTAATGAACTTAACTGCACTGCATAATAGTTGAGAGTAGTAATAGTAAGTGAAACGGTAAGATAAGTGAACGACCATTAGTGTGAGAGAGAGAGAATAACTTGTGGTTTTCGAGTAGGTATCTACTTTATGTGCACGGCATTCATTTTTCGAAAGAACTGGACTGAGTACTATTTGTTCAATATTCGCTTCTATTATTGACTTGTGTTTTGTACACTGCTGCGTTCTTTTAACAATTACATGAGAAAGCAATTTCTCATTCCAATTTTTTATACTCTTATTCCCTCTTAGACTATATAAACAATCTTGTTTAAGCTGATGAATGGGATAACTTGTGTTGAGTCCCAAACTGTTCATCTATGAAACTTTTAATACTATAGTGTGTACCTGTCACATATTATTCTATAAAGGAGTACTACACTGACTGCATAAATCATTTTTCCATTTTTCTCCGTGTATTTCTTTCCAATTCGATTGAAAAAGCCTTTTCTTCTTTTATCTCAATAATTTTGTTATTCTAATCCCAATTACATATCAGTACATACAATACTTATCACTTTTATGCCTTTAACTCAATTGCAATTGGTTGCAATAGACTGCAGTCCATTTCCTTCCTATACATTGAATTAGCTATGTGACGATTTCATGATAAATAAAGAGAAATTAAAACTTTAAAAAGGAGATCAACTGAGATATAAAGAGTGATAGAGTAAGAGATAAAAAGAGATCAATACAGTCTCAAAATTTAAAAGGTAGTTCAAGAAAAATATCTTCCAAGCTAGCGTGGCTGAGTGAAATGTGTATTCGACTTGCGTCCCTAAGGTTCAGGGTTCGAGCCCTCCTGCGTGCGAGATTTTTCAAATTTGGTTTTAAGTGTTATGTGTACAATGTTGGTTAATAATGTGAAATGAAATATAGATTTAAACAATAAATAATAATTTCATAACAAATAAATAAATAACTTGAATAGTTAAGAATAGGTTATAGATAGAAGTACGAAAACTCTAAAAATATTCTTTTTAAATAATGAATGAATTCAATTGAAATGGGGATCATTATATGTAAAGCTAATCTCAGATGGCAGCACCATAGCAAGATTTGTCTAGCGCTTAATTTTTGATTTCGCGAAAAGTCATATTTGTTTTACAAACAAATGGGCGAAGTAAATAAATACTTTTTTTGGAATTGTGTAAAGTTAAAAATTGAATTACTTGGGTGAGGAATTTGTGTCACAGGAAAAAAGACGGTTTTGCAAGTCACAGTATCGTAAAAGTATAGATAAAACAAATTGAGGTTATGTTGCCTGTTATTAAAAATATTGTAAACACATTTTAATTTTGAATCTCCCAACATCTTTAAATAGTTTTCTGTACTTTATTATAACCAATATTTCTGATCTAATGATTTTATTCTTCATTCACATGAACAAAAACCATTTATATTGTTTAATTAATATTATGCAACAAATTACATTTAAAATTTTGCGCCATAAAATCTTATAGTAGTGCTGCACTCTACTGGTCAAGTTTGGCTGTGAGGATCCCCATTGTAATACTTCATGAAGTCTTTAATATTGTTAATAATATTAACATAAATAGAGGAATAAAAAGAGATAAAAGTACATAGGTATAAAAAGAGATAGATAGGGGATTATCTATATTAATAAAATCAGACTTTTGTCTGTACATTGCACGAAATTAATTTTTTCTAGCATAATTTACTTATTTGAACAACGGAGAATCCAAAAATGGTAATAGAAAATTTCCTGTGTGTATGTATGTATGTATGTGTGTATGTATGTATGTATGTATGTATGTCCGCAAAATTTTGTTCGCGTATAACTTGAAAACGTTTTGACCGATTAAAGTAAAATTTGGCAATCTTTTAGGTATTGGTCTGACTTAAAATATTAGCTATATTTGATGAAAAAATATTGAGATGAACAAAAGTTATAAATTTTTCAAAAAATTAAAAAAAATTTTTTTTTTATTTTTGCAGATTGGCATAAATTTTTTAATTTATTAATAATATAAATGATTTTAAAGATATATAACAATAAATTGAATTAAAAAATAATATTAATATAAAAAAAATTATAAATTTTCCAAAAAATTCGAAATTTTTTTTTTAATTTTGCCAGATTGCTGTAAATTAATCAGTTATGACTTTTGTAAAATATATATAAACAATTAATTTACAGATTTTAAACTTATTTGTTAGAATGGGAGGTATTCAATTTTTTCAGAAAATTAAAAAAATGGAAAATTTCCAAATTTTATATTTTTTAATGTATATCTTTTAAACTTTTTGTAATTAAATATTGCATGTTATTTAGTCATATTTTAGCATAACTTTGAAAAAAAACTGTCCTATAACTATAAGATGAAAGTATGTATAAAAATGTTTTTAATCAAAAAATTGAAAAATTATAATTGAGAGTAATTGTACTATCAAGATTAATTCAGTAGTATTTTTGGGGTCTCTGATAAACTTTTGACGTCAAAATAATGGAATTTAGATTTATTTGTTTATTTAATTAATAAAAAATTTTCAATTGCAAAAACTTCGAAAATATTAAAAATGGAGATTTTTTATGATAAAATTGATACTGCAGGAATTCAAGAATACCTGTGATACGATACTTGCATTATGATACTGGGAAAAAACTTAGATAGTAAAAAGTTATGTTATTTTAACTCTAGATTTAACTTTTAGGGATGTTTTGAGCATTGTAAAGGCAAAAGTTAAACAGGGTGTCTATTATTACTTTTGTTTAACAAACTATCCGGTTTTCCCAGCTTTGTCCAAATTTTTACAGGTGTATCTTTTCTCATCAAATATAAATCTTGATAAGTATTAACAATAAATAAAACTACAAATGGCTACAAAAATTCACTTATTTTATGAAAATACTCTTCGACGGGTTTTTGTTTTTACTAACACTTTTAACAGGGGTTCTACCAACTGGAAAAACGGAAAATATGCAGGAATTTAATTTAATTGGGAAAAACTGTGAATTCAGCCTGCAATATAGGTCTTATTTTAGATTTTAGCAAAAACTGGTGAAAATTTTCGATTAACTTATAATACAATAATTAAATTTCTACAAATAATTGACAAACATTGTTCTCTGCATTTTAATTAATTAAAAACAAATTATTTGATGATAAAAAGTCAATCACTGATTTAAAATATGTAGTTATATTTTTCTAATGAAATAGTTAATGGTAGCTAATTATTATTTTTTCCTGTCAAATTAAATTCCCCTCTATTTTCCATTTTTCGAGACTGGTAGACACACTATTGAATGTATTTGTAGAAACTAAAACCTGTCGAAGACGGGTATGACAGCTAGTAGGGAATAAAAAGAGATAGAAATTTGGAGATAAAAAGGTATAATATTTCGGGTATGCAAAGTGGCTATTTCAAAGGGATAGAAAAAACTTTATCTCTTTCTATCCCCAAAATTCTATCTCTTTCTATCTTTTTACTTCCAGTAGGGAATTAATACTTTTTTTCATCGATTTAAAAATAGTGTTCAAAATTGCAGGTTGACTCACTTTACGGTTTGCAGGTCCAAAATGCGAATCCGCAATGATAATTTAGAGTAAATTTACACGATTTCCGAAATTTAATTTTTTTCACATATTTTGCTTTTCATTCGATTTTCAAATGAAAAAAAAAATTTATTTTTCAAAAATATTTTTTGTTTAAAAAAAATTTTATTTATTAATAAATTATTTAAAAAAATTTTATTTAAATTATTATGTTCAGAAACATTAAATGTAAGTGAAATTTAATAAATTTATTGGAGTTGTTACATATTATCAATTTTTCAAGGTGGGTCAACCTGCAAGCCTAATAAATTTCGGAACGTTAATTTTACATCATTTTTAAAAATTGATGTAAAAATTTTATTGTTTGCCAATTTAAATTATCTATGGGTAAAATTTGTAGCTTCTTAGGTCCTCTTTCCGATGGTATGTTCATATAAATTATTATTATTTTTTAATGAGTTATGAGCAAAAAAGCTTATAGGTATGGCAACCTGCAAGCCTTTCCCCTACTGAAAATACTAAATTTAAAAAAATTAAAAGCTAATATTAACTAATTCTTCATGCCAAGAATAAGATTTTACTCTGTAGTTGAGCAATTCCATGGTAATGCTCGTTTGTTTAATGTATTAGCTTGAAATGTGACCCACAGCATTGAAAAATTTTATTTATTTCTCGGAAAGTTATGCAGATCCCATTTTGAAACTCACAGAGCACTTAGAGGTAAGGGATCGTCCATATATTACGTTACACATTTTGGGGGGAGGGGGGGGTCAAGCTATTTGTTACGATAAGCAAAAAAAAATGGCGCTCATAGGTATGTTTTCGTTGCCTGCACTAAGTGTAAATTTTACACCACCTCAAGAGTAGGTGCAGAAAGTGTAGCGAAATGTATGGAAAAATTATGTCACATCCGGCAAAGAGAACAGCATAGTGGAGGTTAGGTGTTAAAGTGTAAGAAGTGCAGGCAACGAGAACATACCTACTTAATGTATGTTACAGTGTGTTACATGGGGGGAGGGGGGGTCAAAATTTTCGGGCAGTGTCCGAGATAGTCCCGTGAGAGGAAGCAGCTTATCCCCACCATGCGGCACACCAAGTCGAAACTGAGTCCCGAGCAACCCTCACAGCGGGGGTATATGACTTTTTCTATAAAAATATAAATTTGTTAAATAGTAACAGTTTTAATTTTTCATTGACATATTTAAATTCCTTACTTTCTCACGATTTCATACATATGTTGTTTACCAAAAAAAGTTAAAATTAAAAAATTAAGTTAAATGGTATATGCTTCAAATAATGCAATTATTGGGTCAAATAGCATTAAATTGATTTAGATAAAACCTAAGTGATACAGTAAATATTTATTTGATAATAGGTAAGGTTTTTGGTAGAGTTAACTTCATTCTATGTATCTGAAAAAAATGACAAATTTTTTTAATTTTAACTTTTTTTTGATAAACAACATATGTATGAAATCGTGAGAAAGTAAGGAATTTAAATATGTCAATGAAAAATTAAAAATGTTACTATTTAACAAATTTATATTTCTATAGAAAAGTCATTAACAGTTTTCCTTAATGAGGGTTTGAGGGTCCGAGCGCCCCCGCTGTGAGGGTTGCTCGGACGGCCCCTAAGTAAAAAAAAAAAAAAGAAAAAAAATTAACCAAAATAAAAGTGGAGTTTTTTCGAAATTTTGGATTTGTAACTGTATAGTGCAGGCGCTGGGGGAAGTTGAGTATGCAAAACCCGAGGACCAAGATTTTTTGATTGATTCATACAGATGAAGTCCTACCATATATGAAAACCCATGTTGCCGGAAAAAATTGTGGTAACTTTGGCCGCCATATTGATTTTAAGGGTGAAATTTGTTTTTCAATATATTGCAGTAAATAACAATTGGACAAAATTTTTGTAGAAACATTTTTTGTAGATATTAATAATATCTATAACTTTCATTAAAAACTTTTTTTCCTATTTGTAACAATACAAAAGTTATAAACAAAAGAATTATTAAAATTAAGGGATGCAAATTTTGAAAATTAATTTACTTTTAATTTTACATTTTACAAAAAAAACTCATCAGAGACAATTTAAAGGAAATTTTCTAACGAATAATTTGAGTGGTCACAATAAAAGATTGCGTTAAATTTATTGACCTTGGATGACGGCAAAGACGGCGGAGTATGGCCAATCCTGGCTTTCAAGATCCACGCGTAAGACGAAATTGTCGCTGTAATGAAATGGAAAACCCGAGGACCAAGATTTTTTGATTGATTTATGTAGATGAAGTCCTACCATATATGAAAACCCATGTTACCGGAAAAAATTGTAGTAACTTTGGCCGCCATATTGATTTTAAGGGTGAAATTTGTTTTTCAATATATTGCAGTAAATAACAATTGGACAACATTTTTGTAGAAACATTTTTTGTAGATATTAATAATATCTATAACTTTCATTAAAAACTTTTTTTCCTATTTGTAACAACACAAAAGTTATAAACAAAAGAATTATTAAAATTAAGGGATGCAAATTTTCAAGATCCACGCGTAAGGCTAAATTGTCGCTATAATGTAATGGAAAAGTGAAATGAGTGTTGAAAAGTTTAAAGTATGATAACAATTGAATAAATAATTATTGTTTAAAACAATCTTTATAAACAATTTCATAAACAAACTTTGTAATTACTATTGGAATTTTTTTTATAAATGATGTTTTATTCTGAAACATGTCAAATAGAATACAAGTAATTCAACATTTGGAAATAACAATTTTTTTAATAAACAAATGTATATTTGAAGAAATATTTAGCGTTCTGTAGAATAAGTGGAAATTGCATTATCTACATGTTATTATTTAAATTGTTACAATCACTGTTTACACATTTACATAGTGAAATACATACTAAGCCTGACTTTTTACAACTACAGGACATTGTTTTACAGTTAGAATAGCATTTACATGGTTTAATTAACAATTCCGGAAGAGACGGTTTCGTCATTTGTATCGGATATAAATTAGAATCCCGTAATTCATACCCGAATTGAAGAAAGTCAATTGGTTCAATTAGAGGTTGGAATGCATTTTTCCATAGATATGTTTGTGCGGAAGCTCTCAAACAATGTAAATATAAGGCATTAGATGTGCATATTATTCTAGATAAATTTAAACCAAAACCAATATTTTGAGAAATTAGTTTGTGTCGAATTTCATCAGCTGTTATTTCTTTTTGTGAATATAAATAAGTGCATACTTTCTCTACGTTTGAAAATTTTTCAAAATCTAGAAATTCATCCCCAAAATTTAAAAGTCTTGCCTGAATAAAGTCTAATGTTGCAGATTTTAAGCAATTTTTCTTATTACCCAGTCGACTAGTAGTGTCACAACCAGTTAAAGAATGTAAAGCTGGTAAAATTTTGGAAACGTTATCACCAAGGGATTCGGCTGCTAAATGACATCCTAGATAACGTTTCTTTTTCTGTGATCCTTCAAACCACAGACCTTGACAACCTATTATATAAAGCTTTTGCCAAAAATAAATTCCTAAGATAAAAACATCCGTATCGGCGCTAAGAATAATGATATGAGCATTCTGAGTGTCTGCTGCATGAAATATATGAGAAAACATTCTTGAATCTGCCTCTAAGTGATTTGATTTTAATGCAAAAATTTCGGAAATAGAATTACTTTGCAACTTATAACATTTAGTCGGGTCGTCAAACCCACCGGAAATGTACAATTCACGATTTTCCTGAATTTTTACTTCCTTTAAAGCATACTTACATAGAAATTTAACTAACTGCAATTTATTTTCAGAACTTGCAAAAAAAGATTTTGTATCAACTGGAATTTTCGTAGAATTATTTAAAATAATCATTTTCTTTACATGTTGTCCCTTGCTTCGTAATTCTGATTCCAAAAATTTTATTGATAAATTATCGTACCTATCGAACACAACATCAATTCTGTTAACATCAGGTGAGTGCAATAAAAGGATTGTTGAGAAATATGCTTGAGCGAAATCACCAAATGAAATGAATTTTTTTAACTGAATTTTATGAACTAGTGACATACCATCGACTATATAGATCTTTGACGAATTTAAAGACGAAATGTTTGACAACGATTCTATTGCACAGTTATGATTGTTTTCTATCTCTAGAGCAAGTGTCGCTTTTGGAGATTTCCTATATAATCCATCTTCTGTGAACAAATACTTACAATAATCTAAAATTTCATACGACGATAGAATTTTCCTGTCAAATCCTCGCTGTGATGCTAACATAAATGATTGTTGAACGTTCGTAATGTCCTTAGAGTCAGTCAGTTTTTTATTGTCAGTAGTTGCAGCTTTTTGTTTTGAATTATAAGTGAAATTGTGGAATGGAACTCTTTTTAAAGGGTCAAACACACTTTTCGTTTTAAACTGAAATCTTTCACTCTCGAATTGCTTAATTAGGGATTCTCCATCTTCTTTCAAAGACAACAAGCATTTCGTTGATTCCTCTGCAATGGCTCCAGTGTAAATATTGTGAAGGCCGCACTCTTCAGTGGTCTGTAAATAAATGAATGAATAAATAAATAAATAAATATATTCCTATTTTGAAATATAATAAAAAGATAATATATTACCTGAAATATATTGCATTCTTTCAGGCACGTGATTAAATTTTTAATATCCATTTCATCTTTATCCATTCTTGATTGCGACCATTCACTGTGGAAATTGGAATGAATGTCACCTGCTGCATCAGATTGCATGCCAAGATATGACAATAAGGCGGAGTGAATTGAGTTTTTTACTGGATATAAAAGCAGCCATCGTTGCATTGCATCTTTGCTTTGGGTGATACCAATTAAACCCCCAGATACTGCTGATGATCGATTTTGGGTTTGTTCCAGTGCTAAGTCGCATCCTACAGCATTAAATTTTCCATCTCCTCGTTTGACGGACATCATACCTCTTTTCAATTCATATACCATTTCCGTCGGCAGTTTCATCATGTCTTGCAAATATAATGTTACTCCACGAACATAATTTGTATGGTTCATTGAAAAAAGAAACGGCAACATTTCTCTTGTACTTTGTAGATGTAAGTCAAAGTCCCCGAGTCTATCTGCAGCAATAGAATTTAAAAGAATTTCAACCATTTGACAGTAGTTGTTTAAATAGCAGAATGTTTCATTTTCGATGCTCTTTCTGTTCAAAAAATCCAAAAACTTTAAGAAGAAATTCTCTATTGTCCTTTCAAATTTGGTATATTTATCAATTACACTTGAGTGGTCTTTATCAACAGTGCGTTCCCTTATTTCCTGAAGACACATATTTAAATATTTTAACTCATCTTCTGAAAAGCCTGATTTATCAATAAATTCAAAAAATTGAAAACTTCTTAGAGATTCATAAATGAGCTTGTGAGCTCTGATCCCCCTATTGTATTGGGTACCACTTAAAATTGTTGATAAGGTATTGGTACCATAGATATTTGCTTCGATAAGAATATTATCAAGACCACTTCCTTCGATAAATTGGCCTGAAAAATTAAAATAACTGTTAAAGTATTGGTACTATATATGATTATTTCATTTAAAAAAAATTTAGTCGATTTAATTAATCTGTTAGGTATTTACATATTAGACAATTAAATTTTTAATTGAACCAAAAAAATTTTATTTGCATCAATTAATTTATTTAATCAAAATTTATTCAATCAAATAAAATTTTGTTTTCATTGTTCAATAAGAATACAGTAAAACCTTGTTAACACGAAATTCTCTATACCACGAACCAAAAATTTTCCACGGCATAATTACATTGGCTAGTATAGTATAGTTCCCTCATTAACTCCCCGTACCGATTCGTGTTAACGAGGTTTTACTGTATTATTAAACATATAGTTTCTACGATATACTAACCTAGACATCGTAAGAAATTTTTCTGCAAATGAAAAGTTCCAATCCTTAATGTGAGACCTTGAAATTCATTACTTCTTAATTGTATATCTTTAGCAATAAGATATATAGCCATATCGCACGATAGAACAGCTGCGGATTTTTCCAAAGAAAGATACATCTTGACAAAGTTTGTCATGGCGGTGTACACAACATCTTTGGAAGTAGGAGGATGCGGAATCACAGGACAAAATCCAACAGTAGATATAGGTAAATATTGAGTTGTTAAAAGTTGTTGAAAAGAAGTCCATCCTGGTATTGCATTGACTGATGGCCTGAAAAAGTCGTTTTCCAATGCATAGTACTGCAATCTGCATAAAATCCATAAGAAATTGATTTTTTGAATATTGTTCTGGCTGCAAGGTAATAGACAACTGCTTTCTACATAATTTAACACTGATAGATTTTCAATTGGTTTGTAATAAAGAACGTCTTGACAATTCAAACTTTTAAAATTCAGATTGACCTGTTTATCTGTAGGCTTTGTTGTTACCAAAGGGATGTTATTTTCTTCAAAACTTTCTTCTTGGTATATGACCATGGCAGTCACATGTGTAGAACCTTGTCCACTCAATGTTTCTTCATTAAAGTCATTATTGTCTATTGCCCCATGAAGAAACAACGATGGATCTTTTAGTATGTTTTTGGGTATTAGAATTTGTTGCTTATTATCTTCGCTCAAAATTGAACTAGTTAATTCAAAATCAATATTTTTTAATGATTTGTAACTAATACAATGGCCTAACTTGTTTAGCACAGTTATTAAATGTTTTGACCTACTGAGATGGTGGATAGATTGAGCAACAGCTATGTGTTTGGGTGTCTGCTTATCAGTTACAGTAAAAAAAATATCTGAAAATACTGAATAGGCTCTTCGATAAGTGCTCTCTCCTAATGTCTGGTTTTTTGAACTGAACAATGCTTGTAAAAATATTTTCCAAATCGATGGTAATTTTTCTTCCGCAAACAACTTTTCAAGCAAAACTTCATCACATAAATAATCATCTGGAATAAGCGTAGTTTTCAACAATTCTTTCCTAAGTTCTTTTGCACATGTAACAATATGATTTTCTGAATTAAGTTCACGAACACGTTCAACCACTTCTACTAATGGGACATTAGACATAAACAAAGTAGAAGATTTTGATTTATCAGACGGATATGAGAACAAAACTTTGTCTCCATATTTATTAATGAAAAGTGATTTAACGTCTCGATTTTCAATTGTCGCATTTTCAATTTCAGTGAGTTCAGATAGCCGTATAGCCAAATAAGATAATTCAAATGAAGTTGTTGAAAACTGGTCTTTCATTTCATCGATTAGCTTGTCAAAAGCACAATTTAAAATATCTTCAGGTACTTTCGTTGACGGTCGACCTTCCTTGTTGCTTGAAGATTTTGGTATTCTGATATATTCTTTATAACAATTTTTGTGGTACTTAACTTTTCTAGCAAATAAGTCCTCAGGTGTCGAACAAGAGCTGATTTCCAAAAAAATGTGATCCTTCTTTTTGAGTGCAATGTCAAATATCTTCTTTGCCGAAGCAATTTCCGAGCATAAAATAAGTCTCTTATCTTTATTTTTTGTAACACAATTACATATAAAACAATTCACTTTTTCTTCATTTTCACCAGAAACTATAAAAGGTTCATTATTGTTAATCACCACATTTAAGTCAACATGAGAAGTACTGTCAGATTGTTCGTTGTACAAAAATATTTCGCGACGTCGTATTTTCTCTTCACTAACATACGTAGCCATGCAATTTCTGTGCCACGAAAAACACTGTGTTGTAGAATATGGATTGTAAAATTTAAGAAATTTCTCGTTGATCTCATCTTTTCGTCTATTTCCTGCATTTTTTATGGTAGTAAAAGACTCTTTTCTTGGTTCCTTCACTAAGTTAACTGTTGAATCGCAAAACAAACACACAATTTCACTAGGCTTTTTTCTTTTTAAAGTAGTAATTTGTAACGACATATTTCACACTAAAATTTAATATCGAAAAAAAACATATTACCACGGGAAACAGTTTTTCTATAAATGAAAATAATCACGCAGCAAGGAAAAACTCCAAACGAACGTTCCGATGCAGACGGTACTGCATTAGGTACTGATTCTGATAAATGTGCAATTGTGCATAGATACTTCAGTTAAAAGTTTTGTAATTAGAAAATCATTAAGAAAATTTAATGACTGGCGCCAGAGAATCATTAGTTGTCGCAAAAGATAAAATTTTCGTTTTCAGAGAATCACATGAATGAAAACAATTTATTTATGAAATATAATTAGAAAGATTTTAATTATATATTTCTGTAAAACAATGTCCTGTAGTTGTAAAAAGTCAGGCTTAGTATGTAGCACTATGTAAATGTGTAAACAGTGATTGTAACAATTTAAATAATAACATGTAAATAATGCAATTTCCACTTATTCTACAGAACGCTAAATATTTCTTCAAATATACATTTGTTTATTAAAAAAATTGTTATTTCCAAATGTTGAATTACTTGTATTCTATTTGACATGTTTCAGAATAAAATATCATTTATAAAAAAAATTCCAATAGTAATTACAAAGTTTGTTTATGAAATTGTTTATAAAGATTGTTTTAAACAATAATTATTTATTCAATTGTTATCATACTTTAAACTTTTCAACACTCATTTCACTTTTCCATTACATTATAGCGACAATTTAGCCTTACGCGTGGATCTTGAAAATTTGCATCCCTTAATTTTAATAATTCTTTTGTTTATAACTTTTGTGTTGTTACAAATAGGAAAAAAAGTTTTTAATGAAAGTTATAGATATTATTAATATCTACAAAAAATGTTTCTACAAAAATTTTGTCCAATTGTTATTTACTGCAATATATTGAAAAACAAATTTCACCCTTAAAATCAATATGGCGGCCAAAGTTACTACAATTTTTTCCGGTAACATGGGTTTTCATATATGGTAGGACTTCATCTACATAAATCAATCAAAAAATCTTGGTCCTCGGGTTTTCTATTTCATTACAGCGACAATTTCGTCTTACGCGTGGATCTTGAAAGCCAGGATTGGCCATACTCCGCCGTCTTTGCCGTCATCCAAGGTCAATAAAGTTAACGCAATCTTTTATTGTGACCACTCAAATTATTCGTTAGAAAATTTCCTTTAAATTGTCTCTGATGAGTTTTTTTTGTAAAATGTAAAATTAAAAGTAAATTAATTTTCAAAATTTGCATCCCTTAATTTTAATAATTCTTTTGTTTATAACTTTTGTATTGTTACAAATAGGAAAAAAAGTTTTTAATGAAAGTTATAGATATTATTAATATCTACAAAAAATGTTTCTACAAAAATTTTGTCCAATTGTTATTTACTGCAATATATTGAAAAACAAATTTCACCCTTAAAATCAATATGGCGGCCAAAGTTACCACAATTTTTTCCGGCAACATGGGTTTTCATATATGGTAGGACTTCATCTATATGAATCAATCAAAAAATCTTGGTCCTCGGGTTTTGCATACTCAACTTCCCCCAGCGCCTGCACTAGTAGACATATTTTCAGTAGCTTATGAGTCTGAAAATATTGAGTTTACAAAAAACTTGTCAAAGAATGAAAGTTTTAGTTTTCTTTCGACTTTTAAGAAATGTAGGGGAGAGTCTCCAGTTGTGAGACGGGTTTTATTTTTGACCCGTAAATTGTAAACGGGTAAACGAAATTGTAAATAAAATACACCGTTCGAAAGGTAACAGAAATACGCAACTTTTATTAAAAGAAAGTGTAGTGTTTCGATAAACTCAAAAAATGTTACGATACATTTTCCGAGCACATCGCTTTTTTCAAAAAAAAAAAATGTCTCCAGTTGTGAGACACTCATTAAAAATTGCTAAAATTTAATAAGTTTGACATAAAACGTTATGTTTAGTAGAAATAATTAAATATATTAATAATATATATTATTATACACTAAATAATAATATTTATTCGCCAAAATACGACTATCAAAAAAATACAATTTAATAGCTTCAACAAGAGCATTAAAATTGATTTCTTCTGAATCAATTGACTTTTTTCCACTTGACATGCCCAAAAATACTAGAAAAAAAATCAAAACAACATTTAAATAGTATGCCTGCAAAGTCGTATTTTTTATGCTGCCCAGATGGGTGTTGACACCGTCTCACAACTGGTGATATGCTGTGTCTCACACCCAGAAATTGGCGCTATTTTGAAAAAGGAAAATTAAATTATTCTCAACCGTAGATTGGAACAATGCAATATTGCATCACAAAATATAAGGAAAACACTAAAAGAAAATGCATTACATTTACCTTTTCCAATTAATTAACTTGGAAAAAAAGTACTTTGCATTTATTGAAAAAACGCTTTTTAGTCGATTATCACACACAGTGTTGGTATTTAACAAAAACAGTTTATATATCCGCTTCGGCGTACACGAAATAGTTGGCTCATATAAAAAGAAATGTTTTTATATAAACCAATCGGCTTTTTAATATTGCATGTTAAAAAAAATTGACTGTCTCACAACTGGAGGTGTCTCACAACTGGAGACTCTCCCCTAAAAAAAAAATTTTTATAAACAATAAATTAATTTTTTTTGGAGTGGGCCGACGCGTTTAATGAGTTTTACAAAATTTTCAAACGCCGCACAATGGGATTTTTTTACAATTTACTTCTCAAAAATGTCTACAGACTACAATTTTTAATCGATTTGAGTGTTTTTTGTTTTAAATAAAAGGAGAATAATTTCTCAAGATATCCCTCCATGCAAACCTAAGAATATTCAATTGTTCATCATTTTTTTTACAAACAAAAAGTTAACAAATTAATTGTGTACTTTCCTTTAAAAATGAAAGATTATTTTCTTATTTCGTTACTACACATGTCCTAAATCAGTTTCAATTAATATAATATATGACCTCCTGATAAATAGTAAATCATAAAATAATTTATCTAAACTGTTATAAACAATATTACATGTCCTAAATCAGTTTCAATTAATATAATATATGACCTCCAGATACATAGTGAATCATAAAATAATTTATCTAAACTGTTATAAACAATATTAGTTAACAAATAGTTAACTTTGGTTCTTCTCCATCAAAAAACTTTGTTTTTTCATATTTATATTGTACTTTAGGTTCATTTGATGAATTTATCTCCCTTTTGTTAAAATAATTTTTAATAGTTATAAACAATAATAGTTAACAAATAATGAACTTTGTTTCCTCTGCACCAAAAAGAATTTTTTTGTAGTTTTCATTGAAGTTTATTGGAAAGAATATATGTTAAAATAAAACAATAAACATTTTAATATAAATATATATTAATTGTATTTATTTTATTTTAATTAATTTTTTTATTTTAATTTTCAAAACCACAAGGAAAGAAAATACTCGAGAAAATAAAAAAAAACATTTATATAAATATATATTAAATTGTTTGTAATTATTAAACAAATTATTTCATATATTCACTATTTTTTTAACCCATTAACGCCCAAATGACAAAAATTTTTACTTGGACTTCAATACACGATTTAAAGTATTTTTAGACAATAAATTTTAGCAGCAATGAGATGTAGGGGGTTTTGGGAGTCGCTCTTTCAAATTCTCCCGTGTAGAAATTTAACCATGTCCCAAATCGGGGCCAGATCTTTTAATCATTGTGTAGGCCATAACATGGCATGAAACACCTTCCCAGATCGGGCCCAAATCTGGCCAGACTTGGGCCCGATCTGGGAAGGTGTTTCATGCCATGTTATGGCCTAGATATGGCAATTTCTACACGGGCTGGGGTCAAAATAGCGATTCGATCAACACAAAATCCAATATGGTGGCTAATTTGAAAAAAAACTCAAAAAAATAAGTACATTTTTTAAATATTTTTTTTCAGATCTAAAAAAATTTTTTAAACCTTTCTTAAGTATGCACGGAAAGAAATCTGCTAGATAAAATACTATTGGGCGGCCAATAGACTTATTCTATCGGACCCCCACTACTACTTTTCAGGCGAGTAGATGCCCAGGTGCGAATTTAGATTGGCCGCCAGAGTTTGAAGGTTGGCCCAAGGTTGGCCGAACTTTGGCAAGCGAAGTTTTGGTACTAGTGCCCACAGTTGGCCCGACTTTGCAAGCCAACCATTACGTGCAGAGTTTAACCAACCGTCGGGACAACTTTGGCGACAAAGGTTGGCACAACTCATCCAAACGTAGTTTAAAAGACTTTCAGTTTCGGTCGGCCGAACTCTGGGCTACGGTTGGCCCGACTGTTGCAGCTTTAATATACATTTAACGGTATGTACTCCCATATGAGCGCAGCGTAGTGGTCAGTGTATAAGTCTTCGGTGCGTTAGGTTAGGGGTTCGATCCCAGCGAGCGTTAGATATTTTCGAAAATGTATGTATGAGATTGTGTTTAATAATAATAGGTAAAGGTTATATCTGATGTTCCCGCTAATAATAACGTGTTAATTGTTTAAATAATGTAGTTTTTTAATAATTTTTTACCTTTGGCTGTTGAAGTTGGCCAAACTTTGAAAATTGTGGTTGGCCCAACTTACGCATCTAAAGTTGTGCCAACTTTGGCCTCAGTCTTTGGACCAACCATTGAAATGTATAGTTGGCACAACATATGCATTGTAAGTTGGGCCAACTTCCTTATGAGTTGTCAGGCCAACCATCGTCGCCATTAGACGGCGACCGTTATCATCTGTATGGTTGGCCCAACCTCTGGCACGAGAAGTTGGACCGACTTTGTAAAAGTTGGCCCAACTATGGGCCGACCAAAAAATCACACCTGGGTGCTATTAGTCCATCGCTGCATGGTATTATTCTACGCAGAGATGTACTAATTCCATCTACTCGGCCTGAAAAGTAGTGGTGGCGTCAGATGGCATAAGTCTATTGGCCGCCCAATGGTATAATACTAGCAGATTTCTTTCCGTGTGCTATTGGTAGGCAAAATAGTTGTACTTTCAAAATAAAAAATAGAGAAATTCTGATTTCAAGATGGCGGAATCAAAATTTTGAAGAAGTAAATGCATTATAGTCAAAAACATCAAAATTTACACCAACATTCAATAAATTTGCAAATTCGATTCAAAATGTATACTCAGGGGGTTTCGGGGTCGCTGATGACGAATTCGATGTCAGTTTTTCAAAATTCCGAATGGCAAATCCAATATGGCAGACATTTTTTTTTTTAAATTTCGATTCGCTTGACACTTGTCACTCGAGGGTTTTTGGGGTCGCTGATAACGAATCCAATGTCAGTTTTTCAATTATATATATACTACACTATTATATATACTACACTTGAAAATTTGTAAAAATAATTGATTTTAAAAAATTCGGAAATCGACATCACTATAAGGCTTCCTTTAAGAGGAAGCAAAAATTAATAACAATTTTGTTTATAAAGAAAATAATTTTTTTCCTATTTTATCATTCGTAGAATATCTTTAGACGTATTTTCTTTTTTGGTAAATTGAAAAATATTTAAAATCATCTGAATTATCGCGAGTTGAAGTGAAAAATGTTATTAAATTTGCAGTTTTCAAAAAATCAATTTTTCTTAAATATTTCAAAAACAGTTATAGATACAAAAAAATGTCATAAGAAAAAAAGATGCGCAATGAAATTTTCTATAAGGATGTGTATTTAAAATATTAAAATTCAGAAATTGAATTTTAAGTGTCTAGGGGACTTCGATTTCGGCCGAGAAAAATTTACGTGCCCTTCTACGATCCAGGTGCTCAATTTAATTTAAGTAAATCAGAATTATTTAAAAAATAAGTATTTTAAATACACTTTAATATTATTTAAATAATTTTTTGATTATCAACTGAGAAATATAAAAAAATGTACCTTAAAAATTAACCATTCTTCATTTTATTAGGATTTTGAATATTTGTAACTTCGTTGGAGAAAAACCGATTTATGTCAAATTTTTGGAGCATGTAGATTGAAGCAATATCTTCTTGCTGCTGAAATTTCGCGTTGGGTTTTGCAATAGTTTTCAAAAGAAATTGTTTAAAAAAATTTGTTTATTTTGAACTGTTAACGAAAGGTTCTGATGCCAGGGAAAACGGTAACACACAAAATATCTGAAATGGGGTTTTACTATACACTCAGAAATACAAAAGGTAAATGATAATTAGAAAGCCGATGTAACTCTTAACAGAAGGTAAAACCGGAAGCGAATATACATAGAGAAAGTAACTATTGTCCAAAAGGGAACACAAGTGACATCTGGAGTAGTTGTCCAGAAAGGTTGGATCGTAATTTAAATGTTCAATTTAGTCAACATGAAGGTTACAGACAAGTATTATAACTAACTTGAAGTTGGTTTGCTACTTGCAATAAAAGTCAAATTCAAAATAAAACGATTTTTTTAAAGTCACTTTAAAACAAACCAACTTCAAGTCAGCTATAATACTTGTCAATAACCTTCAAAACAAACACTTTTTTAAATCAATTTCTTTTGAAGACTAGTGCAAAACCCAACGCGAAATTTTAGCAGCAGGAAGATATTGTTTCAATCTACATGCTCCAAAAATTTGGCATAAATCGGTTTTTCTCTAACGAAGTTACAAACATTCAAAATCCCGATAAAATGAAGAATGGTTAATTTTTAAGGTAAATTTTTTTATATTTCTCAGTTGATAATCAAAAAAGTATTTAAATAATATTAAAGTGTATTTAAAATACTTATTATTTAAATAATTCTGATTTAAAAAAATTAAATTACTTTGCCAAAAAAATTGTTAAATATGATCGATTTTTGACATTTTATACAGAAACTTAAATAACATATTTTACAGTTTATTATAAATCATTTGATACTTTTATTAAGTTCAAAACACAAATTCAGTCTTTAAAAATTAATATCAATCGCTTTTTTTATATTTCTTAAAGAGATTACTCCTTTTTTAAATATTTAATAATGTCTGTCAATGTAACTTTTTTCATGTAGGGGAGACTGGGGTAAACCCGCTCACAGGGTAAACCCGCTCACTAGCGATTTTACGCCATGAACTCAACTTAAGATGAAGATATTGGTACTGTGAATAGTACTTGACATTCAACTTATATTAACGAACTTTCGTTTAGTTTCATAAACTCAACATAGAATCAGAGACGATCAAATGTTTTTAGAGGTGTCAGAAAAAAAACGTATTTTGGATTTTTAAGTTTTTCGATCATTATTTTTGAGTCTTAATTTATCTGGCAAATTTTTTTTGTTGCTATTGGATGTCCTTCTTCGAAGTACATATATAGTTTTGTCTTATTTTAAAAAGATTTAATTAAATTTATTCTGAAATGTTAGGAATACACTCGGGGTAAAGTCGCTCACTTAGTTTTAAATTTAAAATTTAGAATAAAATAATTTCACGTATTATATTTCAACAATAACACAATTTATGACTTATTAAAACCAAAATTGTAACTACATTTCACTTTCTCTTAATAAAATATAACACTATTTAAATCCATAGTTGTAATTCATGAAATCTATGTTCATTATTTATTAAACCAATTTGTTGTTTATAGAATTGTTTATAAAACTCATAAATTATCAATAATAATTCATACTTAAGACGGGAATAAGACGAACTTTAATATTTAAAAAATAAAACTCTTCCGTCTTGAAAAGATAAGGTGAGCGGGTTTACCCTGAAAAATTGTGATTTCGAAATTTGGTATATGTTTATTAAAAAGTTTCTCTAAGTAAAACTAAAAAATATAAATCAAAAACTCTTTTTAATTTTTTTAGTAGAAATCATAAGCTTTCAAATGATATAAATTAACTTGGATTTAGAGAATAATTTCCTAGATTTTAGCCGATCTGAAAAAAAGTGAGCGGGTTTACCCCAGTCTCCCCTACTCTCAATTTATAACATCTTTTTTTATATGAAATGTAATTATTTTTTACAAATCATTGTTCATTTCGTCATCCCAGAAGATGTAAGAAAATCTCCCTGAGTACTGAAATTTTTTATTAGGCGAAATAAAATGGTTTGACCCAAGAAACTAAAAGAAACTTTTAATCAAGATAAATGTGTTGTAAACATAACCTGTAATTCGTTTCCTTCTTAGGTCCCTTTCTTTATATCGCGTCTCATATATTAAAAAATTCAACTGATTTCAATAGAATTTAAGACAAACTAAAAAGACATCAAAAATTTCTTATGAATTCGAAAAATTTAATTTTTCCAGTACTTTTAATAAAATTTCATGATTTTTCCCTTATTTTCCTGACCTGTGACAATCCTCGTTCAGGATAAAAAAGGAATTATTAATAATAAATTATAATTCGATGAATACCCTGGTAAAAATTTCGGACTAATTCCGGATTAAATACGGACAGATTAGTACGGATTAGTCCGAAAATTGTACGAAAAAGGACCGAAAATGATCCGCGCTAGTCTGATATCAATCCGAACGAAAACCTGAATCCGAAAACACTCCAGAGTAATCCTGAATGTCTACGAATTCAGTCCGTAATTAGTCCGCAACAATCCATACTTACACGGAGAAAAATAGTGCTGAGTTTCTAGTAAAAGTTTCTATGGAATAGTAATAATTCTACTTTTATATTAAAAATTACTATTCATAGTAAAATGTACTTCGCATGAAGTAAATATTACTATTTCTGGTAGTAAAAATTACTAATAGTAATTATTACATTAGTCACTTTTAAAAATTGCTTTAAGAATTTTAATTTTTACATCGTCATTGTAAATTTTATTAAATTTTGTATTACTTTTTACATTCGATATGTAGTAAATATTACTCGTAGAAATTCTAATAATTAGTACTCGGAAAATAAAAATTACTTCTGCAAGAAACAACTTTTACTATTGCAGAGCGAACTTTTTACTCGAAAAAGTAGTAATCCGTACCACTACTACTATAGACCTGTGTGTGTGTGTGTGATGACGTCACTACTGTCATACGCACCGATCGTAGCCTGAAGTCAAAGTCATTAAGATTATAATACTACACTAAGAGACCTTTTGGACTGCAGCGGAACAACGTATGAGATAGCAGCTCCACTATGGTTTTAGAGCGCTGCGATACAATTTTGGGCGCGTGACAGTCCAAAATGTTGGTGAGAAGCTCACCGAAGTAGTGGGGATGCCGTCATAGGTTTGCAGCTAATCAACTTTTGGACTGTCACGCGCCCAAAATTGTACAGCAGCAACCCAAAAGTATAGTCCTGTAGCGTACCACTAAAATGGTCAGTAGCAGCCTATCGAAAGTCTGCTGCTGACCAAAGGTCTCTCAGTGTATATACTCCAAAGTTTTATATGTATATTAAAATGTGCAATTCTAGCTTTGTATAAAATTATTTACAACATTTATTTTTTATTTTGTACAAAATCAGAATAAGAAATCTAAGAATAATAATCTAATAATTTAATAATTAAATTAAGTAATTTTAAATTAATAATACTGTCGTTTATTATTATTATTATTTATTTTTTTTTTTTGCTTAGGGACTTTTGGAAAATCTGCCTACAGATTTCTGGATTCCGCATTTCAAGGTTATGTGGAGTTGGTAAAATGAAACAAAAGGAAATATTAAAAAAAAGATAAATAAATGTTATAATAAATTTAATTAACTGGCGACCTACTACCAGCCCGACCCACTAAAACCCGTAACCCTTCTTCTGGAGCCCTTTACCCTCCCTCGGAACTGTCGTAAGACTTTAGCCTTCGAGGGTGGCGCTCCAACTCTGTCGCTAGTGCGACTTTCTGCTTTTCTCTGCGGTTATCCTGCGTCCATAGTTAAAAAAATGATTAAAACTATTTCATAGTCTAAGCGGAATTTACAGCACAACAATAATAATAAAAAAAAATTATTTAAGAAGTGTTAAAAGTCAAAAGATAAAATCGCAAACGGATATAAAAAAGAAAAGAAAAAAAAGTAAACAGGTATATAACGTTGAAAAGACAAAACTATACAAAAACGAATAAAAAAAACAAAACAAATTAAAAAATGTAGAAGGACAAATAAATCACAAAATAAATTAATAAGAAACGAACAAACAAATTTGAAAGCTGTTTAAATTACGCTTTTTTGGCGGCCGTCGAGGTCCTTCCTCGACATAACCGAGATTATGAAGTTCTCGACTTGCCGCCAATTCTCTTCTGACTGGGTCATCAGCGATACCATGTTCTCCGGTGTAACTTGACTGTTTTCACCTTCGAACATGGCCCGCCTCTCCAAGTCCCATTTTCTGCATGAGAAGAGGGTGTGCTCCGCGTTGTCCTCAGGAAACTGGCAATATGCACACACCTCGTCCTCGCGTAATTTAAAGCGACACAGGTACGAGTTAAAACACCCGTGACCTGTAAGCGCCTGAGTCAAATAATAGGAAACCTGACCGTGCTTCCTATTTATCCAGGTGGCGACTACCGGGATAAGGCGATAAGTCCATCGACCTTTTTCCTCACTATCCCATCTTTCTTGCCATCTTTCTATGAGCCTGTGCCTCGCTTCTTCGAGTATCAGGCCCTTGCTTGGTCTTAATTCCTCATCCGAGGAACTGCTTTCTTTAGAAAAGAGAAACATTTCTTCTTTTTCCCTCGCCAAAAGATCTGCTGGCGGGACACTTGCAAGGACCTGCACAGCACTCGTAGATACCGTCTTATATGCAGAGATGATACGCGTTGTTATCTATCTCTGCGCCGACAGTATCTTTTCAGAGATGGTCACACATCTTTTACTCCTTAAGGATGGGGCCCACGCTAGTGCTGCATAGAGCATTTTAGCGTGGGCGACGCTCGCCACCAGTCTTCTTTTTTGTTCACGGGGATCGCCTACATTTGGCATTAACCGTGAAAGATTAGCCGCACATTCGATCGCCTTATTTGACGCCGTAGCCATGTGGTGGTGGAAGTTTAACCTTCTATCTAACTCCACACCAAGATATTTAATTTGCTTACTCCACTTGACCTCGAATCCGTCTATCACGATTCGTGGGAGCTCATAACCACGTCTGTCTGTGACCAGCAGTGCCTCGGTCTTTTCCAGGGCCATTTTAAGACCTCTGGTATACAGCCAGCTTTTTGCTAGTCGCAGACATTCGTTCACCAATGTCCTAAGAGCCTCCTCACTTTCAGCAGTGCACACGAACAACGCGTCGTCCGCAAAGCCGACGATCACCGCACCTTCGGGCAGATCCATTCGCAGAAAATCATCATAAGATACATTCCATACAAATGGACCCACCCTCGAGCCTTGAGGAGCCCCACGCTGCATCTCTTCCCTGAGAGTGCAGGTGTCTCCCTCTCTGTATATAACCCACCTGTCGCTAAGATAATTATTCATTATCCGCAACAAGTAGGGCGGCATGTTTTTCTTTTTCATCGACTCGATGAGATCTTTCCATCTTGCGGAATTAAACGCGTTGCGTATGTCAATTGCTACCAACGCGCAGAAGCTCTTCTTTTTTCCAGGTCCCAATTTGTTTTTTCCTGCTTTGGCTATGTTCACAACTGCCTGGGTGGCATCAACTGTGGACTTGCCTTTACGGAAACCAAATTGGTGATCGGACAGACGATTCTCTTCGGTCAAGTGGCTTTGCATTCTCTGCAGAACCATATCCTCTAAAAGTTTACCCATCGTATCTAGCAGGCATATACGCCTGTACGATGAAACCTTATCTAAAGGTTTTTCACCTTTCCTTAGGAGGACCAACCTCTGTCGCTTCCAGTCGCGGAAGAACTCTCCTCTCTCAAGGCAAAGATTGAAGCATCGAAGCAGAATCTGGGGTGAAGTGTCGATTACCAACTTTAGGATCTCGTTACTTATCCTATCGATTCCAGGCGCCTTGCCTGTTTTCAATCTTTTGCCTGCTTTTTGCAGTTCACTTAGTGTGAAGAGTTCTTCCTCTCCGACTTTGCAAGAACTCCAGTCCCGTCTAAGGTATGGTTCTGCAGGAGGAAACAAAGAACTTATTATCTTTCTGACCCAATCGGGATTGTCCAGGCCGGGGGTCTTTTGCCTCGTCACTAATTTCTTAGTCACGATTTTAAAAGCCAGACCCAATGGGTTCTTATCGACTTCCTCGATTAGGTCCTTCCAGCTACAGAGCCGCGACTTGCGGATCTCTTTTTTGAGGTTATTTTTTGCCTCCTTGAAAGCCTCTTTCAGCAAAGGATCTCCCTTAGATCGGGTGTATGTCCTTCTTGCTTTGAGGCATTCCTTTCTCAAGGAGACCAGCTTCTCTGACCACCAGTGCAAGGATTTTTTCCTTGGAAAGGCCCCTTTGCGACGTGGCATCGACGCATTGCAAGCGGTGATGATTATATTTCGCACTGCTCGCACCTCTCCATTTAGACTTTTCGGCCTCCTCACCCAACCAGAATCCTCATTTAAGATAGATTCTTCTAGGGACCGGCTGAATTTCTCCTTGTCGAGTTTCTTAATGTTCCACGAGAAGATTTTGCGACTAGGAGCTTCCTGTCTTTTTCCTCCTCGTGTGTCTTCCAATGAGACTGAGAACTCAATGTACTGGTGGTCACTTGCTATATATTCCTCAGAGACCCGCCAGTCGCTTATGCGGCTAAATTTATTAGACGATGCGATCGTTAGATCTATAATCGATCCGATCGCACCTCGTCTAAATGTCCAGGTTTTTCCTCAGTTTACAACTAATAAATCGTTCTTGGAGATTATTTCTCCAATCAGAATTCCTCTCTTGTCGAGCCTCGTCTCACCCCACTCTGGCGATTTTGCATTAAAATCGCCAGTGATGATGACATCCAGCTTGGATTCTATGAGGCTCGATTCTAGGTCTTCTATATTGGCTTCGAAGGTGGTCAGTGGGTCGTTGGGTGAGAAGTAGCAGCTATACATACGTATATTAGCCACCTCTATCCACACAAACCCGCTGCTTGTCTCCAAGAACTTGTTAACCCGCAATTCTGGGTTGCACAGCTTGATGGCGGCTCTCTTCGCCTTATCCTGATACCAAGGTGCGAGGTCGCTTCCTTGATACTGCTCACTGCAGAACAGGATATCGACCTCATTTTCCCTAACTGTTTGCATCAGGAGCACCTGTGCATCCTTACTTGTATGCAGGTTGACTTGAAGGAGCTTTAGGGATTTGCCCTTTTAAGTTTCTCCAGTTCCTCCTTGTAAACCGGGCAGGAAATTCTTCCAGGGATATGGTTGACTTCCGTTTTTCCCAAATCTGTACACGTAATGCACTTTGGCTTGTCGCTAGTACAACTCTTGGCGAAATGTGTTCGCCGCATCTCCGACAGTTTTGTTTTTGTTTTGACAGTTTTGTTCTGTCGGGGCCCTTGCAAATTCGGGTCACGTGTCCATAGGCTAGGCACTTTTGACATCTTGTCACTTCTAAGTGCGTTCGGATAGATGCGTTTATCCAACCAATACGCACTTTGCCCAGCTTAAGCAGACTCTCGCTGTCCGTTTCACTCAAGCAAGTCACAGCTAATTCGGGCTTTTGCAACTTCTCCTTTAAGACGGTTAAAACGTCCGCCTCTTAAGTTGTTTCGTCGAGTTCCCGAATTTCGAGGGTCTTTTTACTGACAAAAGCCGTAACCTCGGCCTTGTCCTGAAGGACGGAGGTAAGATTCTCAGCGAACTTTGAAGTTTCACCCCCCTTTTTGACAACAACAAGAACCTTCTTTTTAAGAGTTCTCTTAATTTTTACAATCTCGGTGCCAGTTTCCTCTGGCTTTACCGAAGTTGTTGCCAGTTTTATAAGATCATAGTAGGTCTCTGGATTCCGGGCCGAAATTTTTATTGCCTCCGTGGTTCTAAAACATTATTTTCGAATCTGCTAAGTCCCTTATCCTCGGAATTTTTGCTTTGGCTCCCTCCAAAATCCTTGGAGCCGTCAAATTGATTTATGACTAATAAGGGAATGTAATTTATTTAACTTGTACAAGATTGAATTTATTATTTAAAACAATCGTCATAAAATTGGCGCCCAACGTGGGGCACATTTGTTGGGAAATTTCTGAGACACGAAAAATAAATATATTTGTGATTTTGACTTGTTGAATTTTTGATGTGAATATTTTTCTCTATTGACATATTATTTATTTCCTGTAATAATTAATAATACCCGATATGAAAATTATTTATTGTGATATATATTAGTGTATTTGACTTTGGGAGAGGAGGAGATAATTGTGTAAAATAGAAAATTTTTACACTTGAGAATTTTTGTTGACGGCATGGCGAGAGACGCCATAACCTCAATTTAGACATTTTTTTAGAAGTTGAATATTTCGTGTAATACCTGGACGATTTCAATAATTTTAATTTTGTTAGAATCAGTGAATTTTTCTTGATTTTTCGCGAGTGATAAATAATTTTTGTCATTATTATTTAAATAATTAGCCAACACGTGCTTGGTGTTGAATAAAATTATAATAGTCACGTGACATATAGCGCATGCGCGTAGTGATAATTTTTTTTGTATCATTTTTCAAATTCAGTTTCGTTCATAGAAATTGGCGGTCAGTGGAAAATTTCGACTAGGGAATCTATTGCGCATGACAGAAATTAGTCACGTAGGCTCAAAAATATCACTCATGCGGAAATTGACAAGAGAAATTTGACTTGGGAAAAGAGATGAAAATTTCTGCCGTAAAATAGTGAAAATTTAAAAAGGACCAGGGCCGTATTAAATGGGAGACGTGCCCCCTTTTTGTTAATAATTAACAAATTTTCAAAATTTTTATCCTTTTTAAGTTTGAATAAGAATAAAATTAATTAAATAAATTATTGAATAGTATCAGGACCGTATATAGTGTATGTGAGGCCCTAAAAATAAATTTTTATTTTTAATGGTTGAAAATTTTTCAGAATTAAATTGAAATTAATTTATTTTGACTCTTGATTAAGCGTGAAAATTCAAAATTATCCTAAGTTAATACTGACTAGTGTAATAAAATTTTTTTTTGACAATTGAAATGGCTCACGCAATAGAGAAGATGATAGATTATAAAGAAAGAATGGCAATACTTTTAGATAGTCCCGAGATGAGAGATATCTGGACATCTATTATTGCTATGCCGGTAGGACAAATAGTAACGATGTTACTTGCAAAACAATTATCGATTGCAGGAACATTAGAAGTTCTCAGAGAAAGATTGTTTCGAATTGAATTAAGAACAATTTTTACGGATGAATTAGACATTCCTTTTTGCCAAGAATATGACTGTGGGAATTCAAGTAAAATTTTTCTTCTTGAAGCATATACACCACCCAAAAAGGAAGAAATTCCCAACGTTTGCCAGACAAGGGGTACAGGAGTGACAAGTGATAGTGGGGAGGAAACTGACAGCCCTAAAATAAGAGATTTAGGTAATTTAGGCGAAATTGACAAAAATCAGGAAATGTTAGCAGAGAGGGGGGAGAATAGTTTAATGTACAATAGACAAAGTCCCTCAAGCATGAGTCATACACCAGTAATGACTACAGCTAGTATCCCTACTACCTCGATTTTGACAACAACTTCCCATACATTTCCTTTACCAATAACTACAACGGTCATGACTACACCTCAACCAATTATTTCGGCTACAATGGCACCAAATATCATTAGTTTACAACAATCGGTTTCGAGACTCAGTATTAGTCCTGAAATCAGACAGTTTATTAAATTAAATAAACAAATGACTAATACTCTTTTCCCTATCGGTGAACATAATGACTATAATGGAGTAGAAAATAATTTTGAGTGGCCACCAAATGACATGAACCCTCATTTAAAAAGAGAAATAGTCCAACATTGTCAAAATCAGAATTTTGAACAAAATGACAAGACAGATTTTTCTCAGTCCATTCAAAATAAAGATAAGGTTAGGGAAAATAAGTGTGATAGAAATATTCCTCAACCAGTACAGACAAAAAAAAATTTCTGTCCAAGGAGGGAATATCAAATAACGACAGTGATAGTGAAAATGACTCTGACAAATCCGACAAATTTTCGACTAGGGAGAAAAAGATTTCTCAAAACAAAGACAAGTACAAACGACAAACTAATAAAAAATATAAAGAAAAGAATGTACGAAGGACATTATTTACCGATTCATCAAGCGACTCTGATTCAGATATTTCTAGTGAATCGTCATTAAAATCAGACAAAAGCATAGCAATTAATAGGTCAAAAACAATTAAAACATTGATTAATTGGGATGTTAAATTTTCGGGAGATGACAATGCTGACCCTGAAGATTTCCTTAACAGACTAGAAGATTGCAAAGATTGTATGGTAATTGACGACGACGACTTAGTACATTCAATTCCCAGTATTTTAAAAGGTCAAGCAAGTCGTTGGTATAGGACTATCAGACGAGAAATAGACACATGGAAGATGTTCAAGAGAGCTTTTCGACGTGAATTTTTAACAACAGTTGACGACGATGAGGTAATTGACGAACTTAGGGCTAGGACACAGGCAAAAGGAGAAAAGATTTCTTCATATCTGACAAGTTTAAGACTAATAATGGGACACTTAAAAAGACCATTATCAGTCAAGCAACAAGTTAAAATTGCTTATAAAGGCCTTATGCCCACCTATCGTAGACAAGTTGACTCATCGAGTTTAGAATCACTGACTAAACTAGAGAAAAATTTACGACAATATGAAAAAGTTAAAGACTTGGACGACAGATATGTTCCCCCACCATCGAAAGACAAAATGCGTTTTCCAGCCGCTGCATTCCATGGTACCAAGAAGGACGACAAGACACATGGGACCAACAAAAATGAAAAGAAAGTTGCAGCTATAGAAGACGAGGGAGTTGTCGAAACAAGTGAAGTAGAGAAGAAAAGTAAGAAGAAGAACGAAAAGAAGAAAAAGGACAAGAAGACAAAAGGGGAGAAGAAAGTTGAGAAAACTGACGAAAAAGTTGACGCTCTCAACCAGACGACCCCCACCACCAATGTGACACCAACATCAACTCCAAATCCAGCCATGTTGTACGCGGCTATGATGGCAGGGAAATGGAAGAAGAAGCAGCAACATAACAACACTGTTAATCCTGTTGCAGGTCAAACTGGTCCGGCAAATAATGCAAGTGCACCAACCCCTTTTTATGGTGCATGCTTCTCTTGTCAGTCAGTAGGACATAGGGTATCAGAATGTCCTTTAAAAATATGTTATGTGTGCCAACAACCTGGGCATATTGCAACACATTGCCCTAGCAGAGTAAAGCAGACAGAAATTTGTCTAGTTTGCAAAACTCCGGGGGTAAATTTCTTGACTTGCCCAAATTGTATTAATGTGAGAAACGCTTTGGGAAACGGCCCATGGGGGGCGCAGTCACTGCCTGTACCCCCCACCAACCCCCCTCAGATCCAATAATTACTGTTTCTTTTGACAAAGAGAAAGTTACAGTAATTGGGAAAAATAGGGATAAATTAGATGAAATTAAAGGTTTAAATTCATTCCCTATTAATGAAGGTGCAACATGCAGTTGGGACATGGGTGACGAGTTAGTAGACGACAAAAGTGGAGAGGTACCACTCATATGGAAAGAGGATAGGATAGGAACTGAAGAATTGAATGAGAAAAACTCATTCAAACTATGGACATGGGATGAAGGTAAGAGTAAGAATGAGAAAAACTCATTTAATTTTTCATTTAAGGATAAGGAGGCCAAGAGTGGGGATAGTAATCCACTCTATAAGCGGAGTTTAATTGAGGGGATGAATGATACTGATAAAGGATCAGTATCAATGTTCCAAGGGAGGGGAGAGGTTGTGAAGGGCACAACTGACCCATACCTTGATATTGACCAGGATGTAGACGGAAGCCGACTGGAAAATCGATATTTCTTTCGAATGCACATCGGCAACAATTCTTATGAGGCACTATTTGACCCTGGAGCGATGATATCTGTGATCAACGACAGAGTAGCAGAGCCATATAGGAACCGACTACAGCCATGCAATACCTCAATAAGGAGTGCGATTGGTGGCAAGACAGAGACAGCAGGGTTGTTAAAACTGAATATAACAGTTGACGGACATTCAAAACAGTTTGACGTTAAAGTTCTCAGTTCAGTTACACAAGACATCATTCTGGGCAACGACTTTTGTAAAGCTTGGAATATGGAAGTTCAACTCGGACCTGGTCTCTGGAGAGTATTTGATGGTGACTGGCATGTATTCTGTGTCAAAGATGTTATTGAGGGTGAAGAAGAAATATATGCTGAATGTGCTGGTATCTCTGCGTTGACGGACCAACAAAAGGATATCATTCAAGACCTGGTGAGAAGATTAGTACTACCACCATCGGAAGAACTACCAATGACCAACTTGACCGAACATCACATCGGGGTAACTGACGAAACCCCTGTACAACACAGACAAAGACGTATGTCGCCAATAATGATTACTTGGTCACAGAAAAATACAGCAGAACTGTATAAGAAAAAAGTAATCGAGCCATCATGCAGCAATTGGAGGACAGCTCCAGTTTTGACGCCTAGAGGGAATGGTGATTTTCGACAATGTTTGGACTTCAGAGACGTTAATAAGGTCAAAATAAAGGACATGTACCCATTGCCGACCATTGACTCTATTTTGGACAAATTGAGAAAAGCCAGATATATCTCAAAAATTGACTTGACGCTAGCCTATCACCAAATTCCATTATCCCAAGAAAGCAAAAAGTATACAGCTTTTGCTATCCCCGGATCAGGACTTTGGCAATACTGCCGAATGCCTTTTGGACTAGTAAATGCTTCGAGTACTTTTCAGAGACTAATTGACTCTCTTTTTGGACCAGAAGTGGAACCTTATGTGTTCGGATATCTTGACGATATCATCATCGTGACGGACAACTTTGATGAACATATAAAAAGGTTAGAATTTGTTTTAGAGGAACTGAGGAAAGCAAATTTGGCTGTTAATCCTGACAAGTGTGAATTTGGATGTTCACAAGTCCGATATTTGGGATATTTATTAGACGAGGAAGGATTACGGCCAGATCCAGAGAAGACAGAAGCAGTACGAAGCTATCCACCACCCACGAATATCAAACAACTTAGGAGATTTCTAGGAATGGTTGGATGGTATTCAAGATTCATCAAAAATGACAGTGAGATCAGACTGCCACTTTTTAAGATGCTGCATAAAGGACGACTATGGGAATGGGGAGACGAACAACAGGAAGCCTTCGACACTCTGAAAACAAAATTGACGACAGCACCAGTACTCGCTCGCCCCGACTTCAATTTGCCTTTCACAATCCAGTGTGATGCAAGTAGTTATGCCCTTGGTGCCGTTCTGACTCAGGAATTTGATGATGGAGAACATCCAGTGATGTATATCAGCCGTGTATTGACCGGGGCTGAAAGGAACTATTCTGTGACAGAAAAGGAGTGCCTAGCACTACTTTGGTCTATAAAAAAGTTTAGACCTTATATCGAAGGATATAAATTCAAGGCCATTACTGAACATTGAAGTGGCTGAAGAATTTAAAGGATCCGACTGGAAGACTCGCAAGATGGGCTTTGGAGATGCAGAACTGGGATTTTGAGATTATTCACCGAAAGGGTGCATTAAACCAAGTTCCAGATGCATTATCAAGAATGACTGAAGATGACGAAATGATTGACGCTTTTGAGACAATTGAGGATCAATGGTACATCAGACGACGGGAAATGATCAGAAAATTTCCAAACAGATTTCCTGGTTGGAGAATTGAAAATGACCTTTTGTACCGTCATCGCAGTGACCCTTTGCTCCTCCCTATCATTGGTGATGAAGATGGATGGAAACTGGTGGTACCAGATGAACATAGACTAAGGGTATTAGAAGATGCTCATTCTATCCCATCTATGGGACACTTAGGAGTAGAGAAAACATATGACAGGGTCGCAAGAGAATACTATTGGCCAGGAATTTGGAACGACGTACACAAATTTGTGACTCTCTGTGTACAATGCCAACTTCATAAAGTATCTCAAGCAGGACCTGTAGGTATGATGGGACAAAGAATTGTAGAAAGACCATGGGCAGTAGTTGCTGCAGATACAATGGAATTCCCACCAAGTAAAAGTAAATGTAAATATCTGGTTGTATTTCAAGACCTATTTTCAAGATGGATTGAATTAAAACCATTAAGATCCGCAGATGGAAAATCAGTGACGAAGGCTTTGGAAGAATTAATCCTATTTAGATGGGAAACACCAGATTTTCTCTTGACTGACAATGGGAAAGAATTCGACAACAAGACTCTCAAAGAAACACTTGAGGAATATGGGGTAAAACATATTACTACACCACCCTACTACCCTCAAGCTAATCCGGTAGAAAGAAGTAATCGGACCTTGAAGACCATGATATCAACATTTATAGGGAATGATCATCGTGACTGGGATTTACATGTCCATGAGTTTCGACATGCAATCAATACTGCAACCCAAGCCACGACGAAAACCTCTCCAGCATTTTTAAATTTTGGTCGACATCCTCGACCAGTGAAAAGTTTAAGACGAGAGGTTGAAAGTAAAGACAAAGTACGAAAAATTTCACCTGAAGTATGGATAGACAGGGTTAAAAGGCTTGACGCATTACGTGACTTAGTAACAAAATTCATTGACAAGGAGAAAAATAGACAGACTAAGTATTATAATAAAAATCGACACGAAATTGACTTCAAGGTTGGTGATTTAGTACTTAGAAAGTCTCATAAATTATCAAGTGGAACACAAAAATTCGCAAACAAAGTTAGCTCCGAAATTTGAAGGTCCATTTGAAATTATTAAACAATTATCTCTTTCAGTTTTCGTATTACATACGGATAATAGTCGTAGAAATCCCAAAATCCATATCACTGATCTTAAACGTTATATATCACCACAAAATGATTAAATAATTACTAATTAATTTTGTTCTATTTCAGATTCGACTAGGATAACGTTTGACGAGGAACAGCTGATTGACAAGGGAAAGAAGACTTGAATAGCAACAGATTGACAAGGAATTACGAAAATGTCTAGACAAGGAATTACTCGAGCCGGAAACAATTCGAAACACCGTCCCACAGCAGAATTCGAATTACCAAGAGACATATCTTTGCCACCATCATTTCTGGATTTTCCAATCATAGACACGCCATTGGGAAATAATTCTAATATGCTTTCTAGAACATTGAAGGAAAATACAAATTATCTAGTTAAACATAAAGGAGCATCAAAGAAGAATGTCTTTAAAGACGATAATAGACGAAGGGAAGGTGAAAGTTGGGAACAATACGAGGATCGTCTTGCCGTATTAGAATTGGAAAGATTCTGTAAATTACAGGACCCGAAAAATTCCACCAATCTGGAAAGACTGAGGGAAGAACAGGAGAGAGAAATCGAAATCAGGAAGAAAATATTAGAAAAAGAGGACCTTGTGAATCCCAGAGAGGAGGATAAATTGGAAAAGGTAGAATCAGTATTACCTAAAGAAGCAGGACCTCCGAATAGAAATGATATTTCACTTAATCATGAGCAGGAACAAGCCATCGAAAAACAGGAATATTCAATTCCCAGGGAAGCATTGCCGCGGAAGAAGACTGGGGTGCTTTTTAATGACCTAGTTTCTATACCTACAGACCCTACCATAGATCCTCCTCCAAGAGCCTGTATGAACTGTTGGCGAAAGGACCATAATAAGTCTCACTGTCCGAAACCGATAACTGAAGCACATTGCGAGAACTGTGGTAGGAAATATCAGACCGTAGCTACGTGTCCAAGGTGTGCATCAGGATATCGGAAATATCTAATGAGGAGGAATAAAAGAAATATCCATTCTGGATCAAGGACAAGCCTAAACACTGACGAAGATTATGACAGCTCGTGGGAACGACAGGGGGAGGCTGGAACGTCAAAGAGGCCAAGTAAAGTGAGGAGAGAAGAGAATCCAATGTTACCCTCGATTTGGAGACAAGATGACAAACAGCAGAATTACACTAACACCGATGGAATCACTGAGAAGGCGTGGAATTTCCAGGAATCCACAAATCTGACCATAGCTCCAAAAGCAGCAACATCAGAAGCTAAATACTTGACCAAGGCGGAGGAAATTGAGAAAAAAGACCTATTGTGGAAAGGTCAGAAACAAATTCAAATGGAAATGGAAAGTTCAGCCCCACCACCATCCTATTGTGAAGTAGTAAATAATGCTACTCCACGTCAGGATCTGATCGCCGCTATCAAAGAGTTGACAACCACGATGAAAGGAATGTCTGCAGAAACAATCGACATGGCGGTGAAACAGCTGATTGAAGAGAGGAAACAGGAGCAAGGAAAATAATTCATTTTCAGTATTTTATATAATTCTAATTTGATAAAAATTTTGTTTATTTTTCTAAAATTATTTTTTTTTGCTATATTGTCTCAACTCTTCAAGCAATCTAAAATTTTTTTTTGTTGTTCTTAAACTAAAATATAAGTTATAATAGTAACTATAAAACTTGATGAGTCTACGAGAGAAAAAGATTGTAATACGAGATACTCTTTTTGAATTATTTTTTTTTGTTGAAATATTCGAATTTACAGTATTATAATTTTTCTTAAAAATGTTCTTTTATTATTTGATTTAGTCCAAGAATACTAGAAGAGTATTTCTGGCCTAAGGGGGGATTATTGTGACGTAGAGTCTAGTCACTGTATTAATGATATTATTTTTTTTTATTACTATACTTTATATTCTTTAAATTTAAGCGGGAGATTCTTTTAACTAAAATTTGGAAACTCCCCATTATGATTTGATTAATATAGTGCGTCGATGAGCAGACGAATTATTGTATGGAAAGGAGCATTCATATATCTACTTTTGTCGAGAGTGTAAGAAAAGGAATGTATTGAATTGACCGGGGAAATAAGAAGTGATATTAATGTAAATTTAGTAGAAAAGTTAATAAATAGTAGTGATATTATTGAATTAATGAATATTTATTCAATCAAACCAATCTCTCAGGACTTGTGGTAGAAAAACTCTTCGTTGGATAATTAAAAGTAAGTGTATTAAATTATCATTTAAGAGTCGTGTCTCGGAGGATTAAATTTTCCCTTTTTAATTCCATATTTCCTGACGGAATCTCCTTTTGAGATTATTGTTGATAATGTTATTTAAATTTTGGAAAGTTAACTTTTGTCAATTTTACAAGGAAAATTGACTGGCGTCTGACTAACACGTTCGGTTGTCAAATTGATTTATGACTAATAAGGGAATGTAATTTATTTAACTTGTACAAGATTGAATTTATTATTTAAAACAATCGTCATAATACATTAGATAATGAATTAAAAAGAAATTTTTTTTTATTTTATCGTTAGAAAATAAACTTTTTTTCAATTTTATCTTAAGTATGTAATATAATAGTAATGTTACAGAAATATTACCGCATAATATTACTGTAATGTTACTATAATATTGATGTGTATTGTTACCATCAGGCGGACATTTTAATATGACCATAATATTACAGTAATTTTACCGGGTAATATTACTGTAATGCTACGTGCTACGTGGGAAAGGGATATATGTATTCAAGTAACCGAAATTTTTTTCTATAGCCATTGCGTAGCCGAGAGGCTTAGTGTAACACGGTGCTTTTTAAACCGATTTAACTGAAAGGTTCTGGCACCTGGAATTTTCTTCCTGATTTCGATTCTAGATCACAAGTACATCATTTTCCAACAAAAACGAAAATCTTCTGTGGAGCCGTTTTTAAGAAAAGTTGATTTAAAAATTCAAAACAACGAAAAGTCAGCTTTTCTTCAAGAAATATATATTTGAGAAAGAATATCATCAGAAAAAACTTGTAGATATTAAAAAAAGTAATTTTTTATGGTTACTAATTCAGATTTTAAAAATGAAAAATGCTGGATCCAATATGGCTGACAAGTTTTTAAAATTTTTTGGATTTTTACTTTTCTTGGTATCTAGGGGTTTTCGGAGTCGCTGATTACAAATCAGAAATCAGCATTTAAGAATTCAAAATGGTAAATTCAATATGACGAACAAGTTCTTGAAAAATTTCCCGAATTCACACGAAACGTGATAATTGGGGGTTTCAAATTGCGGATATTAGGGACCAATATTGCAAACAAGTCATTAAGAACCCCAAAAAAACACACAGTAACAGGCTTCGTGTGAATTCGAAAGATTTTTTAAAAACTTGTTTGCAATATTGGATTCGCAATTTGGAATTCTGAAATCCTGACTTCAGAATCATTATATGAAATCACTAAAACCCCTGAGCAACAGGTTTCGTGTAAATTCGATAGATTTTTTAAGAACTTGCTTGTCATATTGGATCCTGCATTTTGAATTCTAAAATTCTGATTCGTAATCAGGGACTTAAAAAACTCCTGAGCAACATTTTTTGAGTTTTTTCGGATGTACCGTAACTTTAAACTACTGTAGATAAAAACTGTACATTTTACCCATTTTAAATCATAATAAAACAATTTTCGAAAAAATGACCGCCATATTAGATTTTGAAATTCTGACTACAAATTTGAAATCAGCGACCCCGAAAACCCCTAGATTCCAAGTAAAGTGATAATCCAAAAAAATTAAAAAATTTGTCTGCCATATTGGATCCGACATTTTGCATTTTTAAAATCTGACACCAGATGCGTAATCAGCGACCAACTGAAAATTAGTTGCCCACTTCACGAATTTTGACCCAGAATCGAAATCAAGAAGAAAATTTCAGGTGCCAGAACCTTTCAGTTAAATCGGTTTAAAAAGCACCGTGCGTAAATGCGTGCGATTTTAGGTTGCATTAGATATAAGTTAGGTAGGGTTCGAATCTGTAATTGTAAGTATGAATATAGTAAAAAAGTAAAGCTTATGAATAATGAATAATAATACATATGTAGAGTGTATATGCCGTGCCGGCATTCGTTTCACCTGTCGGTGTGAGGTGCGTCATTGTGTGGGTACGGATTACTACTTTTCCGAGTAAAAATCTTAATGAAATAGTAATAATTGCTCTGATTCGTAATAAAAGTTGCTTTGCTCAGAGTATTAATTGCTCGGGGCATTTTAAATATTACTCGGGTTTTAATAAAATTTAGATTCCTTGAAGTAAATTATACTTTTTTAAAAAAGTAAAAATCGTTTAAAAAGGAAGCAAAATTTACTATTTCTTAAGCAGTTTCAAAATTACTACTTGAAAGTAGTAATTTTTTATCGAAAATAGTATAATTATTAATACTTATTTTTCTCCGTGTATGACCGGTGAAGAATTCTTCTAAAATAAGTAGGGAATCATCCGAAATCAATATGTAAAGAATACGGAATCAGTCCACAACAATCTGAATTTAATCTAGTTAAAAAAACTTAATCCGCAAAATGTCCGGAGCAATCCGAACGCTGTAAGCTAGAAATCCGGTATTAGTCCGCAACAATTTGAAATTAAGTGTGGCAAAATCCTATTCTGAAACAAGTACGAAACAATCCAAAAGCTGTCTGCAACGAATACGAAATTTGTCTGCAACAATCCGGATTTAATCCAATTAAAAGGCATAATCCGAAACAAATACAAAATTAGTTCTTGAATTCGGAATTAGTGTGGTAAAATCATATTCCGAAATAATCCGAAATATGTATGCTAAAAATCCGGTTATAATCGGCCACCCGAATCATATTATATCCCTGCTAAAAATTTCGGACTAATCCGGATTAAATCCGGGTATATTAGTGCGGATTAGTCCGATAATTGTACGAAAATGATCCGCATTAGTCTTACATCAATCCGAGTGAAATTGTGAATCATAAATCAGTCTGGTGTAATCTTAAATGTCTCTGATTTAAGTCCGTAATTATCACGCAACAATCCGAAATTATGTCCGTTAAAAAACTCATAAAAAATAAATACGGAATAATCCGAAATCAATATGTAAAGACTAGATTGGACTAATTCCGGATTTACTAGTTATACACAAACCGCATTGAGTTTGGATTTATCCGGACTAATTACGAGCGACAAAAACCTGACCATAAAAAAACAAAAAACAAAAGCCTGACTGTTTCGGATTAGCTGTGGATTCTCTGGTTAAACCAATCAAATTACTTCTGCATTTACTAGTTGCATATGATCTGACTAATTTCGGACTAAACCGGACTAATTACGAATTCAATAGTTATAAAAAACGGTATTGATTTTAAACTGAATTCAGGGTGAAAAACTCCACAATAAACCGTACTGTTGCGGACAAATTCCGGATTAGTCCGAAATCGGTCCGACTTTTTATTCAGGATATTTACTTATGGTAAATAAAATATTTACTTTTGCAGTCAATTTGATTTTACACTAGTATTATTAGTTATCTTTTTAATATTATAATTTAACACTGATGTGTTAGTTTTTTGTCATTTCTTTTCGTGGCACTTGATAAATTCTATTATGAATTTGAACTCCCATGCGAGCGTGGTATAGTGGTTAGTGTATTCGAATTTGGTGCGTTAAAATGTTAGATAGGTGTAGGTTCGAATCCCCAAGCGTTAGAAATTTGAAGTTAATGTAAATAAAATTGCGATAGGTAAATCAAAAAATAAGTTGAATGTGCCATAAAGTAATAATAATTAATATGTGTAACTTGTATAATTATATTTTTATTAACATTCACTAAATTGTCCGGACTAATTTTTGACTGTTTCGGACTAATTCCGGATTCACTAGTTGTATACAAACCGCATTGTTGACAATAAACCGTATTGTTTCGGACAAATTTCGGATTAGTCCGAAATCTGTCCGGTTTTTTAGCCAGGGTATTTTTTGTGGTTTGTTAATATATTAATTTAAGTAATTTTTAGGCCAATTTTTTTACCACAATTTTTTTGTTTATTAGTTCTTGTTGTTAAACAACGTTTCGGTAGTAGCCACTACCTTTATCAAGTTTACATTAAAAGCACTGAAAATTTTTTGTTGTTGTTGTAGGTAATACAGGCAAACCTCGCTACGGCGGAAACTCGCCAGGTAGAAGTAGAAGGGATTATATCAGTGAGAGTTGTGACTGTGTGAGTGCCATGAAATTCAGGGCCGAAAAGTTTCGAATTGTAATTTTTATATGGATGTTTTTTTATTTAAATTATTTAATTTAGATTTGATTTATAATTTTTGTTTATTTTGTGATATATTTTATATATTATAAAAAATAAACATGAAAAACAATAAAATAAATAGAATAACAAATCAAAGTAATTTAAAAAAAATAAATATATTTAAAATTCATCGCAAAAATTAAATTATTTTTTATAAATAATAAAATTCTCCTGAGGAATTCAATTATTTTCAATACAATTTTAACCCTAGAAGGAGTACGTTAATTTACTCACCCTCTAAGGAGTAACTGGGGTGTCCCGACACCCCACGCTTTAAACTTGTTTTATAAGATTTATATTTGAGGGCCTGCATACAATAACAACCGCTGCGCTTGGTTGTAGGGGATAATACCAGCCAGACAGCAGTGAGAGCCTCTGGGCCGTTCACTGCTACCTAACTGGTACTATCCCCTACAACCAAGCGCAGCGGTTGTTATTGTATGCAGGCCCTCATTTGACGTAAAAAAAATTAACTATAATAATCTTCGAATTCATTCAGTCTGTCCAGAGCGTGTACATTCCGTCCGCAGTGAGAGAGAAAGATTGATAGAGAGAAAGAGAGGGAAGTATCGCCTGCCCTTTTAGTTTAGAGTAGGAGCGAAAGAGAGGCGAATATTATTATTATATCTATATATATTAAGTTAGTCTTTCCTTATATATTCTGTTCACAGTGAGAGAGAAAGAGAGGGAGGGAGGTATTGTCTCTCCTTTTAGTTTAGTGTAGGAAGGAAAAAGAGACGAATAGTTAAGAAAGTAATGCCCACTTTTTGGGTTTAGAAGGGGGTATCATGTTTTCTCCATTTTCCGTGTCAGGTAGAAAGAGAGGAACAGAATTTGATAGGGGAAGGAAAAGTGGGGAATTTTACTTTCAAGCCAAAATACGAAATGGGCGTCTTATTTCCTTATTGGCTAATTATTTTTCTTTCTTCACTCACAGATAGATTAAGGAGTGAAAGAGAGGGAGATCGAGAACGAGGTACGAGTGAGAGGTATAAATTTTGTCGTTGTTCCATAAACCAAATAGGCAATTTTTCACCAATTTTTGACCCCCACGCCGCCTCCGGTTGTGAACAATCGCAAATATTTTTAAAAACTAATTCTTATAATTATTTAAGATTCAATTATCTTTGAACAATGTAATTAAAAATTTATGAATATTTACTTTTTGGACTTACTGAATTTTTAAAGAAATTATGGTCCTGTTTATAATTAAAATTCTCCAAAAATTTGATCATTTTTATTAATATTTTTTAATAAAAATTCTATAATTTTTAAAAGATTTTACCAAATTTTAATTGTTTTCTTTAAAAGAGTTTTTGTAATATTAAAAAAATTAATTTTTTGATGAATGTCAATTAAAATTTTGAATATAAATGTTTTTTCCAAAATGTTAAAAATAATTCTAAATTTTTGTATGTATTTAGATTTTTGGAAATGTGAATTGAAAATACTGAAAATATTAATTTTTAAAAAATTAGAAGCTAATTTTCAATAATTCTCATTTTTATATAGGTCTTTAAAGACTTTTTATTCTTTAAAAATTATAACAAAATACTTAAAAGAAATTAATTATTTTTCAAATAAATTTTACAAAATTTCAGCTATTCAAAAAGATGCTTATTACACATAGGGGAGACTGGGGCGAAAAGTTAAATTTTGCATAAATGATTTTTTTGGCAATATAAGCCGCTTAGATGCAAATATTTGTATATCAATATTGTAGGGCAACTTGTCCTCTACAACTGTCAATAAAAAAATTCCTGATATTTTCGCTAAAAATACATGTTTTGTACTTTTTTGAAAATTTTGTTTTTTTTAAATTCTATTCTTAGCCTACTAAAACTATTTTCTGATAGGTGATAAGTAGTAGATAAGTTAAAGTATACGTAAACAAGTAATTTAGTAAATAAAGGATCTTTGTTTACTTAACAAAAGCTTTAGAATAGTTGTAAAGTTAAAAAATTGAAATTTAGAAAAAAAAAATTTTTCGTTTATTTCATGTAAACGGTTTTGTTTTTTGACAGAGTACTTGCCCAATGTTAAATAAATATTTTTAAACAAATAAACCCAAAAAAACGAAAAATAAAAAAAAAATTGTAATAACATGTAAAAATACATTTAACTTTTCGCCCCAGGATGCGTTTTTGGCTTTAAAAACAAATATAAAAAATCTGACTAAAGATATTTAGCAAATACCTTCAGGTATCTCTTCGGGGGACCCAAATAATAAAGTAAAAAAATTGCGGTGAGGATAAATGCAAAAAATATACTTAAAAGTTGATATTTTCTTTTTCGAAAAAATTTTCAAAAGTAGGTTGAATAAAACTTTTAATATAGGCACCACAAAAATTAACAGAATTGCACACAACTCCGGCCATGTATTTAGGGTGATAACACCCTTCTATAATTAAAATTGCAATGCTCTAACTATTCCCGTTCGAAAGATAATGAATTTTAACAGTTTTGGCAGTTTAACTTTTCGCCCCAGTCTCCCCTACATTTTAAAAATTAAATTATGTCTTAAAAATGATTCAAAAACAATTCTTTAATAATTTGTTTATAGTTACTTTTCGCATTATCAAAATTAAAATAACTTGCACTTTTTTACTAAAAATTGTGGTATTTTGATGTTTGAAGTTTGAATAAAAAGACGAAAAGTGGCAATTTTTTAAAGTAAGTCGAGAAAAGTCTCAATTTTCTTAATTTTTCTGAAAATTTTTTTTTATGACATTTCCCTGTCTATGGTGTTAATATACAGTGGGGCATAAAAGCCATACTAACGGTTTTTTACTCATGTGACTAAATAAATCAACCGATTTCATTTTTCGATGTGTTGTTTGAAAGATCATTTAATTGTGCAACATTTTTCCCCAGACACCTATACTTTATCTTTCATCGTTTAGTTGATGCGTTAACTTTAAAAAATTTTGCCAACTGACCGGCTTGACCCACCCCCTGGGGTAAACCGACCAGTTAGGATTTTTATCTATAATATTGCATTTGTATAATCTACTATAACAACAAACATAAAGAATCATGTGAACAATGGTTGTTATAATGTTAATAATAATACAGGATTGGACTTTAATTAAATAAATAATTTTTTTAATACCAAACAAAAATGTTTAAAATTATCAGGGAAACAATATTAAAGGGTCTAATTCTCATTGGAAGCGTTCACTAATGATGTCACGTTTTTGGGAGTAGGGGGGTCTCTACTAAACGTGACACAATGTATTTTTACATGTGAAATTGCGTGACAGGGGGGAGGGGTGGTCTAAAATCCCGAAAAATTGCGTGACATCATTTATGAACGCTTCCATTGGAAGACAATTATTTATCGTTAAAAGTAAATATTTTAATGAAAAAAACATTCTAATTTATAATAATTTTCATGAAACTCTGATACAATGAAAATATCCTATGTCCGGTTTGCCCCTTAGGCTCATTTTGAGAATAGATATTTGTTTAAAAATAAGGTATATATACTACACACAACACTTTTGACAATTTCGCCATTTCGGTGATATTGATTAACCCATTAACGCCTAAAATAAGAAAATTCTTTGCGCAATTTCAACCTATACTTTTATGAATAAAACGGATCATATTTTATACCGCAAGTATATTTTTTATAGGTATTTAGTGTGTTCTTTTCGATTCCGGTGTGAAAAAAAGAATTTTGTTCAACCCAAAAATTAAATATGGCTGTTTTAATTTCAATAACACAAAAGAAATTTCATTTTTTCAAGTTTGATAATTTTTTACCAATTGAACGTGCGTGAATAATATTCAATTCTTATCCATAGAAGCACAAAAATTGTATACTTTTAAGAAACGTAAATTAGAATTTAAAATTTAAATATGGCGGACCAAATATGACGTCAAATATGAAGGAAATTTTGAAAGGGTTGGTCACTATTTTTCAAAATACCAAAATGTAATTAAATTCACCTAAGTTTTCTTACTCGAAGGCTTTTGGGGTCGCTGATTACGAATTCAATGTTATTTTTAAGAAATTCAAATTGGCGGATCCAATATGTCGGACAAATTTTTTAAAATTTACGCAATTGACCTTAATTTTGTCACTCAGGGGTTTTCGTGGTCGCTGATTACGAATTCGATTTTAGATTCCCATAATTAAAAATGGCGGATTTAGTATGGAACAAAATTTGTACTTTATGCAATTGATCTAAATTTTGTCACTCGGTGGTTTTTAGGGTCGCTGATTACAAATACGATGTTTGTTTTCAAAATTTCAAAGTGGGAAATATAATATGGGAAAGAGAAATTAAAAATTTTTTTTCTATACACGCTCGCCTGTCGTGCGTCGACGCAAGTGCTAAAACAGAAGTCAATTTTCAGTGAGCGCTCCTAGGACATTAATAGCTACGTGACTGGTATTAGAACTCCAGAGTAACAAAATTAAGGTGAATTGCATAAATTTAAAAGAAAATTCTGCCATATTGGATCCACCATTTTAAATTTATGAAAACTTACATTAAATTCGTAAGCAGAGTCCCTAAAAACCACCGAGTGACAAAATTAAGGTCAATTGCATAAAGTAAAAATTTTTGTTCCATATCAGATTGGGGGATCGAAAATTAATAAAAAATTGTCCTCGTGGTTTATGGACGGCCCCTAAGCTTATACTCGGCTTATATCATGACTATCAATAAATCTCGGTGTCAATGATTTGCCAAAGAAGGAAGAATACTTCAATAAAATAATTCTTCTAATGTATAATGAATTTATATAAAGTTTTTCTATCGCTTGACTGAACTAATCGAAACAAAAACCATTATTTTGTAATTTGACTTGCTTGGTACTTTGAAAGTCTGGCAACACTGTATTTCTTTAGTCGTGTTGCAAATGTTTGGTATGACTTGTTTACATTTAGTTTTGAGTCGAAAATTGTGTGCAATGTTGCCAGACGTTTAAATAACTGATCAATATACTGTATAAAACAAAATATTTTTACAAATTAATTTATTGCAACTCTCACAGGTACCTAATGGCACTTTTTTTAACAGATACTTAATCAATATATCTGTCTCGTATTAAAAAATGTTTCATTAATTTCTTAATGTTAAGTACTTTGTGGTGAGTAAATATGTTTGAAAATGTACTCAAATTCTCACAAAACTCAATGTTAAAAGTTAAAAACAAAGACGCTTATAATTTTTTTCACAAGTACCAACAGGTCAAAAATTTAACTACATTTTTTTAAAACCTTTATCTAACAGTGGTACAAATTTCAACAAATTGGTAATGTTAATTCTATTTGCGAAAGAACCTCCTTATCATCTTGAAGAAGATCTGTAATTGCATTAACGTTTTATAAACATTGTACAATATAGAATAGTTTATACGAGTTTAAAAAAGGCATGTTTTGTAACTGCCCAAGTGCGAAATGCCAAGACTGCAAAAATGGCCCATCATTGGTCTAGTAATGTCTGCCGAGAATTGTCAGTAGTTACTGGGCCATTACTGGTGTTCAAATGTCCCATTGATGGGCCAATGATGGCGCCGATGGTCAGATTTTCAAATTTTTAAGACTGGGTCAGCTCTCGGCCCAATAATGGCACATTCATAGCAAAGTTGATCAATCTTTAATGGCAAAAATCAATTGCCAGTGATGTGCCGACCATCGGCCCATTAATGGCACATTAGTGGCAAAAATTTTGTGTCTTTGATGGCAAATTATAATTGCCAGAATTGGGACGTAGCTTGGCCCAGGAATAGCACATTAATTTCTATCATTTTGTATCTATGATGGCAAATTATAATTGCCAATATTGGGACGTAGCTCGGCCCAATAATGGCACAGTATCGGCCAGTGTAGTGTAGCTTATAAGAACCCTTTTGCTTTCTCGACTTCAAGTCAGAGTAGCAGAGTGGTCAGAGTGCTAGGCTGTGGTGCGTCAGGTTCAGGTATCGATCCCCGCGAGCGGTAAGAATTTTTCAAATATTTGTAAGTTTGCGTTTAATTTAGGGAAATAAGCTGTATAAATATTATAAATTAATTAGTTAATTAAATAAAAAATATATTTTTTTTTAATTTTGTCAACACTGGGGAGTAATGGCAGCCAATAATGGGCCATTAATGTTTACCGAGAATCGGCCGATGATTGGCTGCCGACGGCCTACCGCGGTTAACCTCCCGACAGTCGGGCCACTATTGTCTGCCAAGAGTAGGCACTGACTATGCCGTCACTGGCCAGTTTTGGGCCGTTTTTAATTTCGCACTTGGGTGACTTTCAAATCTTTTTTGCTGATAACGAATTCTTGAAATAATACATTTTTCCAGAAAACTGACAATTTAAAGAAATAATTATAAAAATAAAAAAATATTATTATATTTATGTCGTAAAACTGTTCAGTGTGTTAAATTTAATTTTTGGTTTTCGTGTTTTATGTTTTTTTTAAATGCTTTAAACAAATTTGTAATCTTTTTCTAATATTTCAGAAGAAGAAAAAAACGGATCAGAAAGTCTTAGTCACATTTTTATATACACACAATAAAATAAGGTCTTGAGTATCATAAGACAAAAACAGAAATATTGCGCGCGCTTTAGCGCGCGTAGCTCTGCTAGTTTATTATAATGAATCACGGAGAAAAAGGAATAGTTGGCACATCCAGATACATGGATATCACAGCCATATTATATTGAAAAATACGGGATATCCATAGTTAAGGTTGCTGCATCCATATTCTATGGCTGGCTGTATATTGTTGGAGCAGCAAAAGATCTATGGTTGGGTGATCCATAGTAATGGAAATGGGAAACAAAAAATTGGAATCACTCAATTAATTAAATTCAATGTCACTTGAGATATTTTATACACATTTTTGTTAATTATTCACACCACTTATTGAATAATCGCATATTAACGAAATAAATTATTAACCGATGGGGGGAGACACGAACCCTAGACCTAACGCATACTAAACACTAACGCTATCCACTACACTATACACACAACTACAATATCTGAGCATATAATATTCCTTATATACTCTACACATATTTCATGAAAATGAATTTACATAAACACTAATAGACAATAACGATAATAAATAATGAACAATTATAACACTATTTATACACAATAAACTCACAACGCGATTATATAGACGTGACAGGAAACCGACGCGACGGACAAATTGAGACGACCATTTTTAAATGGATGCCATGATAATGAATTGCGCGCAACATGTATCGAAATCTTGAACTAACTATGGATCTCCCAACCAAAGTTTATATGGATGAGGCAGCCATATGTGAAAATCCATAGCATGAATTGTAAGCCCAACCATGCCTATGGATGTCACATCCATATTTGATTCAACAATATAATATGGCTCCCTCATCCATTGAATATGGAATGTGCTTCCATTCTGAAAGTTGTCTCTTCCATTGAATTGGATAACACAACAATATTCTGCTCAACAATAATTTTATGGATATCTCTTCCAGACCTTTTTTTTCCGTGCTTGATTGGTTTTTTAGTAAGAAATACAATAATATTATTCATATTTTAATAAATTAAAAAAATTTTGAAAAAAAACCATAAAACCCCAAAAAAACACCAAAAAATTGCAAAATTGACTTTTTTCACAAAAAACGTTGTAGTTTCTTAAAAATTTGACTAATTTAAAAACTATTTTAGGTTTTTAAAGTTAAATAGATACACTTTTAGGGAAAAAAATTAGTTTTTGTATTACTTCCAAAAAACATAATTATTTGAACATCTGAAGTGAAAGAAATTAAAGACAATTGACGAATAGTGAAAATCATAAAAATGAAGTATAAAATGGACTTAAACAATTAATATTTATTAAAAATGGTGTTATAGATTTAAAATTTTACAAACTTAATATAACTGAATATATTAACATTAAAATTAATAACTTATGAAATGATTCTGTAAATTAATATTTAATCAAAGTTTTAATTAACAATTCTTAATACCTCTAATATATGTTAAAATATTATTAACAATATAGAATTTATAATTTAAATTTGACTGTCATATACTACATTTTTCTGTATTAGAATTTAATGTCTGACTGTAGAGAGAGCACATAAATTTTTAATAAATCTAAACTCAAATTTCATAAGTTGTTACAAATACAGAATGTCTATTTTTCATAAAAATAGAATTTTTGTATGAAAATGTTTCTTTTTTATAAAATACAACTTTTTCATGCATAACCTATCAATTTATACTTTAACAGATGATTTTAACTGATTAAAAACGATTTTTTAAAAAAATTTGAATTTACTTATCCTGACAATTTTTCTAACGTTAGGGAGTAACTGGGGTGTCCAGACACCCCAGACATATTTTAACAGGAGATAGAGCTCTTCCTAGAGCAAAAATTTTGGCGGCAGATACAGGTGTCAAAAGATAGAGGTTCAAACTAAATTATCAACGAGTTTTGAGCGTAAAAAAATTATTGGTTAAGCCATAGGAATACTTTGAATTTTGCTTGGGGTGTCCAGACACCCCAGTTACTCCTTCTAGGGTTAATAAACTTTAAAAATCAAATATTTAAAATTACCTATTAACATACACGATTATTTTAAAAATTTGAAAAAATTCTTTGTATATAATTCAATTACTTTCAAAATTTTCAATTATAACTATTAAAAAAACTCCATTATTTTAAAAAAGTTTAAAGATATATTCTTCAAAAGAATTTAATTAAGATTTTTATAAATTTTAATTAAATTTTTCGCGAGAATTCGATTATTTTCATAAATAATAAAATTCTGCGAAGGAATTCAATTATTCTCAAATTTTTTGACAAAATTCTTTGCAAGAATTCAATGATTTTTATATATATATATATAATTATAGAGACTTGGTTAGGTGGCGTGTGAGTGCATGGTTGTGCATTGTACGAACTGCGAATAAAATTGTATTGTTTTAAGAGATTTGAACAGATAATTGTAAAAAAAAGTGTTTATATAAGTAAAGTGTAATCGAATTTCATGATAAAAATATAGACAGCGTACACGGAGAAAATATCTTTCGTAATGATTACAATAGTCTATATTACAGCTCGGATATGTGACCACTTTTTGTAATGATTACGAAAACTATGTAATTTATTAAGAATTTAGTAGGAGCGATTACTATAGTTACTTTAATGAATCCAAACACTGTATTAATCGTGTTGAAATTTATTTTTTGGAATCATTAATAGTTTAGATGTACAGGTTCAGAAAGGGTACTGTAGGCATTCACGCAGAGACTTGTTATAATTACAATAGTCTACGTTAAAAGGAAATCTTGGATACTGTTCACATTTGTAGCGGTCTAAGGAAATCAGTGATACAGACTGTAGTAGCCTTTACAACAGGACTATTGTAAAATTAGGTGACCGCAGCTGCCTTGCCTTCTTATTGTACTATAGTTCTTCGTAAAGACTACTATTGCTATATTTCTGATTACAAATGACTGTTGTAAAGTTAAAAAAGAAAATTTTCAACTAAAATAAAATTTTTTTGTAATTCATGACTTGCGTAAGTTACCTAATTAGTGCAATTTACAATAATTCGTCCATTACGTTACTCAAGTTATTTACGTAAGTGCAACTTACGTTATTTACGTAACTTACATTATTTACGTAACTTATATTTTTACGTATCATACATTATTTACGTAACTTATATTTTTACATATCATACGTAATTTACGTAAGTTAACTTACTTATTTGTGTAACTTACTTTTGTTATTTACTTAACTTGCGTAAGTTATGTAACTTACGTAAGTTGTGTAAATTATATAACAATTTATACAGGCAAGAAATCTTGTACCTTCGGTGCGTGTGTTAGAAAAAAAAATTTTCACTATGGAAATGTAATAAAAAATAGACCTTACAATATTTAAGACTAACAATGAACAATAATTGTTTTAATTATTGAGAACGAAGTGATTTTTTTACATTTAAAGTATATAAGTCTTTCTTGCAAGCGGTGAACTTTCATAGCAGTTAGTATATAAGGAAGTTTAAGTCATGTATAAATATGTGTAAATAGCGATCGTTATTATGTTATGCGTTTAGTATTTAAGTTAGATTTATGTACTTAGGGTTTAGTGAAATTGTCTAGTTTAATAATATAATTAATTTTGAAGTGGGTAGTATTGGAAGAGTGAAATTAATGTGCAGTACATGATTAGAAGTCATGAATTACAAAAAAATTTTATTTTAGTTGAAAATTTTCTTTTTTAACTTTACAACAGTCATTTGTAATCAGAAATATAGCAATAGTAGTCTTTACGAAGAACTATAGTAAAATAAGAAGGCAAGGCAGCCGCGGTCACCTTATTTTACAATAGTTCTGTTGTAAAGACTACTACAGACTGTATCACTGATTCTCTTAGATTGCTGCAAATGTGGATAGAATCCAAGATTTCCTTTTAACGTAGACTATTGTAATCAGTCACATAGACTTTGTGCTAACTCATATTTAGTTCGTATTTATTTCAAATAAATTTTTAATGAGTACGTTCGACTTACAGAATTGTTACAACGAAGCTACTTTAGGCATTACGAAAAGTGGTCACATATCCGAGCAGTACTGTTCGACAATTGTAATCATTAACAGAAAATTTTTCTCCGTGTAAATAGTGTTGAAATTAAATAGATATTCGCAAAATTGTGTAACGCGAAAAATTGAGGTTAGGTACGACGTAAGCAGAAGTTGTGGCCCTGGCGGCGCTTAGAGAAAATATAAGATTAAGATAGTTTGATCGATAAAACAGATATTGAGGATGTCAAGTCAAAAAGGTAAAGGTAGTACTGATAGTAAACAAACGCGTTTACAGTTAGATTCGAACTCCAGAAAAGTCACTTTTGCTCACGACACATGCGATGAAAAATTGAAAGAAATAAAAAAGGAATTAAAAACAATGAAATCAGAAATAGAAAAGTTAAAAAAGGATAAAATTGAATTGAGAAAAAATATGGAAGAGTTGAAAGCAAGAGAAGTGGAAAAAGATAAATTAATTGCGGAAATGGGAGACAAGGTAAGCGATTTAGAAGTAAAAATAGCTGGCTACTTTGATAGGGAAGTAATATCAGAAAAAGGCTCAATGGGTGAGTCTGAGATTAGTCAAAAGACCATGGGCACGGGTAGCATAATATTTTTGTATTGAACTATCTTTCACAAAAAGCGAAAAAGGACAAGGAAAAACTTTTTGCAGTGTTTGTGGATCTCAAAAAAGCATTCGATACCGTGAATAGACCTAAACTTTGGAAAGTGCTAGAAGAAATGAGTATTGATAAGCGACTGGTGAAGAAATTTAAAAGAATTTATGAAGAAACTAGAGTGCTGATTAGAGGAGATGAAGGAATGTCAACAGAATTCTGGGTGAAAAAGGGTGTAAGGCAGAGATGTGGTCTTAGTCCACTGCTTTTTAATTTGTATATGGTAGGAATGAATAAAATGTTCAAAGATAAACGAATAGGAGTGAAAATAGGAAATGAAAGAATTTGGTCATTAGAATATGCGGATGATCTAGTACTTTTAGCCAAAAATAAGGATGCAATTGAGGATATTTTAAGTACTTTAAAACGCTTTTTGAAAAGTAAAGATTTATTATTAAGCACAGAAAAACAAAACTTTTAGTATTTAACAAAAAAGGAAACGAAAAAAAGGTTAATTTAAAATGGGATGGTGAAATTTTAGAAGAAGTCGACGAATTTAAATATTTAGGACTTATTTTTAATAAAAAAGCAAATTACAAAAATCATATTAGGGAGTTAAAAGCTAAAGGAATAATAGCTGCTAAGCAGACATGGAGTTTAGGAGAAAGAAGTTGCAAGGGTGACTTTTTAAGAAGATGGAAATTATTTAAATATTTAGTAGAAAGTGTCATGGTGCAACAAAATTTGCTCCCACAATTTTGTTAGTGCAGTTTAAAAAAATGTCAAGAGAAGCGGCAAATTTAAAAATTTCACTTCTAACAGATTTAATTGACACCTCTAGCGATAGTAGTGAAGACGAATTATGTTTTTTATAATGAATTTAGTATTTAGAGAAAGACTAACATTCAATATTTTAATATTTAATAGAAACAGTAAATAATTTTCAATATTTTTAATATTTAAATAAAAATACTCATTATAAAGTAATTATTTGGTCTCAAAGAAATAACCTTTTCACTTATTTATTATTGTTGTTGTTAGTAGTTCAAAATGTCAAATAGTGTAAACAAAATTTATATCAGAAATATTATTCGATAATTTTGTGATTAACAATTCTGCTATATCAAAACATTGACCGAATAAAATTTTAAAATTCTAAAAAAAATATCAAATTTTTTGCTTTTAAAAATATTATTTATGTATACATCATAAAATACCTATTTAATTTTAAGTAAAATAATTTTACATTTAAGAAGAAAATATATTGCATAATATAATGTATAATAATATATATAATATAATAAATATAATATTATATTACATTATATAGGGTAGAGTCTCCAGTTGTGAGACACCTCCAGTTGTGAGACAGTCAATTTTTTTTAACATGCAATATTAAAAAGCCGATTGGTTTATATAAAAACATTTCTTTTTATATGAGCCAACTTTTTCGTGTACGCTGAAGCGGATATATAAACTGTTTTTGATAAATACTAACACTGTGTGTGATAATCGACTAAAAAGCGTTTTTTCAATAAATGCAAAGTAATTTTTTTCCATGTTAATTAATTGGAAAAGGTAAATGTAATGCATTTTCTTTTAGTGTTTTTCTTATATTTTGTGATGCAATATTGCATTGTTCCAATCTACGGTTGAAAATAATTTAATTTTCCTTTTTCAAAATAGCGCCAATTTCTGGGTGTGAGACACAGCATATCACCAGTTGTGAGACGGTGTCAACACCCATCTGGGCAGCATAAAAAATACGACTTTGCAGGCATACTATTTAAATGTTGTTTTGATTTCTTTTTCTAGTATTTTTGGGCATGTCAAGTGGAAAAAAGTCAATTGATTTAGAAGAAATCAATTTTAATACTCTTGTTGAAGCTATTAAATTGTGTTTATTTGGTAGTCATATTTTGGCGAATAAATATTATTATTCAGTATATAATAATATATATTATTAATATATTTAATTATTTCTACTAAACATAACGTTTTATGTCAAACTTATTAAATTTTAGCAATTTTTAATCAGTGTCTCACAACTGGAGACATTTTTTTTTTTGAAAAAAGCGATGTGCTCGGAAAATGTATCGTAAAATTTTTTGAGTTCATCGAAACTCTATACTTTCTTTTAATAAAAGTTGCGTATTTCTGTTACCTTTCGAACGGTGTATTTTATTTACAATTTCGTTCACCGGTTTACAATTTACGGGTCAAAAATAAAACCCGTCTCACAACTGGAGACTCTCCCCTAAGTTTAATTAAATTTAAACTTCGCGCCAAACGAGCAGTGTATGCTTTACACCATAGCAGTTCATGTTGTGCTCCTGCTCCAAAAACAGTCAAACTTTGCCAGTGTTCATGACGTCATAGAGTGCCTCAGAGTAGAGCACAGCTTTTTGAGAGCAGAGTAAACTATACTCCTACACCGAGCAAAATCGCTCTCGGAGCAGATAACCGAATTCACTATAAGTATAAACTTTTTCTGGATTTTATGTAATTATAGAAAAATAAAAATTATAAAATTAAATATTACCTACAACAACAACAACAAATTTTCAGTGCTTTTAATGTAAACTTGATAAGGGTAGTAGCTACTACCAAAACGTTGTTTAACAACAAGAACCAATAAACAAATAATTGGGGTAAAATAAATTAACCTAAAAATTACTTAAATTAATAAATTATATACTGACTCGAATGAGAATTGAATCAATTTTTCATTTATTTTTTTATTTTTCAAAAAAATTTCTCTTAAATTTGTTAAGAAATTCCCGTTTGAAATGTAAACCTTTAATATCTCAAAACTCTCCCTCTTCAATTTTATTGAAATTTATTATGTTAAAATAAAGCTTACCTTTTCTAGTTTCTAGTCCCTTTTGTTTTATTATGGACATTTTAGAGGAGTTGTAAGATTCACCAAAATTAAAAAGGGGTTGTTTTGAGATAAGAGTTTTACATTTCTTACAGGAATTTCTCATTGAAATTAAAAGAATTTTTGAAAAATAAAGAAATAGACGGAAAGTTCGTTTAATTCTCTGTCAAATTACGTAGAGGAGAACGGGGCGAGGCAGCCAATTGCTTCTTATTTCTACATATTTTTTTTAAATCGTGCGCTGTTGATAATGTAGACTGCTTATGGTAGTTTACTTTAGTTGCTAACAGATGGGAATTATTGCTGCAGCAGTTTAGCAGTGACAGTATCATTTATGAAAACAGACTTTTTGGATGTAACTTTTCTAAGAGTTATTTTGGTGATTTTAGTTAATAGAGTTACACGAATGAAATTCTTGTAAAGTGATTTTCAATGCAGAATTTAGTGCTGATGGTGTTATTGGAATTGCGATATTTTTAATATTACGGGTTTTGTGAATGTTTTCTTAAAAAAGTACTCGTGGGGTTAGGCAGCCAACGCTAAATTTTTCGTCCTTTTGTGTTAATTTTATTGGTTCTTCTAAATGTTTTCTCTTTTTTTCCTACTCCACTACATTTTAAACTTAAAATTGAATTTTATAAACCATTTTTTAAGAATAACAAATTTATATTTCCTTAAAATGTTAAATTGAATTTAATTAATGTTATTATTATAATATTATTCAAATGTAAATTTTTGAAGATTACTAACAAAATAAAAGTAAGTTAAGGACAACTACCTTGTTATGTTTCATTAATTTTAACTTTAAGTTATGTTTTTCTAACTATTAAAATAGTTGGCCGCCTCACCCCACGTTTTTGCAAATATGCCAAAATGTAGTCCTTTGGGAAAAGGGTTGTAGACATTTTTAAGTGCAACCTACGTCAAAATGTTCTATGGCGATTTTTTAGCCAAAAAGACAAGCTTTCTAACGCGATATTAAAATTGAAAAAACCTATTTAAATAACTGCCTCGCAAACCAAAATGTGCCGTCTTGGCTGCCTCGCCCCGTTCTCCTCTAGTCTATAACTCATTATCAATAATTCCTTTTTTATAGAATAAAATTCACTTAAAAAGTACTATTCTCGCGATCGTCGTATGTTGTTTAAACAGTTTGAAATATATTTAAACCCCCTTTATATTCAATAAGATATAAGTATTGGTTTTCTTATAAGGTAAATGTTCCTATTTAGCACGTGTACCAATCTGTGAACATTTGCTCATATATGTGCAAATACAACTTAATGTGCGAAAGTTAGAGGGCGCCAAAATTGCGAAGCATCAGTTTTTCCCCTTTTTCGTATCAAAAAAACCATTTTTGCGTTTTGGTGTAAATAGAAAAATTGTAGAGCTTGAAAAAACCTACAAAATTCATATATATAATCTCAGTTTTCCGCCATCACGTCAAGTTTTTTCAAAATGGCGGATCCAATATGACAGTTGAATTTTTTTTAAATTTGTCAGATTTACTTGAAACTTGTTACTTGGGGCTTTTTGGGATCGGTGAATACGTATTTCACCTTAGTTTCTCAAAATTCAAAATGGAGGATCCAATATGGCTGACGAATTTTTAAAAAATTTATCAGATTTACTTGAAACTTCTTATTTGAGGGTTTTTGGGGTCGCTGAATATGAATTTTACCTTAGTTTTAAAAAAATCAAAATGGCGGATCCAATATAGCTAACGAATTTTTTAAAAATTTATCAGATTTTGAATTTTTGAAAACTAAGGTGAAATTCGTGTCACAAAAATCACCGTAAACAAATATGGCTGCCTTTATACCCTTGTTGCTTAATATACTATTTACATGTGAAATTGTATGAAATTGCGTGACAGGGTGAGGGGGGGGGTCTAAAATCCCGAAAAATTGCGTGACATCATTTATGAATGCTCCCTTTCAAGTAAATTGATAAATTTTTAAAAAATTCTACAGCCATATTGGATCCGCCATTGTGAAGAAACTTGACGTGATGGAGGAAAACTGAGTTCGGATTCGAATTCAGCCACCCAAAAAACCTAAAAAACATGGTCCAGTCAATATTTCCTTTAAAAAATTTTGTGGTCCGGTGTTATATTAACCCCTATATGCCCAATGGGAAATTTACAACTGGCGTAGTACTGCGCCAGCACTGGCGGCAAGACTGAGAGCCAGCACTGGGATGATAACGCCGTCTGGCGCTGTCGAAGTACTGTCTGTCAGTGCTGCGAGACAGCGCTGGCGCAGCACTGGACCAGTGCTGGCTGAGAATATTGCCGCAATAAATGCCGTATTGTTATTAATTAGTCGTGAATTCATAATTATAAATAATTTAACAACAAAATGGTAAATAATATTAATAAATAGTTATTATTCATAAAATATTTCTCTTCTTAAAGAAATTGTATTAAAGATGGAGACTAACAATAGATATAGTAAATGAAGTAGAAAAAAATTGTTTATAACATTTAAAAATTAAATAATAAACAATTACAGTAAGTGTGTATTAGATTTTCATATTTTAGTACCTAACGATTGGAATCTAGAAATATCACAAACTTATGAAAATAAACAAAATTGCTGACGAGGGGAATCGAACCTACGACCTACAGACTAACAGACTAACGCTCTAACCACTATGCTAACGACACATGTGTACAGTAAAGTATTAATATCTCAGTATCATTCAGACATACAACTATTGAGTCAAAGATGAGAAAAAAATAGGGATACGTTTGAAATAATAAATTGAAATAAAATAAATTAAACTAAATTTTTAATAATTAAATTAAATTACTTTACTTATTGCATTTAACATTTTACGTAATTCTTAAATTACGTGGTAATTTTTTAATAATTTTTTATTCATAGTAAGAAGTATAATAGTATTTTAATAGGAACCAAATTATTATTGAGATTAAAGTTTAAATTTTGTTTATAATTTTATTTGTTTAAATAATTTATTATTTACAAAATTAGACAATTGTGTTAAATTGTTATTATTAAATTTAATAAGAATAAAAAATGAACAACTGAAAAGTAAAATATTAATTTTTTTCAATAAATTTATATTTATAAACATTTATAAACTTTTTTTATAATTTTTTTCAAGTTTATGTCAAAAAAGCAATGTTGGCAAAGAGCGTTGTGAACAATTTTTCTATACTCAGCCAGCACTTGCCGCCGTGGCTTGTCCAAGCTTTGGCGAAACAAAAATTCTGTACTGCGCCAGCACTAATTGTCGAGGCTCGGCTAGACTACGCCGAACAATCGTCTGAGTACTAAGCCAGTGGTGAACATCGGCACTACACTGGCATTTCCCATTGGGACGTAACAATTAATAAGGCTGCGTCTACAATAGGTGAGATGTGAGTAACAGAGCACGAGTGGCGTGGAGTGGCGTGTCGTGGACGTTCTGGTAATGCAGTACTACCAACTGCTAATGCCAAAAGAAAAAATTGAAAAGATTGTATAATGAATTTTCATCTTTTTTAATTTCAACAATGTAGTTATATTTTTTAAAGTAAACCAATTTTTTCAAGTCATTCGCTTTAATTTTGCTATTGATAAAAAATAATTCAATTATTTTAATTTTTATTAATTTCTGTTTTTTATAGTAATTTGAGTTAATCTACATTCGAGAAAATTAAGTTTCCATAAACTAAATATTTTATTAACTTACATTTCGGAAAATTCTGCATTTGAATAAATGACATCTAGAAAATAATAATACTAGGGTAAATAATAATTTTACCTGTTTAATTTTCATCTTTCTTTATTAGGGTTAGACGGTCTTCTAATTATTCAACACTAGCAAAATCGTACGCGCGTGAATGATTTAAAGAATTATCACGGTAGTAATCTGTCTACCTACCTTCCACAGAAAAAGTTTAATAAATTTAATTTATATTGTTCCATGTTTATAATAGTTATGATTTTTTAAAAAATCTCGGTATTTAAACTAAATTATCATTTCAACGCCTCAGAAGCCATTTAAAAAAATTGCAAGAGGATCCAAGGCGGGGAAAGCAGTGATTTTTATTTTTTGTCACGGATTTTTCAGAAATCCTAGAATATAAAATAAATCATTATTAAAAAAATCAATATCACTGCTTTCCCCGCCTTCGATCCTCTTGCAAATTCGTTTAATGATTTCTAACATTAAAATAAATAATTAGCAAACGAAAAAAATTGCTTCCAAGGCGTGGAAATTATAATTTATAGTTTAAATACCGTGATTTTTAGAAAATCCGTGAAAAAAAATCAAAATTACTACTTTCCTTGCCTTGGATCCTTTTGAGATTTTTTTAATGGCTTCTGTTATTAAAATAAATATAATTACCAAGTGAAAAAACATGCCTCTATTTAACTCAAACATTTTTTAAGCTCATATAAATGTAATAAAATTCAAACTCAAAAGATTTAAATTATAATTTCTTCAAATATTTAATTCAATTTTTGTAATCACGATCAATGTACATATGATTAAAGGTACATATGATTAAAAAATAAAATTTACAAAAATTTGTTAATTCCTTAAAAAAAATACATGAGATTTCGTTAAAAAATTATTAAAAAAATAGAAATTATGCAAATTTTTTAACAAAATTTTAAAATAATCTAGTTAAAAATCGTAATTAACAAATAGAAATTATAGGGATTTTTTTCCTAAAGATATTTAACCCTAGAAGGAGTACGTTAATTTACTCACCCTCTAAGGAGTAACTGGGGTGTCCCGATACCCCACGCTTTAAACTTGTTTTTTAAGGTTCATATTTGACGTAAAAAAAATTTATTATTATGAATTGATTGGTTTTTTAGTAAGGAATACAATAATATTATTCACATTTTATTAAATTAAAAAAATTTTGAAAAAACCATAAAAACCCAAAAAAACACTACAAAATTGCAAAATTGACTTTTTTCACAAAAAACGTTGTAGTTTTTTAAAAATTTGACTTTAATTTAAAAACTATTTTAGGTTTTTAAAGTTAAATAGATACACTTTTAGGGGAAAAAATTACACTGTAAAAATTTTTCGAAATTTTTCTTACTGAAAAGTTAGAAATATTTCGAAAAACTTTGAGAAAATGATTTTGGTATACAAAGTTCGACATTTTTCAAAAAGTATAGAATAAATTCGAAACTTTTTCGAAATTTTTCGAAAAGTGAGAAAGATTAAGTAAATTTCGTAAAAAGTACGAAATTTTTCTTACTGATTTCGAATTTTTTCTTTACTAGTTATGAAGTATTGCAAAATGTTTTAGAAAATTTTCTAATTTTGTTACAAATTACAATATTTCTAAAAACTTTAAGATATTTTTCTACCCATGTACAACAAAATTTCTAATAATATTCATAAATTTTTCTTAAAAATGTAGAACTTTAAATATCGTATGGTTATTTATTTATTAAGAACAAATTCTGTATTTTTTAATATAGTAAAAATTAATAATTAATGACACTACAGTTTAAAAGATATTTGAATTTAAACATATAACAACTTTATATTAATGGATTATATAGTCCTCCCTTGTTATTAAGTGTTTGTAAAACAATCTATTTTTTTATTAATAACAAATCATTTTCATCATAAATTTTATTTGAAAATGCTGACCATCAAAAATTCAGAAATATTTTTATAAATATAATTCAACATTTTATCATAATTTTAGTCTATTTATAAATAATTATTATTTTACAAATAATTAAAATAAACAGTTTTATTTATTATTATAACAAGAAAAATTTTTTCCTGCAAGCAAAGTTGTGAATTTTTAAATAAGTATTTCATAGTTTCTAAAGGTTTGTCACATCTGGTTTGCCATCGGTTGACCATCTCTAAGGGTTCCTTATTGTAAACGGGTCTATTTTATAAGTTTTCGGTTCTAGTTTTTTCTTATAGATTCATTTAGAAAGAAAATTTGAAGTATTCGTGAGTTTCAAATATTGACTGTAAAATCTTCTTCCAAAAGACTTTCGAGCGTCAGTTGCTCTTTAGCATTTGTCAGAAATACACTAAAATCGCGCGTGACAAAATTATTTTAAAGTTAGTATTTCGTTGTGAATTAATTTTTTTGTAAGGTATAGTTCTGAAATGTTGTGGTGAAGTGAATATTTTTAAGTAAACATTTTTTTGTTGTGAAGTGAATTGTTTAAAGTTATTTTTGTGTGATAAAGAAGTGATGTATTTTAAATTTATGTTGTGTGAAAATTATTAAATTAATTTATTCAACGAAATAAAAAAATTATGTGAAATAATTGTAATTTAATTGTAATAATTACTATACTTATTTATAAGTAAAATTGTTAATTTATAATAAAAGAAAAACTTTATAAATGTATACTTATATTAAATCGTTTTATCTCTATTTTGCACCCATTTATAATTTTTATGCTTATTGGAACAGCATTAATTAAATAACTGCAGTTAATATTAGTGAACAAATAATACCAAATGAAATTAAAAAACATCCTTACTATTTGTAGAGCAAAAAATCTTTATTTGCTTTGCAATTTTTCTAAATTTTTAGTTAGAAAAATATCCGAAAATTTTACTAAATATATCGGAACACGTTGCTATAAATATCGAACAAAGTTTCGAAATTTATCTAAATATTTTGTTCGAACAAAATCGAATAGGTTGTAGAAATTTTTCTTAACGTTTGGTTAGAAAAAAGTCGAAAGGAGTTTCGAAATTTATCTAAAAACGTTGCTAGAAAATTCGAACTGAGTTTCGAAATTTTTCTTACCACTCTGTTCGGAAAAATTCGAAACAAATTTCGAAATTTTTCGACATTATTGTTTCGAAAAATTTCTAACCTTTGCGAAATAAAACTGGCGAACAGTTTTTCGAAAAATTTCGAAAAAAATTTTTACAGTGAGTTTTTGTATTACTTCCAAAAAACATAATTATTTGAACATCTAAAGTGAAAGAAATTAAAGACAATTGACGAATAGAGAAAATCATAAAAATGAACTATAAAATGGATTTAAACACTTAATATTTACTAAAAATGGTGTTATAAATTTAAAATTTTACAAACTTAATATATCTGAATATATTAACATTAAAATTAATAACTTATGAAATGATTCTGTAAATTAATATTTAATCAAAGTTTTAATTAACAATTCTTAATACCTCTAATATATGTTAAAATATTATTAACAATATAGAATTTATAATTTAAATTTGACTGTCATATACTACATTTTTCTGTATTAGAATTTAATTTCTGACTGTAGAGAGAGCACATAAATTTTTAATAAATCCTAACTCAAATTTCATAAGTTGTTACAAATACAGAATGTCTATTTTTCATAAAAATAGAATTTTTGTATAAAAATGTTCCTTTTTTATAAAATACAACTTTTTTATGCATAACCTATAAATTTATACTTTATCAGATGATTTTAACTGATTAAAAACGATTTTTTAAAAAAATTTGAATTTACTTATCTTGACAATTTTTCTAACGTTAGGGAGTAACTGGGGTGTCCAGACACCCCAGACGTATTTTAACAGGAGATAGAGCTCTTCCTAGAGCAAAACTTTTGGCGCCACATAGAGTTGTCAAAAGATAGAGGTTCAAACTAAATTATCAATGGGTTTTGAGCGTAAAAAAATTATTGGTTAAGCCATGGGAATACTTTGAATTTTGCTTGGGGTGTCCAGACACCCCAGTTACTCCTTCTAGGGTTAAGATTTTCTAAAAGAATTTTTTATAAATATATTAACTTTAGAAATTTTAGTGTAAAAATGCAAAAATTTTTTTTTCAAAGAAGAACAGAATTCTGTTAACAAATTGTGATAAGAAATTGTAATTTTATAAAAAATTTTCTTCATTTTCAAAAAAAAACTTATAATTTTGTAAACACAATTGTGATTAAAAAACAAAAAATATGTAAAATAGTTTCAATTTCTTAATCTTAATTTTTTAACAATTTTCTAATTTTTATTAAAATTATGGAATTTTACAAATTTTAGGAAAATTGTTAAATTCGAACAATTTTTTTACAATATTATTTAATTGGTATTTATTTAAAAAAAATAATACTTATAAATTCTATTAAAAATTTCTTTTCTTCCTTATCAACATTACAATGCTTTCAATATATTTTTCGGATGAATACTAACAATTTTCCTAAAATTTGTAAAATTCCATAATTTTAATAAAAATTAGAAAATTGTTAAAAAATTAAGATTAAGAAATTGAAACTATTTTACATATTTTTTGTTTTTAATCACAATTGTGTTTACAAAATTATAAGTTTTTTTTTGAAAATGAAGAAAAATTTTTATAAAATTACAATTTCTTATCACAATTTGTTAACAGAATTCTGTTCTTCTTTGAAAAAAAAAAAATTTGCATTATTTTTACACTAAAATTTCTAAAGTTAATATATTTATAAAAAATTCTTTTAGAAAATCTTAAATATCTTTAGGAAAAAAATCCCTATAATTTCTATTTGTTAATTACGATTTTTAACTAGATTATTTTAAAATTTTGTTAAAAAATTTGCATAATTTCTATTTTTTTAATAATTTTTTAACGAAATCTAATGTATTTTTTTTAAGGAATTAACAAATTTTTGTAAATTTTATTTTTTAATCATATGTACCTTTAATCATATGTACATTGATCGTGATTACAAAAATTGAATATTGTTAGAAGAAAGAAAATTTTAAAAATTACCTTTATTAGAAAAATAAATTTTTAGAAAATTAGCTTTATTAGAAGACAGAAAATTTCAAAATCACCTTTATTAGAAAAAAGTTTTTTTTAGAGATTTACCTTTATTAGAAAAATTTTTTTTAGAAAATACGATTTAGAACAACTGTACCCCAACCATTATTAGAAACATAAGAATGAAAATAAATAAATATTTGAAGAAATTATAATTTAAATCTTTTGAGTTTGAATTTTATTACATTTACCCAGGCGGAAAAGTCGGACGAATGTCGGAATTTACAACCGGCTGGGATCCGCGCCCGTACAGACCGCAAGTACCGACGGTCTGTACCGATTCGGATCTGAAAAAGCAACCGGCGCGGTACAGATTATGCTCCGACTGTCGGATCCGTCTTCCTACTATTGTCAGTACCGGCTCGGTACTGGATTTCTTCCGCCGGCGGATCTTATTCTTCTGCGGCGTCGGAAGAATGACGAATATGTTTAGTCTGTACTGGCTCGGTGCTGGGCCGGATCCGACTGCGGATGTCGTCATTTATTGTCACATTATAAATCACATTATAAATTTATTTTCAATAAATGTGTCATAACTAAATAATTATTACAATAATTAATTGCATTATTTTAGAAAATAATGATTAATTAATAAATGAATTTAATCAAAATATTAAGTAATTATTTATTAAGAGTTTTTTCAAAATTAAGCAATTAAAAAAATTTGTTGTGCACTTATAGTTTATAATTATTATAAATAAATTTATACTATTAATATAAATTTATTATTATTGAGATATTATTAATTAATATTATTGAGAATTAATAATAAATTATTAATATTAATAAATATTAATATTCATGTTAATAATTTATTATTAATTCTCAATAATATTAATGTTAATTAATAATATCTCAATAATAATAAATTTATTATTATTGTGATATTAATTAAAATTATTAATATTATTATGTTCAATATTATTATATTGAGATACTATTATTTAATATATTAAATAATAATAAAAATATAGCTGTAGCATTGACGCGTAGTTATTCGACAAGTTTTATTTCAGCTTGTGACACTTGAGAGTATTTAAGATTTGAGAGTCCCATGCGAGCGTAGCATAGTGGTTAGCGTGCGAGATTTCGGTGCGTAAATATTCGGTTAGGCGTAGGTTCGTACCTCCAAGCGTTAGGATTTTTCAAATGTGTATGTAATAACAAATTACGTTTAAGTGTATAAAAAAATAAAAAAAATGTGTAAAGTGAACTGTCAATGAATTGTCATCAGTATTTATCTTTTGCAATTAATTATTATTTTTTTTATTGATATTTGTTGAAATTATCATTTGGATCCGATCCGGTTGTCAGTCGGTAGAATGCCAGCGCTCGGTTGGCTATTAAATGAAAAATCCGCGGTCGGTAGAGTGCCAGGTCCCAGCCGGTTGAATTATACACGGAACGGCTTCTCCCGGCCGGTCAGCGGGCGGTAGAATGCCAGTTCCGAGCCGGTTGCCAGCGCGCTCCTGGCCTAGTCACTATTCGGTAGAATGCCCGTTCACATTCGGTTGGCAGGCGGTTCCGAGCCAGTACAGTTACACCGGCGTCAGTACGGACTAGGATCCGCGCCGGTTGGAAATTTCCGCCTGGGTATATGAGCTTAAAAAATGTTTGAGTTAAATAGAGGCATGTTTTTTCACTTGGTAATTATATTATAATGTTAGAAATCATTAAACGAATTTGCAAGAGGATCAAAGGCGGGGAAAGCAGTGATATTGATTTTTTTAATAATGATTTATTTTTTATTCTAGGATTTCTGAAAAATCCGTGACAAAAAATAAAAATCACTGCTTTCCCCGCCTTGGATCCTCTTGCAATTTTTTTAAATGGCTTCTGAGGCGTTGAAATGATAATTTAGTTTAAATACCGAGATTTTTTAAAAAATCATAACTATTATAAACATGGAACAATATAAATTAAATTTATTAAACTTTTTCTGTGGAAGGTAGGTAGACAGATTACTACCGTGATAATTCTTTAAATCATTCACGCGCGTACGATTTTGCTAGTGTTGAATAATTAGAAGACCGTCTAACCCTCCCAGATAACAATCGTGCGTCGCATTTAAACGCATGTTTCTTGCACTAACTGCGACTTACCAGATGAGTCGGTTCATATACGCATCTTACTATCGTCTGTGACGCTGGTAATAATGCGAGTGTTGTGAACTGCATTTCGTAAGCGCCTGTGATACAAAATGATAAGCATGTTCCGTTCACAAGTGCGACTTGCTAGAAGAGTCAATCCATACGCATTTTACCATCCACAGTGCGAATGCTGTGAATGCGTGTGCAGTGAACTGCACTTAATACGCACGCAATTAATGATGCACAACCACCCGTATCGGCAATCACACATTTTATAATGGCGACAGCATTGTTTGTGGTGTGTTATCAAAATAAGTTTTTATTGTGATTTCATTTTTTATTGTTTTTTATTGCGATATTATTGTGAGGAATTATTGTGGATTTAATTTTTAGTACTGCAGCAAAATAAGAAAGTTAAATTTAATTTGTTTAAAGTACATATATATTTTTGTTGTATTAGATATAACCTCAAAAAAAGAATTTGGAAGTTTTTAACAATTTCAATTCCAAAATTGTACTGAAATATTAAATTAAAATCGTTTTTATAAATAACATTTTAATTTAAAAAAAATTACTAATGTCAATAATCTTTTCTTTTTATTTAATTCAAATAAGGCTGAAGTATAAATATAATTTATTCGCATTATACCGTCACGCATGTGCCCATCACAATATGCGACAGTTATGGATCGCATATGATGACGCATCTGAGTGGTCCAGTGAACGCGCATAGTGCGGATAAATCGGCACGCGTGCAGATGATATTAGTAGCACACAACGCGCATTTTGTTATCTGGGCTAATAAAAAAAGATGAAAATTAAACAGGTAAAATTATTATTTACCCTAGTATTATTATTTTCTAGATGTCATTTATTCAAATGCAGAATTTTCCGAAATGTAAGTTAATAAAATATTTAGTTTATGGAAACTTAATTTTCTCGAATCTAGATTAACTCAAATTACTATAAAAAACAGAAATTAATAAAAATTAAAATAATTGAATTATTTTTTATCAATAGCAAAATTAAAGCGAATGACTTGAAAAAATTGGTTTACTTTAAAAAATATAACTACATTGTTGAAATTAAAAAAGATGAAAATTCATTATACAATCTTTTCAATTTTTTCTCTCGGCATTAGCAGTTGGTAGTACTGCATTACCAGAACGTCCACGACACGCCACTCGTGCTCTGTTACTCACATCTCACCTATTGTAGACGCAGCCTAAATAGACTGTACCTCCGAAAGAGTGCAATGTACACTACCGTCGGGAATTATCGGTACGGCTGCACGCGCACGGCCCAAAAACATACCAATCTTTAAATCACGATTTTTTTGTAAATACAAATGTCAGAAAATTAACAAATGTACCATTCGAAAGATTATTAAATTCTACGATTAATAATACATAACTGAAAATTTTAATACTTTATACAAAGATTGCAGCAATCGAGAAATTTGACAAAAAAATTTTAAAAATAAAATTTTTTTCGAAATTTTTTCAACCCCTGCATATTTTTTAATAATTGTAGAAAAAATTTGAAACTTACATAGGTGTGATCATTGAAGTCTCATCTTTAATTTAAGACCAAAAGAGTTTAAAAATCTTATTCGGTTCGTGAGGTATCATTATAAACGTCCGAGCATGTTTTTTTAACAAATGCATTGAATTAGTCGATTTTGAACGGTTTTTGGCTGAAAATGCTCGGCCGTTTATAATGATATCTCGCTAACCGATTAAGATTTTTGAATTCTTTTGGTCTTAAATTAAAGATGAGACTTGAATGATCACACCTATATAAGTTTTAAATTTGTTCTACAATTATTAAAAAATATGCAGGGGTTGTAAAAATTTCGAAAAAAATTTCATTTTTTAAATTTTTTTGTCAAATTTGTCGATTGCTGCAATCTTTGTATAAAGTATTAGAATTTTCAGTTATGTAGCATTAATCGTAGAATTTAATAATCTTTCGAATGGTATATTTGTTAATTTTCTAACATTTGTATTTACAAAAAAATCGTGATTTAAAGATTGGTATGTTTTTGGGCCGTGCGCGTGCAGCCGTACCGATAATTCCCGACGGTAGTGTAGAAAAAAATTATGTATATGAATTTTGTACGTTTTTTTAAGCTCTACAACTTTTCCATTTACACCAAAACGTAAAAATGGTTTTTTTGATACGAAAAAAGGGAAAAACTGATGCTTCGCAATTTTGGCGCCTTCTAACTTTCGCACATTAACTTGTACAGTAGGGGTCCAATGAGTTAAAATGTAGAGAAATTTGTTCTCTACAGCTTTTATATAAGAAATTTTTCTGTACGACTTACGGTTTTCGTACAAAATCAAATCCAAAGAAATTTTGAGTTTAAAACCAAACTTTTTGGTTTTAAGCTAATAGTCACATGTGCCACTATAACGATTTATGAAATAATCTTGAGTAAGGTATTTTTTTCCAAAAAACGGCTTTTTCAGGATAGATTTACTGTACTATATAGTGTAGTAAGTAGTTAGTTTTTATCGTGTAAAGTATTTTTGGTATAAAACGGTATTTTATGACAATAAATGTTTTTAAAAAATTAATACTTAGCTATTAGCATTTTGACAACTGCAAGCAATCAAGTGATTTGACAGGTTAACGTTTTAGAGTTTTCCAGAGCAAAAAACGGAGCTTTTATAAATTAAAGTGATTATTTATGAGATTTGATATTAATCGAGGGGGTATTTACTTGTGTATTCAGGGTGGCCACAAGTTTCAGTTTATCAATTTCGCTGACATTTCCCTGACAATTTACTGACATTAAAATTACTTTTCCTGACAAAATTCTTTTTACAGGAAAATATGAATGTTTACAGAAAATGGGTAAAATTTATCAATTTTAACCATTTCTAAAAATTAAAGTTATAACCCTTCCTGAGTTCAATAATTAATTTTTACATTTTTCAATTAAACTTTATCTCTGAATCAATTAATTTAAATAATTTTCCAAAAATTCTTCTTTTTGGAAATATGTCATTGAAAATACTGAAAATATTGAATTTTAAAAAATTAGAAGCTAATTTTCATTAAAATTTTTGATATTTCAATTATTTTCAAAATTTGTAATTAAAATTCTACAAAAATTCATTTTCAAAAATAATTGTAAATAAATACTCGAAATAAATTAAATATTTGCAATTAAATTTTACAAAAATTCAACTACTCAAAAAGGTTTTTATTATATAAATCAAGAAGACTAGAGACAGGAGGTAAAACTTCGGTAGTGGGGGTATGGCAATGCTGAGTCGCTCAGCTGATGTACACTGTAAAAAAATCTGATGTAAAATAACACGAAACTTGTAATTTCACACATCAAAATTATAGGTTGTACGTAGTAAATTTATTTCGTTCCAAAAGTAGTTTTACAATTTTTAGTAATTTTACATTATACGACTATGTAATTTAATAGTTTTGTGTAAATTTACTACGTCCGACGTAGGAAAATTTGATCACTATGTCCGACGTGGTATTTTTACATTGCGTGTATTTCTACACTTTGACGTAATATTACGTCGCACGATCTGTACAATTACATGGCGAATGTAATTTTCTTATTCCTTTAAGATTTTCAAAAAATTTTCAAGTTTTTATAAATAACTCTAAAAAAGTGTATATAATGTACATTTATAGAAAGTATATGCTAATTTATAAGTAAATAATAATATAACAAAAAGTTTTGGGCTATATTTCATAAATACAAAAAGTTACGACTGAAAATATTATTTCAAAAAATATTTGCAGGTTATGTAGATTACAGTCGGCGTGTAAAAATACCACGTCGGACATAGTGACCAAACTTTCCAACGTCGGACATAGTAAATTTACAGCAGATTTTTTTACAGTGTATGGTCAGGCGTTTACTTTCAAAAAAAGTTTTCGCCGCAGTAGACCAGACGGACTTCTGCGCAATCTAACACACGTAAACACGGGAAAATATATTCTATACAAATACAATATGAAATATAAGTGTTTATATTTTCAAACATCTTACAGTTATTAAAAAAACGTTTTAAAAACAAAAAAATGTGTAAACTGTAGCATGAAGTGTATTAAAAGTTAACAAAAAGTAATAGTCATAGTGTTGTGTAGGTTTATCTTTCTTTTTGTTACAACTTTTCACATAGCACGTTTTCGGAATTTTTAACTATTTGAATAACACTTAATTTAATAATCACATTATTTCTATATATCCGTTATGACACACATTGTCAATTGTGTCTCGATTGCACTGATTGCACTTTAAAGTTAACCTTAAATTAAAATCATATCATACACATATGTAAAACATATGGTATACAAGAATTTGAATGTGTGAGTGATGTACAGAAGCACCGCGTCGGCGACTTTTCGAGATAGGGTTGCCACCTCATCGCGGCTCTCGGCCCGGAGAATTTTTCTTGACTATAAGGTGTAAATGCTCCCTAAAGCTTCTACCATACAATAAAGAATATGGAGAATAGTTACTTATTCAGTCATGATGTGTTATTGTTTCAATACTTAAAATTAAAAGTTTTTTTTTTAAATAACCGAAGACCGGAAGAATTTACTTGCGGCCCGGAGACCCGGAGATCTACTTCGCAGCCCGGAGTCTCCGGGCGAGGCCCGAAGAGGTGGCAACTCTATTTCGAGACGAAAAACGCCTGGTTAATGAAAGGCTTTTGACTCATCCCCACTACCGAAGTTTCACCTCCTGTCTCTAGCCTTCTTGATATAAATACTAGCTTAGGGATCATTCAAATATTACGTCACGCAAATTTGGGAAATTTTAAACTCCTCCCCCTACGTCACATTTTCTTACATAGAAATTGGTAATTTTTACACAGGACGTCACAAAACTGTAGACCCCCCTCCCCTGAGCCTGTGACGTAATATGTGAATGCTCCCTTATACATGAAAAATACAAATCGGTTCACAACATGGTACGTTAACCTTTTTTCATAAATACACAATAATTTACTGTATTTTAACAATAAAACTTTATTTAAAGTCATATTTACAGTGGAACTTCGATTTTCCGTCAGGCACGGGACGAACACCTTGGGGGCCGTCCATAAACCACGTGGACACATTTGGGGGGCGGGGGGTGAATCAAAAGTCCACGTTTGTCCACGAAGAGGACCCTGTAAAAAAAAAAGTATTGGGAGGTACGGGATTCCGTATTGCAAGTGTCAACCTGCCAATGCGGTATTCGCGAATTACCGCATTGGGTGTCCTGGTTAATACGGAAATCAAGGGGTCCCAATGCGATGCCAGTTTTAAGCTTTAAAAAAACGAAAATACGTGACAGGAGGAAATAATTAGTGTCAGTGCAGAAATATGCGAGTTAAAGGAATGAGAAAATAATAATAGTGAGTGTAAAAATGAAACTTTAAGAAAAAAAGGTAAGTTGAACTGTCAAATATGGGCCCAATGCGGCGTAGGCTGCTTTCAATACGGTACACAATCGGTACATAGTGCAAGTCGCCAGTAGAGGGCAGAAGCAAGCAGAGCGAATCGAGCGAGCACAGTGGCCCAGCTGACATATGATTTGCATTACATTACTTTCCAATTTTTTATTTTATAATCACTTTTCTGCATGAATCTAAACAGTATTTTCGATTATTGTAATTTAGAAGATGCTTTCCAATTGTACGTTGGCAGATTTACACGGAAAGAAAAAGTCCGTCAACCATTAATGGATTAGTATATTACTTTGAGACGGGACACTTTTTCCGTTGATGGTTACTTAACTTTACTTAACGATTGAAAACGAGTCATGGATTGATTAGAATGCCAGTATGTGACCAATTGTTTTAGATTTAATGCTGAATTGTTATCAATGGCTGTTTGAATGTTTACGAATCATTAGTGAAAGTTTGTGAAACGTTAGTTGACTCGTATTCTAAATCGGCGCTCTTCACTAGCGCATTGATGCGCAGTGTACCGATGCGCATTTCTTCCGGTTTCTCTATAGTCCATGTGTTTTTGCTGTCTGCTATACATATCCCTATATACTATTATGTGTAATGTGAATATTTAACTTAACTAACAATTTGCAGTTGAATTGCGTCTAGAAATTGACCTCGATGAAAATATATTTTCTTTTATATTTCTCGCTAATTAAAAAGTAGTTATTAGTGCAAAATCATTTCTCACAAGTTGTGAAAAATTTTGTTATTTGGTATATAAGAACAGTTTGCTTCTAAACTTAAAGTGTTATAAGTGTGCGTTTCAACGTGTAGTTATTATAAGTGCGAAAATGTGTTGGAAAATGTGTTGGAAAATGTGTTGGTCTAAAGCGTCTAAGAGTGTAAATAAAATATCGGAACTGTGCAACGAAAAAAATGTGTTCATTCTGTACCAAATAGTGTCTAAAATTAGGGATAATTCTGAAAGAAGTTGAATTTTTTGAATGCTTTTGATAGTCATAGAAAATTTAATAGACAGTTTTCTAAATTTTAGTGAACGAGTTTTATATATTGATGACAGTTTTCTAAATTATAGCAAGCAACTCGTCACTGATTGTGACTCAAAGTATGTTATCCATTGAATGATTTTGTGTCCCGTCTCAAAGTAATATACTAGTCTATTAATGATTGACGGACTTTTTCTTTCCGTGTAGTGAAAAGTGTCTGTGTACGGAGACAAATGTGTTAGAAAATGTTTGTTTACCTATTTCACGCCATTCAAACCAGTCAAAGTTGCTTTTGCTGTGGCGCATTGAAATCAGCCTATGCCGCATTGGGCCCATATTTGACAGTTCAACTTACCTTTTTTTCTTAAAATTTCATTTTTACACTCACTATTATTATTTTCTCATTCCTTTAACTCGCATATTTCTCCACTGACACTAATTATTTCCTCCTGTCACGTATTTTCGTTTTTTTAAAGCTTAAAACTAGGACACAATTGGGACCCCTTGATTTCCGTATTCACCACGACACCCAATGCGATAATTCGCGAATACCGCATTGGCAGGTTGGCACTCGCAATGCGGAATCCCGTACCTCCCAATACTTTTTTTTTACAGGGGAGCGGGGGTGTTAAAGCAAATGTCAACGTGGACATATAATCAAAGATATTTCCAAAAAAGATATCTTAAGCTTAATCAGGATGATCATAAGTTTCAGTTAATCAATTTCCTTAACAATTTACTGACATTAAAATTCATTTTCCTGACAAAATTCTTTTTACAGGAAAATATGAATGTTTACGGAAAATGAGTAAAATTTATGATTTTAATTATTTTTTAAAATGACAATTATAACCCTTCCTGAATTCAATTATTTTCTACAATTTCCACCCAGTAAAAAAAAAGTATTGGAAGAGAGCGAATAGTATTGTCGGTGAGTTTCTGCCAATACGGTTTTCATGCGAAAACGTATTGGCAGAAACTCACCGCCAATACTATTCGCTCTCTTCCAATACTTTTTTTTTACTGGGCAACTAAACCTTCGTCTCTGAATCAATTAATTTAAATAATTTTCCGAAAGTTCTTCTAAAATTCTGTTATATTTTAAAATTATTTTTGAATTTGATTGATAAATTTTAATTAAAAATTTTTAACATGATTGTTTCCTCTAAAATGTTAAAAATAATTTTAAAATGCTATTTTTATGTATATATTTGAATTTTTGAAAATATGTAATTGAAAATATTGAATTTTAAAAAATTAGAAGCTAATTTTCATTAATTTTCATTTTTAAATTTACCTTTAAAGATTTTTTATTCTTCAAAAATTGTAACAAAAGACTTGAAATAAATTAATTATTTTAAATTAAATTTTACAAAATTTCAACTACGTATTCAAAAAGATTTGTTTATAGTTATTTTTCACATTATAAAAATCAAAATAACTTGTACTTTTTTGTTACTAAAAATTGTGGTATTTTGTCGCAATTTTTTTAAATGAGTCGCAAAAAGTCACAATTTTCTTAATTTCCCTGACAAAAAATTTTTTCCTGACATTTCCCTGACTTTACTGACATTCTTGCTTTGAAATATGTTCAAAAATAATCTTTTCTATTTTTTAACATACAGGAGTAAAAAAAAACTTATTTTTTTAATTTGCAATATCCACGTGGACAATTGTATAGGGGGGAGGGGGTTTCACAAATGTCCACGACGGGGGGGGGTCAAGAATTGGTGAAAAATTGTCCACGTGGTTTATGGACGCCCCCTTGACGGAAAACCAAAATGACGGATAGTCGAAGTTACAAGTGATTTGAGATTTTTATAACCTATACTTGTCTATATTTTGGACTTCAACATGTAAACAAACAATTTTACAAAACAATTACACAATTAGTTTAAAATTTGTATTAAAAAAAACGTAACATCTTATTTTTTTTATTTAAAAAAGCCGAAAACAGACTGAAGAAAATATCTAAACTGCAAGAAATTAGAGGTTATGGCTGCTTAGATATTTCTCTCCAGAGAAATATATTGAAATGAACTTACAAAGTCAATTTTTTTAATAAAAAAAAAAAATCATCTTGGACAGTGACAGATAACAGCGGTGACGATAGACCGAGAGACGGAAAATCGAAGTTCCACTGATGTACTTTAAAAATTAATATATCTTCTTATTAAAGGAAATAGATTTTTATAAAGAAAAAACATAAACTTTAAACGCGTTTTTCTCGAAATAACGTTTTTCAAAACGGTGGGCAGTCTAGCTAGAACAGTTTTGATCGGATTGACTTCGGACAAAGTTTTTTTTTATCGTCATTTACTAATGCTTTCGAGTATGTAGCGGATTTTTTTTGGTGTCTTTGGTTTTTTTTTGGCAACAGATTTTTTGACAAATTTTTGCCCTAAAAATCGACTTTTTACTTCAAACAACTGCCAAATACACCAAAATTAATATTTTTAAAATATCCTACGTACTCGAAAGCTAAATCTATCTCAGAATCAGAAAAACTTTGAATTTTTGATTTAGATTAAACGGTCTAACCGGAATCTTGCCCACCGATTTGCTCTGCAAAGAAAGGAGACCAACTTCGGCGCTCTCTATAGGCAACAAATTTAAACTTTTTTAATGTATAAATATATTTTTGTGAACTTAAAAAGTTCACAAATAATTCCCTTAAAACCGAATTTTGTTTACTTTATTCCCGTGTCTTAAAAAAATTCATGAAAAACAGGTTCAAAAGAGGCCTCAAAGGTGTCACTCCCCCTTAAAAAATTTGCATTTGAGTAAAAATTACAATTTTCGTCAATAAGAAATATTTGTTAAATTTTAGGTTATGTTACTTAAATAGTTTCTTATTGATGGAAAATTATTATTTTTATTCAAATGCAACTTTTAATTGTTTAAAATTTTGATCAAGTTAACTAAGCCCTTGTAATTATATATTATAAATAATAAATCAAAAAAGTGAATTTTATTCAAAATAGTCACCGATCTGAAGTTAATAAAATTTTTTCAAAAATATAATTGTATGCGCTTATTTAAACGAATATTTAAATTTCTATACAGCTTATGCACTTTTATTTGATTAAAGTTTATTTTCAAATCGTGAGTTAAAACATACCTTCCATACATTCGTTTACACTTTCATAGTCTGAATAAGTTCTTGTTTCAGGTCTATTGCCTGGTTGTACTAGAAGAATTGTATGAGACTGAAACATAAAAATGTGTTTTTAATGACAAAATTTATTCATTACCTTAATCAAAAATTAATGCATGATTTTACAGGATACGGAAAGAAAAATATTTACAGATATCTAACTACAAAAAAATATATTGGCAAAATATTAAAATTTTTAAAAGACTCACCATGTTTTACAACTAATAAAATATTATTTCTGTTTACAAAATTAATATACATATACTAATAAGAAATAATAATAACAAACTTCTATTTTGTTTCTCTCTTATTTAAAATAGACTCATACAAACTGAAGTCTTGAACTACTATAGGAATTGATGCGTATTTCATCTCACGAAGAAAATTTAAATGTCTCACTTAGTATTACTAATTGAAAAATGCCACTAGGTGTCTCTAAGGGCGCAGTCCCATGTGAGCAGAATACGTCGACCGAAAGCAGGCTGCAGGTTGTCATGGCAACATACAAGAGTAAGAAAGTTAGTGAATTAAAATTTAATGGACTTTTTCTCTCATTTCTGTTGCTCCTGCCTACACAGCAGGATTGGAAAATGACGCGACATTTTTTGTTTCTCCAATAGGTTTTAAAAAGTATGCGAATGACTGCGTCTGCGTCGGTTGCTATAGCAACACATGCTAAAATCAACGCAACGCAGTCATTCGCACACTTTTTAAAACCTATTGGAGAAAGGCCTTAAAACTCTGCGTTTGTCTGCGAATGAAGGCCTAAGCACAATAGATTCGCGAAAGTTGTTCGCGAACGCAAAGCATGAGTTAGAAAAGGACAGTGATATATTTGTGTCCTTGTCTATCTCATGCGTCTCGTTCGCAAACGACTTTCGCGAACCTATTGTGCGTTGGACTTGACTGCGTTGCGTTATGTTTTTTAGTCTTTTAGGCCGCAGTCCCATGGCAGCGTTTTGCGTTGCGTTGTAATGAGAGAGAATGCAGCAAACGTATATTTGCGTCTTTTTCTCTCCCATTACGACGCAACGCAAAACGCTGCCATGGGACTCCAGCCTTAATGGCCGCCATCTTTAAAGGCCTTTCTCCAATATGTTCCTAAAACTCTGCGTCTGCGTCGGTTGCTATAGCAATACATGCTAAAATCGAGACGCATGCATATCCCCTAATCACCAAGTCGTCGAATGATCAAATAGTCGAATGCCAAGTAATCGAATGGACAAAACGTCGAATGCTAAAAACATCGAATCGGCATTTAGTCGAATGCTAAAAACATCGAATTGTCAATACGTCGAATGTTCAAAACGTCGAATTATCAATTCGTCGAATGTTAAAAATATCGAATCGTCAATATCACGAATTTTCAAAACGTCGAATTATCAATTCGTCGAATGTTAAAAACATCGAATTGTCAATACGTCGATTGTTCAAAACGTCGAGTGATAAAAACGTCGAATGCTAAAAACATCGAATCTTCAGTTAATCGAATGCTAAAAACATCGAATTCTCAATTCGTCGAATGTTTAAAACGTCGAATGCTAAAAACGTCGAATGTTCAAAACGTCGAATGCTCAAAACGTCGAATCGTCATTTAGTCGAATGGTAAAACCATCGAATAGTCCATTCGTCGAATGTTAAAAACGTCGAATGCTAAAAACATCGAATCGTCAACATGTCGAATGTTCAAAACGTCGAATTATCAATTTGTCGAATGCTCAAAACATCGAATTGTTAATTCATCGAATTTTCCATTCGTCGAATGTTCAAAACGTCGAATGACGAATGACGTTTTGAGCATTCGACGTTTTGAACATTCGACGTTTTTAGCATTCGACGTTTTAAACATTCGACGTTTTGAACATTCGACGAATTGCACGGAGAGAAAAATCAAGCGTTTGTAGTAAGACATGGTCTATACTTAAAAAGCACGGCGCTGTTTATACTCGATTTGTAGAAATCTATGCTAAAAGAGTATAGGTCTCTACTAAAAGAGTATAGGTCCCTACTCTTTTAGCATAGATTTCTACAAATCGAGTATAAACAGCGCCGTGCTTTTTAAGTATAGAAAATGTCTTACTACAAACGCTTGATTTTTCTCTCCGTGTGAGAATTCGATGTTTTTAGCATTCGATTAACTGAAGATTCGATATTTTTAGCATTCGACTACATGACGATTCGATGTTTTTAGCATTCGACGTTTTTATCATTCGACGTTTTGAACATTCGACGTATTGACAATTCGATATTTTTAACATTCGACGAATTGATAATTCGACGTTTTGAACATTCGACGTATTGACAATTCGATGTTTTAAGCATTCGACTAAATGCCGATTCGATGTTTTTAGCATTCGACGTTTTGTCCATTCGATTACTTGGCATTCGACTATTTGATCATTCGACGACTTGGTCCAGGGTGGCCGCTGGACCGGGAAACCGGGAAAACCGGGAAATGACAGTGAATTTTTTTGGACAGGGAAAAACCGGGAAATGACAGTGAATTTTGATCTTGACCGGGATTTTGGAATTTTTTTTTTAAAAACACATTACTTTGTGAGAAAAAATAGAAATATTTATTTTAAGACTTAGGTATTAACTATATTTCATTAAAAAAGATTGAATGATCTTCTATAAAATCTATTTATATTTTGTCAGAGAATTTTATAAAAAGTACTATAAAAATATTCAATTTCTAGAATTTATAAGAAAATTATGAATTTTGTTGTCCAACATAACAGACTTAGAAAAAGAAAATATTAAATTTAATTTTAAATTCTTTCTATTTCTAACAATAATTAAACAAAATATAATTTTAATTAAATTTGTCAAAAAAATTTCAAAGAGAAAAAATTTCACATCCTATAAAATAATGAAAAATAAATCAATTTAAAAATTTTTTTGCAATTAATATTATAACAAAACAAATAAGAATTATTAAAAATTTGAACTAATTAGAACAAAAGTGATACGAAATTTATAAAAATGAATTTTTGAATAATAAATAAAGTAAATAAAAATAAATAAAATTTCTTTTCTTAGAAAATAAATTTTAAAAAACCGTATTTTTCATTAATATCAATTAGTTTTTTTACAATTATTCATAAGCAAATTTTTCGATTTTTTAGAATGTTAAATTAATATTACTAATATTATTATAGATTGAAATTTTAAAAAATTTCAAATTGAATTTTTAGAAAAGTTGAATTTTAAAAGATTTTAATTAATAATTCTGAATAATTTAGTCTTTAAAATATTTTTATTCACATTTTTTCAAATTAGTTACACTACCGTCGGGAATTATCGGTACGGCTGCACACGCACGGCCCAAAAACATACCAATCTTTAAATCGCGATTTTTTTGTAAATACAAATGTCAGAAAATTAAAAAATATACCATTCGAAAGATTATTAAATTCTACGATTAATGATATGCAACTGAAAATTTTAATAATTTATACAAAGCTTGTAGCAATCTACAAATTTGACAAAACAATTTAAAAAATAAAATTTTTTTGGAAATTTTTTCAACCCCTGCACATTTTTTAAAAATTGTAGAAAAAATTTGAAACTTATATAAGTGTGATCATTCAAATTTCATCTTTAATTTAAGACCAAAAGAGTTTAAAAATCTTATTCGGTTCGTGATATATCATTATAAACGTCCGAGCATGTTTTTTGACAAATGCATTGAATTAGTCGATTTTGAACGGTTTTTGGCTGAAAATGCTCGTCCATTTATAATGATATCTTACTAACCGATTAAGATTTTTGAATTCTTTTGGTCTTAAATTAAAGATGAGACTTGAATGATCACACCTATATAAGTTTTAAATTTGTTCTACAATTTTTGAAAAATGTGCAGGGGTTGAAAAAATTTCCAAAAAAATTGTATTTTTAAAATTTTTTTGTCAAATTTGTCAATTGCTGCAATCTTTGTATAAGTTATTAAAATTTTCAGTTATGTACCATTAATCGTAGAATTTAATAATCTTTCGAATGGTATATTTTTTAATTTTCTGACATTTGTATTTACAAAAAAATCGTGCCTTAAAGATTGGTATGTTTTTGGGCCGAGCGTGTGCAGCCGTACCGATAATTCCCGACGGTAGTGTATGTTTTTAAATATGTAATATTTAATTGAAAAATTTTCAAATTATTCAAAATTTCATGAAATTGTCTTGTAAACAAGTGGATTTTAGAAATATTTTAGTTATTTCTAGAATATAATTGAATTGAAATTTTGCAAATAATTTTTAATAAGTTACAGTAGCAATTCTTAAAAATTATTCTAATTTAAAGGATTTGAAATTTGAATTTTTTTTTAAAATTTGAGTACCTACTATATGGAAAAATAATGGATAATAATTAAATATTTATTTCAAAAAATCTATTTAAGTTCAAAATTATTTTTAGAGTAAACTAAAATATTTTTAGGGTTTGGGAAAAAGTTAAAGTTTTGTCTAAAAACAGGAAATTTTTTCAATCTTTCATTGAATAATTTATTTTCAGAGTTATTATTTATGACCGGGAAAAATAATTTATGACCGGGAATGGACCGGGAAATGACCGTGAATTTTTTTTTACAAAAAAAGTGGCCACCCTGTTGGTGATTAGGGGATATGCATGCGTCTCGATTTTAGCATGTATTGCTATAGCAACCGACGCAGACGCAGAGTTTTAGGAACATATTGGAGAAAGGCCTTTAAAGATGGCGGCCATTAAGGCTGGAGTCCCATGGTAGCGTTTTGCGTTGCGTTTTGTAACTAGGCCATGAGTGCAAATAGAGCAAACATATATCTCTATCTCTCTTTCACTCATGGCCTAGTTACAAAACGCAACGCAAAACGCTATCATGGGACTCCAGCCTAAAAGACTAAAAAAACATAACGCAACGCAGTCAAGTCCAACGCACAATAGGTTCGCGAAAGTCGTTCGCGAACGAGACGCATGAGATAGACAAGGACACAAATATATCACTGTCCTTTTCTAACTCATGCTTTGCGTTCGCGAACGACTTTCGCGAATCTATTGTGCTTAGGCCTTCATTCGCAGACAAACGCAGAGTTTTAAGGCCTTTCTCCAATAGGTTTTAAAAAGTGTGCGAATGACTGCGTTGCGTTGATTTTAGCATGTGTTGCTATAGCAACCGACGCAGACGCAGAGTTTTAGGAACATATTGGAGAAAGGCCTTTAATGCCTTTCTACGGAAGTGCCTACGCGCCACGAGGCAAAGAGAGGAAACCTGTTTCTGCTAATGTCGTTTTAGCTTGTGAAACATACACTGTAAAAAAATCTGGTGTAAAATAACACGAAACTTGTAATTTCACACATCAAAATTATAGGTTGTACGTAGTAAATTTATTTCGTTCCAAAAGTAGTTTTACTATTTTTAATAATTTTACATTATACGACTATGTAATTTAATAGTTTTGTGTAAATTTACTACGTCCGACGTAGGAAAATTTGATCACTATGTCCGACGTGGTATTTTTACATTGCGTGTATTTCTACACTTTGACGTAATATTACGTCGCACGATCTGTACAATTACATGGCGAATGTAATTTTCTTATTCCTTTAAGATTTTCAAAAAATTTTCAAGTTTTTATAAATAACTCTAAAAAAGTGTATATAATGTACATTTATAGAAAGTATATGCTAATTTATAAGTAAATAATAATATAACAAAAAGTTTTGGGCTATATTTCATAAATACAAAAAGTTACGACTGAAAATATTATTTCAAAAAATATTTGCAGGTTATGTAGATTACAGTCGGCGTGTAAAAATACCACGTCGGACATAGTGACCAAACTTTCCAACGTCGGACATAGTAAATTTACAGCAGATTTTTTTACAGTGTAGGATCACGTTCGATGGTTCGCTGGTTCGGTGGTTCGATGATGTGATTGTTGGTAAATAAAAAATAAGAAATAAAAATGAACCAAATTAATTTAAATTGACAATTTTAATGTAATAAAATATTTTTTAGGTATTATTTATAACAGAGATATTAATTACGAGGTAAATTAGGTGCTTTAAAAAAAATCATATATTTTGAAGTTATAAAATGTGTTATGAAAAAGTAATGGAAAAAGGTCAACATTAGGCCTTAAATGTGATAACATTTTATAACTTCAAAATATATGATTTTTTTAAAGCACCTAATTTACCTCGTAATCAATATCTGTTATAAATAATACCTAAAAAATATTTTATTACATTAAAATTGTCAATTTAAATTAATTTGGTTCATTTTTATTTCTTATTTTAAATTTTTTATTTAGCAACAATCACATCATCGAACCACCGAACCATCGAACGTGTTCCTATGTTTCACAAGCTAAAACGACATTAGCAGTAACAGGTTTCCTCTCTTTGTTTTGTTTTGTTTTGATTTGTTTGAATGGCCTCTTGTAAATACAAATAGCCAGTACGAGTTTCCTCTCTTTGCCTCGTGGCGCGTAAGCGCTTCCGTACTACGCTGTTACACCGGCATCTAAAGCGTGGCGTAGAGGGTTTCAATTTATTTTCACACCGGAAGCCACTTTTCTACAGCAATCGCCCATCCAGTTAATATAGAGATCAGTGAGCCTGAGGCTGGAGTCCCATGACAGCGTTTTGCGTTGCGTCGTAATGGGAGAGAAAAAGACGCAAATATACGTTTGCTGCATTCTCTCTTATTACAACGCAACGCAAAACGCTGCCATGGGACTGCGGCCTGAGGCTGGAGTCCCATGGTAGCGTTTTGCGTTGCGTTTTGTAACTAGGCCATAAGTGCAAATAGAGCAAACATATATCTCTATCTCTCTCACACTCATTGCCTACTTACAAAACGCTATCATGGGACTTCAGCCTGAGGCCGCAGTCCCATGGCAGCGTTTTGCGTTGCGTTTTAATAAGAGAGAATGCAGCAAACGTATATTTGCGTCTTTTTCTCTCCCATTACGACGCAACGCAAAACGCTGCCATGGGACTCCAGTCTGACTTTTTCGGTAAATTTTTTTTCTACCGACCGTCGTATAAATGTACCCTCACACCTTCGGTAAAAATTTCCAGAACGCCGAACGGGAAATTTTTACCGAAGGTGTAAACGCTCCCTTAGGACAATTTCACAACTATGACTATAAAGAACACAGATAGTAAACTCACTGCTTAAATAAAATTCTAACAAATGAACATTGAAACATTTGGACATTCTAAGGGTGCGATCCCATGTGAGCAGAATACGTCGACCGAAAGCAGAAAATCATGAGAGTGAAAAGAACAACAATATCTACTTATCTCTTTTGCACTCATGATTTTCTGCTTTCGGTCGACGTATTCTGCTCACATGGGATCGCACCCTGACTTTTGGAAATTTAACAAATATAAACATTCCAACTTTTGGAAATTCGAACAAATAAACATTCTAACTTTTAGAAATTCTAATAAATAAACATTCGAACTTTTAGCTATTCGAACAAATAAATATTGGTACTTTTAGAAATTCAAACAAATAAACATTCGAACTTTTAATAATTCTAACTTTTAGAAATTCTAACAAATAGACATTCGAGCTTTTAATATTTCTAACTAATAAACATTCGAACTTTTAATAATTCTAACAAATGAACATTCTAACTTTTGGAAATTCTAACAAATGGTTATTCTAACTTTTAGAATTTAGGAAAAAATAAGGCGTCTCGACAATTCCAAGAAATGTGCATTGGAACTTTTGACTTTTGACAATGAACAAACATGAACTAGGATTTGAGCTTTTTGCTATTCGAAACAGTTGAGCTATGTGACGTCGACGTTTAATTCAGTTTAATTTTTGTCTTTGTCAGCCTATAACAGTAGTCTCTACATTTTGTTTGTATGTGTTTAACTCAAGTTTAACTGCACATTGGCTATGATAAAAATTCCCTCCCGTCGTTGTTAGATTGTTGATATTAATCTTTACAAGCTACAGACATCTGCTGACATTGAATAGAATAATAAAGAATAAAATAAAAAGAAAACAGTTTTTCAGTTATTCCAACTGAAAAATGAGAATATTGATTGAGTAATGTGAAAATATCGTTAGGTGTATAAGGAGCGACAGGAAGGAGAGAATGAAAAAATTGTTGTTTCTTGTTTAACAACCAGAGGCAAACGTCGCGCATCTTCTTTGTAGCGCATGTACATAGATACATACATACATACATATATGGATATATACTACAGAAAGACGACGACGACGACGACGACGTATCATTATCGTTATCTTCGCCAACGTCGCCAATTGTAACCAACTAAAAACTGAAATTGTGATACAGCTTTTTGTTGGTGAGACGAGAGCGACGAGAACGACGCGAATTTCACGATACATCCCTGGGTCTGTGACTAGAATTGGAGACCTGTTTGACAAAAGACCAAGTGTTTGAGAGTGATAGGAAGTTCATTTTAATCAGTTTTGTCTATTTGAACGTTTCGTTGTTACGCGTTTGGACATTGACAGTTTCGTGTTGGTGCGTCGTATTTTGTGCTCTTTTTAACAAAACTGCTGGAAGAATCGAGAGTAAAAAAGCCACTTTCATAGGAACATAAGTGAGAGGTGAATTGGCGTCGAAATCATCTCGAGGTCTTTTATAACCATTAAAATTTCGTCGTAAATCTGTCATTCGTCGTTGTTTGCAAGTGAAAACTGGTGAAGGGGAAAACGAAAATTTTCTCGTTTACGGTGGTAAGGTGTTGTAACAGTTCCTGAGGGATGTCTACGCCCGCCAGAAGAAGACTCATGAGGGACTTTAAAAGGTAACAATAGTAATTGTTCGACACATTTTCTTTTCACCCCGCGAACAAGAAGACAGATTAACGTCATCGCATCGGTATTAATAGAAATTCGATTGCGATATTTTGCTTCCATATTATTTGCTACATTTTACCTTTAGCCTTTTCTCTCAAATTATATATTTTAATAAGAAAACACTCCTTTCTCGTAAAAAAAAGCGAAAAGATAAATAATTGAAATTTGTATATTGAGTTGTTGCCTTTATGCAAATATGTAATATAGTTTGACATATAATTAAACTTATTTATTATCAATTTATTTAGAATCATTTTGGTTATAATACTTTTTTATTCGTAACGTCCAAGAAAAAAATAAATAAGGCTTGTTGCACATTCATTCAATAAGTGGACGAGAAAGTATACTCTCTATTTGTGTGAAACTATATTTCCATTTCATCTGAGTTTTCGTCACTACTTTTACACATGAAATTGAAGAAAAACCGCAATGACAAAGGCTCGAGCAAGTGTCACATTATTGAGACAGAAAATAGAAACTAGAAGAAAAGCCATTAAACTAATTATTAAAACTACGTATTTACAAGTTTTAGTGAATTTCAAGAATAGGAAAGTTGAACAAAATTAGCATTACGAATAATTAGTATGCGATTAATAAAATCACAAGAGATGTGACAAATTTATCCTAAAGTTATTGTTTAAATTGTTAAAAAGCTCTTTCGTGTATTTTAGTACCATATCCTTGTTTTATTTTTATAACACAATATAAACAAGTCCGAATTATAAATAATTTATTAAATTTAAACAACAGTTACTTAATAATAATATATTTAAAGCTGCAGGCTTCGTACTCATCTACTAAAAATTACTATTTACTACAATTGTGATATCTTTTTTTTAGATTTTAGACACTAAAAGATACTTTTTTCAGTTTTTAAGAATTTGCTCTACTTTAAATTCGCTACAGTGCAACCTGTCGGAATGCAACTCGATTTTTTAAATTTTATTATAGTATTAAACAATTCTTTAAAAAATTGTTTCATAATTTAATTCTGTAATATTTTTACAATATTCTGGAACTAAGTGAAAATAATCAAATTTATCGGAAAAATTCAATTATTGTCAATACAATTTGAATAAAATTTCTTGGTGGAATTTAATTATTTTTAAAAAATGTATCAAAATTCGTTGATAGAATTATTTTTTTAAAAATTATAATAAACTGTTTAGCAGAATTCAAATATTTTCATTACAATTTCAATTAAATAATTCCTCGTACGAATTTAAATTTTCTTCGAAACAATTGAATTTGTATTTTTAAAAATTTTATTTTTTAAATTATTTTTATCTATATTATCATAAATAATAAAATTTTCACAGAAATTCAATTATATAATTAATGTAATTTAATTTAAATTATTTTTAATTCAATTGAGCTCCCGCGGGCAATAACTCGATCTGCGCTCGGACGCAAGCGCTAGTACCAGTCGGGGAGCAGTGAGCGCCTCTGCGCCACTCACTGCCACCCGACTGGTATTAGAGAGTGCGTCCGAGCGCAGATCGAGTTATTGCCCGCGGGAGCTCAATTGTAAATTAATTCTTCGAAAAAAACATTTATTCTTGAAAATTTTATTTAAATTCTTTGAAAGAATTCAATTATTTTCAAAAATTTTGATAAAGTTCTCTATAAAAATCAAATTTTAAGAAATATTCGATTATTCAATAAATAATTAATTTTTTTATTTAAATAATTGAATTTCTCGTACAACTTTTTCTAATAAAAATAGATTTAAAATGGAATTTCAGTTAAAGTTTTGAAAAATAATTGAATTTTAGAAGCGTTATAACAGAAATTTTTAGAAATAATTAAATTTTAAAGGGTTTTTAAATTAAAATCTTTGCAAATTTTAATTGTTGTAAGACTGTAATAATATTAAAATATCAAATAATATTAACATTAATAATAATGTTACAATTTAATCCGTTATTTATAAATAATATAAGTAAATGACACATAATTTATTGATTAAGTAAAATAGAAGGATATTACAATCATTATAATTACATTATTTTATTTATTCATGTAAAATTTTATTTTTGTTCATTCGAATTCAATAACTTAATTTTTTCAATAATCGAATTAAGCTTCAAATAAATATATAAGAAAATAGATATATCATTAGCAGATAATAATATAAGAAATTAATCAGTCTATATAATATTGAGATTTTCTCCTCTATAAATTACAAAAACATAAGTATATATTTCCTTTTTGCTTTTACTTTAAAATTGTTTCTTTGCAATAATAAATTTACAAGTAACCATTCGTTTGTATTTATATAAATTTTTTAAAACGATGTCTTATTTGTTTTAATGATTTTTTTGGCTTCTTTAAATAAATTTTGAATCTAATGTTCCTATAGTTTTGAACGTTCAAACAAACGACAATATTTTATGTTGCTTTATTTTATTTATATTTTATTTTAAAAAAACTATTTCTTAACCAAGCAAAAATGTTTTATCTACATTATCCTCCATTTCATTTAGTAAATTTTTGAAAAATATTTAAACAGAAAAAATTTTATTCTTTTAAACGTTCATAATTTTAGACAAAATATAAATCTATTTTATTTTTTTATTTGAATGAAATTGTATTATGTACTAATCAATAAATTTCAATAAATTACTATTTTTTACCTTTATCAAGTTCATCAACGTTATAATTATCATCGATTTAGAAGAAAAAAAAATACACAAATTGATTGCTCTAGAGGTATTTAAATAATTATTGTAAGTAGCAATTGTTTAATAAAAAATACGATCTTCTTTAATTGTATTAATTACATGCAAAGATTAAAAGAAGAATTTTTTTTCGCTCATTATTACATTGAAAAATAGAAAAAAGTTAAAAATATGTTTGAAATTAAAAGATTTCTTTGTTTGATATGAATCTCCTTAAGATTTTACTCAGAATGTTCCTCAGATGCATCGTCCTTATTATTTTGTTTCTTTCTATCAATCGCTTCTTTCTTTTCTTTTTGGGATTTCTTGAAAATCTCCAGGGATTCTTCTAATGGTTGGAGAAATTGTTCCAATTCGATATCCTTCATAGCCTCTGTTACATCTGCTCCGCTAATTGTTTTTCGATTATGGTTTTTGGCAATTGTATTGGCAGCAGTTGTCAGGTATAAAATAAATATCGACGATGCTTTGGCCACTGCAAGCTTTGCATCTTTTCCAATTGCAACACCACTGGGGAGTGCATCCTTAATTAAGCGAGTTACAACCGCATACGGTAAATTTAAATCCTCTATACGTTCTGCCATCTATTACATATCAGTATTTTTATTATTTCTATATTTATTTTAAATAATAAAAATAATAATAAAATTCAGCAAACATTATTTATCGTAAACATGTTTTAAATCTTCTTTCAATTGTAAAATTTAAAAAGTAAAATTAGAAAATTATATTTTCTTTTTTGTTAAATACTTACAAAATAATAACTAAACTCTGAATTAGTGAAATTTATCACAGGCAAAGATAATTGAGGTTAGGTTTTATTAAGAACAAAAAGAGGACTTACATTTAGCTTAAAAAGGGTTCTTCTCCTTTTTATGAAGAATATTGATGAAGTAAAAACAGATTTGATTTATGTAATTTAAATATAAAATGCTGCCTCTTATTAAATTAAGATATTGTTGGACAATAACTACCATGTGCCTTTATTTTTGAGTTGTCGTTACCTTCTTCTTCTTCTTCTTCTTCTAACTCGTAAGTGTTCGTAAGTGTGTGATCAATTAAATGTGATGGATGAGTGTTTTCAATTCTCTCTTTTGTAATTTAGAAAATATAAATATTATTTAATTAGAGAAAATCTATTATATTTCTTAGTAGTCACAGTGTCTTGTTATGACTAATAATTAATTTAATGTTACTTGAATACATTCAGTATTTGTGCGCGAAATTCAAACGAAAGTTTCAAATTTTATTCCAATATGCAGACTGTAGTAATTTAGATTTTATTAATAATTTATTAAATTATTAAACAGTATTATAAATTATAGAGGAGTTGCAAATTTTATTTTACCTTACATTCTCTTAATGTAAGACACTCATTTTTTAAATTGTTTAAATATTTGCAGATTTAGATTAAAAAAGAAACTGATGTACATTTGAGGATAAAAAACAATTTTAACTCTAAATGCATTCTTATTTTTAACATTAAAACATGTTGCGCATTTAGAAAGAGAAAAGTAAAGTTAATCTTCTTATAGCATAAAAACTACTTATTTTATTTTTACTTTAGAATAGAATAGAATAGAATAGAATATATTTATTATGTTCTAGGTAAATACCACGAGGACAACCATTAAAAATACAGTAATTAATAACATATAGGTATATCATATAAAGTTAAATAAAGCTATATACATCTCATTCAGACAATAAAATACTTTGATTTACAAATTATCACAGCAACTCACATACAGATGACATACCAATCAAGATACACTCTATATACTCTATACATCCAACGAAAATAAATATTTATATAATTGTAGTTTAAATGTTTTTGGACTTTCAATATTTGTCATAGAACAAGGAAGAGAGTTCCATAAATTTATGGCAGTAACCATGAACGAGTTTTTATATTTTTCTGTTTTACATTGTGGAGCCCTAAGAATGCAAGGAGATCTTAACTCTCTACACTGAAAGAATTTTGGGGAGGCTGCTGACTATTAATGTCCGAAATTAGTGCCCCTTGCTCAGGGCTCGCAGCTCACCTCAAAAAAGCGAGCATCTACTCCCGAAAGGTGAGCAGCTGCCCCTGAGGAGTTGCTGCTTACCTTTCGGGAGTAGATTCTCGCCTTTTTGAGGTTAACTGCGAGCTTGAGGCAGCGAGCTCTAGCGGCACTCATGTAAAGCCTGCAGCTTCCCCAAAATTCTTTCAGTGTAGTAGTAATTATGAAAGTTACCAACGTTGATTCAACGAAAAACTTAAATAAAAATTTTCTCAGGATATAAATTTTTCTTGTATATTTTTAACCCAAGTAAACTCTCCAAACCCTAGAATAAAAAAAACGTGGGTAAAAAAGTGATTTTTATTTTTTTTTGGCAAATTTTTTCCAAAAATCACGAAATTTTAATTAAATTCATAATTCCTCGCCTCGGTAGTCATTTTTTTCTTTTGATAATTGTTTATTCTAATGTCGAGTGCCATTTAAACAAAATTCCAAGTAGTTCCAAGTCGGGGAAAGCAGTGATTTTGGTTTTTTTGTCACGGATTTTTGAAAAATCCGAGCATTTCAAGTAATTTAATAATTCCTCGCCTCGGTAGTTACTTTTCTCTTTTGATAATTGTTTATTTTAATATTAGACGTTATTTAAAAAAAATTTTAAGTAATTCCAAGTCGGGGAAAGCAGTGATTTTGAATTTTTTTGTGTCACGAATTTTCCAAAAATCTCGAAATTGCAAATTAATCAATGATTCCTCGCTTCGGTAGTCATTTTTTTCTTTTGATAATTCTTTATTTTGCCATTAGACGTTATTTTAAAAAAACTTCAAGTGATTCCAAGTCGGGGAAAGTAGTGATTTTTATTTTTTTTTTTGGCGAATTTTTTCCAAAAATCACGAAATTTTAATTAAATTCATAATTCCTCGCCTCGGTAGTCATTTTTTTCTTTTGATAATTGTTTATACTAATGTCGTGTGCCATTTAAAAAAAATTCCAAGTAGTTCCAAGTCGGGGAAAGCAGTGATTTTGAATTTTTTATTGAAATTCCAGGATTTTTGGAAAAAAATTCGACAAAAAAAATAAATATCACTGCTTTCCCCGACTTGGAATCACTTGAAATTTTTTTAAAATAACGTCTAATGTCAAAATAAACAATTATCAAAAGAAAAAAGTGACTACTGAGGCGAGGAATTATGAATTTAAATGAAATTTCGGAATTTTTGGAAAATTCGTGACACAAAAAAAATTCAAAATCACTGCTTTCCCCGACTTGGAATTACTTAAAATTTTTCTTAAATAACGTGTAATATTAACATAAACAATTACAGGGTGTCTACTAACCGGGAATTCCGGGAAAACCGGGAAATAACCGGGAATTTTATTTGACCGGGAAAAACCGGGAATTAGCCGGGAATTTTATACCGAACCGGGAATTTTTTCACAAAAATTAAAAAAGTTTTATTATTTTAATTTGTTTTTAAAAAATCAATTTTTATTTCAATTTTTATAGATATTTATACTGTTCTCTAAATTTAAGTTACTTAAAAATAATTAATTTGATGATAAAAAATCAGTTACGAATTCAAATATATTATGTAAATAAATTTTTAAAAAATTATGGAGTTAATAGAAATATTGCGAAATTCGACTGAAAATATGTAATTAAATTTGTTAAAGAAATTCATTAGAAACTTTTTAACAAATAGAATTTTCAAAGTATTTTAATTTAATAATTTATTAATAATTGAATATTATAAAGAGTAAAATTCTAATGTATTCATGTTTCTTACTGCGAAGATTAATAATTAAAATTTTTATTAGTTAATTTAAAAAATATACATACTTAAAATTGTTTAATGAAATTGAACTTTCGCAAAATTTTTTTTAAATCTAAAAAATAAAATTGTTGTAATTTTTCAATTCTATTGTTTCAAGATAATTGAATTTTTCTAAACAAATCATTGAAATTTTTTTACTTTTTTTGAAAAATAATTGAATTTTTTTAAAGAATTTTATTTAAATTTTTCGAAAATAATCAAGGGAAGTTAGTGACCATAATTATAATTTTATTTTTAAAATTTTAAGTCCCTCTTACAGTTTTAAATCAATTTTTTGCTTCTAAAAATTATACTATTCTATTATTATTTAATAATTATAATTATTGAACTTCTCTTAAATTTTTATCATTTTAAATTTCTGAATGTTCAAATAAATGATATTTATTTATTTCTTGAGCAAATTAAATGTTTATTACATATTAAGTAAATAATTAATTATTGCTGCTTATTATTTTCAAAAATTTTAATAAAATTCTTCACAAAAATTAAATTATTTTCATAAATAATAGCATTTTTTGGAAGGATTCAATTATTTTTATAAATAGTAAAATTCTTTGCAGAAGTTCAATTGAGCTCCCGCGGGCAATAACTCGATCTGCGCTCGGACGCACTCTCTAATACCAGTCGGGTGGCAGTGAGTGGCGCAGAGGCGCTCACTGCTCCCCGACTGGTACTAGCGCTTGCGTCCGAGCGCAGATCGAGTTATTGCCCGCGGGAGCTCAATTATTATCAATGTAATTTTAATAAAATTGAAAAATCCAATTTTCAATTATAATTATAAAGAGACAAGATTATTTTTAAAAACTTTAAAAAATTCTTTGTTTAATTCAAGTATTTTCCAAGTTTTTAATTAAAATTATTGAAAAAAACATTATTTTCAGAAAATTTAATGATTTATTTATGTTTAAAATCAAATTTAAATTTACATTTGATAAGAAAAAAAAACCGGGAAAAAATTAGGATATAGCCGGGAAAAACCGGGAAATAACCGGGAATTTTGTTAAACGAAAATAGTAGACACCCTGAATTATCAAAAGAAAAAATTAACTACCGAGGCGGGGAAATTATTAAATTACTTAAAATTCCCGGATTTTCCAAAAATCCGTGACAAAAAAACTAAAATTACTGTTTTCCCCGATTAGGAAACGTACAAAATTTTTTTAAATTGCGTCTAACATTAAAATAAACAATTATCAAAAGAAAAAAATGACTACCGAGGCGAGGATTTATGAATTTATTTAAAATTTCGTGATTTTTGGAAAAAATTAAAAAAATAGAATAAAAATCACTGCTTTTCCTACGTTTTTTTTATTCTAGGGTTTAGAGGGTTTACTTGGGTTAAAAATATACAAGGAAAATTTGTATCCTGAGAAAATTTTTTTTTAAGTTTTTCGTTGAATCAACGTTGGTAACTTCAGTTTCATTAGTAATTTCCTCTCTAAAAACAAACTTTTCATACAAGTACGAAGGTTTTTTATTGTTTACAATTACATGTGTAAGACAGCCGATGTACCAAAGTCGTCTGTTACTAACACTAAGCCAACCTAGCTGTAACCTATATGGAGTTACATGTTCATCCCTCTTTAAATCAAATATAAATCTTATACATGAATTAAGGAGTTTCTCAAGTTTATAATTTAATTCTTCAGTCATATCATTATATACAACACAACAGTAATCAAAATGAGGGAAAACCAATGACGTAACAAGTTTCGTCTTTAATTCAACCGTAAGGGCTTTGTTATTTGTTTTGAATTGTGATAAGGTGGCATAGACTCTCTTGCACATTTTGCCAACCTGCTTATCCCAGAAAAGAGTTGGCGTAAAGATAACACCCAAATTTTTAACTAAATCAACAAAAGGGATGGTATTATCATTAATTTTTATTAAAGAGCAGTCACTCAAATTTATTTTATTTACATACCAAGTACACAGTAAAAACAAAGTCTTAAATTTAATGGTGGCTAGGGGGCCGTACACATAATACGTCACGCGATTTTTGACCATTTTTAACCCCTCCCCCCCCCCTATGTCACACTTCGTCACAAATCTTGAACCCCCCTCCCCCTACGTCACGTCACACACGTAAATTTCACTGTAAATTTTATACATTAGACAATATATACGTATATTATATCTTACACTCTAAATTATTGAATCAGTTAAGAATATCTGATTTAGAAGCAAAAAATCAGTCACTAATTCAAATAGTAATATTTTTTTCTGACAATTAGTTGAAAATAACTGATGGTAATATGACATTATCACTCGTTCGTATTAGTTATTTTAATAATTAAAATTTAACGATCATTACGAGTCAAAACGAGTCATTACGAGTCATTACGAGTTCAATACAATTGTTTTTGATTGATTCAATTAGTCACGTTTAACTACCTACATAGCACCGAAACTTTCCTAAAAATTTACTAAAGATTTACTCGCAAGCTTCGAAATATTTAAATGCAAAGTTTAGTTAAAATTGTGTAAAGATTTAAATATCCCACTTCAATAAATGTTTAGCGGGAAACTTTTCCGAAAATTTAAGTTAAATTTTCAGGAAGATTTTCACGAAAGTATAGTCGAAAATGCAATTCAAATGTTCAGGAAAGTTTCAAGCTATATTTTTAAGAAAATTTGACGATAGACATTTATTGGAGTGAGAAATTTAAATCTTTACACAATTTTAAAATAAACTTTGCAAGTAAATTTTTTGACTTATGCAAGCAAATCTTTAATATACAATATTTAGAAAAATTTCGGTGTTTTGTGGATAATTTTTCAGTTATTTTTAACTGATTCAGAAGCAAAAAGTCAGTCACTGCTGATTGACAGTTAAAACCATGATTTTTAACTGATTCAAATTAAGAGAATATCCCGTGTAGAAATTTCGCTATGGTCCGGATCAGGGACTGATCGGGCCTTCCATATTAGGAAATGAAACACACGGCCCGATATGGTCCTGATCAGGAAATCTACATTTGATCGTCGACCCGATCTGGCCCAGGTCGGGCCGTGTGTTTCATTCCCTAATATGGCCATAATAGGGATATTTCTACACGGGATATTATTTATCATATTATAAATAATATGCCAATAGATGTTAAACAGATACATAATAGATATTAAATAGTTCAAACCATTTTTAACTTGTTTTATTTAGAAAAAGTGACATTGTCACATATAATTTCTTATTATCTTTGAATTTAAAAGATCGTGACGTAACACATGAGTTCACCCCCCCCCCTCCCCCATGTCACACTTAGTCACAATTCTCAGACCCCCTCCCTCCCCCTAGCCGCGTGACGTATTATGTGTACTGCCCCTAGTTTTAATTTTTGACTTATCTTAAGCTATCAACTTTATTTAATCATAAAAACTAACTGAAAATTAAAGTTAGTTGTACTCTTACTTAAATAAAACTCAGTTTGTAATTTATTTGTAATACACCGGACTTAATTTCAGATCCAATGGTATTAATAAAAAGTTGGATGAAATTAACTTCTAATAAGGTACGCTAACAGCTGACTGTAAGTCTGGCGAGGCTGAAAAAGTTGATTGTGACGTCACAAGGGACGCAATTTGCAAACGTGAAAAGTCTGAATAGCGCGTCGCGTCGCCGGTTTACTTTTGACTCGTGTTTTATTAATAATATATAAGTCCATAAATTATATTTATAATTGGTGAATCTTAGACAGAAAGTTTAGTTTTATTAGTATGTTAATATTTTAATTCGATTATAAACAAGTTTATAAACAGTTTATAATCTTAATTTCACCTAATATATATGTGCATTAGCATTTAATTCTTTATCTTAAAGAGAGAAATTTCCACTGATAGTTTTAATAATTGTTGTTTGTTATAAGAAATTAAATGTGACATATGTTTATTTTAATAAAGTTCAAGAATATGGACATACACTGTAAAAACCGCCTTTAAGCTCGAAATTTGTCTTTTTTCAAGGTGTAAACGGAAGACTCCCCAATTGATACAAGTAAGGTGTTAAATAAACTGAAATTCAACTGTAAGCTTGTAAGAAGGCTGAAATTTAGCTAGATGGTTTGGCTAAATTTTAGCCTTCTTACTAGCTTACAGTTGAATTTCAGTTCATTTAACACCTTACTTGTATCAATTGGGGAGTATTCTTTTTAAACTTCTAATCATTACTGACATTCAGCCAACATGGTCTACTTCCGTTTACACCTTGAAAAAAGACAAATTTCTGGCTTAAAGGAAGACTTTATTTTTACAGTGTAGAGCCGATTATCATAGAATAAGTCTTATTAAAATTTATTTTAAGAATATTTACTTTCGCCCAATTAAATACAGCCTTAATATCCTCATTTATTAACCTTATATTATTCTGCAAGTCTTCCAAACTAGAATGTATATAGATCTGCAAATCATCCAAAAAATACATATGCTTAGAATACTTGAGAACACCCCTGAAGTCATTAGTATAAAGTAGGAACAATAGAGGACCCAGCACTGAACCTTGAGGAACTCCAGTTCCAATATGTCCCCACTCAGATAGCTCTCCATCTGGTCCCACAACAGCCTGGGTTCTACCTGACAAGTACGAAGCAAACCATCTTATGACTGATCCCGACAAACCTATGGCTTTGAGTTTCGATATGAAGCTGAAGTCCGCAACGTTTTTAAAAACGAAAAATCAAAAAAGAATTTTTTTCCAAGTTAAATTCATCTCTAATTTTCATGTTTCTTAATTTTTAAGAAATTAATTGTTGCTTAAGATACAATTATTAAAAATTAACATGATTTAGAATCAAAAATAAAAAAACCGTCCCTTTATTTTTTCGTTTTCGTTTTTAAAAACGTTGCGGACTTCAGTATCATGTTTCGATAGCAAGATAGTATGAGGTACCGAGTCAAAAGCTTTACTAAAATCAAAGAACACCACTATGGTTACCTTCTTTTGATCAATCGCTTTACATATATCATCAGTTGCACCAGCCAAGAGTGTTTGTGTACTAAACCCTTTTCTGTAACCAGACTGAAAAGGGCTAAGAACATCATTTGTCTCAACAAATTCATTCAACTGGTAAAACACAACTTTCTCAAGAACCTTTGACAATGAAGAAAGAATAGCAATAGGTCTGAAGTCCCCCGGCTGCTGTGGAATTTTCACCTTTCCAATAGACTTAATCAAAACCCTCTTCCAATCTTCCGGAAAAATAGAAGTCTGTAGAGACATATAGAAAAGATCAAGCACGTAAGGAAACAACACTGGTATTCCTTTCATGATATAACTTATAGACAGTCCATCAGATCCCTGCGCCTCTGTTTTGATACTTTTAAGATCTTTTAATAATGTAGAGGGACAAATATCTTCAAAGAAAAACAGACCGTCATTAAACTCATAATTAACAAGCAAGTTCGAAATAAAGGAAGGTGTCACATTAAAAGATGAGTCTCCACAAACAGATAAAAAGTAATCATTAATTATATTCACATTAAAATTAAGTGGAGAATCATCTCTTTTATCTTTAGCAATGCCAATACGTCTTAGCTCCTTCCAAAGTTTTCCCGAATCCGTTATGTTTTTTAGTCTACCAGTGTTGTACCTATCACGCGCTTGCTTAACCAAAGAATTTATAATTAAGTAAATAAATAATTATTTTTCTATTATTTTGCAGATTACAAGAGGATCCACCTACAGGAGTTTCGGGAGCACCAACCGATAACAACATTATGATTTGGAATGCAGTCATATTTGGGTAATCTTTCTTTTTTCAATTACAATTGCACGAAAATTAATTTTACACAATTTTTAATTGATATTGCAATAAATAGAATTTTTTTGAACTTTAACTCTAACTTTCAGGCCACACGACACACCGTTCGAAGATGGGACCTTTAAACTTACTATAGAATTCACGGAAGAATATCCGAATAAACCACCCACTGTAAGATTTGTTAGTAAAATGTTCCACCCGAATGTATACGCTGACGGAGGAATTTGTCTCGATATCCTGCAAAATCGTTGGAGTCCCACCTACGATGTCTCTGCAATTTTAACTTCTATACAGGTACAAATATTATATACTTTCAAATTAAAACTAGGGCTGTGCAAACACTCGACTTTTATACATCAACTCGAAATTTTATAAATTTGCAATTTAAGGTTTTTAAAAAATAATTTTAAATTAATTTCGAACAATTTAGCGAACTGGGCAATCGAAAAAAACCCGGCAATTTTGTTTAACTGGAAAAAGAAACGAGAATTTTTTTTCAATTCCGTTCCACTACCAAAACAAAAGACTATCGTGTGTAGATCTTTTAATATACAATTTATAGCATTAAAAGTATTCTAAATATTAGAGATGTGCAAAAAGCTCGAATTTCCGAGCCGAAATTTTTTCGAGCCAAGCCAAGCCGACTCGATGTATCGAGTACTCGAAAAACTCAAGTACTTGGGTAAATTCGAGTACTTGATTAAATTCGAGTACTCGAGTGAAATCGAGTACTCGAATGGATTCGAGCTTTTAAATGACAAAAAAAACTATTAATAAGTAGAAAATTTCAAATTTATGCGAATTAAAGTCAATAAATCTTCAATTTCAAAGTGTATTTCAATTTGCTAATTATAATATATGCGAAAATTATATGATTTTTCTCTAGAACTCGAATTTACTTAAGAGCTCGAAAAAATTCGAGTACTCGAATGCACTCGAGTACTTGAAAAAATTCGAGTGCTCGAAATTATTCGAGATTTTTGCACAGCTCGGCTCGAGCTCGAACTGATTAGGCTCGGCTTGGCTCGGCTCGAAAAATGAAAAGCTCGAAAAAGCTCGATCGAGCCTCGAGCTTCGAACTTTTTGCACATCTCTACTAAATATACAATGAAGTAATTAATGATTTTAAAAAAGAATTTCTTCATATTCAAGAAGGCTAGAGATAGACACCCTGCTTTCGCATATTTTAAAATAATACCACTTTTTTTGGTCCAATATGAAACTTCTTTCCATTTTTATAATGTGGAAAGTACCCAGATAGCCAAGCGTATAATTTACTTTACAGTTGTCAATGACATATGCCTCCAGTGCACATGGTGCAATGATTTTTTGTTGAAAAGCTGACTTTTAGGATGCAATACAAAAGTTTTAATATTTGTAACATGTGTCTTTATATTTAAATTAGAAATCAGTGGTTAAGTTTCTATTCATATATATGTAATATGTGTATACTATTAATCTCAAGTGGTTTTGCTTTGTCATGATGCTTATTTTTATCATTAGCGTATTCTAATTACAGTGAGTTCTCGCGAGTCGTTCAATTCTCGAAAATTTTCAAGATCATAAAACTCACGAGTCGTTCAACGCATAAGCCACGCCTCCAAGGCGATTTCAGGGATGTGTGAAACATATTTATCGCCCCGAAAGACACAATATTCAATGACTTTGGTCCGTTTAAATTACACAGCACTGAGCACCGGCGCGCGCATGCTAGAAATTGAACGACTCGTGAATCGGACACTGATCAGCTGTTGAACGACTGGCGAGTTTGAACGACTCGCGAGAACTCACTGTACTACAACAATGGACAACTTCTGATTTTTAAACTGTTTTGTGCTTTACACTTGAGAAAAAAATTTTAATTCAAGAGTTACAATAAAATATATAGAAATCGCAATATTTTTTAATAATTTTTCTTATAGATCACATATACATGTGTTATCATTTATAGGTTAGAACGTCCAAATTATTTTCCTTACAATAAAGTACTTTAGATTATAAATGGTCATTATTCACAGATATTTTAAAGAATGTTTAAAAATTAGCAAAGCAAAACCACAAAAGAATTATTTAATTAAAATACTTCAAAACACTGATTATTCTAATAAAAGTAAATGTGGTTACAAGTTACATGATTTACATAATATCTTTAGGTACAAAAAAATAACTCTTTTAAAAAATAAATTACTTCAAAATTAAATTGATCTTAGTAATGATTCTTTCAGAAAATTTATCATCAAATATTAAATTAAAATAGTTAATACTTAATACAGACTAAAGCACAAGAGGGGGAGGGATATAAAAGGCTTTACACGCGGTACTAGTATAGTACGAATACAGTAACCGTACGATAAACTAAATTACAAAAACCTTCAGTACACCATACTATTATCGTACTCGTATTATACGAGCATAAGCATACTGGTACGACATACTAGTACAGTACCTGTTACCGTGCGAAGGTAGATGGCGAGTACAGTACCAGTACGATTAATACGCCATAGTCGTATTGTACATGCATCGTACTAGTACGCTGGTTATCTGGGTAACTATAATCAAATCTTTTGTCCTCAGTAAAAAATAATTTTCAAAATACTTAACAATTGCTATTAATTACGAACCAATTTAGGTTTAATAAATTTTATTTGTTTATTTTCAATACCTTAAAACGACATTAATTTGAAACTCCTTTATTCTAATTTGACAACTTTTTTTTACAGTGTTGAAAAATAAAATTATTATTTATTAAAACAAATTTCCAAAATTTAATTTTAAACATTTTTCAAAATTTATTTTTGATTTAGACTTGTTTTTACATTTTTATGAATTTTGTCAATAATAACATAATTGCCGTAACTCTCGAGAAGTTAGAGAATTTTATCCAAAGTAAACAAAAAATATCAAATTTCAAGAAATGTACTACAAAAATTTTAATTTTTGTTTCCTTTAAATATACTGGACACTTTAAATTTTACTTCAACTACAGTTTGTATTCTCGAATAACTTTCTGAAAATTATTAAAAATAATCAATTTTGAAAAGAACTTTAGTAAAAAAAAATTGAATATTTGAAGAGTTACAATAAAGATTTTTAGGAATAATTAAATTACAAAAAGTTTCAAATTAAAATTTTTGAATAACAGCCACTGCGTGGTCTGGAAGGGATAATACCAGTCAGGTAGCAGTGAACAGCCCAGAGAGCGCACTGCTACCTGACTGGTACAGTAGTGTTCGATGAAGCCTACTCAGACGAACGTGTTGCACTCATGGGTATATATAAGTCCAACACGTTCGTCCGAGTAAGGAGCAATTCCACGCCAAGTGATCATAAGAATTTTCGATGATTTTAGCAATATTGAAAATACTTTCAGAATTTGTTCCTTTTTATAGATGGAATAAAAGTGTATAAAAGTTTTTTCAAAATTTTCCAAATTTTTTGAGTTACCTCTTATTCAAAATTTTGGTCGGTTTTTCAAAAAGCCACATAACTTTTTTTCTTGTTAACCTATTAAGATAATTATTTTTGGAAAATACTCATAATAAAAAGTACTTTAAAGAAAAAAATAAAAATTTTTTTAAAAAAAATTTTTTTTGCCCGAAAAAAATTTCAAAAAATTTTTTGAATTCAAATTTTGAAAAAATATATCTTTGATTTGAAAATTTTTTGTTTGGTAAATATTGCCAATAAAGTAAAGAATACTTTCTGTAAATTTAATTATGGGACAACAGTAACTTTACGAGAAAAAAAATAAAGTGTCCAGTGCGGCGTGCCGGGACTTGTGCATGTATTCACTTATGGCGGCGCAAGTTTCGTTTCAAATCACTCTACAGGTCACAATTCTTTACCAAAACGCTTTTTCTATTTTTCTAAATCTTCGTAATTAAATTCTCTATCGATCTCTCGAGCCTTATTTTTAAATTTCTGTTTTTAAACATTTTTTAAATAACAATAAGTATTAAAAAAATCATAAAATCGTAAAATATATGTGACGCTCCACGAGAAAAGGGACCTTATTTACTCTTGTCATAAGGTCCCTTTTCTCGTGGAGCGTCACATATTTTTTTAGTTTTATTGATTAAGAAAATTAATCAAAAAACCTATTGAAATAATGTTTGATTGATAAAAAATAAAAAATTATTTAGTTAAAAATTGTTATACAATAAAAAATTATTATTTTGTCATAAACTGTACTTAGGGTTAAAAATTTATATTTTTTCTGAATTGTTCAATTTGTCGTAAGTAAAATATTCAAGTATAAAAGAAAAACTATAAATTAATTATTTAAACATTGTTTAAACAATTTATTTTGTTATTTTTTTAATTTACTATAGTTAAAATTATAAATTCTTAGTTTTTCTCATTTGTGTAATTTTTGATAACTTAAACAATTATAATAGAAAAACTAAAAATTTATTATTTCACCCTTGTTTAAAAAGTTTAGTTTTCAACTTTTCAATTAATTGTTTACAAAAAATTAGAAATTTCTAACCCAAATGAAACTTATGAAAAAATGAAAAAAGTACATAAGAAACAAATATAAATTTCTTACCCTAAGTATAAATAGTTTATGAAAAAAATAGCAACAATTAATTGTTTAAACAATGTTTTAATAAATAATTGTTTTTTATCATCAGTAGATAAATACTCATGAAAAATTGTACAATTGAGAAGAAACTAATAATTTCTAGGCCTAAGTACAGTTTATAAAAAAACAACAATTAATTAATTAAAAAGTGTTTAATTAATTTATTTTTTATCAATCTAACATTATTTTAATAGGTTTTTTAAATAATTTTCTTAATCAATAAAACTAAAAAAATATATTTTACGATTTTATGATTTTTTTAATACTTATTGTTATTTAAAAAATGTTTAAAACCAAAAATTTAAAAATAAGGCTCGAGAGATCAATAGAGAATTTAATTACGAAGATTTAGAAAAAAAGAAAAAGCGTTTTGGTAAAGAATTGTGACCTGTACAGTGATTTAAATCGAAACTTGCGCCGCCATAAGTGAATACATGCACAAGTCCCGGCACGCCGTGCTGGACACTTTATTTTTTTTCTCGTAAAGTTACTGTTGTCCCATAAATAAATTTACAGGAAGTATTCTTTACTTTATTGACGATATTTACCAAAAAAAAAATTTTCAAATCGAAGATATATTTTTTTCAAAATTTGAATTCAAACAATTTTTTGAAATTTTTTTCGGGCAAAAAAATTTTTATTTTTTTCTTTAAAGTACTTTTTATTATGAGTATTTTCCAAAAAAAATTATCTTAATAGGTTAACAAGAAAAAGAGTTATGTGGCTTTTTGAAAAACCGACCAAAATTTTGAATAAGAGGTAACTCAAAAAATTTGGAAAATTTTGAAAAAACTTTTATACACTTTTATTCCATCTATAAAAAGGAACAAATTCTGAAAGTATTTTTAATATTGCTAAAATCATCGAAAATTCTTATGATCACTTGGCGTGGAATTGCTCATTATTATTTTTTTAACAAAGAGACGTTTGAGTTTTAAATCGTTGGAAAATTTTTAAAGTTTTTATAAAAACACAAAAACCTTTCATTAAAATACTATTGAGGTAATAGGAGGATTCCACGGGTAAATCACACAGTTGTACGTGACAAGTTACCGATTTGTTTTAAAGTTTTTAGGCGTATTCTACCTTCAAAAATAGTGATCTAGCCAAAATTTTAAGTGTCTATCTCATAAAGATCACTCACAATCTTCAATTTCATAAAAAGTGACATTTTTGAAAACTAAGATTAAAAAATCCATTTTTGTATGAAAAAATGTCCATTTTGGTCTAAAAAAAATCGGAAAAGTACTAGTCGATGGGAAATTTTCCAAAAAATCCAATGCCGTTGGAATTTTTGAGACTACTTTTTTAAAAAAAATTTATAACTCAAAAACACCTTTTTCGATTTGGCTCAAATTTTCAGGAAAAATAGTTGAAAAGCCATACTTTAAAATGATTATTTCGGAAATCTGGGTATTTTGAGTTTTTAGCCATATTTTTGCAAAATAGTGAGATAATTCGATTTTTTTCAATGTTTCCTTACGGTTTTGCCTTTTTGTGCTTATACGCAGCTATATAGAAAAAATCTGAGCCCAAATTTACAATCCTTGGAAAATTTCCAATCAATTATATATAATGAATCTTACTTTTATTTATTTTAGACAAATTTTAACAGCAAAAACAAATCAATTATTAAAAATGTGCGCATGACGATTGATTTTTGTGACACGAGTGGAGGTCGAGGGCGCCGTAGGCGCCCCGAGACCGGAACAACCCAGGCGCGAAGTGACGCCGAGTTCAGGCTTTATAAAGATTGGCCGAGCATTGGTCAACATTGATTGAGCATGAGTGAATCAGCGAGAGCAGGAATGATCGAAGCTTTAATGTAACACCGATTCCAGACTGCAGCGCGAGCCTTGATTCAGCATTGGACATCAATGCTAAATCAATGCTGCGGACGCCTAACGCAGGACTGAAACAAGACTGCTTCCACTGTTCCCAAATTTACTCGTTTCTCACGTTTATTCAATATAATGTGAATATATGAATTATTAATAATAATAATAAATATTATTGTTATTATTTTAATTCATGTGCGTATATATACATATATATTTAATGACAATAAGTTATTATTTGTAATAATTATATTATTTTTATATAAATAAGAATATATGTATATTACTAACAATAAATATCATTTGAATAGTAATTTTAAAAAAATAATTTTAGTAAAAAAAGACAATTTTTCTGTTAATCGTTACATTTTTTTCTTGATTTTTAACAGACTTTTAACATTATTTATAAACATGTTCACATTTTTTATTCACAACACAACACACAATTTTATTATTTTATATAAACGCTTATAACAAAGAATGAAAAATATTCGCTCGCATGTGGGATCGAAACTCACGCACCCCGCCCCTAACGCATACCGGAAGTTCTCAACGCACGCATTTAAACCGCTCGGCCACAGAAGGCTGGAAGGCTTCTCGCCTAATCTACTATATCAATGCCAGTGCCGTCACTCAGTATGGGACACCAATGTTCGTCCCATGCTCGATTCAAGACTCGGTCAATCTTGTTACAATATTCAATTCCTTTATTGCCGTGTGCACTGTACAATATTAAATATAAATATTTATAAATTATTTAATATTAAAATATTTCTTCTGATAATTTTATAAGTTAAATTATATATTATTTTTTTTCTCGCACAGTGTCAAATTATTATTTTCAAAGTTCAAGAGTTTCGTTTATCTGTAAAATTTTCAGTGAAAAAAATGTTCATTAGGTAGTAGTAAATATTTATGCCTAGTAGTTTTACACTAGGATTAACTGTTTACTGAATATTATCAAAAATATATTTTTCGTCAAACGCGCGCGACTAAACACAAATAACCTTGAGACTTTACAGCGCGACGTTGCGGGGAGTGTATTGAGTAGATAGGATGGTGGGAGCACGACAATCGCAACGTCTCAAGGTTATTTGTGTTTAGTCGCGCGCGTTTGACGAAAAATATATTTTTGATAATATTCAGTAAACAGTTAAACCTAGTGTAAAACTACTATAGGCATAAATATTTATTACTACCTAATGAGCATTTTTTTCACTGAAAATTTTTCAGATAAAGGAAACTCTTGAACTTTGAAATAATAATTTGACTCTGTGCAAGAAAAAAAATAATATATAATAATTTAACTTTATTGATATGAATCTTATGTAATTAATATAAATATTATACACTAAATAAATATTAATATTTATTTACCAATTGATATCTTAATAACAATAATAATAATACTTATTATATTATTTAATAATAATTAATAATAATAATTTTTAAATAGTATAAAAAATTACTAAAAATTATCAGAAATAATATTTTAATATTAAATAATTTATAAGTATTTATATCTAATATTGTTAAGTGTACACGGTAATAAATAAACTATCAAGATTGATTCAAGCTTGAATAAAGACTGGATGTTGAAGCTCCACTCACGAAGATTGACCGAGTGTTAAATCGAGCATGGGACGAACATTGGTGTCCCATGCTGAACCAATATTGAGTGACAATGATATAAAGACTGCTTCAACTCTGGGTTACCCACGCTGGGCGTTCAAGACTCAGTCAAGTTTCAACCCATCGTCAGCACTGGTCTTTCGCGCCTGGGAAGTGTCACAAAAATCATCGTAAAGAAATTGGCAGCATTTATTCTCGTGTTACTTACGATATTTTGTATTTCTTATGCACAAAAGCGGCGATTTCAGATAGCAGACGACAGGGAGTAAAAGTCATTCACTTGTTCGATTTGTATGAAAATGGCGGCCGTTTTCTCCCTTGGGCAAGAAAAATGCATGTGAACAGCTAATTTTCTTGCCCTTGGGAGAACACGGCCGCCATTTTCATACGGTCGAAGAAATGAATGGCTTTCCTCCCTGTCGTCTGCTATCAGAAAGCGCCGTTTTTGTGCATGTGGGATACAAAAATTTTTTAGTGGAAAAACCAAGAAACCCCTGCAACTTGTTCCAATGAAAATAAAAATAAATACGTATTTTTTTATTTTAATAAATATTGATATTAACAAGTGCCACCGAGCACTTCAATTTTCCCATATAAAATGCATGGGAAAAATTTCAATTTTCGAAAAATCATAATCATCTGCGAGGGTTTCAAAAAAGTTAACATTAAGCTATTATGATTTATAGAGGGCTCTCCGCCAAGTATAATTTGACCTATATATAACTTTCAATTTTTTACCACCCCTACCTTCTACATCACTGCCCCAAAGTTACCCCTTTTTGGATATTTATAATTTAATGTGTTTTTGTGGTATAATATCGATTTTTTAACTTTTTTGTCGGATCTTGTGTTTATAAAAAAAATACGTATTTATTTTTATTTTCATTGGAACAAGTTGCAGGGGTCTCTTGCTTTTTCCACTAAAAAATTTTTTGGGCCACCTTAATCGTCATGCGCACATTTTTAATACATACTCTTAATTATAAATTGTATTTGTTTTTGCTGATAAAATTTGTCTAAAATAAATAAAAGTAAGTTTCATTATATATAATTGATTGGAAATTTTCCAAGGATTGTAAATTTGGGCTCAGATTTTTTCTATATAGCTGCGTATAAGCACAAAAAGGCAAAACCGTAAGGAAACATTGAAAAAAATCGAATTATCTCACTATTTTGCAAAAATATGGCTAAAAACTCAAAATACCCAGATTTCCGAAATAATCATTTTAAAGTATGGCTTTTCAACTATTTTTCCTGAAAATTTGAGCCAAATCGAAAAAGGTGTTTTTGAGTTATAAATTTTTTTTAAAAAAGTAGTCTTAAAAATTCCAACGGCATTGGATTTTTTGGAAAATTTCCCATCGACTAGTACTTTTCCGATTTTTTTTAGACCAAAATGGACATTTTTTCATACAAAAATGGATTTTTTAATCTTAGTTTTCAAAAATGTCACTTTTTATGAAATTGAAGATTGTGAGTGATCTTTATGAGATAGACACTTAAAATTTTGGCTAGATCACTATTTTTGAAGGTAGAATACGCCTAAAAACTTTAAAACAAATCGGTAACTTGTCACGTACAACTGTGTGATTTACCCGTGGAATCTCCCTATAGAAAATAATATTTTTATTTGTTTTATTAATTTTTTAAAATTATTTACAATTATTTTTACACTTCTAATCCAAACTGCTTTTCGAAAAATTATACTGAGTTTTCTAGAACCAAATGAAATATTAAAAAAAATAAAATAAACTTAAATTTTTCTATTTTAAAAAAAGTTTAAAAGATCGTGAAAAATTTTGATTTGAATTTTTCTGTAAAAACTAATTTAATTGAACGAACGCTTTTTTTATAAAATTACTTGCTTTAATGTTTAAGAAGTAAATTATAGGTAATCCTCAGAAATTATTCGATGGAAAACTATACTATTTTTGTTACATGTTTTACTTTACACTTGTACTTAACAAAGTATTATTTCTAAGCATTCGTGTGAGTGAAAATTTGTCTTTTTTATTTTTTGTTATGGATTTCTTACCTGTCACCTTAACAGCGGTTGCAATTGTACAAAGTCCTAAGTATAATTATTATCCAAAGTGTATATTTTCTTAGAAAAAAATTGACCTGACTAAACATACGTTTGCCGGCAGATCAAAAGTATGAACTAAAATTACGGTTAAAATACACATATCCTAAATAAATTTAAATTAAATTTATAATAATTTCATATCTTACTAATGAATTATTGCCAAAAAGTTGAAACAATTTCTAATTTTTCTATTAAGTTTTATTGCTTATACTTGTATACTTTCTACTATCTACTGGTTTCTTTATAAAAAAGTAATGTAAAACTTGAAATTTATTCTTCTCTCTTATGAAAATTAAGTTTGAAATATTTTCCTCTTATTCACTTTCTCTCTCGGCATAGTAAATTCCTCAATCTATTTACATTATCATCTTCACGTAATCGCAATTCTTATTATCTGCATGTCCACCGGTGACAGTTTCGTATTGCGAAGAAATTGAAGAGTTAAAGAGTTAAATAACGGATTGTGAAAATATTTTCATTAAAATTTCTTACTTTTGTCGCAGATTTTTGTCCAAGCACTTTAGGCACCTTTAGGCATCTAGTAAAAATTAGTTTTGAGCTTTTTGGCAATTATTGAAATAAACTGTTGGTGAAAATGTAATATTAACGAAATATATTTTAATGAGTACGACTTGTGTGATTGCAGTCGCTGTTAAGTGATCCGAATCCGAATTCACCTGCCAACTCAATGGCAGCACAACTGTACAAAGAAAACCGACGTGAATACGAGAAACGAGTAAAGGCTTGTGTGGAGCAGAGTTTTGTGGATTAGTTGGTGGACGTGCTGACTGCTGTCGGCGCTGTCTCATCAGCAGCATTAAACGACCAACAATCAACTTGAACATCAACATCAACGCCGTCATTTAATATATAGAAGAACGTGCAGCCTTATCAAGGAGCTACGCTGATCGCTTCGAATGCGTCATAATTCCTTATAAAAAAATGAAAAATAATGAAAAATAATTAATAGTAATACAAAAATAATGGAGGAAAAACAACTCTTTCTCAACATTTACAGCGTGTGCAACATTAGATCGAATTTTTACAATGTTGTATAATAAATTAATATAAACTGTGTATTTATTTATTGGAGGATTCGATAAAAAAAGAAATGGAAATGAACGAAGAAAATGATGAAATTAGTAATGTTGTTTAATAATTGCATTAGGGTATGGAGTAATAAAATAATTAAACTACCTTATCTATCACAATTTTGTCTCTGTGTTCGCTATGCGGCGTTTTCATCCATCGAAAGCACAGATCCACAAACTTGAGTTCAATAATATTGTAACACTTCGTACATAGTCTTGACATTTAACTATACATATATAAATATACATAATATACATACATACATTCAATAAAATGCATAATTATAATCTCTATTCTTGTTTTCTTTAGCTCTTACAATTAGACATTTTCCGATTGAATCGACTTTTCCCTTATTTCGATAACAACTTCAATTCAAAGTTTTTGTGAAATTCAATTATTTTCAAAACAGGTCAAAAATAGAAAAATAAAATAAAATAAAAAATAAAATAAAAAAAATAAATAAAATAAAATAAAATAAAAATTAAAATAAAATAAAATAAAATTCCCAGACCTGTGTCTGGGAATTTTATCAAAAGTACTGGGAAAATATCAATTTCTTTTAGAGTCAAGGAAACAGTCAAAGTTCTGTCTGGAAAGCAGGGAAAAATAAAATCAATTTTTTGTGACAGCCTATAAAAAACTGTAATAAAACTTTTTAAAACATAAAATTTATTTCTCCAGTTTGAAACCGCCATTTCTATAATTGATTAAAAATGTTTTATTTTAACTAGATAGAATTTTAGCTTTCTCTCTGTTAAAAATTATAAGTTTACTAAAATTACTCAAAAATTTTAATTTGAAACCTTTTGAAATTTAATTATTTCTAAAAATTACAACTATAACCCTTCCAAAATTCCAAAATTAAAATTTTTATATTTTATTATAAAAATTGCGAATTGTAACTCTTAATTGTTTTCAAAAAGTTTTTGATTTGAAAAAGAAAATTCAATGGTAATTTAAGGTTTTTTCAGTATTTTTAAAAGATAAAAAAATTCTAATTTTTTTATCATTTTTACATTTGATATTTTTTACATGATCTGTGACCACTCTGTTATTGTCAAAATTCATAAAAATCTAAAAAAAAATGTAACTCAAAAATATTTAAATCATTCTCATAAAAAATGAGGAGGTCTTGGATTATTAGTGAAATTTTAAGTTTTCACCCCCTGAATCGACAGCTTTCAAAACATGTTTTTTAAAATTTTGTTAAGAAATGAACAACTTTTCAATACCACAAAAAGTAGAGAATTTATGAATTTAAAAATTGTTTAAAATTGTTTTTAACTATTTTGGCTTTTTATTTAATATACTGGATTAACATACTCGTTTCTTTGTTTCAAATCAATAAGAGAATTTAATGTTTCTATTTAAATAAAAATTTTCTTTGATAACTTTCTAATTCTTTTTTTCTAATGGTAATATTAATAGATATTAATATGAAAATATGTTTCTAGTCATTGTTGGACGAGCCGAATCCCAATTCTCCCGCGAATTCTCTTGCTGCTCAACTTTATCAGGAAAATAAAAGGGAATACGAGAAGAGAGTTACAACAGTTGTTGAGCAATCTTGGCTAAATTTTCAAGACAGTCATATGGAAGATCCTCGCTGAGATTAAGTGTGTTATTTGTATAAAATAATTCTTTATAATTAACATGTATGAGGAAATATCGTCAACGCTGCATTGCATTGTTATTCCTGGACAATTTACAAATAACTTTTAATATTTTTAAAGAAATTATTTACATTAAAAAACTGAAGCCATAATTAGAAAAATAAATTTTCAATTTAAATTAATAGACATGCATTTAATTCTTTAATATTATTGATTTTAAAAAAATTTTCATCAAATTTCACCTCAAAAATTGTCCTATGTTTTAAAAATAATTACAAATATAAGTTCATGTTAAATTAAAAATTTATTTTAAAAATGTCTTTCTTTCAATATATCCAAGTTTGATAAAAGATTAAATAAGTACATAATATTGATATTAACTTTCCATGTAAAAAAAGTAAGTAAAAGTATTTTCAAATTTGCGTCTTTAAAGAGGTACTTTAATTTGTAATACCTTCGACCTTGTAAATTAATTCACTAATTTTTTTATTTTACTTAATATTTTCGTTTTTATAATGTAATAATAATGTAAGGCTACTGAAATTTTGCTGAATAAAATTTAAGGATATTTCAAGCAAAAGTTTATAACGTACAAAAATTTAACACTTATGCATAACAATATTATTCAGAGATGGGAAAAATAAAGTAATAATATTCGTAATTCTTATTATTTTCTGTATATTTTTATATAACACATGTTTACAATTACTTTGATTTTTTCAATTTTTAATTTGAAGTAATTGAAAACATAAGATAAGGATACACTGAGTAAGAAATTATTGCTTAAAGCTAAAAATTTTAATTTTACTCAATTGGCGTCCTTATAATTATTATTTATTAATTTATTAAAGAAGCGATAAGAAATCGTTGATAAATTACACTACCCATAAATATATACATATAAGAGAGAGGTATAAATTACGGTAATAAGAGAAAAAGAAATTTTAGTCTCAGATTGTATTATTGAAAATTTCAAGTTTTCATTAAAAAGTAAAAACAAGTAGATAACAATTTATGAACGATTCCTGATAAAATATTGCGAAAAAGCTTTCATCAACTGTAAGTATAAGATGCAAAGTATGTACAATTATTAGATTACAATAACTGAAACTGGCTATTTAACATAATGAAACCATAAAATTGTACAGTTATCAATTATTATTAAATGATCAATTTCTGATATAGAAAATACTTGTTACAAGACAGAATAAAATTTAAAGTGCAATTAAATTGCATCACTTAAACAAGTCAATAGAAACTGGGAGTAGAAAAAATAAATTTTGCTTTTATTAACAAAAAGAAATGAATAATATTCTCCAATTTTAAAGTCGTGCACGATAGTACGAAGGCTTTTTAGGGGCCATTCAAAAAATACGTCAAACTATTTGTTACGATCAGCAGAAAAAATGGCGATAGTGCGTTAGAAAAGAGGGGGTAAAATTGTCAAGAAAAAACATTAGGAATTTTTAGAATGGCCTCTTAATAGAATATTAAAAATTCTTCTTTTATGACAACAGTAACGAATATTTATTTATTATATCAGTACTGATTGATTAGTTAATCGACTTTATAGTTTTATAAAACGAAATCTGTTGCTACGATTTCTCTTCTTTTTCTTTATTATACCTCTCGAGTTCCTTCAAGAATTGGGCCTTTGGTTTCATGACGTTTGGACGATCACCTCTACACTTGGGACAGAACCATTTCCCTTTTGGCTTCGTTGTCAGAGACACACAAGAGAAATGGAACCATTCTATGGGGCACAAGTCATTGTCGCACAAAATCATTTCACCATAAGAAATTTGATCACAGAGACAGTAAGTCGGTTCGTCTGGATCAATGGCCAAATCGTCTTCTTGTGGCGGTGGAGTATCCTCCCGATGTTGATTTTGTTGGTTTCCTTGGCGAGCCTTTCGTTTCTTCTTTTTACCTGTAACGGAGAAGAATTTATTTTACATTGCAAGCATTGAGAAAATGCTTGCTTTAATAGTAAAATGTACTATTAAAGAGCACTATATCGAATAATTTAAATAATAATAATGCATACAAATATTGTTTATGATTTATTATGTATCTCTTTTCTTGCGATCCCTTTCACACTTTAACTGTTCAGAATATTGTTACAAATTAAAAAATCGATGATTTTATTAATATTTTCATTTTTTAAAATTGTTTTCAAAAATTATTACATACTATTAATCAAACACTTTCAAAAAAATTAAAATTTTTTTTCAAATTTCTTCATATTTTCCTGCATTTTTTTCTGTATTTAAATATTTTAAAAAATTTACTAAATGAAATGGAAAATAATGTAAATTAAACATTTTCACTTAGTTAAGAATCAATTTTTTAAACAAACTACAAATTAAATGAAGTGACAAAAATATTTCTTAAATTCACTTGTTTACAATTCAATTTCAAATAAATTGAATCTGATGCGAAGAATTTTTTTAAAGTTTGAATATGAAATTTTTCAAAATTTGAAGTTAATATTTAAATAAAGTTATATTCGAAAAACAATTTTTGAATAATAATTTTTTGAAAGTTTTTCAAGCTAATTAAATTATTTTAAATAAATGCAATTAAAAATCTCTAAAGTTCAATATTATTGTGAGAAATAGAAAGAATTTAAAATTAAATTAAGGGGGGAACCCCAGTTGTAACGTTAAAAAGAAGTGCCTTTTTCAAGAATTTTTTCCTAATAAACCATAAAAATTTTTAAAAAATACTATTTACTACCTAAAAGTATACATACATAAGGCTTTAATTTAAGAAAAAAAAATTTTTTTATCCAAAACTTTCTGAGATATGAGCCACTGAAGTGACGCCTTCGGAAAAAAACATGAATTACGGTGACCAGCATTCCGCAAGTATAGTTCGTCTGAAATGCAAAAATGAAATTGATTTACATTTATTATAAGATTATCTAGTTCTTGATCGAAGGATTAAAAAAAATATATTTGACAAAATGGCATCCTGTCAAAGTCATGAGCATGATTTTGGTTAAAAAATAAAAGTCGATTTTCAGCTGTAGGAAAAAAGTTTTGCATAAAAAAAGAAAACGTTCGATCGGGAACTAGATAATCTTCTAATACATGTAAATCAATTTCATTTTTGCATTTCTGACGTACTATACTTGAGAAATGCTGGTCACCGTAATTCATGTTTTTTTCCGAAGGCGCCACTTCAATGGCTCATATCTCAGAAAGTTTTGGATAAAAAAATTTTTTCTTCTTAAATTAAAGCCTTATGTATGTACTTTTAGTTAATATTAATTTTAGTTAATTTTATGGTTTATTAGGAAAAAATTCTTGAAAAAGGCACTTCTTTTTAACGTTACAACTGGGGTTGCCCCCTTAAATCTTTTCAATATATTTTTAAAGGCTGCTGGTCAACAAAATTCATAATTTTTTTATGAATTCTAGAAATTGAAAATTTTTCCAGTAGCTTTGATAAAATTCCCCGACTTTCCCTCTGTCTTTTGCTAATACTTCATCATTTATAAACTTTTTCTCTCTTTAATTTAAAATACAAAATTTTAATTTTTGTATAATTTTAAAGAAATTTCTGCTGATTTTAAATTAAATTTCCAGGCTTTCAAATTGACTAATAACAGGGAACTTTGGAAAAATTTTAGTATTTTGAAACTTATAATTAGAAATTTTTTCATAAAGGATAACAAATATAATATAACTTTTACTTCAAAGAAAAATCCTAATTGATTGGAATTTTGGACAAATTGTATTAATTTCAAAATAAAGTTTACTTATATTAATACAGAGCTTATAAATAACAAGAATTATATGAAAAAGGTTACAAATATTCTCAAACAATTTCACAACTTATGGATAATAATTCATATTTTCCTGATTAGTGATTACGCACCCAGAAGTATTATTTAATTGCACTTGAAACTTGTAATCTATTTTCTGTTTAAGCTTCCCAGCAAAAATTAAAAAAATTAATTTCAGAAGTAACTTGCATTTTGAATCTATTGTTTTATCATTAAACTATATTTTGAAGAAATTAGGAATTAAAAAATATTTTGTTCATAGTGCTAAAAGTTGTAATTTGTGAAATATCGTGATAAATAATGAATTTGCTCTTTTATTGGTGCCAATTCTTTGACTGGTGCTTTAAAGAAATTAAACTTGTTATATTCGTACCAGTAGTTGTTGCAGTCGTCTTCTTCTGATTGCCATTCGAGTTGTTTGGAATATTTGCCGATCGTGTTTCTGACATTGTCATCATGTCCATAGCGTGAGCTGATTCAACCAAGGTCTCGGTTCTCGTTCTTCGTGCTCGTTTCGTCGGCCTCTCAGCACTATTGATATTGCCGGCTGTACTCGCATTGATCACGGAATTTGTGTCCCTCGTCCCTTCATTATTTTCCTGCTCCTTCCCAAAGTCTACAGAATATAAAATGTTTTTGAAAATTAAATTCCAAGAAAGCAAACCAGAAAACAAATGAATTTCAATGAAATTGAGAAAAGTACTTTACCCAAGTTACGATAATCTAAATCCAATTGACGGGATTTATTCTCTATAAGATCTTGAACTTGTTGAACAATTTGTAATTTTTCATCGCCTATTTCTTGAGCGGCAATTAAAGCCTGCTGCACTCGAAGTAATGCTCTATTCCGAGTTGTGCTATCGACGTCGTTTGTTAGAATTTCCAATTGTTGATCCACTTCTCGAAGAAATTCTAAAAATAAATACAATTTCCGTTAATAAATTTAACTTGTATTGAAAAAAAGTTGTTTCCAACAATTATTTTCCTATTTACAAATGAAAGTATCTATTTTTAAATGAAAATAGAAAACTAACTTTGACAAGTGGCGTCCAATTCTCGAGAGCGAGAAACGTGTCGTTGTAAATCATCTGGTAAATTTTCAACCCAGTCTAGATAATTTTCGATGTACGTTGCCGAGTAAAGAGCGTCAACTACTGCTTGATTTAACATTTTTAAGCCTTTGACCGTTAATGACAATTACATGAAAAAGTCTTGTGTTTTTTTGACACTTTAAAGTTTTTTCTGGAACGTGCACTTAAATTGTTTTCAGTAATAGATAAAATAAGCAACATTTATAATTATTATGAAAATAATTCTTGAAAATGTAAAAATATTTATTTATAAGTAATAATCTTGAACAATACTTAAACGTTTAATAACCAATCGACGCACACTATCAACAAACAGTCAACACATTGAAACTGATGTTCCTTACTTCCCCTCTGTTTTCTTACCACACATCAGCTTGCATCAGGGTTATGTAGTTACGTAAAGGCCTAAGCACAATAGGTTCGCGAAAGTCGTTCGCGAATGCAAAGCATGAGTTAGAAAAGGACGTAAAATATAAAGGCCTTTCTTCAATAGGTTTCCAAAACTCTGCGTTGCGTCGGTTGCTATGGCAACATAATATGTTACAATCAACGCAACGCTGTCATTCGCAGACAAACGCTACGGAAACTTCTACGCGCCACCATGCGGCACTCACTCGTACGGAAGCGCCTACGCGCCACGAGGCAAAGAGAGGAAACCTGTTTCTGCTAAAGGCCAACGCAGAATAGATCTGTAACCGGAACCGCAATCGTAAGCGTAAGGCCAAAGTCCCATGGCAACGTTTTGCGTTGCGTTGTAATGAGAGAGAATGCAGCAAACGTATATTTGCGTCTTTTTCTCTCCCATTACGACGCAACGCAAAACGCTGTCATGGGACTCCACCCTAACCGTAAGAATGAGTTAGAGAAGGATAGGTATATTGTTTATCCTTCTCTAACTCATTCTTACGCTTACGGTTACGATTGCGGTCCGGTTACAGATCTATTCTGCGTTGGCCTTAATGTCGTTTTAGCTTGTGAAACATAGGAACACGTTCGATGGTTCGCTGGTTCGGTGGTTCGATTGTTGCTAAATAAAAAATTCAAAATAAGAAATAAAAATGAACCAAATTAATTTAAATTCACAATTTTAATGTAATAAAATATTTTTTAGGTATTATTTACAACAGATATTGGCGCGCATGATTATCCCCTAGAGTTCATTCCAAATAACTTTTAAAAGGAAGAATTTCATAAGATATAACTTTTCTTCTACAGTTGTTTTGTTTGTTTAAATTACTATATATCAAAATGCATACGTAAACAAAAGATTTAATAAAGGAATGATTAAAAATAAAAATATTTAGTGACATTACTTTTCAAATAAAAGAATTATTTCTAGTAAATTTTGTTAAAGAAAATTATTGTTTAGCATGAAACTTATTTAATAGAAAATTCATATGTTGAATTTTTTATTTAACAGAATTTTCATACAGCACAATCTTCATTTCAATAAAAAATTATCGAATGTAATTTTTGTTTGATTGATTATTCATTAATGGGAATTGTTATTTTAACAAATTTATAATTTACAAAAATGAAATTTTTATAAATTTTTATAAGCCACAATTTATATTGAAAGAAAATTTCGTTTATAAGATTCTTATTTAATTTAAATAGAATTGTTAGCGATTGTTTATTTATTAAAATTGTTACAGACATTATCCAAAATTATTAAAAGTTTTAAATGTCTAATATTTTCTTTGATAAAATTTTTTTATAAAATATTCTTTATTTGTAATAATTTTTGCACACTAAAATTTTCATGTTAAAAAAATTGCGTTTATAAAATTTTTATTCGATAAAAATTTTACTTATCGAAATTTATATTGAATCGATTTTTTATTCAATGGAATTTTTGTTTATGTAAATTTTCATATTACACAATTTACTTTATGTCAAATTTGTTTTAATCGAAATGTATATGTAAAAGAAATACCATTTTACGTGATGTCTATTTTATCAAATTTACATTTGACGTAATTTCTATTTAATTTAATATATATTTGGAAGAATTTTTGTCTTTCACGATTCGCGTAAACTGTAATGTTTTTTTAATCGAATTCTCTTTTATAGTATTTTTTAAGTGACAGAACTTTTGTTCAGCACATGGGAATTTTTCATATGAGTTTCCCATCTATATGTATTTTTTTAAATGTGAATGAAAGTACGAAAGGTACGAAACGTGGTTGGTTGGTCTAGGGGAATTGTGAATTTTTATTGGCTAAACTTCTTAGCCCCCTAGTGTTGTTTTTTACATTTAAAAAAATACATAGATGGGAAACTCATATGAAAAATTTCCATGTGCTGAACAAAAGTTCTGTCACTTAAAAAATAGTGTAAAAGAGAATTCGATTAAAAAAACATTACAGTTTACGCGAATCGTGAAAGACAAAAATTCTTCCAAATATATATTAAATTAAATAGAAATTACATCAAATGTAAATTTGATAAAATAGACATCACGTAAAATGGTATTTCTTTTACATATACATTTCGATTAAAACAAATTTGACATAAAGTAAATTGTGTAATATGAAAATTTACATAAACAAAAATTCCATTGAATAAAAAATCGATTTAATATAAATTTCGATAAGTAAAATTTTTATCGAATAAAAATTTTTATAAACGCAATTTTTTTAACATGAAAATTTTGGTGTTCAAAAATTATTACAAATAAAGAATATTTTATAAACAAATTTTATCAAATAAAATATTGGACAATTAAAACTTTTGATAATTTTGGATAATGTCTGTAACAATTTTAATAAATAAACAATCGCTCACAATTCTATTTAAATTAAATAAGAATCTTATAATCGAAATTTTCTTTCAATATAGATTGTGTCTTATAAAAATTTATACAAATTTCAGTTCTGTAAATTATAAATTTATTAAAATGACAAATTCTATTAATGAATAATCAATCAAACAAAAATTACATTCGATAATTTTTTATTGAAATGAGGATTGTGCTGTATGAAAATTCTGTTAAATAAAAAATTCAACACATGAATTTTCTATTAAATAAATTCCCTGATAAACAATAATTTTATTTAACAAAATTTACTAGAAATAGAATTTTTAATCAAAGAATCTTTAGCTCAATAAAAATTCTAATAATACTTAAAAAATATTTCAAATGCAAATTCTTTTATTTGAAAAGTAATGTCACTTAATATTTTTATTTTTAATCATTCCTTTATTTAATCTTTTGTTTACGTATGCATTTTGATATATAGTAATTTAAACAATCAAAACATCTGTAAAAGAAAAGTTATATCTTATGAAATTCTTCCTTTTAAAAGTTATTTGGAATGAACTCTAGGGGTTAATCATGCGCGCCCAGATATTAATTACGAGGTAAATTAGGTGCTTTAAAAAAATCATATATTTTGAAGTTATAAAATGTTATCACATTTAAGGCCTAATGTTGACCTTTTTCCATTACTTTTTCATAACACATTTTATAACCTCAAAATATATGATTTTTTTTAAAGCACCTAATTTACCTCGTAATTAATATCTCTGTTATAAATAATACCTAAAAAATATTTTATTACATTAAAATTGTCAATTTAAATTAATTTGGTTCATTAGCAGAAACAGGTTTCCTCTCTTTGCCTCGTGGCGCGTAGGCACTTCCGTAGAAAGGCATTAAAGGCCTTTCTCCAATATGTTCCTAAAACTCTGCGTCTGCGTCGGTTGCTATAGCAATACATGCTAAAATCGAGACGCATGCATATCCCCTAATCACCAAGTCGTCGAATGATCAAATAGTCCAATGCCAAGTAATCGAATGGACAAAACGTCGAATGCTAAAAACATCGAATCGGCATTTAGTCGAATGCTTAAAGTCGGTTCTACAATGGGCACGTCAGACGTCCACGTCCGACGTGCCCATTGTAGAACCGACTTAAAACATCGAATTGTCAATACGTCGAATGTTCAAAACGTCGAATTATCAATTCGTCGAATGTTAAAAATATCGAATCGTCAATATCACGAATTTTCAAAACGTCGAATTATCAATTCGTCGAATGTTAAAAACATCGAATTGTCAATACGTCGATTGTTCAAAACGTCGAGTGATAAAAACGTCGAATGCTAAAAACATCGAATCGTCATGTAGTCGAATGCTAAAAATATCGAATCTTCAGTTAATCGAATGCTAAAAACATCGAATTCTCAATTCGTCGAATGTTCAAAACGTCGAATGTTTAAAACGTCGAATGCTTTGAACATCGAACTGTTAATTCGTCGAATGCTCAAAACGTCGAATGATAAAAACGTCGAATGCTAAAAACATCGAATCGTCAAAAGTTCGAAAAAGTTCTTTGTCTTCAGTAAACATTAACTTAAAACAAAGAACTTTTTCGAACTTTTGACGATTCGATGTTTTTAACATTCGACGTTTTTATCATTCGACGAATTAACAGTTCGATGTTCTGAGCATTCGTCGTTTTTATCATTCGACGTTTTGAACATTCGACTACTTTACCATTCTACTACTTGGCAATTCGAACAGATGGCGTTTCGACTACTTTACCATTCTACTACTTGACATTTCGAACAGATGGCGTTTCGACTATTTGAGCATTCGACGATTTGAGAATTCGATGTTTTTAGCATTCGACGTTTTGATCATTCGACGTTTTGAACATTCGACGAATGGAAAATTCGACGATTTAAGCATTCGATGAATTAACAATTCGATGTTTTTAGCATTCGATTAAATGAAGATTCGATGGTTTTATCATTCGACTAAATGACGATTCGATGTTTTTAGCATTCGACATTTTTATCATTCGACGTTTTGAACATTCGACGTATTGACAATTCGATGTTTTTAACATTCGACTCGCAGCTGTTACAGCTGTCAGATGGAATATATAATATAAAATATACACAGTTATGAATGTGTTGGGATGTGCAGAAGACTAGTGCGCCTCGGGGTAGTACGCCCAGTCGTACGTTAAAATCGGGACCATCGGAAATACTCGAGTTGTTCCTCCTGTATATAGTCTTCTTGCTTCTCATGCAAAACTTATGCATGCAGGTTGACATAGTAGCGTTCAAGAGTGAGAGAGATAGAATAATTTCCTATCTCTCTCACTCTTGAACGCTACCATGGCAACCTGTATGCATAAGTTTTGCATGAGATCGTGTGACTGTACCCTTAAGGTACACTCTCACCTCTACTGCCTGCCTGCCTGCGCAGGCAGGCGCCATAAGAGTGAGAGAGAAAAAACATTCAATTTGAATTTTCTGACTCTCTTACTCTTATGTGTTACCATGTCAACCTGCAGGCAGGCAGGCAGGCAGTAGGAGCTGTGCTAGCGCCTTTACAGGAAAAAAACATGCGCAAATATAATCAGAAAATAAGGAATTTTTAACTTTATTTCTTGTTTGAAAAATGATCCTTTCTGATTTGAAATAAATGTAAATAACTAATATCGATTTTTATAGATATTTAATTATAAACAAGTATTATTTAAGAAAATGATTTCATAATTATTATTCACATTGAAGCAGGCATAAGATGGGTGAAGAATGCACCAATCATATTGCAGCATAAGGCAAAGCGCCCGCCCGTCTTGCAAGCAGGTATAGTTGTGTGTTGTAGTTGGTTTCACGCGTGTCTCAGTCTGCTTACTAGTTTTGCCATTTCGATAATACTATTTGCAAGAGAAAATCTCTGTCTTTTATTGAAAATTTCAAAGTTCTAATAATTCATCATGACTTCCACGGGAATTTACCAAGGATTAAAAGACGACCGAAAATCCAGCAAGTGAGTAAAATTTTCTTTTCAAAAGTTTTATAATGTTAACGGGAAGAAACGGTCACGAATATTGCCATTTTATGTTGTTTTTTTTGTTTTAATTTCTATAAAACAGACAAAGTTGTCTGCTTTGAATTTTTAATAATACTACATGAATTATATTTTATGTGTGTTAACAAAAGTTATTTTTTTATGAAAGATAATTTAGACTACAATTTTTTTCTATCTTCATTTGTGTAAACATTGTCAGTTGTCATAAAATATTTCCCGTCGTTGCATTAGTAGCATTTTTGATGCTATTTATTATACTTGATTTTTTAAAAAAGTTGTTTATCATGTAGATTATTTTTAATATGGTTTAGCTTTATAAACGAAGCATTGAAGTGCATAGTGTATCTCATGGTGGAATGTACCGGTTTCATCTGGATATAACTGGATACATCCGTTTCATTCGCGTTTTCTTTTCTCGTGAATTTTGCAATATACACAACTCAATATATTTAACGCTGTTCATACAAATTTTTCACTTTTAATAGTAACAAATTAATTAAATGTATGAAGTTTCGCTTTAGAAATAGGTTAAAAATGGAGAATGTAAGTAAGTGTGAAATCGAAATTAGAGATGAAATTTAATAGCTCTTAATATGAGTTGCTATACCGGTGTAGAGCACGTGTTTACTGTCACTTTCTCATTTTTTAATAATGCACATATATGCGTTTCTAAGTGTATGTAAAACTGAGCGTATTTCACTCAAGGAGAAGGTTTTAAAGAAATTATAATTCATTTTTATTCCTTAATAGTTGATAAGTGTGTATTATTTAAATCCAAATGTATAAAAATTATAATGATCATTTGAAACAGATTTTTTTGAGAAAGCAAATACAAATGTTACTCTCTAAATCAAAATTACTGAAAAGTTTTGGTTGATGAAGTGAAGCAGTTCATTTTTACTAAAAATTAGTGAAAATGTTTATAAATTTGAAATACTATTAGACGATTTTTTACTATTGCAGATTTAAAGATCTCATATATTACATATTTTTATAATTTTTTTTAAACACTCAAACTATATTAGAGTTTAATTTTGTCTAAAGTTGTTAAAAACGGAAAAAATTAGATGAAATAAAAAAAAATATGAACATTAAATATTAAAATTTTTTCTAAAAATCTGAGATACTGTGCATAAAAAAGCAGGTGCAAATAATATTTGCATGACCAGCACGACTGATGAGTCAGCTGCACTGTTGTCCCTTTAACAGCTGCGGCAACTATTGTTCTATGAAATTCATATGAATTGAGGAAAATTTTTAGAAATTATTATGTGCGACATGCAACTTCAATTATATGGGTGGTGCTGATTCTACCACTAAGATTTTTGCTACTTCTAAGTTCGTGTCCATGTACACTCCATTTCATTGAAATTAAGCAGCTATTAATGTTTCAAATATGCACCCTAAAAAATGTAATCTCATACCTCATAGTTAGAGGAAAAATTCTCTTCTAATGTCTTCTCAATTTTTCCTCTCAAAACAAAAGTATTCCACTTGAATGCAGAATATTTTTATGTTATTAAATAATGATTACTTATAAGGTACATGTTAACAAATGTCATCATGGAAGTAGATCAAAAATTGGACCTCAATAATAAAAAAATAAATAATTTCATTTATTATTTTAAATAGTTAATTTAACTTTTCTTACAGATTACAAAATTTTTTGAAAAGTTAAAGAGATTTGAAGCAAAACAATTGAATGAACTAAACTCGACAACTTTAACCAAAAAAATTACATATTAACAATCATACATATATACATATACGTACACTGTAAAAACAAAGTCTTCCTTTAAGCCAGAAATTTGTCTTTTTTCAAGGTGTAAACGGAAGTAGACCATATTGGCTGAATGTCAGTAATGATTAGAAGTTTAAAAAGAATACTCCCCAATTGATACAAGTAAGGTGTTAAATGAACTGAAATTCAACTGTAAGCTAGTAAGAAGGCTAAAATTCAGCCAAACCATCTAGCCAAATTTCAGCCTTCTTACAAGCTTACAGTTGAATTTCAGTTTATTTAACACCTTACTTGTATCAATTGGGGAGTCTTCCGTTTACACCTTGAAAAAAGACAAATTTCGAGCTTAAAGGCGGTGTCAAAGTCGATGCGATTTTTCCATTGAAGCTCAATGCAAAAATCCAATCGACTTTGACACCGCCTTAAAGAAAGACTTTGTTTTTACAGTGTATGTTCATATTCTTGAATTTTATTAAAATAAACATATGTCACATTTAATTTCTTATAACAAACAACAATTATTAAAACTATCAGTGGAAATTTCTCTCTTTAAGATAAAGAATTAAATGCTAATGCACATATATATTAGGTGAAATTAAGATTATAAACTGTTTATAAACTTGTTTATAATCGAATTAAAATATTAACATACTAATAAAACTAAACTTTCTGTCTAAGATTCACCAATTATAAATATAATTTATGGACTTATATATTATTAATAAAACACGAGTCAAAAGTAAACCGGCGACGCGACGCGCTATTCAGACTTTTCACGTTTGCAAATTGCGTCCCTTGTGACGTCACAATCAACTTTTTCAGCCTCGCCAGACTTACAGTCAGCTGTTAGCGTACCTTATTAGAAGTTAATTTCATCCAACTTTTTATTAATACCATTGGATCTGAAATTAAGTCCGGTGTATTACAAATAAATTACAAACTGAGTTTTATTTAAGTAAGAGTACAACTAACTTTAATTTTCAGTTAGTTTTTATGATTAAATAAAGTTGATAGCATGATAGCTTAAGATAAGTCAAAAATTAAAACTAGCCACCATTAAATTTAAGACTTTGTTTTTACTGTGTGCAATAGAAAAATAAATTTGAACTGTATTATTTACTACTTTTAAGTATTTAAGAAAGCTTTATTTTAGTCACTATTTTGACTTGCAGAGTAAATTGAAGTTTAAAAGGAAACTACTTTTAAGTCCACTTTTTGGCTATCGGCTATTTTTAAGACTACATAGCGACTTCATTCAAGCCTGAGTACCGACTTTTTTTAAGACTCTTTTTACAAACTAATTTTAAGTCTAGGATGACTACTTTTTGTTACATCTTAAAATTAGCTCGTTTGTAGACTTTATTCAAGACTTTTTTTCTGTGTAGATCCAAATAAAAATTATTTGAATCAAATAAATATTTTTCAAATAATTTGAATCAATTGAATCAAATAATTTTTTTTTCAGTGTAGAAATTAAAAATGTCGGATTCAATATGGCGGAAAAATTTTCAAATTATTTGATCATATTTACTTAAAACTTGTTATTCAAGGGGTTTTTAGGGTAGCTGATAACGAATCTGAAAACACTTTTTAAAAATTCAAAATAGCGGATCCCACATGACTGATAAAATTTTCAAATTATATCCAATTCGCTTAAAGCTTGTAATAATAACAAATTGTTTACATTATAGAACAGTAAGAAGCTAGAATTTCTTAAAAGTGACTTCAGATTCGTAATCAGATACCCTAAAAACCCCCAACTAACAACTTTTCATTAAATCTGATCAAATTTGAAAATTTGTCTACCATGGATTATTAAAATGGATCCGCCATTTTAATTTCTAAAAAGTGACTTCATATTCGTAATCTGTGACCCCAAAAGCCCCCGAGTAACACGTTTTAAGGCAATCGGATCAGATTTGAAAATTCTTTCTGACATTTTGAATCCGCCATTCTGAATATTGAAAAACTGACTTCAGCTTCGTAATCAGCGACCCCAATAACCCCCAAGAGAAAATTTTTAAGCAAATTTGTTTCATTTTTAAATTTTGTTTGCCATATTGGATCCGCCATTTTGAATTTTGAAAAACTGGCTTCAGATTCGTAATCAGCGACCCCAAAAACCTCCGAGTGACAACTTTCAAGTAAATTTGATTAATTTTTTACTTTATCGTCCGCCATATTGACTCCGCCATTTTGAATTTTCAAAATTTTGAAAATCTGATTCTAGATTCTTAATCAGCGACCCCGAAAACCATAGGTACTATACCTATTGTAGATATTTTTTAATTGCCCTAATTATGGGACTGAAAGGGATAAAAAGGAACAAATTCTGAAAGTATTTTTAATATTGGTAAAATCATCGAAAATTCTTATGATCACTTGGCGTGGAATTGCTCCAAACATAAAAATGATATTTCCAGATGTCAAATGTTTTTGTCTCAAATATATATTGAAGTTCAATATGTCAGCTTCAATAAGGGAGCTTTCACAAATTACGTAACATTTTAAAGGGGAGGCGGGGTCTAGCTATTTGTTATGTACAGCAGAAAAAATGGCGCTAATGTATGTAACAGTGTATTACATGGGGGGAGGGGGGGTCAAAATTTTTAAAAATTAGCGTTACGTAATTTGTGAACGCTCCCTAAGTAATTAAACTTTTATATACTTACTGACTAAATAACAAAGAAAATAATTTAAAAAGTAGAAAAACACAAGATTTTTGACATTTGCACATAAAAACGTGGCAACGTTGTAAGCTATCTAAAAGCGCCATTTTTTTGCATGTGGGATAAAAAGAATTTTAGATTTATAACCGGAGACCCTACAAACTGTTAAAGAATGAGTTGGGTGATTCTCCGCGTAGCGGACAATTTGGTTTAAAAAAAAAATTTTTTATCGTTCTGATTATTATCAATAATTATATTTTTTGAAGATAAAGGCTCCAGAAAGAAAAATTCATAACGGGCCGGAAAAATTGTTTATAATTTTTGTTGTAAAAAAGTATAATAATTAATAAATTCACTGTTTGGATAGGTTCTGTCAAAAAAAATTGTTGCGGTAATTTAAAAAAATATTATAGCGTAAATCTCATTTAAAAATTATTATTTTGGTAATTTATGGAAATTTTCGCTATAATTCATAAAAATATGTAAAACCTAAATTATTATTAAAAATTTGGAATTTATGGCAATTCTCGCGGTAATTTATAGAAATTTATGTGGTAATTTATAGAAATTTATGCTGTAATTTATAGAAATTTATGCTGTAATTTATAGAAATTAATTTTATTACTCATTATTTACCTGAACTTAAAATCTTCCTTACACTTATGAGTGCTTCAGTGACACAGTTTAATACAGAAAAGCCTTACTATGAAAAAGTGATTCGACCATGACGCACAAGAAAAACTAATTTTTTAGGCAAATTATTATCGATTTCAAAAATTCTTTTTTTCCACGTCTTTTGTTTTCACTAACCTTACACTACTAAACTTGTTTTGACGTAAAGTATAAATAATTACTCATTTTATTGCAAATATATTATGATTCGACCATGACGATTCTGTGCTATGCAACTTTCATACTTGTAACATATATAAAACAGAAAATTTTTTTTTTTTATTAATTTACTTAAGAGAGTTTATTAATGCTTTTTATTAATGTTAAGTAATTTTTCGATTTAATTTTTTATGTAAATGCTAGTGGGGACTGATTACACCATATGACGTTTTGGCACCTTAAAACAGATTTTTAAGTAAAATTATAAACTTTTAAATGAAAACGACTATAGACTTTTATTTATTATCATGGAAATAAGTTATCTTCGTTGAATTTATTAGGTGTAACGAGCGCACGGTCAAAAGTGATTAAAATTTTTACGGCTTTCAATCTAAAACTTTGTGAAAAAACTTTTCTAAACTATAAGAAATAACTTTGCGCTCTAAGTATTTCATTGAACAAGCTTTTCTATATTTTAATTCTTCCAAAAGTTATTGATGCCCAAAACCTAATATGTTTACAGGGCTCGGATTGTGCGACTTTTTTCGACTTTTTCGTAAAAAAATGCGACTAATCGACTTTTTTCTCACATTTTTCGTGAAAAAATGCGACTAATCGACTTTTAATCGACTTTTTTCGCATTTTTCAATTACTTTTTAACTTAAATTTTAAATAGCAGAAATATTTTTTTTGTAAATTATCTACTAATTAAGTTTTCTGTTTTATCACAAGAAGATGTGGTAGTTTTTTATTATCTGTTTCTGCTTTATCGACATGATTTCACGCATCATCCATCTTATTCAATTCAGAAGTGATCCATTTCAAGTCACATTACAGTTTCTCAACAACGTCAACAACCTTCGATTATTGTTTTGTATATATATATATATATTATTGTACATATTAAAAATGTAGTGTTAAAAATGTATGTGTTATATGGATTTAGAAAATGCTCATGAAAAATAAGTGATCTTGTTCATAAATTCGGTAAGTAAATATTACTTTAAAAACCTAACCTCATTATTTACATTTACAAAATAATAATATATAATTATAAGTAGAATTACACGATCTTATAACAAATTTCGTTAAAAATTATACAATTTTTCTGCATTCAGTATATATAGTAATTTTAATAGTTTTGAGCGTTAGAAATATAAAATTATATAAATTTACAGAATTAAAAAAATTAAAATGCAGTATTTTCCGATCCCAATGTGAATTTACCCTTCGGACTGGTGGTTATTTCTCTAACATTTTAAGTAAGTAATGCGTTATCAGCGATTAGACATTTGAATTATTTATATATTTAATAAAATCACAGACCATGTAAAATTACTTTTATTATTTTTATGAATATGAAAAGTTCATATGTTAGTAAGAAGTTACATTTTTACAAAAAATATTTACAAATATATATTTTATATATGTAATTATATATTATTTATTTTTCAGTTACTTCAGCAACCTGGAAATAGATAGATGTACATTACATTAAAATTCCTGTATTAAATATATTTTATTTTCTGAAGCTTATGCGCAAAGTATATAATTAAAATTTCGAAATGGCTCATCGATACGAATTTCAAAGTAGATGGCTGAATGAAGAAGATTCTTTAGGATTTAAAATTTCAATTTGGTGCAAGAAAGATGAAAACTATAAAGTAAAGTGTCTTATTTGCGACAATAAATCAGTTTCACATTCTGCCAAAGGATTACGTGACCTCAAGCAACATTCGGAATCAACACTTCATCGCAAAAATGTAGAAATTAAATTGGATAAAAACCAATTAAAATTTTCGTCGCTTGATCCTTCAAAAGCAAGTATTGAAACTTCCAAACAATACGATTTAGTATCTACAAATGATTTAACTACTAAAGCTGAATTGATTTGGGCAATTAAAAATGTCCACTGTGATATGTCCGCTGCTTCATGTGATAATTTGCCGCTTCTTTTTAAAAACATGTTTCCTGATTCTGAGGTTGCATCTAGTTTTTCAATTTCGGCAAAAAAATTGGCTTATTTAGTTACAGACGCTTTAGGACCATATTTTAAATCTATTCTTGTAGATGATGTTAATCAAAGCAACGGTTATACAATTTCATTTGACGAAACGACGAACTCAAAGAGTAAAAAAGAATTACAAGTACGTATCAGGTATTTTTCGGAAATGCGTGATGAAATCGTTGACAGTCATCTTGAAACTTGCTTTTTAGGAAAAGCAACAGGAACAATTTTAGCCGAAAATCTGATAACTATTGTAGAAAAATCGAATCTTCCCTTGGAAAAATTAATTATGCTTGCATCAGATGGTCCAAACGTGAATAAAACTGTTTGGAGGATTATAAACTCCAAAGTTTTCGAAATTCGGCAAAAGGGACTTCTTGATATGGGCACCTGCAACCTGCATGTTGCTCATAATGCATTTGTTCAATCTCTTAAAATATTCGGTTCAGAGGTCAGTGATTTTGCGGTAGATTTATACAACTTTTTTCATCTATGGCCATCTCGATGGGAAAGCTACGAATTAATTCAAAACAAATTAAAACTTCCAGAGCACAAATTTTTGGAACAGTCTTCAACTCGGTGGCTATCGTTAAAGGAATGTTGTTTGCGTATTCTGGAACAATGGTCTGGATTGAAGGAATATTTTTTAAATTTTCTTCTTAAAGATTCAGCTAGTCAAAACCTTTTACTAACAAGAAAGTATGTGTCAATATGCAATTATTTGAAACGAATTGATATTTTGGCCAAAATGCATTTCGTCGTGTCCAGTGCTATTTTGTTTGAACAATTCTCTTTGGAATTTCAAAAAAATGAACCCTTGATTCATATTTTATATGACAAGATTGAATATCTTATTTTAACTTTGGCTGGACGAATCAGTGAACCCGAAAGCATAAAACAATTCAAAAATAACGAACTTCAAACAAAAGAACTTTTCAGTGAAAAACATTTAAAAAGCGTGGATCGAATAACACTCGATAATAATGTTGCTGATGAAATGAAAAAGTTCACTGAACTCGAAAAATTACAATTTTTGAAAGGCGTTCAAAACCACTATAAAGAGGCAGGGCTGTATATTTTAAAAAAATCTTCTTTGGAAGCGTACCCCCATTCTGATTTTTTGTACGCCTGCAGGTGTTTGCAACCACAACGCATTAACCATAAAAAAGTCCGGATGATATATTGAAAGTTGCAAACCATTTGCCTATTCCAAAGTTTTCTGAATTGCTGCTTTCGGATGAGTGGAAAATTCTCCAGTTAGAAGAATTACCTGATTTGACAAAAGGAGAGCGTATTGATCACTATTGTCAAAAAAATGTATTTCAAACGAAAAATTTAAACGGCGATCCAAAGTATCCTCTAATTAGTAAGGTAATTAAATTGACTTTAGCTTTATCACATGGCAATTCAGATGTTGAAAGAGGTTTTTCAAAATCAAAGCTTACTTTGACGGATGACAAGACTTCTATGAAACAAAGAGCACTTAATGCCCGTTTGACAGTCTATGAAGCTACGAAACAATTTAAGGGAAACATCCATCTCATTCCTATAACCAAGGAATTGATTTTCAAAGGTCGAAGTGCTAATAAATCATATGTTACGTACATTGAAAATGAGAAACGAAAACGAGAAGAAAAAGCTAAATTAGAGGAAGAAAATCAAAAACGTCTTGAAGAGGAAAAAGAAAACTTGAAAAAATAGACCGTATGAAAAAGGATATAAAGGGATTAGAAGAAAATTTAAGAAAAATTGAAAAGGAAAAGGATGAAAAGAAAGAAAGTTCGGATGTGCTTATGATGAAAGCTAGTGTTGAGTTAAAAGAAGCACTAAAGAAACAAAATTTTAATGCCATTCACGTCGCACAGGCAATGATGGAAGGAGCGGAGAAAAAAAGGGAAGAAGAAAGAAATCTGGACAAGGAAATAAAAAGAATGTCAAAACAAATAGAAGATAAAACTAAAAAAAAATTGGACAAGTGCGAGTTGTACTCGCACTGCAATGGCGGGTTCCGTACACAAATATTAAAACAATACTTGCAACATTTATCTGTAATTGGTGGAATTAAAATAAACAATTATAAAAATGAGTCATTCCATTATATTTCGACTAAAGTCGTTGCCGACTAATTTTAAAAAATTATAATATTTTGCAGGAATGATGTTAAAGATATTAGGATCACCGAACAAAAAGAATTTTTTAAATATTTTTTATATTTATTGTAAAATAAGCATCTAAAGTATATGAAGTCGTAAAAACTGTCACATTTTCATCTATTAGAAAATATTAAAGAAAACACATAATTTACTATAAAAATGTAAAAAAATTATAAGAATTTATTAAGAATGAATTGTTTTATTATTATAAATTGATAGAAACAATTATTAATAAGAAATATTAAATAAAAAAGGATTTTAAAGTTCACCTGCCAAATAACCTAATTTTGCAAATTTCATTCACTAAATGTGAGAAAGAGAAATCATTAAATTGAATAAAACCTTATGAAATATAAAGTACCTGTGATTAACTTTTAGTTTTTCTTAACACTTTCTTCCTTTTTTCTTCATAAATGTTAAAAAATAAGCAATTAAAACTGGCACTTTGCTTATTTTCACGATTTTAAAATGCAAATAACTTCTGCCCAGAAAAATGAAAAATTACGAAAATTGGGCAATAATTAATTCATTACTAGACACACTCACTGGAAAAAGATTTTCTTTGGTCCCGAAGCTATTTTCCGAATTAATTAACTTTAAACTTTTTACTATTTTTATCAGGTTAATACATGTGTTTTTTAAAGGACGAAGTTAGCTCTTCTTGTTTAATCGTTTTGAACCAACTTCAGTTTTAAAAAAATCACATGTATTAACCTGATAGAAATAGTGAAAAGTTTAAAATTAATTATTTCGGAAAATAGTTTCGGGACAAAAGAAAATCTTTTTCCAGTGAGTGTATCTAGTGATCAAATAATTATTGTCCAATTTTCGTAATTTTTCATTTTTCTGGGCAGAAGTTATTTACATTTTTAAATCGTGAAAATAAGCAAAGTGCCAGTTTTAATTGCTTAATTTTTAACATTTATGAAGAAAAAAGGAAGAAAGTGATAAGAAAAACTAAAAGTTAATCACAGGTACTTTATATTTCATAAGGTTTTATTCAATTTAATGATTTCTCTTTCTCACATTTAGTGAATGAAATTTGCAAAATTAGGTTATTTGGCAGGTGAACTTTAAAATCCTTTTTTATTTAATATTTCTTATTAATAATTGTTTCTATCAATTTATAATAATAAAACAATTCATTCTTAATAAATTCTTATAATTTTTTTACATTTTTATAGTAAATTATGTGTTTTCTTTAATATTTTCTAATAGATGAAAATGTGACAGTTTTTACGACTTCATATACTTTAGATGCTTATTTTACAATAAATATAAAAAATATTTAAAAAATTCTTTTTGTTCGGTGATCCTAATATCTTTAACATCATTCCTGCAAAATATTATAATTTTTTAAAATTAGTCGGCAACGACTTTAGTCGAAATATAATGGAATGACTCAAATATATTAAAATCATTTGATAAGAAGAAATAACTAAAAAAAATTAAAGTATTGTATATCTAATATTGTAAACAATAATAAGCAGAGGAACTATAATAAATTTTGAAAATTTTGTTCCTCTGCTTATTATTGTTTACAATATTAGATATACAATACTTTAATTTTTTTTAGTTATTTCTTCTTATCAAATGATTTTAATATATTTTTATAATTGTTTATTTTAATTCCACCAATTACCGATAAATGTTGCAAGTATTGTTTTAATATTTGTGTACGGAACCCGCCATTGCAGTGCGAGTACAACTCGCACTTGTCCAATTTTTTTTATTTTTAGTTAAGAAATTAAAGTCAGAAAACAATCTCTCATTTATTCTCTTAAAATTTCACTCTCTTCCTTAAAATATTTAATGCCACGTGTTTAAACTAAAAAAAATTAAAAAAAATTTTTTTTTTTGAAAAAAAAAATTTAAAAAAAAAATTTTTTTTCAAAAGTTTCTTAAATAAATTTTTTGTCGTCAGACTGTAATAATACACCAGGATACCAATTTTCAGCTCATTAGGTCAAATAATGTAAAAGTTAGGGAAAACAAATTTTTTTAAAAAATTTTTTAGTCTTTCCTTGACAACGCTATGGCCATCATTACATATCAAGTTCTCTATATTTTTCCTGTAATATTCGAGTAAAAATACACCGGCATGCAAAATTTCAGCTGTCCATGTCGAATAGTTTAGAAGTTAAGGGGGGGGGGGGAATGGTCACTTTTTATGTATTTTTGGCCAAAAATCTTGTTATTTCCTTGACAACGCTATGCCCATCACGTCCAATCACATTCGCTATATTTTTCCTGTAATCTACGTGTGAAAATACATAACTGTACCAAATTTGAGCTCTTTAGGTCAAATAGTTTAGCCGCTAGGGGGGGGGGGACACGATTTGGCTACGGACAACAGAGTCTCACCAATAGGGTTCCGCTGATACACCGTAGGTGTACGGAACCCTAAAAATGGTAAATCGTTTGATGGAAACGAAAAAGTCAACAGCAACTTCTCAAAATCAAAATGACAAATCTTCTACATCTCGAAAGAGAAAAGAACCTCTTAAAAGTGAATTGATTCCTGCGAAAAAAATGAATGTTGCTAAAGAAGTTAAAAAAACAAAAAAATAATTATATCTGATCTTTTATAAAAATTGTATTCCAGATTGTTTTTACAAATTAACGTGCGCGTTAGTGTTTCACTCGAGCGAGACGATACGAGAAACGATTTAAAAAACGATTTTGTTTTGAGTTTGACAGTTGCGCAATCATTTCAATTGCTTAGCCGATTGAATTTATCGTTTTGTCTATCGATATTAATTATTAAACGAGAAGATCGTGACAAATAATACAATGTGATAATTTTTATTTTATTTTTTATATACTATGTATATTTTTTCTTATAATTAGTAAAAAAATGATTAAAGATTAAACTATTAGCACAATATATTTATAATATAAATATTATAAGATTTCTAATATAATAATCATAAATTGTTAAATAAATAATATTTTTTAAATTATATATTGAAAGTATTAAAAAAGAATTGTGCTAAAACAAATATTATTAATTATAAAATATTTTATAAAAATAATTAATAACTTCTAATAAACTTTTTATAACCTCTATATTTATAAATAAATATTATAGTTTCAAAAATTAACTATATCAAAAAATTTTCAATATTTGTGGCTGTCCACATGAAAAGGGCCCATATTGTCGGTTCTAGTTTTCGAGATAATTGCAAGTTAGTAATTTTGGAGCAAAATTTTAATTTTTTTTTTATTTTTTATTAACAATCTACATGTTTTAAAAAGTCGAATCATGCGGTTTTTATTAATTTATCAATAATTTAACTGTTTGATTTAATTGGTTTTTTAGAAAAATGAAAAGGGCCCAATAATAATGATAATAATGATAATAATAATAATAATAATAATAATAATAATAATAATAATAATAATAATAATAATAATAAAAATTCAACCATAAAAATAAAATTTTAATTCAGCAGTCAAGTATACAAATAAAATTTTAACTAAGAAAAGATAAAAGAAATATTCTTATTAATAATAAAAAAATTATAATTAATTTTTTTTACTGTTAATTCACAGTGTCTGGTCATTTATAATAATTATTTAACGAAGGTGCACAACTAATTATTGATGCATTTAAAAATCGAATAATTTTTTTTTCCGTCCAATCGTGAATGCAGAGAAGTTCGCGAGCAACATCTGCCTTTAGCCGGTTTCGATGTTTTCTTAAAATCAACGAAGCGCGTGAAAATAATCTCTCCACAGGTACGGATGTTGCTTGAATACACAGGTAATCACGAGCCATACGAGCTAAATTCGGAAATAATTTTTCGTGAGTTTTCCACCATTGTAGAATATCCGTCTTTTCATCGGCTCGATCTGAGGTTAAATATTTCTCAATTTCTTTTCTCCACTTTTCTTGAGGTTCATTCGTCTTAGATTTCTTTTGCTTTTTTTTCTTCGCATCTTTCTTAAAAAATTGAAATAAATCGATTTCGTCCTCAGAGTCATCACTCGGTTTAGGTTCTTCCAATTGTTGTGGTGGCTGGCTGTTGTTCGATTCATCAAATTCAGATGCAACATAATAATTTTTTCGATAAATTTCTTCAAATTTTTTCATAGATTGAGTTTTCATGTTTTTTCCCCACTCAGTTCGGTTAAATACTTCGTCTTTTTGCCTTGGATCGAGTATTAAAATTGCGCAATATGTCCAATTACATTTATTGTAATGTTTTAACATCTTTTCCTTGGCAGCAAGAAGAGCATTTCTTATTCTTATATCATTTACATTCAGATTTTGCGTAATTTTTTCTCCTAACTCTGCAACAGAATCATCTATTTTATCAAGAAGTAAATTGAAAGCTACTATGACCAGAGGAAATGTGATATATTTTTCGCCAGAAAGAGCTTGCGAGATGTATTTAAAATGGCGTAGATGATGGTGAGCTGCGGCTAAGAGATACCAATTATTTTTACTTAAAAAATATTTTTGCAAGTCTGCATTAGAAGAGCATAGGAGATCAATCGCTCTTTCCATTTTTAAACCCTTGGCTATCATACAGTCAGTGGAATTCCATTTCGTTTTGACGTCAATTGTTGGTGCAAGCATTTTTGTATTTGTCGTTATACAGCAACATTCCAATTTACGTTGTAATTGTTCGCTATATTTCAATTTGATAAATAATTTTTTTAGTTTTCCGATTGGTGAGTATATTGCATTTTCAGAATCTTCAATTATTTCAAAATCGTCTTCATCAGTTTCGTAATCTCCTAAAATTTCTTCTTCGTTTTGTACTTTTAACTCTTTTAAAAAATCTTGTACTGCCAAATTTTCGATATGTGCAATACATCGAAAATGTTGTTCCTCAATATTAAAATCAACGCAATCTTCATCCATAATTTTTTTAAGTTCAACAATAAATTTCGTATTGCAAGCAGCATTGTCCATTGTAATTCCATTGACCTTATTTTGAAGTTGATATTCCTTCAAAAAATCTCCAAAAATTTTTGCGATTTCCTTTCCAGTGTGGCCACCATTAGCTGGAGTAAATTCTAATGTTGCTGATTGTAAGATCCATTCGTTATCGATGTAATGACCTAATTATAAAAAGTTTATAGTTATATTTTTTATTTTATTTTATTTTATTTTATTTTATTTTATTTTTTGTTTCTAATTCTATGTTTGAAAATCAACAATGAATCTCTAACCTGTAATCCCGTAAAACGATTTGGAAGCAATCGAGGTCCAGCTATCAAGCGTAAAAGAAATTTTTGAAGAATTTTGTTGCAATTTTTCGATAATATTCGTTTGCATGGTTTTAAATGTCGAAGAAATCATTGCTCGTAGACCATTTTTTTGGGGAAAATTGACATCTTTGTTAATATACGCAAAGAATTCTTCAGTTATTTTGTCATCGAAAAAATTTATCGGTAAGTATTTCTTAGCTATCCACTCCACTATCATCCGGTTGAAAGTAGTTTGATCAAATTTCTAAATTAATATTTAAAGAGACAATTATACACTATTAAATATAATTTTATAATTGTGTGTATATTTCTTAAAAACAATTGATTTTATAATTATTATTATTCGATTTTTAATGAATTCATATTTTCCACTTATTTATGCATAAATAAACATTGAGAAAGAAACACTGATAAAATTAAACTAAGATTATAACCTAAGAAATTAAAAATAGTAAAAATTATAAATAATTACTTCACATTGCTTTGCAGAGTTGGACAATAATTGTGTTTTAATGTACTCATCGTTGTGAAAATTTTTCAAATGCCGGGTTGTTCCGCTTGTGTTCCCATCTTTCATTTTTATTGTTACATCTTTTTGTAAAATTGCGCAAGCCTTACATTTTGCAAATTTCTCTTTTGAATCAGTTAATCCATATTCGAAAATTGTATCATACACTTCTCTTTTTCTCTTTTTCGCACAAGACTTCGACAAAACTTCTTCTCTTTCTCCTGACTCCATACTTAACCTCAATAATTAAATACATAGTGTAAATTATTTCAATTTATACACATATGTAATATGAACACAATATTTATATTTCATAATAAGCTTTTAGTTTAATTAATTATTATTATAACTTCAGACAAAAAGGTTACAAAATAAATTTTTAGAATTATAGAGAAAAAAAGTTTTAATTTAAATTGATTTTTAAATATATTAAAATTAATAGTTAATTAATATATTATGAATTAAACATTATTTTAAGTTAAAACAGACTAAAGAAGAGAAAAATTTACCTTTATTATTCTACAATTTGAATCTTCTGATATTTTGAAAACAAACCGTTAGAACTGAACTGTCAAGCAAAATATAAACCGAGAAATCGTTCGATAACATTTGAAAAAATATACAAATACGATATAAATCGAACAAATGAATACTCGAGATACTCGTTTTAAATTTGTTTAAATATCTGAAGATATCGGTCGAAAAATTTGAAAATCTCGTATCGATATGAAACACTAGTGCGCGTAGTCGAGAAACGTATAACAGATCTTTTATTAGTAACAACTAACTTGTATCGACTGTTTAATGATACACAAAAAACCTTAAAATACCTGAGAGGAGATTCCGCTTCGGACTTATAAACCGACGGATACAAACGACGGCGAAACCAGAAACGATGAAACCTGGACACAATGATACCAACGGCGACTCTTAAAAACAACGACACAAACAATTAAAGTAAACACATAAAACACAGAAGATTCACTTAAACAATTGACAATTTATTGAAACCCAAAACTTGAATACAAAACTGACTCTAAAAACCCTGAGGTTTCCAAAAGTGGAAACCCCGAGTAAAACTCAACCTAATAATTTACATGGCCCACGAGCTACTGAAGAATGAATTTCACGTTGACCGGCTTCTTCCTTCATTTTCCGTCCTTTTCTAATTTTGATAAGGGCCCACATATGACCCTCACACTCACTCGACTGGACAGCGACAACCTGTAAAGAAAACTCGGGAGGGACCGCAGAGATTCGGGACTTTTCGCAATCTCGCATGCGCAATTCATTTTCACAGAGATTTTCACAGAGAATATATCCCTTGACCAAATGAAATTTAGATAATCCCAATGATAGGAACCACACAAGATTTATGTAACGAAATGCTTCGTTACAAACGTGATTATTTATACTGCCAGTATTAAAGCGATTATTCTATTATATTCATTACATTTAAGTATTTTGTTACGTTAAGAAATATTTATTCAGATTAAAATTTATGTTTATGTTTATGTTTTAGCGCAAAAAACTACGTTTTATTGTTCGGGTGTCTATCTTATTTATGTTGACCAAGAAGTTAAAAACGAAAAATAATAGAATTTTATCTTTTGTTCAGATTTTATTTGTTAAAACTAAAATGATTATTTTAACAAATTAACGTGTGTGTATAGTCGAGAAATGTTATTATTTATATACTGTCAGTATTAAACCGATTAAAAATTATTTTTATATCTCATCGCAAATAATAAACAATACTTTTTATCGTCAGTTATTCGATTATTCTGTTTCTTTAAGTATTTTGTTGTAATAAAAAATAATTATTACGGTTACAAATTATTTTTGTGTCTCATTGCAAATAAAAAACTGCAAACAAAATAATTTTCATAAAAATATTTTTTTACATTCCACACTCAATTCTAATAATACCTCATTAACAATTTGACACTTTTTGTAAAATTTTACAATTTCATACCTCTTTTTTGCCGTTTTTTCTAAAATTTCATGCGACTTTTTTGGAAATTCCATGCGACTTTTCGCGACTTTTGTTGTGAATTTATGCGACTAAAGCGACTTTTTTTGAGTCTTAAAGTCGATCCGAGCCCTGTGTTTATTTTACATTTTATAAGTTTTAGTAATTATTTTCAATTCATTATTGTCATTAACCTGAAGTTGGATTTTTAAGGTATAGCTGATTATGAATCCGATGTTAGTTTTTCTCAATTCAAAAACCCCTGAGTAGCCCGATTCATGCGATTTTGATCAATTTTTTAAAAATGGCTAACATATTGGATCCGCTATTACCCAGGTAGAAATTGACGACCGGGATGGTACCGGCCCGGTACAAACGGCGGATTATAAGTGCCGGGGCGGTACCGGCATAAGACCGTAATTTTTACCGTCTCGGTACCGGCAAATTGCCGGATGATAACTGCGGCAGGTATTCGGCATACGCACCGGGCCGGTACCGAATTGTCCACCGGCGCAGTACCGGTAAATTGCCGGATGATAACTTCGGTAGGTATCCGGCAACCGTACCGGGCCAGCACTAATGAATATCTGACACAGTACCGGGCTGGCACTAAAAAACAACCGGTGTGGTACCGGGCCGGTTAAAAAAATTACATGTCAGTCTGATTAATTGTTTAATTATTATTATTATCATCAATGTTATTATTAATTTTAAATTGGAAACAGTAAATATACCCAGGAGGAAAAGTCGGACGAATGTCGGATTATACAACCGCCTGGGATCCGCGCCCGTACGGACCGCCAGCACCGATGGTCTGTACCGATTCGGATCCTAAAATGCAACCGGCGCGGAACAGATTAGGCTCCGACTTTTGGATCCGCCTTTCTACTTTCGTCAGTACTGGCGCGGTACTGGATTTGTTCCGCCTGCAGATTTCATTCTTCTACGCGCGTCGGAAGAATGACGGATGTTAGGTCTGTACTGGCTCGGTGCTGGGGCGGATCCGACTGCGGATCTCGTCATTTATTGTTATAGTTTACATTATCAGTATAATCATAAATTTATTTTATTATATATATCATAGCTAATTAATTATTACAATAACTAATTGCATTTATTATAATATTATTATTAGTTAACCAATAAATAAATTAATAGTATTCATGCAAAGGAAGAATATAAGAAACTTAATTTTTTCATTATATATATAAAAATCCAACTTTATTAATGTGCAATTAAATAAATAATTTTTAATAAATAATATATTAATTTGAAAGAAGTAAAATATATTTAACTTGAAAGAAAATGTGATCAATATATTATAATGTCTACAATAAATAACATATTAAATACAATATATAAAAAAGAGTTTATTATTAAAATTAATTAATAATCTCCTTTTAATTTAAACAATATATTAAGTAATTATTTATTGACACTTTTCTGCAAATTAAATAATTAAAAAAATGTGTTGTGCATTAAAATTTTATTCAATTTAATACTATTACTTATATGTTATAAATTGTTTTGCAGTGAAGTTATGTTCATATTATTCGATATATTATGTAATAAAATATTAAAAAACATAATAATAAAAATATAACATTTTTTTTTAAACGAAATATTGAAATATTCATAAATACACATTCAGTAAAGTATTGAAAATATACCGGTATTACATCAGTTCGTATTTTAATTTAATTAAGGTTTGAGAGTTCCATGCGAGCGTAGCATAGTGGTTAGCGTGCGAGATTTCGGTGCGTAAATATTCGGTTAGGTATGCAGGTTCGTACCCCCAAGCATTAGGATTTTTCAAATGTGTATGTAATAAAAAATTGCGTTTAAGTGTATAAAGAAATAAAAAAATGTGTAAAGTGAACTGTCAATGAATTGTCATCCGTATTTATCTTTTGCAATTAATTATTATTTTTTATTGATATTTGTTGAAATTATTATTTTGATCCGAGCCGGTTGTCAGGCGGTAGAATGCCAGCATTGCCAGCGCACATCTGGCTAGGAAATGAAAGATCCGCAGTCGGTACAGTGCCGGGTCCCAGCCGGTTGAATTATACACGGAACGGCTCTTCGCGGCCGGTTACCGGGCGGTAGAATGCCAGTTCCGAGACGGATGGCCAGCCAGCTCCTGGCCAAGTCATCTTTTGGTAGAATACCAGTTGTCGGGCGGTAGGCAGACGGTTCCCAGCCAGTACCGTTATTTCGACGTCGGTACGGGCGAGGATCCGCGCCGGTTGGAAATTTCCCACTGGGTATATTAAATGCTGAAACAAAGAAACATAAACAATTATAGAAAAATCTGATGACTCGAGGAATTGAACTCAGGACCCTGAGGCTGCAAAGTCGACACCACATCCGCTAACCTAAACCTGCATATGGAAAGTAAATGCAAAGTGAGTTTATAAAGTCCAACCGACATTCCACCTGCCAGCAGTACCGAGCCGGCACTAATATTCAACCGGTGCGGTACCGGGACAGTATTTGTATTTTTTAATTTATTTTAATTCAATTTAAATTATTAAAAATAAATAAATAAAAATAGTAATTATAAATAATAATAACCGCCCTATTCACCGGCTAAATACCGGGCCGGCACCAATAAGCAACCTACTCGGTATTAATATAATTGCCGGCATAACTAACTAATTAATTTATTATTAATAATTAAATTAATAAATTAATTTTCGAATTTATTTTTCTCTTCTTTAATTCTTTTTCTGATAGTTTAACATTAGCAAACAACCGGGACGACACTGGGCCAGTAATAATATTTTTGTCGGCAAAACTTCTCTGCCAGTAGAAAGTATTAAGTAAATTTTTATGCTGGGCCGGTGCTGGGCCGGTAAAAATATTATCACCGGCAAATCTCCTTCGGCAGTACAAAACAGAGCAAAATGACAGTACCGGGCCGGTGCTGGGCCAGATATTTTTAATCAACCGGGCCGGTACACACTACCAGTACCGGTACAAATCCACATTTACCACCGGGCCGGTATTTATTTCATATCCGGCCCGGTACCTTTTTGCCGGTACCGGCATAAGTCCGACTTTACAACCGGTTCGGTACCATGCCGGTCGTTAGTGCTGGCTCACCTCCAACTTTTCTGCCTGGGTATGAATAACTAACACCGGATACGTAATCAACAATCCGAACCCCTCTAAGTACCCGTTTTTAAACAAATCTATCAGATTTTTAAAATTTTTACTTTTATAGACTAGACACACGTGGTCTATTTATAATGTATTCTTGTCAAAGAAGAGTATTAAAAAAACTGGACAAGTAAATGGTGGGTTCTGTACACCACTATATTAAGATCATTTGGTACAAAAATTTTTTTTTTTAATTTTTTTAAATAAATTTTTTGTGATCAGCCTGTAAAAATACACTAGTATACCAATTTTTAGTTAATTAAGTCAAATAATGTAGAAGTTAGGGGAAAAAACGTTTTTCCAAAATTTTTTTAGTTTTTCCTTGACAACGCAATGGGCATTATTACATAGCAAGTTCGCTATATTTTTTTCTTTAATACTCGCGTTAAAATACACCAATATGCCAAATTTAGCTCTCTAGGTCAAATAGTTTAGCCGGTGGGGGGGAATATGAAATTGGCTACGGACGCAAGAATCTCACCAATAGAGTTCCGTCGGTACACCATAGATGTACGGAACCCTAAAAAGTAAAAAAATAAGTAAAAAATGTGGCACTTTGTAGTCTGCATTAAAAATAAATGATTGTCTCAAAAAAAAATTACAGTTATTCCTTAAATAATAAATATTTCAAACATATGTAAGCATAAGTAAAATGTGTGCTTACAATTTTAAACCTACTTATGTTTTTAAATCAGAATTCGTAGATTCGTCCATAAAGAATCAATTTCATCAAAAATGTTCAAGCGGTGAACTAAGTTGAATATAATAACTTTTTCTTCATACCTCGGTCGAAAGTACGTACTTCCCTCTGCGATTTCGCAGCAGAAAGTCAAACATTTGTGCTTTGGTTGATTTTCATACCCAACCTCTATTACAACGGGAGTAAAAGAATTCTCTGTCGGTAAAAACACCACTGTCGGTAAATAAGAAAATTTCGAGTCAATGAAAATTTAACGAATAATTGTTACCCAGGTGCGAATTTAGGTTGGCCGCCAGAGTTTGAAGGTTGGCCCAAAGTTGGCCTAACTTTGGCAAGCGAAGTTTTGGTTGCCAGAGTTTGCCCAACTTTGGCAAGTACTAGTGCCCACAGTTGGCCAGACTTTGCAAGCCAACCATTAAATGCAGAGTTTAACCAACCGTCGGGCCAACTTTGGCGACAAAGGTTGGCACTACTCATCAAAACGTAGTTTAAAAGATTTTCAGTTTCGGTTGGCCGAACTCTGGGCCACGGTTGGCCCGACGGTTGGCAAAAATTTGTCAAATGCAGTTTAAATGACTTAAACTTTCTTGGTCGGCCGAACTCTGGGCCATGGTTGGCCCAACGGTTGGCAAAACTTTGTCAAATGCAGTTTAAGGGGTTACACCACTTTGATCCGTTCAAAACATAAGCTTTTTCAACAATTTTTATTGAAGAATGGAAATTTTTTTAGGAAAATTAAATTACAGTAGGGTATTGTACTACTCTTGAACTACAAAAAAATATATATAAATTTCTTTTTTTTTTTAAATTGTCGGTTTGACAGATGATATGTTAAAGTGCTTTAAAAATGTATCGCCATACGGTGGACACTATAACTCGGTCCAGAATTAAGCTAGACCAAAAAGTAAAAATGCTTTATTTTCTGTAGCTCAAAATCTAGCGAAATACGTATCCGTTTTAAAAAAAATTTATTTTTTATCCCACATGCACAAAAATGGCGCTTTCTGATAGCGGACGACAGGGAGTAAAAGTCATTCACTTGTTCGACTTGTATGAAAATGGCGGCCGTGTTCTCCCTTGGGCAAGAAAATTAGCTGTTCACATGCATTTTTCTTGCCCTTGGGAGAAAACGGCCGCCATTTTCATACAAGTCGAACAAGTGAACGACTTTTACTCCCTGTCGTCTGCTATCTGAAATCGCCGCTTTTGTGCATAAGAAATACAAAATATCTTAAGTAACACGAGAATAAAGGCTGCCAATTTCTTTACGATGATTTTTGTGACACTTGTTCCGGTCTCGGGGCGCCTACGGCGCCCTCGACCTCCAATCGTGTCACAAAAATCACCGTAAAGAAATGGCTGCCTTTATCCTCTTGTTGCTTAATATACTATTTCGCAAAATGGCATCGATTTGAAGGAAAAAGTCCGTATTTTTGCCTAAATTTCATAATTTAAAGTTGTCTAGAAAATTTAAATATTAATATTTCGAAAAATCCGTACGTATTTCGCTAGATAATTATATCACAAACAAAATAAAAAAAGAATTAAGAGAATCGATTGAAAATTGTGGCAGCTAGAGTGTCCACCGATTTTTAAAATACAGTTTTGAGAAAAACGAGTTTAAAGTTTTCATTACAATGTAAACGTTAGCGCGCAACCCTGCTTGAACAGTTCGAAAATTGTCTTTTTACTTAAGATATCGATATATAACTAATGACATATCATTTTGGTGTCCACAAAGAGTATTTTAAGCAAAAAAATTTTTTTTCAATTTTTTGAAAATTTCAAAGTGGTCCCCTTAAATGACTTAAACTTTCTTGGTTGGCCGAACTCTGGGCCACGGTTGGCCCAACGGTTGGCAAAACTTTGTCAAACGCAGTTTAATTGACTTACATTATTTTGGTCGGCCAAACTCTAGACCACGGTTGGCCCGACTGTTGCAGCTTTAATATACATTTTGCGTTATGCACTCCCATGTGAACGTAGCGTAGTGGTCAGTGTATAAGTCTTCGGTGCGTTAGGTTAGGGGTTCGATCCCAGCGAGCATTAGATATTTTCGAAAATGTATGTATGAGATTGTGTTTAATAATAATAGGTAAAGGTTATATCTGATGTTCCCGCTAATAATAACGTGTTAATTGTTTAAATAATGTAGTTTTTTAATAATTTTTTACCTTTGGCTGTTGAAGTTGGCCAAACTTTGAAAATTGTGGTTGGCCCAACTTACGCATCTAAAGTTGTGCCAACTTTGGCCTCAGTCTTTGGACCAACCATTGAAATGTATAGTTGGCACAACATATGCATTGTAAGTTGGGCCAACTTCCTTATGAGTTGTCGGGCCAACCATCGTCGCCATTAGACGGCGACCGTTATCATCTGTATGGTTGGCCCAACCTCTGGCACGAGAAGTTGGACCGACTTTGTAAAAGTTGGCCCAACTATGGGCCGACCAAAAAATCGCACCTGTGCTTATTTGAAATATAAAATGAGAAAAAAAATTATAAAGAAAACTTTTTATACTTTATAAATTTATTATCCACAAGCTCTGAATATTGAAATGAACGAAATCTTTTGCTGATATAATTATTTTCAAAACTTATTTTAATAAACATTAAAAAATAAAATAATAAATAATTTTGTGATTTCTTTCTTAATACGTGCCAAAATGTTATTATAAAATTGTAATAATTTAAAGAAATAATGAAATTGTGTTCATTAGAACGTTTAGAATTTTAGAAACATAAAATTAATTTTCTACCAACAGAAAAATTCTTTTAAAAATATAATATTAATTTATCTTTCACATTTTTTTTTCGTGCCTGCCCCCGACCAGAAGCACTCGCTTCGCTCGTGCATCAAATGTCGGGGCAGGCGAATATTGTTTGCAAGAGAGAGACAGAGAAAAAACCAGAGCTTCACGAGTGTCCGCTAGAGGCGTTGAAGCGAGGAGCAAAAGTAAATAAGGATGGCCGGCTGTCAAATGAAACACGATTGCAATTTTCTTAAAAAATAAATTAGCGAGCGTACTTTCGACCGTATATAAAGAAAAATAGTATACATTACACGGGCAGAAATTCGAAAGCCCTAAACTACGCGATGATGTGCGCAGTGCAGGAATTTCGAACTTTCTGCCCTTATAATGTAATATACTATTTGTCGCAAGAATCTTGGTGTAAACACACACTCAAGAAGACTAGAGACAGGAGGTAAAACTTCGGTAGTGGGGGTATGGCAATGCTGAGTCGCTCAGCTGATGTATGGTCAGGCGTTTACTTTCAAAAAAAGTTTTCGCCGCAATAGACCACACGGACTTCTGCGCAGCTACACACGTAAACACGGGAAAATATATTCTATACAAATACAATATGAAATATAAGTGTTTATATTTTCAAACATCTTTTAGTTATTAAAAAAAAGTTTTAAAAACAAAAAAATGTGTAAACTATAGCATGAAGTGTATTAAAAGTTAACAAAAAGTAATAGTCATAGTGTTGTGTAGGTTTATCTTTCTTCTTGTTACAACTTTTCACACAGCACGTTTTTGGAATTTTTAATTATTTGAATAACACTTAATTTAATAATCACTCACATTAATTCTATATATCCGTTATGACACACATTGTGTCTCGATTGCACTTTAAAGTTAACCTCAAATTAAAATCATATCATACACATGTGAAACACACGGTATACAAGAATTTGAATGTGTGAGTGATGTGCAGAAGCACCGTGCCGGCGACTTTTCGAAACGAAAAACGCCTGATTAAAGAAAGGCTCTTGACTCATCCCCACTACCGAAGTTTCACCTCCTGTCTCTAGCCTTCTTGCACACACTGTATGAGATTATGTTGTAACAATCAATGAGTGTTGCTGACAATATGTGTGGTATTGATTTCTTTGATGATTATAAATCTAGATTCATGCATGCAATTCAGTAATTGTAGCTATCACACATCCCAGGCGGAAATTATATATAAATTAAATACAGATTATGCTCCGACTGTCGGAACCGTCTTCCCACTATTGTCAGTACTGGATTTCTTCCGCCGGCGGATCTTATTCTTCTGCGGCGTCGGAAGAATGACGGATATGTTGAGTCTGTACTGGCTCGGTACTGGGGCGGATCCGACTGCGGATCTCGTCATTTATTGTCACATTATAAATTAAATAATTATTACAAGTAATTGCATTATTTTAGAAAATAATTATTAATAAATGAATCTAATCAATATATTAAGTAATTATTTATTGAGACTTTTTTAAAAATTAAATAATTAGAAAAATTCGTTATTAATTAATATTATATATTATTAATTAATAATATCTCAATAATAATTGAACAATTGTTTCTCAATATAATAATATTGAAGGTAATGATATTAATATAATTTTAATTAATATCTCAATAATAATAAATTTATTAATAATATCTTAATAATAATAAATTTATTATTATTGAGATATTAATTAAAATTATTAATATTATTACGTTCAATATTATTATATTGAAAAACAATTATTCAATATATGTATTATATAATAATAAAAAGTCCTCACAGATGCACAGTGCAGTCGTTCACGCAGCTTATTTTTTCAGATCAAAAATTAAATTCAAAAATATAATTATTTACCGACAACCATATCGGAATAATTATCTTAAGAATAACACCTGACTCTAAACCAAAGAGTTCAATTGACGTCTAATAGATGTCACTAATTGCTGATATAGTCGAAATCTTCCTTAATTAAAAATATAACAAGTTTCTTTTTTAACGAAATATTGAAATAGTCCTAAATATACATTCAATAAAGTATTGAAAATATAGCGGTATCATTGACGCGTAGTAATTCTGCAAGTTTTATTTGAGCTAGTGACACTTGAGAGTATTTAAGATTTGAGAGTTCCATGCGAGCGTAGCATAGTGGTTAGCGTGCGAGATTTCGGTGCGTAAATATTCGGTTAGGCGTACGATCGTACCCCCAAGCGTTAGGATTTTTCAAATGTCTATGTTATACAAAAATTGCGTTTAAGTGTATAAAAAAATGTGTAAAGTGAACTGTCAATGAATTGTCATTAGTATTTATCTTTTGCAATTAATTATTATTTTTTATTGATATTTGTTGAAATTATCATTTTGATCCGAGTCGGTTGTCAGTCGGTAGAATGCCAGCATTGCCAGCGCACATCTGGCTAGGAAATGAAAGATCCGCAGTCGGTACAGAGCCGGATCCCAGCCGGTTGAATTATACACGGAACCATAAAAAAGCATATAAAAGTTTATTTTAGAGCAAGTTAAAGATTTTTAATTTGAAGAATTACAAAGTTCCCACAATTAAGGAGTAAAAAAGGCTATTAGGAAATCCCATAATTATACGTATAAAGTGCCGACAATTTTTCAGATAGATAAATTTGCGTTAATCCCGTGTAGAAATTTAACCATGGCCCAAATGGGGGCCAGATCTTTTGATCATTGTGTAGGCCATAACATGGCATGAAACACCTTCCCAGATCGGGCCCAAGTTTGGCCAGACTTGGGCCCGATCTGGGAAGGTGTTTCATGCCATGTTATGGCCTAAATATGGCAATTTCTACACGGGATATAATAATGTAAAGAAAATTTACCTCTTTAAACGTTTTAATATCTATTGATAAAATCTTGGTATTTAATCGGACACAATAAAAATGTTCAAAGAGAAATCAGTGATTTCAGTTTAACTTGAATATTGCGTAGGCGTTTAAACTTAACGTACAGCATAAATGTTACAGACAGAAGGTGCCATATTATGTAAAATTATCCATTGTTCAATCAAGAAGAAAAGACCTGCACACTTTTGTACATTAATATATCTAACAACAGCAACAACAAGTAATAATTTGTTTTCCAACATGTATTACATGTTTGGATATAAATTATTGCAATATTCAGTAGGTACAATTTTTAAATATTAATTACTAATCAACTGTTTGGCAGCCTAATGACGTTTGAAGCTTGCAATAAATAAAATAGAATGTCAATTTTTGGGTGTGCAATAAAATTATAGGTATCAACTGTCCAGTTGAGCTAGATTCAATCTAGCAACTACACGGAAAGAAAAGGTCTGGAAGAGATATCCATAAAAATATTGTTGAGCAGAATATTGTTGTGTTATCCAATTCAATGGAAGAGACAACTTTCAGAATGGAAGCACATTCCATATTCAATGGATGAGGGAGCCATATTATATTGTTGAATCAAATATGGATGTGACATCCATAGGCATGGTTGGGCTTACAATTCATGCTATGGATTTTCACATATGGCTGCCTCATCCATATAAACTTTGGTTGGGAGATCCATAGTTAGTTCAAGATTTCGATACATGTTGCGCGCAATTCATTATCATGGCATCCATTTAAAAATGGTCGTCTCAATTTGTCCGTCGCTTGTCGGTCTCCTGTCGCGTCTATATAATCTCGTTGTGAGTTTATTGTGTATAAATAGTGTTACAATTGTTTATTATTTATTATCGTTATTGTCTATTTGTGTTTATGTAAATTCATTTTCATGAAATATGTGTAGAGTATATAAGGAATATTATATGCTCAAATATTGTAGTTGTGTGTATAGTGTAGTGGATAGCGTTAGTGTTTAGTATGCGTTAGGTCTAGGGTTCGTGTCCTCCCCCCATCGGTTGATAATTTATTTCGTTAATATGCGGTTATTCAATAAGTGGTGTGTATTAATTAACAAAAATGTGTATAAAATATCTCAAGTGACATTGAATTTAATTAATTGAGTGATTCCAATTTTTTGTTTCCCATTTCCATTACTATGGATCACCCAACCATAGATCTTTTGCTGCTCCAACAATATACAGCCAGCCATAGAATATGGATGCAGCAACCTTAACTATGGATATCCCGTATTTTTCAATATAATATGGCTGTGATATCCATGTATCTGGATGTGTCAACTATTCCTTTTTCTCCGTGTAGGTAAAAAAACTGGACAGACTTGAACGTGGGATGTAACGCTAGCAGCGTCAAGATTTTGTACAGTTCTTCTGTCTAGTCCTTGTCTAGTAAAATAAATCGTTCCTAGCCAGTTCCTTGATATTAAAATAAGCAGTTTCTACCTACTCAGAATAATTGATATTTATAAATAATAAAAGAATATTTTTCAATTTTACTCTTTTGATTGTTTAACTTTTAAACAAACAAAAGAGTGAAATAAAATTATTTGTTAATATCACAATTCCTCTTACAATTATTTTTAAAATTAATTGTAACATAAATTAAATTAAATTAGATTTTTTCTTTAAATCAGAAACACATTCACTATACAAAGATACATACTTGTACACGGAAAAAAATCAATCTCTAAACTTGAAATAATATTAATTTGAAGTCCAATGAAATATAAGTGTATCTAAATTAAACATTATAGTCACAATTACTGTGATAAGTTGTGTTTGATTCTGTCAAACTTTATACCAGAAAACGCCATAAATTCGCATCTCTGATTTAGAGATTTGTTAATTTCGCAACTTTTTTTATATGAATTAGGTACATTGTGTTTTAAGTTAATCAGTGACAAAAAAGATTTAAACCATTTTAATTAATTAAGTATTAATTTTATTTTCAAATATCCAAATAAAAGCGAAGGTCTGTGAAGGAAGGTCTGTGAAATTTTAAGGTTACAAAAATTATCGCCCGACAAAATACGGCACTGACTGATTTAAATGACGTGAAATAGGTAAATAAACATTTTTCAACCACTTTTTCTCTAAACACAGACACTTTTTACAAAATAGGCCAACATACAATGGGTAAGAATCTTCTTAATAACCTAAATTCAAAAGATTGTTTAAATTCATGCAGAAACGCGGTTGTCAAGCGGTTGTAAAATGTAAAATTGGAAATGATTGGAAAGTAATGTAATGACAGACAACAAGAAGCGGATTACTGCCAGTCGCCAGAAGAGGGCAGAAGCATGCAGAGAGCACAATGGTCCAGCTGTTATATTCTTAGCATTACATCACTTTCTAATTTTACATTTTACAACCGCGTTTCTGCATGAATTTAAACCATCTTTTGAATTTAGGTAATTAAGAAGATTCCTACTCGTTGTATGTTGGCCTATTTTGTAAAAAGTGTCTGTGTTTAGAGAAAAAGTGGTTGAAAAATGTTTATTTACCTATTTCACTTCATTTAAATCAGTCAGTGTCGTATTTTGTCGGGCGATAATTTTTGTAACCTACAAATTTTACAGACCTTCCAACGCCGTTAAAACAAAAAAATGAAATAAAAATATAAAATTCGTATTGTGTTTTAAAAATATCCAACTACTTTTTTATACTTGTCAATGTATAGTTCATACAGGGAAAACAATATAAATATTTTGTGAATAATTCTCACTCTAAATTGTGATAAATTATAAATTCTTATTACATCGAGTTATTACAAAAATAAGAATTATATAAATATACGATTAAAATTTTTAATATTGTTTATTCAAATAATATATTAGATTTGAATTTATTTAAGTAAGTTGATAGTTTAGAACATATGTTCCATATGTCATAAAATTTGAGATTCCTAATATCATTTTTAGGCATAAGAAATACGTGTTCTTCACAATACTAATATTCGGATTAGATATAATACCAAATTTCAGTTTTAGTGATCTGCTTACATCTTACGTCCGATTCCAGTGATAGTTTATGCCTAAATCTCAGATTTAATCTCTAATTTAGAGATTAATTTTTTTCCGTGTACACTGATAATTAATTGTATACACTGGAACCTCCGAAGAGCAGACGGCTATATTCTTGGACCGCTCTACGGATATCGTCCTTGACGTCGAAAAGTGTACACACCCCAGGACCGTACAGTGAACTACACAAATGCGGCTTTTGATTTAAAAATAAATATGAATACGCATAACACGCGTCGCAATAGGAACACTTAAAATAGACGCTACTCCTGTGACATTCTATTTTCTGTCCCCGCCCATCTCTTCCCCCTTACCCTTCCCTTCCCTGCGCATACAGCTCGTCCGCTCTCCGGAAGACCGCTCTTGGGAGATTTCAGTGTATATTGTTACAATCACAAAAAATGCACTTAAAATTACCAAAGTTTTATTATTTATTATGATATTATATGAGAAACAATCTGAGACTATGAATATACATCACATATCCTTTTTCTAATAATTCTTCTTTTCGATATATATTTTAACTTGTACACTGTCCCTGTTCAAAAATGCAAAAATTCTTGAGTCAGCGTCCTAGACATTGCCTACCTAATTCCTGGACAACCTACTATATGAACTTGTACTGAATTTTAAATTCATTATCCTAGTCAAATTTTAGTCAGATTCTAGACTGGTTTTATATCGAAGAAAATAAAGGGAAAACTGTACATTAACATTTCGGGGCCAGGACAGATTACACGGGTTGCTACCATGTTTCAGTTTTTAGTACTCCGAACACGAATCTGATGTCAAAAATAACTTTTCACAGCTACCGGTTGCCAAAAAGCTTTCTTGGGACAAAAATATGGTAACTGACATATTTAACAATAAATGAATTAATTCCTTTTTAATTTTATATAGTTGACAGCTCTTTTTACAGTTGTCAACTGCTAAAATATATAAAATATCTGGATAAAAACTAAATTTTCATTGAAAATCATTTATAAAAATTAATTAGAAACTTTTAAAAAAATTCTATTTTATAGAAGTTGACAACTCATTTGAGAGCTGTCAACTGTCAAAGTGTATTAAATTTCTGTATATAAACTGAAAATTTCACAACAAATCTCTATACTTGTGGAAGTTGATGTAAAAGTCGTGAAAATTCTCATCTTTCAAAACTTAACAGAATTTGCTTTTTCGGTATTAGACTCTTGCAACTGCGGCTATTAGGCCACGCCCAGAGCCTGGGCCGACCAATCACATTGCAGAAAACTTTTACCGAAATCGCATAGGTCTCTTGCAATCGTAGTATGAAGAACTTTCATGCTAAAAAGCCCAGATATTTCTCTCCGTGTAATATTATAATATATTATTTTATAAGTACTTAAGTAGTATATTAAATATATTAACAAATAATGTTATTCTGAGCTTAAAAAATTGTTTATACATGGAAAAAGTTAGTTCACTACATTTCACGAAACAAATTTTGGAATGGCGGATATGGAGAGCAGTTTAATATAAGTTAAAACAGAATTAATAATAATACCTATATATGAAGACTGCGTTTTACAAAAACTCGAAAAAAACTTCTGTGAAATTTCACAAATGTTATCAATCTAAGTTCTGCAGTGATCGGTTGGATGTTTTGATTCAAAATTTTTGTAAAATGTGTCGCCTAAAGCGCATGCGCACACGGAGAAAAAACGAATCAAGAAGAAAAAAATTTCTTAAAGCACCAATGGAGCTCTTAGACAATTTTTTCTCCTCTTCTACACGGAGAGAAATTTATAGTGGTGGGTAACATAATGATGGTTACGGTGACCATCTTTAATAGTATTGATTATTTTAACTAAAATACCCGGGAGGTAGTTTTTCGGTTGAAGGGTGTATTTTTAATTAATATCATAGGCTACTGCAAAGAAAAATTTTTAATATTCAAGTGTGATTTAGGGGTTGAAAAATTATTTTGGAAACTTGTGAAGTGCTTTAAATTAGCCCAAAATTGGTTTGTAGGACACATTTCCCAATCCATTATTCCCACTCCAACCTTCCCGACGGACATATTTCCCGCAACCAATAATTCCCAAAGAAAGATTTTTCCAATACCTAAATTTCCCAATGCTGAAATATTTCCCAATATGGGGTAAAATTCCTCAACTGTCAAGGTCAAAAAATGGATTTTCTTGAAACTTTGTCAAAATGTTACTATTATTACTACCCGGTCATTAAATTCTGGCCCCTCTAGTTTTCGGTGAATAACTTCGCGAAAAAAATCGCTAATAAAAACGAAAAAAGCATAAGAAAGACAATTTTATTCCGAACAAGTTGATATAAATTTCATTATTGCAAGTCAAATAGTGTTGATAACACGATAAGAAAATGGTGAAAAAACACGGAAAAAACGATCAATAATTGATAAATTGATAAAATGGTTAGAAACTGAAACAAAAAATCAGGTGTACACATTAATTCTTCTTAAATGATATTATTAAAACGAAAGTTTAAAATGTTAATTAGTTTAATGCATAAAGTGAAAAAATTAAAAAAATGCTATCTCAACTTCCAACAGTCGCATAAATTCAAATTTTAGCTTAAAGTGCGTAAAAAAATTCACACATATTATATTTAAATTTTCAAAGTTTTAAACAAATTACGAAAAAAGTTTAATAAAAAAATTTTTTTAACAATTTTTTTTCGAACCAGAAGGCCTAGAAGGAAAATGAGTCTCCCATTGTTGACGGTCCAACAATGCTAAGTTTACTGCCCAATGCAGCAAGTGGCAGAAAATGCCAAAGGCGCAGAATAAGGGATTTCGAAAGAAACCAAATTTTAGACAAGTTGTGTACAAAGATATTCTTAATGATCGTGACGTGTCAAGACACGACAATGCACGTGTTCTTGCGTATTTTTGCGTGTAGGACATTGTGATTTTGGGTCTTGTCGTGTCGTTTTGTGTCGTGTGTCAAGTCAACACAAAGACATTTAAAATCTGCTACTGTGTTGTATTTTATTGTATTATATTATTATTATGTGTATTAAAAATAATACACATTAAATATTTTTAACGTATCTTTTTTAACAAAAACACATATTATTTCTAATGTGATCGTATTTGGACACAAACACATTTTACAAACGAATAAGAATATCTTTGTACTATTGGAAGTTGAGATAGCATTTTTTTAATTTTTTCACTTTATGCATTAAACTAATTAACATTTTAAACTTTCGTTTTAATAATATCATTAAGGAAGAATAAATGTGTACACCTGATTTTTTGTTTCAGTTTCTAACCATTTTTCTTTAAATTATACGGACTCAAAGTTAGCAATGATAAATTGGTCGTTTTTTCCGTGTTTTTTCACCATTTTTTTTATCGTGTTATCAACAATATTTGACTTGCAATAATGAAATTTATATCAACTTGTTCGGAATAAAATTGTCTTTCTTATGCTTTTTTTCGTTTTTATTAGCGATTTTTTTTCGCGAAGTTATTCACCGAAAACTAGAGGGGCCAGGATTTTATGAACGGATAGTAGTAGAAGTGTAAATATGAATTATTATTGCATTTGATAAAATATTTTTGGAGTTATGGAGTTTCAAAATTTTGACTTTTTTGAAAATATCTTTTTCGATTTAATATATTGACTAGAAACAAAAGGACGCGCGTTGCGCGCCCACTCCTAGTCATTTGAGACAATATAAAACCTTAATATAACCTTAATAATATAATAACCTTAACCCATTATATTTATTAGTAAAATTAATATAATTTCGGAAATACTTTACATGTTTGAATGTTCTTTGGATAAAGCTAAAATAAGCATCCAGTTTATTTTAAAAAAATTAATGTTTTTGTTTTAAAAAAAGAATATTTACCATTAAAATTTAATTCTAAAAGTTACAGATGCTGAAACTGTAATCCAATTATTATAGCACCTGTTTATTAACTTTCAGAGTTTAATTTTATACCTAAATATTCTGTTTGTTTAAAAAAAAATATTTTTAAAATAAAAACCACGTGGAATAAATTAGAACCTCAAAACTGCGCGCGCACAAAAATGTGAAATTATTTCAGCCAATAGCGACCGTCATCATCGTATTTCAACCACTCGTGACCGTCATCATGTCATTTTCACGACCGACACTCTCAAACTCCAGCCAAAAAAAAATATGTTTTTCTATTAAGGAAAAAAAACTTTGGAGTATAGTATTATAATCTTAATGACTTTAACGTCAGGCTACGATCGCTGCGCATGACAGTAGTGACGTCATCACACACACAGGTCTATAGTAGTAGTAGTGGTACGGATGATTGTAGGACACTTTTCGCAAAACAAGTTTCCCAACGATTTCTTTTCCCAAAAAAACTTTTCCCAAAGACAATTTTCCCAAAAAGTTTGAATAATTTAATTACTTATTTATGACAGCTAAAATTTTATGTAATATTCAAGAGTCTGTAAGTAAGATCGCTTATAATATAAAAACCCGTTTATATGTATGCAAAAAATTTCCTTTTCTAGATTTAATTAATTCAGCTTTGTCCATACACTGAAAAAAATCTCTATGGTATTATTAACTATAAACCCAGGGTTAATCTTAACCTAGTAAAGTTAATTAGGATTCCCAGTAAATTCAACCAGTTTCCCTGATCAATTCCATAAATTCAAACTTTGTAAAAGTAACTCTGCATTCCCTGGTCAAATCAACTAGGATAATTAGTTATTTTGAAAATTTTCTTAACTGCGCGTGCGTCTATTTATTTTTTGACAGTATTCAGCTCTGTCTTTTGTGATTCATGATTATTATTTTGTAAAACGACTTTTATATTCGTTAATCGTAGTTATTTTTTGTGCAAAAAATATATTTTCTGCGTATTTCACATTTGCCGTTTTCATCGAGTAAATTGAAGCAGATAATTAAAATTAAGCTATTATATATTTGATAATTTAATTCGTTCAAACTTTATAGCTAACCTAAAAAGCCTGAACTTTGACACAAGTGTAATCAAGATTTTGTAGTATTTTAATATCTTTGCAACCCATTAAGGACGGGATGTTCAAAATTTTTACACAATGTTTTAGGACACACACTAAAAAAAAAGTTTTACTTTTAGCCTGTTTTCGAGGCTGAATTTAAGGTGTAAACGGAGTCAGCCCCATTAAACAAGGACAGACTTATGTGAAATACATGGGCTGAATTTAAGGAGGTTCTCCGGCTGCTACTCTTGAAAAAATCGATTTTCTTACAATTTTATTTAAATTTTGAGGAAATGTTTCTTCGAGTGCGCTCTAAATGTGGTAGAAATTTCAGATTCCTTTGCCATGTCAAAAAACGAAATATCGTAGTTGGCATTTTTCATTTTCAAAGTAATCGCATGTAGAAGCTGAAGTTTGAACTTGAATATTTCAAAATTTAGCATGGCAAAGGGTTCTAAAATTTCTACCACATTTAGAGCGCACTCGAAGAAACATTTCCTCAAAATTTAAATAAAATTGGAAGAAAATCGATTTTTTCAAGAGTAGCAGCCGGAGAACCTCCTTAAGGTGTAAACGGAGTTAGACTTTTTTTTCCTGTGCATATTTCAATATTAAAATGCTACAAGAAAACTTTTTGAGTACACATTTCTTATGTATCTCTTATGTATCTCTTTCGAATGGCGTGCTCAAAAAAACTAAAAAATGTTAAATAAACAATTTATTCAACATTTTTTAACAAAAAACACGATTTTTTAAGAATTTGAAATTGGTTTTTTAAATTTTTTTATAGCTAAACCCTTCAGCATACCTTCTACTGTTATAAATATCGCGTCAAAAATAGTTGGGCTACAAGATAGGACTATTTTGGGAATTAAATTTTTAAATGGCTGCCACAAAATGTCGACCAAAGTTACTTTTTTTAAACAATATTATAAACAAATGGAGGAAATTTACAAAAATAGTTAACCACAATTTTAACTGCGGAACTGACAAACGAATGAAGGTGGTTGCAAAAAGCAAATAATGAAACAAAATTTAAATTTTATGTTTTCGAATATGAATAATTTCTATGCACTGTAAAAAAAGGGAGTTAAATTTTAACTCCCCAGGGGATTCTATAAAAGTCGCACCCATTGGGGAGTTAATGCCAGGGGGGTTAAATAAAGAGAGTTAAAACTTCACATCCAAATACTAACTCCCCAAGGATAAAATAACTCGTGCGGGTGTTGATGAAGGGAGTTAGTAAATTAACACTCTTTTGGAGTTGATTTTTAACTCGAAAAATTTAACTCCCGAGTCCGTTAACTCCCTAAATTTTTTACAGTGCACAGTAAAAACAAAGTCTTAAATTTAATGGTGGCTAGTTTTAATTTTTGACTTATCTTAAGCTATCATGCTATCAACTTTATTTAATCATAAAAACTAACTGAAAATTAAAGTTAGTTGTACTCTTACTTAAATAAAACTCAGTTTGTAATTTATTTGTAATACACCGGACTTAATTTCAGATCCAATGGTATTAATAAAAAGTTGGATGAAATTAACTTCTAATAAGGTACGCTAACAGCTGACTGTAAGTCTGGCGAGGCTGAAAAAGTTGATTGTGACGTCACAAGGGACGCAATTTGCAAACGTGAAAAGTCTGAATAGCGCGTCGCGTCGCCGGTTTACTTTTGACTCGTGTTTTATTAATAATATATAAGTCCATAAATTATATTTATAATTGGTGAATCTTAGACAGAAAGTTTAGTTTTATTAGTATGTTAATATTTTAATTCGATTATAAACAAGTTTATAAACAGTTTATAATCTTAATTTCACCTAATATATATGTGCATTAGCATTTAATTCTTTATCTTAAAGAGAGAAATTTCCACTGATAGTTTTAATAATTGTTGTTTGTTATAAGAAATTAAATGTGACATATGTTTATTTTAATAAAATTCAAGAATATGAACATACACTGTAAAAACAAAGTCTTTCTTTAAGGCGGTGTCAAAGTCGATTGGATTTTTGCATTGAGCTTCAATGGAAAAATCGCATCGACTTTGACACCGCCTTTAAGCTCGAAATTTGTCTTTTTTCAAGGTGTAAACGGAAGACTCCCCAATTGATACAAGTAAGGTGTTAAATAAACTGAAATTCAACTGTAAGCTTGTAAGAAGGCTGAAATTTGGCTAGATGGTTTGGCTGAATTTTAGCCTTCTTACTAGCTTACAGTTGAATTTCAGTTCATTTAACACCTTACTTGTATCAATTGGGGAGTATTCTTTTTAAACTTCTAATCATTACTGACATTCAGCCAATATGGTCTACTTCCGTTTACACCTTGAAAAAAGACAAATTTCTGGCTTAAAGGAAGACTTTGTTTTTACAGTGTGTAAGACAATTTTTATTTGTTTGGGAAAATGTTTTGGGAAAGTCATATTTCTTGGGAAAAGTTTTTTTGGAAAAAAATATTTTTGCGAAAAGAAATCGTTGGGAAACTTGTTTTGGGAAAAGTGTCCCCCTACCGGTACGGATTACTACTTTTTCGAGTAAAAAGTTCGCTCTTCAATAGCAAAAGTTGTTTCTTGCAGAAGTAATCTTCATTTTCCAAGTACTAATTTTTAGAATTTCTACGAGTAATATTTACAACATATCGAATGTAAAAAGTAATATAAAATTTAATAAAATTTACAATGACGATGTAAAAATTAAAATTCTTAAAGCAATTTTTAAAAGTGACTAATGTAATAATTACTATTAGTAATTTTTACTACCAGAAATAGTAATATTTACTTCATGCGAAGTACATTTTACTATGAATAGTAATTTTTAATATAAAAGTAGAATTATTACTATTCCATAGGAACTTTTACTAGAAAGTCAGCACCATTTTTCTCCGTGTTGTTGAAAAAGTACTGTTTTAGCAGTTCATCCCAGATTTCCCGAACTAAATTCAGTAAAATTTCAGGAATAAATTTTCTCCATGTACTATAGCTGTAAAACGAAAAAGGCTCTAAGGCGATGGCCATTGACCTGATTTTAAGGTTATGTTTGCTTCTTTACCTACGACTTCGACCTGGATTTTACTTCCATTACTAGAATCATAAGGAATTATTAACTCTATTGTGATTCTTAAACGCTGCTTGAGACATTATGTATTATTAAAAAATATTTAATTGGTATTTACTAAAATCATTGAATAAACTGAAATGTTCTTTTTCGGTAACAGCAAATAAGTGTGTTTAATAAGTTGCCGACCGAGTAACCGATTTGATTGATTGATTTGAATTTATCGTACCTCCAGAAATCCATCTGATTAGTTGGACATATTTGAAAGTAAAATACCTAATAGTCTATCAGATTAATTTTGAGGGAAATATTCACAATTCGATAATTACTGGCCACAAATAAGTTGTTAGTTTTTATAATCCGACCAGAAAAGTGACAAAATGACTTTATTACAAACGGAGATACTTGGAAATTTGAAATTATAATTAACATTTGAGTGTGTACCCACATGGTGTGTGGAAATTTATTGATAATTGCGTAGGAGTAGGACTTCTTTACCGACAGCGCGTAGTCTGTCCTTAGTCATCTATTAAAGTCTGTACGCAACTTCTCGCACGTTCTCCAGTATATCCTCCACGGTCGAGCGGCGAACGAGAGTTTAACCAACCGGTACTTGAAGCGAATTTTCTCGTTCCAAGTTGCGTCGTGACTACTCTAAATTCAGTGAAATTCCTGTAGATTTCATTTTTCGTTGACAAAGAAAGACAATTGGAAGGATTCGAGTTGAGAGCGAAGACAGGAAAAAAGAAAGGGCAGGTAGGAGGGAACCTAAGACGTGAACCGAAGCAGTGACCCGATCCTTTTAAACGGCGCACGTGAGATTTGGCGAAAGGAAAAAAACAAATTGTAAAAACTCTTTAAAAAAAACTTGTAAAACGAAATCGACAATATCTAAACATTGAAAGAAATAGAGAAGAAACAAGAGAAATGTGGGCTGGTCAGGATGACACGCAAAGATTCAAGACCAGGTTCGTTACTCACTTTCTGACCCCTCTCACTCATTCTCTCTCTTTCACGCTGTACTTATTCTTCTTCTTCTATCATTCCCATCCTCGCAACACTCTTCTTTGCTCCTTTTTTCCTTCTTTTGTTATCTCCCTGCAAGCAATTGTGGGAATCACTCTTTGCCAAGTCTATTCGCCTTTCCTACTGTTAACAGTAGTCAAGGAATATTAACCTCGAAATGCCTTTCTCCTTCAATTCACTTCTCGTTTGAAAGACTATGACTGGTGACGACATTCTTAGTATCGATGAATAACTATTGACACTTACTCACTTTTCAATATATTTTTCTTATCATTTAAAAAAAATATTTCACAGTTAACAACTAGGGGTACCTATTATTAAAAATAGAATAAAAATTGAAAAGCAATTTGTCTTGTCAGGCACACGTGAAAAATTAATATTACTAATTTGGGTTGTCCACATATTACTTAACTTGCTAAAGGTATAATGACAAGTTGGGATAATAGGGTTTACATGCATTGTAAATTCGAGTTCAATTATTGAGCCAATAAGTATCGATCTAAGATCAAAGTTATGCAAAAGCATTTATGTTATTAATAGAATTGTTATTAATTACTGAATTATGAAATAATAATTAATACTAACATTATTGACTTGCGATCAAGGAGGTTAAGCATCGTTGAGTGTAGTTAGTACTCAGATGAACGTGACTGCAGCAGCTCGCTAGAGTTCTGGTATTTTTTACATTCACTGTCGAACCATAAGAGCTTGTATACTGTAAAACAATTTACTTAAAACCTATGTAAATCAGCTTACTTTTAATTAAGCCTTATTTAATTTGATTTACTCACTGCCCTTTCTTATTATATTTTAGAGTTGTTCATAAAAAACCAGCTTAATTTATTCAATATTTTATGGAGCATTCACAAATGATGTCACGCTTTTGGGGGTAGGGGGGTCTCTACTAAACGTGACACAATGTATTTTTCTCATGTGAAATTGCAAAAATTGCGTGACATCATTTGTGAACGCTCCCTTAAGAGAAAAATGATCAAAAAATTAACATTCAATTTCTATCATATGCACCAAGAGGTCATTCACATATTACGTGATAGATATTTTAGGTATTTAAGACCCCCCCCCCCGTGTGTAATACTTTTTCTATAGTTAAGTATAGAAAATTTGTTAAAGCGTGATACTTTGCTTACCCCCCTCCCACCCCTAAATGTATCACGTAATGGATTATATATTAAATATAATATATAAATATAAATATCCTAAATGGATTTATTATTAGAGTTTTGAGTAGCTATAAGAGCGTTCTAGAGTTCCCTATAATTTATTTTAATAGTTCTCATAATCCAAAATCATAAAAAAATAATTGAAAATTCGAGAATTTTTCAAAAAATTAAAATGTTACGAAAAAAAAGTTCTGCTCAGAGTTCTGTTAGCCTCCGATAGTGTTCGACAAAAAACCTTAATAACAAGTTTTTCAAAACCAAAAAACTACTAAACTACAAGACTTTGAAGTTTAAAAAAAAATTTGATTTTTTATATATTGAGAGTCCTATGAGTTTTGATTAGAGTTCTGTTAGCCCCCGATAGTGTTCGACAAAAAACCTTCATAACAATTTTTTCAAAACCCAAGAACTACTGAACTACGAAACTTTAAAGTTTAAAAAAAATTTGATTTTTTATATATTGAGAGTTCCATGAGTTCTGATCAGAGTTCTGTTAACCTCCGATAGTATTGGACAAAAAACCTTCATAACAATTTTTTAAAACACAAAAATTACTGAACTACGAGACTTTGAAGTTAGTCATGTTTCAAAAATTTCAAAAGATATTAACAAATTAAAAAAAGTTATGAAACTAATATTTTGCGAGTTCTGAATAGAGTTCTGGCATCGTTGCGAAGAGTTCTATAAGTATATCCATCAACATTTTGTTCTAAATCCAAAATCAAAAAAAGTTATGGGACTTTGATATTTTCTAAAATTTTCAAAATTTTAAGATTTAGAGTTCTGAGAGTTCTGAAAAAGTTCTGGCATCATTTCGAAGAGTTCTAGAAGTTATTTTAATGACATTTTTCTCTAAGCCTAAAATCATAAAAATTACAGAACTTTAAAAATTTCAAAAATTAAAAATTTAGAGTTTTGAAAGTTCTGATTAGAGTTCTGGCATCATTGCAAATAGTTCTAGAAGTAATGCTCTTGACATTTTTCTTTATACCAAAAATCCAATAAGTTACAGGACTTTAAAAATTACAAAAAAAATCAAAAAAGTTATAGGACTTTGAAATTTTCAAAAAATTTCAAAATTCAGAGTTCTAAGAGTTCTGATTAGAGTTCTAGCATCATTGCGAAGAGTTCTGGAGGTAATTCTAATGACATTTTTTTCTAAATCCAAAATCAAAAAATGTTACGGAACTTTAAAATTCTCTACAATTATTAAATTCTGAGTTCTGAGAGTTCTAAAAAGAGTTCTGGCATCGTCATAAAGAGTTCTATAAGTGTTTCTAATAACATTTTGTTTTAAATCTAAAATCAAAAAGTTACAGGACTTTGAAGTTTTCACAAAATTTCAAAATTTTATAATTGAGAGTTCTGAATAGAGTTCTGGCATCGTTGCGAAGAGTTCTATAAGTATATCCATCAACATTTTGTTCTAAATCCAAAATCAAAAAAAGTTATGGGACTTTGATATTTTCTAAAATTTTCAAAATTTTAAGATTTAGAGTTCTGAGAGTTCTGAAAAAGTTCTGGCATCATTTCGAAGAGTTCTAGAAGTTATTTTAATGACATTTTTCTCTAAGCCTAAAATCATAAAAATTACAGAACTTTAAAAATTTCAAAAATTAAAAATTTAGAGTTTTGAAAGTTCTGATTAGAGTTCTGGCATCATTGCAAATAGTTCTAGAAGTAATGCTCTTGACATTTTTCTTTATACCAAAAATCCAATAAGTTACAGGACTTTAAAAATTACAAAAAAAATCAAAAAAGTTATAGGACTTTGAAATTTTCAAAAAATTTCAAAATTCAGAGTTCTAAGAGTTCTGATTAGAGTTCTAGCATCATTGCGAAGAGTTCTGGAGGTAATTCTAATGACATTTTTTTCTAAATCCAAAATCAAAAAATGTTACGGAACTTTAAAATTCTCTACAATTATTAAATTCTGAGTTCTGAGAGTTCTAAAAAGAGTTCTGGCATCGTCATAAAGAGTTCTATAAGTGTTTCTAATAACATTTTGTTTTAAATCTAAAATCAAAAAGTTACAGGACTTTGAAGTTTTCACAAAATTTCAAAATTTTATAATTGAGAGTTCTGATTAGAGTTCTGGCATCATTGCGAAGAGTTCTAGAAGTAATTTTTATAATATTTTTCTCTAAGCACAAAATCAAAAAAATTACGGGACTTTGAAGTTTTCTTAAATTTTCGAATCTTAAAATTTAGAGTTCTGAGAGTTCTGATTAGAGTTCTGGCATCATGGCAAATAGTTCTAGAGGTAATTTTTATGACATTTTTTTCTAAATCCAAAATCAAAAAAATTACGGGACTTTGAAATTTTCTAAAATTTTCAAAATTTCAAAATTTAGAGTTCTGAGAGTTCTGATTAGAGTTCTGGCATCATTGCGAATAGTTCTAGAGGTAATTCTAATGACATTTTTTTCTAATTCCAAAATCAAAAAAATTACGGGACTTTGAAATTTTCTAAAATTTTCAAAAATTAAAAATTTAGAGTTCTAAGAGTTCTGATTAGAGTTCTGGCATCATGGCGAAGAGTTCTAGAAGTAATTTTAATCACATTTTTCTCTAAGTACAAAATCCAAATAGTCACAAGCCTACTCAAATTTTCAAGGTTTTAAAATTCAGTGTTCTAAAAGTTCTAATTACGGTTCTGACATTGGCATGGCATAAAGAGATCTTCAAATAATCCTAATGAAGTTTTGATAGATACTTAAATGCCAAAAAGTACAGTATTTATAATTTTTTTTAAATTTCGAAATATTGCCTTTAGTCGATCTTTTATGTCTTTGTTGTTGTCTGGTCTTTAATATTCCTTAGCTCAGTTAACTATTTATGAATAATTTTTTTTCACGTTAAAATTATTTCTTTATCTTATTTTATTTAGTTAATAGTATAATTGGATTTTGATTTGTTAATGTGAACAATATTTTTTATAAATATGTCTCAAAAAATGATAAGCCGAATATAGGGTAAACAAAAAAAAATGTTAAAAATTTAACTACATTTTTTAAAAAATTATTATTTTGGAAGTGAACAAAATGTATTTTATATTTAATGGAACAATACATCTTTTTGTTACAATTCTAACGTTTCCTATTGACCAATACTATTTAGGAACATTCTTTTTTGTTCACCCTTAGAATTAAAAGTTACATTTTAAAAATGACGTAATAAAACCAAAACACCGCTTCCATTTTTTAGCTTTATAAACACACTATAATGCAAAAACTCACTTATGTCTCCAAATTTAAAAAATTTATTAAAAAATATTTGAATTAATTAATTTAATGATATATATATTTATAAATTTACATATTCTCATGATTCTACAAAATTTTTATTTTATTGTATTAATTAAAAAAATTGTTATGGGACATTCCACGTCAACACGGACAGAGTTCTAAACAAAAATTGCTTTGATGGATTTAAACGTTCTAGGGCTTAAAAGATTTCTACGTTCATGTACTTTAAGATGCCGATGGGCGTTTTTTACAAAATTCAATTTCCGATGCCAATAGAACTGTCAAAAGTCAAAAGGTCCAAAAATCTCAAAATACTTTTATGAATTAAAAGCAAAAAACAAGGTAAATTATTCTGTAACTCATTCTTTATCAATTTTTAAGGTTCCCGAATATAAATCTAAAGTCACTTTTTAAAAATCCAAAATGGCGAATTCAATATGGCGGACAAAATTCAAATTTGATCAGATTCGATTAAAACTTGTTACTCGAGGGTTTTTAGGGTCGCTGATTACGAATCTAAAATCACTTTTTAAAAATTCAAAAAGGCGGATCCAATATGGCGGAAAAAATTTTCAAATTTGATCCGATTCCCTTAAAACGTGATACTCGGGGGCTTTTGGGGTCGCAGATTATGAATATGAAGTTACTTTGTGTTTGAGACTTCAAATTCATAATCAGATACGCTAAAAACCACCGAGTAACACTTTTTAATTAAATCTGATCAAATTAAAAAATTTGATCCGCCATTTTGAATTTCTACAAAGTAACTTAATATTCATAATCTGCGACCACAAAAGCCCCCGAGTAACACGTTCTAAGGGAATCGGATCCAATTTGAAAATTTTTTCCGCCATATTGGATCCGCCATTTTTAATTTTTAAAAAGTGACTTCAGATTCGTAATCAGCGACCCTAAAAACCCTCGAGTAACAAGTTTTAATCGAATCTGATCAAATTTGAATTTTGTCCGCCATATTGAATTCGCCATTTTGGATTTTTAAAAAGTGACTTTAGATTTATATTCGGGAACCTTAAAAATTGATAAAGAATGAGTTACAGAATAATTTACCTTGTTTTTTGCTTTTAATTCATAAAAGTATTTTGAGATTTTTGGACCTTTTGACTTTTGACAGTTCTATTGGCATCGGAAATGGAATTTTTCAAAAAACGCCCATCAGCATCTTAAAGTACCCGTGCAGAAAAGTGTCTGGTGAAACTATATACGAGATAGAAACTGTACAACAAACATCTCGTAAAGCTAGTCACGTAAAACTATACCGAAATGGTCTAGATTCTGTATAGTTTCACTACATTAACTGCTTTACATTGGAATACGTTCTAGAATCTGTATAGTTTCACTACAACTGCTTTACATTGGGATACGGTCTAGAATTTGTATAGTTTCACTACATTAACTACTTCATATTGTCGATCTAGATCAATTCTGCCTAGTGAAACTTCGCAATCATAATCTGCAAGTAATTTCTTTATGTTTATAATATTATTATTATTTATATATTGTAATTAATAATGTTATTAAGTATATAGATTTAAATATACCATTTACAAACAATTTATTATAAATAAAGGCAAAAATTGCAGTCTCGAAACTGAAAAGGTATTTTAAGCAACACATCTTCCAAGTCAGCGTGGCTGTGTGGTATGTGTATTCGTATTGCGTCCCAAAGGTCTAGGGTTCGAACCCCCGTGCGTGCGATATTTTTCCGTCTTAATTTAAGTGATTTATGTTAATAATGTGAAGTGTAGTATAGGTTGAAATTCTTAATTAGAATTTAAAATAATAACAAATAAATAACTGGACTTGTTAAAAATAAAATATGATATAAAAGAAGAAAGCGAATAATCGAATTTTTTTTTAAATTCAATGAAATTGTTGCACCTTTTAAAATCTTTAATATTGTTAAAAATTAACAATAGTTTATATATTATAATTATAAACTTTGTTAATATTGTTATATAATTATATTGTACATATGTTATTAATTATTATTATTATTAATTTTTACAAATATATTTACCGTAAATCAATATAGAAGTATTAAACAAGTTTCTAAAAATGAAATTTATACTAGAGCCCGTGTTATAGCTTTATAATATTTCACTATATTGTTCTGATATAGTAAAACTATCTAGAAACTTGATGTCTATAGTGTTACATTTCAAGATAGTTACTACAACATTTCACGGTATCGCAACTAGATAGGAACTAGTGAAACTATATCATTACGGTACAGATACGTGACAAATTTCCACACGGGTACATGAACGTAGAAATCTTTTAAGCCCTAGAACGTTTAAATCCATCAAAGCAATTTTTGTTTAGAGCTCTGTCTGTGTTGACGTGGAATGTCCCTTATATAAAATCCAATTTTTCAGAATTCTGAATTTTTAATTTCTAACATTTTTGAAAATTTTCCAATCCTGCAATTTTTTGGATTTTGTGCTTAAAGAAAAATTTTATTAGAATTACTTCTAGAATTCTTTATGAACTCTTTATGACGATGCCAGAACTCTTTTCAGAACTCTCAGAACTCATAATTTTAAAATTTTGAAAATTTTAGAGAATTTCAAAGTCCCGTAACTTTTTTTATTTTGGATTTAGAGAAAAATGTCATTAGCATTACTTCTAGAACTATTCGCAATGATGCTAGAACTCTAATCAGAACTCTAAGAACTGTAAATTTTTAATTTTTGAAAATTTTAGAAAATTTCAAAGTCTTGTAATTTTTTTGATTTTGGATTTAGAAAAAAATGTCATTAGAATTACCTCTAGAACTCTTCGCAATGATGCTAGAACTCTAATCAGAACTCTGAATTTAAAAATTTTGAAATTTTTGAAAATTTCAAAATCCTGTAACTTTTTTGATTTTAGATTTAAAACAAAATGTCATTAGAAATAATTATAGAACTCTTTATGACGATGCCAGAATTCTAATCGGAACTCTTGGAACTCTGAATTTTATAATTTTGAAAATTTCAAAGTCCCGTATCTTTTTTGATTTTGGATTTAAAACAAAATGTCATTAGAAATACTTATAGAACTCTTTATGACGATGCCAGAACTCTGATCAGAACTCATGGAACTCTCAGTATATAAAAAATTAAATTTTCTTTTAAACTTCAAAGTCTCGTAGTTCATTAGTTCTTGGGTTTTAAAAAAATTGTTATAAAGGTTTTTTGTCGAACACTATTGGGGGCTAACAGAAATTTTGATCAGAACTCATGGAACTCTCAATTTATGATAAATTTCTTTTTTTTAATTCAAAGTCCTGTAGTTCAGTAGTTTTTAGGTTTTGAAAAAATTGTTATAAGAGTTTTTTGTTGAACTCGATGGGTGGCTTACAGAACTCTGGTCAGAACTCTTTTAATGGAACATAATTGAATTTTCGAAAAATTATCGCGTTTTTTCAATTTTTTTTTTACTTTGGATTATCAGAACTATTCAAATAATCTGTAGGGAACTCTAGAACTCTCTTAAAACTAACCAGAACTCTAATTATAAATTCATTTTTGCAATAGTGGGTGGCTGCGTGAAGTTGGCCCCCCATTGTGAAAAAACCTATTTTTTACCATTTAATCGCCGGAACTATTTCTAAAAACTATCAGGAACTGTAGAACTATTGTAGAGGATGTCAGAACTCTAAAGAAAATTTAATTTTTTTGAAAGTGGGGGCCAACTTCACATACATGAGCCAACTAGACTTTTTATTTGTTTCAAATAAATTTTATTTGTTGTACGTAAAATTTTATTCAAATCAGTTCAAATAAACGTTTTACTAATGCCGAATAAAATTTTTATTTAAAAGAAATAAAGTAGTTGGTTCTAAGACAAATATACTTTTATTTAACTCAAATAAATTACATTTGGTTTATTTATTTTGTATAAAGTTTTAGAAATATCAACTTTTTGGGCCATAACAATTGTTTATTTGAGGGGCTGGAAGTAAGAATGGTTTGTAGTAACAACGGTAACAAAAATGGAATAAGCGATTTGGGAGCAAAAACAGGTTACAATAATTGTGTTAATTATTGATAAATTAATTATATATTAATGAATAAATAATATGAGTTTGTGTTGAACCGTTGAGTAGAACAGACGTGTTTATGCTCGATCACAGTTATAATTATATAAGTTTGAATGACCGTGCACGGAGAAACTTTTTCTTATAATATTAAATATATTTGGTTATGTTTATTCTAAAAGTACGTTAGAATGTGAGGATTTTTCGTGCGTTGTGCTAATAATTTCAACATTAATACGAAAATATGATAAGTTCGTTATATATTAAGCAACCTTCGGTGTACAAAAATTGCTATCTGCATTAGAAATAGTCTTATTTTTCTTTAGAAAAGAATAAGATGCCATTTTTTGTTTGTGAAATAATACGGTAATTCTAACCTTTTTTACACATATAGATAGAATATATAAGAGACATTCTAACGTAACATACCAATTTTGGAAGGACTGCGGGCGGACTTAACCGATTTCACCCGAGCATCACCGAGTCCATCACCTGACGTCGCGAACTAACCCTAATGTTTTCGAAGTTGAAATTCACACGTGTATGAAAGAAAAAATCCTTTTATTAATAAACGTGAATGTCTCCTCATGCCAAATTAAATTCAAGAACTGTTCCTCAATATAACATAATTTTTTTCACGACTTTTACTTATTTACATAATTTGATTAGTAAGTTATTTTAAAAAATGCTCTCTCTCGAAGGCACATATTTTTCGACTCGTTTAATATATAAGGACGATTCAGCTGTGTACTTCTAACGAATCGTGCGATCTTTCGGTTTCCGTGACCAATCGTCGTGTCTTTACTTGCGTGTGCGTGTGTGCGTTAATAATATAGGTTAGGTTCTTACGTCGTGTTAAATATATTTACCTACAGTTACAGTGACATACACTAATGCCATCTACCATCAGATCCAAGTATCACTATCGTCTCTATGAGTATCTATAGACAATTAATTTGTTGTGTTTCTTTTTAATTCATGGCTTTCCCAACTTTGCAAAAATTATTATTTTCTTTCTAAAACAACATACTAATTTTCGTTAGTTTCCTTATGAAGAACTGTAAAATATATACTGAATGAGTGTTTTTGATAGTCTCAATAGCAATTTCTATAACCTATGTCGTTTTTCCCTTGAATCTAACCTAACATACTAAAATGTCTCACCAGTTTTAAGAATTAGTGGTATTAAAAGTTTCTCCGTGTAGTAGAACTTTTTTTAGCGTGTTGATAAAACAATATTAAATATTTATTCCAATAACTTTGGACATTGTGCTTAATTTTTTTCTTTATTGATTCTAAAGAATATTTAGTTTTATTTTTGCATATTATAATATATTTTGCCAGAATTATAATGGTGAGCGAATTTACCCTCATTTAAAGGTAAAGTCGCTCACAACAAAACGGCCCATATGTCTAGTAAGCACCTCATCCTAAAATATAAAAAAAAAATTAAGTTCTTAGTGAGGACAAAATTTTTCAATCGGGCTACCTTAGCAATTATTGTTGGCTATCACAGCTAATAATTCCGTCTCACAGCTAATTTTCTTGCTGTGAAAGCTAATTATTAGCTTCACAGTTAAAAATTAGCTACATCCATATAACAGCACACTCATTTTTCTCCGTCTGTAACCTAGAAATTTACAAATAAAGTTCAGAAAATTAAAATTTTATTTTGATTATTTTACAGTATGCTCTCAAACTTATATACATAGGTAATAATGAATTATTTTTTAACTTTCAGTTGTATGTTGATTTTTTTCCCCATTAAAAGTAAATATTATAAACATTTTATAAAGTATTAATAAGTTAAATGCAAGTTAATTTGCAACTTATTCATGGTTAGTTTTCAAGGTTATGTTTCTTATACTTATCGTCCAGTGCGAGTGCCTACTTATTTTTATTTAGAACATCCGACCAAGATTATACTACTTTTATGGTACGAGCAATGTGCACCTACATTTAATATTATTAGTATCATTATAACGTTAAAGACTCCTTTCCTGTGATGTGCTTCCGCGAATTTTCTAATTATGAGGTTTTCGAGGAATGCTGGAAGCGGAAGTGCGTACGAAGACATAACATAATGGCCAACTATGACTCTGATTCACCCAGACGCACAAGCACGATAGAGAAATTACGCGATTGATGTTCAAGACTGCTTATATTCTGAACATCCTTAGAAAAGAAAAGGGAAAACAATACATTACAAGTCACTTTTCATGTGTGTTTCATCTATTGAATACAATAAGCCTTCAGAGAAACAGCAACATTAGATTCGCCTTTTGGAATTTTCAAAAACTCACATCAGCGACACTAAAAAAACTGAGTAGTAATTTTTCGAATTCACAAAACTTATTAAATGTGAGATATATATTATATGGACGATGCCTTTACCAAAAGAAAAACTGCTTTCAAACTTTCGACCTCAAATGTCCAGTTGAAAAATTGTGATTGTAATAGCTATTGAATTTACCAATTCAGAAGTTAGTTTACGTTAGCCATGGGAAAGTTGATTCACACTTACGACACTGCCATACGTATGGCTTAAAGTGCAAATCGATAACGATCGCAAGAGATTCGATGACACGAGAAAACATCGTTTTTCCTTTATAAAACTCTTGCCTAACTTTATATCTGTTAAAAGATCATCTTGCATTTTCAAAAGAAACTGCATTTTTTATTGACATTTTTCTAGTTATTTTACGAAGATAGGAAAAATGATGAAAAGTTGGATGTGATATGGAAACTACCTTTAACCCGTCAGCAGTCGCGCCGTGAGAAAAAGTCTCACGCAACACTACTCGACCTATAGGGCGCTCTTAGAGTGCACACTCTTAGAGACACTAAAAAAGGCACAACTGCTGACGGGTTAAATCTAAAAGTTTAAAACTCTTCTGTATTCTTTAAAATAAGTATACAATTTTTTAATTTTAACCCTATCAATAATTTATAAAATAAAAGAGTTTTTTTCTAAGGTTTTGAATTGTTTTCATTGTATCAGATCTTCTGTAGGTATTATTTTAAAAAACTTTTATCATTTCGTTGTACATATATACCCAAGTAGAAATGTAATACTGGCATAGTACGGACCCAGTACTGACTGCCAGTATAGCAGTACTGACTCCAGTACTAAATCAGTACTGGGAAATCCCTGGCTGGTAACGCTGTCCAGTACTGATTTTTTACCGGCAATCAGTACTAAGACAGTATTAAAATATCACTGGCAGAACACCGCCTAATTACTGATTCGCAGGTAAAATTTAAAAAATTTGGAAAATGCTGTAACGCGTTCTCTAAAACAAAATTTACCTTTAGAAGCTTATATTAATTTGTTATTTGATTATTAAAGAAAAGGGAGTAATTTATTGAATACTAATAATTATTATTAATATTTCTGTAGTAAATAAACTTTTATAAGTAACAATAAAAATGTAAATAATTAGCAAAATTACTTTTATTGAAATAAGTTTTTAAAAAAATTTTCCTTTTTTTTATTAACTTATACAATCTTATTTATTTTAATTAATTACTAATTTATTATTATTATTGTTTATAATTATTTAAATTTATATTTTATGTAACACTGTTGAGAATTATACACTAAACACTTAGAACTAAGACGGAAAAATATCGCACGCACGGGGGATCGAACCCTACATCTCGAGGACGCAAGACGAATACACTAACCGCACAGCCACGCAAGCTTAGAAGTGATTTTACTTAAACTTCATTTTGAATTATGGGAAGGATATATACAGTGCTATAATAATGAATTCACTGTATATTATATTTATTTAAAGAGAAATTATTATAAATATATGTTTTATATATTTAAATACATTTTAACAAGACGTTATATATTAATTAATAGGTATAGCATAAAAATATGATAAAAATTATTAATTTAATTATTTATTAAAATAATAATAAAATATATATATTTATACATTTTTAAAAAATAAAAAAAATATTATTAATGATACATAATAGTAAAAATAATTAATAAATAATAATTTATTGTTATTATGATATACCTATTAATTAATAATTCATAATATATTAATTAAGTGTTTGATGTTATTGTTGATGAATAATGTTTTTAAAAATCTTGGAAAATATTTTAATAGTTAATAAATGAAACGATGTTGTTATTAATAGTGGCCGGTTTAATGCCGTTATAACAAATTTTGTTTGTTCTTTAACTCCTTCGCAGTACTGATTTGGTGTTATGCCAGTTTTCTGTCAGTACTGATTTTAATACTTTTTTAACTCCGACGTATTACTGATTCGGTTTTGGAGTCAGTATACTCCCAGTACTGATCGGGTTCTGAAAGTCAGTACCGACGGTCAGTACTGAGTCAGTACCATGCCGGTGTTTAACTCCGTCCTAACTCCGGACATTTCTACTTGGGTAATAATTTATTTAAACGTTTCGGTCCAGAACCGTGACTGCAGGTCACAGAAAAACCATTTTTCCAGGTTTTTACCCATTTTGAAGGGTGAAAAGAAGGAGTTTCAAAAACAACCCTATCAAGTGTCAATTGTTTAAATAACTTGATATATGTTTTAACCTCGTTTAAAGGAATAAAAACGACCCTGACACAAAAACTACTTCCTATATTTTACTGTGGTACTTTAAAACTATTTCAAGGAATGACCACAACTGGTTAAAAATTAAAATGCAATTGAGAATTAATTTAGAAAATAATAAGATAATAATGGCGTATAAGTGTGACTGGCACCACATTTATCCAATGGTATTAATAAAAAGTTAGATGAAATTAAGTTCTAATAAGGTACGCTAACAGCTGACTGTAAGTCTGGCGAGACTGAAAAAGTTGATTATGACGTCACAAGGGACGCAATTTGCAAACGTGAAAAGTCTGAATAGCGCGTCGCGTCGCCGGTTTACTTTTGACTCGTGTTTTATTAATAACTAGCTACATATACCTCACTCGCTAACGCTCGTTCGGTTGTAATTAAACTTATTTGTTTTTACTTATTTCTTTGTTTTTATTTATTTGTGCTAAGTAAATATTTACTGGATATAAATATTTTAATTTATAGTATCAAATATATAGTTATTTGTAGCAAATTCGAATTATTTGAGTCAAATAATTGGATCTAATAAATATTACTTTAAATCAGTTATAGGAAAATTACTTGATTCAATAATGCATGGTTTTTAATTCAAATAAATATTTATTTGCATCAATAAAATATTGTTTTTAAAATAACTAAATACTTATTTGTATCAAATATGCAATTATTCTTCATAATTTATTATGTTAATTCAGACTAATATACTTTTAATTGCTTTAAATATAGTCCAAATACTCAATTTATTTGCATCAAAACAAAGCAGTGTTAGATTCAAATAAATCTCAATTTGTATTAACCCTTTAACGCCCAAATGTGCTGATTTTTAACTTCAGTTTCAAGCTCATAATATTGAAAGAACAAAATTATTTAAAATTCTACAAGGACATATCCCTACGTTTTTAGGGTCGCTTTTTCGAATGGCATGGTCAAAAAAAGTGACTGATTACCAATCTGAAGTCAGATTTAAAAAATTCAAAATGGTGGATACAATATGGCGGACAATAAAATTAAAAATGCATAGTATTCGCTTCAAATTTGTTACTTGGGGGTTTTCGGGGTCGCTGATTACGAATCTGAAATCAGATTTTAAAAATTCAAAATGACGGATTCAATATAGCTGGATGATAAAATTAAAACTTTATCCTATTGGCTACAAAGACGTTATCGTATGTTAGAATATTTAACAGGGCATGAGCAGTTAATACGATGGATTTTTAATTTTGGGGTCCGCCATATTGAATCTGCCAATTTGAATTTTTTAAATCTGACTTCAAATTCGTAATCAGCGACTCCGAAAACCTCCGAGTAACAAATTTGAAGCCAATACATGAAGTTTTAATATTGTCGTCCGCCATATTGGATCTTACATTTTGAATTTTTTAAATCTGACTTCAGATTCGTAATCAGCGACCCTGAAAACCCCCAAGTTAAAAATTTTAAACGAAGGCGATGCATTTTTAATTTTTTAGTCTGCCATATTGGATCTGCCATTTTAAATTTTTTAAGTCTAATTTCAGGTTCGTAATCAGCGACCCCGAAAACACCCGAGTATCAAATTTCAAGCGAATACTATGCATTTTTAATTTTATTGTCCGCCATATTGGATTCGCCATTTTGAATTTTTAAAATCTGACTTCAGATTCGTAATCAGCGACCTCGAAAATCCTCAAGTAACAGATTTCAAGCGATTTCAAGAACTTTGGAAAATTGTATCGGTATCACAACTAAAATTGGATTAAAAAAATACTTCCCAAAATTTTATATTTTTTGAGTATTTTTGAAAATAATAAGGGTTAAACGTCACTTTTTGGAAATTTTGACCATGCCATTCGAAAGAGCGACCCCAAAAACATATGGACATGTCCTTGTAGAATTTTTAATAATTTTTTTCTTTTAATATTATAAGCTTGAAACCGAAGTTAAAAATCAGCACATTTGGGCGTTAAAGGGTTAAAGAAATGAATTTTTTTCCATTTCCATACGTAAAAGAATTTTAAAAATAGGGGAGAGTCTCCAGTTGTGAGACGGGTTTTATTTTTGACCCGTAAATTGTAAACGGGTAAACGAAATTGTAAATAAAATACACCGTTCGAAAAGAAACAGAAATACGTTACGATACATTTTCCGAGCACATCGCTTTTGTCAAAAAAAAATGTCTCCAGTTGTGAGACACTCATTAAAAATTGCTAAAATTTAATAAGTTTGACATAAAACGTTATGTTTAGTGGAAATAATTAAATTTATTAATAATATATATTATTATATACTAAATAATAATATTTATTCGCCAAAATATGACTATCAAATAAACAGAATTTAATAGCTTCAACAAGAGCAATAAAATTGATTTCTTCTGAATCAATTGACTTTTTTCCACTTGACATGCTTGCAAAGTCGTATTTTTTATGCTGCCCAGATGGGTGTTGACACCGTCTCACAACTGGTGATATGCTGTGTCTCACCCCCAGAAATTGGCGCTATTTTGAAAAAGGAAAATTAAATTATTTTCAACCGCAGATTGGAACAATGCAATATTGCATCACAAAATATAAGGAAAACCCTAAAAGAAAATGCATTACATTTACCTTTTCCAATTAATTAACTTGGAAAAAAAGAACTTTGTATTTATTGAAAAAACGCTTTCTAGTCGATTATCACACGCAGTGTTGGTATTTAACAAAAACAGTTTATATATCCGCTTCGGCGTACACGAAAAAGTTGGCTCATATAAAAAGAAATGTTTTTATATAAACCAATCGGCTTTTTAATATTGCATGTTAAAAAAATTGACTGTCTCACAACTGGAGACTCTCCCCTAATAAAAAACTATTTAGAAAATTATATCAAGATTCGTGGTAGAGAATTGCCGCTAAGTAAAAATTAAAAACCGTGTATAGGGTAAACCAGACAGTAGTCGGACACTTTTCAATTTTGAATAGCTATAAAACCGTATGAGATAAAAATATTTTGTTTGTTGATAATCATTTCTAAGGTGATTATAAACAAATCTAAGCTTTTGTAATTGAAAAAAAATTTTGTACAGTTTTTGAAAGCTTTTTTAAGTGGCCGATCACTGTCAGATTCTTACTTGTTTATTTACTAATTTTGTTAACGAATAAAAATTTATTTTTTATAAACATGATTGTTTTAATAGTTTTATGTGATCGTAAGGAACAACATTACATAAAAGAATTCGAAAAAAAATATGAAAAGGCACTTTTAAAACATTGTTAATTAAAAAGATTGCCTTAAGTGGCCGACTACTGTCGGATTCTTACTTTTTTTTGTAAATTTTTTTAACGAATTAGAAATTTATTTTTGTAAATATCAACTGTTTATCGATAAAATCGAATAACTCGAGTAAATCTTCACTGATTTTGCTCAATTTTTTTGTTGGATAAAGAATGATAAAAGATAGAATTATGATAAGGTTATTCAATATTTTGGATACTTTTATAGAACTGAAGCAAAGAAAACTAAACTTCTAAACGGATTTGTAAATATTTTGGAATATTATTAATTGGTTTAAAATCTCGATATATATTTCAGGCAATTTTAAAACATTTCGTATTTTTTGAAATATTTAGATTTTTCCGAAAACAATTCGATTTTTTTAAAATTTTGACAAATGTAGAGCCTACACTGAAAAAAATATTTCTGTCTTAAGAAGATTTCTCTTATTTCAATTCATATTTTCCTCTTGTATATGGCTCAAAAACGTCCTCTTATTTTAAGAGGATTATTCTCCACTTAAGAGTAATTCTTCTTATAGAGGAATAGTCTCCAATGAAGAGTAATATTCTTAATTCAAGAATAAATTGTAAGAGGATTTTAGAAGAGGAATTGTCCTCTCAAAACAAGAATATTTTTTTTCGGTGTAAACTTCTAAACGGATATGTAAAATAGTCTGGAATATTATTATTAATTGGGTTAAAATCTTATAGAATTAAAGCAAAGAAAACTAAATTTCTAAACGGATTTGCAAAATATTTTGGAATATTATTAATTGGTTTAAAATCTCGATAATATATTTCAGGAAATTTCAATACATTAAATATTTTTTGAAATAATTGGATTTTTTGACAGTTAGACAAACGTATAGACTAAACTCCTTAACGGATTTGCTAACAGCATGTGACTGTTAGACATTCAATGGTAATTTTTTTGACCACATTTCTCTTTAAATATTTAATAAATTGAGCTGAAAATTTTGTAAGAAAGTCAAAAATATAATAAAGAAGGGCAGTAATGTGCAAAAGTTTTAATAATTAAAAAATAAATTATAATAAAACACTTTGAAATCGGTAAAGGCGAGAAATTGATTAGAAGTGACAATGACAACTGATAATTTTAAAGTAATTTGTAATAATTGATTTTAAAAATAGTAATACTTTTGCACATCACTGACCTTCTTTATTGTATTTTAGACTTTTGTACAAAATTTCAGCTCAATTTATAAATATTTGAAGAGAAAAGTGGTTGGAAAAATTACCATTGAGAGCCTAACAATCACATGCTGTTGAATACTCTAGAATTTAATAAATTGGGTTAAAATCCCGATATATGTTTCAGGAAATTCCAATACATTAAGTATTTTTTGAAGTATTTGAATTTTTTCTAAACAAAATTGGATTCTTTGACATTTAGACAAACGTAGAGCCTGAAGTACTAAACAGTTTCATAAATACCCTAAAATTTTATTAATGATGCAAAAAGTATTTTGATCCCAATAAAAACATCTTTGATGTAAAAAGATCCGCCAAGTAAAAGTTTTTGCAAATGTCCAAATAATTAGTGAAATAAAAGTTTACCAAGTAAAATTTAGAACTAAAGTTTTAATATATAATTGTAACAAATATAAAATTTAATTTAATACCCATTAAGTCCCATGAAGAAACCAGACGTTTTATTTAAAAAGTAACAATTGGATTCATAAGAAAATTGAAAAAAAGATAGACCTGTTTTTTGTTTTTAATTTCCAATTGTTTAAACAAATTAAAAATAAACAAATTATGCTGAGTATAGGATGTTTTATCCCAAGCATAAACAAATGCATTTTGAGTAAAAAATTGAAAAAAATGTACCTGTTTTTGTTAATTTACAATTATTTAACAATAATTGTTTAAACCAATTAATAAAAATTTAAAAATTATCGAAAATTCTTAAAGTAAATCGATTCTGTGTAGAAAATTAAGAAAGTTTTGTATGTGTTATTTTCTTCTCCAGGTCGTATTTTGTTTATAAAATTGTTATTAACAAATTATGCGGGATAAATGTGTTTTATCCTAATTAGTTTCTGAGTTGGCACAAAACTATTAAATTAACAAACTGAGTTTAGTTTCGTGTTGAATCGAAACTAAATTCAGTTTGTTGGTTTAGTTTCGTGTCGACCCGAAACTAAATTAACAAATTAGATTTAGTTTCATGTCGACTGCAAACTAAACTAAAAAAAAAAAAATTAGATTTTTAAACACTTGAATTTATTTTAGTACAGATCAAAAAAAATATCTGAGAAACTCAATTACCTAGTTCTAATTAAAAAATCACAGCTAACAATAAAATATTTAAAGAAATAATAGAATTATAACTTTAATAATAGATATACAGTAGTATGAGGAGACTTCAATAGAATTATAATTTATTTTTAGATGACATGAAACTAAATTAAACGTAAATTTTTAATTTAGTTTCGTTTTAGAATCGGTCCCTGAGATTTACATGACGTACAAACATGAGAAAAATATGTTTTTAAATTATCATACATTTAAAAAAATTGTTTATTGATAATTGCATTTAAACAATAATGAAGAATATGTTTTTTTCAAATTTATTATTTTGATATTATGAAAGTAGAAAATATTAGCTTTGAAATAAGATCTTAACTAACTTTCTATCCTTACTAGAACTTAAAATAAATAACTTTGTGTAATGTCGGTCGGTCGTTCTTCAACTGAATATCATAAGGTTTGTTCTCGCTAGCTACACCGCTACACTCGAGTGTAACAAGAGTGTAAAACGGAGCATGCGCACTTAAACAAAGTACAAAATCTAGCGAGAATGCAAAAGTGTAGAAAAAGTGCACGAAAAAATTAAAAAAAAATTAACGCTATCTTAATTGTAAACTGCATACAATCTGTAATATAGTTAGGTTTTATAAATAAATATATGGGTCATTTTATTTAAAACAAACCACCTTATAAACAATTGCCATTGTGAAGCAATTTTTTAAATAATTATTTCTCACATTTATTAAAGCCAAAATTTATTTACTATTAGTGATTTTAAGAGAAAAATTTATCAGTTTTATGATGTTAAAATTTTTTTTTTAAATAATAGGATTTATTCCTATTATTCCCTGTAAACTTTATAATGGGCAATTCATGGAAATTTGAGATATTAATTAAATTTTACAAGAATTTCGAAGGTTAAATGTATGTACCGAGCAGAATTTAATTTTTTCAAATTTCTACACAGTTTAAACTCTGACATCTTTGTAAAATTTAATTAATTTCTTAATTTCAACCGATTTGCTCATTATAATGTTTACAAAGAATAAAACTAGAATTTTTAAGCTTCATTTTCACATAAGTTTCAAGAAAAACGGAAGCGACATGTTTTGAAATATTCTAAAGGTTATCTTTCAAACTTAATTTTTTTCATAAATTCTATTATTTTTTAAAAAATATGTTTACCATCATAAAATTAAGAAATTTTTTTTTAAATTCTATGTAAATAAAGTTTGGTTTTAGGGGTCATACACATAATACGTCACGCAATTTTTGACCATTTTTAACCCCTCCCTCCCCCTATGTCACGCTTCGTCACAAACCTTGAACCCCCCCCCTCCCCCTACAACGTCACGTCAGACACGTAAATTTCAATGTAAATTTTATACATTTGACATTATATTTTATATCCTACACTCTAAATTATTGAATCAGTTAAAAATATTTTTTGTGCAACACCTGTAAGGAAAGTAATACTTTGCATGCCTGTAAAGTAGGCGCAAAACAGTACTTTGCTGCACTAGTGCCGCAAAGTTCTTAAACTTTTAGGTTTTTTTGGTGATATACATAGGTATTTGTTTTCTATTTGTAAAATACCTGTTTTTTACAGTAATATACGCGTAGAAATCACGTATATTACGTGCGGTAACATACGTTCCAAACCCTGCTAAACAGTACGTATGTTGGCGTCAACTAGCGTTTCCAAACAGCTTTTTTTATCAACACCAAAAGGTGTTGCACAAAGTACTGTGTGCAACACGTACGAAAGAAGATTTTCCGACTTCGAAAACAGCTTCTTTCTGTACTTGTTGCACAATATACTATTTTCTGACAATTTGTTAAAAATAACTGATGTTTCAATACAATTTTTTTTATTGATTCATTTAGTCACGTTTAACTACCTACATAGCACCGAAACTTTCCTAAAAATTTATTAAAGATTTACTCGCAAGCTTCGAAATATTTCAATGCAAAGTTTAGTGAAAATTGTGTAAAGATTTAAATATCCTACTTCAATAAATGTTTAGCGCGAAACTATCCTGAAAATTTTCACGAAATTATAGTCGAAAATGTAATTCAAATGTTCAGGAAAGTTTCAAGCTATATTTTTAAGAAAATTTGACGACAAATATTTATTGGAGTGAGAAATTTAAATCTTTACACAATTTTAACTAAACTTTGCAAGTAAATTTTTCAAAGTATGCAAGTAAATCTTTAATATACATATTTAGAAAAGTTTCGGTGTTTTTTGGACAATTTTTCAGTTATATTTTTAACAGATTCAGAAGCAAAAAGTCAGTCACTGCTGATTGTCAGTTAAGACCAAGATTTTTAACTGATTCAAATTAAGAGAATATATTATTTATCATATTATATTATAAATAATAAACCAATATTTGTTAAATACAGGTACATAATAGATATTAAATAGTTTAAAGCATTTTTAACTTGTTTTACTTAGAAAAAGTGACATTGTCACATTTAATTTCTTATAATCTTTGAATTTAAAAGATTGTGACGTAACACATGAGTTCACCCCCCCCCCCTATGTCACACTTAGTCACAATTCTCAGACCCCCTCCCTCCCCCTAGCCGCGTGACGTATTATGTGTACGGCCCCTTAATAAATGGGAAAATAATTATTTAAAAATTGCTTTACAATGTTAATTGTTTATAATGTGGTACTTTATATAAATATTAACAAAATAAGAATTGCTTACTAATAATTTTACAAATTAAAAGTCACTAAGAAACATATTATAATTTTATGTTCATAAAATAATTAATGCATTTTAAATAAAATGTCCATTTACCGCCATTTTAATCAGAACACTCAATTACACTCGCTCGCAATCGGGTGTAATAAAATAGGGAAAAGTGCACCGGCTTCTAGGGAGTTAGGTGTACACTATTGCGTTACTTCTGGTAACGAGAACGCCGTAGTGTACACTTTTGTACAAAGTGTAGAAAGTGTAGCTAGCGAGAACAAACCTATAGAGTGGAAGAATGGATTGATAGAACACTACTGCTCATGCGTGATTTGATAGAACACTATTGCGCATGCGTAACATTGATAGAACACTACTGCGCATGCCTAATATTTCTGTTGAGTGACACATGCACATATTCTCATTTTTCTATTTGCCGGGTGCTACTTAGGCAATTTCCTTAACGCCTAGTAAATAAGCTAAATGACTAATTGATTTCAGGCAAATAGAAAAATAACCATTTTTCACGATTCATTTATCTACTTGCCGGCATTTAGCCCAATGCCTAGGCATTAAGCTAAATGCCGGATTTTTCTATTTGCCTACGACATATATAAGTTGCATTTTCTTTGCACCTTAGGAATTTTAGAAGCTTCTCTGCTCTTTAGATTGTGACCGAGCAACCTTATGATAAAAATAACACGGACAAGAATGGGAATATGCACAAAAAGTAACTCAAGGAATTAAACTGCTTATTTGAACCATTGAAACATTTTTTATTAGAGTATCTAAATTTAAATAGATACATAAAATATATATCTAAATTTTACTTTTAAATTTTTTAATAAAAATTCCTATTTTAAGCCAAAAATTCTGCCAGCCGAAAATTTGAAATGAATGAATTTAAAAGCGTTTTCATGTTACTTGTCAACTTTATTCATGCTTTAAATGCTCATTCTGTAGAAAAGTTGCTGCTAATTGTCAATATGCTTAACGGGTCTTCATTGAGCAAGGAGATAATCGTATCCCGGCGTTTTATGTCTGTAAAAACTGTCGTTCCGGAAATTCCTGTTGGCGCTTCGAATGCATTCTTTGAAATCCTTGTGTTGAAAACGATTTCAACTCATTTCCGCGACGAAATATTTTCAAATTGTCTTGACATTGTTGTTTACTATTATATTTTTCTTTTGCTTATTTCAGTTAGTCTGGTCAGGGACGTATCCAGGGGTGGGTTTTGGGGGTTCAACCCCCCCCCCCTCCGAATTTTTGGAAAAACATATATGTTAAAGCTTAAATTTCTAATTTTATTCTTAGTACACCTCTTATCAAATTCCATAAAACCTCCCCCGAAATTTATTTTTGGCTACGTCCCTGAGTCTGGTCACAAATAGTGTCTACAAACTTTATTATCCATAACTTGTCCATCCGTTTAAAGCACATTCATATATTGGATTTCCGATTTAAACATTTCATTCTTCATTTTAATATTATAATCATTTTTCTATAAACATTCGTGCCCAGGCGCGAAAGACCAATGCTGACGATAAATTAAAGCTTGATTGAGTCTTGAACGCTCAGTGTGGGTAACCCACAGTAGAAGCAGTCTTTACATCACTGTCACTCAATATTAGTTCAATATTGGTTCAACATTGGGCCCAATGCTCGTCCCATGCTCGATTCAAGACTCGGTCAATCTTTATGAGTGAAGCTCGAACATCTAATCTTGATTCAAGCTTGAATCAATCTTTACACAATATTCAGTTTATCTTTATTTATTACCGTGTTAACTTAACCCAAGTAGAAACTTATGCCTGGATCCAACCATGGCCCTTGTCTGGAAGCCCTGTTCCATACGTGGGCCATGCATGGAAGTCATCCGTGGCCCTCCCAAGTTTTGTAACCGGCAGCAGACTTCTTCCTAACTTTTGAAATTATCAAAAATGAATACTTTACATAGTTTTAAGCGCGTTCCAGCGGTTTTTATTATCCTAACCATTCTAAAGGTGATTTATTGTGCATCAATTTCTTCTCCTAGAAATTTTTTACTTTTTTTCTTCCGATTAAACATTTTGAAACTCTTTATATTGTTTTTAATGTCGAAAATAACACAGGAAAAAAAAAGTCTGACTCCGTTTACACCTTAAATTCAGCCCATGTATTTCACATAAGTCTGTCCTTGTTTAACGGGGCTGACTCCGTTTACATCATAAATTCAGCCTCAAAAAGAGGCTGAAAGTAAAACTTTTTTTTTAGTGTGAAGATACATCTAATGTGTACATTTGAAGCTCAAAGACTAATTAAATTTATTTTATTAAATTTATTTATTTGAGTAAAAACACTTTTAACAATTAAACCCAATTTATTTAAAATTTTTATAAATAATTTATTAATTTAGGATTTACCTGAAATTATCATGAAATTGAAGTTACCAACGTTGATTTATCGAAAAAATTAGAAAAAATTTTTTTCTAAAAAGTTTAGGATACTAATTTTTCTTAATAACATTTTTTTATTTCTACACCAAGTAAACCCTCCAAACGCTAATTTAGCCTAAAATAAAAAAGGTGGGAAAACAATAGTTCTTATTTTTTTTTCACTGATTTTCCAAAAATCACAAAATTTCACCTAAATTATTCTTTCCTCATCTCGAAAGCAATTTTATTCTTTTAATAATTATTTATGTTACTATCAAAAGACATTTTTTAAAAATTCCAAGAGGATCCAAGGCGGGAAAAGCAATAAATTTAATTTTTTTGGCACAGAATTTCCAAAAACCCAGAATTTTAAGTAAGTTGCTAATTTTTTGACTCTGAAGCAACTATTTTCTTTTGATAAATATTTATTTTAATGTTAGAAGCCATTTAGAAAAAATTTCAAGTTCCTCGACTCATGAGTAATTTTTTTATTTTGATAATTGTTTATTCTAATATAAGAAACTATTTAAAAAATATTCCAAGAGAATCCAAGGCTGGAATTTTGGATTTTTTTGTTGTATTTTTTCCAAAAATCAAAAAATTTCAACTTAATTAATAATTCCTCACCTCGAAAACAAATTGTTTTCTTTTGATAATAATTTATTTTAATGTAAGAAGCTATTTAAAAAAATTTTCAGTGGATCCAAGTCAAGGAAAACAGTGATTTTGATTTTTTAAATGAAATTCCTGGAGTTTTTGAAGATTTATAACAGAAAAATTCAAAATCACTGCTTTCCCCGACTTAGATCCTCTTGGAATTTTTTTAAATGGTTTCTGATATTAAAACATACAATTATCATAAAAAAAAATCATTAAAAAAAAAATTTTTTAATTTAAAAATTTTTTTAAAAATAATTTTCTTAAATAATTTTTTTTATCAGCCAGTAAAAATACACTATTATACCAATTTTTAGCTAATTAGATCAAATAATGTAGAGTTCGAGGAATCATTAAGTTGAAATTTCGAAATTTTTGGAAAATCCGTGACACAAAAAAAAGAAAAAATCATTTGAAAACAAAAAATTTTAATTTAAAAAAATTTTTTTTTAATAATTTTTCTTAAATAATTTTTTTTATCAGCCTGTAAAAATACACTAGTATACCAATTTTTAGCTAATTAGATCAAATAATGTAGAGTTCGAAGAATCATTAAGTTGAAATTTCGAAATTTTTGGAAAATCCGTGACACAAAAAAATTCAAAAGATGTTATTTCAATAATTTAATTTGCGGGTTTACTTAAACAAGCAAAGTCATGCAATAATGACAAGAAATGTCGGAATAAATGATCTGATAAAAATTTTAAAAGTCGGGAAAAAGTCTACTGCCGGTTACAAAACTTGGATGGGCCATGGATGGCTTCCATGTATGGGCCACAATTAAACATCGGGCAAAGCTAGGGAAATTTCTACTTGGGAATTAAATAATATTATAATAACTATAATAATTGTTTCAAATAATAATAATAATTAACATTAAGTTATCAATTGATAAATAAATATTTATATTTATTTAGCATAAATATATTATTAATTGTAACTTTCATATTTAAAAAAAGTTAAATGGGAAATTTTTTTTATAAATGTTTTCAAAATTATTATAGATAATTAATAAATAATAATTAAAATGTGCAATAAATATTCCTGACACTGCATCATATTTAATAATTTTATTAATTATGTTAATTTTTAATATTAATTTAATTAATTATTATTTATTTATTAATTAATTATTATAATTATTAATAATTATTATTGAATTAATAAATATTATTATAATTAATAATAATTATAATATTTAACATTATAATTCATTATTATTCCAAATTATATTTATTTAAATAATATATTATTAATATATCTAATAATAAATGTTAATAATTTTGTTACTGAATAATAAAAAATATCAATTATTTATCGATGTTTATTAAATTATTCATTAAATATTTTTAATTTTAAAATGTTTTAAAAGTTGAATTTTGTAATGATTATAATTTTATTATGAGTTATTTAATATTCATTTTTAATAATTAAAATAATTCAGGATTAGTATGTGTAAAATTTTAGTCATAGTTTTCACCTTGCCCTTATAAGTAACAAAATATACGGCACTGGCAATAATATATTAGATTAGTCCGAGGTCTCATCGAGACTCAGTGGCCGTGCGGTTTAAGTGGTTGCGTCAAGGACTTCCGGAATGCGTCTGGGGCGGGGGGACGTGAGTTCGATCCCACATGCGAGCGGATTTTTTCATTAGAAGCGTTTACATAAAATAATAAAATTACTATTTAATCTGTATAATTAATAAGTGTTGTGAAAAAAAACTTGTGAACTTGTTTGTAAATAATATTAAAAGTCTGTTAAAAATGAAGTTAAAAAATGTACCAATTATCACAAATTGTCTTTTTTTGCTAAAATTATTTTTCAATATTATTATGTTAAATGACATTTATTGTTAGTAATATGATATTTATATGAAAATAATATAATTATTATAATAATAACTTATTGTAATTAAATATGTAAATACATATATATTAATAACAATACTGTTTATTATTAATAATAATAATTAATATATTCACGTTATATTGAATGAACGCGTGAGAAGCGTGTAAATTTGGAAACAGTGGAAGCAGTCTTGTTCAGTCCTGCTTTCGGCTTCCGCAGCATTGATTGAAGATTGAACGCCAGTCTTCAACAAAGACTGAGCGTCAGGTTTACATCGGTGTTACTATTCCGGACTGAAGCAGCCTTGCTTTCGCTGTCCCAAAAATCTTCAACCAATACTGACCAAGCCTCAATCAAGCTTCGTAAAGCCTGAACTCACACGGAGAGAAATTTATAGTAGTGGGTAACATAATTGTGGTTAGGGTGACCATCTTTAATGCTACGTATACAGACAGCTATCTAGATAGTCACCGTTACCATCAATATCATCAGGAGTAACATCTTGGTAGTACGGGGTAGCATAACTATATTTTTTTTAGCATCTGTGATGGTTGGCAGTAGCATAATGATAGTATCGTGTAACATCATCTTTTTAACATCAAAATCTGACTATCCATTTCTCTCAGTGCACTGTCAGCTCGCGCCTGGGTGATATTTTTTAAGGTGTATTAAGTTTTGATTTCAAAAGAAAAAAAACCTTTGATTTTCCTAACTATACTGGATGTAACATATTTTTATTTAAATATATATAATTTTTACAGCTTATAGGATGGTTAGAATAAAATGTGTTATATATCCATTACAATTTTATGAATTAAGGGGAGGTTCCCTTTTTCAATGGTGGAAACGGCATGAAGTTGAGGAATTTTTTTTCCATATACGGAAATATTTTTCGAATTGCGATTTTTTTTATTTAAATAGTACATAATTATAATTATAAACTTTTTACATATTTATATTAAAAAAAATTAAAAATGGTGGCTGTATTTTAACTTACAGAAGATCCTGCGCGCCGTATTTTTTTATGCGCCGTACGTTCCACAACCTCACCACGTTATCCGAATAAAAAATTATTGATATATTATTATACTAGGATAAATTTAGGGGGTCTTATCGTTTTGCTTTTTTTGAAAAACGTTTTTTAGCAAAATGGCGGCTATTTCTTTTAATCAGTTTTTTCTTTAAAAAACTGATTTTTTACCCTCACTGAAAAAAATACATGAGACATTTTCAACTACATCCCCTTAGTAGAGTAAAAAGTAATAAAACGAACTACTTTTTTAGTTAGTCTGGCTACTTTTGATACTTATTTTAACTGTTTTATGTTGTTAAAAATTATTAATTAAATTAATGTAATTTTATAGTTAACTTTGTAACTGCAGGTATGTTACAGAAATGACTACAGAAAGTAGTAGATTCTACTACTTAAAGTAGTTCGATAGACTAATTTTGTAGTAGTTTTTACTTCTTCTAGGAGTTGAATTATTTTCCATGTAATTTATGTTATAGGTTTTTATAAAAGATTATCAACTGTGAAAAGTTGTAAATGCAACTACTTTAAGTAGTAAAATTAACTACAGTTATCAGTTGAACTGTGTCAGGAATGCCTTTAAGTATTAAGCAACTCATCGAAGCGGGCGAGCGTGGTTAGGTGGTTGGGTTATCGGTTTACGAATGTTAGGGTCGAGCGTTCAACTCCCGACGTTTAGAGATTTTTCTCCGTTAGGTATATAGACATTAAATAAATAAGGTATAGGTAAACAAAAGTGGGTAGGGGGAAATATAAAAAAATACAACTCGATAATATTTATAATAAATTATAAATAATTTTATTTTACCATTTTCAGCAGTTGTCTTTATTACTGAGTTATCTTAGTAACTTTAACTACATATCAGCAGTTAATTCTACTGCAAAACTGTCATTGGTTCCTATTTAACTAAGAAAAGTAGTTAATGCAACTGTATTATCACTTCATTCAACTACATATCTGATAATTAATGTAAGTTCAAAATTATCTTTGGGGACTTATTGAACTAAGGAAAGTAGTTAAAAAGTAGTCAAATCTACTAAGAATTTTTTTCAGTGCAGCTATTTATTACTTTATGGGTCAAAAAAGTATTAAAAAAATTTTTTTTAAAAGCAAAACAATAAGGCCTCCTAAATTTATCCTAGTTTAATAATATATCAATAATTTTTTATTCGGATAACCTGGCGAGGCTGTGGAACATACGGGTCGCTGATTACGAATCTGGAATCAGATTTTCAAAATTTTGAAAATTTAAAATGGCGGAGTCAATATGGCGGACGATAAAGTAAAAAATTAGCCAAATTTACTTGAAAGTTGTCACTCGGGGGTTTTTGGGGTCGCTGATTACGAATCTGGAGTTAGTTTGTCAAAATTCAAAATGGCGGATCCAATATGGCGGACGATAAATTAAAAAATTAATTAAATTTACTTGAAAGTAGTCTTTCGGTGGTTTTTGGGGTCGCTGATTTCAAATCTGGAGTCAGTTTGTCAAAATTTAAAATGGCGGATCCAATATGGCGGGCAAAATTTAAAAATGAAACAAATTTGCTTAAAAGTTGGCATTTGGAGGTTTTGAAGTCGCTGATTCTGAATCTGAAGTCAGTTTATTAAAATTAAAAATGGAGGATTCAATATGTTGGACGAAGAAATAAAAAATCCATCAAATTTGTTTAAAAATTACGGCTTAGGTTTTTTCTAGGTCACTTATTACGAATCTGAAGTCAGTTTTTCTAACTTTAAAATAATGGATACAATATGATAGTCAAAAATTGAAAATTGACAATATAGGACTGAATGCTGCTTCTTGGAAGTTTGCGGTGTGTGTAAATACAAATCTGGACTCATTCTTACAAAATTTTTAAATGGCGAATCTAATGTTACGACTATTGCAACAATAATATGAAAAATAGGAGAGAAGTACTGTTTTTTTGTCGTTTGCCATTTTCCCTTTTATCTCTCTTGATTTTTTTTGTTTTTTTTTGTCGTTCGTCTTTTATGTTTCGTCACTATTGTCTTTTGCGTTTGTTACGACAAATACAAAAATATTCCAAAAATAAACAAAATTAATAAAAGAGATGAAACTCTGCCATTGCCGGTCCCAAGCCCGTATTAAAAAAAAGAGGGTGTTTCCAACTTCGTAACTTTTTATGTCCGCCATATGGATTTATGGATCCACTATTTTGAATTTTTAAAAACTGACTTTAGATTCGTCATCTGCGACCCCAAAAACCCCCGAGAGACAATTTTAAAGCAAATTTATTTCATTTTTGTCCGCCATATTGGATCCGCTATTTTGAATTTTTAAAAACTGACTTTAGATTCGTAATCAGCAACCCCAAAAACCCCCGAGAGACCATTTTCAAGCAAATTTGTTTAATTTTTAATTTTTGTCCGACATATTAGATCCACCATTTTGAATTTGCATATCTGATTTTAGATTAATATTCATCAAACCACGAGAATTTAGAAAACAACCATAATTTAAAGTATATGTTACTGATTTAATTTTATTACAGTTCAGTTTAAACTGAAATAATGCGTTGCCGTGTAAAAAAAAACTTAAATAATATAGATTAATTTGTTAAAGAACTACTAAACCCTATTTGTAGAAACATAAAAATAAGAAATATGCAATTATTTAAAGTTTTCCTTTAATTTATGTTAAAAAAATCGGTGGCTTAGAAGGTTGTAGATATATCGACCACTGGGACTGAAAGGGTTAAGCTACAGCCGCCATTTTTAATTATTTTTTTAATATAAATATGTAAAAAGTTTATATAATTATGTATTATTTAAATAAAAAAACCGAAATTCCAAAAATATTTCCGTATATGAAAAAAAAATTTTTTCGACTTCATGCATTTTTCATTATTGAGAACATTAGGGGAGACCGAGGTGAGTTGTAACAAAGCCGATTTCTCGAAAGCTATGACCTTTTAAAAATTTTGAAAAGCGTGAATTTATTACATTTTTGATTCACTATTTGACGCAAATTTACTTGACAACCTGTTGGATATCCTAGTTTCATGAAATGGTTTTGTTTTTTTGTGTCAGTCTCGAAATTTAAGATAAAAAATAATTATTCGAACCGATGCACAGTTTTTCGCACCTAGGCGAGTTGTAACAGGCTGTTTCAACTCACCTAGGTTTACGCAAATTTGTACTTGATCGAATAGAGACTGTTTGGATTTTTGCTAAAGTATATTGTTTTATATTATGGCTTTAAAAGTATAATAAAAATATTAATAAAAACATTTTTCGAGTTGCTCTTTCATATACAAAAGGGTAAGACTCCGTCAGAAAAAGAGCGATTTGCAAGTGGTCTTCTGATTTCTTTGAAACCTTGGGAAATATAGTTTTATATGAGATACATTTAATCCTAAAAGGATTTTGAAAAATTTTCAAAATGGCGGCCGCTACGTTATGTTGAAAATGAGTGTTGTGTTTTTTCAAAATTTAATATCTCTGAAACTTTTTAATCGATTTTAATTAAATTTACAGGTAAACTAGACAAAAGAACGAAGTTTACTTTTACTTTATGACTAAAAAAAAATTTCCAAATTTGAACTAAAAAAAAGTCAAAAAAAATTTTTGAGTTAATTTTTGGTTTATTTGGCCTAATTTGTGAATTTTCTAATAAGCAAATACCGATTCCTTTTAATTTCACCTTTCATTTGAATAAAAGAAATTTATGGAAACTTTCCCAGCAAACATTGTTACATAACAGTTATGTAACAGTTATGTCACAGAATATCACACGTGATATAACATGATATGAACATGTGACACGAAATGTCGTAACATGAGGGTCACAGTTACATAATTGTTACAAGAAGGGTGATATAACAATTATGTTGCAGCGTGATATTTAATTATTATATCACAGTTATGTAAATATGTTACATAATTAGAAGAATTTGATACATAATTGTTATATCACACTTATATCACGTTGTGACTTATTATTATATCACAGTTATGTAAATATGTTACATAATTGTTATATCACACTTATATCACGTTGTGACTTATTATTATATCACAATTATGAGATTATGTTACATAATTTGATGAGCTTGTTATATAATTGTAACATCACTATTATGACCTACGTGAAAATTATTGTTATTATTTTCATTCAATAGATAATAACAAATGCCATTTGACATGGTAATATCCAAAAATAATTTTAGTAAAAACTGATTTACTAATTAGTACATTTTTTAAACTTGATTTTTTTACAGATCTTTAATATTATTTATTATAAACATGTTCACAAGTTTATTTTATTCACATTTCACAACACTTATATATACAGATTAAATAGTAATTTTATTATTTTACATAACGCTTAGAATGAAAAATATCCGCTCGCATGTGGGATCGAACTCACGTCCCCCCGCCCTTGACGACCCGGCGCAACGCATTTAAACCGCACGGCCACTGAAGGCTGGATGAGAATTCTCCTTATCTACTATATCAACTGCAGTGCCGTATATTCTGTTACTTACTGTTATGTAACTATTACGTAACAAAGACAAACTTGTGATTTTTTTATTTCTAATATACGATTAACGTGTTAATAAAAATATCTACTACATATTAGTCACAGTGTTCAGTAACAATTCTGTAACATTTACGTAACAATGTTACACACATATAAGTAACAATTTTGTAGCATTCACATAACAATGTCACACACATGTGAGTAACAAAAAGAAACGATTACAATTATACTAATCGGGATTACAAATTTTTATTTTATTCTGAAAATTCTATTTTTCTTCACATAAATTTTGAGAGTTATAAGCTTTAAATTAATTTTAAATAAATTTGTTCAAATTAAAATGTTTCTTTATTAATTTCTGACAACTTTTTACAAAAAAAATTAAGATATTTTTTAAATTATTAATAGACAAACTTTTCAGAGTACGTTAAAAAATTTTAAATAAAATTAAAAGTGAGTGATATTATATTAAATATCGTAAAATGTTCCAAAAGTCGGCTTCTTCACCCCACTTTACTTTTACGTACTTCTTTAAAAGTTTTGGACATTAATAATTATAATAAATAATACTGATAATAATTATTAATAATAATTTATTGTAAATTAATAAACTTAAACAGTTAAACTAGATTTTTAATCAAAAATATTTATTCGAAACAATAATTATAAAATAGTGTTTCATGTTACATAACAGTTACGTAACAATTACATAATTTTATTGCGTAACAGAGAGACTACAATTTTACGTAACAATTTTGTAACGACAGTTACAGAACATTGTTACTTTTATGTTACATAACAATTACATAACAGTTACGTAATTTAGCTCTTATTACTACAGAAATGTTACGTAACAGTTACAGAACATGTTTGCTATTTAAATAATTTGTTTTTATATATTTTAGTTGTAATAAAGACTTATAAAATGTCAATTATTTATATTGACGGTTGTTACTTTTTTGTATTTTCATTTAAAAAATTGCAAACATAGCCTACAATTCTCTAAGTTCGGGACGGTGTACATGATTTCTCAAAAACTACTCAACCGATTCTCTTTAAATTTTGTACACAACTGCTCAATAACATTCTCTATGACATGACGTAGGATTTTTTTGATATGATTTTTTTTTAAAAAAGTTATACATTTTTAAAGAAAATTTTTTGTACCAAAAATTTTAGACTTTTTTTTTAAGTGCTCCCATTTGCTCAAAAAATTTTTTCTTTAAAAACGGCTACGTCATGTCATAAAGAATGTTATTGAGCAGTTGTGTACAAAATTTAAAGAGAATCGGTTGAGTAGTTTTTGAGAAATCATGTACGCACCGTTCCGAAAAATGTAGTTTCGAAAAAACGCCATATCTTCGCCATTTTTGAATATTTTTTCATTTTTCAAAATTTTTTTTACAGTTAAATATATGTATTTTTATACTATAATTAGTAAAAAATTGTATTTTTAATAGTTTTGTCAAAATTTATTTTTGAAATACCTTCCAATTTTCAGGCGATCAGGGTTGTGTAACCCCTTAATTCTGTTTATAAGGTTTAATCTCTTCATTGGATAAGTTGTGAATATTGGAATAAATAAATTTATTATTTCATATAGTATTCTCTAAATATTCAAATTAAAATTTGCCTTGTTATGTTAACCTTAGGAACTAAAGCAAAAATTTCTTTTTAAAAAGAAGCAATTGCTTTGCGTGTATTGCTTTTGTTTTTAGGAAAAAATTGCCTATGTAAAAAACACATTCTGCCTATTATTTATTTAAGTGCAGTTTAAAAGAATGTATCACATTGTTGTATAATACGTATGTTATGAAACTGTGTTACTGTTATATCACGTCCCAGTAACAGTGTTAATATTTCATTATATAATAGTTACATAATAATATTGTCACAGTGTGATATAATAATGTGACCTACTTTATTAATTATAACAAAATTATGTATTTATTATGTCACACAGTTTCGTATCAGTTATGTAACAATTAGAGAACGATGCAATAAGACAAAAATTATTACTCTGTGATGTAATGAATATATCACACAGTTATATAATAGTTATTTGAAAAAATTATGTAACTGTTATATCACCATCCAGTAACAGTGTTATATAACAGTGTTACTATCTCATTATATAATGGTTACATAATAATATTGTCACAGTGTGATATAATAATGTAACCTACTTTATTAATTATAACAAAATTATGTATCTGTTATGTCACACAGTTTCGTAACAGTTATGTAACAATTAGAGAACAATGTAACAAGACAAAAATTATCACTCTGTGATGTAATGAATATATCACACAGTTATGTAATAGTTATTTGAAAAAATTATGTAACTATTATATCACCATTCAGTAACAGTGTTATATAATATTGTTACTATCTCATTATGTAGTTGTTACATAACAATATTGTCACAGTGAGACATAACAAGGTGCTTTATTTGTTATGTAACACTTACGTAACGTGTTTGCTGGGTTAATAGTTCTAGAGATATTGCAAATTTAGTGGTCCGGGGTAAAATTTCAAAATTCAAAATACCTATTTCCTAAAATAAATGAAGGTATTAAAACGAGTGTTTTATTCGTTTCTATTAATAAGATTTCTTTACTAACAAATTAAATTTACTTTACTAACTAAACTAAGCATTAAAAATTAATTTTTTTCATTAAAATCACAAAATTTGCAACTGTTACAACTAACGTCGACATGGGTTACAACTCACCTTGGTACTAGGTGAGTTGTAACACCGGGAACTGTTTTGGATTTTGCAATTTTTTTGTAAACCCTTACAACCTTTTACATTTTTCATTTTTGATTCACATATAACACAAATCTATCTATCCAAAAACACAAAGCTCATAAAAATAGGACAATTTTTGGCTGAGTCACACGGAGAGAAGGGCGTAGAAGATTCGACTGACATGGCAGTTAAATCTACTAAACAGAATCATTAGTTTTGGACTGACGGTACAGACAGTGCCATCTACTGCACTGTTTAGTAAGATAGTAAGATACACTGAGAAAACAGTATATTCTACTAAACAGAGAGGTTACGTAGTAAATGATTTACTGAACGCATTTTGTCAAATTGACTGCAACTCTTCTCTCCGTGTATACTGGATACTGTAAAAATCGTTTCAACTCATCTCGGTCTCCCCTAACATCCTCTTAAAGAGCGTTTCATAAAAGGAAGAAGATGAAAATATAACATTCAATAATTGTTTTCATTGTTTTTCTGGCGAGATTCTCGGATTTTCGAGACGAAACTCGCTCGAAGTGCATATCACTACTCTTTTTTCTAACATAAAAACCTGGGGTGGCAACCAATATCTTTTGTTTCGATTTCTAAGATTCCGTTTTCTTATTAAGGGGTAACACTACCCTAGAGTCAGAAAAAGAGACCTATATCTTTGATGATTTGTTTTGAGAAAATGGAAACTAGAATAGGATTTCTTTCTGGAGGGTTTATTAAATACATATTGAAGAGTAGAAAAAAAATTTTTATTAAAAATTTTATAACAAAATGGCGGCGGTAAATTTCATAGTAAAAATCGACTATTTTTTTTACGGCCGGAAAGGTTTCTTGAACAGTGTAAGTCCTGAAACACAAAACAAAGAAATTTTATAATCTATATAATATAAACTTGAAAAGTACATAGGATCTTTTTAATTGGATGTAAACTTTAATTTTTATAAACAATTTATTTTTTATTTTTTGTCGAAAAATTGATTATTTTACTAAAAAAGAGCACCATTTCTACAAAAATTGATATAAAAAAAACTCCTATGTACTTTTCAAGTTTATATTATATAGATTATAAAATTTCTTTGTTTTCTGTTCCAGGACTTAAACTTTTCAAGAAACCTTTCCGGCCGTTTTGGTAAAGAAAAAAATAGTCGATTTTTCCTATGCAATTTACCGCCGCCATTTTGTTATAAAATTTTTAATAAAAATTTTTTTTCTACTCTTCAATATGTATTTAATAAACCCTCCAAAAAGAAATCCTATTCTAGTTTCCATTTTCTCAAAACAAATCATCAAAGATATAGGTCTCTTTTTCTGACTCTAGGGTAGTGTTACCCCTTAAAAACTAACGGTTTCGATATTTTGAATTTGATTTTATGAGTGAAAAATTATGTTACTGTTTTCAGATTTCGGTTTTTTATGTTAGGTGTCATGTAGAAAATAATTTAATGAAAATATTTAGATAGCGTTAAATATATGTATTTAGTTCGAAATGTTGAAACTTCTCATAATTTATTCATTCGGAAAAAAAGCTTAACACTGAAAAAAATTTCTGGTTAGGGTATATTTAACACGATATTCTAGTTAAAACAACCAGAAAAATTCTAGTTAGGGCATATTTAACACGAAGTTCTAGTTAGAAACAGGTTTTCTGGTAATTCCAACCAGAACTTTTTTTTCAGTGAACCTAAAATATCTGCAAGTTTCTCTAGAATAGCGAAAGTCTTAATTGAAACAACTAAAAACTTGGTTAATATAGTGAAATTTGTACACGGAGAGAACCACATGTGTAAAAATTACTAAAAATGGTTGCAATGACCGGAAATAAGGGGACTTTTATCATAATGTACTACAGAAAACCGCTGCCAAGTTGTACATTTTTATAATGATGATGGTAATGATACTTTTGAAGTTACTTTTATAATTTTCAACAAAATTTTCAAAAAAGTGTTATTTTCGAAAAATTTAGATTTTTAAAACATTAATATCTCCGGCTAATATAGACGAAAAATGTTCAATGAAGGCTCAAAAGATGCGTCTGAAAAAACTCTACAAAACTAAAGAAAAACATTTATAGGTGTCCTAACATTTTTTTTAAGTTAAGGCCAAAAAACGTTTTTTTACAAAATGAAAAATGCAAAAAAATATAGTTAAACTTTATGAATCGGGCTGAAAATACTCTCATTTTATGTCCCCCGGGGAGACCTACAATTTAAAAAAAAAATTGAGGCCTTTAGCTCTTTCTCGTTCTGAGATATTGAGGCAAATGTAATGTTAGTACACACACACACACACACACACACACACACACACACATCGGGACAATTTTTTAAAATCCGTTTTTTGGACTTATGAGATAAAATTACATAAAACTTTTTTTTAAATTTATTTATAACATTTATACGGGCAATGGCCATTCGTGCATAAAGTACTAAAAGATTAGGTATAATGAAAAAAAGTTTGTATGTAAATATGTCAAAAAATCACAATCAAAAATTTTGCTAATACAATCCTTCCTCTATGAGGAAGCAATAGATAAATTTTCAAAAGAAATAGATAAATTTGCTACATTGAAATAGCAAGTTTTAATATTTTGTGTAAGAGTTGTTAATGTAGCGAAAATTGATTATAGTTTTATCTAATTTCATTAGACAAAATCTGACAAATGAAAACATTTTCCACTAAAACCTACTATCCACTGTAGTAATTTTTGGTGAGTAAGTGTGGCTAGCGAGTGCAGTCATATGGCGCCTGCATTTCTATTGGTTGCTAACTTCGTCAATCTCCGTAAATGAGCCGATGCCATCCGATCATTGACAGTGACTATGTTTCGCGTATGCAAAATAAATTTGGATATTATCTCTACTCTGAAAAAATGTTGAGTACCGTGCAATCCCAATCGTCGGAAAGTGGAGGAACTATAGTTTGGATGTGCTGCGTTCTCAATTCGGGAAATCTACGTTCCCATGTCGGTGGCGCTGAACACCCAAGATTTGAGACTCAAAACCTTGAGACTGCAATAGCCGCATCTTGGGCGCTCAGCACGCCCGAGTTGGAAATGCGGCTCCTCCAAACTAGAGTCGTATCGCATTCGTAAATTTTCAGTCTACTTGGAACGGCCCGTCACCCAAAATTGTTTCCGTGTAATAATTAAATATAAAGTGAAACGTAGGTCGTTCGTTATCTCAGAAATTGACCATTATAAATTAATAAACTTTGCATTTATTCCTGTCCCAAGAACTATGTCTTATAATAAGTTGTTAAAAGTAAACTGCTTTCTCGTAAGTGCTGTAAATTTTCATCATTCAATATATAAGGAAACAAAGATGTATACTTTCAGTGAAATTCGTTGTCGTGCGTGCAGTTGTGTATTAGTGTATTAATTAACCGCGTCTATACATATAAGTGAAATAAACATGTGTGTGTCTTCAAATATTTATCCAACAAATATATAAGTGTGTGTGTGTGTCTGTGTATGTAAAAATCCTTCCAGTTTACCTCCATTAGTCAAGAATTGACGGGAAACCGGCGATAAAAATCCGTAGTTCTTCTTTCACTCTTTCTTTCTGCATTTACAAACGACTATAGTAATTTTACGTACACAATGCTTCTGAGTTTACTACAGTTGTTTGGAACTATTGGACGAAATAGTAAGAAACTTTACTAATTTGGTGAACATTTGTCGGATTAGTGACTTAGTGTAGAAAATAGTAAAAAATAGAAAAGTCCCCTTATTTCCGGTGGTTGCAATGTGAAAATAGTAAATTCTAGTGTGATTTTATACAAAAATTAATAATCTCGGTCTCTCCGTGTAGCTTTCCTATACACTGAGAGACCTTTGGGTCAGCAGCAGACTTGGTACCCTATAGGACTATACTTTTGGGTTGCTGCGGTACAAATTTGGGCGCGTAGCAGTCCAAAAGTTGTTCAGCTGCAAACCAAAGGCGGCATCCCCACTACTTCGGTGAGCTGCTTACGAACATTTAGGACTGTTACGCGCCCAAAATTTGTACCGCAGCACACCAAAACATTGTTCCGCTACAGTCCAAAAGGTCTCTCAGTGTAGGTCAAGTTTTTTTCGTGCATAAATTATTTTTATAAATATGAAGAGTAATAGAAAAAAGCTTTTAAACTTTTAAAACATATTTATAAAATATTGGTTAATTTTTCTCAACATTTTAATTTCATGAGTCAGTAACTAGTTTTAAGATAATGGTTGTTGAATTTTTCAAATAAATGTTTAATTTTCGATTTTTGGTTTAAGTCAGTATTTCTTTTGGTATGATTACTGTTATTCGTTTGTGACCACGTGTCAGTAAGTCTGAGAAGTGTCAGGAAAAAAATTTGTTGGTATTTTTGATTGTCGTTTTCGGTTGTACTCCCTGATCGAAACTTAATTTTTTTTATAAAATACCATAAATTTATGTAAGAAAATGATGTTTTGCTTACAAAATGGAATCATTATTTATAGTATGTATATTAAATTGTTTTTCTTATAATTTGCAAAATTATAAATGTAATAAATAAAATGTTTAAATCGATTATCCATTGCGAATCCACAAGTTATGGACAATAAAGGGGTTTATTATTATTTAATCTATAATATCTACTTTGGTGTAAGTTTAGTTTCCGTTCATCATTTTCCTTATTCTATGACTTCCTCTGTGTTTTAAAAAGATAACTGCAAGTGTCGTCTCATTTCCTTTATTGAGTGGCTCAAAGAAGGGCACAAGAAGTTTCTCCTGGAAAATTGGCAAAGGAAAATGATATTCTTAAAGGCGACATTGTGTAATATTTCCAGTCTGGGCAGTGATATCACATTATCTGTGTATTTATGGGAAAGGTACGTTTTATCTCTATAAGAGATAGACTTGGACTGTACAAGATGTAGTACGAACGGAGTGCTAGTTAAACAGGGTCAGACAAGCTGTTTCTACTGAATCGACATTCCATCTTACTCTTTTATCCCGTGGAAAAGCGAGAGGCTAATATTTCAGTAGTAAGTCAGATGCTCCGTTAGAAATACAAGCCGTTAGCAAAAATGAAGATGATATTATTGTACTGCAAAAACGTTTGTTTCTTGGAAATTTTAAATCCATAGTGATCCTCTATGTACAGTGCATGCCAATTGTCTTTGGTTTCCAATTCTAGGCAAACTTTTTCATTCTCACTAAATTTATAGTTCCTGAAGTTCATGTCAAAGCTCGGGGATGAAAATTATTTTTTAGGGTTTTCTAGAGATGAAACAGTAATGCCAGTAATGTCACTGCTTTCATTCACCTGGGGCACTGGAAATTTAGCGAACTTTATTTTTGAATAGCCGATATTTCTTTCTTCAAAAAGTTTAATTTCAATACTTAAAAGATTAACTTTCTTTTTCTAAATGCTTCTATTTTGAAAAAATAAAATACCACAATGTACAAGTCACGCATAAGTACTTTGGTTATCTTCACCTAGTAACACACAATTTTAAGTAAAAATGTGATTAATTTTATTTTTAATATTTTTCATTTGATGCATTCTGCCTCAAGCAAAAATCTCGGTTTTTTAAATTTTGTTTAAAAGTACTCTTAAATGCTGTTTCTTCTTTAAAGTAGCAATAAGTAAACAAATTCTCCTACTGAGGAATTTGAAGAAGTCGTAAAGAGCGACTTAAGAAATGTTCACTTTATATATTTTTTCAATAAAAGAACGAATACAAATAAGTTTTCAATTTTCTCTAAAATTTCACTTAAAGACATTTTATGTCCGTTGAAAATACATTTGTCAAATAAATCGTAAATTATGTCAAAAATGTGATAAATTTTAATATTCAATTTAAAGGCGTAAAGAATTAAATGTGGCATAGGGGTTTTTAATATCGTTATAGAAATAATTCAAGTCTGAAAGAGATAAATCAATTTATTAGTATACAATTTTATTGCAGCATTCTAAAAATCGAATATTGCTGTTATAAACTAACATTTTAACAATTCTCTAAAAGCATTTTATTCTGAAAAGTGAATATGTAAATAAATCACTATAGCATTAAAAAAATATTTGGAAACTTAATTTTATGTTTTACTCTTTTTTACATTTCTGAATAATCATTTTTAAAAAATAATGTTGAGTGAAAATCTTTGGTCACATGATTTGTGTGTGGGAGTTAACATTATATTTTGGCATAATATTTTTCTGAAACTATATAAGAACAGTCTATAGTAGAATTTATTCAGCAATTTTTAGGTCTCTTTGGCGTTTATAAGACGCACCTTGTAACTTAAAACGAATATTCAGATCTAATTCTAAGTACGTCGAATTTTTGAATATCAGAAATTCTATTTCATCAAATCTTCATTTATCCAAATTTTTATGTGCACTAATTGAGGGTCCTGATCAAAGAAGCGGTTATAATTATTTTACGCTAAAAATTATTGTCCAATAAATGAAAAATTAAAAAGTATTAAAGCCCATTTTTTGGAGAAACACTTTCGTAATCTTGATACAAATATGAAATAGTTGCAAGAAATTGAAATTTTAAATCCTCTTTTTATGTAGAATTCGAAAATTTTGAGTCTTGAAAAATTATGATGGATTCTTTCATCAAGAAAAGGACCCTCAATTATCATTTTTTAATGTAACTATTAAAACACCGAATTATCACACACTAAAAAAAACGTTTTACTTTCAGCCTCTTTTTGAGGCTGAATTTAAGGTGTAAACGGAGTCAGACTTTTTTTTTCCTGTGCAATTGACAGATTTTTCATTTCTCCGAAAAAGTTTTCAGGGATAGTTTTAAAATTGACCAACTACAATTTTCTTGACAATTTCTGATTGGTCGATTTTAAAATTAACGCTGAAATCTTTCTGTCAGATGCTTGTTCGGACAAATGAAAACTCTGATATTTTGGCATTTTAAGAGTTTTACTGAATGATAATTCGTGCAAATAAAAATTCGGATAAATAAAGATTCGATGTAATAGAATTTCTGATATTTAAAAGTTCGACTGCGAGTACAAAATTTTGAAAAACGTAACTTTTTGTTGTTGTGATTTCTACTTTTTATTTATTTTAGGGAAGACTAGGTGCGGTTGTTACGCTGTGCAGTTGTTACAAATGGAATATCTCAAAAACAGTGAATTATAGAGATGGGGTTCCAAAGGGAAAAATGTTTAGTTTTTATGTACGAACTTGCTGCAATATGTTTAAAAATTATACACTCACAGAAAAAGTTTATTTCACTTAACCAAACTGTTTAATTAACCTATTTTATTGGTCACGATAAAACAATTTTGTTGATTCAAATAACAATTTGGTTCATTTTAATAAATACGTAAAATTTGTTTGGTTATTCGAAAGAAATTTTTTATTTGAAGTTGTTTGTTTCATATAACCGAATTTGTGTTTTGAATAGAGAATATTATTTAGTTAAGTACAATTTGTTCGACACAACACACAAATTTGTTTGATTCAACCAAATCATTTTATTTGACTCAAACAAAAATATTTGCTTGTCTCTAAAAGTACATGTGTGAATTTAAAAGTGCGATCTCACTTGTCTGCAGTCCGCGTTCGCGTCAAATTTATTAGTTAAATCGGCAAATAAAAGAAACAAAATTATAAGTGTCGGTTAAATAAATGCATTGTGTTCATTGTAAGACTCACTGCATATTTAATTTGTACCAGTGAGAAGAATATTTACAAAAAGGTTTTGTGAAGTTTTCAGTTGGTTGTTTCGAATAAATTTTTTTCTGAGTGCATGTATAAAAATCGTATAATATGTTTAATGGAATATTTTAAATATTTTTTATAACTAAGTAATTTTGTTTATATGAAGAATTTTATAATATTTTACTTAATTATTGTTATTTATTTTCCTCTAATAATGTTTGAGTTTACTAATTTAATATTTTCTAGTATACATACTATTGGTTAATTTATGATTTATTATATTATGTATAATTTTAAAATATCAATAATTATATAATAAATTATAAATTAACCAATAATATGTACTAGAAAATATTAAATTAGGAAATTCAAATATTATTAGAGGAAAGTAAGTGACAAAATTAAGTAAACAAAAATATTTATTGAAATGAACCAAATACGTTTACTAAAACTTGAATCAAACAAATTTTTTAGTTATATTAAATAAAAATTTTTGGTTGAGTGTAATAACCATTCGGTTATTACAAATAAACGTATTGGAAGAAATTATTTGGTTTAATCAAACAAACGTTTGGTTGACTGTATAGCAATGCATTTATTTGGTTGATTCAACCAAAATTTGGTTGTTTCGAACAAATTTTTTTCTGAGTGATGCAAGCTTTACAAGTAAAAAATAGGCACATTGGTTTTTAGAGGCCAAAAGTAAATATTTCTCTGGCTGGTTTTTTTAAATAACTAATAAACCTTAATATCAATTCTATGTGGATTTAGATTTAACAAACTGCCTTGGTTGTCCACATTTAGTGTATACTTTTTTAGTAATTGAGATGAGAACGGATATTTTTTAAAAAATTCGAAACAATATTAGTGCTGCCATCTCTATGACACTGCACTGTCGCACACTATTACGTTGAATAAAAAATTATGAATAATTAATAAAAGTTGTTATAAGAAATTATTTGTCTTCAATTTAGAAATGTTATAGATGATTCTTGGTATTGTAACAACCGACATTCACTTTGTGCAGTTGTTACAATTTACACGCTGTCACTCAAATGCTTTTAGTTAATTAAATAATAGATATAGAGTTAAATCAATTATGGCCTTTTGAAACTAAATAATATACCTTTGATTTAACTGTATGACCAAACAAATTGGAGTTAAACTCTAATCACTGTAACTGATTTATCAAAATTGTAACAACTGCACCTAGTCTCCCATATTAGGGTCCTAATCACTTAACATGTTTCTTTATTTGCCTTAAAATTCTGAACGTTCAAATGAATAATATTTTTTTTTAAAATTTACTAAATGAAATGGAAAATAATGTTAATTAAATATTTTTGCTTAGTTTCGAATTGTTTTTTTAAATACAGTATAATTTTTTTTAATAAAGAACAAATAAAATGAAGCAACAAAAATATTGTCGGTTGTTTGAACTTTCCGAACTATAAGAACATGTTTCTTCCTACTGGTTTATAGTGTTGCATTCGAGCGAAAAATCGATCGTAAAAAATCGAGAAAAACGAGAATCTCGTTAAAATTACATGGAAAACAAATGAATACCTAAGCTCTGTCTTTTTTCTTTTGTGAAAGGAGAGATTCTCGAATGCAACACTATTCCCACACATCAAACAACAAGCCATATCCAAAACCTCTAAGAGTAGCTAAATTTTGTATCTACCCGGGATAGATACAAAATTTAGCTATACTCTTAGAGGGTTTACCATTTAAATATTTTATTCATTAGATTTTAAACTACTACAAAATTATGAAATTGCTATATATTCATTATGAAGTGTCAAAGAAATTTGTGTTTCACAAGTGCAGAAGCACACTTAGAAGTAATTATTCATTTTGTTACCATTTTTAGTATTTTTTATTCTTTAATGATTGCAACTTGATTTTTTTGCTCTCAATAAGAAAGTAGATACTGTAAAATTTTCTAATAGAATATTTTCATGCGCGTATATATATAATAATGTCTGTTATCTTTCAGTAGCCAATATCTCTTATGAAAAATAAACTATTTCTCATACACGACATGTGAATCAGGTCAGTCATAAATCAAGCGCAGTTAAAAGATTTTTTTTTAATTAGAAGAGAAAGTATATGCATATAGGTGTTATTTTCATATGTATATAATAAATGTAGTGCAAGAGTCATGACATTTTGAGAAAGAAGATGAAAAGAATTTGTTAGGAATCGGGAAAAGAAATGTATTTTTGTTTATTTTATTTGATTAGGAGCTTCCGTTGAATAGAGAGAACTAAAGTTCTCTGTTCTAGCTCTGTCATATTGTTTATTTGATATTCATTAGTTAATTATCTCTATGCGAATTGCGATTCAGAGAATTCAGATCTCAGGGCGTGTCTTCTTTCATTAAATATATTGGATTTTATATAGGTATATGCGGAGTGTACCATGGTATAACTATAAACAGATGTATGTTCACGCAAATAGGTTCCTGGTGTCCGGTTGCAGTGGGAACGTACCTTGTCCTCGCATTCTTGTGTTGCATTTCCCATCAGACCGGTTTTCAAGTTCGAGTTGCGTTCGACAGTCGACACACTGGTGATTGTTCCCTCCTCATCATTGTCATTGTTGTCGTCGCAGTTGTCAATATATGAAATTGCCCGAGCACGTGTCGCACGTTTCTCTCTTATATCTTGCGAGACAAGAAGAGAGGGATGGATTTATGGCAATTGCTAATCTTGAATTTCAAGAGAGCAAATACATGTAAATTAAACAGAGCATGCCTGTTACTTGCAGGGGGGTTTCTTTCGTTTTCCTCTTTTCCTCGACTGCGGCTGCGGCTCTCAAATCAGTTCAAAAAAATCATGTTCCAGATAATATCACTAATTAAGGAAAGGAGATCGGAGCTATTATTTCTATGGCTTAGCATAGCAGGATACCAAAGAGATATTCAATTTCTGTAATAGTGGCTCAAGCTTCTGCTAATTTTTTTCAACTAGGCAGTTTTGTCTTTTAAAATACACATCCTTATGATGGTATAACATCATGAGAAATTATTATGAGGTTATTTCTTACGGATAGAAGTAGCGGGCAAAAACCTAACACCTCTTGTACTCAAACCTGCCTTACAACTCATCAAGTTCATCGTTGTTTTGTTTTTTGTCAGGAAATACCAAAGTAGCATACTACAGGTTTCAACAACAAGATAGATTAGTTCTTTATGGATTTTATGATTTTCAGTATGCAAAATAAAACTCTTGTTGGCTTTGAAATAGTTCATAATAGATTCTTCATTTAAGGGGAGAGTATCAAAAAAGGCTGACATTATCTAACTGGAGCCTCTTTCCTCAGGGAACTCTCTTTATAAAGGGTCTTGTTTGTAGAACTTGTAATTATGGCTAATTCGAGATTATTCCGGAATTTCATCAGTTATTTATGCAGAAAGTTTGCCATTGGGTTTCAAATATATACCAATTTCTGCTGAATTTTAAACCGTTTCATTCCTGAAGGGTCATACTTAAGCGATCGAAAAAGTGCATGTGTTCCAGTTAGGTAAACATTTATGTTAACGATTTCAAGACAGGGGTCTATATTTTTATTGAGATGCTTCTTTTCAAAGAGTTAAACTAAATATTTAAGTAACTTTTGTATAGATTTTCCATTCTCAAAGTGTTTAAAGCGCTTTTAAGACATTAGCTGTGGTGTTTGTTTAGAAAACTTAAATAGGTGCATTGCTGTGTGTCTTTGGAATGATAAATTAGCAAAGTAAAACATGTACTTGCGTGTCTATATCCATAGGCTAACTTCTATTTTAAAGGCGTTTGTAGTCTAAAGTAGTGCTGCATGCGATAAGACAAATGGCGAGTAGCACCGGGAGCTTCACAAAGTTGACATGTATTTCTGGAGACCGAGCCGCTATTCTTAAGCCACAATATAAGAAGAATATAATTAAGCTAGAAGAAATATATTTTTTAATTCCTCAGTAATTGATTTAGATTATAATTTAAATATACTTACAAAAATTATACATAGTTTATAAAATAGTGGTGTAGAATTCTTCTTTTAATTTTATAAAAATTGATTTTAATAAAGAAAATGCATAATATACGACGTTCCAAAAAATAGGTACCATAGAGGGGAAAATTTAAATTGTTTGTGATTTTTTAAAAATAAACTAATATGATTGCTACAGCTAAAAATTCGAAAAAAAATTTGGACTATTTTCAAAGAAAGCCAACTATTTTTTATTTATTTTAATAACATGCAATATACACGGAGAGAATAGTATATTAAGCAACAAGAGGATAAAGGCAGCCATTTCTTTACGGTGATTTTTGTGACACGAGTGGAGGTCGAGGGCGCCGTAGGCGCCCCAAGACCGGAACAAGTTAAATTTTAAATAAAGTTAAATTTTAATATAACTTTACTAAATTCCATATTATTTCTTTCACTGTTTAGTATTTTCTATGTCAAAATTTTGGTTTGTTGCATTTTTTCCCCAAATTGTGAAATACTTTTACAAAATTTAATATATATTTTCTCTCCGTGTATATAATTAAATAGTTATTTAATAAATGAAATTTTGTAAAATTCATTAAAAATAATTCATTGTTTTTCAAGTATTTGATTAAGGGGTTATGCCACTCTAGGATTTTAAAAAAATCGATTTTTATTTTTTTGCATTAAATAGTCCCTTAGGGTATCAGAAATAACATATCGTAGTATTACGGCTAGGGAAAATCTCTAAGTAATTTATTATCGTAGTTTCGTATTTTCGTAGCGGCGAGGTCCTTTTGTTAGCGCGCTACGGGAGGTGATCTTTGAAGGATCTAGAGCAGGTATAAGGCTACTTTTCTGTCTAAACTATAGTCTATTCTACACAATTTGGCTTCACAAACAGTATGCAAGCGTCTGTTTCAGTCAGTTAGGCATAGTCAAGCATGTGAAGAGCATATTAACTTTAAACTTTAAACGCGATTATCTGAAAACTACATTTTTCGAGTTGGTCGCACTAACAACTCGTACAATTTTCAACCGATTAAGTTCAAACTTCACAAACATCTTTGAAAATATATTTTTTAAGGCATCACGTAGGATTTTTTTTTATTTTGTATTGTACACTTGTTATTAACAATTTACTGACGATTTTTTGGTAGAATTTAGAAAGGTTAACTTTAGAAGTGCGCCATTTGACCATGGATCAATATATCGAAAAAATCCTACGTGTTGCTTTAGCTATTGTAATGTACAATAAATAAAAAATTATATACTCAAGATATTTCAAAATTTACGGGAACAGTTGGTGCGGCCACGGACTATATGCGCCACAGAGATGTCGACGGAAAACCCCAACAGCGTCGCCATTTTTCATTAAATTATTATGAAAATTTATATTTTTAAACTTCAAAAGATGTACAATAAACTCCTCATATTCCAATTTTAATTGACTTTATAAATTCTCTGAAAAAAATTCCCAAAAAATGCCTATTTTTTCGGTTTCTAGAGTGGCATAACCCCTTAATGTTTTTGAAAATAATTGAATTCTCAAAAATATTTATGAAGAATCTTATTTATTCTGACAATGTTGTTTCTTCGATGCAACAGATCTTTTTTTGTTTTTTACACAGTAAAAGAAAATCTTATTTTAAGGCAGCAAGGCAATCTTAATTTAAGACTTGCAATAGTTTTATAAACAAAATATAACTTGTACAAAAAAATGAGTAATAGAAAAATGGCCTATTTTGTTTTTTACACAGTAAAAGAAAATCATATTTCTTATAGAATCGATTGACGGTCAGTTTTTAAAAATATTAAACTTTTTGACAATTTGTTTAAACAACACAGGACCACAAAAAAAATTCGTTGAAAGGTTCCTTTGACCAAACCTGGTGTATTATATGTTTTTGGGGTCGCTGAAAACGAATCTGAAGTCCGTTTTGCTCCATCACGTCAGGATTTTTCCTAACCTCAAAATACATATCAGATTTTACGTGCCAAATAAAATTCTATAAATATTAACAGATTTACCTCAATCTCGGTATTAAGGCTTTATTGGGGATGCTGATTACGAACTTAGAGGCAGATTATCAAAATACAAAATGGCGGGTTAAATATGGCAGTCGGATTTTTAAAAAATTCTTGAATTTTTACGAAACTTGGTATTGAGGGGTTTTTAGGGTCGCTGATTACGAAAATCTGATTTCAGATTTTTGAAATATAAATGAAGGATCTAATATGGCGGTCGGATTTATAAAAATTTCTTGAATCTTTACCCAGTAAACGAAAACTAATTGAAATGAATTAAAAAGAATTCACAAAGAGCTTTCGTGAATCCCGCTTTGTGACAAATACGAATTGGAGCCATGATGCAATTTTCCTGAATTCGTGAAACTGTATTGAACTTCCGAACCTTCTATCCGTACCAATTCACTGGACAAGTTTTGAGCCTTTAATTTTTTTCAATTCGTTAGCACGAATTCAATGCATTCCTTGGCCATTTCTTTCGAATGCGAATTCGTTTGGACAAATTGGTACATATTGAATTAAATTCAATTGAATATACAAAGAGCTTGAGTGAATCCCGCTTTGTGACAAATACGAATTGGAGCCTACCAAAAATGTTAATTCGTTTCAATTCATTTGAATTAGTTTTTTTTTACTGGGTACAGAACTTGGTATCTAGGTGTTTTTAAGGTCACTGACCAGGAATTCTTTTGTGGGTCTGTATCCAGGGCAACTTCACGTTGTAACGTCGGGCAACTAAGTTATTTCGTTATATGCCATAGTCCAAAAACTCACAGATACTAAGTTTTGTAAAAATTCAAGAAATTTTCATAAATCCGACAGATATATTAAATCCTTCATTTTTATTTTGAAAATCTGACTTAAAATTCGCAATTAGCGGCCCTAAAAACCCCTTGATACCAAGTTTTGTTAAAATTCCTGAATTTTTTAAAAAACCGACCGCCATATTTGATCCGCCATTTTGTATTTTGATAATCTGCCTCTAAGTTCGTAATCAGCAACCCCAATTAAGCCTTAATACCGAGATTGAGGTAAATCTGTCAATATTTATAGAATTTTATTTGGCACGTAAAATCTGATATGTATTTTGAGGTTAGGAAAAATCCTGACGTGATGGAGCAAAACGGACTTCAGATTCGTTTTCAGCGACCCCAAAAACATATAATACATAAGGTTTGGTCGAAGGAACCTTTCAACGAATTTTTTTTGTGGACCTGTGCAATTATTGTTAAATAACTTAAAAATGCAAAGAGAAATTTTCAAAAAACGATGTTAAATTTACATAATATTAAAAAACAAATTTTGTTCATTTATTTGTTTATAACAAAGGCAACAATTTTTCAAAGAAAATTGTTAATGCATGAAAACATTCTTAGAACATATTGCTGTAATGTTTTTAGTTGTTAATATTAATACTACACTACACTAATATCTTCATCACTGCTAAAAAGTATAAAACATCTTAGATTTCATTAAGATACTTTAGAAAACATCTTATTTTAAGATGTAAGATACCATTTTTCCATCTTATTTTATTTTATAAGATATATAAAAAAGACACTTATTTTTGCAGTGTATAGGGGAGAGTGGGGCTAGTTGCACCACTTTTTTTTAAAAATTTAATAACTTTTATAATATCAATTATTTCATAGGTTATTTACGATAAATTAAAAAATCAATCACTCATTTATGATTTAAGATTATACATATATATGTCTCGTTATAAAATAATTCAATCATGGCAACAACGTTGAAAAAAGTCGCTATTGATGCAAGACGACCCACAGTTGGGACGTCTTGCACCACACTTTTTATAATTAAAGAATTTACATCAAATCCACCATTAAATATTGTTAAACACATTCATTAATTTCAGAAAGGCAATAAATAAACAGTAGACTAAAATTTTTTAATTAAAAAGTAGTTTAATTAGAAAAAAAAATATTTATAAATTAAGTTACCATAAAGGTTTTATAATAGTTCATTTTTTCTGATTTTAATCTCAATTTCTTTTTGGGCACCTTCTTGGAAGGTTTTTTCGAAATATAAGGTTAGGTGTTCACGGCAAAAATTAATCGCTTAAAGTTTCCTCGACTTTGTAGAAGACTCTCGGATATAGAGTAAAGTGTTATAAGAAGCTATATTTAGGCCAGTCGGTGAGTGTAAAAAGTGCACATAAGTGCAACCTGAAAAGTCAAAGCAGTTTCTTGTAGTTTGAGGGCCCCAAATAAGAGCCCCATAGTTTGCACCACATTTCCGGTTGCGAAAAATGGTGTAAACAATCGCCAAAGTTCGAAAAACATGGTTTTTCGATGACTGTTGCTTCCGGTTAAATTTTAGGGGAAAAAGTTGTGATTGAAAGTTATAGAGCTTGGAAATAGCTTTCAAATGATTGGTCGCAAGTTAAAAAAGCTTAATTAGTTTAGTTGCAAATGAATTTAAACCATTAAAAATAGCACTTTTTTAATTGTTTAATAACTTTGTTAATAATTATCGAATTTGTTTCTAACTTCCCAGAAATATTCCCCTTGCGAGGCTGAATAAATCCCAAAAAAAATCAACTTGATCGGGTAAATAGTTTATGCATAATTCCATTTGTTAACTAAAAACATATAATTTTTCAACGGAATTTCCCCACTTTTGGACCTGCGAATTTCGTTTTTTTTTCTTGGAGAGTACAGTTAAGGAGTCTAACTTTAATTCCATTTAAATGGGAAATTGATTTTTTTTATTTAAGTGCATAATAATAGACGTTAAAAAAGGGTATGTTTTTTTGACATAAACAAATGGAATAACTCGGCCAATTTTCACTTTATCGATTTCGTGTAAAGGGCATTTGATTTCATTTGTTTTCACAAAACTTTTCCAAAAAAAAAAAAACCAATCTAACTTCAAGAGGTGGAGAGTTAACTTTTTTTTTAAAAAAAATTCCTGACAAGTTAATTATTAATGTTTTTTATTGAAATTCGCACCACTTACAGTTTGATACATGTATTTTATGTAAAAAAATTAAACATAAGGTTTTGTGCATTTATTTTTAATTTATAACAAGTAAAAGTAAATGTATCCATTTTTCAACCTCTGAACGGCGGAGTGGGGGTACTCGGAGGAGCGTGATTCTTGCCGCCACAACTGAATTCAGCCGTTCAAATTTGCAAAAATGGTCATAACTTCGTTAATTATTTACCGATTTTTATCTTTCTTTTTTTAATTTGATGTATTTTTTTACGCTGAATCCAAAAATAATTTTATATGTTTTCAAAATACAATATTTTTAATAATAAAAAAGAAAATTTATTTTAACAACAAATTTTTAATTATTATTTATCATATTTGACAAAAAATTCTTTTCGTACATATAATTCCATTGAATTTAAAATAATATTATGACATAAAAAAAATAAAATTATTTACTTATAAGTGTGTAGCATTGTTGTATTGATAGTTGAACAGGCGTGCATATGTGAACCTGATGCTACAAGCTTATATATAATTAATTTTAATTTTTTTATGTCATAATATTATTTTAAATTCAATGGAATTATATGTACGAAAAGAATTTTTTGTCAAATATGATAAATAATAATTAAAAATTTGTTGTTAAAATGAATTTTCTTTTTTATTATTAAAAATATTGTAATTTGAAAACATATAAAATCGACAGAAGGCGGAAAATAAAATATCCGGCCGCCCAATGAAAAATAAAAAAGATTCTCAATTTCCCCTTCTTCCTACACCGAAAAAAATGCCTAGGACCCGTATACCAGGAATTGACTAGGTTTCCTAGTTACGAGAGGAACCCACTATAGAATCCTAGTCAAAGTAATAAAATTCAAGCATAGTTAAAGTGACCAGGAAAATTAGTCGATGTAATCAGGAAAAAATAGTCAAATTGACTAGGAGAATAATATTAGATTTACACTGTGTATCATAATTATTTGAAATTGCTAATCAAATTCTTATTATCAAATAAAAGAGAAAAACTAATTAAAAGAAAAAAGAAAAAAATTAATTATTATATTTGAACATATTTATATTTGACTTTGTATTTATATTCCTTGGAATTAATTTAAACTTATGAAATAAATATTTGACGCAGGGGGGACGCGAACACCTGAACCTAACGAATACGCACTTTGAAACCCGGAACGATAACCACACGGAGAGAAATTTATAGTAGTGGGTAACATAATTGTGGTTAGGGTGACCATCTTTAATGCTACGTATACAGACAGCTATCTAGATAGTCACCGTTACCATCAATATCATCAGGAGTAACATCTTGGTAGTACGGGGTAGCATAACTATATTTTTTTTAGCATCTGTGATGGTTGGCAGTAGCATAATGATAGTATCGTGTAACATCATCTTTTTAACATCAAAATCTGACTATCCATTTCTCTCAGTGCACTACACTAAACACGACTTGGTATTTTAATTTTTTAATAGACACTAGATTTTCGAGTCAAAATACAATACTTAATCAGATGATGTTTTATACATTTCGAGTACACAATTTTATACCCTTGCCAAAACTATTTATTTTTAATTATTCATGACATTCAAATGAAAATAAATTTAAATACACAAATTATTGCAAAGGTAAATTTTCAAACACACTGCGCGATTAAAATAGTAAAAATGTTGTCACTACGTGCGTAAAAATTTCGACGATTTATATTGAAACCTAACCAAAAAAGTCTGAAAGAATTGACTAATATAATTAAATAGTTTACTTTCTAAAACATGGACTATCTATATTTCCAGAGTTCCGAGAAACCAGCAATTTTTATGTATGTAAGAACTCCATTTTATGTACAAAAAATAGACGCAAGTAATGATAAAAAATCGTTTTACGAAATCACGATAAATGACGCGAAAGATTTAAGTCCAACGCACAATAAGTTCGCGAAAGTCGTTCGCGAACGAGACGCATGAGATAGACAAGGACACAAATATATCTCTGTCCTTTTCTAACTCATGCTTTGCGTTCGCGAACGACTTTCGCGAACCTATTGTGCTTAGGCGTATAGAGCAGTACTGCTATAGAGGTAAACACTGTCAGAACAGAAGCAGACGCGTGCGCATTATGGAAATAGGCAAAATTACTAAAATCCTAGTCAATTGAGGCTCCCAATTCAAGAACCGGTCGGACGCTCGGACGACACGCGCAACTGCCAGTCAGTGAGCAGTGAGCGCCTCTGTGCCATTCACTGCTGAATTTGTTGAATCAACCTAGCGATCCTATCCATAATGATTAGGAATCCTTATTACTTTTACTATGTTAAGATTAACTAAAGGGTCATAGTTAATAATACCATCGAGATTTTTTTTGGTGTACATGTACATACAACTACACACTGAACACACTTGTTTCGACCAATCAACCTACTACAAACCTAACACTAATACTTATATACTTATATTACCTTATATACTAAACGGAACATTTCTTTACCGCTTGCGAGAAAAGGTGCGATATTTTGTAAATTAAAAATCTCAAATATTTTTTCTCGACTAGTCTTAGAATTTTTCATAGTATTTTAGTATGTTTTTAGGACTATTTTACTTACTTTATTAATTTTTTATTATTTAATTTATCAAATGTATAGAAAAACTAATTAGTTAATTAAAATAATAATAAATTCGAACAAATTATTTTTAATTAATTAATTTAAAATATATATGTAACGATTATTAATTATATTACTACTGTCATTATTTTGTTTATCTTTACTTCAAATTAAAATTGTTTAATACATTTGCTAATATCAACACAATAAACAATATTAATAATAATAATAATTCAAAGTCTTGTTAATCAATTGTCATAAATAGTACATTGGAAACGGTAGAATAAACAGTGTTACTTGGCGTTTCTTGCTTTAGAGTTTGCGCATCTTTTCTATGCACCATTTTCCTCGACTCGTCGAAGAAACTTCCTACCAAAGTGTTACAATAATTCAGCAACTTTTTTCCGCTACTAGGTTTCTAAAAAATCATCGGCTTTTTTCGAGAATTTCTGTGAAAATCGAAGAGTATTTACACAACTCCGTAATTATTTGTTCATATCCGAGAGTCTTCAATTAGTCGCTTAAACTATACTCGACAAATTTTTTCCGTGTTGTGTGTAACTGAAACTATCTGTGATCAACACTCAAAAATCTCCAGAAATGTAAGAAATATCTCGTATGGTGCATCTTGCCCCGTGGTACAACCAGCATTTATTCTTTTTTATTCTTTTTACATAAGTGTATTTGGCCTTTGAAATAATTTGCTTTTATCGAAAGTATATTTTGAAATACGATTTTTAGGCAAATTTTGTTTCTTGTACATTAGTAAACAATTGATCACTTTTCATATTTATAAAACATGAATGATTAGTGATTTTCAAGAATCACCCTATATATGGATAAGTATTCTGTCAGTATTAATCTCTGTTAGAAGCGCCGCTCCAGTGTCAGTAAGACGAAACGAGAATGCACGCCGAAGCATGAATCCGGCTAAACCGACATGATACTATACGCGACTCTATGTGAATAAAGATCTCTTTCTATACATTTAATAATAGGCACGTGTTATGTTAAGGGAAGAGGAAAGAGCAAATGTTAAGGGGAGATTCCCAATGCGGGAGTCAAAAAAATTGATTTCTATTTTATTGAATTTTTTGAAAGCTATATATATGTAGAATATGTGTGTATAGCGAATTTTTGATAAGAAGAATATTTTTATTTTTATTGTCTTGAACTCACTGACGTCCAGAGCACTGAGTAACAAATGTCAGGCAAATCGAATTGATTTTTAAAAATTTTGCAAATCTGACCTCAGAATCGTAAAAAGCGACCCTAAATACCTATAGATATTTATCATATACGAAAATTGAACAAAGAATTGCAAAGAATAAAATTATTGCACAAAAATGTTTCTCAAACTTTAAACGCGTTTTTCTCGAAACAAGATTTTTCAAACTGGTGGGCATCGTAGCGTCTAAACTATTTGATCAATCAACTATAATTTAATAATATAATATATTATATAATTAAAGGTAACTAAATTCTACTGGGGTTCTACCTATAATATGATACAATCGAGGGGGTAATTACTGGTTAAAATGGTGTATTTTCCTGCTATTACGCGTATTATCTAGAATTATAGGATATTACAGGGTATTACTGATTATTACAGAATATTACCTCTATATTATGTGGTATTACACTGACGTAATAATGCTCTATTACACTCTATTACGTGACTATTACGGGAGGAGCGTACACGCTAATACACAAGTAAATACCCCTTCGGATACAATATTGTTAACAATAGAGATTTTTACAAGAGATCAAATATGGAAAAATAATGCAAAACACAGTTTCTTTAAAAATGTGTCTGCCATTTTATTAACTTTTTAACTATTTCACAGGTATAAGATATTCTTTAGGATGTCATCTTTATAAAAAATTCTGAGTTTTTGTTTTAGACTGAAAATTGCGCAGTGCAGAATGCCCACCGTTTTCCCTATTTAAAAAAACATTATTTATTTAGAAAAAAAAACTACATCGCTAAGTCATAGCCGTTCCTCGCAAAAAATTGTCAAAGTTTGTGTTTATTTTGGCTTCCGCAACGAGAACCTCCCCTTAAAGAAACTAATCCTTGATAAATTTCATTTTACTTTTCATCTAATATATTTGAGCACAACTAACAATAAATTTTTATTCATCTTCATAAATTTTCAATAATTTTCTCGTTGTATTCAAATCTCTATTTTGTAGGTTTCAAGATTATACGCAGTCATTTTTTTGCCCCAAGTTAGTCAAAAGTTTGTAGCTTACATTTTGTTGCAATACTTTCTTAAGAAAAGAATTTTAACTTTAATGAAATGAAACATCCCAAACGAATAGGAAAGTAAAAAATTATCAGCATTTTCTCTATTGCAGTAAAAAAATTTGTGTGCGGGTAATTTTAAACTTTCCCTCATATATTTAAAACTCAATGTAATGTAATCTCAATCAAAATGTATCTTTCAAATGAATGAAATTATCTTTGAAATTAATTTTGTAGTTCATTGCATGGTGCACGAACTTGTTTGGGTTGAGTCATTGATGAACAAAAGGAAACACCTTTCAATTGTTGCTTCATTTCTCTAAATATCGATTTAATATACATAGATATTCCCTTTGTGATTAAATATTATTGCTGACTTTATCGAAAAGCATGATCAATAATTTCAAAATAGGGTATACTACAATTAATTTCAATTCTATACATACAGTGGGATATCACCGTGTTAAAGGTCAAGTGACTTGTTTTAAACTCGGAATAATACCAGACAGATTTTAGAATGCTTCTGAATAGAGACCGTGATTATTAATTATTGTTATGATAGAAACTTATTAGAGATAAATGACTTTTCTTTTTATTACTCAGGACAATATCGTTTATGACACTATGACAACAGTACTTTCTCTAATATTCAGTACGATGCACCTACTGCTTAGGGAAGACCTTAGACATCTTATCGTCATCAGTTTAAACATATTTAATCACTTATGGTTTATACCGTTATGAGAAAAGAATAAAAAGAAAATAAATATAGTAAGTTAACTCAAAGTTTTATATAATTCTTGAAAAATTTAATGATGTACGGTTGTAATAACATGTTCAATTAATGAGCTTGCATGTTAATAAATCTTTAGGATGGAAAAAATTTCTAATGATCGTTTTTGATAGTCTCACAATTCACACATCCGATGTCATATTAACAAGAAGAATATTGTATGCATTAGTGAATTGGGTGAAATCGTTCATGAATGGAAGATAATTAACTGTCAAGTATGTGCATAATGTTCATTAAATTATACATTCTCTTTAAATTAAAATTCTCAATCACAAAGAAATTTTTTAATTAAAATAACGGAAAAATACGTAATTCTGCACCATGATCATTATCAAACTTTCTGACCACTATGTAAAAGCTGCTTGGCTTAGTTTTAACCGATTTTTTTTTGGTTTTAAGTAGTTTTGGCATGCGTTAAATTATTCTTTTAAATTTCCAATTCTATGTCTTCAACTTGGAATATTGTTTTGAGAAATCAAATTTCTGAATAACGGATCATCTATTTTTTCTTGCATTGACGATCGCACTTTATCGCATTCATTGTACGTTTAGAGCTTCAAGTCACGCACCTAACGAACATTAGTAGCATAGCGTGCTCGCGAAAATAAATCGAATTCACAATATCCTACTATGAAGGAGTTTACACCGTAAGCCATAAATATAAGCCTCCGCGCGCATAAACGGATATACCTCCAGGAGCATATATTTGCGCCTGCGCGAACACGTGGTCAAGGCAAACTCTTTCACAACACAGCTGCAAGCAAACACTTTGCGCAGACGCAAGTATATCCTCATGGAGGCATATCCGTTTATGCTCGTGGAGGCTTATATTTAAGGCTTACGGTGTAAACTCCTTCTATATTGCTCTAAAGATCTCTTCAGCCCACAAAAAAATGTTTGTTTGGGATAACCAAATCTTTTTTCTGTACTGAGATATTATCTACAACTATTTATTACCAAATTAATTTCTCACAACCTGCGGGTCAATGGGAGACTTTGGATAGTATGACTTTTTTGCAGAGGCGCACGAATAATCCCTAATACTAATCATTTGTTAGGATTTTTAGTTGTTAGAATTTTATTAAACATAATTTATTTTTAGCCGAATCTCAATTGGATAGAAATTATTTTTAATAGAATTAAAATTAACTTGAATTTCTACTGAACAGTATTTTTATTTTTCAAAATTTTCAATTAATATGTTTTCCATTTAACAGACTTTTCATTTTAAAGAATTATCATTTAAACGCATTCTTATTTATCTGATTGATTGAAATAATCGACCTTTTTGCACTTTGAATGAACTAAAATGAATTTTTGCACCTATAAGTTAGTCCAAGGCTTGCAATGTTCTTATTTAATTTTGAACTGCTATTACAATTTTTGTATCATTAGTAGAAGTTAATGTGAAATAATTATTCACTCTTGTGTAGATGTTTCTTGTGCGTTTCTTTAATAAATACATTAAAGTTGGGTAATAGTTTTCTTTTTATAAGAAAAACTATTACGGCTGATAAAAAAAGGCCAGTTATCTAAGTTTACTCAGTTCCTTTATTGTAACCGTTACAAAGTAAATTCTTTCTATGTACGCGCCGATGCAGCCCAAGTCGAGGAAATCTGCACTCGTGCCGCACTTCCGGTTAGTTACACACGTATTTAAAAAGTTTCATACTTACTCGACTTATCTCCACGTTTTTAGGCTCCTTCATATACGTTTTTTTAAACCTCACCGACAAATTTTCTATTAGAAAAAGAAATTTTGAAAATTAATTAATTTTTTAAATATCAACTTGACAGTCGGTTCTAATTAGCAAAAAGTAAATATTTCTTTGGTAACTTTCTAACTCAATGTCAATGGCAGGCTAACATGATTATATAGTTTAATTAATATGTGTCAAATTAATTGTTTAATCTTTGAGTCATTGACAAAAACTTTTCCGCATTATTCTTTAGTCTTTTTGTGTTAATGTAGTTAGTGTTATCTGAAATTGATTTCTGGAAAAGTGAAACAAATCAGTCATAGCAAAACATAGAACGGTAAAAACCGACATTACAGTTTTCAATTTGCTTCGATGAAATAGACGATTTCACAGTTAAATCAATCAATTGCATAGAAATTGAAAATTACTTCGTCTTGTCGCTGTCGCGTCGCTTTCCACGACTCGCTGATAAGTAGTAATTTATATGATCGTAAAGAACTTTGTATAGTATGTACATATCTTGTACGTAGTCTGCATTATGTACAACTATATAAGCAATAACCTCCAAATAAAATGGTTTAAGTAAGTGTAGTTTTGTCGGACCATCTTGGGCAATTACATGTGCTTCAAATTAAGCTGACTTTTTTCTGGGATAAGCCAATCAGTATTTGGCAAACCGTGGGCAAAACTTTAGGACCCATAATTTAAATGACCTGAAAGATGTGGTTAAGTATTTTTGTTTGTTTAAACCAGCATAAAATTTTGAAAAATTAAGTGGGTGTTAATAACTAGATGCAGGCTTCAGCTTCATATAAAATATGTAACTTTAAACTTTAGTTTCAAAAATTAAGTGGATGCTGATAACTACTAGCCTGGCCATTTTTGTAAAATTATTTAATATCAATGAGTGCCGGGCTGAAAAAGTTTCCATTTCATCTAAAAAAACAAATACAAAAATAATAAAGTGAATGTGTGAATAATTAATGGACCCAAAAGGTGATTGAATGTGAAAAAAGAGATTTTATTGAATTTTTGCAGTAATTTTCAATGTTTCTTTAAAGAAAATGGTTCTTTTTGTATAGCTATACCAAAAATACAATATATATATATATATATATATATATATATATATATATATATATATATATGTCGTAGGCAGATAGCATAATCCGGTAACCTGAAATGGACTTTTCAAATTTCAAATATTTTTTTCATAATCTTTTGTAGTAAGCCTAACTAAAAACATTTCTGATGTGCGTTTTCAAAAAAATTAATTTTTTAATTATTTATTAAAAATTGAAGTTTTTATTGCCTGTCTAGAGGTTACAAATATTATTCGTTTTTAAGAAACTTTTTTTAAAGTGAAAGTTTATTAAATTGAGGCCTTGGATCGAATAACTCGCCCGACGCTCGGAGGAACGCGCAACTGCCAGTCAGTGAGCAGTGAGCGCCTCTGGGCCACTCACTGCTGCCCGACTGGTATTAGCGCGTGTCTTCGAGCGTCAGGCGAGTTATTCGATCCAAGGCCTCAATTGTTCAGCGATCTGTGGAGGTAGAATTTTGAAAACTGTTTACAAATTTTTTTATTTAATCATATATTTCAACAAAAGAGAAAAAAAAATTTTATGGGAGTATATTTTTTATTAAAATGTGTTTCTATTAATCTATGCTACTTTAATTGAAACAAGAGTTCCAGATAAACAATATTTATAAGTGTAGAATAAATAAAAACTTTATTTGTTTAAAAGTATTCATTCAAATTTTTTTAAGCTTTGATTCAAAAATATAATTTGTTTAAATAATTATGTTTAATTCAAACATATTTTAAGTTTAGATTTCAACAAAAATTATGTTTAAAAATTTTATGTTTGATTTAAACTTAAAAGTTGATTATAAATAATTCTTAAATTAACCAAAAAATTTGTTTCAATTAAACTCAAATATGTTTCAGATTTAAAAAAAAAATTTACAAGATATACACGGAGAAAATTTGTTCCTTACATTTTACCGAATTTTTCAATAAACTTGGGATATAGTAGCATAATCGTAATTTTTAATAATTTTTATATTATTTTTTCGGTAACAATATTTAAAATCTAATGTGATATCTTTATTCCTTAAGAACTAGTACTGTAAAATTTGAAAAAAAATTGAAACTGAACGTTTAATGTAAATTAAATAAATACCTCCTTGATGGGCACTAACGTTTCAGGAATAGTTCGGTAAAACTTTCCTGACTTGCCTAAAGTGTTAGTTTTCAGGAATAGTTCGGTAAAACTTCCTTGACTTGCCTAAAGTTTTAGTTTTCTGGATTGAAATACTTTATTTCAAGTGTCCCGCAGTCAAATCAAAGACTTTCACACTAATAGTTGATTTTTCCAACTTATTTAGACTTAATTAATAATCATTTTATTATTATTTAAATTAAAATTCAATTAATTAATTATTTTAAACACTTATTAATTGCCAAATATGTAATAAATGCTTTTAAATCAAGTAAAAAGAAAATATAAAATGGCAATAACATACTTATTTTTTTAACATATAATTTATTCATTTTAATTAAATATGAATAATAGTAAGTAAGTAAGCAAAAAGGAAATAAATAAGTAAGCAATTAAACATATAAGTAAGTATGTAAGTAAATAAGTAGGTAAGCAAGTAAGCAAAAAGGAAATAACTTGCTTGCTTACTAGCTTACTTTCTTATTTGCATACTTACTTACTTATTTCTTTCTTGCTTACTTTGCTTACTTGCTTACCTACTTATTTGCTTACTTCCTAATTTCCTTCTTGCTTACTTGCTTGTTTCCTTTTTGCTTACTTACTTCCTTATATGCTTGCTTGCTTACTTTCTTATTTCCTTCTTGCTTACTTTGCTTACTTGCTTATTTCCTCCTTGCTTACTTTGCTTCCTTGCTCATTTCCTTCTTGATTACTTACTTTCTTATTTGCTTACTTTCTTACTTGCTTATTTCCTTCTTGCTTACTTTATTCTTTATTTGCTTACTTGCTTATTTCCTTTTCGCTTTTTAATACCTCACAATTATTATTTAATATTTCAGAAAGATTAATTTTCTATTAATTAATTTAATAATTTCCAACTTGCACTTTTAATATGTATATTTTTAATTTTAAACACAAAAATTTGAAAATAAAAAGGATTTTCATAAATTATTGTTTTATTCCATTAAATACAAATTTAAACATTTTTCTTTATAATAATAAAAACATAATTTAAAAATATTTCATAAATTGACCTTGAATATAGTTAGAAATGATTCATTAATATAAATAATTTTTAATTTTGTACAACGATAGTTTATTAATTTGAATCTTTCTCACAAGCGGTGAAATAAAATTGAGATTAATATATAAGGACAGTTGAAACTTTCTGAAGCATTAATGTAAAGCGTGCGATGTGTGTATTAGTGTATGCGTTTAGAATGTACTGTAGGCAGGTGTATCAATTAGTATTTGTTCGTAAACAATTGTAGGGGGTTTAGGTAGTGATTAAAGTAGGTAAATTGAGAGTTACGGCAGTATTAATATAGATCTACTGAAGTAACATTATTTTTTATTTTTGTTCTTCAAGTTTTACCGAACTTTCAGTAAATTGCAACTCGTCAGTTTTACCGAAGACTTTAACTTACGTTTTACCGAACTATTCAATAAATTGCAACTCGTCAGTTTTACCGAAGACTTTATCTTACATTTTACCGAACTATTCAATAAATATGAATGTAGCGAGCACTTGGCTTACGTTTTACCGAACTGTAAGTGAAGCGCTAATACATGTATCGTGAGCTTTATGATTTTTACATTATTTTTCAATGCAATTTCTTTTACAGTCTAGTTCTTGAAAAATTACTGTTTTGACACTTCATCCCAGTTTTACCGAACTAAATTCAGTAAAATTTCAGGAATAAATTTTCTCCGTGTATAGTTGTATAAAAGTTATGCCACAGAAAAAATTTTGTGACTTTCAATATACATTTTTCTAATTACCTGAAACGTCTTTGGCAGTATGTAAACTGCCTAGGTATTTTGCTTATTACCTGTTTTTATACATTCAAATTTAGGCATTTTACTAACTGCCCGCGGTTTACAAACTGCCTAGGCAGTTTGCATACTACCGGATTATGCTATCTGCCTACGACATATATATATATATATATATATATATATATATATATATATATATATATATATATATATAAGAGACTTCTTACCCCAAAATTTTTTTTAAAAAAATTCAAAAATTTTTGAAGATACGTCATTTTGAATTTTAATATTAATTTTATAAAATTTTGAATATCTCAGAATATTGTTTGTGGATTTTTATATCTTCGGCTGCTACTTTAAAAAATTGATTTTCAATAGATTTTCTTCAAATTTGGAGAAAATGTTTCTTTGTAAATATTTAAATGTGGTAAATATTTCAAAACTCTTTGCCATGTCAAAAAACGAGATATTGTGGTTGGCATTTTTTATTTTTAATATAGGTAATTGCATGTAAAGGTAAAGTTTGAACTTGAATATCTCAAAATTTAGCATCGCAAAGGGTTTTGATATTTTTACCACATTTAAAGGGCACCCGAAGAGATATTTTCTCAAAATTTAAAGAAATTCTATGGAAAAACAATTTTTTCAAGAGTACCAGCCGGAGGATTCGAATTTTTTTTAGCATCGACAAAGATTTTCTATGGTAAAAAGCACAGAAAATTACAGTAAAGCCTTAAAAATTTCCAAAATTGATGAAACAATTGTCGTTTATCATCAATTTTTCTAAAATTTAGCAACCGTTTGTACCACAGGCCGACAGTATTTACTAAACAAGAATCCAACAATACTTTTCCGAAGGTTTTCAACGTTATATTTCCGAATCCTGCGTCATAACAGACCCTGCACGTCAGGTTTTCGAGGTATTTTAACTTAAAAGTGCTGAAGACCAGTTTTTTAAGATCAACAGATAATTGTTTTGCCAAAAGTTCAATATTCCATCTGAAAACGCTACATTTCTTCTTCAAAATACATTTTGAAAATGTAAAATATTTTCATTTTCCTCTGAATAATCGTTCATTCTGTTTACTGAGTTTGTCAAATTCTTTAAAAACTGAGTAAAAACAGACAAAACTTCGATTATGAAGAAGAATATTACTACAAACCAGGATATAAATTTCAAATACTTCTGCGTATTTTCGGTACAACTGAATGCGAATACGATGTTTGTAGTTAAATTCTTCTATATTATCGAAGTTTTGTCTATTTCTACTCAATTTTTGAAGAAGTTGCCCAACTCACTAACAAATGAAGATTTTTTAAATATCCGAAATGAAAAAATCGAAAAACTTTTGGTTTTTTATTCGAAGCTCATATCTTGTTGCTGCAGCTAGTCTTTTTTACAAAAACTTTAATATCTCCGGAACCAGATGAGTATTCATAAATTTTGTTTTATTAAATTAAAGGTGAATTCGTAAGGATTCCAAATATGTTAATAACATTTTTTTAGAGAGGAGTAAATAATGAAAAAATTGTTTAAAAATTTTTTTTATTTATAAACTAATTTTTTTATTAACATCATTTTTATTTTAAAGTACACACTTTTACCTGAAAGATGTGTAATCTTCATAAAAATTTATAAACAATAGTCCGAGATATTCAAAAACTTTATGAAATTCAAATTCAAATTCAAAACGTCAATAAAATCTCTTTTTCTATAATATTATTAAGCTTTTGGGTCTATTAATTATTTATAGATCAACTTAAGTATTTTCGTATTTGTTTCTTTAGGTAAAAAGGAAACTTTTTCTGCCCGGCGCTCAATGATATCACCAGATTAAAAAATATCTTAACAAATCGCGGCCAGGCTAACTACGTGCTAGTATCAGCATCATACCAATGAAACCATAATTATTTCTATAGTTTGACCAAATTATTTGTCATGAAAAGATATCCCAATTTTGGACCTATCAAAAATTCGCACCTGGGTTATTAGATTACACAGGTCAACAAAAAAAGACTTAATTTTTTTATGAGATAGCGGAATGGTTTCCGATGTATTTTTGGACGCTGAACACGATCCCGGTTTCCAAAATTGCCCATCACGTCAGGATTTTAAGAAAAGTCTGGGTAAAGACCCCAAAAACGCTTTTTTGAGGATTTTCAAAATTTTTTTCTCTTTAACCTGACGTGTTAGAGACTTCTACAAGGTCTTAAATTAAAGCTTGTAATGTGCACTACAAAGACACATCCATAAAATTAAAAAAAATTAAAGTTTTTTTCAAAAAATGGGGTTGAAGACACCAAAAATGTGTGTTTTTGGATTGCTTTAATAGACTTCTTGCAATCGCTTGGATTCGCTTGAAAATGGGTACTTGGGGTTTTTGGGGTCGCTGATTACGAATCCGATATTAGTTTTCAAAAATTTTAAATGGCGGAACCAAGATGGCAGATGTAAAAATTAAGAATTGCTTGGATTCGCTTGAAAATTGTTACTCCAGGGTCTTTGGGGTCGTTGATTACGAATCCGCCATTTAAAATTTTTTAAAACTAATATCGGATTCGTAATCAGCGACCCTAAAAACCAAAAATACATCGGAAACCATTCCGCTATCTCATAAAAAAAATTAAGTCTTTTTTTGTTGACCTGCGTAAAATAAAATTTTTAAACGCTTTCAGATGTTTTTTGTTCCTTTTAAACTATTATTTTTCAAAATATTAGAGTAGGGGAGGGTAGGCTACATTGAACCGGGTATTTTCTAAAGTCCAAGAACTAATTAAATTTTACAAATTTCGATCAGGTTTTTGTATCAAAATTAAGCTGAAGTACTCCTTTAGTTAATACACACGTTACAAACACAAATTATTATAATTAAATAATTAAATTTAATTTTTTTCTAACAAGTTACACTTTTCTTATTTTGAAGGATCTGTGTCTACATTGAACCACCTCTAATAAAACACTACAATTTACTTCAAAAATAATATTTCCACTTACACATTGTAAAAAATCTTATTTTTCACTCAAAAAAATAGAAAATTGTTGTTAAAGAGTTATTATTTGTTAATATAGGAGATTAATATATTTTGATGTCAGGTTAGGTAGGTAAAGTGACAGTTTGAGTTTATCTCGTTCACAATTGTGATAAAAGCATGTCTTCCAGTATTTTTCTTACTAATTAGTAGAACAGACAACTTTACAACTCTTAAAATTGAAAATTCTTTGCTTTTTCGGGTGGTTCAATGATGCCGCACTCACTGTATTCACATGAAATTCACAACAAAAATTGTTTATAATAAATTTATGTAAGATTTAAAATTCTTTATCACATCGGAATATTGAAGTTGACACCCTAAGCGAAATAAATCACAAGTTTACTAATTTTTAAAACTTCCTATTTCAAAAAAAAACTTGATTATATTTCCACGTGAAAAACATTTTTTTTTAGTTTTTCTTTATAAATAATAAACCTACGTACCCGAAATTTTTGGACATAGTTTGTTTCAGTAAAACTAACTTATATATTAAATAAGAAAAAATTTCACTCAGTCATTTCTCAGAAAATTGAAGTGGTTCACTGTTGACGCTGGTTCAATGTACACGGAGAGACCGAGATTACTAATTTTTGTATAAAATCACACTAGAATTTACTATTTTCACATTGCAACCACCGGAAATAAGGGGACTTTTTGTATTTTTTACTATTTTCTACACTAAGTCACTAATCCGACAAATGGTCACCAAATTAGCAAAGTTTCTTACTATTTCGTCCAATAGTTCCAAACAACTGTAGTAAACTCAGAAGTATTGTGTACGTAAAATTACTATAGTCGTTTGTAAATCTAGAAAGAAAGAGTGAAAGAAAAAATACGGATTTTTGTCGCCGGCTTCCCCGTCAATTCTTGACTAATGGAGATAAACTGGAAGGATTTTTACATACACAGACACACACACACTTATATATTTGTTGGATAAATATTTGAAGACACACACATGTTTATTTTACTTATATGTATAGACGCGGTTAATTAATACACTATAATACACAACTGCACGCACGACAACGAATTTCACTGAAAGTATACATCTTTGTTTCCTTATATATTGAATGATGAAAATTTACAGCACTTACGAGAAAGCAGTTTACTTTTAACAACTTATTATAAGATATAGTTCTTGGGACAGGAATAAATGCAAAGTTTATTAATTTATAATGGTCAATTTCTGAGATACTGAACGACCTACGTTTCCCTTTATATTTAATTATTGTAGATAATATCCAAATTTATTTTACATACGCGAAACATAGTCACTGTCAATGATCGGATGGCATCGGCTCATTTACGGAGATTGACGAAGTTAGCAACCAATAGAAATGCAGGCGCCATATGACTGCACTCGCTAGCCACACTTGCTCACCAAAAATTACTACAGTGGATAGTAGGTTTTAGTGGAAAATGTTTTCATTTGTCAGATTTTGTCTAATTAAATTAGAGAAAACTATAATCAATTTTTGCTACATTTACAACTCTTACACAAAATATTAAAACTTGCTATTTCAATGTAGCAAATTTATCTATTTCTTTTGTAAATTTATCTAATTCTGTAGTACATTATGCTAAAAGTCCCCTTATTTCCGGTCATTGCAACCATTTTTAGTAATTTTTACAAATGTGGGTCTCTCCGTGTAGCCTACTCTCTCCAAAGTTATTAAAAGCCACTGAAGCCTTGGATCGACTTTAATATGCAAAAAAGTCGTTTTACTTGATTCAAAGTCAGAAAAAAAACATTTGTTATATTTTATTCAAAATTGGCACAAAATAGTATATTAAGCAACAAGAGGATAAAGGCAGCCATTTCTTTACGGTGATTTTTGTAACATGAGTGGAGGTCGAGGGCGCCCCGAGACAATGGTTTAAACACTTAAAGCAACTCATTTCAAGACACGAGTGAGATACCAGTTTTTGCAGTGTATTAGACATTTTTCAAAAATCTAAGTTCTTTAAAGTTTTTAATTAAATTCATTCAAAATTCAAACTTTATAAAATTTCAAATCGAAGCCTTTTGAAGTTATTTATGAAAATTGTAAACGTAACTCTAATAAAATTCAATTTTGAAATTTCTAAGTAAAATTGTTTATTAAATAATTTATAATGTATAGATTTAAATTTTATTTTTATTTATAATAATTCATATAAATCTACAATATTTATTTTTGAACGATTCTTTAGATTGACTAAATTATTCCATGCAATTTTGAAGTGACAACCCATTGCGCATGTATAAATTCAAAGAAGACCGACAAATCGGGCACTAAAGTCTTGATTGTACTTTGATTTGTACTTTAAAAATTTTGAATTCTAGTGATGCCAATGAAGTCCCATTTAGCATACAGTTAGAAAGTCTAAATTAGACCGTCCAGAAAAATCCCATATAGCATACAGTTAGAAAGTCTAAATTAGACCGTCCAGAAAAATCCCATATAGCATACAGTTAGAAAGTCTAAATTAGACCGCCCAGAAATATCCCATACAGCATACAGTTAGACCGTCCAGATTAGGCCGTCCAGATGCGTCTAGTTGGGGCAATCACTGGACTCTACACTGAAAAAAAAATTTAATTGAACCATTTTCGCTGATCCAGCGAAAATGATATTTCTTGCGTTACCTTTTGAAAACAACATAACCTCAAAATAACACTTGAATGAAAACATTTTTAAATTAATGTTCATAGCGTATATTTAAATACTATTAATTATATTTTTTATATTATAACTAATAAAATGTAAAATTAGTAAATTAATACGTATTTAGAGGTAAGAAATGTAAATTTGACATTTGTGATTTTAAAGAAATTTCTATATGAGAATGGTAAACTGTCAAATATTTCCAATATGGCTGACCAGTTATATTCATTTTCTCTATATCAGAGAAACAGTTTGACTACTGCATTGGAAATCATTCACTGAATTAGTTGAATAGATTCTTTATGTTATTTATTTTCGAAATTAGCTGTTCCCCAAAGTAAAAATTTTTTTCCGTGTACCGTTTTCACTGTATATATAAAAATTAAAATTTTTTAAATAAATAGATTCCATCGTTTGCCCACGATCGGACAAGGCTTAAAAATTGTTAATTTAATGCTAGTTTCTCACAAAAAATTTTGAAAAAATTGATCGATACATACATTGTTAAAAATGAAATTTTATTTAAAAAATTTTAAAATCTTATCGTAAATTATTTTAAAAAATTTTTTAAATATTTTTATTAAAAACTACGAGTGAAAACAAAACTTTTCATTCTAATAATGTCCAATTTGATCAATTTTTGACCGAGTTATAAGCATTTAAAACAAAAATGTACGTAAAAAACGTCATTTTTCAAAAATCTGTATCTCCTGAACCGCTTTATGAAAAAATTTGAAAAAAATCAAGGTAGCTTATTTCAAAGAGTACTAAAAGAAAAAAAATGTTTAAAAAAAATTTGAGATGCAAAAGCAAAATAATTTCCGATTTGGCCTGGAATGTCCCATATATATTTATATATATACACTAGGGGGGCTTCGCCCCCCTGCGCGCTTCGCGCGCCAACCCCCTATCTCTATTTTTATATTTATTTTAATTTTTATAAATTTAAAGTAATTTTTTCTTAATATCAATGCATCTTAATAAATTGCATACAATACATGACAAAATACACATAGATTTTGACGTAATGTAACAATCGTTATGGACCTTTTTTATCTATATGTCAAAAATTAGATTAAACTTTGACATATATTTTGACCCATTTTAACCTATAGGTTAAAAGGCGTCAAATTTTACATCGATTTTGACGTATCATAGATACGTTTATTGTCCTTTATTGTCCCTTTTTAAGTTGTAGTTAAATAAAAGTCAAATTACACATAGATTATGACGTAACTAAATGAGGGAGTAAAAATAAAACGTCAAAATTAGGTCAAAATTATAGGTGTAAGAGCAAACACAATTTTAAAATTACCTTACATTGTTAGGTCAGATGCCAAACTTCACGTCATCATTAAGTCTGCGCGCGGAAATTGTTTGACAAATTTTGACGTCTATGTCAAAGCTGCCCTCAAACTTGACCTAAATTTTGAGGGTAGCGGGAATTCTTTGTCAAATTTTGACGTCTGGGTCAAAACTGCCCTCAAAATTGACCTAAATTTTGAAGGTAGAGGGAATTCTTTGTCAAATTTTGACGCCTAGGTCAAAACTGCCCTCAAAATTGACCTATATTAACGTAATGTGAGGCCGTTATTTATCCTCTTTTTGACCTACAGGTCAAAAAATAGGTCAAATTAGACATAGATTTTGACGTAATGTGAGGCCATTATTTATCCTCTTTTTGACCTATAGGGCAAAAAATAGGTCAATTTTGACATAAGTTTTGACGGCCCCTTTGGGATAGGGCGCCCTTACAGAATCTTGAAACAGCGGCGGCGGCGATATCTTTTTGTAATATAGGTAGATATATGTATGCAATTTAGTTTGTATTGAAGTAAACCGTGCACAATTAAATAAAAAATAATATAATAAAAAATACATAGCTTATTACTCGTGTAGAATTTAAAATTACTGCTTTAAATTTTACTTCTTATAGAGTTTGATGGTACGTAGTTTAACAGTGTACAATATGCTAATTTTAAAAAAAATTTCTGTGGAGTTTTTTTTGCACAGTTGATTGATGTATAATATAACAAGATGAAATTAATAAAAATGTGTAGGGTAGAGTGGGGTAAAAAAGCCACATTTTTACTTTTGATGCTGTAAAATCTGTATTTAAAATTTTTTTCTCAAATTTCCAATTGTTATTGAAAGTTTAGTTATTAAGCTTGAAAATTCTTGACGAAAATATTTTTTATCTCATGAAAGGACTAAGTTATAAGAGTTTTACGAAAGCACTGTAAGTGGCTTTTTTGCACCACCTGGTGGAGTGAAAAAGCCACCCTACGATTTTAGCAAAACATGTTATCAATTTAGGTATATTTATAGTTTTCCTTTATTTACATGACAAATAATCTTAGTTTTAAAATATTTTAATAAATTTTAAAGAGCTTTTATCAAGGAAAATTAAATATTATGTTAAGTTTACCTGTTTTCGATTTGCACTGCCAATTTTTCGTACCTTTTTTAGAAGTTTTCTTTAAGTTTCACCACAGATAACATATTTCGTTGCAACCGTTTATTCATTGTTTATTTTTTAAATGCACTTTGAACTACTTTTTCGTCGTGTTTAATTTATTTTATTAAATAAACACGAGAAATTTTGTAAAATAAGAAGGTTAGTTTAAATAGAAAACAAGTGAATTTCACAAAATATTCAATGGATTTTTTGCCCTGGCTTTTTTACACCCAAGACCAGTTATTAAAAAAAGCAAAAATAAATTGTTAATTCAGTTCGATTTCCAAAAATTAACATTGTATACGTTTTCGGTATACTTTTCTCCTTATGTACAAACATTTACTTTTATTATTCGTTCACTTAATCAGATTGTAATATGCTTGAAAAGTTCACCAAAATGTTTTCAAAAAAGCAACAAAAAATTAAAATTACAATAAAAACAATATTAATCTAGGTACAACATTCAAATTAGATTCAAAAGTTGCGTATTACCTAATAGTATTTATATTCTAAACAGCTGATAAATCGGCTTAATACTTTTTAAATAAAACTCAAATGGCTTTTTTACACCATGGCTTTTTCACCCCACTCTACCCTATAATTTGTTTGTCCGTAGTTAAAAGTTATTACTTATAAATATTTACTTGTGTAAAATTTGACAGAAACAAAATTAGTGATGTAGAACTTACAATTTTTTATTAATTTTTCTGTATGCATTTTATATCTTCAAAATTAAAGGTATAACAATTTAACTACATAAAATTATTTAAAAAAAAAAAATTTATCACCCAAGCAGCACGTAAGCTTATCTTGACATCACTGTAATATTACATTGGAGATTCGTCATATTACACTGTAATATTGCAGTGTCTTATTGGGATATCAAAATGTCCGCCTGGAGGTAATATTACGTTGTTTTTGGTAAATAAATATTAATATTTATTTAGTGTATAATATTTATATTAATTATTAATTTATTAATAATAATGATTATTATTATTATTATTATTATAAAAAAATATTAAATTAAAAATAAATATTAAATATTATTATTATTATTATTATTATTATTATTATAATTATTATTATTAATTATATAAGATTTATATAAATAAAGTTAAATTATACATTATTATTTTTTTCTTGCACAGTGTCAAATAATTGTTTTCAAAGTTCAAGAGTTTCGTTTGTCTGAAAAATTTTTAGTGAAAAAAATGTTCATTAGGGTGTAATAAATATTTATGCCTAGTAGTTTTACACTAGGATTAACTGTTTAGTAAATATGTATTATCAAAAAACTATTTTTTGTCAAACGCGTGCGATTAAACACAAATAACCTTGAGACTTTAGCATTGCCAACTCAAGAGTTTAACGTATGTGTTGAGTTGGTAATGCTGGAGTTTCAAGGTTATTTGTGTTTAGTCGCGCGCGTTTGACAAAAAATAGTTTTTTGATAATATTTACTAAACAGTTAATCCTAGTGTAAAACTACTAAGCATAAATATTTATTACTACCTAATGAACATTTTTTTCACTAATAATTTTTCAGATAAACGAAACTCTTAAACTTTGAAAATAATAATTTGACACTGTGCGAGAAAAAAAATAATATATAATTTAACTTATAAAATTATCATAAAAAATATTTTAATAATAAATAATTTATAAATATTGATATTTAATATTGTTCAGTGCACACGGTAATAAAGAAAGTGAATATTGTATCAAGATTGACCGAGTCTTGAATCGAACATGGGACGAACATTGGTGTCCCATGCTGAACAAATATTGAGTGACGCGCCGTATATACAGAATATACGGCGCTGGCATTGAAATAGTAGATTAGGCGAGGTGCCTTCCAGCCTTCTGTGGCCGAGCGGTTTAAATGCGTGCGTTTAGGACTTCCGGTATGCGTTAGGGGCGGGGTGCGTGAGTTCGATCCCACATGCGAGCGAATATTTTTCATTCTTTGTTTTAAGCGTTATATCTAATAATAAAATTGTGTGTTGTGTTGTGAATAAAAAATGTGAATATGTTTGTAAATAATATTAAAAAGTCTGCTGAAAAATCGAGAAAAAAATGTACCGATTAACAGAAAAATAGTTTTCTTTTACTAAAATTATTTTTTTAATATTACTATTTCAAATGACATTTATTGTTAGTAATATATTATTTATATGATAATAATATAATTATTATAATAGTAACTTAATGCCATTAAATTAACAAACGCATATAATATGAATAAAAATAATAACAATAATATTCATTACTATTATAATTATAATTATTACTATTATTATTATTATTATTATATACAATTCATATATCCATATTATATTGAATGAGCGCGAGAGACGCCTAAATTTGGGAACAGTGGAAGCAGCCTTGTTTCAGTCCTGCATTAGGGTTCCGCAGCATTGATTGAACATTGAACGCCAATCTACAACAAAGACTGGAGCGTCAGTCTTAAATAAGTGTTACATTATAGCTAGAAGCAACCTTCGTTCCGCCGTCCCACCAAGGCTTGATCAATGTTGACCAAGCCTCAACGAAGGTTCCGTAAAGCCTGAATCCAGCGTCAGTTCTCGCCTGGGCAATGAAGCTGAAAAAAAATATATTTTACGATTTTATGATTTTTTTAAAATTTATAGTTATTAAAAAAATGTTTAAAAACAAAATTTCAAAACCGGGCTCGAGAAATCGACAGAAAATTTAGTTACGAGTTGTAGAGTGATTTGGAACGAAACTTGCGCCGCCATAAGCAGCGAATACATGCACGAGTCCCGGCATGCCGCGCTGGACATTTTATTTTTTTCTCGTAAAGTTATATTGTTGTCCCATAATTAAATTTATAGGACGTATTCTTGACTTTATAAACAATAACTACAAAAAAAAATTTCAAATCAAAATGAAACTGAAGTTACCAACGTTGATTCAACGAAAAACTTAAAAAAAAATTTTCTCAGGATACAAATTTTCCTTGTATATTATTAACCCAAGTAAACCCTCTAAACCCTAAAATAAAAAAAACGTGGGAAAAGCAGTGATTTTTATTCTATTTTTTTAATTTTTTCCAAAAATCACGAAATTTTAAATAAATTCATAAATCCTCGCCTCGGTAGTCATTTTTTTCTTTTGATAATTGTTTATTTTAATATTAGACGCTATTTAAAAAAAATTTTATACGTTTCCAAATCGGGGGAAAACAGTAATTTTAGTTTTTTTGTCACGGATTTTTGGAAAATCCGAGCGTTTCAAGTAATTTAATAATTCCTCGCCTCGGTAGTTACTTTTTTCTTTTGATAATTGTTTATTTTATTATTACACATTATTTAAAAAAAATTTTAAGTAATTCCAAGTCGGGGAAAGCAGTGATTTTGAATTTTTTTGTGTCACGAATTTTCCAAAAATTCCGAAATTTCATTTAAATTAATAATTCCTCGCCTCGGTAGTCATTTTTTTCTTATAATAATTGTTTATTTTAACATTAGACGTTATTTTAAAAAAATTTCAAGTGATTCCAAGTCGGGGAAAGTAGTGATTTTTATTTTTTTTATCGAATTTTTTTCAAAAATAACGAAATTTTAATTAAATTAATAGTTCCTCGACCCAGTAGTCATTTTTTTCTTTTGATAATTGTTTATTTTAATATTAGACGCAATTTAAAAAAAATTTTGTACGTTTCCTTATCGGGGAAAACAGTAATTTTGGTTTTTTTGTCACGGATTTTTGGAAAATCCGGAAATTTTAAGTAATTTAATAATTTCCCCGCCTCGGTAGTTAATTTTTTCTTTTGATAATTGTTTATGTTAATATTACACGTTATTTAAGAAAAATTTTAAGTAATTCCAAGTCGGGAAAAGCAGTGATTTTGAATTTTTTTTGTGTCACGAATTTTCCAAAAATTCCGAAATTTCATTTAAATTCATAATTGAAGGGCTACATAAAATAAGGGGACGAACGCGAGGCTTGGAAGGGATAGTACCAGTCGGGTAGCAGTGACAAGCCTTGAGCCGCTCGCTGCTACCTGACTGATATTATCCCTTTCAACCACGCGTTCGTCCCCTTATTTTATGTAGCCCTTCAATTCCTCGCCTCAGTAGTCACTTTTTTCTTTTGATAATTGTTTATTTTGACATTAGACGTTATTTTAAAAAAATTTCAAGTGATTCCAAGTCGGGGAAAGCAGTGATATTTATTTTTTTTGTCGAATTTTTTCCAAAAATCCTGGAATTTCAATAAAAAATTCAAAATCACTGCTTTCCCCGACTTGGAACTACTTGGAATTTTTTTTAAATGGCACACGACATTAGAATAAACAATTATCAAAAGGAAAAAATGACTACCGAGGCGAGGAATTATGAATTTAATTAAAATTTCGTGATTTTTGGAAAAAATTTGCCAAAAAAAAATAAAAATCACTACTTTCCCCGACTTGGAATCACTTGAAGTTTTTTTAAAATAACGGCTAATGGCAAAATAAACAATTATCAAAAGAAAAAAATGACTACCGAAGCGAGGAATCATTGATTAATTTGCAATTTCGAGATTTTTGGAAAATTCGTGACAAAAAAAAAATTCAAAATCACTGCTTTCCCCGACTTGGAATCACTTGAAATTTCTTTTAAATAACGTCTAATATTAAAATAAACAATTATCAAAAGAAAAAAGTAACTACCGAGGCGAGGAATTATTAAATTACTTGAAATGCTCGGATTTTTCAAAAATCCGTGACAAAAAAACCAAAATCACTGCTTTCCCCGACTTGGAACTACTTGGAATTTTTTTTAAATGGCACTCGACATTAGAATAAACAATTATCAAAAGAAAAAAATGACTACCGATGCGAGGAATTAAGAATTTAATTAAAGTTCGTGATTTTTGGAAAAAATTTGCCAAAAAAAAATAAAAATCACTTTTTTACCCACGTTTTTTTTATTTTAGGGTTTGGAGAGTTTACTTGGGTTAAAAATATACAAGAAAAATTTATATCCTTAGAAAATTTTTATTTAAGTTTTTCGTTGAATCAACGTTGGTAACTTCAGATTCATAAATCAAAGAGGTATTTTTTCAAAATTTTAATTCAAAAATTTTTTTTCTTTTTTTTTTAAATCATCGAAAATTCTTCAGATCATATCCCATGGAATTGTTCTATAGCCATTCGAGCTTTTTGCACACCTCTAAAATTATATAAAATATTTTTTATAAAATACCTATTATATATAGTTTATACTAAAAATTGTCTTCTAATAAATTGTTACCACACGGAAAAATGTAAGGTGCACATGCTATACCTTTCAAAAAATTTTCCAACAATTAACTTCACTTCATATAAAAACAATAGGAAATAACAAGTGTAAAGTGAATTGAATAACAGGGATAACTAATGCACTAAAAGGTAGGGGAGACTAGGTGCGGTTGTTACGCTGTGGAGTTGTTACAAATGGAATATCTCAGAAACAGTTAGTTATAGAGATGGGGTCCCAAAGAGAAAAATGTTTAGTTTTTATGTACGAACTTGCTGCAATATGTTTAAAAATTATATGCAAGCTTTACAAGTAAAAAAATTGGCACATTGGTTTTTAGAGGCCAAAAGTAAATATTTCTCAGCCTGATATTTTTTAAATAATTAATAGACCTTTATACTGAACAAAGTAAATTTTTTTAATATCAATTCTATGAGGATTAAGCTTTAAAAAACTGCCTTGGTTGTTAACATTTAATGTATACTTTTTTAATAAAGTGTTTTATTGTAAAAAATGTACCTGTTGTGCAGTTGTTACGAGTGATAATGAGAACGGATTTTTTTTCCAAAATTCAACAGATTCGTTTGAAATTTAATCACACTAATTTTTTATAAAAAATCTCATGGTTTTTCTAAATTCGTCTTCAAAATTAATGAAAAAAAAACTTTTTTAAGTTTCTTTCATTTCGAAACAATATTAATGCTGCCATCTCTATGCAACTGTCACGTACTATTACGTTGAGTCAAAAATTATGAATAATTAATAAAAGTTGTTATAAGATATTATTTATCTTCAATTTAGAAATCACTGCAAAAAGAAGTATCTTAATTTAAGATGTTTTGGTAGTCATTTCTAAGATGTTTTGGTAGACACTTTTTAGTTACTTGAAACATCTTAATTTAAGATGTTAAAAGTATCTTCGTACACATTTTCTATGGTATTTTTGGGGCAAAAAGTTTTGAGGTTAACTATGGGCTCTTATGGAAAACACTATATGTATCTTAGTTTTAGTAACTTACACTTATGGCACATCTTACGATTCTCAAGTAACTTATCGCTAAACATCTTATTGCAACAGAAACATCTTAATTTAAGATACTTTAAAGAACTTACAAAAGTATCTTACTGTTTTTATCAAAATTGTAACAACTGCACCTAGTCTCCCCTATAGATACTGTCCCAAACATTTTTTCATGTACAATTTTCTATTCTTTTCTCTCAGTGTAATATTTTTTCATATTTTTCTTCAAAAACATGATTATTTTTAAGAATTTTAGTAGAATTTTTTAAAATATAAAACTTATTTCATTTTTTAAAAATCTAATTCCTTCAGAATTTCTAAATTAAATTATTCAAAACTTGAATTTCAGTACTAATTGAAAATTTTAAATATTTTTAACTTAAAACCTTAATTTAATTATTTATAAAAATTATATTACAGTAACTTTTTAAATTCAATTATTTTTTTGAATTTTTAAGTAAGATTTTTCTATAAATCAATTATTTTCAATAATTTTGATAAAGGTCGTTGATCATTCTATTATCAAAGGAGGGAAATTCTCTTAAAACACTTCTAAAATTTCAGTGATTTTTAATTGAATTTTACAAAATGTTGATTATTTGAAAGTTTTTCAATTGAATATTATATAACAATTGAGGGTCCCGATCAAATAACTCGACCGACGCTCGGACTGGTCGCTCGAACGCTAGTCAAGACCGTCAAAATAGCAAAAAAAATGTCGAAATTACTAAAGTAATAATGTAAACATTGCAAAAAAACAATATTTTTCTATGAGGAAATAGTTTTCACGCATGGCACGTTTTCTGTGGTGACGGTGGAGCTGACGCGTAAATTCCATTTCCGAAAAACGATCATATTTCCTAAAGATTTCAATGAAACGGCTTGAAAATTTTCAAAAAACTTTGTAATATACTAATAAACAAATTTCTCACTGAAAGTTCTGTTAGCTCGAAAGTTCCCCGCACTCTTTTTCTCGTCAAAGTAGAGAAGTCGTATTTACCGACACGAGTTTGTTTACATTAATAAATAACTGAATAATAAATTTTTTAACAAGTTTTAATAGTTTAATCGTCTTCAGTAGATCCCAATGCGTAAGTACACTAATTTTTTATTAATTTCATGAAGAATTGTTTGAGAAAAGACGATTTATGTTTTGAAATTCAATGAGATTGAAAAATGAAAAAATTTCAGTTTTGTCCATTATTATTACAAATAATAATCCTACAAAAAAATTTCAAAGACAAAAAAGTTGCGCATTTTTATGCTCTGAATGGTAGTGCGTTTCAATATTTAAATTTTCGACATTTTTTTTTGCTATTTTGATGGTCTTGACTAGCGTTCGAGCGACCAGTCCGAGCGTCGGTCGAGTTATTTGATCGGGACCCTCAATTCAAAAATTCAACTAATTTCAAAAAAATTTGAATTAAAATTTTTGAAAAACAATATTCTTCAGAATTTTGAATTTAAATTATTTAAAATTTTTATTTTTTTTTTACTATTTATTAGTAATTTGAGGCCAGGCGACTTGTCTGAATGTTTTCTATTGAAAAAGAATCTCTTTCTACTTTAAAAATTATTTAGAAAATTGATTCACACACCTCACGCAAGCCGGGTTCAATTGCCGTGAGGGTTCAAAATAAAATTTATAATTAACAAAACCGCGGGCGCCAGTCGGCAGAAGGTCGACATCAATTAATAACTCTAATTGATATTAATTTAATCAAGGGAATGAGACTCTATTTACATAAAGATTAATAATACCGACGATTATACAGTCGACGTCTAAACTCTCCTTCGCTGAGGTACCTCCACACACACTTTACACTATAATAAGACGAATAACTTAATTATAATCAATATGATCTAGAAGACGGTCGATCCAGGAATATTGTCAATCGTTAACGCGAGCATAGTGGTATTCCTTTAACGCACGCGCCAAATCCTATGACAATACTGATGTTAAGTGGCCTAACTACAGTTTATGAGGATTTCAGGTCGTTTGACCAGTGACTTTCTGGTGAACAAGGCCTATCTACGTAGTTATGGTTTTTTTAGATCAGGAACTCGAGCTTTGTAGAGGCTACTTTCCTGATGGACTTGAGCTGTTTCTCCATGTTAAAAAGCATATCTGCGTAGATATGCTTTTTAGTAAGGATTTCCCGCGATTTTTCACTTAATTAATTAGCACATCTACAGTTTTGCATATTTGCAATGAAAAATTGAAATTTTTTTTGCATAATAAAATTCAGCGTACCCGAATTACTCAAGAAGCATCACTACCTTTTGAAAAAACATTATGTTAAAGAAAGTATAAATAAAAACGTATTTTGTCAAATATCTCGAAACAACCCAAAATGTAGATATCGTGTTTTTAAATCAGGACGGCAGAATAGACGACAAGGATAAATTTTGTAACATTCAGACCATAATAATTTCCTGTTACACTATTTTTATTTATCTAACGTTTTATAATAATTTTGATTAATGTAATTAATTAATTTTACAATGATGCTCACTGGAATGTTGAAGATTGACTTAATATTAAAAAAATGTCGGTTTATTAAACAATTAATTAATTAATTTCGAATTTCGTCGACTCCTGTAAGCATAATGTCATGATCATGGGTACATATAATGAACAACGAGTTGTATAATATTATGTCGATTCAGAGTGAACTACTAAAAAAAATGCTGTCATCGGCATCATTTTATCTTTATAATTAATTTTATGCACGCAAACGACTGTGTGAAGTTCTCCGCCACATTATTATGCAATAAAGCAATTTATACAAAACACGTTCTGCATATATATATACGTTTAAACAAAGTTGTTTCTATGAATATTATGTTTAACATAATACACAGGTACTTTTTTCCGATATCAAAAACTTTATTTACATTATATCTTGTTTCTATATTTTAAATCTATTTTCTCCAATATACATTATAAATAAATATAAAATGGTACATTATTATTGAATAAACCATGAATTATTAACGATTAACTCGGTCTTTTCACGCTTCACTAGTTTGCAAGGGTTTTAAAGTTCCACAACCTGAATCGAATGTCTCGTGTAACACTTTTCGACGCAATATCAAAAGAATAAGAAGATGCACATATTTCAAAGAAATAAAAGTAAATATAACTCTGGGAACTTAAGAATTAGATGATAAACCTTTTTGTTTAATTTGATAGATTATTACTGTCATCTGAAGAGTCATCATTTGGTACTTTGTAAAGATATCTTGACTTCTATTATCTAAAGACACTTCTTAAAAAAACTCCAAGAGCGTACGCGGTATTATTAGTACTTCTTTTAAGAATTATTCCAGTGTGATCAGAAATTGAAAGAATTAAAATTATACCCACTTGACTCGGAATCATCTTCTCTCCTCTCCGCTATAAGTGATCAATTAATCCTTCTGATTCATTCTACAGAAATAAATTACTCTTTTTTGATTCTCCCATGATTATCGGCAGTCTTAATTATCTTTATTATCATTTTATTTTAATAATATTATTATCCCTGCAAGTCATCATTTTTATTATATCCGTCATGTCGAAATCTATGATGATCGAAATTTGTCTAAAATACAAAGGAAATCGAATGAAATCAATATATTGCCACTTGGAAGATCTCTCTCCAAGTGCAAATCGTGGTGAACGTGCAGCACGAATAAATCTAATAATACGCGAGAACTTTTGTTTCTAGAATAAGAAGAAAAAAACAAGTTCATTCGCAATTTATTTTCATTTAATGATGAGATCTTGAATCTTATGTAGCATAATTTCCAAAGGGGTTAATTAACCGCGAGCCCTCCAATCGATAGAAATCGATCACGAACGCGTAATGTTCGCCTGGAGGTGAGTGATTATCGACGCAGTCCGTTAGTGTAGAAAAGTGTAGAAAATAGTCGGGCATTTTCAAGATCTTCATCCTCGGAAGGGAAAACTTCTCGATGTAACACTTTTGTCTACATTTCATTGTAAAGGAGCGGCTCGTTAATGTCACTTGCGTTCGGGACACGCGTTTCTTTTCTATTTAACGTACATACATACTTTAAGTTTAAGCACTTTCCAATGGCAGTATATTTCAAAAAGGGAAAAAAAAACAAGTGAAAAATTCCGTTACTTTATTGGAATTTATTTCAACAGATGCAATTCTAACCAAATATTTACTTTCTGGTAGCTCTTTTTCCTTCTCAAATCAGACCTATTCAATTTATTTTGATAAATTTTTAAAACTATTTTAACAAGAAATAGAATTACAACAGAATAATCTTAAACTACGAAATAAAAGAGAGATTTGTCTATTCATATATTTTTTAAACGTTATAGAAATTTTTTTTTTTTAACAAAAAAATTACTGAAATACTTATAATATTTTGTTAAAACTATTTCTACAAATTCTCCTTCAAGGAAACCTACAAATTGGTAAACAGAAATTGCTAAGAAGAAATTAATAATTAATTAATTATTACCTAATAATTTATTTCAAAAATTGTTCAAGTTTAAAATTACAAAAATTAATAGGTATAAAAATTAATATAAAATGTTAATAAAAATGGTAGAATTTAAAATAGAAAAAATTCCACATATAAAATAATGAAAAATAACTATTTTTATATTTATTATAGAATAAATCTATATTTATTATAATATTATTAATATAGATTGAATTTCAAAAAGTTTCAAATTAAAGTTTTAGAAAAGTTGGATTTTAAAAAATTTTATTTAAACTTTCTGAATGAGTTAGTTTTCTGAAACATTTTTATTCACATTTTTTTGAAATCAAATATATTTTTAAATATATATTTAGATGAAAAGTTTTCAAAATATTCGACATTTCATGAAATTGTCTTATGAACAAGATCAATCAATATTTACTATATTTTCATATGGAATAATTTATTTTTACAGTTTTTCTTTATATAAAATAATTTTCTTTAAATTAATAATTCATGACCGGGAATATTTTTTGATGAAAAAAGCGATCACCCTGAAAAATCATCAAATTAAATCACGGAAGAAAATTTTTGCTTGGAACACGATAAGGTTCTCTAGAATAGCCGATTAAAATTAATTTATTCTTATTATTTTATAACTTTATTGAAATTTTTGAAAATTATGGAGGGAATGTCGCCACATTATAACTAATTTTGGTTTCAAAATAGATACCCTTAAATTAAATGTTAGCATCTAAAAATTAGCATTTTTTATAATTAGAGTCCCTTGAATTTGTTTATGGGGGATCAAGGAAAATTGTAAAATTCTGCCTGTAAATCAAAGGAGAGTAAGGAAAATAGAAAATATAGTTTTTGTGACGAGTGAAATAATCGACTTTTTGGTATTTTTAACCGTCGTACGTATAAATAATTTATTCATCAGATTTCTTGATATTATCTATGTAATGGTTGTGCTGTATGTTCGATAATAAATTAAGGAAATGTATCGGAGGATAAGAATGGCATTGGTAATTGTTTTTATTCCCCTTCCTATGGGTTTATTTGTCCATACTGATATATATTTCAGGAAGCTGCACCCATTTTCGTTTCCTCGTCCGAAACATCCTGACCTTTCGATGTGGCCCACCGATTAGACTAGACGCGTGTGTCACATCCTTATTTGTTCGTGATGGACGATGGCGACGTTTCATAGCGAACAGGATGAAGATTCCATTGTTTGATTCGTGCGACTTGAAGGTTCTCCCGTTGATTTGATTTGTATGAAAAATAAAAATTCCCAAACTAACTCTTTTTTTGAGTTTGCAAATTATTGTGAATTTTTGTCAAGTTTTGTCAAATTTTGTGAATTTTTAATTTGGTCGATCATACAAGGGAACTTTAATTATCCATCGCATTGTTTCACGTAAAAGGAGAAATTTTGCGTAAAATAAAGTAATGAAGGCAATAGAGGAGAAAAGACGTAAATTTAAATCAAATAAATTAAAGAAAATCGATCTTGATAGGAGTAGAGAAAGTATTATATACGCCATAGTCGGCACATTAGTGTTGCTGCCGCGAATGCTTCTTCCTCGCCGCAATTGGACATTTAATTTTCCAGGTTCCTTATTCCACGAGCAAAAGCAGTCGAACGCACAATTGATTAACTTTCTCAATTCTCAAGCATTTTACCATTTGTCAAGTGAAGAAGCTCTCTCGTCTGACGAATTTTAATTACTTTCACCTGTAAATTCACTGATCCAAAGTGAAGGCAAGGAAGTCTTTTCGTAATCTGATCATCTACAGGTGACTGCTGCATAATGTACCCGGAAAATGGTGTTGCAAGTGAATTTGCAAAATCCACTAAAATTTATTTTAAAATAGTACATCTCTCGGATAAAAGTAATTGAGACTTGTACTGACATGGATATCAGTTGAGCGTGATACTTGTCACGAAAATGAATCTGCTTGTTGAAGCGCGAAATCTTTTCGGTCATCCGTGAAAAATGTGTTTCTTACCGAAATGATGATTCATTTCCGGCTCACCTTTAAAAAGAAAAAAAATTAGCCACCGTTACTAACTTCAATATAATTTATATGTTAATGTTGAAATATTCAATTTAATAATTACAAAACTTTGTGAAAATATTCACATATTCTTTTGTATAATAAGTATTTCATCATTTAGATTTTGATCGAGATTTTAATTCAACAAAGAGACTGTATTTGAACCAGAAACTTTTTCAAGTCTAACCACATTTCCTTTACTTTTACTGCTATTAAAAATCCATTACATTGCGGCAGTTGCGTTAAATGAAAAAATTTAATTTGTGAAATGAGAGATTTGAACAAAATTTCTAGCGTTGAACTTTATTGAGTCATAAAAACATAACGGTATAATGAAAGAACAGTTTTGAAAAATTGATTTTAAGCACATAAAGCCCTCAAATGATACTTTCATTAAAAGTATGCATATAATACCTATGTGAATGTTAAAGTTCCATGACGAGAAAGAACAATAGAAAATAGTGCTCTAATTATGGTTACCTCAATTTTTAGTAACTTGATAATTATAAAGTTATATAATAGAACAGAAAAAAGGACCTAGAAAACGTGTTTTGGTGCGTCCTTATCTTCACTTTTCACAAAGTCCTCAAATTTTTTGGTCTTACGCATGATGGTCTCGTAATGTTGTACGATTCATGCTATAATCTAACAAGTAACACTACTCAAGTGCAAGATTGGGATTAGTGGTTGTAAATACACAGGAAAGAGTTAAATTATATTCTTAAAGTTAGAATATAATACTATTAAAATAGGAAAATAGTCCCCTTATACCCTAGTAGAAATTTGTCATGGAGCCACTCGATTGTTCAAGTTACTGGACAGTTTTTGTTACGGATTCTGATTCTAGGCTGACTGGTAAATAACTGTAAAGTTACTGACCAACGCTCTTCGTCAAAGATTCAAGTTGAATTTGATATTGGCTAGACATAACTTCTGTCCAGTTTTTTTAATGTTACTTTAAAGTACTCCTAGAAATTATAGTTCTAAGTTTGTCGTGTCTATAGTCCAACGCACAATAGGTTCGCGAATGTCGTTCGCGAACGAGACGCATGAGATAGACAAGGACACAAATATATCACTGTCCTTTTCTAACTCATGCTTTGCATTCGCGAACGACTTTCGCGAACCTATTGTGCTTAGGCCTTGAGACACTGCAATAATGTCTAATAACTAGACAGCTCGACTGATTATTTGCTAGAGATAAATTTGTTCTTATTCTTTCCAATATTTTAAAACTTTTCATTTTAATTTGTTATTAATTAAAAATTTAATTAATTTATTATTATAAATTAATAATATTAATTAATAAAATTAATTAATAAATAGGGGAACATAGTCTAGGTCGGCCACCTTTTTGACTTTTGTTTATAACTTTTTTTTTTAAATGAATTTGGACAATTGAAGTATATGGTTGGAAAGTTCTGTTTAATAGGAACATTTTTTCTGTACAAAGTAAATTGACAGGTTTAAGAATGAAAAAGTTATAAAGATTTAAAAAAAAAAAATTTGTAGTCCAGGTTGGCCATTACAGTCAAGGTCGGCCATGTTTAAAATTCAAAGGGCATTAATCTTTAAAAAATAAAATAACATGTTTGGAGTTACGGAAAATTGATTCTTTATTGTTTACAGTTTGTAACTTAATGAAATAACAAAATAATAACAATAAACAATATAAAAAAATAAATATAAATAAAAAAAAATTTTGCACTAAAATATTAATAAAATTAAATAAAAATATTAATAAGATGATCAATTATATTATGAGTTATACAGAATTGCAGTTTTTGCAAATGAAGTAGCTCGTCCTCATCTTTGCGCATTTTAAACACATAGTGGCCGACCTTGACAGTAAGTAACATTACCGAATTGTTGTAACCATAAAGAAATACGTTTTGGGATTCGATTTTTTACTTTGTTTTCCTTTCAACTATGAGTCCCACAAATTTTCTGCATACTTGCCTTGACGATTCAATTTGTTTTTTATCTTTTATTAATGGTTTTTCACATTATGCACAAAACTTTTTTTGAGCTTTTTTTTGTACCGACGTCACAGAAAACACAATTTTTGATTTTCCGAAAATGTAATTGAGGGCGTGGATCGGATAACTGCCCGTAGCGCATGGACGAAAGGGACTATACCAGTCAGACAGCAGTGAGAGGCCTAGAGGCGCTCACTGTTGTCTGACTGTTATAGTCCCTTTCGGCCATGCGCTACAGGCAGTTATCCGATCCACGCCCTCAATTGAACAAAAAGTTAGGTTTCACTAAGACAAGCTTCGACAAACATGCGCGTAGGTGGCGCTAGTGAACTTGACAAAAAAAAGCGAGTGCACTGCAAAAACAAGTGTCTCATTTTGAGACGTTTTGTCCCATATTTGAAACACATAAGATGTCTTAGTCCACATATTTGAAACAGATATGTGTCTCATTTTAAGACGTTTCAAAGTGTCTTACACATTTAGCAATGCATTTTGAGACACGAAATGTGTTTCGAGTATCCGTCTCACACTAAGAAGACGTTTTACGTGTCTTATACGCATTGAGTTACCTTTAATGTCTTAAAATGAGACACGAGATGAAATTAAATGTCTCAATATAAAACAGATTTTGTATCTCAATGGTTTAAACACTTAAAGCAACTCATTTTAAGACACGAGTGCTTATTCAATGTAATGTGAATATATGAATTATTAATAATAAATATTATTGTTATTCATACATATATTTAATGACAATAACTTATTATTCTAATAATTGTATTATTTTCAAATAAATAATATACTACACTAGCAGTAAATATCATTTAAAATAGTAATATTGAAAAATAATTTTAGTAAAAAAACAATTTGCGTTAATTGGTATACATTTTTTAAATTCATTCTTCAACAGACCTTTAACATTATTTACAAACATGTTTACAATTTTAATTTATAACACTTATACAGATTAAATATAGTAATTTTATTATTTTATATAACACTTACAATGAAAAATATCCGCTCGCATGTGGGATCGAACTCACGTCCCCCCACCCCTGACGACCCCACGCGACGCATTTAAACCGCACGGCCACTGAAGTCTGGGTGAGAACTCTCCTAATTTACTATATCACTGCCAGTGTCATATATTCTGTTGCTTATAATATAAGGACAAAGTGAAAACTATGACTAAAATTATTATACATAATAATCCTGAACTATTTTAATTATTAGAAATTAATATTTAAATAAATAATTCTTACTACAATTATAATCATTAAACAATTTTTTAAAGTATTACTTTCAGTTTTATCAAAAATTTTTTAAATAATTGAATTCTTTTGACAAATTTTAATAGAATTCTTAAGTATATAATTATACACTTTTCAAAGAATTCGATTCAAATTGTATTAAAAATAATTGAAATTCTGAGAATTTTATTATTTATGAAAATAATTGAATTATTGAGAAGAAATTTATAAAAAATTTGTAAATACTTATTGAATTTTTATGAAAGGTTTTTTATTTATGAAAGTAATTAAATTTTTGCTTACATTTTATCAAAATTTTTGTTCAATAATTGAATTCTTGTGGAAAATTTTATTAAAATAGTAGATATTGAAAATCATTGAATTAAAGAAAATTTTTGAAAATAATTGGAATTTTGCCAAGAATCTTGTTAAAAATTTGGAAAATAATTGAATTTCAGAGAACGATTTTATTATGTATAAAGATAATTGAAATTTTGATGAGAATTTAAAAGAATTTTTGAACATAATTAAATTTCTGCGTAGAATTTTGTTACTTTTGAAAATAATTAAATTTCTACAATAATCTGTAACTTCTCCAACACTCAATATAATGTTTATAGTCTTTTTAACTAAAATTCTTCTACAGATAAATTATTTTTCATAATTAATCAAATACAATATGATAACAAATTTATCTAATTTCAGGAGAATTTGAATTATTAGACATTTTTCAAAAATCTAAGTTCTTTAAAGTTTTTAATTAAATTCATTCAAAATTCAAACTTTATAAAATTTCAAATCGAAGCCTTTTGAAGTTATTTATGAAAATTGTAAACGTAACTCTAATAAAATTCAATTTTGAAATTTCTAAGTAAAATTGTTTATTAAATAATTTATAATGTATAGATTTAAATTTTATTTTTATTTATAATAATTCATATAAATCTACAATATTTATTTTTGAACGATTCTTTAGATTGACTAAATTATTCCATGCAATTTTGAAGTGACAACCCATTGCGCATGTATAAATTCAAAGAAGACCGACAAATCGGGCACTAAAGTCTTGATTGTACTTTGATTTGTACTTTAAAAATTTTGAATTCTAGTGATGCCAATGAAGTCCCATATAGCATACAGTAGTTTGTGAACGACCCCAAAAGCGCAATTTTTTTAAATTAGGAAAACAAACCTTTCCTGCTTCTTCAAATCAGAATATATGATGTTTTTGAATTTGAAAAAAATGTTAATAAAACTTTGTTTATTGATGATGCTTTTCAGATCAGTAATTGGAATTTGAAAAAACGAAATTCATTTTGTACAAGATTTTTTGATATGAATCGTAATAATTCGTTAAACGGGAAATATTCCAAGATGAATATTTGATGACTGAAATTAATAATCCTTCATTAGGAAATGCTTTCCAAAATCTATTAAAAGTTTTCTCTATTAAATAGTGTATAATGTATTTCTGACTGCCTAAATTTTTACCTAGTTAACATAATTTTTTCCCTCTTTGAATTTCTATATATATTGATATTTATCTTTACAAATATAAGTGAATGCAAAAGGGGTAGTTTCCAAAATTGTTTTGTGTTTCTTTTATGTAGGTATACGTTTGTTTTACAACATTTTCAAATGTCCAAAAAACAGTTGCTTCTTGGGTACCTTTCTTGGGAGAGCGTCACAATTAAAATTTTCAAATTTTTATATTAAAGAAACATGCTTATTAATTAAGTGGAACTTTTTCCAGAATATGATCACACGTAGAATATATCCCTATCTTACGATAGGGACCGATTCAAATTTAATACATATTTGTTTATTTATAAGATGTTCTAAAAGTTTTTTTTATAGTTTATGTTGCACCTCTTTAAAACTTATAATTTACTTATTTCTGGTTTCCTAAAACAAAAGTTTGTTAAAAATGTATAGAAATGATAAACTGTAAATTTATTCACTCACTTCGAAATTAATCTTTGAAAAATAATTCATTTCTTATAATTGTGATAAATTCACGACGCGACGTTTGATCGAAATTAATAAAATAAAAACTTTTGAATCGGTCACTTTATGTTAGGAAGAATCATTAAGTGTGGACTGACAAAACAGTTAGAGAGAATTACTCAAATAATAAAAATTATTAAAATAGTAAAGGAATGCATCTGAACTATAAATATACATATTTACTTTCTATTCTTCTCTGAAAAATCATAATTCTGACAATATAATTTTGAATTCATTATTGGGTTTCTCTTTATTACATTTAAGAGATTAAGAAGATTTACTGGTACATTTACTGGTCTCTTCTATTTGTAGCGTTATTAATTCTTATTAAAAGTCTAGATGCTATTTGGATAGTGGGAATTTATCTATGTAAGCTTATAAATTCTTATCTTTTATGATCATTCGATCAGCCCTTTTATTGTGCTTTCGAAATACTAATAGTGAAACAGCAATACAGTCGCAGTATCCGGAAAATATTGTATAGTGAGGCAGCTATTGCACTCACGAAGATGCGTCGTGTATATTTCTTTGAGATCCAACCAAGAAGCTGTAAATCATTATCCAAGACGTCTGTAATTTGCGCTCTCTCTCTCTCTCACGCTTTTTCTTTTTCCGTTACTAGAAACGTTATTTTCCGTTGAAACTTTGTTTTAAACTCCATAAACTACAATTTTAAGTGGTCTAAATAGTCCTGCACATACCCAATGGGGAAAATGCATTACGCTATTGGCGTAAAATTAGACCAACATCAAGGAAGCCGTTGCTAAGACCGCCAATATTTGCGTTCACGTCTGCAGGAGTGCAGAAAGCTTTTCTAAAACTCGGATTTAAAAGCTTTTATTTACATATAATTACTTATGTTTTTATATAAATTATCATCTAATAAAATTATGCATACTAACATGTCAGGTCTCAGATAGTATGATTTTTTCCATCTTCTTCAATCATTCTCAAAGAATGCAACCTTTTTCGGCTTAGTTTGATAAAATTCGACTCTTTTTTCTCATATTGCAACAAATTACGACTTTGATGGTATGAAATTGCAGTTTATTTCGATTTTCATGTCAAAAATTTTTAAAATTCTGAACGAAATATTTTTAAAATAACTTACTGAAATAAAAAACAAAAATTAAACATTTTGAAACTTCATGAATTATTTTTCAATACGTGACTCAATATTTTTTTTGTAATAAAATTTGAATCAGGAAAAGAATTAAATGTTCACTTGAACGGTTAGAACTTTAGGGACATGGTTTTTCAAATTTTCAATAAATTTTTCCCTTCTTTATGAATGATTTCTAAATTTTCGCTTCATTGGCAACAAAATGACTGACCTTAAGATTCAAATGACCCACATAATAAATTATACAGTAAGTGCACATTATGGATATTACAATTTGCTTATAAATAAAAATAAAAATGGTTCTAAGGTCACCACCTCAAATTTCGATCAAATAAATTATATATGTCAGGAAAATTTTTGCTATATAGATATGCACCCCATTTATTGATTGAGCTTCTGTACCACCCGGATATGTCACTATTCTTAATGGATCATATTTATTATCTTTCTATGTTTTCTGGTAGGTCACGAAAATCGATGAACGTGTCTTTAGTCAAAACTTACAAAAGACATAGTTATTGCTTTCTTAATCATAAATAAAAGTGTTTTAATATTTTTATTTCCCATTCCCGTCGGGCAAGTTATTCGATCCAAGGCCTCAATTTCAACCCAATTTGCTTCCCTTCGAAAATTGTTGTTTCAACTTCTTCGAAGTATCATACTGAATCATTTTTAATAATTGTTTATTAAAAAACGTTCTTTGAGAATTCACCGAAAAAAATCTCGATGGTATTATTAGCTATGACCCTATAGTTAATCTTAACCTACACTGAGAGAAGTTAAGCGCAGATGCTGAATAGAGCACAGTCAATTTGACTATTTTTTCCTGATTACATCGACTAATTTTCCTGGTCACTTTAACTATGTTTGAATTTTATTACTTTGACTAGGATTCTATAGTGGGTTCCTCTCGTAACTAGGAAACCTAGTCAATTCCTGGTATACGGGTCCTAGGCATTTTTTTCGGTGTTAAATTTAAAAAAAGAGGACCCGTGTGGAAATAGCCCGAGTTTCTGGTAAGGGCTAGCTTTTAGTGGGGCTCCCCGGACATAGCACGGCTAGCGCCCAGATTCAATTTCCACACGGGGAAGTTCATTAGTTAAAATAGTCAAAAATTAAATTATTTTCAATTTAAATTCATGAAATTTTGATTATTCCAAAATGTTTCAATTGAATATGTTTAAAAATCCAGAAAAATTACTAATAAATAGAATTTTGATTCAAATTTTTATTAAATTAGTTTCCCAGGCGCACGGAAAAAAATTAATCTCTAAACTTGAAATAATATTAATTTGAAGTCCAATGAAATATAAGTGTATCTAAATTAAACATTATAGTCACAATTACTGTGATAAGTTGTGTTTGATTCTGTCAAACTTTATACCAGAAAACGCCATAAATTCACATCTCTGATTTATAGATTTGTTAATTTCGCAACTTTTTTTATATGAATTAGGTACATTGTGTTTTAAGTTAATCAGTGACAAAAAAGATTTAAACCATTTTAATTAATTAAGTATTAATTTTATTTTCAAATATCCAAATAAAAGCGAAGGTCTGTGAAGGAAGGTCTGTGAAATTTTAAGGTTACAAAAATTATCGCCCGACAAAATACGGCACTGACTGATTTAAATGACGTGAAATAGGTAAATAAACATTTTTCAACCACTTTTTCTCTAAACACAGACACTTTTTACAAAATAGGCCAACATACAATGGGTAAGAATCTTCTTAATAACCTAAATTCAAAAGATTGTTTAAATTCATGCAGAAACGCGGTTGTCAAGCGGTTGTAAAATGTAAAATTGGAAATGATTGGAAAGTAATGTAATGACAGACAACAAGAAGCGGATTACTGCCAGTCGCCAGAAGAGGGCAGAAGCATGCAGAGAGCACAATGGTCCAGCTGTTATATTCTTAGCATTACATCACTTTCTAATTTTACATTTTACAACCGCGTTTCTGCATGAATTTAAACCATCTTTTGAATTTAGGTAATTAAGAAGATTCCTACTCGTTGTATGTTGGCCTATTTTGTAAAAAGTGTCTGTGTTTAGAGAAAAAGTGGTTGAAAAATGTTTATTTACCTATTTCACTTCATTTAAATCAGTCAGTGTCGTATTTTGTCGGGCGATAATTTTTGTAACCTACAAATTTTACAGACCTTCCAACGCCGTTAAAACAAAAAAATGAAATAAAAATATAAAATTCGTATTGTGTTTTAAAAATATCCAACTACTTTTTTATACTTGTCAATGTATAGTTCATACAGGGAAAACAATATAAATATTTTGTGAATAATTCTCACTCTAAATTGTGATAAATTATAAATTCTTATTACATCGAGTTATTACAAAAATAAGAATTATATAAATATACGACTAAAATTTTTAATATTGTTTATTCAAATAATATATTAGATTTGAATTTATTCAAGTAAGTTGATAGTTTAGAACATATGTTCCATATGTCATAAAATTTGAGATTCCTAATATCATTTTTAGGCATAAGAAATACGTGTTCTTCACAATACTAATATTCGGATTAGATATAATACCAAATTTCAGTTTTAGTGATCTGCTTACATCTTACGTCCGATTCCAGTGATAGTTTATGCCTAAATCTCAGATTTAATCTCTATAGAGATTAAATCTGAGAAAAAAATTAATCTCTAAATTATAATTTAGAGATTAATTTTTTTCCGTGCGGAAAAGTCGGACGAATGTCGGAGTTTACAACCGCCTGGTATCCGCGCCCGTACGGACCGCCAGTACCGATGGTCTGTACTGATAGTCTGTTATAGTTCACATTATCAGTATAATCATAAATTTATTTTATGTATCATAACTAAGGGGTCGTCCATAAACTACGTTATCAATTTAGGGGGGAGGGGGTCATGCACACAACTACGCTTTGTAACGGGGGCCGGGGGGGGGAGTTTCTTCAAAGTAACGTTATACGCTTGTAAAGTAGACTTATAAAAAACTGCGCAATATATAAAGTGTATTTTACCTTTTTTTTATTATTGAATTTAGGGTAGTGGCACCAGTGAAAGAACATTTAAGGAAATGTATACTTTCGATATTTTTTATTTTTAAATGACATTCTTGAATTTCCTTTTAAACATATGCAATAAATAGCAAAATTTTTAAAGAATTTGAAGCCTATGATACAGATTTTGTAAATATAACATAAAATATAAAATTTTAATCAAATATTGAAAAATGTCCATTTTACCAGTGAAAGAATTTATATTATTACAGTGTCTAAAAATAACAAAAATTATATTAAAAACGCTACAAATATTCTGAAACAATTTTGCAACTTACTATTATTAATATTTTCCTAATTACGCAACCAGAAATAATATTTAATTGCACGGTGCACCTGAAGCTTGTAACCTTTTTTCTGTTTATGCTTCATTCATTTGTCATGTTCATAACCCACTAAAACATTGAAAAATTATTTTCAGAAGTTACTTGCATATTGAATCTATTTTTTATCATAAACTATATTTTGAAGAAGTAAGGAACTAAAAAATATTTTTTTTATAGTGTTAAAAGTTATAATTTGTGAAATATCGTAATAAATAATCAATTTGTTCTTTTACTGGTGTCAATTCTATCACTGGTGTAACTACCCTATATTTGTGTTTTACATTTTTTGAAATTGTTACACATTTGTTCGACAGATGAATTTCCTGTAATTCATGATGTCGCCTCATTTACAGAGGATTACCTCAGTGTTTAACAATCTATAATTTTTATTTTTTGTACTTGGTTAAATATTTTATAGAAAAAACTTTATTATATTCTAATATATTACATTATCTTAATTTAAAACTACGCTATATAAGTTAAAACAGTATTACTTGTGCCAAAAAAATGATAACTAAGTCTTATTTTGCATTGAATTTTCAATTATAATATACGTTACTTTCCTTGGGGGGAGGAGTGGTGTAAAAGAAAATCAACTGTTGTTAACGAAGGGGGGAGGGGGTCTACAAATGAGAAAAATTGGTAACGTAGTTTATGGACGACCCCTAATTAATTATTACAATAACTAATTGCATTATAATATTATTATTATTATTATTATTATTATTTAATCAATAAATTAATTGTATTGATGCAAAGGAAGAATATAAGAAACCTAATTTTTTCATTAGGTATATTTATGAAAATCCAACTTTATTAATGTGCAATTAAATAAATAATTATTAATAAAGAAATAATATATTAATTTGAAAAAAGAAAAATATATTTAACTGGAAAGAAAGTGTGTTCCATATATATAATAATACCTACACTGAAAAAAATTTCTGGCACCCGTATACCAGGAATTGACTAGTTACGAGAGGCATCCACTAGGGCAACCTAGTTAAAAGATTAAGGTCAAGCATAGTCAAAGTGACTGGAAAATTAGTTAAATTCACTACCCAGTGGGTAGTGTAGAGGGCGTCATAAACGATACTTTTATTTTGAGGCGCTTCGCGGTTGCAGGTCTAGAGCCGTCCTCAGCGGTCTAAAACAAAAAACTAAAAGAGCTTTTACAGTTGAGGTACTAATCTAGTGGTTATACCTAAAATTACCTTAAAAAATCAAAATTTAAAAAAATGGCATTACTTTTAACAAAAAATTGAAAAATGACATTTTTTTCCTACATTTTTTATTAAAAAAAGTATTAAAAATGGTTGTTTTTTAATTTTTTAGGTATACCCACTAAAGAACATATTTTTTAACAATATATGCAAAAGGAATTAGACAGAAACATCTATCCGTTTACTCAGAATCCCTGCAACCGATTTAAAAAACAGCGTTTTGAGAAAAACGCAGTTAAAGTTTAAGTATGATTTTTTCAGATTTATTGTTAAATGTTTTTTATAAGAGCTTACCAAATTTTAATTTGCTATCCTAGATCAATAAAGTAAGTTATAAGCTTCCTGATAAAGTGATAAGCCTTTTTATGTTAGTCGCGAGCCTTTTTATTGTCAAAAACCGTACAAAATTGACTAATTCAATGCATTTGTCCAAAAGCATGCACTGACATTTATAAGGATATCTTGCGAACCGAACAAGATTTTTTAACGTTTTTGGTCTTAAATTAAAGATGAGACTTAAAGGATCACACCTATATAAGTTTTAAATTTTGTCTGCAATTTTTAAAAAATATGTCAAAGTTTAAAAAATTGACAAAAAAACTTTCATTTTTTTAATTTTTGTTCAAATTTGTCGATTGTTAAAATCTTTGTGTAATTTCCTAAAATTTCAAATTGTATATCATGTAGCATAGAATATTATAAGCTTTCAAGCGGTGGATTTGTTAAGTTTCTGACATTAGTTTGTACAGGAATATCATGATTTAAAGATTGGAATGTTTTTGGGCCATGCACGTCCCAGTGGGAAATTTGCAACCGGCGCGGATCCTCGCCTGTACCGACGCCGGAGTAGTGGTACTGGCTGGGAACCGCCTGCCTACCGCCCGAGAACTGGTATTCTACCAAAAGATGACTTGGCCAGGAGCTGGCTGGCCATCCGTCTCGGAACTGGCATTCTACCGCCCGGTAACCGGCCGCGAAGAGCCGTTCCGTGTATAATTCAACCGGCTGGGACCCGGCACTGTACCGACTGCGGATCTTTCATTTCCTAGCCAGATGTGCGCTGGCAATGCTGGCATTCTACCGCCTGACAACCGGCTCGGATCAAAATAATAATTTCAACAAATATCAATAAAAAAATAATAATTAATTGCAAAAGATAAATACGGATGACAATTCATTGACAGTTCACTTTACACATTTTTTTATTTCTTTATACACTTAAACGCAATTTTTTATTACATACACATTTGAAAAATCCTAACGCTTGGGGGTACGAACCTACGCCTAACCGAATATTTACGCACCGAAATCTCGCACGCTAACCAATATGCTACGCTCGCATGGAACTCTCAAACCTTAAATTAAAATACGAACTGATGTAATACCGGTATATTTTCAATACTTTACTGAATGTGTATTTATGAATATTTCAATATTTCGTTTAAAAAAAAATGTTATATTTTTATTATTATGTTTTTTAATATTTTATTACATAATATATCGAATAATATGAACATAACTTCACTGCAAAACAATTTATAACATATAAGTAATAGTATTAAATTGAATAAAATTTTAATGCACAACACATTTTTTTAATTATTTAATTTGCAGAAAAGTGTCAATAAATAATTACTTAATATATTGTTTAAATTAAAAAGAGATTATTAATTAATTAATAATAAATTAATTAATAATAATCTCTTTTTTATATATTGTATTTAATATGTTATTTATTGTAGCCATTATAATATATTGATCACATTTTCTTTCAAGTTAAATATATTTTACTTCTTTCAAATTAATATATTATTTATTAAAAATTATTTATTTAATTGCACATTAATAAAGTTGGATTTTTATATATATAATGAAAAAATTAAGTTTCTTATATTCTTCCTTTGCATGAATACTATTAATTTATTTATTGGTTAACTAATAATAATATTATAATAAATGCAATTAGTTATTGTAATAATTAATTATAATAATAAAATAAATTTATGATTATACTGATAATGTAAACTATAACAATAAATGACGAGATCCGCAGTCGGATCCGCCCCAGCACCGAGCCAGTACAGACCTAACATCCGTCATTCTTCCGACGCGCGTAGAAGAATGAAATCTGCAGGCGGATAAATCCAGTACCGCGCCAGTACTGACGAAAGTAGAAAGGCGGATCCAAAAGTCGGAGCCTAATCTGTTCCGCGCCGGTTGCATTTTAGGATCCGAATCGGTACAGACCATCGGTGCTGGCGGTCCGTACGGGCGCGGATCCCAGGCGGTTGTATAATCCGACATTCGTCCGACTTTTCCTCCTGGGGTGGAGCCATACCGGTGGTAGTGTGATGTATTGTAATTTTTGATAGGAGTTAAATTTCATCATAAAATTTTAAACCTGTATTCTATAGAGATATTAAGGGTTTTAAAAAAGCAGCAAAAAAAAATTCGCAAAAAATTCGAAAAACAATTAAAAATTTATAATTGTTAATATTTTAACAAAAACAAAACCAAAACACACTGCTCTTTTAAAATAAACAATAAAATTCTATTTTTCTTAAAAAAGTTAAGAAAAAACGCGTGAGACAAAAAAAAATGTGTCCCTGCGTCAATCAAATTTGACTGCATATTTGTGGGGGAGGGAGAAGTAGTTCATACCATGTCTGTCTGACTGACGGCGCCCGGAAAGTAGGTAGAGTGGGGGAAGGCCCGGGTTAATAAAAATTTGAATCAAAATTCTTCAATGAGTTCAATTATTTTAGAATTTTTAATTAAAATTATTCAAAATTCAAATCTTTGAAAATTTCAATTTGAAACCTTTTGAAATTTTATTATTTCTAAAAATACAGTCAACTCTACGAATAGTGCCGCTATCAATAGTGCCACTTCTCCTTTTCTCGCTTGAGTTCTATCCCCACTTTAGCAACTCAGCACGGCTTCTGAATTTCGAGTTTCCCCTAAGAGAGAAATATACAAACAGTGGGGGTACTACAGTTCCAAGAAAAGTCGTAAACGCTGTGCAATTTTGCGGCACTATTCATAGAGTTGACTGTACCTACTAAAACTCTCAATATTTTCTTCGTGGCAGTATTTTTATAACACGGAGAGAAGAAAGTAGTCAATCTTACTCAGCCCTGAGTCATAGTTACTAAACAATATGGTGACATTTTCGTTCAACAAAACAAAAAGTAATCTTCACTAAACGGCCGTTTAGTTATTAAGACTACTAACTTCATTAGTATCGTCTACGATATAAATTGTCATATCTGCGATTCTGTTTACAATTTACGAAAATAAAATTTAACCTCTTTTATAATATTTAATATAATAGTTAACACTTTATAAATAATTAATTATTTAGAAATAATTATTATTAATTAATTATTCTTCCAAAAATTTGTTATATATGCGGGGAACGAGAAGAAAATCAAGTAATATTTTACAAAAATACACTGACGGTGATATAAGGTAACAATAATAAATCAATTTAAAAATTATAATTTCTGTAATTGTTTAGTTAAATAGAGAAAATTATAAGAGCTATATTTCTTTTCAAAATATATTTGTCGCATATTTGAATAAACAGCTAAACTTTTTTTTATAATTATTATGATAACAATAACCTAATATTTGTTGTAATAACAAGCATAAATAATAAGTATAACACTGCAAATAAAGTTTTAAAAAATAATATTTTTTCTCGATTTCGTTTAATTTTTAATAGGTAGCTTTTTAATTAATTTTAATATTTTTTTTAAAGTTCAATTAATAATATGATTAAAAATGTAAACAGAATTAGTTTTGTCTGCTTTACTAAGCAGACATTCATCCTTACTACTATGTTTAGTTCGATCGACAAAAAAAAAATTGAACGCTGTTTTGTAACCTTTACTTAATATTTATTTGTCACAACTCAAATTTTCTTACTAAATGCGTAATAGTACAACTCACTATAACTCTTCTCTCCGTGAAGTTTTTAAGCTGATAAAGTTAATTCAAGAATAGTTGAAGGTTTTTGAGAATAATCATATTAGATATGGGTGATTCTCCAAAAACCGGTCACTTTTAAGTTGATAAAAAATTTTTTTTTTAATGTTTAAAAATTGAACTTTCTTTTATTAATTACTGTTCATTGGTATTTAAATAAACTATATTTGAAGTAGGTACGCTACAAAACTATTTAAAGTTTAAAAATAATATTAAAATTATTTAAATTTCACCAGGATCATTTTGAATTTTTTCACGTCGCTCTTTTTGACATTTGCTTTTTTCTGTTTGTTAAATTATTCTTTTATGTTAGACAATCCATATCAACTATATTTATTTTAAATTACATTTATTAATAAACATTAGTTTTCGTGTAATTAGCACTTTTCGCGTAATTGAAATGAGATGTGAAAAGTAAACAGGAAAACTAACCTCATCAGAGGCGTATCATCGAGGGGCACTGAAATTCATATTTCTTCTATATGGGTATTATTAATTGAATTAAATGATTTATTTTTATTATTTTTAAAATTATATTTAAAAATATATGAACAGATTAGAAAAATTTCAACTTTATTACCTATTTTAAAAAAAGTTTTAGGCACGGGCACACTTTTTACTTGTTTCGCACCTACCACGTGCAAATGTTTTGACACGACAAAGGACTCCACGACAATGGAAATTTGTACAAAATCTATTAATACATATTTTAAACAAAAGTAAATAAAAAAATGGCTAGGTATACACTTTTGTCCTACCAAACTGTAAGTTTTCATCCGTTTTTTTATTGATATTTATATTGAAATATTAAAGTTATGACAGCGCACGACAAAGGAATGAATAAAAATACGCAGTGTTTTTCTAGTGCTTTTTCTTAAAAATATAAAAAATATAATTTATTTTCCAATTTCTCTTGGAGATTTGAAAAGTGACATGTTTTTTCTTTAATTTCCAATTGATTTTTATAAAAAAAGTGCACGTCTTATAGTTTATTTATACACGTTTATCCTTTGTCGTGCCAGCATGGAGATTTTTAAAGACACTTATATTTTAATAATTATCAATAACTATATTGATGTATTAAAAAATTTCATCGATAAAAATTGAAGCAAAAAAAAAAAAAAAAAAAAAAAAAAAAAAAAAAAAAAAAAAAAAAAAAAAAAAAAAAATTGCCCACTTTCAGGAGAATCACCCATATATATCAACGGGAAGCGACGAAATTGTTTCATAAAAGTTGACATGTGTATTTTATTTAAAAGAAAATATTTACATCTGAATTTCCTTTAATTGAACTTTTTATTACGCAGCTGAAAGGTTTAACTCTCGTTTATGTTTCATCTTTTTCCTATTGAGAGTCATAAATAATATAATTAAGGGGCGTATATGCTCTTAGAAAATGATTTACAACGAATTTCCTAAAGTTCATCCTAAGAAAATAATACGACTAACAAGGATCTACAATAAATTTTATACATATTCTGGTGCTAGGGGCTTTCTTAAATGTTTTTATTAATCATAAACTTGTTCCTAAAATTCATTGATTTATTTCATTATTATATTATAGTTTCCACAACTCAAAGGGAAAGATGAAAACTTGTTCGGAGAAATTATAACAGAAATCAATAAAAAAATCTCTTTTTCGAATTGAATTGAAAATCAGAAAAGGAGTTTCTTAAAACTACTTTATCACAAGAAAATATTTAAAATTAAATTTTTGTATGAGAATGGTGAAAAATCAGTTCACTTGCATTCATTACACTTAATTACAAGATGACAAACAAAAAATTTAGGTCTGGACTGACTATTAGAAATTGGAAGGAAATAAATTTATTCACTTTATCTAACAACTCGAAGTTTCCCGAGACATTTTCCCGCGATGACTTTCACTTGACTGCTGGATCACTATTCTTACCGTTACTCCTGATCTCTTAAATTATTTATCGATAAAAATTGCCGAAAGAAAGACGTTCACTTTCATTTAATTTATTCACCTGTGAAAAAGTGTGTATTTATCTTGAACAATAGAAAATTTACTGTAAAGATGATAGAGCATGACGATTATAATTGTTGGACTTCTAATTCTCTATAAGTACAGATAAGATATACTACTCTATTTTAATTAAAGTCACGTTCTTCTTTCCGACTTAAAAGTTTAATTCTTTAAATTCAAATTCAATTTTTTAAAATATTATTTGAGAAAAAAAGGTTCATCCATAAATTACGTCACACTGCTTTTAACCCCTCCAGTCAAAGAGTGTTCCACGCTTTGGCAATATTTTTTACTGGTTGGCATAAATAGAAAATAAATAACAAATTTCTACTCATCAATTGATAAAAAAATGTCAAAATAGAAAAACTATTAGAATATCAAAAATTGTTGATTGTTTGTGGCTTATTGAATGTCAAAAAAATAAAAGATTTTTATACTCTTCTGTTCGATCTTATGAGACACAAGTTTTCTTGATATTCTATCAGTCTTTGGCAGATTTATAATAGGACGAAATTAAAAAATGTAACAAAAAAGCGAACTAAATATAAATGTTACGGTCATTGTCGATTATTGGGCATTGTCGACATTGCCCGGGTATTTTTAACAAAATTTAGTAAAATGTGACAGTGCCCGGGCATAGTCAGTAATGCCCGGGCAATGTCGTCATTGCCCACTTACTTTTTGGCAATGTTATTTACGAATAAAAAAAGACGATTCAGTTATCCTGTCTTGCAGGTGCATCTTTCATACACTGTTAGAAATTTTTTTAGGATTTTTCAGAAACAAGCAACGGAAGTTTTATTTATTTAAATAATGATTTCTAAGTTTGTCTTAAAATTTTTTCTATTGCACTTGATTTTCAGAAAAAAAATTATTTAAACTTAAAAATATTGAATAATAATGCTAATGTTTAAAAATTATTTATTTACGGTTTTTAAATAAATTTGGTCAAAAATAACTGATAAATAATATTAATAATATTTATTTCTTACTTTTTATACACAAAACTATTTATTCAATCAAATAATATTAATCATTCATTTATTAGTAATTAAATTTCATAAACATAATTCAATAAATAGTTTAAAACTGAAAATTTTGTTACAGTTTCGTAATTTTCAGTTACATTTCATTAAATTTCCTTAACTAGTTACTGATTTTAGTTTGACTGAAGTTAGAATTTTGTTACTCATTAAGGATTTTTACTAAAAATGTAATGTAAATGTAAATTTTGTATACGTTATTGTGTGATTAGTTTTGTATATACATCATGACGTATGAAGCTATTATATAAAATTTTCGACATTGCCCAAGATGGACCGGGCCAATAACCGTGACTATTGTGATGCAAGTTTTCAATTCGTACAATATTTATTTCTATTTGTTAAAATTTGACACTTGTAAATTTCTTGGCAAAAATAATAAGACAATTCATAAATTTTAAAAGAATTTGTTTAGTAAATAAATGTATTCAATATAAAAATTGCGTTTTTATACTTTCTTTCTAAAAAAAAATAAATGATTATGGTTAAAAAAAACCTTTAACCGGACAATTATATCTCTAAAGACGGGAATTTAAATCAGAAATGACTTTTTTTAGAATTACAAAGGTTGGATTTTTTCTATTGCCATTGCATTATACTCTGAACTATGAAAAGGGACTTTACTATTTTAAAGTAATACTCTTAGAATTTCTAAACTAAATGAGAATTTAAGCTCAATATAGATGTTGGCTGCATTTTATTATATATACGTACACACGTATATATTTTTTTATTATATTCTTTATAACATATGTATAATTAATTGGCTGTAGGGGACATTTTGAAAGGACATACATATGCGTTTAATTATACCCTAAAATATGGGAATGTGGCGCCTAAGAAAGAATGATTCCTCTACTTTTTTGTGAATCTCACAAAACTAACGTAGTCTAAACAGATATACGAGTTTATAACTGTTCTTTAATTTAGGAAAAGCGACATAAATTAGTATTATTTCAAACAATATAATTACGAGAATCCTATAATACAAAAGCTAAGGAATTGTTAATTGGAAAGTGATATATTGTTTTAAAATCCAAAACGAATTTTGATTTTCTTCAGATTTTCAAATGTCTATTTTCGAAAATGTTGGAGATGCATGGATAATTAAAAAAGAATGATATATGCAATCAAATCTTGATTCTCTAAAGATGCAGAATTTCTACTGTTGCACCTTTAGAGAATAAAAGCAGAATAAAAAAACCGGACAAGTGCGACTTGAACTCGTACTAAAACAGAGGGAAAATTCAGAAAAATTCAGTACAGGTACGGAAGTACCTGTACTGAATTTTTCTTGAAGTCTAAATATAAAAATGTATACGAATATAAATCTGCACTCCACTAGGTCAAGAATCGTAACCGCCAGGGATGAGTACATACTTTTTTGTCTAAATTTTCAAAAATATCAATTTTTTCGTTGAGAACCGTAAAACGTTCAACTCCAAATATGTTTGATATATTATTCCTAATATCTACACATGAAAATACATAAATAGGTAATGCACAACTGCTGTCCACTAAGCCAAGAATTATGAGCGCCCGGGGGGTAAAATCCTTTTTCTTACGCCAAGAATTGAGAAAAACAAGGGGGGTACACACTTTTTTCTAAATAAAAAAAAATTTCTAGTTTTTCCCACAAAAATACACATAAAAATAAATAAAAATGTATAACGCCAGTCTACTAGGTTAAGAATTGTGAGAACCAGCAAGGGTTAAAGTATTTTCGAACTTGCAAAAAGAGATTTTAATTTTTCAATGAAAACACCATGAAGATTAATTCTTTATAGGTACTAAATTTGTTCTATATTTTACGAAAAATTTATTCGACAAATTAACATTGCAACGGTTACGTAGTTTCACATTTTATTGTAAGATGTTGTTAGATATATGAATCGGCATAAAGAGAAGAAGAAGAAACGCATAAATATTGAATTTGTTTCATTTTACTAACCGTACAAAACAAATGATTAAAGATATAACTAACTGTTAAATTGATAATTGTAATTGTTAATAACACCATAGTAATATCCGATTTCTAAACTAATTTGATTGGGTGATGGTATAGTTAAGCCACATCTGTTAAAGATAATTTTAGAGAACTAAAAGAATATATATAAAAATATATATAAATATATATATATATATATAGTCAATTTGTTGCTTTATAAATTTTTTTTTATAAATCACAAGCATACAATAATTGAAATGAATTAGAAACTTGTGATTCATTCAAATTATTATGTTCTTTTAATTGGATGCTTACTTTCTTATACTTTTTTAAAATTACAAATTTTTCTCACATGGTACACTTTCTAAAAAATTTTTTCAACTTATATTTGTAAAATATAAAAAAAATATTTCTAATGTTATAGTGAAAGTGTGACTAATTGTCACTTTTTCGTTAATTATGTTATTACATATATTATATATTTTTTTGTACTATGCTTTTTTGTAGATTTATGCTCCAGATAAAGTTTTTTTTCTGCAATTTTCTCTGATCAAAATATTTCTATAATGAAATATTTATATAGCTTATTGATTTATTTGTATAAGAAAGTAGAGCAATTCCACACATCACCAAATAAAAAAATTAGATTTTAAGAAACATTGTTTTATTCAAATTGACATAACTTCTACAAAAATTAAACGATTTTAATTTATATATTTTAAAGCATTTGTTGTGTACTTTTCAGTTCCAAAAATCTTTTTTTAAAAATAAACCTTATTTTTCAATTTTTTTTACAAAAACTACCTTTTTTTATATTTTTATCATTTTTATTGAAAAGCTGAGATTTTTTCCAATAAATTATGTAAAGATAAAAAATGGGATAGCAATGGGTTTGCAAGAAAATAAACAAAAGATGTTTGAAATGTTGTTTTTTTTTATTTTCCTAAAAACCCATTGTTGTTTCATTTTTAAAATTTACTTAATTTATTGGAAAAAATTTCAGCTTTCCAATGAAAATGATAAAAAATTTAAAAAAGGTTTAAAATGATTCGGACAAACTAATGTTAGTGTTTAAAATGATTTTCAGTTCGGATAACAGAGAGTTATGATAAACGAGCTTCCACTGTAATATGAATGAATCAAAGTTTTTACACCAGAATGCAGAAAATTGATATAACCCATACAAGATAAATTGTTGAATGTTTCTGATTGGTCGAAATAAATGCTTTTTAAATCAACACACGCATTTTCCACTGTACAATCTGCCTTGTAAGTTGTAACTGATATAATCTTTCTGTTTTCTTGAAAGAATCAAATTGATAGCAAAATTTCGATGAAATAATGATTTGATTTAAATATTGGTTTCAATTCGTAACAACTTGACGACTAATGATAGTTACAATTATTAATTAACAGTCGGGAATTGTTGACTTAAAACCTAAAAGCTTAGAACTAGAGAGCGAAACATTTGGTATACAAGAGTGAAGTATTTGCCTAATTTGTATGTATTCTTCTTCCACCTTTTTGAGAAAAAAGCGTTTTTGAAGAAAGATTTGAATTTGAATAAGATATTACAGAAGAGCAAGGTCGTATTGATAAAATTGTCATGGGCTTTATTTTCCGGTCCAAGTGTTTCTCTTTCGTTGAAGGTCGCGTTGCAGCAATGCAGCAGATGCGGATTGGCCCTGCGAAGAGGAAGAGGAAGCTCGAACTTGCCGCGGATTAGGTGGGTATTCTTGGCAATGGTTGGTGTGCCGTGCGCCGCTGCTTCGCCGAGCGTATCGATTGAGGTGAATGGCACGAAGCGACGTCGCGGTCCGGTGTCGACCTCCACCAGCAAGAGTGAACAAGAGTAGCCGGTGCAACCCTACGGTTGCTGGTGGCTAGTTGCCATCACTACTAATGCTTGCCAGTAGTGGTGGAGTCAAGAAATGATTCTCAGCCGACTAGCCGAGAACTATTCCTCGACGATGCGATGGTGGAGGCTAGAGATTGTGGAAGGACGTTGGCGCACACCGCGGGAAGGGAACTCGAAAGGAAAAGGGTGGTGGGGACGCAGGGCGCGGGAGTGGGGGAGGCAAAACAGCAGACGAATCGACTGCCTATTATAAACGGGACTCTCTTCTCCGAGCTGTCAGTTCTTCGTTTGAACGTATCACCAGACTTTGATAACACTCTGATATCCTGCCTCGTTAGTGTTGTGCTTTATTAATTTGTCCAGGTCGGACACTTTCCTCCTTAAGGCAGTTTACTGTCAGTGCACGACCCAGAGATCGTCTCTGTCTAGACAATCAGCTGGGCACTCGCCGACTGCTGCATCAGCTGATTCTCTATCTGGGAGGCTGCGCTCTCCTCAAAAGAGATAACACAGTTTGACAGTGCGCCGTTGAGGTAGGTCTGCAGATTCGAGATCGCAAGGTCGTCCTCTGGCAGGCCAGATAGTGAAGTGATTTGTTTTCCTCTTCTCTCGAAAAACATCTTTAAGGACAAGGACATGGCTACCTATGCAGCTTACAGGCACGTCGAGCTTGATAACGTCGGATATGGCAAGAAAAGGTAGTCATACAAACATCAACGTTTATTTATTTACTTGAAAAATCATCAGTAAAAACTGATTCGTCAAAAACGAAACTTGGTTCTCAATCTGAAAATTGCGGACTACGTTCTTTATTTCAAAATAAATTATTAAATATTCGTAAAAATGACACAAAAGCTGTAATTTCAAGTGTTTACATAGAAATGTTCTGTAATGTCGTTACATTACATCTTAGAATTAACAAAGGTTTGCCACTGTCTCTTAAATTACTTGTTTCACGCTCAATTAAAGTATTAACCACTAAATTACGTTGAACCTAAATCTTTTACTATAGAGAAAAGAACTGTCTTTACATGTTTTTATTCCAATACAATGCCTTCTATTGACAACTGAACTAAATTTAAACATTTATTTTTAGTACAAACCAAATAATTCTTCAATTAACTTAAAAATACATTCTAAAAAGTAAATACTACACAAATTATTTTAAGTGTAGCATATAGAATTATAAATTAAAAAATTTGTGCTAATAATAAAGAATTTTTAAACTTTAGTTTTAGTTTCTAACCGCTTTTCTCATAAACACTAATTTCTTCTAAATTATATGATTAATTATTTATTAAGTCATTAATTAATCACTCTGTGAAGTGGGTCTATCGAATATATTTCTTGAGATAATAAAAAAGTTATTCGAAATTCATCTCCAGAAAAGTTGATAAAACAATTATAATTTACTGGTAAATAAAATTGTCCCTAATCTTCATTAGCACTAGATGTTAGCTTTAATTGAAATGATCATGGCATTAGTTTTTATATTCACTTAAATAGTTACAGACATGTACCAAAAATTTATAATCCTCTCGTTGGATTTTGTTGAAAAAAATTTTTAAATTTCTTGAACGATAACAAGAGAAATGAGATAAGAATTTTATTAATAAAGACTGTGTAGTGTATAATCCGTAATTCTTTATTGCTTATAAACTTATAATGAATCGAGCTTTAAGTAATAAATTACACTTCAAATCCGTGAATGGAGAAACGATAATTGATAATTATCCGCTTCTGAACAAGATGACTGATTTCCTATTGTCTCATAAATCACGAATGGAATATCGAGCGTAATGAGGAAAGCTTGCAGCTCTTACTCTCCAGCATAATTTATTATCATCCGCTAAATCCCTCTGTATATTTTTATTGCCACATGATAAGTCTTATAATATACTTTTTTTAATTCGAGTTTTCACATTCTCCGTGGTATGATTTAAAGAGAACTATACTTCAAAATCGTATACTGAAAAGAATTAAACATTAATTGGATTTAATAGTAATTACGCATTTACTTCATCATTCATTAGATTTTATTTTTAGGTTGAAAAGTAGGCTAATTGATGATTTATATTTTATTATAAAATCAGATTTTCCTTTTTAGAATTATTTTAGGATCATTTAAGATCTTTATATCCCTTTTGCTTCCTCATAAAAGCATGATATTACCAAAAATTTTCAAACTAGATTTTTCACTTTTTTCACGTTTCTTAAACTGAAGAATTCAAAAATCATATTTTTAAAAAATGTTATTTCGTACACATGTGCATCTTACATTTTCAAAAATATCTCGAGTTCTATAAGAGTTAAAGGGATGATATTTTTTAATTTTAGAACTTTATAGGAGGACACAAAATCAGTAGTCATTAAACCTCGTTCATCAATTTTAACTGTTTCTTCGCGATTTAAATTTTTTCAAAAAAAGTTTTTTGCAAATATTCAAAAAATGGCATATACAAATAGGTCCAATTAATGTATTTCTTTTTTTAGCGCAAACCTCTAATAGTATAGCTTTTTAGACTTTGAATTCTCGAATAAGTTTCTGTTATTTGTCAAAAATAATTAATTTAAAGATGAATTTTAGTTAAAATGTAATTGAATATTATAGTTATAATGTAGTATTATATTATATGGTTATATTAAAACTTTTAGGAATAAATAATTACATTTCAGAAGGTTTGAAATTAAAATTTTTGAAAATTTATATTTTGAGTAAAATTAAAGATTTTAAGAACGTAATTTTTTGAAAAATTTTAGTTCACATTTTTTGAAATTGTATGAATTTGTGCATATATTGATTAAAAAGTTTTAGAATAATCGAAATGTCGTAATATTGAATTTAAAACAATTGAATTTTAGACGAATTCCAAGTGAACTCTTGAAGAACTTTTTCAAAATTGAGGCTCCGGATCTTAAAAGGGCACTTTTACCATTTAAAATCAATGCTGAAAGTGCCCTTTTAAGATCCGGAGCCTCAATTATTAAAAATAATTGACTTAGAAAAGAATTTCAGTAAAAAGTTCTAGAAATAATAAAAGTTTATTTGAAAATAATTGAATTTTGCATAGATAAACTTAGAATTGAAGTTATTATTGACATAAGAAAAAAAAAGTTAACAAATTTTCTGGAAATTTTGACAGAAGTGACTTTTTGGGTTTTGAACACTTTGCTTTCTCAAAAAAAATGTTCTTTTTATGAATATTATAAATTGCATTATTGTTATATATTTTTTCTTGAGAAAGCAAAATGTTAATGAAAAGAACACACAAATTTCTGCTTTAATTTTGTATCGGTTTTTAGTTATCATTGCCTTTATCTTTAGAGACCGTATTTATGAAAGTACTATAAATACAGATCAAGAACAACAGTTCTTGTAATCTTTTGTCATTTTAAACTGATTGAAATTAGAAACAAAATTCAATTGAAAAGTTTTTTTTATTAAAAGAGTGCCACAAAATGAGAGTTTCTTGAAATTATAATGAACTATATATATAGTTGAATATTTGTTGATTTTGCTGAATCAACAATTATCTTTGATTATTATTGTGACAGAATGTTTTTTCCAACTTTGATGACGTTCTCGGGCAATGAACTCCAAGTCGGTTAATCGCTCCAGAATTTGCTATGCACCATAATAATTATCCCAATAGTGGGCTAACAATGCATTCCAAAGACTGGCTGGCAGTGCTTGGCACCCTTCTCATTTATAATCCTGAACTTATTAGCTTCATCCGATGCCTTATCGATATTATCAATGCATGAAAATAAACTCTCGATCACATTATCACTGTTATTGTCATTCAGTAAAATGGATCACACAGAGAGTTTAGCAATACTCTTGTGAGAAAGGCTTTAGGAAAAGACGAGGAAAAGATGATGTTATAGATCCAACCGATAATGAAAAAGATTCTTCTCATCCAGTGACTGTTAGCTCCAAATACCAAAGTCGAATTCTAACATGAATAAATTTTATTGTAGATTATTAGAAACATTTTTTTCTCTTAATATTGCTAACGTTAGAAATGACCATCATTAAATGTCTAAATGATGAAACTTGAGTTAATTCAAAGTTACTTTAATTGTAATAATCTCTTTTTGTGAAAGAAATGGTAAATTGTACCGTTTCTCTAAAACGTTTTGCGGAATCTTAATTCTGTGATAACTTGAAACGAGTTTGTTCAGACTCGTATATAATGTCACAAAGATTTATACTAAATTACAGAGGTAAAAAGAATTAAATTCACGGCGGTAGGTGATATTTCTATATAATGAACTTTCTCCATTTAAGCGTTGGCACATTAGACTTTAAAGTTGAAACATCAAAAACGTAACTAATGTTCAATTTACTCTTACAAAAAAGGCTATTTTAATGGACACTTTATACATATATAGGGGAGAGTCTCCAGTTGTGAGACGGGTTTCATTTTTGACCCGTAAATTGTAAACGGGTAAACGAAATTGTAAATAAAATACACCGTTCGAAAGGTAACAGAAATACGCAACTTTTATTAAAAGAAAGTGTAGTGTTTCGATGAACTCAAAAAATTTTACGATACATTTTCCGAGCACATCGCTTTTATCAAAAAAAAAATGTCTCCAGTTGTGAGACACTGATTAAAAATTGCTAAAATTTAATAAGTTTGACATAAAACGTTATGTTTAGTATAAATAATTAAATATATTAATAATATATATTATTATATACTGAATAATAATATTTATTCGCCAAAATATGACTATCAAATAAACAGAATTTAATAGCTTCAACAAGAGCAATGAAATTGATTTCTTCTGAATCAATTGACTTTTTTCCACTTGACATGCTTGCAAAGTCGTATTTTTTATGCTGCCCAGATGGGTGTTGACACCGTCTCACAACTGGTGATATGCCGTGTCTCACACCCAGAAATTGACGCTATTTTGAAAAAGGAAAATTAAATTATTTTCAACCGTAGATTGGAACAATGCAATATTGCATCACAAAATATAAGGAAAACACCAAAAGAAAATGCATTACATTTACCTTTTCCAATTAATTAACTTGGAAGAAAATTACTTTGCATTTATTGAAAAAACGCTTTTTAGTCGATTATCACACACAGTGTTGGTATTTAACAAAAACAGTTTATATATCCGCTTCGGCGTACACGAAAAAGTTGGCTCATATAAAAAGAAATGTTTTTATATAAACCAATCGGCTTTTTAATATTGCATGTTAAAAAAATTGACTGTCTCACAACTGGAGGTGTCTCCCAACTGGAGGCTCTCCCCTATATATATAAATGTGTCTGGCTTTCGTTAAATTAACGCGTAGTCGCGTATAGATTCTCGATATGTTTCAATATTTCCCTCCTTAAAATTCAAAATTGCCAATTTAGTTTACAATTTAGTGGTGTAAAGAGATATTTAAATTTTCCACTGGACGATTCTATTTTAGATTTTGAAAAGCATAAACCTTGACAGGTTTTTTATAATGGCAAAAAATATAACAGAAGTTCGTGTCATAAAAACGGATAATAACCGCTTAATGGCGGAATAACAATTTGATAAGTCATGCTGCAGTCATAAAATTCTATTCTCAATGACAATGTTCTATTGTTATTCAGGTCTATTATTATCATCATTTCACGATGATGGTCTGAAATATTGTAGAGTTTGAAAAAAGAATAAATTAAGATTAATTTTATTGTATGAATATTTCAGCGAAATAATCGACACCTTTTGTAGAAACATGAAAAATATGAAAGTAATTAATTAGATTAAAAATTCGTTTAGAGAAACTCAATATTGTAAAATTTGTGACAGTATAATGGAAATTCGGAGTGCACATTATTAAGACGAGAAATGTCTGCACGCTAGCATTACAATTACTGAATAGGTATATAGTGTGTCGTGTCTTGCGTCTCTCGTCACGTCGCGTCGGTCAATGTCTTGATCTTGGCAAACGAAACGTGTAAAGGTGCAGAGTAAATACCGTTCATTCTCTGTTTCCGCAATCATTTACTCGCGCTACTCGTAAAATGCGAAGGAGCACTGATCCTTTCCAATTTTCATCCTCGTCTATTCTCACGAACGACTGACCTCTGTATTTAATAATAATAGTTGCACTCCAAACTTACTCCGTATTATGTTTTGTATTGGCAAGTTTTCTTCAACTATCAACACTATATTTTTACTACAAATATCATTTTAGCAAATATTTCCTGGGACAATGACTAAATTTCAGAATAGGAAACCGATTTCAAGACCTGAAATTGTCTTATTTTTATTTCAAGCTCAAAATAGATTGAATATAAGAAAACAACATGTTTGACTTTTAAGTACTTGATGAGGACTTTGTTTTTGTAGTTATTAAACTTCTATTCAAATTTCTTACAAACCTTAAGGGGCCGTACTCATAAAACGTCACGCGGCTAGGGGGAGGGAGGAGGTCTGAGAATTGTGACTAAGTGTGACATGGGGGAGGGTGAACTCATGTGTTACGTCACAATCTTTTAAATTCAAAGATTATAAGAAATTATATGTGACAATGTCACTTTTTCTAAATAAAACAAGTTAAAAATGCTTTAAACTATTTAATATCTATTATGTACCTGTTTAACATCTATTGGCATATTATTTATAATATGATAAAATAATATATTCTCTTAATTTGAATCAGTTAAAAATCATGGTTTTAACTGACAATCAGCAGTGACTGACTTTTTGCTTCTGAATCAGTAAAAAATAACAGAAAAATTATCCACAAAACACCGAAATTTTTCTAAATATGTATATTAAAGATTTGCTTGCATACTTTGAAAAATTTACTTGCAAAGTTTATTTTAAAATTGTGTAAAGATTTAAATTTCTCACTCCAATAAATGTCTATCGTCAAATTTTCTTAAAAATATAGCTTGAAACTTTCCTGAACATTTGAATTGCATTTTCGACTATACTTTCGTGAAAATTTAAGTTAAATTTTCAGGAAAGTTTCGCGCTAAACATTTATTGAAGTGGGATATTTAAATCTTTACACAATTTTCACTAAACTTTGCATTTAAATATTTCGAAGCTTGCGAGTAAATCTTTAGTAAATTTTTAGGAAAATTTCGGTGCTATGTAGGTAGTTAAACGTGACTAATTGAATCAATCAAAAACAATTGTATTGAAACATCAGTTATTTTTAACTAATTGTCAGAAAAAAATATTACTATTTGAATTAGTGACTGACTTTTTGCTTCTAAATCAGGTATTTTTAACTGATTCAATAATTTAGAGTGTAAGATATAATATATTTATTGTCCAATGTATAAAATTTACAGTGAAATTTATGTTTGTGACGTGACGTAGGGGGAGGGGGGGTTCAAGATTTGTGACGAAGTGTGACATAGGTGGAGGGAGGGGTTAAAAATGGTCAAAAATTGCGTGACGTATTATGTGTACGGCCCCTAATTATAGATAAAGGAAAATAAACGAAAATATTCTATAAAAATATTAAGTAAATAATATACAAAAAAAAATTTTTTAACCTTCGTCAATCAGTAACAGAATATAAAATTACATTCATTTAAATGAATGTTTTCCTTATTCAACTATAATTAATATTTCTCTGACGTAAAAGATTGATTAATAATAACTTACAAATCTTAAGGTATTCGTCGCGCGACTGGTCACTCTCAAAAGTTTGTATCCGATGACTGTACACGGAAAAAGTATCGGCACGTCAGATGTACAGGTTGTGTCAAATTTTCTTCTACATTTATTTTGCACGCCATCTGTGCCAGTTTGGCGTATCTGACGTGCATTACGTACGTCTGATATCTCGAAATGGCACCTCAGACGTGCAAAATGAAATGTACTGCTGTTGACACTGTCCTTGGCGCATCTAATGTCCCGGAATTTTTTCCGTGTACTTATGAAACGATTATGAATGCGATAGAGCTGTGCAAAATTCGGACCGAACCGAGTTTTGTTCGGTTTCGGGGCGCCGAAATGTCGAATGTCGAATATTCGACATCCGAACTGGGCTAGTTCGAATGTCGGATTTTCGACATTCGAACTAAGCTAACTCGAATGTCGAATTTTTGAAATTCGAACTGGGTGAAAAAATTCGAACAGTTCGGTTCGAATTATTTTGCACAGCTCTAGAATGCGAGTTTCCGAAAAACTTTTGCGGACGTACAGTTTCACACACAGATGTTCTGGATGTATAATCATAACCTCTCGCATGAAAAACGATCGTGGCAACGTCGCAAGTTTGGCATATGGCCGTATTTAAAATTTCGCGCCAAAAGTAGCAGACGAGCTGTAGAATTTAACAAGCGCTGTTGACGTGTTTACAAATTCACCTCTCATTTTGGTTTAATAAATAAAACTTTAGTTTTTTTTTTAAATCTGACGATTAGTATAGGTGCAAAAATGAAAAGTCTGTAATTAATACAGGGTTTTCCTATACCGTACATGTTAAAGATTGAAACTTTGATTTCATTTTTTGAGACTTACTGACGGTCAATTTTATTTTAATAGGCCTTATTTTGTAGATAAATATCCAAAGAATGATTATGTGAAATTTAAAAAAAATCTGACGAAAACGAATCGACGCGACAAATACCTTAAGTACAAGTTTTAAATAAAAATTTTATTGAGCATAAATAAGATTTTTATTTGAACCAAATAAAATTTATTTAAGACAAATAAATAGGAAAACTCTTAGTCAAATATATCTTTTTACTGGGATGTATTCAATTTTTGAAGCTGGTATAGTTCCTTTGAATGTCCACATACACATTATCTTTAAGTTTGAATTTTTCAGTTTTTACTTTATTTAATGCACTGAGAAAACATTTATTTGATTCAAATAAATTATGTTCAAGTTCTCAACGGTTTTATAAACGAAAATGAAAAACTAATTACATTTCTTAAAAATGTACGCACATGGACTGTAAATTTTCGAAAAATGTTTTCCTACACGGAGAGAAAAATCTAGCTTTAATAGTATGACACTACCTATTCTAATTTCGCATGACTATAGTCACGCTTCAAACGCATGAATTCTTACCCAAAAACCATGGGTCCACGCTTCACCATGGTTTTTCGGTATGTTTTCATGCGTTTGAAGCGTGACTATAGTCCATGCGAAATTAGTATAGGTAGTGTCATACTATTAAAGCTAGATTTTTCTCTCCGTGTAGGCACTAAATTTAACTAAAATTTAGCCCTATTCGCGATGAGCACAAACTGTTGACGCCACGTGGTCTATAAGAAGTCTCTTTTGAATGTGTTGACGTACTCTCGCATATGTATATTGTACACACATGTGAACCATAACCTCTAAATAGTTACAATATTTCTTATTATTTAGTTTGTTAAGAAGTGATAAAACATTAATACTTACCATAATTATAATTAATTATTTATGTAAACCATTTTGCATCGATTTTACTACTGACACATTCGTCATTAGTATTTATTCGTCAATAATAAGTGCAGTCACATACTTCTTCTTCTTCTTCTTCTTCTTAAATGACTTTTGGCTATGCCGACTGTAAGAACAAAACACCCAGAAGAATAAGAATTAAAAGTGTCCATGAAATTGGTTAACCCGTTGCCTGTTTCCGACCCACCCGTGGGTCGTGAAAAAGTTTGGCCATAACTGTTTCCGACCCACCCGTGGGTCGTGTTCATTTTCACTCTAAATAAATATAATTTGTATATATATTGATAGATATTTTTCTTTATATCAATATTATAAGACATTATAAGGATCATTAATCATGTTGACAATCATGTTGTATTTTCCTCAAACAGTTAAGGGGTTAATGTGAACCAAAATGGCGTCAAACGCGATTCGGACATTCGGTAATATACCTATGGCGGTTGATGAGCACGTGTCGGGAGGTAAAGATGTGATTTAAATATTTATTCTATTGCAAATATGAGTTCTTTTAAGTTCAAAAAGTCTGTTTAGAATCATTTCTTCCGAATACTTGAAGTTAGACACTTTAAAAAATAACAAATAAGTCAAATTTAGAAAACTACAGACATTGTGAGATGAATCCTCACTTAAATTGATGCTTGAGAACTGTACTTGGGAACGGTAAAAACCGAACTCACAGTCACATACAAAATTAGCAAAAGTGACTTCTTACAGAGCTTTGGGAAATATCCAACAGGTGGCGAATTTTCGTGCTCAACGCGAATACATTAAATGTATTATTTTTTATTAATGTTTATGTCATTTCTTCAGGGGGGCCCGGAGAAATTCCGGGAGGCCGTGCCCCCTCTGACCCCTACCTAGCTACGCCTATGGACAATATAGAAAAATATCAAATAAATATTTGAAAATAATTGAATTTTACAAAAATTTAAAGTTTTTTGAATATTTTGCTTAAAGTCAATTTAGCGATGTCCTGCTATTAGAATAATCTATAGTTTCTGAAACTAATAAAGAGTTGGTTTAATATTTTGATCTTTTATTAATAGAATTAATTCCAATACTATAGTTTCGAACCGCTAATTAAATGATAATGAAAATGCTTTGCGATTAAATAATTTGACGTTAATTCTTTCATGGTAATTAAATCCGGGTAAAGATTAATTTTCTTCGGAAACGGAAAAATAGTCTAGACCACATTATAGAGATAATGACTATCCCGCGAAGCAATCTGAAAATCAGTGTTGCGCAAGTTGTAGCACTGAATAAAGTTTAAGAGCTTTGCATGCTGGCTTCTTAACGTTAACGTGCCTATTATTTATTCAAGGCTTTCCGCCGCGCCGCGCCGAACCGATTCATTCACGGAACAAAACGGAATATTATATATCACTGCCCAGTGACTACGATTCATTCAAGAATCAAGATTCGGTCATTGTCATACATGCCTGTTCATTCTCTTCTTCTTCAAATTTAAAATTCAAATGTACATTACATTTAATTGTTCACAAATAGCCGCTAAATTTAGAATTTTCTTTAATAATTACTTTAAAATTACCTCATTTTCTATGTGACTTTCTAACGATTGCATTTCCTCTTTTTGTTTCAGGTGAGTTACAGAAATCCTTTGAAATATGTGTCCTCTATTTTGTGGTAAGAAGGTCAAAAAAGAGTTTATTCAGAATTTTACGCAATCTTTGATTGAAATGCAAATGCGTATAAAATATAAATCCAAGTAAGTGTTAATTTAATTATTAATTTCTGCATTGAAATGCTTCATTCTGAAAGGCGTGGAAATTGTTTGCTCTTTTAGTTTATAAAACGACTTAGAAGAAAAACCTAAATCTTTATTATAAAATTTTTCGTCTGGTACGTGTATTTATTCATTTAAAAAACGACTGTATGAGTATTATATCCAGCTTAAATCTGTTCTCTCGCATAAGAGTGAAAGTAAATTTACAGGGCAATGTGTTCAGCTTTTCTGAAATCAATTCGATTGACGTTCTACCCACATCAGTAAGGTGCAGTCAATATAATCGCAAGTAGGATGCGATCATTAATCCTTTCTCTAAGGTTCGAGATGAAGTTCCCATAAAACGGTTTTGCTCATTTATTATATGAATCATTAAAAATTCGTATTTCGTATATTGATTGCACTCGGGAAAATTGAAGAATATTTTGTTACATCTCGATGGTGAAAAATAAAACCACACTTTCCTGTTTCCGGTGTGTCGTATTGCATTCACCGATCCGATATGAGGATTCAGTTTGGTTTCAGGTAATTGCAAATTAAAGTGACCACATGGTCCTATCACTAATTTCTTGTCAATTTTTTTCAATTTTTAGTAAAGTGATATGTATTTGGCTCGTGCGGAATCAAGACTCCAACTCGTTTTTTATGCTCGCGTCGTAAAAATAGTCAAATTGGCAGAAGAGAATAGAAGTTTAAAACAATTTTTAAAAAACCAACGATTCAAATTAGGAAAAAAAAGATTTTGTAAATATTTCAAATAAGCACAGGTGCGATTTTTTGGTCGGCCCATAGTTGGGCCAACTTTTACAAAGTCGGTCCAACTTCTCGTGCCAGAGGTTGGGCCAACCATACAGATGATAACGGTCGCCGTCTAATGGCGACGATGGTTGGCCCGACAACTCATAAGGAAGTTGGCCCAACTTACAATGCATATGTTGTGCCAACTATACATTTCAATGGTTGGTCCAAAGACTGAGGCCAAAGTTGGCACAACTTTAGATGCGTAAGTTGGGCCAACCACAATTTTCAAAGTTTGGCCAACTTCAACAGCCAAAGGTAAAAAATTATTAAAAAACTAAATTATTTAAACAATTAACACGTTATTATTAGCGGGAACATCAGATATAACCTTTACCTATTATTATTAAACACAATCTCATACATACATTTTCGAAAATATCTAATGCTCGCTGGGATCGAACCCCTAACCTAACGCACCGAAGACTTATACACTGACCACTACGCTACGTTCACATGGGAGTGCATAACGCAAAATGTATATTAAAGCTGCAACAGTCGGGCCAACCGTGGCCCAGAGTTCGGCCAACCAAGAAAGTTTAAGTCATTTAAACCGCATTTGACAAAGTTTTGCCAACCGTTGGGCCAACCGTGGCCCAGAGTTCGGCCAACCAAGAAAAATCAAGTCAATCAATATTAAAATCGCAGTCCGTGAAAGTATCGAAAGAATAAGAAAAATTGAAATAGTTCTTTTAAATTTTAGAATAAAATACATATTTCAATCTTTAATATAGTCAATACTAAAAATTATGAGTGAGTCGAAAAGGACAGGAAATAAAAAGACGTAGGAAGGAGGAGGATAGAATTATCGTTTCGAAAGTATTTCGCACACACACCAATGAGCTAACGCAAGCATCATACTATACATCATACTATACAAACACAAACTATATACAATTTCGGAGATCTATGTTAAAACCTATAAACGCATACATATAAACTTAACTTAAATACAAATAAACGCAATAACGCACGCACGCTGTACATTGGGAGATACAGTTCTCAACTTCCTTATATACTAAACTCGAGAAATTTTCTGAACTTGTGAGAAAGTGATATTTTCTCCATATTTTGTTTAAAAAAGTTCTTAATTTATTTTACATTATAAATACATACTTTTGTATGCTGGGTCAAAATTTTATTCATAAATGTTTATCATAATACTGTTTTTAAAATTGTTTGTTTCTGGAAAATGATTTCTATTGAAATTATATCCAATTTTTCGTTATATGTATAAAGAAACCCATCATTTAATTTATTGGCATAAGAAAATGCAGCATATCTTAAATCATTTTTTTAAATACCTTCCAATGTCCTAATTCATTTTCGTACACGGAAAAAAATTAATATCTAAACTTGAAATAATATTAATTTGAAATCCAATGGAATGTAAGTATGTCTAAAATAGACATTATAGTCACAATTAAATTCACATCTCTGATTTAGAGATTTGTTAATTTCACAACTTATCTGATGTGAATTACATTGCGTTTTAAGTTCATCATTGTCAAAGAATATTTAAACCATTTTAATTATTTAAGTATTAATTTTATATTTTAAATGCAGTTTCATTCCCAGTTTTCACTTTCCATATTTTACGAATGTTTTTCGCGTTATCACGTGTGGGACATATTTTTATTTATTAGTATTTTCAGGTTAAACTTTCGTTTGACACTTGAAAACCTAACCTATATTGAAAGTTGTACCAAACCATGTTTTGTTGATGTTGAGATAATTTGATTCAAATAAAGAAATGAAATAATAAAAAATTCATATTATCTTCAAAAAATGTCCAATTTTTTATGATTGTCAATGGATTTGTTTATAAGTTCATACTAAAAGAAAAATATACATTCTTTGAATAATTCTCACTCTAAATTGTGATAAATCATAAAATTTGAGATTTCTAATATCATTTTCAGGCATAAAAATACGGATTCTTCACACTGATAATATATGCGGATTAGATATAACTCTAAATTTCAGTTTTAGACATCTGTTCAAATCACACATCCGATTCCAGTGATAGTTTATGCCTAAATCTCATATTAAATCTCTACTTTAGAGATTAATTTTTTTCCGTGTAAATTTTGAATGCTCTCAAATGCTCATTTAAAAGACAATGGACTATGCCTTTTACTACAATTAGGAAATCTTCATTGTCGATTAAAATTATTGAATGAACAAAATAAAATTGTTCACCCAATTCCGACACATTTTGACACATCAAATTAAAATATTTTGGGGTAAACACAACGTGCACATGTTGCCACGAGGTTTGACTCGGATAATTTCGGAACTGCTCGACTGAAATATTCGGCTAATCTCGGACAGCTTCGTAACCGCTCTACGTCAGCCTGACGTCAGCCCATAGCCTGCTATGGCCTGCTACTAGGCTGGTCATAATTTTTATTATAGTCGATAATACTATTCATAACTAAATTAACAACTTATGTAATTCTTCGATAGTATTTAGTATAATCATCTGGTAATACTTTTTACTATTGCATACTTTCTTACTTATAATATTACAACTTCTTATTGACTATTTCAATTTCTATTACTTCAGAATAATACAAAGTAATAATTTGATTATAAACTTTCTTAAAAATGGTAATATTAATTCATAAATGTACATGATTTCCCCAAATTGCAATCGGTTTTACTAAATACTAATATAATAATACGAAATATTAAAACAGAATCTCTCTCCGTGTGCGTTTCTAGAGTTTTGCCAACCGTTGGGCCAACCGTGGCCCAGAGTTCGGCCGACCAAAAAACTATAAGTCAATTATACTGCTTTTCTTGAGTTTTGCCAACCGTGGTCCAGAGTTCGACCAACCGAAACTGAAAGTCTTTTAAACTACGTTTGGATGAGTTGTGCCAACCTTTGTCGCCAAAGTTGGCCCGACGGTTGGTTAAACTCTGCATTTAATGGTTGGCTTGCAAAGTCGGGCCAAGTGTGGGCACTAGTACTTGCCAAAGTTGGGCAAACTCTGGCAACCAAAACTTCGCTTGCCAAAGTTAGGCCAACCTTGGGCCAACCTTTAAACTCTGGCGGCCAACCTAAATTCGCACCTGGGATGCTATTCATTATTAACGCCTGAATATTCAGAACGTGTGTCCGTCCTGAAGTTGACATCGATAACTTCACCTTGAGTGCTAAAACTTTTTCCTTCGCTAAGTTTCTGTAAAATGCAATTAATTTCAAATCCACTTTTCTTCAAAAATATGATCATTTTTTAAAATTTTAATTAAATTATTTTTAATTTAGTGAATTTCAATATAGGTAATGTATGAAATATTTTACAAATTTTTCAATTAATCATTTTTCGGGAATCCAATTATCTTCATAAACTTTTAATTGAGATTCTTAACAAACTAATTTTTTTTTAATTTCTAAATTAAATTATTTTCTGAAATTTATAGCTAAAACTTTTCTAAATCAATTACTTTTGATAATTCTATTGTCAGTAACTTCTTTGAGTATTTAAATATCGACTTTTTCAATTGCAAATTTTGAAAATAAGTAATTTCTCAAAAATTTTAATAAAAAATCAAGTGTAAATTTAAAAATGAAAATTAATTAAAATTAGCTTCTAAAAATTCTAAGTAATAAAATATTTTTGAACAAAGTAATTCTTAGAGTTTTTCCATTCTAATTTTTTAAAATTCAATTATTTTTAATATTTTCAATTACATAATTCCGAAAACTTGAATAAATACAAAAAATAATAACATTAAAATTTTTTAGAATTATTTTTAACAATTTGAAGAAAACAATCATGTTCTAAATTTTTAATTAGTTGATCAAAAAATTAATTAGTTTTTTTAAATTAAATACAAAAATTCTTTTAAGAAATTCAATTACATATTTTCAAACATTATTGCATTACAATATTAAAATAAAACTAATTCTTAGAATTGTTTTATCATAATTTTTTAAGATTAAAATGTTTTAATTTTTCAATTGTAATTGAAGAACAACACTAAAAAAAATTATATTGTCAGTTCTGACATACGAGTATGGTTAGGACGTATAGCTGAAACAGCAATACTGTATTGCTGTATTGGTGTTCTTCACATAAATATGGCTGTTCCATATCCACCAATATAATATGTGTTATGTGAGAATTGTCCATATTTATGGCAGTACCAAAAATATATTTTTTCAGTGCATTATCTTTCAAAAATTATTTTAAAAAATATTTTTAAAAATATTAATTTTAAGAATGTTTTTATTTTTTCTTTAATTAAAAATTGTTGAAAATAATTGAATTTTGGAGGAGTTATAGTTGTAATTTTAAGATATGTATTATGAAATTTCAGAAGAATTCTTAAATATTGTGCAGTATGCAAGTGCAATTATTTTATTCAGCAGTATAGTAGCATGATAAAAATTATTTATTGTGATGTTTAAATAGCTTTTAAATATTTTTTATGTAATACTTAAATGATTTTGTTTTTCTAGTTAGTCAAGAAAATGATACTTATCCCTATTAATAAAAATAAATTTTGCGCATAAAGAAAATAAGTTCGCATATAATCGAAAGAACTCCTTTTTAGTAAAGATCACTCACGTAACAAGGCTAGCCATAATAGGCGAATCTTTTTAGAAGGAAGTCTGCACCCAGTCTCAATTATCAATCGCCCATTACTCGACTTAATTTAGTTGTTTACTGTAATGAGTCTCCGAGAACAGTTAATAATGCGTCGTCTTGTTAAACATTGCGTGGGTTCACAAAAAGCTTTTTTTTTATTTCTGACTCAGGTTCTTTCTTAAAAGATAAATTTAATCTTTTCGACCATAATTAAATAAGTCTTCTTATATCTTTGTTCCACTTTTTCTTTTTTAATATTTTCTTCTCTTTTAAAAATTAATTATCAGCAAAGCAGAAAACATTTTGTTTTTTCAATATAGGTCAAAGCAGAACTTTAGACATGCACGATTATAAAAAGAAACTGAAGTTGCTTTAAAGTTTGTATTTGAATTTTCTTGACATTGATTTCTTAATGTTATGAATAAGATGAATAAGAAATTTGAAAATTGCGTGACTAAAGTTTTCAAGTGCGTGTGAAATTCGTGAGATAAAATGGTTCTAGGTCACTGAAATCACTCAACGGACACTTTAGCTCATAGTCGTTTATCAAAAGAAATTCAGTTTATGAGTTACAATTAGTAGAAATTTCAGATTTAGAGAGTTTGAATGTATTTCTATAACTTGTCTATGGATTTTTCGGGGTTAAAATTAGTTTGCAGAAATGAAGTTTCGTGAATTTCAATATAAAGCTTAAATTGTTATTATTGAGTGAAAGTGAGTTCCCAGGAAGAGAAGAACTATATATTCATAGATCAGACGGATCGCAGACTCTTGTTTTAGCACCAAGGGAAAGGCATTAATCTTGTTAGATTTCGAATACGGATAGAATAAAAGTAGGATTCGAATGCTTTATATGTGAGTTATATAGATTGGGGAAGAAACTCGCGGAAACGGAGAGTTGCTTCATTGGAAATATGTGGGACGGGACGAAAACAAAGAGATAGCTGTGAGGCACAATCATATAGAGAAGGCATTGTAAGGCACGTGGCTTTAGTGCTTCGCTTGTGCAGTGTGCACGCGCAAGTGCCGAATAATCACGTACACGCACTCGAGGAGAGCTCTTGGTCGAGCATGAAAAGCTCCATGAGGTTCGACAGTAAAAGGTGCTTCTCATTCTCAATTTTTACGCTCATCAATTTGTCTCTTATCTTCTTTGCCTATGTTCTCAAACGAGTCTTCTTTTTTTAAAGTTCGTTCTGGCCTCGATTCGCAAAACTTTTATTTCCATTTCCTTGATTTCCAGAAAATTTTTTAACATTTTCCCTTATATGTTTATGTAAAATTCAATTATTTTCAAATATGTTTTTGATATAAGGATGTATCAGTTGCCGCAATTCAACTGCATACAATAGGAAATACTACCTGCAAGCAAGTCTTAATAATAAAATTATTAAATTTTATTTCAAAACTGCGTACTGTCGATCTGCATTCGGATAAAAATTACACGTTTAAAAAAAAAATTTAGGAGAGACTAGGTGCGGTTGTTATGCTGTGCAGTTGTTACAAATGGAATATCTCAGAAACAGTTAGTTATAGAGATGGGGTCCCAAAGAGAAAAATGTTTAGTTTTTATGTACGAACTTGCTGCAATATGTTTAAAAATTATATGCAAACTTTACAAGTAAAAAAATAGGCACATTGGTTTTTAGAGGCCAAAAGTAAATATTTCTCTGGTTGATATTTTTTAAATAACTAATAGACCTTAATATCAATTCTATGAGGATTTAGCTTTAACAAACTGCCTTGGTTGTCCACATTTAGTGTATAGTTTTTTAGTAATTGAAATAAGAACGGTAAAGAGAACGGATATTTTTTTAAAAATTCACCGAAAAAAATTTCGATGGTATTATTAACTATGAACCTATAGTTAATCTTAACCTAGTAAAAGTAATAAGAATTCCTAATCATTGTGGTTAGGATCTCTTAGTTGATTCAACAAATTCAAGCCTTGTAAAAACAACCCTGTCTGTTTTGACAGTATTTACCTCTATATCTTTCACGTCATTTATCGTGATTTCGTAAAACGATTGTTTATTATATTTCGTGTCTACTTTTTGTACATAAAATGGAGTTTTCACATATATCAAAATTGCTGTTTTCTCGGAACCTTTGGAAATATAGATAGTTCGTGTTTTAGAAATTAAACTATTTAATTATATTAGTCAATTCTTTCAGACTTTTTTAATTAGGTTTCAATATAAGGATAATTAAAATTAAAATGTCATTTTCATGTTCTGCCCAAAATTTGGAATACTTTCATATATAAAAGTTTTGTAAGTCAATTAATTTTCTTAATCATTCCTACTTAAATTAATAATTCTTAGTCGCTAGAAATTCTCAGAAAAAATTGGCAGAAGAATTAGAAGCAAATAATGTCAGTGGTGTCCCTTGTCCGCACTTAAGAAATCAGAACTTTACCTAATAATAAAAATTGTTGATTCTCACACTTTTAGTACCAGAAAAATTATTTTGTACAGCTATAAGAGTCTATATTTTTATATAGTAATTGTGCTAACAAAATAATTTTGATCCAGTGCTAGAAAAAAATCAAAATTGCCTGTCCGTAAGTTTCATATTTTTTAATTATTATGGAAAATTTTGAATATCATACCTGTTATTTAAATAACCTAGTGCAGATAATTGCCTTATTAAGCGTTAAGGTACTACTACACTTTAGAATTTTAAAAAATTTGATTTTTTTTTAATTGTATTTTTTAACTCTTTATGACTTCAGAAAACACCTCCTAAAGTATTCATAACCAATTGTAAAAAATAAAAGTAAATTTTTCAAAAATTATTCAATACATATAAAGAGCCATTGACAAATTAAGTAAGTCTTTAAGGGGAATTTGGGGTCCAGCTTTTTGTTACGACCAGAAGAAACATTGGTGCTAATGTATGTAACAGTGTCTGACATAAAAAAGTTGAGGGGTTTCAATTTGCAAAAGAATTTTAGGTAATTTATGGATGACCTCTAACGATACATATGAGGTTTAAACGCGTTTTTCTCAAAATAACGTGTTTTCAAATTGCGGACACTTTATCTCTGAATCTACTGAACCGATTTTAATAAATAATAAGTCGTTTTGTTTGTTAGCATGTCCTGTGTGTAAATTCACCAGAAAATAGTCAAAAAATTAAAAAAACATTTTTGCAGACTAGAAAACTACTGAAGAACATAGTGTATTTTAAAAAAAATTATTTACACATCTGCAATTTTTTTTTGTCGATTTTTCATTATTGTTGGTGGATTTCTATTCAAGACACCTTCCTTTTTAAAAAGCAGTTTGGATTTTTTGTTTCCGATTTGTCAATCTTCAGATAAACTGTCCGCAATTGGACAGTTAACTTTTTGGAGTTTCGATCTGGATGCTGTCTGCAGATTATGATATTAAATAAAAATTAAAAACAAACCATTATTTTTATTCTCCAAATATGTACTAATATAGGCAAAAAAGTTTTTTTCATATTTATAACAAAAGACCTAAGAAAACAATTTTTCAAATTTGGTCTTTTAAGAGCCTTCTAAAGTGTAGTAGTACCTTAATAGTATTGGTGATACGTATATATAGCTTCTTAAAGAAAAAACATTACAACATTCTATCACATCTATAACTTGTACACTGTAAAAAATTTAGGGAGTTAACGGACTCAGGAGTTGGGAGTGAAATTTTTCGAGTTAAAAATTAACTCCAAAAGAGAGTTAATTTCTAACTCCCTTCATTCAACACCCGCGAAAGTTGTTTTTTCCTTGGGGAGTTAGCATTTGGGTGTGAAGTTTTAACTCTCTTTATTTAACTCCCCTGGCATTAACTCCCCAATGGGGGCGACTTTTATAGAATCCCCTGGGGAGTTAAAACTTAACTCCCTTTTTTTACAGTGTACGGTTGCTGGCAGAAAGCAAGTATCACTTTAACGAGCACACCATGTCAGTGGTGTCCCCATCAAAAAATTGTTCAAAATATTAATATTTTTTAAATATTATTGTATCTCATTTTCAGTTATTACACGTACTTTAAAAACCGCACCGACTTGAACTTAAAAATAAAGTCTTTCTTTTTCGAAATTGAGAAATGAAGCAAAATGTCAGTGGTGTCCCCTCAAAATTCTGTTTCTTGCATCTTATTATTTTATTTTTAATAAATTTGTGTTAAATTTACTCCTTATATGCAGTTAATGAAGATTTGATACTGGATTGTATTTTGTAAGCTGATTTTATTCTCACTATTCAAAAAAAATTATCAGTGAAATATTTCAAAAATGTCAGTGGTGTCTCTCAATGTTCATATGTTTTTTTGGTCTTCAAAAGTATATAATTTATAGCAGAACTCATTACAAATATTTTTTAAGTCATGTTGAAACATTCATTATTGTAATTTGAAATATTTTAACTTTTTAAAGTTGTAAGAATTTATTTGAGAAAAGAATAAACGAAAACAGAAAATTTCTTATCATTTCTGCCTATCGTTTTTTACCTGGTGAAAATTAAAATTTGCTTCCACCTGCTCGACCACTATTATTTTTGTCCATCATATATTATAGTCAACCAAAATAGAGTATCGTTATGTTCAAAATCCAACAGCGAAAAATTAATGTTAGTAGGATCAAAAATGACATTTTAATTTTAATCACCCATAAATCGTCGAAATTTTTACGCACGTGGTAACAACATTTTTACTATTTTCATCGCTCAGTGTGTTTGAAAATTTACCATTGCAATAATTTGTGTAATAAAATTTATTTTCATTTAAATGGCATAAATAATTAAAAATTAATAGTTTTTGACAAGTAGATAAAATTGTGTAGGGGAAAGTGGGGCAAAGGAGCTTGGTTTACATTTATCGATGTATATTTTTTAAATTAAGCAATTAATTTATGCGGTCTTTGTTTTTCATTATTCTAAAACTAATCAACAAGAAATTTTAATAGTTGTTATTTAGTATATTATAATTATAAATACATTATTTAATGAAATTTAAAAACAATGCAAAATAATGCCTTTGTCCCACACGCTGGAGCAGAGACGTTTTCGCTTATATTTCTAAAAGAAAGCATTTATAATCCTTAAAAAAATTAACAAGTGATATTTATTAGTATAATATTTACGAAACATAAGGTTAACAACATATTATTAAAAGAATTAAACTATTTAAATAGAAAATAAAAACTTTTAGTGATTTTAACCTTTAAAGTGCTAAGTGTTGAAAAATCACGCTCAGTGCTAACCCCGGTCTGTCAGACCGCTATTCCCTTTTGACAGTTTTTTAGTCATTTATAATTTTTAAAAGACAACTATTATAAATATTTTTTACTTTTTAACAAAAAAAGTCATTTCTGTATTATGCATTTATTTATTTTATTTATTTTATAAATGCAGTCTATGAGAACTGTCAGTAGAACTAGCTGCGCATCAAGTTGCGCAGACGTCACTCATGGGAATATACTGGAATATACTTTCACTTAAAGCTAACCCCGGTCTCACAGACCGCTATACTTCAAATATTTATTTATATTACAAAATTTAACGAATAAAAATTTTTGAAAAAGTTGTCTCCTAACAGATTTTCATAAAATATGAAGCTACTAAAAAGTTCAAGTTCTTATTATACTTTGAAAAAAAGTTACAAGCAAAGAAAATTTTAATAGCGGTCTGTCAGACCGGCATAGCACTTTAAAGGTTAACCTTATATTGTGAATAAATACGATAAATACATAGAAAAATTCGAATATTCAATTGTTTTTAACCAAATTATGTTCAATATTGCCTTTGCGGGACGCATGACGATTCCCGACAAAAATCCTGTATAATATTCGATAGACCTTATTTCATTTGTCAAAATTTCTTTTTCATGTAATTTTCTTTTATAAGAATAAGAATGTGTTCCAAATTGTTTATAAACACAATGTTTTTTTAATTAATGCTAATGAATGAAAATAATAATTAATATGAAGATGGAAATAAGAGAATGTTTAAAAACTTGATTTCATAATATATAAATTTTTATTGAACCGAAATAATTTTGAAAAGAAACTTTTGTTTTGATAAATTTTTGTTAAATAGAATTATAGTTTAGCAAATATTTTAGGTAATAAATAGTTTATAATGGAAAGTTTACATTTATTAAAACTTGCATATTTCAAAACTTAAATTGCAACAAAATGTCATTTTTCAGAATTTATGTTTAAGCAGCTTTCATTGAATGCAAATTATTAAACAGAAAAATTTATAATTGACTAAATGTTTAGTAAAATGAATTATTAAATATGTTAATATTTTATTACAACAAAATTTTCTTTCATGTTATAGTTATTAAATAGATATTAAATTCAGTTGATTGTTTATTTAGACAAATTCTATAATTTTTCAATTAATATATAAACGAATTTTCATATTACAAATTTTTTAAATAATTTAAATGTTATGTGACGGAGTTTACATTAGATCGAATTTTAATTTATCGACATTTTTATTTGCTGGAATATCTATTAAACGAAATGTTCATTTCAACGAATTTTCAATAAACAAAAAATTCTATAATTAATTCCTTCTTAACGTACTTATTATTTCATTCAAATATTATTTCACGGAAAGTTAATTTAATCGATTTTTTATGTTTCAGATTCGTTGTCTAATAGAAATTCAATGAACGGAATCTTTGTTTAGTGGAATTTTCATTTTTCTGAATGTTCAAATGCTATGAATTTCATTTGTAGAATTTTATGTGACCGAATTGTCATAAATATTAATTTCTACATTACCGACATTTAAACACACGAAACTTAATATCGCCGAAACTCAATTTGTCCTACCTTTTTCTATTGTTGTCCTTGTCTTACTAAGAAATTCAATGAACGGAATCTTTGTTTAGTGGAATTTTCATTTTTCTGAATGTTCAAATGCTATGAATTTCATTTGTAGAATTTTATGTGACCGAATTGTCATAAATATTAATTTCTACATTACCGACATTTAAACACACGAAACTTAATATCGCCGAAACTCAATTTGTCCTACCTTTTTCTATTGTTGTCCTTGTCTTAGTAAGAAAAAAAAAATGAAAAATGAAAAAAAAATGAAAATTCCACTAAACAAAGATTCCGTTCATTGAATTTCTATTAGACAACGAATGTGAAACATAAAAAATCGATTAAATTAACTTTCCGTGAAATAATATTTGAATGAAATAATAAGTACGTTAAGAAGGAATTAATTATAGAATTTTTTGTTTATTGAAAATTCGTTGAAATGAACATTTCGTTTAATAGATATTCCAGCAAATAAAAATGTCGATAAATTAAAATTCGATCTAATGTAAACTCCGTCACATAACATTTAAATTATTTAAAAAATTTGTAATATGAAAATTCGTTTATATATTAATTGAAAAATTATAGAATTTGTCTAAATAAACAATCAACTGAATTTAATATCTATTTAATAACTATAACATGAAAGAAAATTTTGTTGTAATAAAATATTAACATATTTAATAATTCATTTTACTAAACATTTAGTCAATTATAAATTTTTCTGTTTAATAATTTGCATTCAATGAAAGCTGCTTAAACATAAATTCTGAAAAATGACATTTTGTTGCAATTTAAGTTTTGAAATATGCAAGTTTTAATAAATGTAAACTTTCCATTATAAACTATTTATTACCTAAAATATTTGCTAAACTATAATTCTATTTAACAAAAATTTATCAAAACAAAAGTTTCTTTTCAAAATTATTTCGGTTCAATAAAAATTTATATATTATGAAATCAAGTTTTTAAACATTCTCTTATTTCCATCTTCATATTAATTATTATTTTCATTCATTAGCATTAATTAAAAAAACATTGTGTTTATAAACAATTTGGAACACATTCTTATTCTTATAAAAGAAAATTACATGAAAAAGAAATTTTGACAAATGAAATAAGGTCTATCGAATATTATACAGGATTTTTGTCGGGAATCGTCATGCGTCCCGCCTTTGCCCCACATAACAAACTTTTTTTTACTTTAAATTAAAAATATTTAGATACAAAATTAAACTAAAACACCACGCCAGTTGTGTAGAGAAATATTTAATTTATTTACATGTTACGTTTTTAAAAATTAAATACTTAAACTTATGTTTTAAAAAATAAAAGTTTGTTCAGTAAAATTATTATTTTATTTTTGCAAAACAATTTTTTTGTTATATTTCTTAAAATATTAGATATTTTTAGGTTTTTCTTTTTTTTAATCAATTGGTATAATTACATTGCAACCTAATTTTTAATACTAATTGAAATAGACAGAAAATAAAGGAGATATTTTAAAAATCGTCTTTGCCCCGCATAGCGCCTTTGCCCCACTCTCCCCTACTTAAAAGATATAAAACATCATCTGATTAAGTATTGTATTTTGACTCGAAAATCTAGTGTCAATTAAAAAGTGAAAATACCAAGTACGTGTTTAGTGTACACGGAAAAAAAAAGTTCACGAATCTGTCGTGAACTAGTATATCACTTTTGGATGGGACACAAAATTTCGAAATTTTCATTCACTTTTGATTAGAAATAGCGAACGTCAACGAAAAACTGAAACAAAGTTAATGAATTTTTGATGAACTGTGTTAAGGATGAGTAGTTCGTCAAAAGTAGAGGTACAAGTTCACGAAAAAATCGTGAACTCGCGAGTTTCAGTAGTATGCGCAGTTTGTAATGCGCATCAAATATGGCTGATCAAGCATTCATCATTCAGTCGGTGTCATCGACTTCCGTTTTGCATGTCGAGCGGGAGACACGTTTATTTTCTGAGTTTTTTTATAGTGTTAATTGAATTGAAATACAGTCGGGCCTCCGAACTGAACGCTTTCAAACTGTACGCTGTCGCCAAACTGTACGCTGGCTTTAGTTTTTAAGTGCTCCACAGTGTACGGTGGCGCTACTAAATTCAGTGCCGTATATTTGAAAATGTTGCCTTTTAAGGAAGAATCTGAGGGACAGTCAAATAAAAAGTTATTCCAATGTCATAATTTCGTAATTTAAAAAAACTAATTAAATTTTAAATTCGTCTTGTTGGAAAGACGAAGAATTTAATTTTGTATATTTAAAACGATTAAAAGTTTCATTTGAATAAAAATTACAATTTTCTGTCAATAAGAATAAACATTTGTTAAATTTTAGGTTATGTTACTTAAATCATTCATTATTGACGACAAAATTATCATTTTTATTCAAATATATATTTAAAATTTTCAAAATTTAGAAAATTAAATTCCTTACGCTTTTACCAAAAGGAATTGAAAATTTAATTTGACTTTTTTTTAAAATACTAAATTATGACATTGGACTAACTTTTGTTCCAATTGTTTATCAAATTCTTCCTTAAAATTAAAAATTTTACTGATTTAATCAAATTATTTTCTTTTTCATAATTTGGATAAATCAGTGGACTTCTTTTAATTTTATGAGGCAATACGTTTTGGTTAAAAATTGTTAATTTTTCTAACATTTATAATTTTAAGAATAGTATATATTTTTATGATTTCAATTAATTTTAAATCTAAAATTATGTATATTATAGTCCCAGACGATAAATGAGGAGCAAATTTTCAAAATTTGATAAATTCCTATTTTCTTATTATTTCGAGAAATCGAAATAAATGACTTTCCTGACATAACCACTCAGTTAATTTCAAACTAAAAAATTTGTAATATTTAATATTTGTAACAAAGTTTTTATATTTAATACGTTCTGTTTTTAATAAAACTTTCACATAATAAAGTAACTTTAAGGTTTTGGTAATTTGTTCTAATAACAAACATAAAAATTAAAAGTCAATTTGGTTATGTCACAAAAGTTTTTAAATTGAAAATTCGCTGTTAATAATTTTTTTTTTTAATTTAGCAGGGACATGACGATTTGTGAGATATTTAAATTATTAAATTTATGTTTATCTCGATTTAAAAAAAAATATATTTATCAACTTTTGAAAACTTGCTCCTTAAGGGGATTTGAACCTTGATGACGTCACAGTTTGTGCAAAGCATTAGTTTTAAATCTGTGACGTCATCATGGTTCAAATGCCCTTAAATATATAAGTGTACAGTCCTGAAAATTAAATAGTGGGGATGAGTTCGTCAGCGTACAGTTTGAAATCAAGTGGAGGGGTTATTTCTGGGGTACCGTACAGTTCTGCGGCCCGACTGTAAATGAAATAAATTGAATTGTGTATGATAAAATATCTTCGTAGGATTGTACCAAAATACAATAAGTGTACCTAGTGAGGAAGAAATTCCTTAACAATTCATCTCGAGAGAACTAAGCTCTTGTACTCCAATTGGATCCAACATAACCTCAAATTGCCACGAGGGAACGCCGAAATTTGAGACGATTGGCTTTATAATATGATGGATTTGTGCAGTCAATAAGAATTTAATAATTAATATAAGGACCTAATCTACAAGACTACAGTTATACAACAAAGAAATTTTGTTTACTTTTTTAAAAAAAAGCAAGTTCTCGCGCCACAACCATCTTTGGCGCCAACAACAGTAGGAGGTTCACACATGCCTCTCCATTAAACAACACTAACCTCAACGGATCCAACGGAAATTAACTCTCGAGACAACCAATTGTCTAGCAATACCCGTCACTCCAACAATTGCTGACATTATACTTGAGAAAGTACTCGACTTATCTCTGACGGAAATTAAAACAACTACGAGGACAACTCTAAAATAAAAAATCTATCGATAAATTCGCTTAAATAATTATTCAACAGTACTGGCTATTTGTTTATACAAGAGGCCATTAAAACAAAAGAAGAAGAAGAAGTCGGTGTTTACATTCGGGCAAATTCTTTGATGAAAGTTATTATTTAGAAACAGTGTTTTTTATTATTTAGTGAATATTTTTGTGTGGTAATTTCTTTTGTGAAACAAATAATTCATAAAATAAATTAAAGGTTACAACAAGGGTCTTTTTCTACTGTGCACGGTCCTGCAGACAAAGCTAATCGTGTCATTTGCAAAAGTACTGTGTATATACCCAGTAAGAAACGAAAAATTGAAAAGTATTAAAAAGATTCTATTCTTTTGAATGCCATTTCTGTCCAATACTTTTCTATCCAGTGAGAGCAATATGAAAAGTAACGATATCAATCCTCTTGAATACCCAGTAAGAAAGCAAAGATTAAGAAGCATTAAAAAAATTCTATCCTTTTGAATACCATTTTTGTCCTATGCTTCTGAATTCCGCGACAGTAGTATAATAATATAATACTAATATTGTTGACATATAGAATGTTCAATTACTTTCAAATAACTGCACTCATGAATTTATTTGCTATTTTAAAAAGGAATAATTATTAAATTATCAGTTAAGAGGGTTAAAAGTGTTTAAAGGTCTCTGAAATTTTTAGATTATGATTTATTGTCTAACAGAATAACGGCCCTGACTCGTTTAAATGACGTAAAATTTGTAAACAATCAATTTTTCAGCAAGTTTTTCTTTGAACACAAACACTTTTTACAAAATCTGCCACTGTATGTATCTTATAAATTACAAAAATCCAGATGATTGCTTGAATGCATGCAGAAACGCGGTTCCAATGAAAAATTGAAAAGTGATGTAATGACAGGCTGTAATAATTTCGGATGGGATTGGAAAGCATTCAGAAAAAAATTGTGTCTTTGTTAACAATTACAAACAGAATTGAATAGCATTCATTTTTAGACGAAACGTGGTCCTATCATGGTATAGAAAAGTATTGGACAGAAATGGCATTCAAAAGTATTGGATAATTTCTACTACACCATACAGAGTTTGAATTATTTCAATTCTTTTCAATTCCTCGCTTCTTACTGGGTAGGTTTAGCCGTGGCGGTTAGTTGTTAGAAATATTATGTTATTGGGTATAGGTACTAGGTTCGAATCCCGTGAAGCGAATAACGAATTTTAATGGCGATATAATTGTGTATTCTGTGTAGTTGGATGCGTAATAGGCGTCAAGTTATCAAATAAAGTGAAATACTATAAAAAAGTAGTGTCTGGAAATTATTTTTTCTTGTTTTTAGCATTTTTTAAAAGTTCACGAATTTTTCGTTAACTTTGACGAAAAGTTCGGAAACCGTACTATGTTTCTAGTGAAGGAGTTGATGAAATTTTGACGAACTGTGTTTGTTGATTTTCAAGAATTTTGTGTCCTATCCAAAAGTGATATACTAGTTCACGAGAGATTCGTGAACTTTTTTTTTCCGTGTAGTGGTTATCGGTCCGGGCTTCAAAGTGCGTTCGTTAGGTTCAGGTGTTCGCGTCCCCCCTGCGTCAAATATTTATTTCATAAGTTTAAATTAATTCTAAGGTATATAAATACAAAGTCAAATATAAATATGTTCAAATACAGTAATTAATTTTTTTAATTAGTTTTTCTCTTTTATTTGATAATAAGAATTTGATTAGCAATTTCAAATAATTATGATACACAGTGTAAATCTAATATTATTCTCCTAGTCAATTTGACTATTTTTTCCTGATTACATCGACTAATTTTCCTGGTCACTTTAACTATGTTTGAATTTTATTACTTTGACTAGGATTTTATAGTAGGTTCCTCTAGTAACTAGGAAACCTAGTCAATTCTTGGTATACGAATCCCAGTCATTTTTTCAGTGTTCGAAACAATATTAGTGCTGTCATCTCTATGACACTGTCACGCACTATTACGTTGAGTAAAAAATTATGAAATTATTTGTCTTCAATTAAGAAATGTTATAGATGATTCTTGGTATTGTAACAACCGACATTCACTTTGTGCAGTTGTTACAATTTACACGCTGTCACTCAAATGCTTCTAGTTAATTAAATAATAGATATAAGGTAAATGTACATAATTACTAGTTAAGGCCCTTCCTTGCTGAGAATTCTATTTCTGTTATTTTATCAAATAACTTAAAGTGCAAGAAAACAATTGCATCGTAAAAGTTAATTGATTATTCTCAGTTTTTTGAGTATACATAAACTAAACAGATGCAATTAAAACACAGAATATTGATTTAATAAATAGCAAAGTTTGTGCTACAATTTTTCACTTGTTGAAATATTTTGTCAATTTCTTATTCTAATTAGTTTAAGGAAATAGCACGGAATAAATGATCCTAAAGTTCTGAACGTTCAAATGAACGAAATTTATTTATTTTCTTCTTTAATTTGAATATTTATTACAATAATTTTTGTCGATATAAAATAAATGAATTACAAAGTTTCTAAGTGTAAAATTTAAGTTTTTAATTTTTATTGCAAACAATAAATTATAAAAACATTTCTAATAAAAAGTGTTTCGTTCATTTAAACGTTCAAAACTTGTGGATCATCGGAATAACGTACTGGCTCGTAATTGTGTACATTAGGGTGGCCGTTAAAAACGACATTTCGGCTCTGTTTCTCTTTATAAATGTTCAAAGAATAATATAAAATTTTTAACATATGAAATTTGTTAAGTTAACTATTTTTTACAGGACCCAAAAGTTGACAAAAAAAAGCCAAAATAGGTTATTACTGGCAAAAAATATTAATTCTAAAAAAAATGAGAAATTTAAACTGCTAATCATGGTTTCTATTGTTTTTGATGTCGCTGATTACAAAACTGAAGTCATATTTCAAAAATTCAAAATGGCGGATCCAATATGGCGGCCATTTAAATTTTAAAATTAATCAATTTCTAGGAAACTTGGTATCAAGGGGTTTTGGGGGTCTCTGATTACAAATCTAAAGTCAGATTTCAAAAATTAAAGGTGCCGGATTCAATATGGCGGGCATAATGTTTAAAAAATTAATAATTTTTTATGAAACTTAATTATGGAATATCTTATCCCATTATCCAACAAAATTTTTGTCAAAGTTCTATTTAAATTTCAGTTAATTAGAAATAACTATTTTGATAACAAAAAGTCGATCTCTGATTCAAATAGTAATATTTCTAATAAATCGATTAGTTAAAGTAAACTAATAAAGCATACCTTTAATGTACCCTTTTTCCTGAGTGTAACTATCTAAGTGTAACAGAACATGTAATTTTCTAATTTTTACTTTGTAGAAAGTGTAACAAAGGAGGATGGAGTCAAAATATATATAAAATCGTATCATCTAATTGGCGAATGAACCTTATCTAGCTAATAAATACTAACCTTATAATTTCTGATTAGCAGCGAGGTCCTGTTTAAATTTTTAACTTCAGATGTGTAACTAAGGACCCCAAAAACACCTTAATACGAAGTTTCATAAAAATTAATTAATTTTAAAATTTACATGTCCGCCATATTGGATCCGCTATTTTGAATTTTTTAAATCTGACTTTAAATTTGTAATCAGGGACCTCCAAAACCCCCTGATACGAAGTTCCCTAGAAATTGATTAATTTTAAAATTTTCATGGCCGCCATATTGGATCCGCCATTTTGAATTTTTGAAATATGACTTCAGATTTGTAATCAGTGACCTCAAAAACAATAGAAACCATGTTTAGCAGTTTAAATTTCTTGTTTTTTCAGAATTAATATTTTTAACAATAATAACCTATTTTGGTTTTTTTTTGGTCAACTTTTGGGTCCTGTAAAAAATAGTTAACTTAACAAATTTCATATGTTAAAAATTGTATATTATTCTTTGAACATTTATGAAGAGAAACAGAGTAGTCCAGTCAAAAAATATTAATTTTCAACAATTTTACAGGAAATCTACGAAAAAAAGTTTTTTTTCCATGCAAAATACATGCAAAATTTCAATAGCCAACAGGCACCACTAAATATTAATTAAAAAAAAAAAAATAAAAAATACGTTTCTAATTTTTTTCAATTTGTGACAAAATGAGACCCGGAAATGGACAAAATTCCAATATGTCGTTTTTAACGGCCACCCTAGTGTACATTTATTTTATAGAGCTAAATCAATTATGGCCTTTTAAAACTAGATAATATACCTTTCATTTAACTGTATGACCAAACATAAATTGGAGTTAAACTCTAATCACTGTAACTGATTTTGTCAAAATTGTAACAACTGCACCTAGTCTCCCCTAATTTAAACTACACACGGGAAAATTTCATACAAGCTCATTATTAATAATAAAACTATTAAACTAAATTTAAAAACTGTGTAAATTTATAATGCATTCCGTCAAACTACACACGATTAAAGATTACAAATTTTAATAAAAAAGAGTAAATTAATTTAAACCGTTTACAACCTTACTTTTATTAAATTTATTAAAAATTGGTTTCTATTATGCATCAATTTTTCTTTAATTTGTAATTTTTAATCTTTTGCTGTTTTTCTCATATGAAGTTTAAATTTTTAAGTTTTTAAATTAAATTTAATAATTTTATTATTCATATAATATAAAAAACACGACTACGTTTAAAAGTTTTCTACAAATTTTAACTAAATTTATTCAAAAGTTTAATAATTTTCTAAAATAAGTATATATTTAAATATTGTCAACAGAAATTTTCAAAAATGTTTAGGGGAGGGTAGGCTACATTGAACCGGGTATTTTCTAAAGTCCAAGAACTAATTAAATTTTACAAATTTTGATGAGGTTTTTGTATGAAAATAAAACTGAAGTACTCCTTTAGTTAATACACACGTTCCAAACACAAATTATTATGATTAAATAATAAAATTTAATTTTTTTCTAGCCAGTTACACTTTTCTTATTTTGAAGGAAGTGTGTCTACATTGAACCACCTCTAATAAAACACTACAACTTACTTCGAAAATAATATTTCCACTTACACATTGTAATAAATCTTATTTTCCACTCAAAAAAATAGAAAACTGTTGTTAAATAGTTATTATTTGTTAATATAGGATATTAATATATTTCGATATTAATATATTTCGATGAAAATACGCTGTAAATTCGGGTGGTTCAATGATGCCGCACTCACTGTATTCACATGACATTCACAACAAAAATTGTTTATAATAAATTTATGTAAGACTTAAAATTCTTTATCACATCGGAATATTGAAGTTGACACCCTAAGCGACATAAATCACAAGTTTACTAATTTTTAAAACTTCCTATTTCAATAAAAAAAATTCATTATATTTCCACAAAATTTTTTGTTTTGTACGTGAAAAACAGTTTTTTTCGTTTTTCTTTGTAAATAATAAACCTACGTGCTCGAAATTTTTGGACGTAGTCGCTTTCGGTAATACTAAATTATATATTAAATAAGAAAAAATTCCACTCAGTCATTTCTTAGGAAATTAAAGTGGTTCACTGTTGACACTGGTTCAATGTAGCCTACTCTCCCCTACTTTAAAACCTAAAATTTAATTATTTTCTAAACTTTTTAACCATAATTCTTTTCTAAATCAATTGTTTTTTAATATTTTTTGAAAAGTTCTTCGAGAATTTAATTATTTAAAAAAAAGATGATTTGAAATTCGTCTAAAATTCAATATTACGAAATTTCGATTATTCTAAAGCTTTTTAGTTAAATCATACGTATTCAAAAATTCAACTACATAATTTCATTTCTAGAAATTAGAAATTTTTTTGCACCACTTTGGATAAATAAAGATAAATCTAAATTCTTTGTTCTGACATGCGAAAATTTAGTTATTGTTATAAATTTAATTTAGTATTTAGCATTTTCAGACAAATTCCGTTAACTTATAAATTTCTCGGTCGCCATTTTAAAGCCGCCACTTTGGAACCACCATTTTGAATTCATGAATTTTGACCAAAGATTTGGATTTAGCGACCCAAGAAACATAAACTATGAGAATATCGCATGTTTAAAAAAAATTAAAAAATTAGTACCTACACTTGTAATTTCAAAAGATTTACATTTAAAATTTTTATTAAGTGTGCAATAAAATAAATAAATTAAATATTAATTTACAAATAATATGTTTTAATTTAACAAACAGCAATTAAAATTTTTATTAATTAGTAAATTTAAATATTTGCTTAATTTTAGAATTTTGTTTAAAAATTGAATTTTCTGAACATTTTATTTAAAATTCTGAATAATTAGGTTTTTTCAATATTTCAGCAAAACAAAAAAAACTTTTCTACAAGGAGAAAAATATAAAGTAACTTTTACTACTTTTATAGTGAAAAATTTCCGGTAAAGAATTTCTGGTAATTTTTACTACTTTTTGAGTAAATTATGCTACTTTCGAAGTAAATTTTACTAATTTTTACAAATATTTACTTCGAACGTAGCAAAATTTACTCCAAAAGTAGTAAAAATTACCAGAAATTCTTTACCGAAAATTTTTCACTATAAACTCTCTAAATTTGAATCAGCGAAAAGTCGCTGATTCACCAGCCCAGAGTATGCAGCTGATAAAACAGCGTATATACGCTGGAAAATCAGTGCATATACGCTGTTTCATCAGTGTATATACGCTGATTGAATCAGCTGCATACTCTGGGCTGGTGAATCAGCGACTTTTCGCTGATTCAAATTTAGAGAGAAAGTAGTAAAAGTTACTTTATATTTTTCTCCGTGTATCTATATTCTATCTATATTGAACTACCGTTGAATTTTTTTTATAACTGGAAAAAAGGCAAAAGTTTATCTAGTAAATCAGGGAAAAAGAAATTGAAAACTTTGCGGCAACCCTAAAATCGAAATAAGTTGTATTTTTTTTAACTACAAAAGTGGCATTTTGTTGGAATATATGGAAGAAAAGTCGAAAATTTGGCATTTTATCAAAATAAGTCAAAAAGTCAATACTTGATCTTTAGTTTTGTTTTCTATTATGTTAATTTATGTATGGGAAATGTAAGAGGCTGAAAAGTCATACTAATTGTTTTCACTTATCAATAAGTGAAATATTTAGTTAAAAAGAAATCCACCTGTGCTAATGACGTGACTTATTATTTCAATTATTTATACATTTAAATGTTAAAACTATGTTTTTATCATTTCAGTTAATACGTTAAAAACTTTTTATTTTATTTAATTTATGAAAATTGGCATTAAAAATTTAATAAAATTTTTAAGAAACATTCAATTAAATATTATATTAACAATAATATAATAACCAACTTTTTATTTACTTAGTATTATATTTATAATAAGAGAAATCTTGAACAAAACGTTAAAGTATAAGACATTAAACTAACTCTTTATAAGTGCACCGAATAATTTTCTATGAGTATAAGGTAACGTATTAAGTGTCATTGCGGTGGTTCTCGTTGGATCATCAAAGCTAAGCGAAGTTGCCTGCGGTTAATATTAGGATGGGTGACCGTTTGGGGATTTAGCTTAAAAAAGGTAAAAAATTTATATGTTTATAAGTTTCAAATTGATAATGAGAAGAGAAGAGAGTGTAAAAAAGTTGATAGTAAATAAATATTTTTTTATAAAATATTGATCCTAATTATATATTTTCATTCAAATAAGAAATAGATTTTAACTCATTCAATATAAGTTAATATAATTCACTTCTTAATATGTGAGTATTCACTTATTTCATATTTGAATATTCACACTGCAAAAAGAAGTATCTTATTTAAGATGTTTTGGTAGTCATTTCTAAGATGTTATGGTAGTCACTTTTTAGTCATTTAAAATATCTTAATTTAAGATGTTAAAAGTATCTTCGTGCACATTTTCTGTGTATTTTTGGGGCAAAAAGTTTTGAGGTTAACTATGGGCTTATATGTAAGACATTTTATGCATCTTAGTTTTTAGTAACTTCAATTTTTTTCGCATCTTACAATTCACAAGTATCTTATCGCTAAACATCTTAATTTAAGATACTTTAAAAAACTTACAGAAGTATCTTACTTTTTTAAGATAGAAGAAATATCTAAGACGTATAAAACATCTTAAAAATCAGTAAGATACTTTAGAAAACATCTTATTTTAAGATGTAAGATACCATTTTTCCATCTTACATCTTATTTTAAGATATCAAATAAGACACTTATTTTTGCAGTGCACTTATTCATAAGTGCGTGATGTATGTACTTATTTTATAAGTGAATATAATTCACTTATTTCATGTGTGAATATTCACTTATTCTACGTGGCAGAGTTTTGAAACATGGAATGATAAAAGGGTTAATGGTATTTGTCTAGAATATTACAGTAAAGTTTTTTTTAGTCAGTAAACACTAGATTTACAGTTCGGAATTTACTGTCTAAACAGTAAAGAAAAATCCGTTTTAAAACGATTCTTTAGCCTTTGCTAGAATACAGACTAGATAAGAGAAAACTGTCTATATGTCTAATATGGCCTTAATTAACGAAACTTCTTTTCCGCTTTTTGAATACAAAGCAATGAATTTCTCCCTTCCTTGCAGGGAAGTACCTCGCTGCAATCGGAAGTTCATACGCATGAAGGGAACTGCCGTGTCGTGAACGGCTTCTCGTAGCAGGTTCTCGGCATTTGCGAAGGGCTTCCGGTGAGGCAAAAAGAATCGTCAATAAGGAGGGTCAAAATTCGTGAAGTGGGCAACTAATTTTCAGTTGGTCAATAAGTTTTCATAAAATTTATGTTTTTCTGTTTGAAATAATAAATAAAAAATACAAGTTGAACAGTTTTGCAAAATTCGTTTTTTTGTTGTACATATTGTTAAACAAACTTTTTTGCATGAATTTAGAAAAGTTTTTTTTTTAAATAAAGTAATAGGTAAAATTTAATGATTTTTGGTATGGTTATATAAAAATAACACGATTTTTGATTAACATTTTTCATTTTAAAATTTAACGTAATTTGATAAAATTATAAACAATTTATTTAAACAAATGAAAATAAATGCAACTTCTCGATCTGTTATTTTATTTTTCAAAATTGAATATTGTTCCTTATTTAATGCCCAAGTATTACCAAAAAGAAAAAATTGGTATTTTACATTTGTTCAAAAGAAATAAATAATTATGTTAATAATAATAAGCATTAAAAAATCATAAAATCTTAAAAATATTTTTTTTAGCTTCATTAATTAACAAAATTAATTAAAAAAACCTATTAAAATAATGTTTGAGTGTTTCTGATGTATGAAAAAAGGTATAACAATTTATTAAATTGTTTAAACAATTAATTGTTGTTATTTTTTAAATCTGCACTTACGGCTAGAAATTTCTACTTTTTTCACAATAATTGTGCAATTTGTCATGAGTAAAACATCTGCTAATGATAAAAAAAATAATTAATTAAACATTGTCTAAACAATTAATTGTTGTTACATTTTTCATAAATTGTACTTGGGGTTAGAAATTTCTAGTTTTTTCTGTATTGTGCATTTTCTTGTAACTACCACATTTAAGTATCAAAGAAAAGCAAAAAATTAAATATTTAAACATTGTTTAAACAATTTATTCTATTAATTTTTCAATTTACTGTACTTAAAACTATAAATTCCTAGTTTTTTCTTAATTGTGACATTTTTTATATAACTTAAACACTTAAGTGTAATAGAAAAACTAAAAATTTATTATTTAGCCATTGTTTAAACAATTTATTAACATTTATTTTATTATTTTTTTAAATTTAATTTTTTTAGTTGATTGAATTTAGAAAAAACTAGATATTTCTAGCTCTAAGTACACTTTATGAGAAAAATAACAATTAATTGTTTAAACAATGTTTAATTAATTTATTTTTTATTTTTTATCATTACAAGATGTTTTACTCTTGACAAATTGCACAATTATTGAGAAAAAACTAGAAATTTTTAGCCCTAAGTGCAGATTTAAAAAAATTACAACAATTAATTGTTTAAACAATTTAATAAATTGTTATACTTTTTTCATACATCAGAAACACTCAAACATTATTTTAATAGGTTTTTTTAATTAATTTTGTTAATTAATGAAGCTAAAAAAAATATTTTTAAGATTTTATGATTTTTTAATGCTTATTATTATTAACATAATTATTTATTTCTTTTGAACAAATGTAAAATACCAATTTTTTCTTTTTGGTAATACTTGGGCATTAAATAAGGAACAATATTCAATTTTGAAAAATAAAATAACAGATCGAGAAGTTGCATTTATTTTCATTTGTTTAAATAAATTGTTTATAATTTTATCAAATTACGTTAAATTTTAAAATGAAAAATGTTAATCAAAAATCGTGTTATTTTTATATAACCATACCAAAAATCATTAAATTTTACCTATTACTTTATTTAAAAAAAAAACTTTTCTAAATTCATGCAAAAAAGTTTGTTTAACAATATGTACAACAAAAAAACGAATTTTGCAAAACTGTTCAACTTGTATTTTTTATTTATTATTTCAAACAGAAAAACATAAATTTTATGAAAACTTATTGACCAACTGAAAATTAGTTGCCCACTTCACGAATTTTGACCCAGGAGTCAATAACAATACGAAGCCCCGACATTTCTGACTCTCACAATTTTCCATTTATTTTAAGAAATTGGGATAATAATTCGTTTGAGTCCAAAAGAGGTATTTTCCCATTAGCGTCACCACATGTGTAAAATGAATGAATTGGCTCGTTGAGTCGTGAAAAGGACATGCCCATTTAATGTAGTCGGCTCACCAAACACAAGAGACTAATTGCGCTAACTAGATTATACCCACAATCGATATCGACGTCAAGACCAGAAACGACCGAAGAAGGAAAACTTGTTAACAATCGCCGTTTATTCATTTTAATCTATAAGGAATAAAGTCCTCCTGAGAAAAAGAGTGAACATCGATAACTGATTTAAAACTTATTGAGGCAAAGAAATATGGTAAGCAGGAATTTTTCTTTTCATTGTATTTGTGAAAATTATACTAGCGATACTTGAACCGGTCTTTGTGTACACATGCTGCATCAAGCAGTCAAGCTAATAAATATGTAACTTTTCTTGCACTGAGATTACTCAAGTCGGTCTTGCGAAAACTTTTCTTTTTCAAGTTCAAACCTTCTCTCTCGCGGTGCGTGTAGGGAATAAAGCAATCAAATCGTACATATACTCTCTGCCATTTATACTATCGCCGAGGAAATCTCAAAAAATATTTCTATCTAGCTTCGAGATTCGTGACGCATGCGACTTTCTTTGTAAGCGTGTATAAAGGTTTTCTTATATAAAACTGCTGAAACTTAGGACAATGTTTATTGGACTCGTGTGAAAGACTGTTAACGTGTGTCGATCGTTAACCCTAGAAGGAGTAACTGGGGTGTCTGGACACCCCAAGCAAAATTCAAAGTATTCCCATGGCTTAACCAATAATTTTTTTACGCTCAAAACCCATTGATAATTTAGTTTGAACCTCTATCTTTTGACAACTCTATGTGGCGCCAAAAGTTTTGCTCTAGGAAGAGCTCTATCTCCTGTTAAAATACGTCTGGGGTGTCTGGACACCCCAGTTACTCCCTAACGTTAGAAAAATTGTCAGGATAAGTAAATTCAAATTTTTTTAAAAAATCGTTTTTAATCAGTTAAAATCATCTGATAAAGTATAAATTTATAGGTTATGCATAAAAAAGTTGTATTTTATAAAAAAGGAACATTTTTATACAAAAATTCTATTTTTATGAAAAATAGACATTCTGTATTTGTAACAACTTATTATATTTGAGTTAAGATTTATTAAAAATTTCTGTGCTCTCTCTACAGTCAGAAATTAAATTCTAATACAGAAAAATGTAGTATATGACAGTCAAATTTAAATTATAAATTCTATATTGTTAATAATATTTTAACATATATTAGAGGTATTAAGAATTGTTAATTAAAACTTTGATTAAATATTAATTTACAGAATCATTTCATAAGTTATTAATTTTAATGTTAATATATTCAGATATATTAAGTTTGTAAAATTTTTAATTTATAACACCATTTTTAGTAAATATTAATTGTTTAAGTCCATTTTATAGTTCATTTTTATGATTTTCACTATTCGTCAATTGTCTTTAATTTCTTTCACTTCAGATGTTCAAATAATTATGTTTTTTGGAAGTAATACAAAAACTAATTTTTTTCCCTAAAAGTGTATCTATTTAACTTTAAAAACCTAAAATAGTTTTTAAATTAGTCAAATTTTTAAGAAACTACAACGTTTTTTGTGAAAAAAGTCAATTTTGCAATTTTTTGGTGTTTTCTTGGGTTTTTATGGTTTTTTTCAAAATTTTTTTAATTTATCAAAATATGAATAATATTATTGTATTCCTTACTAAAAAACCAATCAATTTATTATAATAAATTTTTTTATGTCAAATATAAACCTTATAAAACAAGTTTAAAGCGCGGGGTGTCGGGACACCCCAGTTACTCCTTAGAGGGTGAGTAAACTAACGTACTCCTTCTAGGGTTAACATTAACAAATATATCCGACCCACTTATAATTTTTGAAAATCTGATGTTGGTTTTAAAGAAAAATAATATTTAAATTTAATTTACAATTTTAAGAGGGTGACACTTTCAGCTTTGTTTTTTCAATAAACATGATATTTAGCTTACGTTCTTTTATAGAATCCCGTTTGGAGTTCAATTTTAACTTAAAAAACCGCTGCCAAGTTTTATCTTTTGCGATAATTTCATCAACACTTTGCTTCCTCATAGAGAATGAAATTTATTAAAATGTTTTTACATATATCCAAATTAAATAATATACAAATAGAGAAATATTTTTTCTACTGCAGGCCACGGATATTATAACTTTTTCAGCATTTTCGACTATTTCAAAAAAATGCGACTTTTTTTACTTTTCTTCCAAATATTGCAACAAAATACCAAATTTTTTGTATGAAATGAAACTTACTTCGATTTTTATAGTGTGGAAAATAACTATAGACAAATCTTTCAAAAATCATTTTTCAGTAATTGAAATTTTGTAAAATTTAATTGAAAATAATTGATTTTTTTCGAGTTGATCATAAAAATTTTAATAAATTTTTAATTTGATACACATTTTTGTTATCAATTTGTTGCAATTTGATACAATTAAGTTAACAGTGTTATTGAAAAATCTTCCATTCTAGTTTTTTAAAATTCAATTATTTTCAATATTTTCAATTACATATTTACAAGAATTCAAATACACGGAGAGAGAATATATGTGGATGTCCGCATGAATAGGGACCACTTTGGCACTATTGGACCTATCTATATGGACGAATTATTTGGAAAATTTGGAAAATTTTGAGTGGTCTTAGAACCTTTTTGGTGAAAAATTTAATGAGTTATAGAATTTCAAAGTTTAGCATGTTAAAAACCTCATTTTTAGAAAATGGAAATCAAAGATTGTAATGCGAATATCTTTGGTTCTATTAGGAAGTTATTCAGATAAAGAATTATTTTAAGTCTAGTACGCCTTTAAGATGAAAAATTAATAGGTTTCGAATTCCCTCCCCCCGTCCATTTTGAAAAAATGAAAAAATAACGGACAACCGATAAAGTGGTCCCTTTTCTATAATTGCGTTTTTTAATTAATAAACCTAATTTTTTGCGAAGTTAATGGTTGGATGTTATTTTATTGAGTTATTTAAAGCAAAAACAAAAGAAAGTAGATATAAAAAAATTTTTGAAGGGACTTTATTGTGAATAACACAGGCACACAAAAAAATAAAAAAGTCAAAACCCAGAGGTCACACCCCCCTATCCCCATGTTTTTGGGGTCGCTGAAACCGAATATGACCATGAAAAATTTTTTTCATCGGCCATTTTCCCGCTACCACCCCCTTACACCTGCTCCCGGGGGTTGAAATTTCAGTTTAAAAAAAGTGGAGTAGGGTGTCTATTCCTATGTTTTTTGGGTCGCTAAAACCAAAAAAGACTACCAAAAACAAATTCTTCCCTCCCTTAACCCCCTACAACCCCCTTAACATCCGAAAGGTGGGGGGTCGAAATTCGAATTTTCACGAAAAGTCGATTACGGTGTCTAAACCTACGTTTTTTGGGTCGCTGAAACCAAAAAAGACTACCAAAATCAAGTCCTTTCCACCCTCGACCTCCTACAACCCCCTGCAATAATTTTTGATAATTAATATTTAATTTTCAATTTCCCAAAAATCGGTTCGTTTTATTTGAAAAAAATTATTGCAGGGGGTTGTAGGGGGTCGGGGGAGGAAAAGATTTGATTTTGGTAGTCTTTTTTGGTTTCAGCGACCCAAAAAACGTAGGTTTAGACACCGTAATCGACTTTTCGTGAAAATTCGAATTTCGACCCCCCCACCTTTCGGATGTTAAGGGGGTTGTAGGGGGTTAAGGGAGGGAAGAATTTGTTTTTGGTAGTCTTTTTTGGTTTTAGCGACCCATAAAACATAGGAATAGACACCCTACTCCACTTTTTTTAAAACTGAAATTCCAACCCCCGGGAGCAGGTGTAAGGGGGTGGTAGCGGGAAAATGGCCGATGAAAAAAATTTTCCTGGTCATATTCGGTTTCAGCGACCCCAAAAACATGGGGATAGGGGGGTGTGACCTCTGGGTTTTGACTTTTTTATTTTTTTGTGTGCCTGTGTAATCTTAGGAAATATCGAAATTTTCATTTCTAAAAAAACGAAATTAAAAATTGTAATGCGAATTTCTCTGGTTGTTCTGGGAAGTTATTCAGATGAGAGTTATTTTAAGTCTAGTACACCCTTAAGATGAAAAATTAAAAGATTTTGAATTAAGAGTCCGAAAAAAACCTGGCACCTAAATTTGCACGTCAAGTAGCAGAAACTTCTAATGTTTACGCTCAAAGATGAACAAAAATATTAAAAATATTATATGAAGACATTCTATCGTTGTCAGGTTTTTTCGGACTCTTAAAGAAATCAAAGGTAAGATTATTTTAGTGTTTGTTTCATTCAATTCCGTCAAGTTATTCAAAAGTTATTCAATTATAATTTAATAACTTTTTTGTTTATAAAAATTTTGTATAAATATAATATGAAAAATTTTTTCGTTTTTTTATGCTGAATTTTTTCCAAAAAGAATTAAGTGATTTGGTTAAGATGAAAAGGACATCTCAAAAACTACTGAAATTTTGACGTAATATTGGGTGGAAATATTTCTTTTTATGTCTAGATTAAAATTCCTAATTTCATTGCAATTGGTTTACTTACTCCGAAAAAACTACAATCTCCCATGGAATCGCACCTTAATAACCTTAATTGCAATTATTATAAAAAATTGGATTTTTGAAGGGTTATAATTGTAAGTTTCAGAAATTAATTATTAAATTTCAGAAAGTCTTACATTGAAATTTTTAAAATTTTATTTCTCGTTAAAAAACAAAAATAAGAAATATTTATTTAAGTTTTTGAATAATTGGATTTGGAAATCAGTGAAAGATTAGGGAAATACAAAATAAACTTTTTGTGTCAGCACTGAATTAAATAAAAGACTTTTTTGACATATTTTTATTTTTTAACCACTTAAACGGCATGGAGTCAGAATTGACGTCGAGCGTGGAAGTGACAAAAGCAGGAAAAATACGAAAATGGCGTCAAAACTGGAATACGATTAAATCCAATTTGCTAAGTCTGTAAAGAGATTTATAATATCAAAGCCTTATCAATATTCTTGTTTTCTGAGGTTAATATGACCAAAGAAAAATAATATTCTTTTTTGAACAAATTCCATAACAGAAATTTGATTTATTGGGATCGAAATTTTAACGCCATCAGTAAAAAAGTATTGATAGTTGTCAACTTTTAAACTTTGAAAAATTATTTTAGACTTCGAAAAAATGATTTATTATGCTCGTATGCGTGTTCCTTATTTGTGTCAAATTTTCTGCATTTTTCTATATAAATAATTCTGTAAAAATACATTTATTAAATTCACCATAAAAACTATGTCATCCTTTTGTAATGGAGGTAGAGCACTCTAATACCTACTTGTCATACTTTACTTACAATTAGAAAATTATGTACAGATGTACATGATGTTTCTGCTAAGGTAAAGTAACATTGCTTCAATTGCCAGTTAAATAAATTTTTTAAGTAAAAACCGCTATTATTACTGTCATTTAAATTATAAATACGTTATACAAGACAAGAGACACGGAGTTTTAAATACTCGCGTGTGTAAATGTAGTAAAACTATTACAACCACGTGCTTTTACCTCGCTTTTACATTTTTCACTTAATTCTGCTTTGCAACTTATTTATTTTTTAAACTTATTTCATGTTTAATTAAGTGAAGATTACTTTTGAATTCTGATGTTTAGAGGGAAAAGGCAATTAATTTAATGCACTTTTTATTGTCGGTTAGTTCACCGTAAAATATCACATATCCCGTGTGTTAATACACACTTTTTTCCCTCGGCGAAATTTCTACACGAGAATGTAGACGCTGTAAAATATTACAAATTTCTATCATACCCATCATTATTTAAATCAAATATCTCTTGTGACGTCGATTTTTAAAATTACGCTGAAAATCTGTAGGTACAGATCTCGAGAAAATTAATTAAATATAGTAATTGTTTGGTATGTATGTAGAATTGTATTTCGAAGGGAAATAATGAAGACAATAATTGATAAGCCCGTAGGAAGTGAAGAATTCCGCCTGAGAGGCAATGGGTGTGCCAGGAAATGTAGGATTACGACGCCGCGCCGTTCTGTTGAACACAACGCAACGCCTCTGCGATTTTTTGTCAACTCTTAACTATTCGCGCTAATTGTACCGCTCACAATTAGTGGTTAGATTTAACCTTCACTTCGAAGCTCTGTGATCCCGGAGATGTCCCCAAAGCTCACCATATAATTTATCAATTGCCTTTCTGTGACCTTTTTAAATCAATTATTATTTATATTGAGACAAAAAAACCGTTTTCCGTGCTAACTTGGAATTTGTTGTTAAGCGCACATCATTCATTTTTTTGGTTCTTCGTCACGAAACAATTTCTCCGTTTTCTATTCCCTTTTCTGTCATTTTCATTCATCATGCAATCTGTAAGACAGTAAAAAAATATTAAAATTAATAGTTGAAAAGATTTCTTTTCCCCTATAAAAAAAATACGTTCGTCACGTATTTTTTCTTTAATTAAAATAACCCACTTTCTTTAATGAGAATTTATTAATTTATTCCAATTTTAGCCCTGAAGAATGTCGTGGAGTTTTGTTCAAGGAAAAGTAACGCATATATATTAGAATATTTTTATTCACTGAAGAAAGAAATTGTACATTTACATATCACCTTTGTGTCTTGGAGCTTGACTTTTATTGGAAAAATGAAGTTAAAATAATGCCTGTAATCTAAATATGAGTTTGATGTGGGGTGCAGATAAGAGAATATCGTATGAATCATATAGAAACGCAATTCCCACTGTGTAATTAAGTGCTTCAGTATCATGAGATCTGTGAATTTCCCCAAAATTTCGAGAATAATTATGAATTGTTCCAATTTCGAATTTCGAAATTTGGGGTCACTTTTATGAAGTTGTAAAAATAGTGAAAAGAAGTAAAAGTACGTGAAGAGTTTCGTAATAGAATATCTTGAATTTTCTCAGAATGATTGTATAATTGACTAAAGAGAGGATTTGTATTGTTGTCGTGGGAGCGTAATGAATATTAGAATTATTAGAGGTATGAAATGGAGTCCGTGACATACTGAAAAAATAGATGGTTATTGTCATCTTTTTATATTTGAATATGTCGGGAAATATAGTGTATATAAATTTGTTTGCTTCAAGAAAGATGAATGAATAGCTCTCGCGTGCCAAAATTGAATGCCAACTCATTGATGCCGCTAACAATTTTGTCTTTAACTATACATATAGAGACAACTCGGATGAGGAATTGTATAGGGAGCAGGAGCGAACGATTCACTAGGTTTAATTACTCACTAAGCATTATGCTCGTTATGCACTGACGCATGTGGGGCGCGTTACATCAACAAAGAACAACGCTCCCAATGTGAGAACACGTGCCGTGCATCTCGTCACTTTTCAAAAGGGTAAAATGCTTTTCTTATTCTCATTAGCATAAATTTCATCTTACCCGAAATTTATTTTTCTCATTACGGTAAAGTTAATATTCTTTTAATATAAATCATTTTAATGTATCTTCTTTAAAATTCAGCAGATTCATTATTTTAAATATTAAACTCTAAACCTTCGCGCTACCGAAGAATTTTCGTGTACGTCAACTGCAAGGGCCTACCCGAAATGAAACTGAAGTTACCAACGTTTGTTCGACGAAAAATATAATACGTAATAATTTCCATTTCCCCGCCTCAGATCCAATTCTTTTCCACTTTTATTATAAATACTAATGTTAGAAGCCATTAGAAATTATTTTCAAGTGGAACCAGGTCGGGGAGGGCAATGATTTTGACATTTTTTTGTTACCGATTTTTCGAAAATTCAGAAATTTCGAAACAATGTCTATTTCCCCGCCTCAGATCCAATTTTTTTTCCACATTTATTATAGATACTAATATTAGAAGCCATTAGAAATTATTTTCAAGTGGAACCAGGTCGGGGAAGGCAACGATTTTGATTTTTTGGCACGGATTTTTCGGATTTTTTAAAAAATCCGCGACAAAAAATCAAAATCGTTGCCTTCCCCGACCTGGTTCCACTTGAAAATAATTTCTAATGGCTTCTAATATTAGTATCTATAATAAATGTGGAAAAAAAATTGGATCTGAGGCGGGGAAATTGTTACGTTTTATAATTTTCGACGAACAAACGTTGGTAACTTCAGTTTCATTACCCGAAGTAGTCATTTCGGGTAGGAATTTTTTCGAACTAATAGAGTTTGGTACTCTGCATCAGGGGGTCATCTCGGTATTTTGCATAATTTTGATAAAAAATTGTTCAAACATTCGACAACAATTTTGCGAGGAAATAATTTTATTAAGGATTGAAATTGGACCCAACACCGCTCCATACATTTTTTACAGTGTATGATTTCTAAACGATATACCTAAAAGAAAATTGAAAAATCGTCTCATAAATTTAATATTATTTATTATTTCAAAAGATCTTTATAACAAAAGTAGACTCAAAAACATTTTTAATATATTATGGAATTCTAAAAACTGGATCAGTATAAAAATCAGTTATAGGACGCAAAGTGTGTGTAGATTCATGAATTTTTGATAATTTATAAAAAATTGCAGCACAGCCATTTGTGCAATTTAAGAATCCCTAATGTTGGCATGGTCGTTGAATCAAACAATTTTACCAACGGTTTTAGACAACAAATGAAATAAAGAATGAAATGAAAGAGGTGAATTTAGTAACATTTTTATCACTAAAAACAAGAAAAAATAATTTTTGACGCTGAGTGTGGACGCCAACTTCAGAGGCGTCCACACAGGCGATTTAAATAATATAATTATATTTTAATTTAATCATAAACTCTCTTAAAAAATTTGTTAAAGCAGATTGAATATATCATGTAGGGTCAGATACTCAGATTTTAATTTTAAATATCACCAATCTTGTTATCATTGTAATTTTGTTAAGTCTAATTTAATGTTGTGTATTCCAATTTTAGTGCTACCTGAAGTAGCAATTAATGAATTGTAATTGATGTTTTGTTTTTAGGGTTTTGAAACCACCTGGTGGCGGCAGCAGCGACATTTTCGGCGCCTCAGCAGAGGAGACCAGCCCTCGCCGTGTGAAATCACATCAGGCTTCTCAATTGGGTTCAGCGCTTTTCGGCGACAATGCCAGAAACGGTCCAAGTCATAGCACTAATGGACCGGACACACCAAGGGTCACCAACAAGCCCGGTAATGATTCTTACAAACGTCTGTTTGGTCCTCCCGATGCCCTACCCAACCAAAATTCGAAAAATCACATGAAGAGCAATATTCCCCTCAGCGGTGAGAGCACAACTGTTGTTTCTCCTGCAAAAAGCACGTCCAGCAGCAATGGTTCCATCTGCAACGGAACTATTTCAAACGATAACTTGCTCATCAATGACAATACAGGTAATTAACCACTAATGATGACGATTGGATTAACAGCTATCTTCAAATATGTGCGCTTTTAAACAAGTTACACACACTAGTTGTACTGCAGACTCACTATTTATTTATTATCAAAAAAACACATTCTCTTTTGCATACATTTTCTCAATTTTCTCCATTTTCTCCATTTTCTCATTCTTTTAAATTCAAGTATTCCTGGCAGTCAAAAGAAAACTTTTTCAAAATATTTAACACAAAAAAACACGGCTCATTTTTTATTCGTTTCAAGTTATTTTTTATACAAGTGCGGAAAATAGGAAATTTCAAAAAGGGAACACAAATATCACATCAAAATTATTAATTTAGAATATTTATTTCAGAGAATTTTCATACAGCTGAATTTTAAATCTTTTCTTTAAAAGATAGAAAATATAGTTACAAATTGATTTTTTTATATCTTTTCTTGAAAAGTTAAAAAGTTTAATTTTTAACATTTTAAACAATCAGAAGTTGCATATTTTATATTTTATACTCTCTCACCCAATAAAAAAAATTGTGTTCAAGAAACGTAAAAAATAATAAAAGATTGAGTGTTCTGAGAGTGTAATATTCAATTGGAAGTTACATTTAAATAAAAATTATAATTTTGCCATTAAAAATTTCATTCGTTTTTCTTTAAAGTTTCTTTAACTTTATTTAAAAATTTAATGACCCAATTATTGAACTTGGGCTATTCGATGTTTGCTACAAAATATTAATAGAGTCACTAGTAAAATATCACAACGAAAAGAAAAGAATGTAATAGTAAGCTAGCATATTCTCTTCTTTTCGCTGTGACAATCAGCTACTGACACTATTCATATTTTGTAGCAGACAAAATTTTTCATCGCAATTTTTTAAATTGACCAATCAGAAATTATTTAAAGATACTTCCAATTTAGAAGTAAATCTTTAATAAATTTTTAGGAAACTTTCGGGGCTGAGTAGGATGGGTCAATTTATTTTAAAATTTGCGCAAAAATCCTTCTGTCGGATGTTTTTTCAGAGAAATGAAAATTCCGTCAATTTATATTTTTGGCATGTAAAAGTTTGACTCAATAAAATTCTGTTAACTGATATTTTCGCTAAATTAAATAATGATTATTTCAGATGTGACGCGCTTCCTTGAAAGGTTCCTAAGAAGCAATTAATTTTAGGTTATGTTTATAATTTTTTGATTGAAAATACAGAAAGACAATCAATTACTATTACAAATTATTAACGTTCAAAATAATATTTAATAAAATGATTTCAAATTTATAGAAATAAAAAGGAATTTTTAAACAAGATAAATTTAACATAAACATAAACTACAATTTGTTTACTTCTTAGGTACCTTTCTTGGGGGTGCGTTACAGATTTCTTTTAAATAAAAGTAGTTTAATTAGAAGTTTTGTAAAATAAAATGCAATGAAATATAAATAAATAAACATTAATAACGTTATATGAAAATTCTTCGTAATAAAATTCTGTCTAATAAGTAATAAATATTTTAACTATTAATTCTCATGGGATATTCATGCGCCCCTTTCACGAGTGTTGTAAATCACATGAGTAAATTTTCCTATTTTACGCGCGTCTGTCAAACACCATTTTTTACAGTACTCATTCGTAATATTGAATTCAGCAAATACATAAACAATAAACGAAGTGTTAAAGATGACGCATTAATTAATTTTTTATTAATCAACACATTTCTTTGTTTTTAAAAACTATTGTTGCCATGAAAGTTTTTTTCCAATTACAATATTTTGAAAAGAGGAGAAAAAATGTCTGCCAGGAATTTTATTTTTTTTTTATCAAGTTGGATAAAATCTGAACAAGTAAATAATATAATTTAAAAATATGAAAACAATGAAAGGGTTACTATCTGAAAGCTTTTTCTCGAAGAATATTATAAAGTATTCACATAAATATTTTTCAAGTTATTTAATAAATTTTGTTTAAAAGACAAATAATAATTCTTATGATTAATGTTTAAATTAATATTTTAATATGTAAACTGTTTACTCTTAAAATTACATGACAATTAACGCAAAATATTAAAAAACAAAAATAATTTATGAAATACAATTTTTTTCTTAATTTTGTAATTTTCCTCTTGTATTAAAAATGTTTTAAAAATAAAGATTCAATCCCTTGACATTACCTCAACTAAGTAAGTTGAAGAAATAAATTTAAATTGTTTCCTTTGCTTTTAAAAAACCACTTTTTAGTTTGATGTTTTGTCCGTGGGTTGAACATAACTAATAACTTTTAATAACCAAACGAGAGTTTAGATTCAAATTATTAAATTAATAATTAACCCGAATGTTAAATTATAATAAGGCTTCAGAGAAGTGCCCATTTTATTAAATTGAAAAATGTCTTTTAAAAGATGAGACCTGAAAGCAAACAGCGTCGAAAAATCATATTTCTGGATCTTATTTTGTTGCAATGAAATTAATAATTCCTTGACATGAAACATTAAAATAAATTATTACAGTAAATAATCTAAAAAATTGTTCAATGTTCCGCTTAATTTATTTATCATTTGTTCTTCAATTACCATTATGATGATGCTGTTTGTCTTGGGGTTTAAATTTCACAATTACTGAGTAAATTTGCTCGTTTATTCATGTGAGAGAGGAGAAAATGTATTATTATCAATATTGTAAAGAATTTTATTAATTGTCTTTTTTCTGCCACCCCGCTTATAACTGTCCACATGCAGCATTTAGGAGAAAGAAAAGATTTCGTAAGTGTATCACGTTAAGTCAGACACTCTTTCAACTTCTCACGTTTACCGCAATAAAACAAATTCACAGTTCACTCACATTAGTTTTTTTTCAAATATTAGTAGAATCAGAGTAAGAAAATAAAGAATAAATAAAAAGAGAATTTTGTTACAAAACTCAAAAATTTCACTCCACAAGTTTTTAATGTACGTTTTTAAAGCCTGACGTTATATAGACGAATCCACATATTTTAAGTTAGTAATCCATCGTTAGTCATTGTTTTGTAAATATATTTTACGGCACATTGCTTTGCTTTCTGGAAAATATGTTTTTCAAGTTTTTTTTCCACTTTTTTTATTTTCAGTATTTGTGTGTTTTATGGTTTTTATTTAAAAGAATGCTGTTTATACTGCTTTTTAAAAATATTGAAAAAATTAAAAAAAACCGATGGTAATAAAATTGAAAGACATTTTTTACTATGGCTAACATCTGCTTCATTATCTATATTTTAGTTTTTGCATCAGTAACAGTATTTTTTGCTCTTTCATATACTTTCTCACTAAGTTTTGGGCTGACGAATCGAAAGTACATTTTCCATGAAATAAGTTTTTTTATATTGTTATTTTATTATACGTCCAATTCCTGTTTGGTTTTTAATTTTACTTATTACATAAATCAGTTAATTTAAATTTTTAAACGTATATTTAAATTATAATTTTAATCTTTTTGGGTATATTCGGAATTACGAAAATTAGTTCCACATCTGGTTCTAATCTGCTTGATCCGATGCATTTCAAAATAGAAACCCTGTGAGATTTTCTGTGGTTCAGCTTTTAACATGCACCATACATTTTTTTATACTATTTCTATTTATTCAAGTTGGCATGATACGTCATTTTCGTTTAAAAGCAGAAATGGTTTACTATGAAATTAAATATTATTATAAAATATTACAATTTTTTTTAATAAAAAAATATGAAGGGAAATTAGTGCAAATCATTTTTCATGAAAAATAGGAAAACAGAGAAAAACAGTAAATCAAACAGGAATTCTGGTTTATAATGAAAAATACATTAATAAAATTAAATTATTATTGTAATCGCATTAATCATTAAAATAGAAATGTTTTCTCATTCTTTTTTTTGTAAGGGCATTAGAAAATCGACTGAAGGCACTGCCACAGCTCGCTGCTGCCTGCGCAGGCAGCTGAGATACAATGAGAGTGAGGGAGAAAAATCATGAATTTGAATTTTCTTTCTCCCCTACTCTCATTGTATCTCAGCTGCCTGCGCAGGCAGCAGCGAGCTGTGTCAGTACCTTAAGATTTCGAAAAATTTCTTCAGAAAATTAATATACCTAACAATAAATAAAATAATGAAATTAATAATTTATATATAATGTAACGGGTCAGTCGTTCACGTGGATATTGTATTCTAGGAAAGATGAAGGAATAGATTGTTATAAATACATTTTGCTTCCTCTTTGCGATCAGCAACAAGATTTACTTCCTCGTGAAGAAAGCATTAACATTATTTCATTCTATAAATATTGTTTTACGAATAAATACATTTTAATGCAATGAATTTTAATTTTAATTTTTAATTGTGATTTTTTAATTATTATTAATTCTCTAAATTTTTAATACAGTTTATACTTTATATATAGACCAATCGATTCGCCTTGATGCAAGTAATAAAATTTTATTGTACACGGAAAAAAAAATCAGCCTAATAATGCATGGAGTCTATTGGTTCGATTTTTACATGAGCCCATTTTGCAAATATCACACAGGAGTTTACTAAAAATGCATGGCTTTTGTGACTTTTGCCACAGCACCATGCGAAAATAGGATGGATTCTAAGCTAATCACGCATGGTAGTGTGCGTGCAATATACACAACAGACGCTCATGTGTTTTTAGCCTAGTATTTTTTTCCGTGTATGAAAAACGAAAAATTTGTTTATATTATGTTTATACAAAATTTTCATAAACAAAAAAGATATTAAATAATAATTGAATAATTTTTGAGCGCGCGCATCTAAATTAATTAGTTTACTTTCTTCGAAATATCAGAAATTTTACTTGGAGTCGCACATTAAAGAAATTTTAAATCTCCTAAACTTTTCATGTAACGTTCAGTCAACTTTTGTGTCAAACATTAAAAAGAGTGAATAACATTTAAAGAATTATTTAAAGTTTAATGAACTTCGCAACCAAAGAGTCTGAAGGTGTTGCAATCAAGTTAATTTCGACTTTTAGGAAACTTTCAGTGCTGTGTGGGGTGAATTACTTCAGGGTTGCCACAGGTTCCAAGTCTCGCGTTCGTCCCCTTATTGCAGCCAGCCCTTCAATTTTGTAAATCTTTGAAATATCTGAATTTTTCATACTTTTAATTAAAAATTCTATGGAAGTAATTTTTTTCTAAAAGCTTAATCGAAATTTTTAAAAATTATTTCACGTTTTTATTTATAATCGTTTTTGTCAGTAATTGCCAAAAACGCCCAAAAAGTTATAACTGATTATTTAGAGAAAAACATTTTTCAAAAAGAATTCAAGTCGATTTAATTCTAATGCCCTAAGAATAAATTTGATTTGTCGTACAATTAATCTTTTTTTGAGAGAAGCAAAGTTTTCATTGTATAGTACTGTAAATTCGCCAGCACGAATTTTGGAAACACTAACAGAACAAAATGGTTTGGTTTTGGTGGGGGGTGTGATATTTTTTATTTTGGGGCGTTGTTGGTGCATGGGATGAATCTATCTGTGGGCTTTATCCGTTGTGTGAATTTGGTGGCGGCTCGACTCGGCTCGGCGTGTCCTGCGATGTTCCTGCAGGAGGAGCATCCTGCATGCCACGCAACCCAGTCACTGGAGACGGAGTTGACGTGACGCCAATTAGGCGCACCGCACGAAAGTGTAGAGGTAATATCCCCTTGAACAAAAAAAAACATTTCATATCCTTTCTCTCCCGATATCATCTCCATATATTTTTAGTTGATAAATCATTTTTTTTAATTTTCATTAATGATGATTGCGTACTTGATTTTTCTGCTGTGTGGTTTTATTTTTTAAAAGTAGTTTCTGGACTTAATAGTTTACAATTAAGATATTTTAAGACTCATATTTTCTTCAATCCGATAAAATGTTTGAGAATTTTGTGCTTATTCGGGAGAAAATTTGTTGAGTCAAAAAAATGTTATAGGATATATAGAATAATTTAAATAGTAAATATTCTATAGAATTTCACTATAACAGTTCAGTAAAATGTATACATAAATTCTAGTCAATATTGAAGGTGTTTATACACCGTGTGGTATAAATTTATTCTCTGCGCGCATAAACGGAAATATTCTCCACGAGCATATATTTGCGCCTGCGCAAAATGTTTGCCTACAGCTGTGTAGTGAAAGGCTTTGCCTTGACCAGGTGTTTGCGCAGGCGCGAATATATGCTCGTGGAGAATATTTCCATTTATTCGCGCAGAGAATAAATTTATACCACACGGTGTAAACACCTTCATTATAGGTAGAAATTTACACTCTTTTTACAGATATATTTCATATATTGATAATGAAATTTGTCCTTTTCTTAATTTCGCGCCAATACAGTTCATTAAATTACCGCCTAGATGGCATGAAAATTCTCTCATAAACGAAATTATTCTTATTTTTGTTTACGTTAAAAATTATGTTTTAGTTTTAAAACGTCACCGTTGATAATTTAAAGAAAATTTCGAAAGTTATTTTCTAAAATGAAAAATTCTTCATGTAAATTCATTGATTTTTAAAAGTCTCATGTAGAAATGAAAAAACTATTTAGGTGTTGTTTAGTAATTATGATGTCATTTATGATTATTATTGCTATTGATAATTGAAATGAATAAAAATTAGAGAAAGAGGCATTAAAGGTAAAATTAAAATTATGACAGTTGTTAGTTTAGGAAACAAACAACAGACTACTAATAAAGTTTTAATAAGAAGAAAGGGTAGTGAAATGCCAATGTTTTAATATTTTTAAAAGTAATTATGAGGTATAAAACAATTTAAAATTGCTAAAAAAAAGGAGGCTTGGATAATTTTAAAGCTTTTATAATGATTAATTTTAAAAATGTTAAAACTTTGGAGATCACTACTCTTCCTGATTATATTTTAGACTTCCTCACAAAATTATCAGCTCAATTTATTCAATATATTATAAGAAAAAGATAAAATTATCAAATTTCATTGAGTACCGATTAATTATTTAAGTTGCTGAAGTTGGCATCGATGCCAACTTTAAACTAATTTCACTTCTTTCATTCAATTAGAAAGTAAAAAACTTTTTAAGAATTTTGAACCTTGGTTTGAACCTTGGGAAAAACTTAGTGATTTTTTCTGTTTCATAAAAAAAATATATTTCGATACTGAGCAACTTTTATAAAAATATATTGAAAAAAATTCATCTTCTTAGAAATAATCAAATTAAAATTGAAAAGATTGTTTTATTTACACTTCCGCTGAAAATACTATATACAGTAGAACTTCGATAAGTCGAAGTTTCGAAGGAAACGCTGAAAACTTCGAGTTAAAGAGGTTTCGACTTATATAGGTTTCTGAAAATATAATTCGACATATCCCAGTAAACGAAAACTAATTGAAATGAATTAAAAAGAATTCACAAAGAGCTTGAGTGAATCCCGCTTTGTGACAAATACGAATTGGAGCCTACCAAAAATGTTAATTCGTTTCAATTCATTTGAATTAGTTTTTTTTTACTGGGATATAGAGGTTTTCACATACTGTATATTTATACACAATAGAAAAGTTTCTATACTTACGTTTGTTAATATATTACTATTAACATTATTATTAACTAGCCCAAATAACGCGCGCTAAGGGGCCGTCCATAAATCACGTGATGCTATTTTTGACCATTTTTGACCCCCCACCCCCCCCATGTGATACACTATTGCATGTATTAGCGCCATTTTATCTGCAAGTCGTGATAAATTTGTTGACCCCCCCCCTAAAGTGTCACGTGATTTATGGACGGCCCCTAAAGCGCGCGTGAAGTTTCTTGTTTCACTTTTAACATATATATTATAACAATAATGTAATTTTTACATTACATGTCACATGAAAATTAATGAAAGCGTGAATGCCAATAAGAAGATAATGAAAAATATGTTCATTACATTATTTTTGACTTATTAATTATCAAAAATAAATTACATTTAATTACAATTAATTATTTATTTGTTATTTTGTTTCTAATAGTTTTGTAGTCAAAATTAATTAATATTATTTTCATGTCATTAACATTCAAAAATTCAATTATTCTGAAGAATTCTACACAAAATCACTATTTTTCTAAATTTATTCAGGGAAATCAGAAAAAAGTCAGAAAATTTTGTCAAAAGTGCTGGAATAATATTCAATTTCAAGAATTCATAAGAAAATTCTGAATGTTATTGTTCAGCATTGAAAAGATTTTATATATTTCAAACTCTTCCTGTTTTTAACAATAATTAGACTTTGCAGATTTAAAAGTGATTTTCTTAAATAATTTAATTTTTAAAAAACTATCGAGAAAAAATTATTTTTTATTAATTATTTTGGAATAATTTTTTATTTAAAAATTAAAAAAATAATTGAATTTTATGAAATTTGTACACTGAGAAAACTGGAGTATTGGACTAAACATCTGGAGGGACAAATCGTTGATATTTGAGAGTTAGCTATTGGATAACAATCTAAATGTTCAAATACACCATTGACAGATATTCTTGCCATTTCTCTTGGAGGGAAAATGAGTTTATAACAGAGGGACAAATTTAACCATCTTGAGAAATCCCTTTCTTATCCGGCGCGAAATGAATAAATATGGCAACCTAACCCCTAAATTAAATACATAAAATGTCAGAAAAATAATTTCGCGCGCATCAGATCGTACACATTTTCTGCGCAACTTTTAACCCTCAGATATAATGGGAGAGAATATACAAGTAGATTTCCATTATCAATTCAAAATTTATTTTAGAAGGACTATTCAACTCTCTTCATAAGCAAAGAAAACATACACTTTTTGAACCTCTGAATTTGACTCTCCAGTTTTCTCAGTGTATTTAAAATTTTTTTATAAATAATATGTATAAATAAGTAGTAAATGTCACGCTTGCCAAACAAAGTATTTAATTTATTATTATCATTACTCAAAAGAAATTCGATTATCTTTACAAAATTTCAATAAAAAATTCTTCGAAAAATTTATGAAAAATTACAAAAATGTTATCTTTTGAAATTATTACAGGTGACATAGCAGCTAAAAAAACGCGCGTGTAGTTTCTCCTAGTATTAATAGATAATTAATAATAATGCCTATTAACAATAAAAACTGGTACTTAATCACAAAAATAATTCAAAAATTAAAAAAAATTTCGTTAAAAATTGAAATTTACAAAATATATATCACTGCTTTGCTAACTTTGCAAAAAATTTCATATTTGATATTTGTGCCTTCAAAAAATGAATTTAAAAATTGTTTTGATAAAATTCTTTATCAGACTTAAATTTTAAGAAATTGTAATTATTCAATAAATTATTTTTTTCTGCATTTAAATTATTGAATTATCTAATAAAAATTTATTTAAAAATGAATTTCAGTTAAAGTTCTACATATATATAATAATTGAATATTAAAAGCATTATAGCATGAATGAATTTTAAGAAATAATTAAATTTTAAAATGGTTCCAAATCAAATTCTTTAAAAATTTGTATTTTTCATACTTATAACTAACAATTCTGTAGAATTAATTATTTTAAAAAAGTTTAATTGAATTTTTTTCTGAAATTATTTGAAGTATTTATTTTTTAATTCGTATTTAGTTGAAGAATTTCTGAATAATTTAAATTTCGTAAACAAATGTATTTTAAAATTCTCAAAGAACTTTTTTCAAAAATTATTAAAAATAATTTATTCCTGTGGGAAAATAATAATGATTAAAATTTATTTAGAAAAGAAGTTATTGATGTTTTCAAATAATTTTAGAATTAAAGAAATTCGTAAATAAATTTAATGTAACATTTCTTGGAGTATCTAATCATTTTTAGAGTTAATCAGAATATTCTTTAGAGTCTAGGAAGAAGTCAAAATTTTGTCAAGTAATAAAGTTTTTCATATTAAAAAAAAGAAAATATTTCACAGGTTTTACATTTGTTAATTTTTTAAACTGTTTGTTACAAAATGCTAATTTTTTAGAAACAAAGGAAATAATGAATAATATAATAATATTAATAATTTTTTTAGATTAATAAAAATATTTTTGAATTATTTAAGAAATAAAAATAATATTATTAAATTAAAAGAATAATAACAAAATAAAGAAATGTAATATTATCTATCAAAACATATAAAAAAACAAAAGCATGAATTTTTTTAAAAAATCGTTATTTCATATTTTATTTCTATTTTTTATCAAAACGAATAAAAAACAAAAGAATAACCATGACTAACTTCAGGTGTGGACAGACTGGACAGAATGAATACGACGATTATTATAGTTAATTATAATAATAATTTAAAATTCAATACAGGAACCACTGTTTGATAACAATTGTGTTGTATTAGCTTCAAGATATAGAGGTTGCGAAAAACAAAACCTTCAAGTTATAGAGGTTTAAAAGGGCCGTATGTACTAACTTCGAGTTATAGAGGTTTAAATACATGGAAAAGTTGTTGAAGGGAAATTAAAATTACTTAGAGTTATAGAGGTTGCAAAGTTCGAGTTACAGAGGTTTTTGGGCTTCTAGGGAAGGGAATGGACATTTTCTTCGACTTATATAGAGGTTCTCGACTTATCGAGGTTCTACTGTACATTTCTCTTGCAAAATTTTTGCTTCATTAGATAAGTTGTAAGTAATTAATATAGTTTTAAATAAAATGTTTTTGAATTGGTACATACATTGAGAACATAATTAAAACTTGAATTCTTACCGAAATAAGAAAAATTATATCAAAACAAAAGTAGGTACATTTGATTTTATAAGTTAATTAATTAATAATAAAAACAAAAACTAACATTCTTGTATACTTTTCTCGAGACTTAAAATAAAAATGTTTATTTTAATGATTTGCGCAGTATAATTGTTTTTTCATGTTGCATGATGGGTTGAATTATGAATTCTCACCTCAGCATTCACGATTGAAATTGCAATTAATAGAATGAGAAAATCAATTATTGCATGTCACTGCCTCTCACAATAAACACTCAAGATAGACAAGAAATATTTCTCGTTCGGCTGAGTGAGAAATCTTGATAGTGAACATTTCTATAGTTGCTTATAAACCATAAAGAGATTTAAAACACATAGAGAGATGTTTTGAATAGAAAAGGTTTTATAATTAAAAATAAATATATGAAGGTGATTATTTTTTATTGTTTTACTTATCGGGAATAGGGTTTTCGATGATTTACCTTTTTAATTTAAAAAAAGAATTAATGAGATTATTAGTGAGAAAATCGTAAAAGTTCTTTTATTAATTTTTTTCTAATTTCCTTTTTTATTAAATTCGACAAAAGTATTACTGTTAGATTTTAAAGGGGAAAATTATAATATAATTAATAAGTACAATAGTCTACAATGCGTTTAGTCTCGTCCAGTTGTGAGTATATTCCGTTATTCTATTCATCTTTTCTTTACTTCACACTGCTTTCTCCAACATTACTGAATGGCTGGCTGGCTTATCCACCGCAAAGTGATTGTGTTTATCAGTCATCAACCAACTGGGCAGCTTAATGCAATTACTGATATATCTCTCTAAATTGAAATTAAAAAAAAATTAATGATTTTGGTTAAAACGCACATGTTTGTATTTCAGTATTAGAAACAAAATTAGTAGTCCTCTACTAATAATTCTTTTTCTTAATTACTGTCTCCATTAATTGGGTGGAAAACTTTCAGTAACTTTCAAATGAATATGAACTAGTTAAAAATAAATAATTATTAATAAAAGTTCAGGTGAAAATTTTACACAAAATAAGGAATTTAATTGTACCCAGGAGATAAATTTTTTTTTTATTTATAGTAATTTATAATATTTGTAATTTATTTCTTTTTGAAAATTCTTTTTTGTAAAAATGTTTATAATTTATATCAAATTTGTTTAATAAATTGTAATTTCTGAAGAGGACAGCCGTGCTGTTGAAACGTTAAAAAAAGAAATTGTCTTTTTTGTTTTTGAAATTCTGACTCGGAGTGATCGACTATCTCATCGTTTTTATTAATATTTTTTAATTTAATTCGATATCGAAAGTATTAGGCTAAATATAAAAATTAAAGTTATTTTCACGTATCGATTTTGATCAAACTTATGTAAAGGATTTATTTTTCTTATTCATTTTCTAAAATTATTATAAATATTGTTTAAAATGCAAAACTTGAAAAAAAATTAGTATAGATAAGAATTTAATTATTAAATTACAATTATAGTGAATTATTCTTATATATCTTTACATTGAAAACATTTTTCTGCCAACTTTCCTTAAGGTAACTGCTGATTATGCTCGAATTTAGATTAGATAAGATTCATTTCTTCATATAATGCAAATATAGAAATTCAAAAATTTATTTCTGTTGCTTCCAATTTCTCCTTAGATTTTTCTCCCAGTATAAAAATCCTGTTTTTAATTTGTTACTTTCTTGTAATTAATAAAGAAATTAAACTTGTTTATAAATGAAGAAAGAAACTTAGGTTTACATTTTTTTTTAAATGTTGAATTATTTTTTTTCTCATATTTTCAAAGTAATTAGAAATTGAAAATAAAATTAAATTAATAAATCCCATGTCAGTAAATATGTATAAGGGACATTTTCTTTCAAACCGTTTCACCTACCAAAAACGATCGCAAGAAGAGCAATTTTCGAGTAAATTTTACTATATGGGTCAAAATAAAAAAATCGACAATATGTGCCTAACTTTTTAAAAGAAAATAAAATCTTTGAAATGTTGAAAAAATTGTCTGTTTTGTTAGTTATGTTCTAAAATATGTCAAAAATCATAAAATGCAAGATCAAGGAATACTTATTAGTTTAATAATATTTTTTTTAGTAATCACATATTTAACCTATTTCAATATAATGAAATTACAAAAAAAAGTTGATAGTAATAATTAATTTTTAGTTCGTTTAATTATTTAATTACTGAATTTACCTGTTAAATAATAATAACATATTATTTAGCGTGTTAATCGTTTTAATATGAATTTCTGAAAATATTTTTTGATAACTAACCAAATAGATTTTAGAAATTTTCTTTCTGTCTATGTAACGTCTGACTTCACTACTAAAAATAGATATGTCGGACGGGACACGATGACAAAAAATAATAAACATGAATTTTTATTTTTGTTATTATTCGAAAACTTGAATTTAGTTTTAATTGTACATTTACACAAATAATATACATATACTAGAAAATTTTTTTATACATTAATTACCATTTAAAAATGTTCGCCTTTAAAAAAAAACTTGTGGACACGATGACAAAAAAAAAGATGTACTCTTTTCTTAATATTATCAAAATATCATTTTACTAATTTTTAAATTGATTTTGACATCAATACTATGCTCACGTATTATCAAATTTATATCGTACTTGATTTATTTGAAAACCGGTAAATATGTGTGTGAGGACACGATGACATTAAAAAATTTCAAATCTGGGGACACGTTAAAAATTCTTTAAATTTCTCATTTAGTGTTATAAAAATTCTCACCACTTTTCTACATTACACTTTATACATTGGAGAACACGTACACAAAGAGAAATTTTATTTTATATAATAAAAAATTGAATTAAAAATTTTTTTATATCGTAAAATGTATATAGGGACACGGGACACGATGACATTTTGGACATATTTTTACTATTTTGTACCTGTTGTATCAATAAAAAATTAAATTAAATAACCAGGTATTGTAGATAAAATTATACTCTGCAAGATGTTTGTATTTAAAATCATGAATTTTTAACAACCAAATTATTATTTATCCAGGACAAGATTTCAACGATTTTTTGATTTTAACCCATATAAAAAAATTACACAGTGGAACACCAAAAAATAGGTTAAGATTTGACTATAATGGGATGGAAGTACTACCCAGCAGAGTAAAATCCCCAAAGGATTTTGAAAAATTAGCGGCCGTTTGATTTTTATTGTAATTTTAAGTTTTGATAATTCAGTAATTTATTGAATAATCGCTCTAATCAGCTTTTGGTATTTTGACAATAACTTCTTACTTTCTTGAGTAAAATTGTAGTTTTTATTCCAATAAACAAATTTCATTAACGAACTATGGTTAAAAAATTACCTTTAGTTCATGTTTTGGGGAAAATTATTCGATTTTTCTCAATTTTTCACACTACGCCGCAAAATGTTATATTTTTTTATTTAAATTTTTACTGAAACGTTACTGTAATCAAAATTAAATAACTCTTTTGAATATTTAAACAAAAAATTTTACTCAAGTCAGATTAGTGTCTATAAATTCCGTTTTGGAAACTAAAATTTCAATGTTTTAAGGTTTTTGGTCTATTTGGAGATAAATAGCACTATGCACTTTATCACTTGAAATGAAAATGTCAACTTTTTATTTTAATGTAGTATATAAATTAAGTGACATTATTTCGAAGCTGATTCGATTACGTGGTTTTTATCACCAAAATCAGTACAAAAGTAAGAATTATCACTTTTTAAATTATTTTTTTGTAGAATTAAATTATTTTAAACATACTAAATTTATTTGTAAATATTTATTACAAAAGATATTTAAAATACGCGCGCACCTTAACTAAAATAGAAAAGTTGTCAAAAATGCACGATTTACTGACCAAAAGCTGATTTTAGAGCCATTATTCAATAAATTACTGAGTTATCAAAACTTAAAATTACAATCAAAATCAAACGGCTACTAATTTTTCAAAACCCTTCAGGGGTTTTACTCTGCTGGGGTAGTACTTTTATCCCATTATAGTCAAGTCTTAACGGTGTTCGACGGTCTCTGAAATTTCTAGATTATATTCGACAAACCGCTATCACCCAACAAATACGGCACTGCCTCAGCCTGGTTTAAATGACGTGAAATTGGTAAACAATCATTTTCGAACGAGTTTTTCTCTGCACACAAGCACTTTTTGCAAAATCTGAATCCGAACCATTGACACAAATCTTCTTAATTACCTAAATCCAAAATATTTTTTTAATTCTTGAAGAAACGCGATTGCAAAATGGGAAAGGCCAGAGTAATGTAATGCGAATCATTTTAACAGCTGAGCCTTTAAGGTACTGCCACAGCTCTCTGCTGCCTGCGCAGGCAGCAGCGAGCTGTGGCAGTACCTTTACGCTCCCTGCATGCTTCTGCCCTCTAATGGCAAATGGCTGTAACAAACGTCTTGCCGCCTGTCATTACATTACTTTTGTTGCTTTTGTATTTCCCAATTTGGAACCGCGTTTCTGCATAGATTAAAAAAATATTTTGGATTTAAGTAATTAAGAAGATTTGTGTCATTGGTTCGGATTCAGATTTTGCAAAAAGTGCTTGTGTGCAGAGAAGAACTTGTTCGAAAATGATTGTTTACCAATTTTACGTCATTTAAACCAGGCAGTACCGTTTTTGTAGAGACCATCGAACGCTCTTAACCCAAAAAAAATTTTCTAAAATTGTTCCACTGTGTTATTTACCCTCTGAAAATGTTAATGACCGTCAACGTCTCGATTCGTCTACTTAGGCGTCTGGTGGGGACTGTAAAAATTACATTTACAAGTATTGAATACTATAAAATCGTATATATAAAATACTGTATTTTAACCCGTTTGTAATTTGGTGAAATTATCGTTTCTAGACCAAAAACGATCGAAAAAAAGTTTTTATAAAAAAATTTGATTTAGCCATATTTGAAAGGTTTTTGTGGTCACTGAATTCTAATTTAATGTCAGATTTAAAAACTTGAAAATGTCGGTCTAAAGGTACACTCTCACCTCACTGCCTGCCTGCCTGCGCAGGCAGGCGCCATAAGAGTGAGAGAGAAAAAACATTTAATTTGAATTTTCCGACTCTCTTACTCTTAATATGTGTTACCATGTCAACCTTCAGGCAGGCAGGCAGTAGGAGCTGTGCTAGCGCCTTAAAATGTCAAAAAAGTTTTTTTTATAAGTAACACATTTGGTCTTTGGGTTCACTGAATCCGAATTTAATGTCAGATTTTAAGAATTGAAAATGACGAATCTAATGTGGCGGATAAATTTTTTTCAATTTAGTATACGGAAAGAAAGTTAACATCCAATATTATAAAAGTATTTTACAATTGTAGGACAAAATGACGCGAAGCGAAATTTTAATGTCAGAAATAGGGGCGAAAGGTTAAATTTTGCATAAATGATTTTTTTTAGACAATATAATCCGCTTAGATGCAAATATTTATATATCAATATCCTGTGCTGTTCCCGACCAATGCCCTACTTAGGGAAAAACTGGTCAGGGCCTCGTCAGTTTTTCTTAAAATTGCCCTTTTTTGTGAGGTTAATTTTATTCAAAAGAAATTACAATAAAATTACTGTAATTAAAAATATTATTATATTAGAAACATAATGAACATATTCATTAATAACATAATGAGGTATTATAGTCATTTTGACTAATTTAAAAGTGAAAATGAAAAAAATAATATAATTTCAAGAATAGAAAAACTTAATAATTCTTGAAAAATATAATTTTTGGTTTTATGATTAATTCATTTTTCTTTTGGAGGTTGTCGCTCCTTTGTGCCTCCTTAATTTTATACACGGAGAGACTTTTAGTTACAAAAATTACTTTATTGTATTTCGATATTTCTAATAAAACGTAAGAATTTAGGGATAATCGAGGTACGATGATGTTCTTATTATAATAATAAGTAGTGTTATTTTTTTTATCTACTATTGTAATTTTTAGGGAACAGAAGTTAGTATAAAAGTTTAGAAAGAATATTATTTGATGTTAAGACAATTGCAAATACGAGAATATGAAACTTATTTATAATACATTCTGATATTTTTATTTGTAAACCCACTATTTTGAATACTATTAAATGTAAAAAAATTTTAGATACTGTATTATTTTCAATACTAACACGCTCTGAAATGGTAAGCAGTTTGAATTTTTACAAAATTTTATTAGAATATTTTCACGAAGGTGGAAACCTTCTAATAACAGTTCAGTTCACAACCGAAGACCAGTTAATGTTAGGCGAACACTCAGCAAACAACCGAGCGTCATCATCGTCTTGAAAGTATTTTGTTAAAAACGTTTCAAAAGTTATTAGTGATTAAACAATTGAATTGTGTAATAATATTATAATAAATTATGTATATATTTATATACATATGTATTATATACGTATACACGTGCATAGTAACGCATTTTGTATACCCCTACCCTATATATGCTATATATATGTAGCGTCACCAGATCTTCACTTTTAGTACAAAGCTTTAGAAAAGATTCAAAAAACTTTTAGACTTATTACCAAAAGTGACGTTGACTATGTCTTTTTATAATCTTTATTAGAATTCTTCTAACTATACCTCGATTATCCCTAAATTCTTACTTTTTATTAGAAATATCGAAATACGATAAAGTAATTTTTCTAACTAAAAGTCTCTCCGTGTAATATTAATAAAGGTTATAATTTTTGTTTTCAAATGTATAAGTAATAATTAATATTTATTTAATAAATATTTTATTCAAATTTATTAATTATGTTTAAAAAATAGTTTTTAAATATTGAAGGTGTTAAATCTCTTAACAATCTCTCCGAATCATTTTCTCACTTTAAGCTAATATAATATAAAATAATTATTATTATTAAAATAATATAATATATACAAACTAAATGATAAATTCATCCTATAAATTAATAATTATTAAAATTAATTAAGTATAATTTATTAATAATTGTTTATTAATTATTATTTTTTAAATTCATAATTTTTATTTTTAAATAAATGTATAATAATTAATTATTTAATAACTATTATTATTCGTCATTTATAATTTAGTTGTTATTATTAATAAATAAACTTTATTATAATATCGTACTTAAATATATTACCATAATTATTTTATAAAGTGTTTTAAAAGAACACGCTTTTTTAACTTAAATAACTGTATTAAAAAAGTTAATTTTAAAAAATTAAATTTATTTACATGCTTTTAAAACGAGGAAAACTGTCGAGGCCCTGATCAGAGCCCTATTTCATATCTAGTGAACACCCCACTTAGGGTTTTGGCCAGAATTTCTGATCAAACCCATAAGATAAAAAAAACTGCTGCCAAGTTGTACGATTTTTTTCGTAAATCTCGTTGTGTTCATATTTCATGAACACTTTGCTTCCTCATAGAGATAATAATAATAGAAATAAATAATATAAAATGTTTTATATTTTCGTTAATTGGTATTCAGCCAATTTCATTAAAAGTTAATTATTTTTTTTAATTGTTATTTTATAATTGTTTATATTTCTTTTGTTATAATTAATATGGATTAAAAACAAATAATTTGTTAAGTAATAGTTAAAGAAGAACTCTTGAATAAAAAAATTTAAAAAATGTTATTTTCGACAATTTTTTTTTATTTTTAAAATACCAATAATTTTGTAATTTCTTGTCGAATCAAGTTAAAAAATAGGTCAATCGAAGCGTTTTTTAATGCTCTACAAGTTGGAAATGATACTTTAAAAGTTACTTTTACATTTTTCAACAAAATTTTAAAAAAAAGTCTTATTTTCCAAAAATTTAGATTTTTAAAAGTTTAATATCTACGGATAATATGGACGAAAAATGTTCAGTGATGGCTCAAAAGATGCGCCTGAAAAAACTCTACAAAACTAAAGAAAAACATTTATAGGTGTCCTAACATTTTTTTAAAATTATGGTCAAAAAATGTTTTTTTTGGAAAATTAAAAATGCAAAAAAAAATTCGTTAAACTTCATGAATCGGGCTAAAAATACTCTCATTTTATGTCCCCCGAGGAGACCTACAATTTAAAAAAAATTGAAGCCTTTAGCTCTTTCTGGTTCTGAGATATTGAGGCAAATGTAATGTTAGTACACACACACACAGACACATTTTTATTTATTTATTTAAAACATTTATACGGGGAGTTCCTGTGCATATATAAAGTACTAAAGTATTAGGCATAATAAAAAAAAATTTATAAATATGTCAAAAAATGACAATCCAAAATTTTGCTAATAAAAAGCTTCCTTTATGAGGAAGCAATTCTTAAAAATGTAGTATAATTACTCCGTTTAATTAATTTCTTCAATTGTTTATAATTTCATTATGGGAACTAATTTAAAAAACTTAATTCATTTACACTTTATTCAAACAAGGAAAACTGTCGAGGCCCTGATCAGAGCCCTATTTAATATCTAGTGAACACCTCACTTGGGGTTTTGGCCAGAAATTCTAGTCAAACCCCTAAAATAAAAAAATTATTAAATAACTAAAATAATGATTGCCTTTCATTGTTAATAGCTTCTACAACAAAAAGGAATTCTAAAAACATTATTAAAAAATAAAATTTTTAATAGGGAAAACTGTCGAGGCCCCGACCAGAACCCTGTTTTAAATAGGGCAAAGTGGGGCATTTTCTGCACGGGATTGTAGGGCAACTTGTCCTCTACAACTTTCAATAAAAAAGTTTCTGATATTTTCTAAATGTTAAATTCTATTTCTCGCCTACTAAAACTATTTTCTGATAGGTGTTAAGTATAGTAGATAAGTTAAAGTATACGTAAACAAGTAATTTAGTTAATAAAAGATCTGTGTTTATTTAACAAAAGCTATAGAACAGTTATAAAGTTAAAAAATTAAAATTTCAAAAAAAATAGTGTATTATGTGGCAAGCACGTAAAGCAATACTTTTTAGGTGAGGATGTCGTTTTCAATACGAGGTGTCGTTAGTGCGACGCAGGTGAGTAGGAGTCAAGCCAAAGTCGAGCCGAAGTCGCACAGACAGCGAGTATTGAAAGCATCCGAACCTAAAAATTGCTACGTGCGAGCCGCATACGCTATTTTTTTCGCCATTGATATGAAAAAGTGAACCTCTCAATCTCAATCTTTTAATCATTTAATCTTTCAATCTTTCAATCATTCAATCTCAATCATTTAATCTTTCAATCTACTGAGATTGAAAGACTGCTCTCAATCTCACAATCTCAATCCCAATCTCTCCTTAAAAAGACTTTTTACAGCAGTTAGCTGCCATAAAAAGTCTTTTCACGGCAGTTGTGTAGAACTGCCTTATGGCAGTTTACTGAGATTGAAATTTATATTGAGATTAATATAGAGATTAATATTGAGATTGGGATTGAAAGATTGAAAGCTTGAATGATAAAATGATTGAATGATTGAGAGATTTAGAGACTGAGATTGAAAGATTAAATGATTGAATGATTGAGAGATTGAGATTGAAAGATTAAATGATTGAGAGATTGAATACAATACTCGCTGTCTGTGCAACTTCGGCTCGACTCCGACTCGCCTGCGTCTTCACTGCAGCTCGTTTCCGTTTCGCCTTCGGCTCGTCTTCGTCTCACCTACGTCGCACTAACGACACCTCGTATTGAAAACGACATCCTCACCTAAAAAGTATTGCTTTACGTGCTTTGCCATATAATATACTATTTTGGTTTATTTCACGTGAACGATCTTGTTTTTTGACAGAGTACTTGCCTAATGTCAAATAAATAATTTTTAAACAAATAAATCCAAAAAAACGAAAAATGTAAAAAACATTTTTAACAATATGTAAAAATACATTTAACATTTCGCCCCAGGGTGCATTTTTTGCTTTAAGAACAAATATAAAAAATCTGACTGAAGATATTTAGCAAATACCTTTAGGTATCTCTTCAGGACACCCAAATAAGGACCTAAAAAAATTGCGATGAGAATAAATTCAACAAATATACTTAAAAGTTGATAATTTCTTTTACGAAAAAATTTTCAAAAGTAGGGTGAAAACAAACTTTAAATATGGACACCACAAAAATGAACAGAATGTCACATAACTCCGGACATTTATTTAGAGTGATAAAACCCTTCTATAATTAAAATTGCAATGCTCTAACTATTTCCGTTTGACAGTTTAACCTTTCGCCCCAGTTTCCCCTACTAAACTTAATAAAATTTATATGAAATTTAGTAAAGCTATATTACAATTTTTTAAACGTTTTCGATATTTCATATAACTTTAGGTACTAAATTCCATATAATTTTTCTTGAAGTTATCCAATTTTGTAATTTTTTTTGGGTGCCATATTGGATCCGTCATTTTGAACTTTTTAAATTTGACATTAAATTCGAATTCAGTAACCCTAAAAACCACCAGAGTAAACATTTTTAGACAAATACGTTAATTTAAAAATTGTTTGATCTGCATGCTCGGTCCGCCATTTTGAATTTTAAAATTGACCACAAATTTAAATTTAGCACTGATAAAACTCCCCGACTAACGAGTTTCAAGCAAATCTGTCTAATTTTTAAAATTTTGCTCGGCATGTTGAAGCCGCCATTTTTAATTTTTTAATTCTAACACCAGATTTAGAATCTGCGACCCCATAAACTTAATGATTTTTAAAATTTTCTTTACACTTTTCTTATTTTCTCTTCGTAAGTATAAAAAAGTTGTAAAATAAAATTGCCATTTTTGAATGTTAATAACTCCAATTGAGAAAAATATAAATATGAACTTTTGGGGTTATTTTAATAACACAGGCCGACAAAATTTCATCAACTGCATGTTGCCTAAAATGTTACAGCCGATTCTTATAGGATTTTGTCCGTAGAATACGAATTTGACCTATAGTTGCTCTACACTGAGAGAAGTCTGGGAACTAATACTTCCTGTGCGAGGCTTGATAATTGAGTGATAATTTTGAATGTTATATATACCAACTTGTTTTTTTTGCGTTTCTACAGAACGACTTTAAGGTTAGGAGTACTCGCATTTGCCTGGACCACCCGTCATTGGGTTTTCTCGCCAGAGAAGAGGGAAACTGTAGAAAACCTCTTCTGAGCACAACCGGTTTATCGACAGCTGAGTTCTAACGGTGTATACTGGACAATAATCGACAGTGCACATCATTATACCTCGACGTCAAACCTCCCGCTTGATATATTACGAAAGTAGTGAGAAACACCGGGCTATAGCGAGAGTCGAAGCGCGGTCACCCATCCAAGTACTAACCGCACTGGATGGCGCTTAACCTCGACGATCGCAAGCCACGGAGTGCTTGCTTCCCGAAGCGGGATTACTTACAACTTTTAGTTTCGGCCACGAGTTGTTCTCTCACATGCGGGAATAATGTTTGTCGAATGTAAATCGAATGTTTGTCGTCTGAGCCCTAGATTCGAAACATCTCAAACGCGACAAGCAGAGTAGCTTATAGCGACGTCTGGCGGGAACTATTACGCCCTGGACTTCTCTCAGTGTAGTTGTCGAGCAATTTAGTTTTCAATACGCATTTTTGGCATTTTTTGATTGAATGTAAAAACATAAACCGAAATAGTAAATTTGTCCGCATAGGACCAAATTAAAGCTTAAACACTGTTCTTTAATATCCAAAAACAAAAAATTTAATTTTTGGAACACATACGCTGTTTCATAAACGTATTGAAAATAACACTCATGTAAACCAATTTAAATAATACTTAGTTCCCAGGGGTTTTTGGGATCGTTGATTGTGAATCTGTAATCAGATTTTAATAATTCAAAATTTGTAATCTTTTATATTTCATAGCAGATTTGTTCAGACCCCTGCAGCCTGCCTGCCTGCAGGTTGCCATGGTAACGTACAAGAGTAAGAGAGTCAGTGAATTCAAATTTCATGTAATTTGAATGAATGCTCCTTAATTTTTACTTAAACTGCCCAATGGACATTAAAGGATTAAAGTTTACAGAAATTAAATTTTTTTTTTGGATATTAAAGAGCAGTGTTTAAGCTTTAATTTGGTCCTATGCGGACAGATTTTTAATATAATAAGTAAAAATATTGTTTAACTGTTTTAATTTCGTAATCTTAATACCTTAAATATTATTTCTACGAAGTAGTAGGTACTATAATTTTTTAAAAGTAGTCATCAGCGACTTTGATCGAAATAATGAAATGACTCATATAAGTTTCAATAAAATTGAAGGGGGGTTTTTGGGTTTTCTCTTCGAAAGTTCGAAATTGACAGAATTGGCTTTTTCTTTTTTGTAAATTCGAAATTTTGTAGTTCTTGAGATTGAAAACAAGAACTTAAAGATCCCAAAGTCTAAATCTTTTGAAAAATAGAAAGAAATATAAAATTATAAAATTTACTCAAAAATCGCTCTCATTGCGATGGTCTTTTGTAGGTGGAAAAGAGAATAAAGAAAGGAAACAATGAAGAGATGTTTATAATTGAGACATAAACTCCGGGAGGTAGAAGAAAGTGAGCAATGGAAGCAAAGTGAGAGAAAGGCAGATTTCATATCACCATGTGTCAAATAGTCGTGATAGCATCGAGTGCTGAAGTCTATAAATATAAAGATACACAGTATGATTAAAAGGATCGCCAACAATAAGTACGGCTGGATTTACAATTAGTGATCTCAACTCGAGTCGGAGAGCTCGGTAATTGCGATTTCTATGGGAAGATATAATCTGAGCTTTCCAATGTCAAAATATACTTGATTTTGACGCGACCTACTGAACTAAAAGCAAAATACTCGGCAAAATAGATATCCCATTATTCCCATCGACTACGCTTTTAATTTCGAAAATCGTTTAGTCATTTTCTGGTTTTCGCGTTATTATTTCGCGCAAGAAGACTGTCAGATTTACTCTAATCTCAATCTTTATTTTTACCAAGTTTTCGTCTTCATATTTATTTATTTATTGAAAATAAGTCCCTAGGGCTTAAAGCCCTTCAAGAAACAATGTACAACATTTTAATTACAGAAGTAACTTAAAAGTATATAAAACTACATAACAAAATGATAAAACTAAAAAAAATCTAACAGAATATGATAATCATATTGGGAAAAATGCACGCATAATCTAATACAAGAAAAGCTCAAAAAAATAAAATAAAACAAAAAGCAATATATTATGCTTAACTGAAAAAAGAAAGAACTACTATAATTTACCAGTAGGTAATCTAATATCAAAAAATTCTCCATTTAAAAAAAAATTAAAGAACAGCTTTTTGAACGTAAATTGACTTGGTGCATCTCTAATATTAACAGGAAATTTATTCGAAAGTCTTGCACCTCTTACAATAAAAGATTTTTGCATCTTACTAGTGCGATGAAAACGAACTATTAAACAATTTTTTCTTTCTCGAAGCCTGGAATAATTATTTTTATTTAGATCTTTGAAATTAAAAAAGCTGTATAGGTATGAAGGCATTCTGCTGCTAAAAATAGAATATATCAAATTGCCAATAAAAAGTTGTCTTCTAGAAGCAACATTTAAATTTTCCCGTCTTTAAAATTCTGTCATTCAAATTTATTACTGTTTTTCCATATGATCGAAACCACTTTTGTTCAAATAGACTATGCGCGGAACATAATGTTCAAAGATTATAAAATTTTTTATTTTTTTAAATATAAACTTCACCGACAGATTAGCTCGGTCGGATAAATGCCTGGCTCGGTGGGCGGACCAAGGGTACTTGGTTCGCGCCCATTAGCCTGGGATTTTTCAGGCACGTGAGATAATCTGAGCGGGAGGTTTGACGTCGAAGTATAATGATGTGCACCGTCGATTATTGTCCGGTACACACCATTAGAATTCGACTGTCGATAAACCGGTTGTACTCAGGAGGGGTTTTCTACAGTTTCCCTCTTCTCTGGCGAGAAAACCCATTGACGGGTGGTCCAGGCAAATGCGAGTACTCCTAACCTCAAAAAGTCGTTCTGTAGAAACGCAAAACTAGTTGGTATATAAGAGTGTGTGTTCTGACAGTTTGCCTAGCTTCAAGTCATTTAAGAAGAAAAAAAAAAATATAAACTTGAATTTTTAAATAGTTTCAGTTTAAAAATTCTTTAAATTTATTAATTTAGTACATAATTAATTATTCTTGTTTATTGTATTAAAAAAATTTTCTAAAATTCTTTGCAAGAATTCAATTATTTTCATAAATATTATTATTATTATTCCTTTATTGAGACAATTCCGTCTATTACACAAAATAAAACAAACTATAGGGGAGAGTCTCCAGTTGTGAGACAGTAAATTTTTTTTAACATGCAATATTAAAAAGACGATTGGTTTATATAAAAACATTTCTTTTTATATGAGCCAACTTTTTCGTGTACGCGGAAGCGAATATATAAACTGTTTTTGTTAAATACCAACACTGTGTGTGATAATCGACTAAAAAGCGTTTTTTCAATAAATGCAAAGTACTTTTTTCCAAGTTAATTAATTAGAAAAGGTAAATGTAATGCATTTTCTTTTAGTGTTTTCCTTATATTTTGTGATGCAATATTGCATTGTTCCAATCTACGGTTGAAAATAATTTAATTTTCCTTTTTCAAAATAGCGCCAATTTCTGGGTGTGAGACACGGCATATCACCAGTTGTGAGACGGTGTCAACACCCATCTGGGCAGCATAAAAAATACGACTTTGCTGGCATACTATTTAAATGTTGTTTTCATTTTTTTCTAGTATTTTTAGGCATGTCAAGTGGAAAAAAGTCAATTGGTTCAGAAGAAATCAATTTTAAGGCTCTTGTTGAAGCTATTAAATTGTGTTTATTTGATAGTCATATTCTGGCGAATAAATATTATTATTTAGTATATAATAATATATTTAATTATTTCTACTAAACATAACATTTTATGTCAAACTTATTAAATTTTAGCAATTTTTAATGAGTGTCTCACAACTGGAGACATTTTTTTTTTTTGAAAAAAGCGATGTGCTCGGAAAATGTATCGTAAAATTTTTTGAGTTCATCGAAACACTATACTTTCTTTTAATAAAAGTTGCGTATTTCTGTTACCTTTCGAACGGTGTATTTTATTTACAATTTCGTTAACCCGTTTACAATTTACGGGTCAAAAGTAAAACCCGTCTCACAACTGGAGACTCTCCCCTAATATAAAATAATCCACGACACATACTACTAATATTTTTGAGTTGTCTTATTTAATTGAGCAGGATTGTAATGGCATCTCAGTCAACAGTAAAGAAGAGATTTTGTTACAAGCCTACGCTGACGATTTGGTTTTATTAGACGATACACCTCTGAGATTGAAGAAAAAACTTAAAGCCTTGAATGAATATTGTTCGCAAAACGGCCTGATAATTTTCATAAATAAAAAACATTTTACGGAAAAATTCAATTATTTTTATAAATAGTAAAATTATTTGCAGGAATTTAATTATTTTCTAAAATTTTAATAAATTCTTCGAAACAATTCAATTATTTTTATAAATAATAAAATTCTTAACAAGAATTAAATTACTTTCATAAATAATAAAATTCTCATCAGGAATTTAATTATTTTCAGTAATTTTAATATAATTCTATAATCAAATTTTTAATTATTATTAACAGACACAAATATTTTAAAAAGTTGAAAAAAAGTTTCAATTATTTTCAAAATTTTCAATTAAAATCATAAAAAAATTATTTTCAAAAAACTTAAAGAAATCCTTCAAAAGAATTTAATTTTCTATCAATAATTTTAATAAAATTGAATAGTAAACTTATTAATTATGATTAACGAAATCAATTAAATGTTTTTTGAAAGAATTCAATATTTTTGTCAATACCTTTAATAGTATATATTCTTCGAAAGAATTAAATTATTTTAATCAATTCTGAAAAGAATTTAATTATTTTCTAAAAATTTTAATAAAATTCAATAATTAAATGTTTAATTTCAATTAGGGTAAGTGCGTCAATTGCTGCGGATGCTTCAATTGCTGCGCGTTTGTTAAATGTATAATTATTTATCACTTAAGAAATTATTAATGTTTAGAAAACATTGAAAAAATTATTTTGAACAATATTTGATAAAATTGTCTAAAAAGATATACATCTTAAATAAAATTACTATAATTATTTAATTTTAAATTTTGCTTACCGCAGAATCTGAAACACGCATGTGAAATACATGTGCTTTAGTTTATGTAGGCAAAATGACATCTAAATGCATGTTATTTTGGCCGCAGAAACTGATGCGCGCAATTGACACAGCGCGCAGGATTAGACGCTTTTGATATTCTTTTTAATTATTTACATTTAATCAAATGCTATAATTTTATAGGCTATTAATTGTAGTAAAAATTTTAAAAAATTTTAATTTAATTCCTTTGCCATAAATATTTTTTTTCTATGCAAAAGATATCTTGGCTGGAATGCCGCAGAAGCTAGTGCACTTATCCTATTAACAAACACGATTATATTAAAAACTTGAAACAAATTCTTCATAAAATTAAAAAAAAATTCAAAAATTTTCAATTAAAATTATTAAAAAAACTCCATTATTTAAAAAAAATTGAAAGAAATTCTCTAAGAAAAATTTGAATAGAATTTTAAAAAATTTTTAAAATTTTGTTTGCAAGAATATAAACTAATTTTATAAAATTTCAACTTAGATTGTTGAAAAATTTTAATAATTCAAATTCTTCTGGAATTCGTTAAATTTTTTAATATACATTTAAATAACTTATTAAAAATTATGGATTTATAGGAGAATTATAGTTAAAAACAATAAAAAAAATTTAATTTTGGAGAAGATACAAATTATTGCAAAAATTCAATTATATTCAAAAAATTAAAAAAAATTTCTTCAAAATTTCAATTATCTTTATAAATAATAAAATTCTTCTCCGAAATTGAATTGTTTTTAGAAATTTTAATTTTTCTTTTTTTAATTTTTAATTTAAAATTCAATTATTTTTTAAGGGGGATTACTCATGAAAAAAAAATTTTTTTCGAATTTTTTGTTGTTGCTTTTTAAAAATCCTTAATATCTCTAGAATAAAGGTTTAAAATAATTATAATGACGAAATTTAGCTCCTATCAAAAGTTAGATAGTACGACAGAGTGGCTCCACGTGCATGGCCCAAAAACATACCAATCATTAAATCATGATAGGTATTCCTGTAAAAACGAATGTCAGAAACTTAACAAATCTACCATTTGAAAGCTCATAATATTCTATGTTAAATGATATACAATTCAAAATCTTAGGAAATTACACAAAGATTTTATATATCGACAAATTTTAAAAAGAAAATTAAAAAATTAAAATTTTTTTTGACAATTTTTTAAACTCTGACATATTTTTTAAAAATTGCAGACAAAATTTAAAAATTATATAGGTGTGATCCTTTAAGTCTCATCTTTAATTTAAGACCAAAAACGTTAAAAAATCTTGTTCGGTTCGCAAGATATCCTTATAAATGTCAGTGCATGTTTTTGGACAAATGCATTGAATTAGTCAATTTTGTACGGTTTATGACAATAAAAAGGCTCGCGACTAACATAAAAAGGCTTATCACTTTATCAGGAAGCTTATAACTTACTTTATTGACCTAGGATAGTAAATTAAAATTTGTTAAGCTCTTATAAAAACCATTTAACAAAAAATCTGAAAAAATCGTACTTAAACTTTAACTTCGTTTTTCTCAAAACGCTGTTTTCTAAATCGGTTGCAGGGATTCTGAGTAAACGGATTTTCAATTTTTTTGTTAAAAGTAGTACAATTTTTTAAGGTAATTTTAGGTATAACCACTAGATTAGTACTTCAACTGTAAAAGTTCTTTTTGGATTCTTCGCAGAAATACAATTATTTTCATAAATAATAACATTTTTATTTTTAATAGAATTTTAATCGTATTTCTCGAAAAATGTAATTATTCTTAAAAATTTTATTTAAATTCGTCAAAAGAATTCAAATGTATAAAAATTTGTTGGCAAAATTGTTTATGAGAATTAAATTTTAAGAAGCATTCAATTATTCAATAAATTATTTTTGTATTTAAATAATTGAATTCTCGTAGAATTTTCTAATAAAAATTGATTTAAAAATGAATTTGAGTTAAAATTTTAGATAATATTAATTATATTATAATTATTATTTATTAAAAGCATTATAGCAATGAATATTTAATTGAAGAATTTCCGAATAATCGGAATATCGCAAAATTGAAGTGTAAACAAATGGATTTGAAAATTCTCGAAAAACTTTTTCAAAAATTAAAATACGTAACAATATTCTTATAATATAAAATAATGATTCGGTCATCTTTAATTATTATAAATTATATAATAACAAATTGTTATATATGTATAACAATTTTTTATAAGATATTTAATTTTAAAAAGGTTTGAATTTGAAATTTTTGAAAAATTTAATTCCTATGGAAAAATAATAATGATTAAATATATATTTAAAAAAGAAGTTTGCTGATGTTTTGGAATAATTTCAGAATTAAAGAAATTCGTAAATAAATGTAATAGAAGAATTTTTTGAGTATCTTATCATTTTAAGAGTGAATCAGAATATTCTTTAGGGTGAGAGAGAGAGAGAGAGAGAGAGAGAGAGAGTCAAAATTTTGTCTGGAAATCTTCTTTTTTGGAAAGATATTTTGTTTAAAATTTTTTAAATAAAGCATGATGGGGAATTTTTATGCACGTTCCTTAAGTTTTTTATTTAAAAAATAGAAAAAAATGAATTCAATTTGGAAAAATTGAAGAAAAAAATAATTTTGAGAGAAAATTATAAATCTTGGACGTGAATTTATTTGTAGAAATACATATTAGAATTGCAGTGTGAAATTGTAAGTATTTTGCTAAAAAGAGTAATTTTCTTTTTTGTAGATGGTAACCCTGTGACGGGTACTGGATACGGATCAGACCAGCAGAACAACGTGGTTCAAAACGGAAGTGGAAACGCAAACTCCAGCGGCTCTGAAAAGTCTAACGATTCATCGCCTGGCTCGGGAAACATGAGCAATAAGGTTCAGCGTAATCGCGTACCTCCAGGTGGCTATTCATCCGGTCTCTGGTAAATCCGGCCACGAATTTCAAAAAGATCTCCCTTTGAATTCCCCCTCTCTTCATCAGATCAAAAAAAAAAAAATCAAATTACAAAGGGTCCATCTACCTAAAATTTTCTCCTTATTCCCTTAATTTATTATTGATAACCCTGAAGAAAGTATTAGAATATTTAGTCACTTTAATTTGGAGAAATTCAATTTGAAAATTCCTTCAACAATGAAATTTTTAGTCAGAAAATTCAATTTGATTTTAAGTTACGTTCGTATTTTTCTTCTTCTTTTTCCCGACGACTCTAGACAACTTGGAATATAAATATAATTATATATATAAAAAAGATCAGTTAGAAAATAATATAACGAAAATTTGACAGCGATTTCGAAAATTCCTTGTATAGAACAAAATATTCTATATATAAAATGTGGTTCTACTCTGAATTGAAAAATAAAATTTTAAGTCCAAAAGACATTTTTGATCTTTGTGCCTTCTCTGAATTAATTTCTTTTTTCCATTACGTCTACGTATGACAATTCGGACGACATTTTCTCAATTGAATAATTTAGAATTAGAAAGAGAGAAAGAAATTGTGTCTCAAAACTAACAGTAGACATAATAAATTGATATTTACTGATAAAATACTCATGTGCGTTCGATTATTATTTTTAACTGTTATTCAACGAGTAGGATACAATTTTTTTTAATATTCAAGAATTTTGACCTTCGCCGAAATTTCATTTGAAGGAGAGAAAATATTTTCGCTCTCCTTTTTTTCGCCTTTTACCCAAACTGCTTTGAGATTATTAAATTTTAGTAACTGTGTATCATGTTAAAGTAAAAACTTGTATCAAGTACGTAGATTGTTACTCTTTTCTTTTATTTTTTACTTGCTAAGGAAAAATAAAGGAAAGTAGAAACAATATCCTGCGCGTCTGATAGTTTTTCTCATTGTCTTGCATATTTATCACTGCATAGTGTATATCTCCATTAAATTAATACTTTTTGTCAGTTTCAATCGGTTCACATTGGTTGATGAAAAAAAACAAAAAAAAAGCTGCTTGAATAAAGTATTTATTTCAAATGCCGATTTTCATTTTTACACGCATTCAAAAAACACATTTAATTAATGTGAATCGTTTCTCTTACTTTTTTTGGTGTGAACATAAAATTAGGTGGTTTTGTAATACATCGCATTTGTCGTAAATATCATTTTTCTACTCACAGTAATAAAATTTTGTACGCAAACAATGGTTTTTTATTCACCAAACTCCCATTTTTTCTGCAAATTACGGAATATTGAAAATAATTGTATTGAAATATTTATTTTAATTTATTTTAATTGTGTTTTTTAAGAATTATGACTGAAAATTTAGAAAATAAGTAAATGTTACAAAAATGTTTCTATTTAAATAATTCAATTTCCGTAGTCGAATTTTGTAATAAAATAAGAATTGACTTAAAAAATAATTTAAATTAATATTTTAGAAAATAATTGAATATTAGAAGCGTTATAACTGGGATTTTTAGAAATAATTCAATTTCAAAAGGTTTTTCATTTAAATTATTTGAATTTTCAATTAAAATAAATAACAATAAATTTTTAAATATTTTTTTTAAAACAGTTATTGAGTTTTGAATAATTTAATTCAGAAAATCTGAAAAAATTAGGTTTTTGAAAAAATTGTAATTAAAATTTTTTCAATTCCCGAAAATAATTAAAAATTTTGTCAAATTTAATGGAATTACCTACCTACATTTTATGTTTTAAGGAATTTTATTTTTTTTTACATTTAAAAATTATTTTGAAATATAATCGTATTTTTTAAGAAATCTGACTGAAAATTTGGAAAATAACTACATGAGTCATTTAAATAATTCTCAATTTTTTTTTAATTTAAAAAAAATTGTCCGAAAAATGATATTTAAAAAAATAAAGAATTTTCATAAAGAAAATTTTTTAAACAAGAGGAATATCAATCTTTATTGATCTACTCAAAAATTTGCAGAAATTATTGATCAAATTATGTAAAATTAAAAATTTACTTTTTGTAGACTTATCATTAAAACTTTGAAGAAGTCATGTATTTCTACATTTGAATATTTTTTTATATTTTCCAAAAATTATTTTAAGATCATAAAAAAAAGAATTTTCATAAAGAAAATTTTTTAAACAAGAGGAATATCAATCTTTATTGATTTACTCAAAAATTTGCAGAAATTGAGCCTCCCAATTCAAGAACTCGCCCGACGCTCGGATGAACACTCTAACGCCAGTCAAACGTTAAGAAAAGTCACAAAAATTAAAATTTGAAATTTTGATTTTTTAGAAGCACTACCTTGTAGGAAATTGAATAGCGCATCTTTTTTTCCTTTGAATTTTTTTCGTAGGATGAATATTGTCGGAAATAATGACGAAAAATGGTAAAATTTTGTTTTTCAAATTTCATTGCTTTTTAAAACATAAATCATCGTATCTTCGACAATTATTGTCGAATTGACTTCAAATTTGGTATGCAAGTCTATTTGGGTTCTGGAAAGACGATAAAATGATCAGAATGTAAAAATTTCCTAATTGTTCACTAATTTGTTAATGTAAATAAAGGCTTGTCAATTTTAGGTTAACTTACCTTCGTCGACAAAAAGTCTGCGGTGAACTTTCGAATTAAAAAAACTTCCAGTGAGACATTTGTTTATTAGTATATAAGGAAGTTTTTTGGAAAATATTAGATTGATTTAGTAAAAAATGTGGAAAATATTAAGGTTTAAAGACAGCGCGGAGAGTGCGACATCGAGTCGCGGCGTGCAAATATCACTAAACACCAACTTTATAGGACGTCAGTTGTTGAATTTGTTCTTATTACCTCGGTTATTACTCAGTACTTTAAAAAAAGCATTAAATAAATTATTGGGGTATAATTATAACGCTATGTTTAACATTATAACAAACATAAAAATTCTATAAATAATAAAGAACTAGCAACAATTCGCGCGGCTAACTTTTTACTACATTTTATAAATAAAATTAGCAATTTTAAAAATAATAGAATTTGAAAACTTTCTAATTTAAATTTTTGTTGAAAACACTAAAAAAATTCAATTTTGGAGAAATTACAAATAATTGCAGAAATTCAACTATTTTCAAAAAAAAAATAAAATTCTTCTTATAAAATTCAACTATGTACAAAATTTGAAAAAAAATTTTGTAAAAATCCCAATTATCTTTATAAATAACAAAATTCTTTTCCAAAGTTTAATTATTTTCCTAAATGTCAAAGAAATTTAATGCTTTTTTTAAAGTACTGAGTAATAACCGAGGTAATAAGAACAAATTCAACAACTGACGTCCTATAAAGTTGGTGTTTAGTGATATTTGCACGCCGCGACTCGATGTCGCGCTCTCCGCGCTGCCTTTAAACCTTAATATTTTCCACATTTTTTACTAAATCAATCTAATATTTTCCAAAAAACTTCCTTATATACTAATAAACAAATGTCTCACTGGAAGTTTTTTCAATTCGAAAGTTCACCGCAGACTTTTTGTCGACGAAGGTAAGTTAACCTAAAATTGACAAGCCTTTATTTACATTAACAAATTAGTGAACAATTAAGAAATTTTTACATTCTGATCATTTTATCGTCTTCCCAGAACCCAAATAGACTTGCATACCAAATTTGAAGTCAATTCGACAATAATTGTCGAAGATACGATGATTTATGTTTTAAAAAGCAATGAAATTTGAAAAACAAAATTTTACCATTTTTCGTCATTATTTCCGACAATATTCATCCTACGAAAAAAATTCAAAGGAAAAAAAGATGCGCTATTCAATTTCCTACAAGGTAGTGCTTCTAAAAAATCAAAATTTCAAATTTTAATTTTTGGGACTTTTCTTAACGTTTGACTGGCGTTAGAGTGTTCATCCGAGCGTCGGGCGAGTTCTTGAATTGGGAGGCTCAATTATTGATCAAATTATGTAAAATTAAAAATTTACTTTTTGTAGACTTATCGTTAAAACTTTGAAGAAGTCATGTATTTCTACATTTGAATATTTTTTTATATTTTCCAAAAATTATTTTAAGATCATGTGAGAAAAGCCCTCTCAAAAAATATTTACAAGTAATTTTGTACATAAATATTGATAAGAAAATGATTAAAAAATTGCATTTTAAATTTATAAAAAATAATTGTTTTTAAGAAAATTTAAAAAATTTTTAATTTTAGAAAATAATTAAATATTCTAAGAGATATGTAATAAAAATTTTTTAAAATACATAAATTTTAAAAAGTTTCCAATTAAAATTTTTGAAAATTTGACTTTTTAGTAACTTTAATTAAAAATTCTAAAAAACTAGTTTGTTTTAAAAAATTTGATTGCAAATTTTAAAGATAAACGTATTTTTGAAGAAAAATGTTAAAAAATATGAAAAACTTATACATAGTTGGAAGTCAGAAAAATAGAGAATCAAATTTTTGTAATAACTTTGAATAGAATAATGGAATTTTTTGTACTTTGAATCGTTCAAAAGGACTTTTTTTCTTCCTAAATTCGATCCTAAGCCTGAGTTTACAATTTATATTTAAATAATTGGCTTCGCGAATTACTAGAAGAATTTTAGTAAAAAATGTTAGAAAATAGTTAATATTGCAAGTTGTAATTTTAAGGAATAATTAGATTTCAGATTTGAAATTGAAATTAAATAAAAATTGTTGGGAAATAAAAAATAGATTTTCTTAGAAAAATGATTTATTGAATAAAAAAAGGGAAAATAGAAAAATAAGCAGATCTAGATAAGCTGATCTAGTTGCACGGCACGAACATATTTATATACGAGATTAATTTCTCCGAGGATTTGCAACGTTCTACGTTTGTTAAACAATATTTTCACGGTAACTGTGGGACAAAATAACATTAAAGAAGAAAACACTTGTTGACTAAATTTTCAGATTTAGTCTTTAGTAAACGTTAAACAAAACTTAATACTGGTGAAAAAATACATTTACATTTAAAGTAAGAATTTATCTTGTTAAATGGCCTCAATCATGGTTCTGACATTAGATTCGTCGTTGAGTTTGCAAATAGAGGCAAAAATGTGCCTTAAATTGGTCTCCCGTTCCAACTGCTTCGCTACTTCGTGTGCCTTTTGCGTAATGTAGGAAGGAACGCCAGCGAGACGAGCCGCATTGAAGCCATAGGATTTAGGACAAGCTCCTTCGCTCAACTTGTAAAGGAATGTAACAGTTTCTTGAGAAACGTCCTCTTCTTCTGACTCTACCATGCAAGCCTACAAGTACACAGAAAAACGTAAATTAACAAATTAAAACATACTTCGCATTGCGAACATTGCGAACATTTCGAAATGACAAAACAACGCCATTAAGCGTCATTTGAGACGTGAGAAAAACTATTTTTTTCATTGCTGTATCAATCATTCTCTTCTAAAGATTCAACTGATTTTTAACTTTTACGTTTTGATTGAATTTTTAAATTTCTCTTGTTTGCTACGAACATTTAAAATGTTTATTTATTTACATTTAATTACGAAGATATAAAAATAAATATGTTTAATTTGCATAAGAATTAAGATTTATAAATTAGTTATTACCTAACTTCTGTTAATAGATTAAAACTAAAAATTAATTTTAAAAAAAATTTCTTAAAATAGAAATGCGACCAAATATTAATTATTTAAAAATTTCTAATTCTAAAAAATTAATACTTAGCCGCATTTTAAGAAAATTATAAAAATGATTGAATTTTATTAATTAATTTCAAAAGGTTTCAATTTGAATTTTGAATGAATTTAATTCAAAATTTCAAAGAAGTTAATTTTTTGAAAAATTTTAATAATTCAAATACTTTAGAAATTAGTTAATTGTTTAAATATATATATTTAATTAAAAGGAAATTAAATTTTTTAGAAATAATTAAATTTGTAAAAGGTTTTAAATTAAAATTTTTGAAAATCTCAATTTTTCATTCTTTTAATTAACAATTCATTTCAATTACCTATCTTGATAAATAACAAAATTCTTTCCAGAAATCCAATTATTTTCAGGAATTTAATAAATATCTTGATCAAAAAACAATTATTTTTATAAGTAACGATATTCATCACAAAAATTAAATTATTTTCAAAAATTATAATAAAATTCTTGTCAAAATTTAAATTATTTTCAAAATTTTTCTCAATTCAATGATTTTTAATATCTATTAATTTCATAAAATTTACCAAAAGAATGCAAATTATTTTTTTTAAATACTCATCACAGAAATACTCATCGCAGAATCTCTTATTATATTAAGTTGAAGAACGACCGACCGACCGACCGACCGACCGACCCTAGCCGTATATATATGTATATCTTTTAAAAATAATATTAACACAAATGTATACATATTCACAATGTCACGCATGCGCAGTAGTGTTCTGTCAATGTCACGCATGCGCAGTAGTGTTCTGTCAATGTCACGCATGCGCAGTAGTGTTCTGTCAATGTCACGCATGCGCAGTAGTGTTCTGTCAATATCACGCATGCGCAGTAGTGTTGTCACGCATGCGCAGTAGTGTTCTGTCAATATCACGCATGCGCAGTAGTGTTGTCACGCATGCGCAGTAGTGTTCTGTCAATGTCACGCATGCGCAGTAGTGTTCTGTCAATGTCACGCATGCGCAGTAGTGTTCTGTCAATGTCACGCATGCGCAGTAGTGTTCTGTCACTGTTACGCATGCGCAGTAGTGTTCTATCACTGTTACGCATGCGCAGTAGTGTTCTATCACTGTTACGCATGCGCAGTAGTGTTCTGTCAATATTACACATGCGCAGTAGTGTTCTATCACTGTTACGCATGCGCAGTAGTGTTCTGTCAATATTACACATGCGCAGTAGTGTTCTGTCAATATTACACATGCGCAGTAGTGTTCTGTCAATATTACACATGCGCAGTAGCGTTCTGTCAATATTACACATGCGCAGTAGTGTTCTGTCAATATTACACATGCGCAGTAGTGTTCTATCACTGTTACACATGCGCAGTAGTGTTCTGTCAATATTACACATGCGCAGTAGTGCTCTGACAATATTACACATGCGCAGTAGCGTTCTGTCAATATTACACATGCGCAGTAGTGTTCTGTCAATATTACACATGCGCAGTAGTGTTCTGTCAATATTACGCATGCGCAGTAGTGTTCTGTCAATATTACGCATGCGCAGTAGTGTTCTGTCAATACTACACATGCGCAGTAGTGTTCTGTCAATATTACACATGCGCAGTAGTGTTCTGTCAATATTACACATGCGCAGTAGTGCTCTGACAATATTACACATGCGCAGTAGTGCTCTGACAATATTACACATGCGCAGTAGCGTTCTGTCAATATTACACATGCGCAGTAGTGTTCTGTCAATATTACACATGCGCAGTAGTGTTCTGTCAATATTAGGCATGCGCAGTAGTGTTCTGTCAATATTACGCATGCGCAGTAGTGTTCTGTCAATATTACACATGCGCAGTAGTGTTCTGTCAATATTACACATGCGCAGTAGTGTTCTGTCAATATTAGGCATGCGCAGTAGTGTTCTGTCAATATTACGCATGCGCAGTAGTGTTCTTTAAATATCAGGCATGCGCAGTAGTGTTCTATCAATGTCAGGCATGCGCACTATTTTCTATAAATGTCAGGCATGCGCAGTAGTGTTCTATCAATGTGAGGAATGCGCAGTAGTGTTCTATGAATATCAGGCATGCGCAGTAGTGTTCTATCAATGTGAGGAATGCGCAGTAGTGTTCTATGAATATCAGGCATGCGCAGTAGTGTTCTATGAATATCAAGCATGCGCACATAACACCCACACAAGTATACTCACACATATACACTAATCACATGTACATGTATACTCACACATGTTCATAAATTACATACACATGTATACTGCTCATATGCAGATATAAACTCCTACATATACACAAATCACATATATGTATAGATTTAATAAACGATTGATAATATAAATTGTTGAATTTTTTAAGGTTCGTTGATGCACGTAGTGTCTGTTGAAATTTCTTTAAATATACGTAAATACCTCACTCGCTAATGCTGCGCTGTCTGTGTTGTAATGAAACTTATTTATTTACTTGTGTATTTACTTATTTATTTCAGGGTTGCCACAAGACATCGATTTTAAAATTCCATGACTTTTCCAGGTTTTCCAGACCATTTCTTCAAAAATTCTAAACCAGAAATAAAATTGTTTTGGTATGTTTTTAGCTAATTACGACAAAAAGTATAAAATCCTTTAAGTAAATTGTTAACAAAATAAGTTATTAATTTTTAATTTCATTATTAACAAAAAATTAAGTTAAAATTTGTAAGGTTATTTGAGATACGCTCCGAAGAAAGATGAGGAGCAAATCTTTTTAAATTTAAAAATTTAGTTAAGTTTAGAATTTTTCACAATTATTAAACCAGTATTTTAAAAAGCATTTTAATAACATTTTATGAAACTGAAGTTACCTACGTTTATTCAATGACAATTTTTTCTTTGCTAATTATTTATTTTAATGTTAGAAGCCTTTTAAAAAATTTTAAAAGATCGAAGTCGGGGAAATTATTAATTTTGATTTTTTACACAGATTTTCGAAAAATCCATATATTATTTAAACAAAATTATTATTTCCTCACCTCATAAGCAATTTTTTCTTTTACAAATTATTTATTTTAATGTGACAAGTCATTTAAAAAAATTGTAAGAGGATCTAAGGAAGGCAAGGAAATTAGTGATTTTTAATTATTTTTTCGTAGATTTTCCAAATATCCCGAAATTTTAACTAAATTATTATTTCCTTGCTTCAGAAGCAATTTTTTTCGATTGCAATTTTTTAAAGGGCTTCTTACATTAAAAAACAATTAGCAAAAGAAAAAATTTTCATTGCATAAAAGTTGGTAGCTTCAGTTTCATAACATTTTGGGGTTTCTAAAATGTATTAATTTAAAAATTATTTAAAGGAAGATAGAGACCAAAAGAAACTAAAATTTAGAAATGCCATATTGATTTCAATTGTAAGCACTAAATTTAAAATCAAAAAGTTGTATGTCAACTTGAAAACTTGAAATTTTTACGACTCAAATACAAAAAATAGAGCTTTTAGTATCAGGCTTTATAAAATTCCCTGACAATTCCAGATTTTTCAGGTTTTCCATGACTGAAAAAAAATTCCATGACAATTCCGGGTTTCCCAGGTTTTCCAGGTCCGTGGCAACCCTGTATTTGTTTGGCAGACATCAACAATAATTTTTTAAATGGATAATCAGTGAAAAATGACTTATATTTCTGTAAGTTAGTGTTTCACTTCGATCTGAGAATTTCATTTTTTCGAGCGATTATTTGGTTATCGTCTTTGGTTTTCAAACGATCATCTTGTTTATTCTTTTGTTAATTGTCAAATCGTATCGTCTATTTTTCTAATTGTCATCGACCGAACTTCTCGACTGCTTCTCGACTTTCCCATAACTGACAACTAAAAATAATACAATAATAACCTATTTTTTGAAAAAAATCGATATCCAAAAACATTTAAATTCTTTTTTATTAATTCTATTAAAAACTAAAATTAAATTCATTTTAGTGAATTAAAATTATTATATCAAGTTAAAAATTAATTCAAGGTGTCTAGTGAATTATTATTTTTAAATTCCCAGACCAAAAATAAATATTCCCGGATTGATTTTTTAAAACAGCAATAACTATAAAATTTAAATATTAATACTTTTAATAAAGAAATTTTTAAGAAAATCAATTTTAAAAAGTCAATAGACATCTTTATTTAGAGAAATATATATAATATTACTTGTTATATATTACTTAATAAATCTATAACATTGTAATAGTTGGATCTAAATTTAAAATTAACCTACTTTTTTATTTTTCTATTAGTTGGGCTTTTTTGCGGAGTATTATTATTATTTTTAATTGTGTATTTAAATAATAAAAATTAAAAATAATTATTTTTAATTTTTATTATTAAAAAAAAAAAGTTGTCTGTTCATTAAACAAGACCTACATGTCTTATAATATATTGGCCCCCTGAATACGAATATGAAGTCAGAATTGCTCCATCACCCTCTGTTTTCTTTTAAATCGAAAAAACTACCCTTAAGTCTAAAATTCAAGAATTAAAGTAAAAAAAAATAAAAACACGGTTTTCTTCGGAGTAGAAGAATATATTTATGCGTTTTCTTCTTTTAAAAACTCAGAAATAATGTCAAAATTGCTCCACCACCCCTGTTTTTTTTAAATCGAAGAAACTACCCTTAAATCTAAAATTCAAGAACTAAAGTAAAAAAAAATGAAATAACCGGTTTTCTTCGGAGTAGAAGAATATATTTATGCGTTTTTTTCTTTCAACAACTCAGAAATAATGTCAAAATTGCTCCACCACCCCTACTTTTTTTTAAATCGAAGAAAGTACCCTTAAATCTAAAATTCAAGAACTAAAGTGAAAAAAAATGAAATAACCGGTTTTCTTCGGAGTAGAAGAATATATTTATGAGTTTTCTTCTTTCAACAACAAATAATGATAAATTAACTCTGATTCTGCTTTTTAGTTATGAGAACAAAAATAAAGGAACGTATGCTTTTGTCTAAAACTAATTGTTTTTATTGTTGTTAGTATACTCTGGGTTCATACTTAAAGGGGTAGTTTTTTCAATATAAATCAATAAGAGGGTGATGAAGCAATGCTGATGCTTTTTTAAAAAGTACATAAATATATTCTTCTACTTTGGAAAAAACCTGTTATATCATTTTTTACTATAATTCTTGAATTTTAGATGTAAGGGCAGGGGGTGATGGAGCAATTTCGTCATTATTTCTAAATTGTTGAAAGAAAAAAACGCATAAATATATTTTTCGACTTCGCAAAAAAACTGGTTATTTCATTCTTTGACTTTAGTTCTTGAATTTTAGATTTAAGGGTAGTTTCTCACATTTAAAAGAAACAGGGGTGGTGGAGCAATTTTGACATTATTTCTGAGAGGTTAAAGGAAGAAAACGCATAAATATATTCTTCTACTCCTAAGAAAACCGGTTATTTCATATTTTTTTTACTTTAGTTCTTGAATTTTAGATTTAAGGGTAGTTTCTCCCATTTAAAAAAACAGGGGTGGTGGAGCAATTTTGACAATATTTCTGAGTGGTTGAAGGAAGAAAACGCATAAATATATTCTTCTACTTCGCAAAAAAGTGGTTATTTCATTCTTTGACTTTAGTTCTTGAATTTTAGATTTAAGGGTAGTTTCTCCCATTTAAAAAAACAGGGGTGGTGGAGCAATTTTGACATTATTTGAGTTGTTGAAAGAAGAAAACGCATAAATATATTCTTCTACTCCGAAGAAAGCCGTGTTTTTATTTTTTTTTACTTTAATTCTTGAATTTTAGACTTAAGGGTAGTTTTTTCGATTTAAAAAAAACAGAGGGTGCTGGAGCAATTCTGACTTCATATTCGTATTCAGGGGGCCAAAATACTATAAGACATGTAGGTCTTGTTCAATGAACAGACAACTTTTTTTTTGTGTGCCTGTGATTGTAATCATGCCTAAATTAAAAAAATTTAACATTTTTAGGTATAAAATAATTTTTTAATAAACATTAATAAAAATTTAGTTTTCTAAACATTATTCAAAAGTAGACGAAAGAACAAAGTTTTGTCCTCTTGATGTAATTTTTCTAAATTCAATAGATTAAGTTATAGATAATTAAAAATAAGTATACTTAGATTTCTTTGAATAATTTTTTAACATAATTAAATTTTTTAAATATGTCTACAATAGAAACCTTTTTGAATAGTTGAAATTGTGCTAAATTTAATTGAAAATAATTAATTTATTTCAAGTATTTTGTTACAATTTTTTGAAGAATTTTAATTGCAAATTTTGAAAATAATTGAATTACCAAAAATTTAAAAAAAATTTTTAAAGGTAAGTTAGGATATAAGAATTATTTTAAGAAATTCAATTATTTTCGAAAAATAACATTATAATATTTTTAAAAACTAATATTATTAGAATTTTTTTATAGTAATTTTTTAAGATTTAATTATCTTCGAATAATGTAAATAAACATTTATGAAAATTTACTTCAATAAGACGAGCGAACATGACAGCTTGGTTATCAAAACAAAAAGAAAATCGTTTTTTGTTCGTTTCTCGGATCGTGTTGCTCGAATGAAACACTACTGTAAGTGTAATTTTCAACTGACTTTTAGTAAAATTATTTGTTTGACAGAAATTTACAATATTAATAAATAAATCACAATAAAATAATAATCAGTGAAGAATGACTGATATTTTAGTACTTTTCAACTGATTTTCAGTAAAATTCCCCTGATTATGAATCCAAAGTCACTTTTTAAAATACAAAATGGCGAATCCAGGATAGCGGACGAAAATGAAAGATTTAGTAAGAGAATACGTAAAAATAACATTTCGTATAATGTACAATGACATTTTTTGTAAATGTCACTTCATAATTTTTGTCTTATTACACAATGATTTTAAATAAAATAATTTATATTTTTATAAATATTAATAATTTTTTACATTTTCTAACCACTATAAGGTTTTAATTTTGTAAATGTTCAAATTCTGGTTTAGAAAGAAAAATTTATATTATTATACAACTATATTGTCTAGACTTGCAAAAACCCAAAGTCTAGACTTTGTTGTAACAATATTGTTACAATATATATTGTAACAATATTGGTGACGGTGACATGCGTAAGAATAGTGCAGTAAAAATTTCAAAAAAACACCCTGATCATTACCTACAGAAAATCCTATTAGTAAGAAAAGAATGGACGTATCTTCGCCCTTTTCTTACTAATTATTCAGAGAATCAGGCTAACATTCAAAATCTAACCTTCTAAGTTTAGTTATTTCAAAAAAAATTATTTTATTGATGCAAATAAATATTTATTTTAATTAAAAACTATGCATTATTTAATCAAGTAATTTTTATAATTGATTTAAAGCAATATTTATTAAATTAAATTATTCTATTTAATTGACTTAAGTAATTTGTATTTGGTTCAAATAACTATTTAATAGATACCATAAATTAAAATATTTATGTCCAGTAAATATTTACTTAGTTCAAATAAAAAAAAAAAAAATAAGTAAAAACTAATAAGTTTAAATACAACCGAACGAGCGTTAGCGAGTGAGGTATATGTTGCTAGTTTCAATTAATTTTAAATGAATCCATGGAAAAATGCAATTATTCATAAAAATTGTATTAAAATTCGTCGAAAGAACGAATTATTTCTAATTATTAAATTATTTCTAATTTTGAGAAATATTTAATAATTCAATAAATTATCTATTTTTGTATTTAAATAATTAAATTTTCGAACAATTTTGTAATAAAAAATTTATTTAAAAATAAATTTCAGCTAAAGTTTCAGATAATACATATTTCAAGTTTTTATTTTCTAATTTAATTGAAGAATATCAGAATAATCGAAATTTTGTAAAATTGAATTATAAACATTTGTTCTCAAAGGACTTGGTCAAAAATTATAAAAATAGAAAATCAAAGATTATTATAAGGAATAATTGACTTAAAGTAAGAATTTTAGTTAAAAATTCTAGAAAATAATAATTGATTTGAAATGATGAAAATAATTTTGAACAATTTTAATTCCTATGGAAAAATAATAAGGGAACGTTCATAAACTATGTAGCACGTCTAGGGGGAGGCGGGGTCAAGCAATTGTCTACCATAAGAGGAAAAAATGGCGCTAATACATGTTATTGCGTCCACGTGGGGGGAGAGGGGGGGGGTTAAAATTTCCAAAAAATTGGTCTACGTAGTTTATGAACGTTCCCTAATGATTAAATATTTACTTAAAAATGAAGTAATTTTTGTGGCAACCCTGTAATAAAAAAATTACAAAGAAAAAACATTAACCGATAATAATACTACTTTATTAGCATTTTGAAAACGAGTAACGTAATTGAATTTACTGTGTAGAAAAAAAAAAAAAAAAAAAATTAGTCAGCACCCTTCGAGGGCGACGGATACGTTATCATCGCAAACTTTTCTTCCGAAGAGTGTGCTTAAGACGCGTGACTGATTGTACGCTTGTTGTGTTTCGCGCTCCGCTTCCCTTCTTACTGAGTTACCTGGCGCAGAGTCACGCAGAATTACTTTTATAATTAAAAACACTCTCAATATAAAAAACAGTCAATTTGGAAAAAAGTTTCTTGACTTTCAAGCAGAGAAAAAAATATTTAAAAAATATTATTTTTTACAATTTTCTTTACAGAATATTAGTTTGAATAGATTTTTTTGAAAAAAAATAAGATTAATCATTAAAATTGTTCATTTATCAGAGTTCTATATTAATAAATTTTGATTTGTCTAACACCGTGAAAAGAGGAGAAATAAATAGATAAATAAAAAGTTTGGTTGTGTCTTTGTCTAATGGCTGAATTTAAAACTGAAAGTAACTCACCATATGAGCCAATGTGACATTCTCGTTTGTCTTGTAGTCTTCGACCAGAGAGTGATAATGAGTGGAGAACAGCGTACGGCACTTCATTTTTGTAAGTGCATCTACGACAGCAGCTGCTATGGCCGTTCCATCATAAGTCGATGTTCCTCTTCCTGAAAAGAAAAAACATACAAATTACAATCTTCCTTCTTTCTATAAAGCAAAAATGGCAAATAAAAAGAAAAACATTAAAACCAACCCAGTTCATCAAGCAAAACTAAGGAATACGGTGTCGCGTGTTGTAGAATTGCAGAAGTTTCACTCAATTCCACCAAGAAAGTACTTTGCCCAGCCATAATGTCATCATTTGCTCCTAATCTCGTGAAAATGCGATCAATCAACGTTATTGAACAACTACTTGCCGGCACTTGGCATCCCTGAGAAAAAATAACACATTTCATTATGTGTATTTTAAATTATTTTCTTAATGTTTTTAATAATTAAACATAGGTACATTTTTAATTATCTGAATTGAAAAACATTAAATAAATTATAAAAACTGTGTTTTACCTCAGATAATTTAAAATGAATCAAGTAAAAACGGGAACTATAACTTTTTGCCTCGTAAAGTAATTTAAAGATAACTTACTATTTGCGCCATAATGACTATCAAGCCAAGCTGTCTCATGAGAGTCGACTTTCCTCCCATGTTTGGTCCAGTGAGGATAACCAAAGGTTTAACGCCATTTGTTGCCAATGTGGTGTCGTTAGGTATAAAATTATCAGACACGATGCACGGATGTTTACCCTCGATTATCTCAATGATTGTCTGCAGAATTTAAAGAAATTATTATCTCACTAAAAAAGAAAACTTTATTCATTTTAATTTTAATTAATTTTAATTAGTAAACCTTATCATCCGAGTCATCAAAGATAGTTGGAATACACGTGTCTTCAGAGGCTGAATATTCAGCCAGAGACATCAGCACATCGAGAGTTGCTATTTTATAAACAGCCATATTCCACAAATCATAATTTTCACTAAACTTGGCAAACAGTCGCCTGTTCAAATCTTTCAATACTTTGTCTCTATTCTCTTCGGCACTGATTTGTCTCGACAAAAGTTCCTATAACAAAAGAGATCAACAAGTCATGAACATTTTTTTTAAATATTTGGGTCTAATTGAAATATTCCAAATCCAGAAATTAAATAATTGGTATTTTCCAAATGTGGAAAAATAGTAATAATTACTACCTACTTATAGTAATAATTTACTACTTCTTTTTAGATTTATGATACTAAAAGCTACTTTTTTCCATGTTTGAGAATTTCCACTACTTTAAATTCGCTAATAGTTAGAATAAAATATTCTCAAAATTTTTAATAAAATTCTGTCGAACGATTCAATTATTTTCAAACATTTTCAAAATTCAATTATTTTCAATATCTACCTACCATTTTAATAAAACAATTTCTCAAGAATTGAATTGTTCTTATAAATAATAAAATTCTTCTCATGAATTCAATTGAATTGTGAATTTCGAAAAGGGCTCAACTCGGATTTTTTTCAAATTTCACTTTTTTGCATTTTTTGCATTATTACATATTCATTAGGGTGTCCGTTAAAAACGACATTTTGGAATTTTGTCCATTTCCGGGTCTCATTTTGCCACAAATTGAAAAAAAATAGATACGTATTTTTTTATTTTTTTCTAAATTAACATTTAGTGGTGCCTGTAGGCTATTGAAATTTTTCATGTATTTTTCATAAGAAAAAAACTTTTTTTCGTATATTTCCTGTAAAATCGTTGAAAATTAATATTTTTTGACCGGACTACTCTGTTTCTCTTCATAAATGTTCAAAGAATAATATACAATTTTTAACATATGAAATTTGTTAAGTTAACTATTTTTTACAGCTCAATCAAAATTGGGCGAGTTGCTCTCTTAAAGTGGACTACCAATGGCGTTGAGTGAGCGGCTGCTTGACAGATAGTTCGGCAGCTCTATCAAAAAGGAGAGTTACTCTCCCAAAACTAAAGTGAGCTGTGCGTTTCTTTTTAACGCAGCACTTCAGCGCATTGGGCGAACAGTTCTGCCAACAGTTTTTCAGTGTAGTTACTAAGAAAAAAGCCGTACTTTTTCAATTAAAGCTGTTTGACAAAAGGTTGGTTTGAGGATTTAGGAGATAGTGATGAGAAAAGAATGTACCGATTAACAGATTGTAAAAATGGTAATATAAAAGTTAGGGTAGCAAAAAAGTTATGGAAGGAAAAAGAGAAAATTATAAATAGGTTATAAAATGAATGGTGATAAGAGTATGTGTGTAAAATATTTTTTGTACGAAACCGAAAAATTTCACTCAATTATCCCCAAGGTTTAAGGTTAAAAAAGTACTTTTACAAAGTTTTTTACTTCCTAGGTGGATGAAAGAAGTGAAATTAGTTTAAATTTTATCACGAAAATTAGGAAACAATAGTTTTCGATCAGAGCATCCATGCCAACTTCAGGAACCTAATTTTTAATTAAATTTCTTTGATGAATTTTACTATTTTAAACATTTTTTAATTAAATTCTTTGTAACATATCAGTCATTTAAAAATTTTATAATAATTCTTAAAAGAAAATTCTTATAAGAATTCTTTATAAAAATTCAATTTTAAAAAATATTAAATTGTTCATTAAATTATTTATTTTTGTATTTAAATAATTGAATTAAACTTTCCAATAGCGGCCGTCTACGGTGCTAGTTTTTATATGTCCATTGTCCAAGTCCATTATTTCATTAATAATAATATTCAAATTTTTTCAGTTAATAATTTGCTTATTTATATTTGAAATGTTGACGTTTTTTTTGACAATGCAAAATAAGATTTATTATGAGTACTTTCTCTTAACAAAAATAAAATTTATATATTCGCGCTCTTTTTAAATAACATACGACTGCAGCGACACCTTCACATGTACAAACAATTTTAAAAACACCCTTCTATTAAGATTTTACATTCTCATTGCCCATTCTTTACTTCGATACTTTCGACCTTTCCACTCCATGTCTTTTTTAAGAAAGGAGGATGGTAAAATATAGTTAATAGATTGTTATGCGAACATAAAGACATTTATAGTGAGAATAGCGAGTGGGATCAGTGGATCGCCGTTTGATTGAATGGAAGTTAGACAAAGTGTAATTATATAAGCAACGTCGTTTATTTAATGTTCTCGTTGTACTTCAATTATATTGTTGAATAAGGGAGCGTTCACAAATGATGTCACGCTTTTGGGGGTGGGGGGGGGGGGTTAAAAATCTTCAAAAATTGCGTGACGTCATTTGTGAACGCTCCCTAAAGAAAAAACATAGTGGTTAGAGCGTTTGTCTGGTAGTCCGTAGGTCGTAGGTTCTATTCCCGCGTGCGTCAGATTTTTTTTGGTCACGATTTAATTAAAAAAGTAAAAATCGTTAAATAACAATGTTATTTAATAATAATTGAACTTGTATGTTATTAATAAATAATTAATTTATGACTTTAATTGAAAAATGAAGTTAAGGGCAAACGCGAGAGCCCCCTCGTGGATCGCCCATGCGGGCGCCCTCATCGATCAGCATGTCGTTTCCATGAGGGGCCTCGCCTGGATCACCCATATGGGCCCCTCATGGATGTGGGCGATCCATGCGGGCCCCTGGCGTGGGCCAACACCTCTTTTCCACACGGGATAATTTAATTTAATTAATTATTTTTAATACAATTTTAAATTAATTCTTTAAGAACTGCAATTATTCCTGAAAATTTGATTAAAATTCGTCGAAAGAATTTTTTTTTTTTTTTTTTTTTAATCTCTTTATTAGACAATAGCCCATATTTATTTACAGAGTCCAGTTTTGAAAAAAAGTACAAATTAGGTAAATACAATAAAAAACATACAACAATACACCACACAATATTCCTCTATTACATTCATCCCGTGCGCATAGACAGAATCTCTTTAAACATTATTACAAATTTTTTTATTTCGCTTGGATTCTGTGACGAGAGAATTGCCATCCAAAACGATTTCTGGTCAACACACTCACTCAACTCCGGGAAATGCTCGGACTTCAACGATTCATATCTGGGGCAGTGAAATAATATATGACGTAAATCCTCTCGACTAGAGTCACAAGACATGCAATGATTTAATGAAGGTAGAGCTAATTTCTTTTTGTCATAATATAAAAACTTTGAAAAATTGTTCATAAGTCTAATCTGAGCAAAGCATCTTTTCGATTCCAGATCAAGTCTATTGACAAGGTATTTTTGTGTACCCCGCTCGTGAGGAAGCTGAGGCCAAATCTGAAGATTGCTCGATTGTATGCGAGCCCTGTTGTCTTTATTGACAAGATATTTTTTATATTTATTTATAATTAAATCCGTATTGGCCGCAAGTTCCTCCAGCGACGCTTCCACCCATAGATTCTTCAATTCGCACCTTTCGAAGAATTGACTCAATTTGCCAAACCAATTCGAAGAAGAGGATCCGTTTCTCGCTCTCGCTTTGTCCATAAGGCGGAGCAGGCATTGTTTGGGGTACCGTGAATCAGACATACTATTAACTTTTTTAATCCAATTCAATGCCCTCTCAAACACCAGACATGACATCGAGAGCGATCCCGTTTCCATCCGAACTGCATAGGCCGGTGTGCATCGCGGCAGCATAAGATTTTTAAAAAAAGCCTGTGACATTTTGTCGAGAAGATCCTCATACTCAAGGCCCCAAACCTGAATCCCATAATATGCCGAACTCCTCACCAAACCCGAGTATAGTTTCGAATACGTCGACCAGGAATCAGCCCTGGTGGCGTAAATAATGCGCATTGATGCACCGATCGCAGAGTTGGCAGAACTAATCGCGCTCTGAGCCGCTTCTCTAAATGAACATTGATCAGTGAATGTGACTCCCAAGTACGAATATTCCCTCTGAACCTCTATTTTAGATTTATCTACTTTGAAAGATTTAAATCGTTTTACAGAGTTATTGCCTCCCTTATGAAACACCACAATTTTCGTCTTGTCTACATTTATATTCAGATGATTTTGTTTACAATAAGAAACCAGCGCATTCAATTTCCTTACAAGCTCAACTGGTGTGTCCGAAAGCAGGACCAAATCGTCCGCATATGCCAGGACAAGAACTTCCATAAGACTATTAATTGAAAGCCCTCTACAACCCTTTTCCAGAAGAAATTGCTCGAGATCGCAGATGAGCATACTAAATAGAAGCGGGCTCAAAACTTCGCCTTGTAAGACACCTAGTGTGACCTTCACGAAGTCTGTGTTTTCCCCATTATTTCTAATACATGTGTATGCTTTATTATAAAAATCTCTTATAATGTTAATCATCTTGGTGCTCACTCCCTGGCTACTTAATTTAAACCACAATCGATTATGGACTACAGATGGGAATGCACTCTTAAAGTCTATGAATGCTGCATATACTGCTCTTTTCGGATAGCTGAGATGCAATTCAGTTACGGCTTCAAGTGTGAATAAGTTATCTATACATCCTCTACCCCTTCTGAATCCCGACTGGAATTCCGGTAGTACACCACTAAGCTCCGCCCATGTAGACAAACGCTCACCAAGGATTTGCGTGAAGATCTTCGCAATACAATTTATCAATGAGATAGTTCTATAATTATTTACACAGGATAGATCCCCTTTCTTTGGGAGCATAACAGTAATCATTTTACCCCAACTAATAGGAATTGTTTCAGATGTTAGTATTTTATTAAATAAATCCTCCAAGTATACTATCCAGTTTTCTGGTAAACATTTGTAAAAGCTATAATCGATGCCATCAATTCCCGGTGATTTTGATTTTTTACATTTTTTCAAACTAACTAAAATTTCCTCGTAGGAAATATAACTATCCATGATGGGATGGGCGGAGCCAAGTAGCGAAACCTCAGAAGGGGCAGTACGGGGGAAACAGTCAGAGAAATACTCATACCAAGAGTGAATATCTATATCGCAAGCATTTGACGTCCTTTTCCGAAATCTACCGACGATGTTCCAAAACACTTTCGAATTTTTCGCGGCTGCCAACTCGTCTGTAATGCGCTTCTCAAATAACATTTTTTTATTTCTTAACCACTTCACTGGCAGGGCGTTCCAAATGGCGTTCCACGCGCCGAGGCCCAGACTGGTAAAAACACCGAAATGGCGTTCCTAATAAAACTTTATTTTTTAAGAGTGTACACTACTTTTAACTTCTACAAAGCAATATTTCTATAGTTTAGACATCAGGGAACAATATTATCACAATAAAAATTTCAATTTTTGAGATTTTCAATGTTTCTTCGAACGTTGAAATACTCAATTTTTACCACTTTTCAACAAATGGCGTTCCACTTTCTTTCAATTTTTACGCAGTAAAACTCATATTTTTTATTTAAAAAAATGTATTAATATACAATTATATAATAATATAATGCATTAATTATAATAATAATTATAACAATAATAGTAATTGTTATTATTAATAATTATTATATTTTATTTATCAATTATTTATATTTATTTTTTATTTATTACATTATTATTATTATAATATAATATTGTATATAAATACATTATTTTTAAATAAAAAATATGAGTTTTACTGCGTAAAAATTGAAAAAAAGTGGAACGCCATTTGTTAAAAAGTGGTAAAAATTGAGTATTTCAACGTTCAAAGAAACATTAAAAATCTCAAAAACTGAAACTTTTATTGTGATAATCTTGTTACCTGATGTCTAAACTATAGAAATATTGCTTTGTAGAAGTTAAAAGTAGTGTACACTCTTAAAAAATAAAGTTTTATTAGGAACGCCATTTCGGTGTTTTTGCCAGTCTGGGCCCCGGCGCGTGGAACGCCATTTGGAACGCCCTGCCAGTGAAGTGGTTAAAAGATTCTTGTATGAATTGCGTTGATTATTATAATATTCTTTATTTAGGTGCTGAAAATTATTCGTTTTCATTAATACATAACATTTCTTAAGGTTCTTTTTTGCGTTGTAACAATCAGTATCGTACCACGGTTTCCCTCTGTCAACGATGCCCGATTTATAGACAAAAGTTTTTACAAATCCTAAAGAATGTGCTACCTTTACTATTGTTGACGTTAAATTATCGTTTAAAAAATCAATATCTGAAGTAACTATTGCAATTTCGTCACGCTGCCTCATGCACTTTTTAAAGTTTTCTATTTCTTCAAAATTGAATTCTAATTTAGTTTGCACGTTTGCCGGGAGCGATTTGACAGAATTAATAAAAACATCCTGCAGAGAAACACAGATGGGAAAATGATCGGACAGAGTTGACAGTTTCAATACTTTAAAATCCTCAATTATGTCTATACAATCAAGCGAGCACCACAACAAATCAATAACACTATTTCCGCAGGTGCTTGAGAATGTAAAGTTTGCTGATGAATCATGCGTTGACCTACCATTACACACAAAGAATTCGTTTTGCTCCATGAAATTGACCAACTGCAAACCCTTTTTATTGAGACTTTATCCCTTGAATATCTTACATGCGTTAAGTTATTATTATTATTAAAAATATGCTCGTCTAAAATATTAAAATTTGCTATACGGCAATTAAAATCTCCGCCTAGAAAAAACGGGCACTCAGAATACGATCTGCGAACAGATGACAATATAGGCCCAAGATTCTATGAAAAAATTCTGCCGTGTCCGCAGTCGGGGCGAGATAAACCATGCCTAACAGAAAAGAAGTAAACTGTGACTTTACCTTGATTATGAGCATCTCACTTGTACTAACCAAAAGTTTTGCCGCATACAGTTTTTTACTTAATATAACTGCAATACCACCCTTCCGTCTGCCTCTTGTCGCATCTCTTACTCCTAACGATTGCAGTATCAAAAAGTCACTCGAGAAAAATTTGCTGACCAAGTTGCCAGACGAAGACCACGTCTCGTAAATGCACAGAATATCCCCCCTGCAAAAGTAATTCCGAAGATCCACTATATTTGAATATCCGTGTACATTCCAAAAGTAAATTTTTACATTGGAGGGAAATCTTTCCTGTGTTGAACTCTGATCCTTTGTTGATGAACAACCTTCCGTACCATGAACATCCGAACATTGTGATGATCGCTGCTATTTAACTGTAGGTAATTGGGAACGTTGTGATTTTGGCCTCACTTGAGGGGAACCCTCCTGTATCAGAAACTGATCCAATAGTTTAGAACGTGCTTCTGCCTTGCGCACTAATTTCTTTTTCCGATCTTCCTTCTTTGTCCCTGAGGGGGGAGTGTTATAAATATCCGCTGTATCTTTATGATGCGACTTAGTGGAAGGCTTGTTAAGTTCCATGATGTAATTTTCAAGGTCTTTCAACTGTATCGTTTTTTTATTGACGATTAGAGAGTCCTTTTTTACTTTTACTTCTAGTCCTTTTTCTTTTATAATTTTAGCACAGCTGAGAAGTTTCCTCCTGCATTCCCTATCCTCCGGTGAACGATCATTTGCAACCGATAGACCAATATCATGAAAATCCTTGACTTTCTCGAAAATAGCCTTGACCCAGCGAAAAGCGATAAACTTAACTAGAATTGGTCTGTTTTCCTTATTATCTTTACCGAGTCTGAAAGCGTCTGCGATAGCAAGGTCAGGTATAATAATATTTAACTTCAGAAATACACCTGCTACTGTCGAAATTAAATTCGTATCATTCTGTTGATTTTCTTCCAAATTGAAAATCACTATATTATTTCTCCTTTCCGCTCGCTTCAGGTAACTCATTTCCGCATTTATTTTGGAAATTTTATTTGTAACACTCCTAATTCCTTCAGCGGTCTCCTCGGATAATTTGCATGATGAATGCACTTCCCTTTTTAACTGTTCGTGCGAAGAGGTCAGTGATTTTATTTGTTGCGAGATACCTTCCAAAGCTTTTTTAAGATCTGGATCCATATTTAATCACGGCAAGCAAAATTACACACTGAGTAACACACGATAAACACGGTTCAAAAAGAGAAAGAGAAAAAAATACAGATACAATTATTCACGAATACTTATAAGGCTGGTGAGCGAATGAAGAACGCTAACACCGAGCAAAACAAAAACACGTCCGAACAGAACAACGTCTCAGACGGGACTCGTCGAAAGAATTCAATGATTGTAAAATATAGTTTATAAAAATATAAAGTTCTTTATAAGAATTACATTTTAAAAAATATTCAATTATTCAATAAATTACTTATTTTTGTATTTAAATAATTAAATTCTCATATAACTATCTAATAAGAATTGATTTAAAATTGAATTTCAGTTAAAATTTTTAGTTAATAATTGAATATTTCAACTTTTAAAAATTATTAAAATCCAAAAGATTTTTAAATTGAAATCTTTGAAAATTGTAATTGTCGTAAAACTGTAATTATATTAAAATTTGAATTAAAGTTTTGAATAATTTTATTAAAAAATTTGGACAAAAAATGAATTAACGAGTACGAAGCCTACAGCGAGTTGAAATAAAGCAGTTAGATAAAATTAAATTTAAAAAAGAAGAAGATAATGAAAAACTTACTTTTGTTTCGTCTGTATAATATCTTTTAAATCCCTTCCGCTGTGATTGAAGTTCATAACTTGAGTTGACTTTCTTTATTTGAGAATCGGGAACTTCTAGTTGAAAACGCTTACGATCAGTACCGACATATGTTACCTTGACTCCAAAGAATTTTTTCTGCTGCTCCAAATATTTAGCACAATCCTTTTCGACATGAGCGAGTTCTTCCAGAACTGTGTCGTATTCTGTATCCACGCCCTTCTTTGGCACGATAGAACCAATTTTTTTAGCTTCTTCGTGATCAAACGCCGTCTATTCATGTGAACAGAAAATTTCATTATTATTAAGTTTCTTTTCCCAATTTCGGGAAACCTTTAATTTAGCAGCTTAATTACCAGAATAATAATTATATTATTTATTATAAAAAAGTCTAATTATAACTTTTTAAGAATTACGACTATCCTTAGGTATTAAGGATAAGTAAAACCAAATGTACATAATGGCAAATATCGACAAACCTTAAAGTACTCGAGAGTTTTCCTCAATTCTGGAAAATCACCTTCAGGCTCAACGACTGTGCAGTGTTTAATTAGATCGCTCTTGAATTCTTAAACACAACAAAATTTTATTTTTAAAATCAGCTTTACAAAGTAAAATAATTTATATAAATAGATTTCAATTTTGCTTAACTAATTTTTTTTAATAATCATAGTTCATTTACGATATAGGAAAAAGTTAATTTAAATCTATGGAAATAAAAAAATTAAGATTAAATTAAGATTTGAAAAAAAAATTAATTAAATTATGTTGTTGATTTATTGAATTGAAGGTTCATTAGAATATTGTAATCAATTTTTGCACACCCATAAAAAATTTTTAAAAAATGATTTAAAAATTTGAGACAGTACCATCGAAAAACTGAATGATCTTCAAAATTTGTTCAAATCCTTCAAGGACGGTAATAAAATCAACAATCTTTCTCTTTGTATATATAGGTCCCTCGAACATTATAGCTCTTCCATCGGGGTGATTGTACATTTTTTTGTGATTTCCTTGAGCGTGAATTCTGCGTAAGACAAAAAACAATTTCGCATTATAGAAAACTCAATAACAATACATAATATTATATAAATATTTGTAACTAACATACATCTTTCAATAATGTGCAAAAGGAAAGAATGCGTAAAATGAATTATTTTCAAAAAATTTTAATACATTTTTTCAAAGAACTCTAAATTAAACAATTTTTTATATTTAAATTTGAAGTTTATAAACTTTTTTCATCCATTTGTCTTTTTAAAAGAAATGCAAGTTAGTGATTTTAAAAAAAGTGTAGTAACATGAATAAATTTTTGAAAAGAAAAATTTGAATTTTTTACGAAAATTAAATTCATTTATTTTTAATGTAATTTTAATAAAATTTCATGAAAGAATTCAATTTTTTTTATTTTTACTTTTTAATAATATTTTTGAAAAAACTAGAATAATTTCTAAAATTTTAATTAATCCTTCGAAACAATTCAATTTTTTAAAAAATTTTAATGAAATTTTTTGAAAAAATTCAATTATTTTCTAAAATTTTAATTAATCCTTCGAAACAATTTAATTTTTTTGATAAGTAGTGTAACGAAGTGTTTCGTTACTTACTCTTCCTAATTTGCCATGTGTAGGAGAAGCATTTTCAGAGTTTAGAGAGTCGTTTGTTTGTCTGTTTCTTGTCATAGGTCTGTCTCGTTTGTTGTCAAGGCTCTTGTATATTTCTTTCGTATCAGCGTGTGAGGAGCTGTGGTTTTCGTGAAATCAGAATTTAAATGTTTCTGCGCATGATTAATTGTCAGCGTACGTGACATGGCCAGCGACCCTTTCCAAGTTTCTTTCAGGTGCCGTTCCGTGGGGATAACAAGAAGGGTTCTTCCGAAAATTGCGAAGGAAAAACAAGGAAGCGATTTGATAACGAGGAAGCCTACTGGGGATAATCAGATGGTTCGACCCTAACACTTACTTGCGGGTTTCCGAGAAGTCGTGACGCGGTTTTTGACGAGTGTCAGAATCGAGAGATAATTTGAGAGTTTGATTTATTATTAATAAATAGTTATTGTTTGTTAACTCTGTGATTTAATGTGTTTTGCGTTCATTGTGGACCGGAGGAGAGTGCCAGAGAGTAGAGAATATTGGTAGCGTCTCAACGGTCGTGTTTGAAAAGTTCGTTTGGTTGTTCGTTGTCCAGTTGACCGGTTTGCATCACGGCATCGCCTTGGAAGAATTCTCCGATGAGATTTTGTGTTTTTTGAGGACGCTGTAGTTGCGAGTAGCTGAGTGTTTCTTGGACGGAATTCGATGCAAATGTTTCGGGTTGAATATTTAAATATATTAATTTGATTCATCAGTAAATCCTAACGTCACAGTAGTAAAATTCAACACAAGAATAAAATTACTTTTTATATATAATGAAATTCTTCTTAGGAATTCAAATATTTTCCACACAAATTTAATAAACTTCAATAATCAAATATTTAATTATAATTATTAACAGACGCAATTATTTTGAAAAGTTGAAAAAAATTCTTTAATTCAATTATTTTCAAAATTCTCAGTTAAAATTATTCAAAAAACTACATTATTTAAAAAAACACTTAAAGAAATTCTTTAAAACAATTTATTTATTTACAAAACTTTAATAAAATTGTTTAAAAAAATTTAACTTTCTATCAATAAAATTGCAATAAAATTTTTAATAAAATTCTAAGAATTTAATACGATTAAATACGAACTACCATTATTTTAAAAACTTGAAATAAATTAACATCAAATTAAATTACTTTCAAAAATTTCAATTGAAATACGAACTTTTGTCCTCAAAAAAAAAAAAAAAAAAAATTGTCAAATTACAACAATTGGTATTAATGTAGAACTAATTTCGGGCACTAAACCTTTATTTCTCTTATTTTAATACCTAAAAATGGATTTAATTTAAAACTTCTTTGTTCTAATTTGACAACTTTTTTTTTACAAGAAATTAAATTTTTATTCATTAAAACAAATTTAAGATACTTAGTTTTAAATAATTATCAAAATTTATTTTTAAATTAGACTTGTTTTTACATTTTTATGACTTTTGACAATAACAATGACAAATATAATACTAGAATAAAAAAATTAATAGAACATAATTTACCCTGTGAAAATTAAATTAAGTTGGATATTATACTAAAAGAATTGTATTTTGTTTCAAGATATGACAAAAAGTCGTTCAATCCGAGGACAACTGTTTTTTGCAGTAATAAAAAATCATTAAAACATTAAAAAATACCTAATTAATTAATTGATTCAAATTAAAATTTATTTCACTTAATTCATTAAAACAGATTTAGAAGATTAAACTTTAAATGCTTTCAAAAATTAATTTTTGAGTTAGACTTATTTTTGCATTTTTATGAATTTCGACAATAACAAAGTTTCTGTAGTAAATCAGGGAAAACGCAAGAAAAAGTAAATTTGTGGCAACAAAAGAAAACAAACAACTTCTCGACTTTTTTTCTGCCTTAAAGTTGATACGAGGTCTGTATAATTATAAATTAATTTTTTTGTTCTAAAAATTGTTGAAAAAGTTGTTTTTTATTAAAAAATATTGAACCATTAAAAGCGTTCAAGAATTGTATAGCATCTAGAAGAATGTAACATCTACATTTTTTGGAATAATTCAAGTGCACTTTATCAGTATGTCTTGCACTATTAATGTAAAGAAAAAAAAGGGAGAAACTCACTTGCTCAAAAGTCTCTCGAGATCAGGAAGAACGCTCATCATGGAACGTGCGTTTCGCACCTCGTCTATTCGCTCCATTAGCTCAGTAACTGCTTCTTGCCGCTGTATGATAACGACCTTCCGACAAGAAGGTCGACAAATCCACTCGCGAAGCAGTCTGCATAAGTGTAAAAAAAGCAATTGAAACTCAGATTACTATATAAATCACATACATCTACTTCTTTATACTTATAGTAATCATAACATATTCAGGGTGGCCACTTTTTTTGTAAAAAAAAATTCACGGTCATTTCCCGGTCATGAATTATTTCTCCCGGTCATAAATAATAACTCTGAAAATAAATTATTCCATGAAAGATTGAAAGAATTTCCTAATTATTAGACAAAACTTTGACTTTTTCCCAAACCCTAAAAATATTTTAGTTTACTCTAAAAATAATTTTGAACTTAGATAGATTTTTTGAAATAAATATTTAATTATTATCCATTATTTTTCCATATAGTAGGTATTCCAATTTCAAAAAAAAAATTCAAATTTCAAATCCTTTAAATTTGAATAATTTTTAAGAATTGCTACTGTAATTTATTAAAAATTATTTTCAAAATTTCAATTCAATTATATTCTAGAAATAACTAAAATATTTCTAAAATCCACTTGTTTACAAGACAATTTCATGAAATTTTGAATAATTTAAAAATTTTTCAATTAAATATTACATATTTATAAACATAACTAATTTGAAAAAATGTGAATAAAAATATTTTTAAAAACTAACTTAGTCAGAATTTTTAATTAAAATCTTTTAAAATTCAACTTTTCTAAAACTTCAATTTGAAATTTTTTAAAAGTCAATCTATAATAATATTAGTAATATTAATTTAACATTCTAAAATATAGAAAAATTTGCTTATGAATAATTGTAAAAAAACTAATTGATATTAATGAAAAATACGGTTTTTTAAAATTTATTTTCTAAGAAAAGAAATTTTATTTATTTTTATTTACTTTATTTATTATTCAAAAATTAATTTTTATAAATTTCGTATCACTTTTGTTCTAATTAGTTCAAATTTTTAATAATTCTTATTTGTTTTGTTATAATATTATTGCAAAAAAATTTTTAAATTGATTTATTTTTCACTATTTTATAGGATGTGAAATTTTTTCTCTTTGAAATTTTTTTGACAAATTTAATTAAAATTATATTTTGTTTAATTATTGTTAGAAATAGAAAGAATTTAAAATTAAATTTAATATTTTCTTTTTCTAAGTCTGTTACGTTGGACAACAAAATTCATAATTTTTTTATAAATTCTAGAAATTGAATATTTTTATAGTACTTTTTATAAAATTCTCTAACAAAATATAAATAGATTTCATAGAAGGTCATTCAATTTTTTTAATGAAATATAGTTAATACCTAAGTCTTAAAATAAATATTTCTATTTTTTCTCACAAAGTAATGTGTGTTTTTTAAAAAAAAATTGCAAAATCCCGGTCAAGATCAAAATTCACTGTCATTGCCCGGTTTTCCCGGTCCAGCGGCCACCCTGTATAATATTATACCATTATTTTATAAAGAAGTCAATTTACCTTTTACCTTTTAAATTACCATTTTAATCTGCACTTTTCAAATTTCAAAAATAATAAAATGGGTGTTATAATAAATATTATGATCTCACCTTTTGCCAAATGCTGTGCAACATCGATCAAGCGATTTCATGAGTGAACCTTCCCCGTCCAAAATTTTTAAATTATTGATGGTAATTGCATCTAGAACCTACAATTTTTAAATTCAGCTTACTTCATTTTAAAAATAGTCTTTCAAATAATTTTGCAAGAATTCAATTACAGATAAGAATCTGTAATACAAAATAAATATTTTAAAAAAGACAATAAAAAATGTTCTAAAGTTCTTGCATTAATATACAGTCGAACCTGGATAAGTGACATTTCAAGGGACCGTGAATTCTTTGTCACTTATAGAAGTTTTTCACTAATAGAGGTTTTCACTTATAGAGGTTGAAGAGCGGCCTCAGTCACTTATAGAGGTTCTCGCACTTACAGAGGTTTAAGCGTGCACTCTTTCACTCATAGAGGTTTAATCAATTACTGTTTACTTACTTCTATTGCCCAGTTAAATATTTATATGAGGAAAAGATTTTCACTTACAGAGGTTGGAGACATGCTCCTGTCACTTATAGAGGTCTACTTAAGAAAAATAATCACTAATAGAGGTTCAAGGAGCGCTTCATTCACTTATAGAGGTCTAGCAAAGAAAAAATATCGGTCACTTACAGATTCTCACTTATAGAGGTTTTTACATGGGAAAATGAAGGGACCTGACGATTGATGTCTCTAATAGAGGTTTTTCACTTATCCAGGTTTCACTTAGCCAGGTTCGAGTGTATAATAGATATAGTTTGTTTTCAATAATAGGTACATGAGTTCTTTATTACTTTTTTTCCGAACCAGAAATTTGGTAATAGGCCCTTTGCTAGCAACCCTTTTCTTGGAATTGAAGGGGGCCAACGTCCCTTTGAGTTGTACTTACCCTATTTGTCAGCTCAATACTCATTACCGAATGGTCATTTTCAACTCCCCGCCTTCTCCCAACCCAACAACCCATGAGACAAAATTCAATGGGGTGAAAACTTTGTGGTTTGTCAAGTGCGAGTACATATGGAGAAAAGAATTTAAATAAAAAATGTATTTCGATCAATTGTCCATTTGATCATTTATTTATTTGAACCAAATAAATGTTAACATGACCCAAATATTTTATTTTATCCCATCGAATAGTGCGTACAGTAAAATTATTAAATTAATTTTTGTTTTAATTGAATCAAAAATTAATTCCTTCAAATAAATTTATTTATTAGATTCCCAATTAATTATTTACCTGGCCCAAAGTAGATACACTACCGGCGGTAATTGTGCGACCACTACTTTTTTTGTGACTATTCAATAACTTTTAACTTGAAAAATATAACTAAAAATTTTAACTTTTTATTTTCAATAAACTGATAAAATTCTGAAAAAATGACACCTTAACAAAAAAAATATTAATATTTTATATTAATATATTTAACAGAAACCCCATTTTCAGTGAGTATTTTTTTATGAAATTGAGATTCTTTACCAGATGTTAAATAAGTTATTGAAAAATTAACATTTCTTTGTCGTAAAGTTTATTGAAAATAAAAAAGAAAAAAATTTAGTTATTATATTTTTCAAGTTAAAAGTTATTTAATAGTCATCCAATAAGTAGGAGTCGCACAATTACACTGAGAAAACATTATATTCGAGTCAAGTAAAAAAATAATTTTAGGTGACTTTGTTTAATTGAAATTAGCGAGGGGGTATTTTCTAAGAAAAATGGTGTACACAGTAATCCCTATTACGCACATTACGGCTAATAATATTGTAGTATTTTGGATGAAATAAATAATCAAATTCAGTTATAAGTACATAATATTTACTTTAAATAAATAAATAATGCACATGAAACGAAATGAAAAATTTTCATTAATTTACAAGAATAAAAAATTATAAAGCAAACGAGAACATTGTTTTAAATCATGAAACACTTGAAGCATTTAAAATCGAGTTTAATGTACATAAAAATTATTTTCCTCTCCCGTGCAGAAAAGTGTCTGGTGAAACTATATACGAGATAGAAACTGTACCGCAAACATCTCGTAAAGCTAGTCACGTAAAACTATACCGAAATGGTCTACATTCTGTATAGTTTCACTACATTAACTGCTTTACATTGGGATACGGTCTAGAATTTGTATAGTTTCACTACATTAACTACTTCATATTGTAGATCTAGATCAATTCTGCCTAGTGAAACTTCACAATCATAATCTGCAAGTAATTTCTTTATGTTTATAATATTATTATTATTATTATTTACATATTGTAATTAATAATGTTATTAAGTATATAGTTAATTAATTATTTGATAAATTGAACTATGCAAATAACAATACTATTACACGATATTACTTACTATTACACAGCTATTACTCGGTAATACGCTATATTACTGACTATTACGCACCATTACGGGTATTACATACCTATTACCAGGAACGTGTACACTCCAATACGCAAGAAAATACCCCCTCGGAAATTAGTTTGTAAGCTTAATCCCAATATATAGAAAATATCTACTGCTTTGATACAAAAATAATATTTTAAAGGAGAAAGAAGTTAACAATTTTTCCGAATCAATCTCACAAATAAATCTCTTAAATAAGCTCTTGAGTTTCATATGTAATGACAGCACAGCTGACCCAATACGGAAACCTGCTTAATCTGAAAAATATTTTCGAAATTAATTAATAATTTCAAAATTATCAAAGGACTCAGAAAAACGGTAGCATGGTGGGATACGAGCCCACAACCTTTCACGATTTATTTGTGAGATTGATTCGGAAAAATTGTTAACTTCTTTCTCCTTTAATATTTAATTACCGAATGATAAATTCATTTCCTTTAATTAAAAATAATATTTTTTTCAATAATTATGTTTCATTCAAACATATTTTCTGTTTTGTTTCAAACAGAAAAAATGTTTAAAAATTATATGTTTGATTCAAACTTAAAAGTTGATTAAAAATAATTTAAAATCAACCATAAATTATGATTAAATTAAATATATTATTTCTATAAATGAACCAAAAAATATGTTTGAATTAAACTTAAATTTGTTTGACTGTATACACTGAGAGAAGTCCAGGGCGTAATAGTTCCCGCCAGACGTCGCTATAAGCTACTCTGCTTGTCGCGTTTGAGATGTTTCGAATCTAGGGCTCAGACGCCCCGAATCCGACAAACATTATTCCCGCATGTGAGAGAACAACTCGTGGCCGAAACTAAAAGTTGTAAGTAATCCCGCTTCGGGACGTTCCACGTACGTTTTTTATCGGGGCTTGAGACGTCCCGATCGAGGGTTCACATAAGAACATTCAAAATTATCACTCAAGCCTCGCACGGGACGTATTAGTTCCCAGACCTCTCTCAGTGTAGCAAAGATATTTTAAGTTTGATTTGAACAAAATTTGTTTGAATCAAATAAATCGTTTTTTCAGTGTATCGTCGGTAATTGTGCGATCTTTGGTTTAAAATAATTTGAATCAAATATTTGTTGGAAATCAAAAGTGTTCAAACTTTTGTTCCGATCTGTTTATATATTCATGTGAATATATTCTACCGTCTTTTATTTCTTATTATTATATCTTTTCTGTCATTTGCAAGCAGCACACAAATCGTGTATATCTTTTAATTACTCTTTCTATTAATTACGTGTTGCCAGTTTATTTCATTTTAAATTAATTAATCATGACCTACGATTTACTCTTGCTCAAACTACACATATTTTTTTAAATCCAAATAAAAAATATTTGAACAAAGTCAACTTGTAATCTATGAATTTTCTTTCTCAAATAAAAAAAATCCATAAGTAGAGTTACAGTTGCAATTTTTAGAAATAATCAATTATTTAATCACATTTTTTGTATTTAAATAATTGAATTCTCGTACAACTAACTTTTTGATAAGAATTGATTTAAAAAATAATTTCAGTTAAAATTTTAGAATACATTTCAAGAATTGGAAGAATTGCTGTTTTAATTTAATTTTAATTAAATTACAAATGGTTTTACATTGAATGTATTTTGAAATTTTGAATTTATTTTGAAATTCATTGTGGACTAATAAATAACAATAAATATTTAAATATTTATTGAACAAACAATATTGAAATTTGAAAAATTTAATTTAGTTTAAAAAATTAGGCTTTTAAAAAATCATAAATAAAATTTTTTGAAAATAGTTGAATTACCGAAATATTGAAAAATTTCTTAAAATTAAAATATTAAATTAAAATAAATTTTTTCTAAATACCTATATATTATTGTATTTTTTCAAGAATTGTAACCAAAATTTAAAAAAATATTTTGTTTATTCAAATAATTCATTTATCGTTGTATTCTAATAAGATTTGATTTAAAAAAGAATTTCAATTAAAATTTTGAAAAATAATTGAATATTAGAAGCGTTATAACGGAAATTTTCAAAAATAATTAAATTTTAAAAGATTTTCAAATTGAAATCTTTTTAAGATTTTAATCGCCGTAAGAGTATAATAATATTTAAATGATTATTTAAAAAATTATTAAAGATATTAAATTTTTTGAAGAATTTAAAAAAAATTACTAAACTATCTTTATTTCTTTCTGAATAATATTGCATAAAAAAATTGTTATCTAAATAATGAATTTCCGATTACCCGGAGAAAGTATAAAAGAAAAAAAGAAAATATTTACCATGCTGTTAGCGAATTTCGTTCCATCAGTTCCAAAATCTGGCGGAATATAAGATTTAAAACGTGCTTGTGCCAACAATTGCTGATCCAAGAAATAGTGTGTTAATAAATATACACAACCTCCTAGTGCATTGACCGCTAATTCTTTATCTTCTGCAGGAGTTAATCCCAAACTATCGCCTATTTTCAGATTTAGAAGATAAAATTAATTAATAGAATACTTTTTCTTCTAATAATTTGTTGATTTAGAAATTAAACTTTGTAAACTTCATCAAAGCTTTTTACTTGCAGAAATGAGTTTTTTTTTAAATTTTAGAGATCAATTTGCAAGAGCCGGCAAAATTTTTTAATTAGGAAATTTTTTGTTAAAAGTTTACAAAAAATAATGGAAATTTACTTTTTAAAGTAAATAATATATTTTTGGAAAAAAATAAATGTCGCTTTTATTTATTTTATTATTGCACTAAATAGTTTGTTAAGAATAAAAACCAAAATTGACTATTGACCAATTGACTATTCGACTCAGGGGCTACTTGCTGTCAAATTAATTACATATTTTTATAACTAAATTTAAAGTTAAAGATTAGAAAAGAAGAACAAATCTGATATATAAAATAATTATCAAATTAATTATATTAAATATCAGAAAATTAATTAGATTAAAATTATATTTAATTACATTTTGTCTAAGAGCTTTAAAAATAAAGAATTATTTAGAATATTTTTTCATTTTACATACCTGGATTGAGATAAAGTTTCAACTCTTTAGGCCACTCAAATTTGGACTCTTTGTTCTTGAAATACTCTTGTTCGTGTATATACTGAAAACATTTCAAATAATAAACTGTTGAATCAGTTTTCGTACCCAAAAATACAATTAGAGGTTTTCTTTTCATTTAATTCAATAATATTTTACCTTCAATGTTTTGGGAGCCGACCAAAATTGAACTTCTTTCTGCAGAGGTTCTTTAATTGCTGATGGAAGCATGCCATTTAATATCTTCAATGTACTTTGCGATAAATTACCACGTTCATAAATAATCTGAAAATACCAATTTTTTTATTAACATTCTATTTACTTACGCCGATCAAAATGTTAGTTATAAATACCAAATACGAAACTACGACAATTCACATTTAATTTAAAATTTAATAAAAAATTACAATTAGTTTCTTGATTAATAAATTGACTTAGAAAGAACATATTCCAAAAGTTGAGTTTCCGTTAATCATTTCTTTTACTTTTTTCGCAAGAAATAAAAAATATTAACAAAATAATGAGAATTAAAAAAATATCTTACGTGAACTGGGGGGTAATGGGCGAGAAGAGTCAAAAGTCTGGAATTACAGCGATCATCTTTAAACTGTCCTAGATAAAAATCGCCAATTGTGGTATCAAGAAAACAAATACCGTAAGAAGGAGTCTTATCCTCATGAAATTGTTTTTCCGTTAGAGCCAATAAATATTTTGACGATGGTACAGTTATTTCACCATCTTGAGCTGTGTAGACTCTTGTGCCTTTCGAAGAAATTTGACAAATTTCACGATTCACAACTTTGTCATATTTCGTCGCCTTACTCACTGTCAAATAAATTAAATTTCTTACTTAAAAAGCAAAATCAGTTTGTTAGAAATTAATTAAACGCACTTTTAAAACTATTTTTTATTTTCCTATGACCATTTTTTGTTTTCTGTAATTTAAATTTTCAATTTATATTATTTTTACAGGGTTGCCAAAAAAATTTAATTTAATTTTTCTCTGACTTTTCTCTGATTTCCATACAGAATTTTGACTTTTTCCTTGATCCTAAAAAATATTTTGCTTCACTCTAAAAATTATTAAATACTCAAAAAAATGTTCTTTATACATTTATTTACGAATTTCTTTAATTGTAAAATTATTCCAAAACATCAAATAGTTTTATATTAAATAAATATTTAATCATTAGTATTTTTCCATAGGAATTAAGATTTTCAAAAATGTCAAATTCAAACCTCTTAAAACTCAGAAACTTCTTAAAAATTATTTTCTAGAATTTTTAACTAAAATTCTTCTTTAAATCAATTATTCTAAATAATTTTTGACCGTTTTTTGTCCTTTGTGAATTTTTAAATCCATTCGAAGGAATTCGAATTAAAATTTTTCAAAAAAATTAGTTCTACAGAATTGTTAATTAAGAGTATGATAAATTAAGATTTTCAAAGATTTTAATTTGAAACCTTTTCAAAATTCAATTATTTCTGAAAATGCATCCTATAATGCTTCTAATATTTAATTATTATCTAAAAATTTAACTAAAATGAATTTTTAAATTAATTTTTTATTAGAAAATTGTACGAGAATTCAATTATTTAAATAAAAAAATAAATTATTATTTTTAATAATTAATTAATTAAATATATATTAAAAAATTCAATTAATTTCAAAAAAATTTGTGTTATTAAGATTTTTCAAAAAAACTAAGTTCTTTAAAATTTCGAATTGAATTTATTAAAAATTGAAATTCAATTATTTATAAAAATTGTAAACGCAATTTTTATAAAATTCAATTATTTTTGAAATTTTTAAGTAATATTATTCATTAAATAATTTATAAGTAATAATGTTTTGAAGATTTCCCTGACCTGCGGCAACCCTGTTTTTTTATTTTCAAGTAATTTTTATTCACTAGTAAATAAATAACTAAATAAATTTCATACTAACTTTTAGCAACACGTTTACTCATCATTTCAGGATTCTCAGTCTGCTCAACTCTTGCAACTTTGAAACCCTTCTCGATCAAACTAGCTGAGAAACGTCCGTATGCAATTTCAGGGAAACCAGAATGAGCAAATTCTCCCTGAAATAAAAGAAAATGCAAAATAAAAACTAATATTAATTTTTAAAAAATTGTGTAATAAATTTGTAAAACTCTAATTGGTTTGCAAAAATTTCATACATAAAATTGAGAAAATTTTTGAAAGAAAATCATTTTTCAAAGCTCAATTCTCTTTTTTAATTATTTATAAAAGTTAAGAGATTTATAAGAATTAATAGAGTTAAAAAATTATTTTTGAATAAATTTGAAATTTTTTAAAATATTCAATTTCGATTTTGAAAAAAATGAAATTAAAATATAGAATTTTTAACAATTGGGCAAAAATTTATTGTAGTGAAAAATATTTTTATAATTAATTTGAATGTTTTTTAAAAAAATCTCAATGTAATAACGGTTTTTTTTAATTTTTTGAAATTTTTCGTTAAAAAATTGTCATTCTTACACGCATGTAGGATAAATTTAGTTCGTTAACTCCTAGAACAGCATCCATATGATACAATTCATAGAATTTTCCCACTTTGAAGAATAGAACACAATCAAAGTTTTTGCTCTTCAATTTCCACCATTGTCTCATTGCCTAAAAATTTAATTTTGTTTTAAAACAAGAAGAGAATATAAAAACACAACTACCAAAATCACGTTATCTGTTCATATCTGAGAAAAAATTAAATACAATATTATAATTTTTATGTATTATAAAGAAAATTGATTGATGAATTTGAAGGCAATTTAAAAATTAATAAAAGCTAATATGAAATTCAAATAGCTTCATTTTAGATATGACAAGTTGACGTGATTCATCTCATTTAAAAAATATGTGACATGAAACAAACCGGAGTTTGATTGTTTAGAAAATCGTTTGGCACGTGAACTGTTCTTGGATTGTAATTTTCGTGATCTTTCTTCCTTAATTCCAAATCCTTGATTTTATTCGGTTCTAAAAAGTCGTACTTCAAATGAGGCCAGGAATCCGGATTTTTAAAAGGTTTTGATTCTTGTGAAGTTGCCTGAGAAGTGTTTGGCGTCTTTTCCTGACAATTAAAAAAATATATAGTGTTAAACCTTATAATAGTATATTGTGCAACAAGTACAGAAAGAATTTTTTTTTCGACGAGTGCGAAGTTTGCGGCTCCGAGCGAAGCTTTCGTACGTGTTGCACACAGTACTTTGTGCAACACCTTATGCATGGTTTTGATGAAAAAAACTATTTAGAAACGCTAGTTGACACCAACTTACGTACTGTTTAACAATTTTGCAGGAAATAAATTTATAATTTTATTAAAATTAATTTTGACTGTTTCATTTTTACTTTGATATTAAATACAACTATTTAGCTTCAATTTACACTGCGAGTTTTATTTATATTTATGACTCTCGAATTAAATTTTTTAAAATAAATAAATGAAAGATACACCCCGAGTATACTCGGAGTTAACCGTAGGGAAGTCAACAGGGTTTGGAACCCTGTAAAAAAAAAGTATTGGGAGGTACGGGATTCCGTATTGCAAGTGTCAACCTGCCAATGCGGTATTCGCGAATTACCGCATTGGGTGTCCTGGTTAATACGGAAATCAAGGGGTCCCAATGCGATGCCAGTTTTAAGCTTTAAAAAAACGAAAATACGTGACAGGAGGAAATAATTAGTGTCAGTGCAGAAATATGCGAGTTAAAGGAATGAGAAAATAATAATAGTGAGTGTAAAAATGAAACTTTAAGAAAAAAAGGTAAGTTGAACTGTCAAATATGGGCCCAATGCGGCGTAGGCTGCTTTCAATACGGTACACAATCGGTACATAGTGCAAGTCGCCAGTAGAGGGCAGAAGCAAGCAGAGCGAATCGAGCGAGCACAGTGGCCCAGCTGACATATGATTTGCATTACATTACTTTCCAATTTTTTATTTTATAACCACTTTTCTGCATGAATCTAAACAATATTTTCGATTATTGTAATTTAGAAGATGCTTACCAATTGTACGTTGGCAGATTTAGTGAAAAGTGTCTGTGTACGGAGACAAATGTGTTAGAAAATGTTTGTTTACCTATTTCACGCCATTCAAACCAGTCAAAGTTGCTTTTGCTGTGGCGCATTGAAATCAGCCTATGCCGCATTGGGCCCATATTTGACAGTTCAACTTACCTTTTTTTCTTGAAATTTCATTTTTACACTCACTATTATTGTTTTCTCATTCCTTTAACTCGCATATTTCTGCACTGACACTAATTATTTCCTCCTGTCACGTATTTTCGTTTTTTTAAAGCTTAAAACTGGCACCGCATTGGGACCCCTTGATTTCCGTATTTACCACGACACCCAATGCGGTATTTCGCGAATACCGCATTGGCAGGTTGGCACTTGCAATACGGAATCCCGTACCTCCCAATACTTTTTTTTTACAGGGAACGTATGTTACCGCACGTAATATACGTGGTTTTCTACGTGTATATTACTGTAAAAAACAGGTATACTACTAATAGAAAACGAATACCTATAAAAAAAATTGGTATTGATTGATGAATAATAAACATTGTAATGAAATTCCAATTAATAATATTAAATTGCAGGTATTTTAAATCGACAATCGTTTCTAAATTTTTCTTTATGAATCTTTATTTATATTCTCTGCTTTTAAAATATATTCTTAGTTGAAACTACCTTTTAAAATTAATATTACAAAATATTCAAAATTATATTTAGTCTCTCTTTGCTTTACGCGAGTGCCAGATTACTTTTATTTAAAATGGAAAGTGTTTCTGTAAATAGAGATGAGTTTGAGAAAAAATGTAAAGGGGCAATTGAAAAAACGGGAAGTAGTCGGTGAATGTGGAGTCGTAGTCACCTAAAGAAAATTAAATCTATTTTAATAAATGCGAAAAATGATTTAAAGAAAGATGCAGCTCACTAACATTACTTAAGAAAATATGAAATTCTGCAAATCGGGAATGAATCACATGTTATTGTGAAACAAAAAAGTGATCCGAGCAATTTATTGTAAATGTTGCCAATTAAAGATTTTTTTCCAAAATTATTAGAAGCTCATAATAACACTGGACACGGAGGCGGTTGAAATATTTGTCTATAATTTGAATTTTTTCTATTCGCCTGGAACTCTTTGGGCATTTAGCTTAATGCCTAGGCATCAAGCTAAATGACTAAAGAATTCAGGCGATTAAAATAATAATTGTCATTTACTTGAACATTTTCCTATTCGCCCGCGTTTAGCTTATAGCCTAAGAATTAAGCTAAACGACGGATTTTCCTTTTCGCCTATGATATATATGTCATAGGCAAATAGAAAAATCCGGCATTTAGCTTAATGCCTAGGCATTGGGCTAAATGCCGGCAAGTAGATAAATGAATCGTGAAAAATGGTTATTTTTCTATTTGCCTGAAATCAATTAGTCATTTAGCTTATTTACTAGGCGTTAAGAAAATTGCCTAAGTAGCACCCGGCAAATAGAAAAATGAGAATATCGTCGGCTTGGTGGAAAACTGTACCATTTCAGGAATTCGTTATAAACTGTACCATTTCGGTAAATGTTTTTAAAACATACCATTTCGAGAAAAAAAGGTTTTTGCTTTTTTTCCAAGTTTGTCAACACTGCCGCTAGACATAAAATAAGGTTATGCATTTTTAAAAAGCGGTATCTTAAATATACTCTTGTTCATCTTCTCAATGTATTAATTAAAAATTTCTAATAATTTAAATTAATTGCTTGTTAATCATTAGAAATTCTTTAGTGCAACGCTTTTATAGATCTTCATCGAAATGGTGTTTTATAACAAACTTTTGAAATGGTATAGTTTATAACGAATTCTTGAAATGGTACAGTTTTTCACCAAGCCGACGATATGTGCATGTGTCACTCAACAGGAACAGAAATATTAAAAAAAAATATGTCAAAATGATTCAAAGCTGCCTTACAGTTACATGTTTTGTAACCCTGTCCACCAGTCATAGATTGCTGAGACACAGCTTCCCTTAAAGTTAATGTAACATCTTTACATACGTCGTCAACTTTTTTAATTTCGGTTCCCGATTGCACAATCGGGTTGGTTCGAGAAAACCAACCTTTTATAATTCCACCCTTAGTTCCTATCTGATAAACACCATTTTGAACATCTAAAATGACACCAAAAATAGTCGCGAAACCGAAAGAGTTATGCAAGACCCAATTTGTGTTAATTAATTTTGACATATTTTTTTTTAATATTTCTGTTGAGTGACACATGCACATATTCTCATTTTTCTATTTTCTGGGTGCTACTTAGGCAATTTCCTTAACGCCTAGTCAATAAGCTAAATGACTAATTGATTTCAGGCAAATAGAAAAATAACCATTTTTCACGATTCATTTATCTACTTGCCGGCATTTAGCCCAATGCCTAGGCATTAAGCTAAATTTGATCAGACCATGCAAAAATCCGTGCAAAAATAAATAATTTGTTAATTTTTTTTGTTATCACAATAAATAATTTTTTTTTTCATTGAGAAATATTTTACTGTAAATGACGAAATGGCGGTGGATATTAAGCTGACTAATAATAAATGTAAAATTTGTTTTTTTATTGGCCGCATTAAATAAATTATTTTGGTATAGATGAAATGAATTTATTCATTTAGCTATTTTACTCTAAATGTCGAAATGGCGGTGGACAGTAAGCTAAGTGTCGGACATTTAGCTTACTGCTTAGACAATTAGACGATATCGACGTGTATTCGTCTAACTGTCAGCAGTTAGCTAACTGTCTGGACACTTAGCTTAATGTCGGATTCGTCTAAGTGGCCACGACATATATATTGCTAAAGAAATCTCGAAATAATAGAAATTTTAATTTTTTCATAATCAAAGTAAAAAATTGGATAGTTGAACTATATATGTGGACGTCCACATGAAAAGGGCCCATATTGTCGGTTCTAGTTTTCGAGATAATCGCAATTTAGTAATTTTTGAGCAAATTCTTAATTTTTTTTTTATTTTTTATTATCAATCTACATGTTTTGACAAGTCGAATCATACGGTTTTCATTAATTTATCGATAATTTAACTGTTTGATTTCATTGGTTCTTTAGAAAAATGAAAAGAGCCCATTTTGTCGGTCATTTGCAAAAGTAATCCGTATTTTAAAAATGGAGGTATAGAAAAATTTAAAACCTCTTGATTTTTCATCTCTAAGGTGTCCTGGACTGTAAACAATTCTTATCTGAATAACTTCTCAGAAGAACCAGAGATATTGATGTTAGAGTCTTTTTTTTCGTAATTATCGAAATGAAAATTTGTATATTTCGTCAATTTTTTCATAATAGAGACTGTCAAAAATTTTTAAATAAGTTTAATATCTATTCTTTTTCTTCAAATGACACAATAAAATTGTACCTAATCATTAATCTTGTAAAAAAATGGTTCTTTAATAGAAAAACTGTCCTTTTTAGAAAAGGGCCCATATTGTCGGTTTTTAAATTAATTAATTAATTAAGGGGAGGAGGTGGTTCTAAAAATTTAAAACCTGTTGGTTTTTTATCTTCAAGGTGCCCTGAATTGGAAACAATTCTTATCTGAATAACTTCCAAGAAGAACCAGAGATACAACAATTAGTTGGTATCGCAATTTTTAATTCCGTTTTTCTCGAAATGAGGTTTTTGGCGTTCTAAACTTTGAAATTCCGTAACTCAGCGAATTTTCAACCAAAAAAGTTCTAAGACCACTCAAAATTCTCCAAATTTTGCCAGGATTACGCCCATATAGATAACTCCAAGTGCTCTCAAAACTTTAAACGCGTTTTTCTCGAAATGACGTTTTTCAAAACAGTGGACAGTCTAGCTAGAACAGTTTTGATCGGATTGACTTCGGTCAAAGTTTTTTTTGATCGTCATTTACTAATGCTTTCGAGTACGTAGCGGATTTTTTTTGGTTTCTTTGTTTTTTTTTCAACAGATTTTTTGACAAATTTTCACCCTAAAAATTGACTTTTTACTTCAAACAAATGCCAAATACACCAAAATTAATATTTTAAAAATATCCTACGTAGTCGAAAGTTAAATCTATCTCAGATTCAGAAAAACTTTGAATTTTTTATTTAGATTAAACGGTCAAACCGGAATCTTGCCCACCAATTTGCTCTGCAGAGAAAGGAGACCAACTTCGGCGCCCTCTATATGCAACAAATTTAAACTTTTTTTACGTATAAATATGTTTTTGTAAACTTAAAAAGTTAACAAATAAATCCCTCAAAACCAAATTTTGTTTACTTTATTCCCGTGTCTTAAAAAAATTCATGAAAAACAAGTTCAAAAGAGGCCTCAAAGGTGTCACTCCCCCTTAATACATTTTTTTAAATACATATATATATATATATATATATATATATATATATATATATATATATATATATATATATATATATATATATATATATATATATGTGACGCGACACGAGAAAAGGGACCTATCGTTAAAAAAAAAATATATATATATATGTGACGCGACACGAGAAAAGGGACCTATCGTTAAAAAAATCGATTTTGAGATTATGGTGCTATTCGACAGATTATTCTTTGCTCTTTCACGTGAAAAAATCAAAAGTTGAAAAACTTAAATAGTGTTAATAATATAAAGCCCGAATTTTAAGCATGTACGCGTAAATACACGGGTTTTCTGCGCATGGCGGCGCTTTAAACGCTCTCCCTGTAAAATTCTCTTTTGCGGCGATAGGTCCCTTTTCTCGTGTCGCGTCACATATATATATGTATGTAGACGTCCACATGAAAAGGGCCCATTTTGGCACTATTGGAGTTATCTATATGGGCGTATTCCTGGCGAAATTTGGAAAATTTTGAGTGATCTTGTAACTTTTTTGGTTAAAAATTTGCTGAGTTACAAAATTTCAAAGTTTAGAACGCCAAAAACCTCATTTCGAGAAGAACGAAATTAAAGATTGCGATACCAACTAATTGTTCTATCTCTGGTTCTTCTGGGAAGTTATTCAGATAAGAATTATTTACAGTCCAGGACACCTTAGAGATGAAAAATCAAGAGGTTTTCAATTTCTCCACACCTCCATTTTTAAAATACGGATTACTTTTGCAAATGACCGACAAAATGGGCCCTTTTCATTTTTCTAAAGAACCAATGAAATCAAACAGTTAAATTATCGATAAATTAATGAAAACCGCATGATTCGACTTGTCAAAACATGTAGATTGATAATAAAAAATTTTTAAAAATTAAGATTTTGCTCCAAAATTACTAAATTGCGATTATCTCGAAAACTAGAAGAGTCAAAATTTCTGAACTGGGCCACCTAAAACAATCTTTTGAAATTTTCATTATGCCTATACATAATTTGTTACAGCCGGGTGATACAAAAACATTCCCGGAATGCGTTTTCAAAAATTTTAATTTTTCAATTAGTTATAAACAATTGAACTTTAAAGTACCTTTTTAGAAAATTTACCATTTCTTCGGTGTTTTTTGATAAAATTTAAAAATATTTGGCAGAAATGTACAAAAATACTGCCTCTATTAATAACAATAAAACATTTAAAAATTCATAATTATTTATGCAAAATAAATTGTTAATTAATTAAACAATTAAAGTTTTAAGTGACTTCTGGACTAGTTACAAGAAAAATTCAAAAACTACTGAAATCTATTTTTTCTACACTTTAATTTCCAAAAAAAAAATCTTAGTACCTTTAATAATTGAGCAAATGACATAATTTTAAAGAGGGGCGTGCAAGCGCTCGGACTGCCGCGGCTGCTGCGCTAGGACGCGTCGAGACACGATTGTTCTTGAAAAAACGTTTATTTAATACGCTTTTCTTATGATTTGATTTTTATTAATTTTCGTTATTCCTTTTGCAATAATATCTATTTAATTAACGTTCGTATTTTTTGAAAATATATTCATTGATTTTTTGTACAAGAGTAAAAATTCCTGAAGTGTAACAGTAAATTTTGAGATTCACTGTATTTACTTGGTAATACATGAAAATGAAACATAATTATGAGATAATCAAATGCCTAGAAGAATTTTTCAAAAAAATTAAATTTCACTTAATTATAAACAATTGAATTTTTTTGCAGTGTTTTATTAAAAAATTAATATCTTGGAACAGAATAAACGAATCGTTATAAAATTTGGTATGTACACTCAGAAAATGGTGTAGTTTCAAATGAAATAATTTAAAAATCAAATTGTTTAATTTTTGTAATTGTTATTGCAAATTTAATTGTGTAACAAATTATTTGTTAAGTATTGTTTTTAGGAAATTAATGTGACGACCTTCTCAAAAATTATATTAATTGAATCGATTTATATTTTCTCAAATCAATATTATTTAATTACATTCGTTGATTCATTGACGAAAATCAGTCTAGTTATATTTCAAGTTAATTTAAAATTATTATAATGTAATTTCCTTTTTTTTTACAATTAATATTAAACAAACAAAGCATTCAACTATTTCAATCATACACATTCATTCAAAAACATATAAATTTACATTTACAATAAAAGATTCGATTCATAAATGACTTTACAAATTATCAGAAAGAATGTGTGATCGAGGGAGCGAAAGAATTGATTTGGACGAATATATCACTATATAATTAGACAAAATAAGAAACTCACCAGAGTCAATATAATAACAATTTTCCACCAATGATGGAAGTCAAATAATAATAATAAAATTCTGATTGATTTTTCCTTAATCGGAGAGCGTGTCCAAGGAACTTTCGGTTGGCCAAATCCAAAAAGATTCCAACGGAGACATATATTTAAAGACCAATATCTAAATCGGAAGATTGATCAATGTAGACGCTTCTCCGGTATATCAGATTTAGTTGACAATTTCTATCGAAATGATTCTTTACGGTGAGTATAAATTGTGCAGGCTCATCGACGAAAACACGGATGATTTATAGATATTCACCAAACGCTTTAAATTCAGAACACATACAATTATATAGGATTATTACATAAAACTCACATATTATTATTCAACAAATAATTACCCCAATCGGGCGTTGTGCTTAGCGTCTCGTCCAGAACACTTGACACGTTTTTATAATTTTACTTTATACACAATTGATAAGTTATTTCGCATGCTTCGCACGCTCTGGTCCCTCGACCACTAATTTTCGACATGAATCGACAATTTCATCGTCGTCTACAACTTCTCCCTACTCTTCGCTAGGCCCTGTGACGATTATACTGTTGGACCCCGTTCCTTACAATTGTTTACTTACAAAATAAACAATGTTCTTAACGTCGTAGGAAGTTTGTTATAAACAAATTAACTTGACAAATGAATTGTTCATTTGTTTATAGTCGAAATGGCATCGTTTTTTCTAATCGTTCTAAAATTATGTTACCAATAATATTTATGGACATTTTTCATAGTTTATTATTTGTTTATGATAGAAACAAATAAAGTTAACTTAAAATGAACTCTTCACTTCATTATAGAAAAAATGTCTATGAAAATATTATTGGTAACAATTTTAAAACGTTTAGAAAAAACGATGCCATTTCGACTATAAACAAATGAACAATTCATTTGTCAAGTTAATTTGTTTATAACAAACTTCCTACGACGTTAAGAACATTGTTTATTTTGTAAGTAAACAATTAAATTTGCAATAACAATTACAAAAATTAAACAATTTGATTTTTAAATTATTTCATTTGAAACTACACCATTTTCTGAGTGTACATACCAAATTTTATAACGATTCGTTTATTCTGTTCCAAGATATTAATTTTTTAATAAAACACTGCAAAAAAATTCAATTGTTTATAATTAAGTGAAATTTAATTTTTTTGAAAAATTCTTCTAGGCATTTGATTATCTCATAATTATGTTTCATTTTCATGTATTACCAAGTAAATACAGTGAATCTCAAAATTTACTGTTACACTTCAGGAATTTTTACTCTTGTACAAAAAATCAATGAATATATTTTCAAAAAATACGAACGTTAATTAAATAGATATTATTGCAAAAGGAATAACGAAAATTAATAAAAATCAAATCATAAGAAAAGCGTATTAAATAAACGTTTTTTCAAGAACAATCGTGTCTCGACGCGTCCTAGCGCAGCAGCCGCGGCAGTCCGAGCGCTTGCACGCCCCTCTTTAAAATTATGTCATTTGCTCAATTATTAAAGGTACTAAGATTTTTTTTTTGGAAATTAAAGTGTAGAAAAAATAGATTTCAGTAGTTTTTGAATTTTTCTTGTAACTAGTCCAGAAGTCACTTAAAACTTTAATTGTTTAATTAATTAACAATTTATTTTGCATAAATAATTATGAATTTTTAAATGTTTTATTGTTATTAATAGAGGCAGTATTTTTGTACATTTCTGCCAAATATTTTTAAATTTTATCAAAAAACACCGAAGAAATGGTAAATTTTCTAAAAAGGTACTTTAAAGTTCAATTGTTTATAACTAATTGAAAAATTAAAATTTTTGAAAACGCATTCCGGGAATGTTTTTGTATCACCCGGCTGTAACAAATTATGTATAGACATAATGAAAATTTCAAAAGATTGTTTTAGGTGGCCCAGTTCAGAAATTTTGACTCAGAACTGACAATATGGGCCCTTTTCATGTGGACCTCCACATATATGTAATATATACATATATGTATATATTAATTCTTAATAATATTTTAATAAAACAGAGAATACAGGATTTTTAAAGATTTTTTTGGCATAAATTTCGTTATTTTGCTTTGAAAGATTCGGGAGGCCAAAAAAACATTCGGATAACAGAGGTTCCACTGTAACTTTTAAAGATGTAATTTTAATTTACTTACAACAGCCTTTTTAGCTCGTGAATTATTTTTTGTGGCTCGTGGTGTTTTATTGACAATCTTCCTCTTTTTCTGAAAAAAAGAAATATATTACACATTAAATTAAACGTAGAATTTGTTTAATCTTTTAAACTTCACTGGCTTAAAGGTAAATATAAAAATCCATAATTTAATTAAAAAGTTTTAGGTAGAAAAAATATATGATATTAGAACATACTTGAGGAGATTCATCTTCACTTGGTGTTTCCGGATCACTTTCAGAAGCATTATTAGACCCAGAATCTGAGTCTTCATTTTCAGAACCTAAAAAATATTCAATTGTACATTAAGTTAATTCTCTCTAGTGATATATAATTATGAGGCTGCAGTCCGCGACTTTTTTAAAAAATAATGCAACGATTTATTTTATTTTGACTTCAAATTGATGTTACTTTTAAGAAAATGACTTTTAAGTATGTCTTAAATTTACGCACACAAAAAGTAGAGATGAATATAACTTGAAAAAAAAAATTTGTCTTGTTTTTTCGTTTTTAAAAACGTTGCGGGTTTGAGTTACATTGAAATACGAAGAACTTGTCTTTTTTCTCTAACCTGGTTTGAAATTATCATCAGAGTCGCTGTCATCATCTGGAATTATTAGTCGCCGCCTTTTTGGTTTCACAGGACTCACTTCTTCACTATCCTCATCGTCGATAGATCTTTTTCTTTGAGGAGTCTCCTTTTTGTCCTTTAAAATTGGTTTCTTTCGTTTTGGTGTTTCAGTTTTTACTTCCTTTTTTGGTTCTGAATGATTCTCTTTTTCCTTAGTTAAACTAAGTTTTGTTTGACCTAAGTTAAAAATATTTTGCATTCCAGTAAAATTAGAATTTTACTATTAATATTTATTATCTTAAAAAGGTATTTTGAAGATATTTAAGGTTTTTTTCCTTCCCTTAAATACTGATAATAGGTTTTTTTCATGTTTCAAATTTGTAGTTTATATTTATATTATATTTCTTATTTTTAACTAGATATAATTATAAAAAATATATAATATTAATTAACAATAATTAATAATAAGGTTGAATAATGGAGCTGGGATCAGATCATTTCGCGGTTATTGTAAGCTAAAAGGAAAAGTGAAGAGGAGAGAAAAGAAAGATAGGGTAGAAAAAATGGGCAAGTGGACGGTGGAAAAGTTACTAAGAGAATTCGAAAAAAGGATGGAGAATGGAGAGGAAGCGGGGGTTAACGAAAGGGTTAATTGAAAGTATGGTAAGAGCCGTACAAAGGTTGAAAGGGGGGATAAGGAATGCGAGACAAGTAAGCATGCTATGCACTGAGAAGAATAATATTGTAATGTTAACAAAATCGTTTTGTTGAGATTACTATTTTTCTTTCTTTTCATATTCTAACATAAGCAGTTAGATCAACAATATATTATTGACCTCAATTCATAATATTATTAGTATTTATTGATAAATTTACATCTTTATACCAAAAGACTAATGTTGAAATTTGTTTTGGAAAAAGTAGATGTTCGACAAAAAAATTTGGTTCGCTCAACCAAACGGTTTTGTTGCACATATTTCAAATAAAAGATTTTGTTGGTACAACCAAATTCTTGTTGCCGGAACCGAACAGTTTTTCAGTGTGAAGGAAATGATATGTGACCTGGACAGTAAAAAGGGTCCTTACGTGCGAAAACAAGTTTTCGAGAAAACAGCAGTTAAAGTTTAACTTAGAAAAACCCTTGTAATTTTTTTAAATCAATTTAGGCTTATTTTCTTCACCGTGAATCACAGTATCAAAATAAAAAACATACAAGTAATGAAAATTTTTTTTTAATAATTGTTTATATAAATTAATAACAAACTCCCCAAACATAGAAAAAATAATCTAAGTTTTCTAACTAGCAACAATAAGTATAAATAAGTGACACATGTTTGTAAGGGTTTTCGAGGCCGCTGATTACGAATATGATGTTAAATTGACAATTTTACAGTTGACAGCTGTCAACTTCTCTAAAAAGTGATCGTTTTTTGTAAAAAAGACAGTAATAAGGTTTTTGAGGTCGCTGATTACGAATATGATATCAAATTTAAATTTTAACTCTTGACAGTTGTCAAAGAAACTGTCAGCTTTTCTAAATAATAAAAAATTATCGTCTTTGTTATTTTAATTTGTATAATAACAAAAAATCAGTTTTTTCGTATTTTTACTCTTGTTTCTTCTGACTTTAAAATTTTTTTTTTTAAACTTTTAATCAACTTATGATTTTTTGGTTTTCACCATCTTAAAGAGCGTTTCAAACCCTATCCGAATCAATAAAAAAGTAAAAAATGATTTTTTGACACGTAAGGTCCCTTTTCATAGACCAGGTCATATATATAGATAGAAAAGAGTACAAGAGGAGGCAACATGAACATAGGATGATAGAACGAAAAAAAGAAAATTTTTAGAAGAGGTCGAAGAGGCACTGAGGGAAAAGAGGGAATGGGAAGTGATAAATAGAGAAAGAAAAAGAAAAGGAGTGGACAATGCAATCGACGGGTTGAAAAAGAACAAAGCAGCTGGTTTCGACGGGATGGAAGCGGAAAGCTTATATTAAAGTATGGTGTGGAAGGGATAAGGATGGCTGGAGGGATGAAAAACGGGAGTGACCGTACAGTTGGTTAAGAAAGATAGAGGAATATAGGGAAAAGTTGAGATACAATAAATGGTACAGAATGGTGAAGGGGGTGGGTGTGCCAAAATATCTCACTAGCAGAGGAAGGGAGTCAAAGTGGAGTAGAGTAGTAAGATTTAGAATGAAGAGAAAATGTGTAGAGTATGTGGACATGAGGTGGAAGAATAGGAGCATGTGTTGGAGAGGTGTGAATGAATGGAGGACTCGACAGATAAGAAAATGGATTTTGTATGAAAGTGGGCAGGGTGTGATATGGATGAGAGAAGAGCAATGTATGTGGGGTAATTAATGATAATGGTAGGTGTTGTCTAGCATAATTTTTCGTTTTTTCTTTTGGGGTTAATTCGAAAAAAAGCCACAATGGACATAGAAACAATAATTAATAATATAACTACTAAATATATAAAAATCTAACAAAACAATATTAATTTATTCTGTATTTCCCTGACCTTTCACTGATTTCTAAATTCAATTATTCAAAACTTGAATAATTTTGTCAAATAAAATATTTAATAACTTCTTATTTGAGGTCTTGAGGAGTAAGCGGCCAAAAATGGATAAGTCCATTTATTACTATTTCGAGAAATTTAAACAAATGCAATTTGATACATAACCATTAAAGTTAATTTCAAAGTAGAAAAAATATACTGAAGTATTTAAGGATGTACGTGCACGTTTTTTGAAAATTAGAAAACACACTTTTTTTACATATATCAAAAGTTTTACGAAATAAAAATATCTTACAAAGTTTGGAGTCGGTTTACTATACGGATTTATTGAATAATACAAATTTTAAATTTGTATTGGCCTATTCCTTGTGATTCTCCCCTCCTATTTTCTTTCTTTCTCTCTCTTCAATTCACAGGTTAGAAAGAGTAGAAAAACAAAATGGAGGGAGAGAATAGGTCAAAGTCACTAGATTGTTACAAAACCACCGTTCCCAATACAGTCGTGTCTCGTTATTGCAATATTCGGAATTCGGAGAATCAACTGTCAGTGTCGACAGTTGGGCAGCAATGAAGGTTCCAAATGAGAGAGGGCACTCAAAAAGAATATACACGGAAAAAATCTTGGGTGACGTGCAATCCCAATCGTCGGAAAGTGGAGGAACTATAGTTTGGATGTGCTACGTTCTCAATTCGGGAAATCTACGTTCCCATGTTGGTGGCGCTGAACACCCAAGATTTGAGACTCAAAACCTTGGGACTGCAATAGCCGCATCTTGGGCGTTCAGCACGCCCAAGTTGGAAATGCAGCTCCACCAAACTAAAGTCGTATCGCATTCGTACATTTTCGGTCTACTTGGAACGGCACGTCACCCAAGATTTTTTCCGTGTACCTATGCTCATCCCTGGAAAGCTAGAAAGTAGGCGTGGTATAAGTGTCTTGCGTTTAAGAGGGGTGAAGAGTGGGAAATTTTCACGACTCTTGCAATGATGAGACACGACTGTACTTATGTGAAATTTATCCTTTTGATTGAAAAAAAATGTTGAAAGAAATCCAAATAAATTCATGTTTTTAATAAAAGAAGTGCATGGGGATATCACAAATCAAAAAAACCCTCAGAGCTTAAAAGACCTTAGCTTTTAGAAACTTTTGTGAAAATATGTCCCCATCTAAAGGTATGTCCTCACTTTAGAGAACAGTGAAGGTCTTATCACCACGATCTGGTCAGTTCAATACCAATGCTTCAACAGACCCTTCCACTCACGCTCACACTAAATTCCGTAATGATCTGATTAGAGAGGATGTTCCTCCCGTGGACATCCCACTAATGCCCACTCCTGTTCTTCTCGGAGTCGATTTTCCACCGTTTACTAAAACGAATTCCAATTCGCCCTCTCCACATCCACATCAAAATCGGCTGCTGGTCTGGATGGCATCACAGCTGACATGATTAAATTCCTTGGTCCAGTGGCCCAGGTTGCTTATAGTTGCTTATAGTTTTTAATAGAATGCTCCTTCACTTATCCTATCCATAATCCTGGCTGTACATGAGAGCCATGGCTCTTCCGATGCCTGGTGGCAAGGGATTCCGCCCCATCGCTCTCACCTCGGTAGTGTCAAAGATATTGGTAAAACTAATACAGGGACGTATGGAGCACGAGGTGGAGAGGCGGGGCCTGATCTCTTCCTACCAGTACGGTTTTAGAAAGCAGAGATCTGCGGTGGACTGCGTGGCAGCTTTAGTCACTGACACCCAAATGACCTCCTCCTTTACACGAGATTCTCTTCCACCGAGAACCTTGGCCCCGACATCTCCGCAGCACTTGAGAGCCTTTTCATTTGGCTCAAATCGATCGGTATGGATGTGGCAGCTCATAAGACAGTATGTAGTATTTTTTCGAAATCGCGTTCTACTTTCGAAAACATTATTATAAAACTAAGTACCACGGTGGTTACCTGCGATAACTCCATGAAGCATCTCGGGATTCTTCTGGATTGGAAGCTAACCGGTCACTCCATATAAAAATGCTCGCCAACAAGGCCTCGGAGGCCCTCGGTATTATGAGAATAATCTCTCGCGTCTCGTGTAATTCGAATTACACCTTCGCTTTCGTTGCTGGTGCATAAGAATCTAATTAGAGCAATATTGGATTGGGGCTCCCCGCTATTTCTCAACTCCTCACCTACTTCCTTGAAGTGTCTGAACAGGGTTCAGTCTGCCGCCCTCAGGATGGCTATCGGCTGCATGAGATCTACTCCTATACATGTCCTCTTGGCGGAGGCGGCTGAGCCCCCTTTGGATCTTCGGAGGATATTTCTGACCAACTCCTTTATTATGCGTAACTTTTCATGGAAGGAGAATCCCCTTATTCCCCTTCTTTACACCCTCAACAGAAAATTAAAGCTAAATCCTCTTTCTTAAAACCTTAACAAGCTTCCTTTGCTTTCTACTTACATACAGATCGTTCCCCTGCTTGAATCTATCTATAGAACAACGAAACCTTCGTATTTTGATTGGCACTGGTCAACCCTTTCCACGACACCACCTCCGGAGCCCTACTCAAGACTCTCCTGAAACTCTCTTTAGAGATATACTTTCCACAGCATATGCGGGATACAGTCCCATTTTCACTGATGCTTCCTTAAACCCAGTTTCTGGCCTGGTATCGGCGGCCTTCTTTGATGAAGAGCTAAAGCATACCCAGGGTACACCTCTTCAATCGTATACCTCTATCCTGACAGCCGATCTCTATGCAATCTACTCGGCAATAAAATACGCAGTAGATCAGCGTAGGAATAACATCCTTATAGTTTCAGACTCTCTGTTCTCCATCAATAGACACACTATTTTGTGTCAATGAAAATTTTGAAATTATGCAATGAAAAAGCTAAATATTATGCAAAAATTGTGCGATGAAAATAAAATTATACAATGACGCATGGTTAGGTTTTATTTGTAAATAATAATTTTTAAATGGTTTTAATATAGTTAATAAATAATTTTTTAACATAAAAACAATTAAATGAACAATAATAGAAGTTTAACTTTGGCATCAATCGTGTATATAGCGAAAGTTTTAACTGAAATGAATAAAAAATTCACTAATATAATGAAAGTTGTAGTTGCTCCAAGTAAAATTTTTTTCCCGTGCATAAAGTTATTTTTATAATTAAATAAAATGTAAATTTCTTTTTTAACGCATTTTATATTATCATCAGGGACCGATTCTGAAACGAAACTAAATTTAAAATTTACGTTTAATTTAATTTAGTTTCGTGTCAACTCGAAACTAAAGTCCGATAAACTTAAATATTTAATGTCAGTAAAAAAATCACTAAAAAACGAAATATTTCAATATTTAATATTCATGAAAGTTAGATTCACTTTTTCCACTTTATTTTCTATTGAAGTCTCTTTATACTGCTTTATATCTAGTATTAAGGTTATAATAATATTATTACTTTCAATATTTTGTTTTTTGCTGCGATTTTTTAATTGAAACTAAATAATTGAGTTTCTCAGACACTTGTTTTCGATCTACACTGTAATAAATTTAATTTTTTTAGTTTAGTTTCGTATCTCGAAACTAAATTCAATTTATTAATTTGGTTTCGAGTCAACACGAATCTAAATTCAGTATGTTAATTTAGTTTCGAGTCGACACAAAACTAAACTCAGTTTGTTAATTTAGTTTTGTATCAACCCCGAAACTAAAACGAAACTAAACTTTCGTAACGGTCCCTGAATTTATTTTATTAAAAACTTTTAATCTTTTCAAAATGTAAAATTTTCTTTATAGAAACAAGTAAAGTAATGAGATCAGTCTAGACATTGGTTTAAATCGTCTCAAAAATATAAACTTAGCATAGTCTATGCATTGACCGGGAAGTAACAACGTTTAAAAATTTATTAAAATCATATAAAAGATACTTTATAGCATTTTTATACATAAAATTAACAATTATGCGATGATTATGCAAATAGTGTTAAATTATGCAATGAAAAAAAATTACGCACTGAAAGTATAATTATGCGATTGGATGCGATCACAAATCACATTTATTTTGTATGAATTCTTAATAACTCACAAAATACAGAAGTTATGCTCAGTTCGAGAACATTATGCGATTATGCGACTTGCATAAAGTATGGGTCTCTATCCATCAATCGTCTTAAAAACTACCTTTTATTTAAAGATAATCCCTACTTAATTTTTAAAATCTTGAATATACTCTCCGCATCCTCCTTTTCAGTTTCCTCACCTTCCTTTAAATTCCGGAGGATACCCTCACACAATGACATACAGGGTAATGACTATATTGATGTGATAAGTCGTGAAATTAATAACTCATGCATCAACAGAGTCTATTCTAAATTACCATTTAAGAATGTGTGTCTTTGCCCCGGACAGAATCACTGGCCATACTCAGAGAGGAACCTGACGGGGCACAAATACTTCTCAAGAGTCTCCTACAAAACAGTCAGATCATGGTTGCGGGATATCGACCTTTCGAGGAGCTGGATTAACTCCATAACCAGAATGAGAACGGGACATATTTTGATCATTGAGCATCTTAAGAGGATTAACTGGATTGAAGCGGCACGCTAGAGATGCGGCGAGGCACGACGAACAATGAACCATGTTTTGTTTGAGTGTCCAACCCTGGCACTGGCCAGACCTGACCTCATCAGATTCCTATCCAGTGCTTTGGCTATCTGCTTTGCAAAAAGCCATTAAATCAAAAAAAAAAGATTCCTATTAGAGCTGTGCAAAATAATTCGAACCGAACTGTTCGAATTTTTTTTCCCTAGTTCGAATGTCGAAAATTCGACATTCGAGTTAGCCCAGTTCGGATGTCGAATATTCGACATTCGAGTTACTACAAAATTCGAACCGAACCGAGTTGTGTTCGGTTTTAGTACGCTAAAATGTCGAATTCTAAAATTCGACATTCCAGTCGCCCAGTTCGAATGTCGAATATTCGACATTTCGGCGCCCCAAAACCGAACAAAACTCGGTTCGGTTCGAATTTTGCACAGCTCTAATTCCTATCCAACAAATTCCCCAACACAGATCTTAACTCGGCTGATATAGATGAACTCATTATCGCGCCCAATGAGCAAGTGGTTGGAGAGTTAGGAAAATATCTGACCTATGATCACTATTTTGTTTAAATATGAGAAGACAAGGACTCATGTGTCCAAATTTCAATCCTTACCCTTTCACTCGACTAAACCATCTAGACGGACAGTTCTCTTGCTTACTTGTTGGAGGCAGATTCATAAATAAATATTCATAGTCTTATACAACTTACGGAACATCACCTTCGATTCTTATTCTTCATAAGTTCATATATTTTATGTTCTGACAGTCGGCGTAGCCAAAAGTCATCTAAGAAGAAGAAGAAGAGTCATGAAAGTGGGGATAGAGCTCGAGCGAGAAAGAGAAGTCGCACTATTGATGGCGGCACTATTGGTAGAGTTGACTGTTTTAAAAATTAAAGAAAAACGGTAAAAATAAATAAAAAAAATAAATCAAATATATCTGTAATGCGTGAAAGTAAAAATTTTCATTAACAATGTTTTCTTTAACCAAAAATACATTTATATATTTTTAACATTATTATATTTTTATTTCTAACTTTGATAATTGTCTTTTATTAAGATTGATGTCCATATTTTAGACTTTTCTTCAATTTTAATATCTATTTATAGGTTGTATACAATATTACTTTTAAGAAGTCTTTGCCATTTTCATAATATTTCGGTCGAATTCGTTTGAAAATCGAATCGATAAAATTCGAAATTAAACAAAAGATTGTGAGAACTGTTCGTTGTCAAACAAAGACACGAACGGTTGTCAACCGAACGAAAAATGTAACTATATCCTTTCGACATGAATCACTACTATTTAGCTGCTCTACAAATGTTCATAATTTTCATTACAAAATGAGTAACTTTTCCATGTCAAAACCATGGCTGAACACAAAAGTACCTCAAACAAGGCAAAACCATGGCAAAGGCAGTTGACAAATAATTCCAACTTTAAATAATAATAATAATAATAATAATAATAATAATAATAGACAAGTAAAAAATTATAAAGAAAAACAATAAGTAAGTAATTAATTATTGAATAAATAATAGAATGAGTAACAATAATAATATGTAGTGCCGCAGGTCGATCAAAGTGTCCCAAATCAAGACGGGAGTGGTTTTTAGTGGGTCGACCAGAACAAGAGCGGTCATCCCCACATAACCTGGGTTTATTTATCCAGGTATCTGAATTTACAGATTTTCCACTTCCGACTACAAAAAAAAAATAATATACAAGCCTTAGCCAATAATTAAATGAAGACAAATAAATTGACAATTTAATAATAAATTAGTAAATATCAATTAATAAATAATAGAGTAGAGCGGGGTGAAATAGCTATGGTGCAAAAAAGCCATTTGACTTTTATTTGAAAACTATTAAACCGATTTATCAGCTATAATAAATTAGTAAATATCAATTAATAAATAATAGAGTAGAGCGGGGTGAAATAGCTATGGTGCAAAAAAGCCATTTGACTTTTATTTGAAAACTATTAAACCGATTTATCAGCTATTTAGAATATAAATACTATCAGTTAATACGCAACTTTTGATACTAGTTTGGATGTTGTACCTATATTAATATAATTTTTATTGTAATTTTAATTTTTTAGTTGCTCTGCGTATAATATTTCGATGAACTTTTCGAACATATTACAGCCTGTTTAAGTGAACGGGTAATAAAAGTAAATGTTTGTACATAAGGAGAAAACTATACTCAAAACGTATACAATGATAATTTTTGGAAATTGAACTGAATTTAAAATTTATTTTAGCTTTTAGAAAAACTGGTCTTGGGGGTGAAAAAGCCAGGGACAAAAGCCATTTAATATTATGTGAAATTCATTTGTTTTCTACTTAAACTAACCTTCTAATTTTACAAAATTTTCGCGTGTTTACTTAATAAAATTAATTAAACACGACGAAAAAATAGTATAAAGTGCGTTAAAAATAAACAACGAAAAAACGGTTGCAACAAAATATGGCATCTGTGGTGAAATTTAAGGAAGAATTTAAAAAAAGGTACAAAAACTTGGCAGTGTAAATCGAAAACAGGTAAACTTAACATAATATTTAATTTTCCTTGATAAAAGCTCTTTAAAATTTATTAAAATATTTTAAAACTAAGATTATTTGTCATGTAAATAAAGGAAAACTATAAAAATACCAAAATTAATAACATATTTTGATAAAATCGAGAGGTGGCTTTCTCCCCCCACCAGGTGGTACAAAAAAGCCACTTGCAGAGCTTTCGTAAAACTCTTATAACTTAGTCCTTTCATGGGATAAAAAATATTTCCGTCAAGAATATTCAAGCTTAATAACTAAATTTTCAATGCCAATTGTAAATTTGAGAAAAAAAATTTTAATTCAGATTTTATAAATTAAAATGTAAAAATGTGGCTATTTCACCCCGTTCTACTCTATGTAAGATAGAGAGCAATAATAAACCAGTAAATAATTAATTGTTAAATAATGAATAAAAATAATAAACAAGTTATTAACTAATAAATAATAAGAATAAAAAATTAAATAATTATTGAATAATAAATAAAATGCATAATAATAAGCATCAAGTAAATAATTAATAAATTGATAATTACATATTAAATTAGTAAATAATCAAGGAGCCATTCAAGTATTACGTAAGCAAATTTTTGAGGTTTTTAGACACTTTAATATTTCTTGTTTCTCCATAATGTTATAGGTATTATCTTTGTCAGAAAAAATTAAACAGAAATTATTTTTCCTGGATGCCATTTTTGACTTTTCGAATATAGTGATATTTGAATAGAATGAATTTAGGGGAAAGTGGGGCAAAGGCGCTAGGTTTACATTTATCGATGTATATTTTTTAAATTAAGCAATTAATTTATGCGGTAATAATTGTTTTTCATTATTCTAAAACTAATCAACAAGAAATTTTAATAGTTGTTATTTAGTATATTATAATTATAAATACATTATTTAATAAAATTTAAAAACAATGCAAAAAATGCCTTTGCCCCACACGCTGGGGCAGCGACGTTTTCGCTTATATTTCTAAAAGAAAGCATTTATAAGCCTTAAAAAAATTAACAAGTGATATTTATTAGTATAATATTTACGAAACATAAGGTTAACAACATATTATTAAAAGAATTAAACTATTTAAATAGTAAACTCTGTGAAGAGATACCAGGATGCACTCCCTCTGCGGAAACTTCCTGCTATCTTCACTGTAAAAACAAAGTCTTCCTTTAAGCCAGAAATTTGTCTTTTTTCAAGGTGTAAACGGAAGTAGACCATATTGGCTGAATGTCAGTAATGATTAGAAGTTTAAAAAGAATACTCCCCAATTGATACAAGTGAGGTGTTAAATGAACTGAAATTCAACTGTAAGCTAGTAAGAAGGCTAAAATTCAGCCAAACCATCTAGCTAAATTTCAGCCTTCTTACAAGCTTACAGTTGAATTTCAGTTTATTTAACACCTTACTTGTATCAATTGGGGAGTCTTCCGTTTACACCTTGAAAAAAGACAAATTTCGAGCTTAAAGGCGGTTTTTACAGTGTATGTCCATATTCTTGAACTTTATTAAAATAAACATATGTCACATTTAATTTCTTATAACAAACAACAATTATTAAAACTATCAGTGGAAATTTCTCTCTTTAAGATAAAGAATTAAATGCTAATGCACATATATATTAGGGGGACGCATGATTATTCCCCAAATGTCATTTTTCCGAAATGTCATTTTACCGAACTGCACTTTTGCGAATAGTCATTTTTGCGAAAAGCCAATTTTGCGAAATGTCACTTTTGCGAATTGTCATTTTTGCGAAAAGCTATTTTTGCGAATTGTCATTTTTGCGAATGGCCATTTTTACGAATTGTCAATTTTCCGAAAAGTCATTTTTGCTAATCGACATTTTTATATTTGTCAATTTTTCGAAAACTCATTTTTGCGAATTGTCATTTTTACGAAAAGACATTTTTGTGAAATGTCATTTTTGCGAAAAGCCATTTTTGCGAAAAGTCATTTTTAAGAATTGCCATTTTTGCGAATTGTCATTTTTGCGCATTGTCACTTTTGCGAATCGCCATTTTTACAAATCGCCATTTTTACGAATTGTCATTTTTGCGAATAGTCATTTTTGCGAAAAGTCATTTTTACGAATTGTCATTTTTGCGAAAAGCTTTTTTTGCGAATTGTCATTATTGCGAATTGACATTTTTACGAATTGTCAATTTTCCGAAAAGTCATTTTTGTGAATCGCCATTTTTACGAATGGTCAATTTTCCGAAAAGTCATTTTTGCGAATTGTCATTTTTACGAAAAATACAATAGTGAATTTATAGACCTACAAGTTTTCTATTGTATTTTTCGCAAAAATGACAATTCGCAAAAATGACTTTTCGGAAATTTGACAATTCGTAAAAATGACGATTCGCAAAAATGACTTTTCGGAAAATTGACAATTCGTAAAAATGGCAATTCGCAAAAATGACAATTCGTAAAAATAACTTTTCGCAAAAATGACTATTCGCAAAAATGACAATTCGTAAAAATGACAATTCGTAAAAATGGCGATTCGCAAAAGTGACAATTCGCAAAAATGACATTTCTCAAAAATGACAATTCGCAAAAATGTCAATTCGCAAAAATTACTTTTCGCAAAAATGACTAATCGCAAAAATGACTTTTCAGAAAAATGTCTTTTCGCAAAAATGACATTTCACAAAAATGTCTTTTCGTAAAAATGACAATTCGCAAAAATGACTTTTCGGAAAATTGACAATTCGTAAAAATGGCGATTCGCAAAAATGACAATTCGCAAAAAAAGCTTTTCGAAAAAATGTTAATTCGCAAAAGTGACATTTCGCAAAATTGGCTTTTCGCAAAAATGAGTATTCGCAAAAGTGCAGTTCGGTAAAATAACATTTCGGAAAAATGACATTTGGGGAATAATCATGCGCCCCTATATTAGGTGAAATTAAGATTATAAAATTTTTATAAACTTGTTTATAATCGAATTAAAATATTAACATACTAATAAAACTAAACTTTCTGTCTAAGATTCACCAATTATAAATATAATTTATGGACTTATATATTATTAATAAAACACGAGTCAAAAGTAAACCGGCGACGCGACGCGCTATTCAGACTTTTCACGTTTGCAAATTGCGTCCCTTGTGACGTCACAATCAACTTTTTCAGCCTCGCCAGACTTACAGTCAGCTGTTAGCGTACCTTATTAGAAGTTAATTTCATCCAACTTTTTATTAATACCATTGGATCTGAAATTAAGTCCGGTGTATTACAAATAAATTACAAACTGAGTTTTATTTAAGTAAGAGTACAACTAACTTTAATTTTCAGTTAGTTTTTATGATTAAATAAAGTTGATAGCTTAAGATAAGTCAAAAATTAAAACTAGCCACCATTAAATTTAAGACTTTGTTTTTACTGTGTTGGAGAGACACATCGACCTCCACGTCCGAACGAACATGTTCACGTGCCCTTGGATATCATAGACGTCGCATCAATGCTCCGGCAATGCTATAACATCTATGTAACTAACGGAGGCGGTTCAGGGCCCATCTTGGCCAGATGTTAGTACCCTGTTTATGCTCGCTTGTTCCTCGACAAGGGACAAACATTAAGTATGAGCGATTGTAAAAACGAGGAGTACCTGCGGGGTAGTGCTTCGGCTAAATCCCTCACTGGTTCCGATCGTCAAGCGCTTTCGAGCGTGAGGGCGGTGGCCAGTGGCCCATGGATGCAGGAGGGCAGCAACGCGTTGGGAGTTCCACAGATCATCGTGGATAGGCATTTTTGTCTTCAGTAATTCCTCGGCAAAGGACATTGCAAGCTGCAACCAAGATCGAGATAAATGCATTAAGCTGCGGTAGGAAGAGGCAACATGCATTCTAGCAATGGAGGAAGAGGTTAACAAGATGATGAAGTCCTGCGAGGTCCAAAGGAATGTCAATATGACAATCAAGGATGGACTCAAAAGCATGAAATCGCTCATACAGGAGATCAAGGAGAAGCACGCAGCAGCTACGAAAAAGGATGAGAGTCTCTACCAGGGATTGACCTGGTCGGAAGAGGCCAGACAGGATCGTAGAGTTAGACAAGATCGTTGTAACGCGATCGTGTTGAGAAACGTCGTCTTGGATGCTCAGAAGCGAAATCCTTCCTCAGAAGTGATCCTGAGCTTGCGAAGGATCCAAAAAGGAAAAGGGAGGAGGGACCTTCTAAAAGGTCCCAAGGCAAGGAGATGAAAACGGAACAAAGCCAACTCCAGATAAGAAGGGAAGAGCCACAATGGTCGTCAAAGTGGCTGAAGGAACTACCTTCGCCGAAGTGCTAGCGAAGGTTCGAAAAGAGGCTGACTTGGAGGCCAGCCAGACAAGGGTTGTGGGAGCTGTACCCACTAAAAAGGGAGACCTTCTCATTGAAATTGGGGGTCTTCGAACAAGAAGTTGTTCACCGAAGAGGTGACAAAGGTGATCGGCGACCTAGGTAAGGTGCAAATGGCGGATCGGCAGACTGTGCTGGAGATCCGCGACATGGACATACTTACCGAACAGGAGGATGTTAAAGAGGCCCTGAACAAACTATCTACGGTGCCAGCAGGAAGCAGGAAGGTGACAGTCCTCGGACCAAATAAGCGAGGTATTAAGCTCGCCGTCGTAGTCACCTCCCAAGAAGAAGTTAACAAGCTGGAGAAGATAGGGCACATTAAAATCGGTTTTGTGTCCTGCAAAATTAGTAGGAGAGTTATGGTCACAAGGTGCCATAGGTGCCTTGACTATAGCCATATAGGCAGAGATTGACAAGCGGTAGATAGGTCAGCTGCGTGCTTCAAGTGCGGAGAAGCCGGCCATAAGGCAGCAGATTGTAGGAAGAGCTCATGCTGCTTCTTATGCAAGGCGAAGTTCGGCGAAAAGGAAATCATCCAACATGTCGCTGGATCAGGGAGATGCAGAGTCTTCAGAACTGCCCTCGACGAGGCAAAGAAGACTCTGTCAAGGACAAGGAGAAAATAAAGCCAGAACAAGAGCGGCACGGAAGAGTCGCGTAAGCGATATAATGGGACCTTCACCCCACGAAGTTAAAAGCCAATAGGTAGTTCCGTGGGTTGAAGAATAATCCATATTAAGACGGGAGTGGTTTTTAGTAAGTCGACCAGAACAAGAGCGGTCATCCCCACATAACCTGGAATTCATTACTCAGGTACACTCGATTCTCGTTATAACGACGATCTTGGGACTTCGAAATCTCGATATTACGACGGAAGGAGGAATCCTACTTCACGTTCTATTCAAACACATGAATTTATCTGTGATTAACAGAACAAAACGTCAAATACGTGTAAAAAATTTCGTAAAGTATGTTTATTTATATTAAAAGTTTCTGCATTATGGAATCAGTTAAAAGAAAAAGTAAGAATTTTTAATAATAATCAGATCACTGATTCTTTAGGTTAAATAAAGTTAAGGGTTGATTAACTTAGTCGTTTGTTTTTGAGTTAACCAAAATTTTGGTTAAATTAAATTCTTAAATTCGTTCGTGTTTTTTTTGTCGTTGTATCGAGAGTTTTAATGTTCGTTGTAACGAGAGAACGTTGTAACGAGATTCGTTATAACAAGATTCGAGTGTATCTAAATTCACATTTTTTCCACTTCCGACTACAAAAAAAAGACTATTTAAATAAAAAATAAAAACTTTTAGTGATTTTAACCTTATATTGTGAATTAATACATAGAAAATTCGAATATTTAATTGTTTTTAACCAAATTATGTTCAATATTGCCTTTGCCCCACATAACAAACTTTTTTTTTTACTTTAAATTTAAAATATTTAGATTAGAGCTGTGCAAAATTCGAACCGAACCGAGTTTTGTTCGGTTTTGGGGCGCCGAAATATCGAATCTCGAATATTCGACATCCGAACTGGGCGACTGAAATGTCGAATTTTAGAATTCGACATTTTAGCGTACTTAAACCGAACACAACTCGGTTCGGTTCGAATTTTGTAGTAACTCGAATGTCGAATATTTGACATCCGAACTGGGCAGTTCGCATGTCGGTTTTTCGACATTCGAACTGGGCTAGTTTGAATGTCGAAAAACCGACATTCGAACTAAGCTAACTCGAATGTCGAATTTTCGACATTCGAACTAGGCGAAAAAATTCGAACAGTTCGGTTCGAATTATTTTGCACAGCTCTAATTTAGATACAAAATTAAACTAAAACACCACGTCAGTTGTGTAGAGAAATATTCTATTTATTTACATGTTACGTTTTTAAAAATTAAATACTTGTAGGATGGATAGGGCGTTAAATAATTGGGAGAGGCTCGTGTTCATTTTAAAAAAAGTGTTTATTCTTAAAAGGTTAATTTTGTACTGCCGATCTTTCGGGGGTGGAAGGTTTACAAAGTCTTACCTGCAGCATTTTCAATCGGTTCCCAACACATGCTGTCTCAAATATACAAAACACAAATTTTTCTTTATTTTATTATGACAATTGTCGGACCCAATGTTTCATTTTGTCGGGTCCCACAGTTCCGGTATAAGGTATTTGTGTCAATTGAAAGCCTTCGATGTCCGTTACAATATATCTATCGTGGTCTAACACTTCTTTTACGACATAAGGCCCTTTGAAAGAAGGTATAAGCTTTTTATTGACACCCGGAGTACAGTCGAAGTTTCTTATCATAACATAATCTCCTACGCTATACATGGTTGGGTTTTTCCTCTTTTCATTGTAGGCGCGCTCATTATTTTCTTGGCTTTTTGCTATTTTTTCGGAGGCGGCCTGTCGCATATTTTCTAAGGAATTTTCGCTTTCGTCACATAATTCTAATTCTACACTGAAAGAATTTTGGGCAGGCTGCAGGCTTTACATGAGTGCCGCTAGAGCTCGCTGCCTTAAGCTCGCAGTTAACCTCAAAAAGGCAAGAATCTACTCCCGAAAGGTAAGCAGCAACTCCTCAGGGGCAGCTGCTCACCTTTCGGGAGTAGATGCTCGCTTTTTTGAGGTGAGCTGCGAGCCCTGAGCAAGGGGTACTTATTTCGGACATGAAAAGTCAGCAGCCTGCCTAAAATTCTTTCAGTGTAGTCTAATATTGTCATTCACTTGACCTGTTTGATTAACGCCAAATAATAATCGGCTGGGCGTTTTGCCAGTAGATCGACAAATGGTATTATTAATCGAATGTTCAACATTTTCAAGGACAATGTCCCATTTTTCGGGACTATCGCACATTTTCGCTAGCATGGGAGTTAAAACGCGATTAAATCTTTCCACTTGCCCGTTGGCGCGTGGCGTACCTACGGCTACACCTGCTTAATTGATTTTCCTTCCAGAAAATCAACAAATACTTTAGAGGTAAAGCATGTACCTCTATCACTAATTATTCTTTTCGGAACGCTATAATTTCTAAAATAATCGTTCAAATGAGATATAGCTTCTTCAGATTTCGTTGATTTACACGCATACAATTTTATAAATTTTGTGAAACCGTCGATGACAGAAAACACATGTTTGTTTCCCTTTTTTGTTTTTTCTAAAGGACCATAATGGTCGACATGAATTGTGTCGAACGGAACACTTTTTTTGGGATACTATGCAAGTATCCTTCCACTTTACCGCTTTTCGGCGAAAACTCTATACATTTTAAACAATTTTCGATGTACAATTTTACTTTTTGTCTTAAATTCGGAAACCAATAAACGGACATTAATTTATCGACAACTTTATCTACTCCTATGTGTCCTAAATCGTCATGACACGTACGTATGACATTATTAATGAGTGAGTGTGGTACAAAAAATAAAACTTTATTGTTTTTACATTTTCTATAAACAAGACCGTCGCGTAATTCATAAAACTTGTCTTCTGCTTTTTCAAGTTTCTCACGGATCGATACAATTTCCGGATCTTGATCTTGTCTAATTGATAAAACGCGCTCAAAAGTATTTGCTTCTAATATAGAAATGCTGTGACAGCGACTAAGTGCGTCCACGTGTGCCATTTTTGTCCCGGGCCTATGCTGAATTTCATAGTCATAATCTTGCAAAAACATTGCCCATCGAGCAATTCGCGGATTTACACATGGAAGCGCTTAATTGCATAAATTGCGGCTAAACATTCAAGCTCAAAGCTATGGTATTTAGATTCGGCTGGCGTTGTGCGATGGCTGAAAAACGAAACCGGTTGAAAGCATCCGTTCTTTTGTTTTTGGACCAGAATTGCGCCGAAACCACTTGCGCTAGCATCGCAATGTAATTCGGTTTCTAACAGTGACGAATACACTGCTAAAAGTGGATCAGACATTAATTGACTTTTTAAGTAATTAAACGCGTGATTTTCTTCTGGGCCAAAGCGAAAAGAACTATCCTTTTTTATTAAATCATAAAGGGGTTTCGCAATTATTGAGAAATTGGGCACGAACCGTCTAAAATAACTTGCCATACCAATGAACCGGTGTACTTCTTTCGCATTTCTCGGATGCGGATAATTAAGAATCGCTTCAATATTTTCGGGACTAGGCATTATTCCTTTTTCATTTATTAAATAGCCTAAATAAATTATTTCTTTGTATAAAAAGGAACATCTGTCTAGTCTAAATTCTAAACTGTTTTCATTAGCGATTTCGAAAACTTCTTGTAAAATATTTAAATGCTCTTCAACTGTTTCAGTTGCTATAAGTATGTCGTCGAGGTATAACAATATCTTCCCTGCTCTAATTAAAGAATCAAAAACATTACTCACATATCGCTGAAATACACGAGGTGCATTTGTTAAGCCAAAGGGCATTTTTAAATATTTATATTGGCCAAATGGCGTAACAAACGACGTATATTTGACAGAACAGTCCGACATTTTTATGTGATGAAAACCATTTTTTAAATCTAATTTACTAAAAAACTTTTTATCTTTCAGTTGATCTAAATGATATTCGATAAGCGGCGTCGGAAAATTATCTTTAACGCGTAATTTTATTTAATTCACGATAATCTATACAAACGCGAATTTCTCCGTTCTTTTTTCTAATTAAAACAATGGGAAACGCGTATGATGAATTACTTGGACGGATCGTTTTATTTGCTAGTAATTCGTCTAGAAGAACACGTAATTTCTCTTTATCCGCGAAAGATAATCTTCTTGGCCGAAAACAAATGGGTTGATTATGTTTTAAGTTAATAATCATAACAGGTGGATCAATTTCTCCTTCACAATTTTTCTTAGTCAAATAAGCCGATTCATACATTTCGGAAAGCTTTTTCGAAAACTCATATGGAATTTCATGACTGATATCTAAAAGTTCATTGGTTTTAAGCGAAGAATCTACATAATTAATTGACATAAACGAATTTACTACACTACTTTCTGTTTCCTCATTCGACTCATTCGATTCTAAATTCATTGCTTTTATTATTAATTTTTTAGCTTCGCAGCGTGACGTAAAATCACGACCCAACAACGCAGCATGGCTCATTGTTTCATCAGGTACCACTAGAAAACGACTCTTTAGTACACATTCATTAATTTTTACATTTGTTTCAAAGCGACCTAAAATATTCAAACGAGAGCCATTAATACCGAAAAAATTATAATCTCGCGATAACTGTGTTCGTAAATTGACAGGAACATGTTTGCTTTTAATTAAACTAATCGGGGAGCCTGAATCAACAATTGCCATTATTAACATTTGACGAAATGTTGGGGAATCCCTGTCTTTTAATGAAAATTCTAACGGTAGTTCATAAGGTGGGACTAAATTAATTTCATTATCAGAACATAACTTATCCATGGTTGCCACACAACCTGGAAAACCTGGAAAACCTGGAAATAGCATGGAAATTGAAAAAGAGTATGGAAAACCTGGAAATAGCATGGAATTTGAACGAATTTCTGGAATTTTTTTGGGTTAATGAAAGATATTAAGAAAAATTTCATTCAACATGTTATTTTTCTTTAAAAATGTTAACATGCAATTTTCCTTTTCCATGTTATCTTCTCTTTAAATTAATTTAATTTTTTTTTAATTATTGACTAAATTAAATTAATTTAATTTTTCTTTTTAATTATTGACTAAAACTGTAAAAAATAGGATTTTATATCTTTATTAGTATTACGATTGTCAAAATTTTTTGTTACCAGTTGCTTTTTGTTCAAGATTTTGAACAAAGTTTGAAGATGAAAATTATTTAATTTAGACATGACTTCAATGTGCTAATTATGGCTGATTCTTCTAAAAGTGACATTTTTGATATCTCGATTAATTTTATAAAATCTACTCTCTGATAATATTATTAACCATTTTCATAGAAAAAATTTAGCACTTACTTATCATTAAAAAAAATTAAACAATTTTATTAAACTGAATTTATACAATGCCTAAAATAATTTCATCTTTAAAGTCTTTTTAAAATGCCTCCAATAGGAGTTCTATAAGAAAACTAAATTTTTAAGGTTTTTTTCAAACTCTTAGAAATTTTTTAAAAATAGTGCCAGAAAATACAATGTTTTTTCTATCATTATGTGCATTTTAAAAATTTTTTGACCTCCGTTTTATATGTGATAAAAATGTTTAAATTTTGTATTCCGTTTATGTTAAAATTACTTTACGATGATTAATAATGTTTTTATACATTAAAAATATTCTAAAAAAATGTGAATGCACATTCAAATAAAGTTAATGGTCTGATTGCTTTTATTTTTGATTATTGCTTTTATAAATATTCAAATTTTACATATTGGCCCGAGTAAAATTCAAAGAAGAAAGACTTTAATATTTTCAAATTAATTTTGCGCAACTTAAATTCTTACTGTTGAGTATGAAATAAAGTAGTTTCAATAGAAAAAACCATATACAGTAGAACCTCGATTATCCGAGGTAATGTGGGGAAGAGGTACCTCGGATAATCGAAAACTCGGATAACACGGAACCAATGAAAATTTCAAAATTTTAAATTATTTTTCATGTGTTTAAAGTGTTAGAATAATATTAAATGACAAAAATGGACGAAATTTTAAATGCAATGATCACAAACAGTGGTTTTGTAAAATTTATTTTCCAAATTTAGTCGCTCGATCCGTTTTATCCGAGTTATTCCGCATTATCCGAGCATGTTTAGTGCCTCGGATAATCCGGAATCTCGGATAATCGAGGCTCGGATAACCGAGGTTCTACTGTAATTTAAAAAAAATATATTGAAAAATCGAATATCAAAAGTATCACTTTCAGAAAAATAAACATAAAAATGCAGTTTTGTAAAATACTTGTTTTTTCATCACAAATAATTCCTAAATTTTAACCTGGAATTTTTAATTTTTTTAACCTGGAAAACCTGGAAAAAGCCTGGAATTTTGAAATCTAGATTTTGTGGCAACCATGTTATCTTTTCCTTCGTTGTTGTTGTTGGATTCACCTTGAACCAGATGTGTCGTTTTCTCGTCACTCCTCGGTTGACGCTTTGGACAATCGGCGATTTGATGTGTAGTACCTCCGCACTCATAACAGGATCCCTTTTCTCTTTTTTCCTTTCGGCACTCTGAGGCAAGATGACCCAATCTGTTACAGTTGTAACACCGCGTAGTACTTCTTTTCTCCTTAAGGCCAACGCAGAATAGAATCTTTAACCGGAACCGCAATCGTAAGCGTAACCGTAAGAATGAGTTAAAGAAGGATAGGTATATTGTTTATCCTTCTCTAACTCATTCTTACACTTACGGTTACGATTGCGGTTCCGGTTACAGATCTATTCTGCGTTGGCCTTTAGTTGTCAACATCGTCCCTTCCGCCTTTGGTTTGGTTGATTTTAATTCCGTTGATTTATTTTCTGATGTCGGTGAACCCTTTGTTTCATACTTTTTCTGCAAGGATATTTTCTCGAATCCTTTTAAAAGGTCAGCTGTAGTATCAAATCCGTACATTTGAGCTTGTGTTCTTATGTTTGGATCCGGTACACCTTCAATAATATAATCAATTAGTTCGTCTTCGGGTATCAACGCGCGGTTACCGAGAATCACTTTATCGTGGTGATAATCACTAAACGGTTCCGCGGGTGACCAAAGACGTTTTTCAAACTCGCGGCGCAGCGCTAATTTATTAGGCCGCTGATCAAACATAATTCCCATTTGACGTTTTAATTCATTGACACTTAACGAAAAATGTTCCGGCTTTGAGTGAAACCATTCTAACGCGCGACCTTTCAACTTTGAGCTAATTAAAATTTTGGTTGCTTGGTCATCGAGATTATAACTTTGTCGCACTAATTCTAATCTCTTACTCCACGCGTCGAATGTTTTTTCAGAACCCGTAAAATCATTTAACAATTCACCCAGTGCTTTTAATCCAACGTTCGGTAATGACAGTTGCACTCCGCGAACATTATTTTCATCAGTCTGCACACTTGATGAACGTAAAACTTGCACTACGCGTTCTAAAACTTTTTTTCTCGTTCTAACACTTCTCGTTCACGGCGCATCAAATCTAATTCGCGCCTTAAGATCGACGCTTCGGACATTTCTAAATTATTCGTGACCGAAGGATTAGTTGCCACGGACGTCGATTGAATTTGCGGAGAAGGTGTCATCGTTGTCAATTGAGATTCTTGACCATTAACTTGTAAATTAGGCCCTTCGGTGTTTGTCTCTATTCCTGGGGACAAACCCGGCGCGATTTGCCAAATTGTTGAATCGAAATCACTTAATTTTTGAATTAATTCCGCTTTCGTACCCGACACGTCAAGATTTCTCACCCGTAAAAGTTCTTTCAATTCTACCACTGTATATTGGTTAGGTGCTTTTGCGGACATAATTAGTTAATAATAAGTTCTTTTTTTTCTAAATGCATAAATTCCGGAACAGCAAAGTTGCTTTTTTGTTCAGTCTTAAAAGTCACACAAATACACTCAAAGTTCACAGTCACAAATTGCACTGTTGAATCACAATTTGCACAAAGCGTTATATTCATAAATGTCACAATGTTTCTTTCTTATTATAACCAAATGCACACAGCAGTTATAATAAATTGCACAAAGCGATTTTGCTATTATTTAATCATAAATTGCACGAAGCGTTCTAAACTTTTAAATGCACAAAGCGTTCAGAGTCATAAAGTGCACAAAGCTTTTTAATTGAAAATTGAACTAAAACATAGCTAATCTATAACCGCGTAAAACGGAGTAAATTATTGCACACGTAATTAATAAAACGAAATAATTCGCGAGCCATCAATCCCACTTCTGAAACTGTAGGATGGATAGGGCGTTAAATAATTGGGAGAGGCTCGTGTTCATTTTAAAAAAAGTGTTTATTCTTAAAAGGTTAATTTTGTACTGCCGATCTTTCGGGGGTGGAAGGTTTACAAAGTCTTACCTGCACCCCTCTACTTCGCAAAATCTTGGGTAAAGGCCCATGACTCAACCTGGCGGAGGCCAGGTACATTGAGAGTACATACCATTACACAGGAAAAAGAAAAGTCTGACTCCGTTTACACCTTAAATTTAGCCCATGTATTTCACATAAGTCTGTCCTTGTTTAATGGGGCTGACTCCGTTTACACCGTAAATTCAGCCTCGAAAACGGGCTAAAAGTAAAACTTTTTTTTTAGTGTGTAGTTTGTAGAAAAACAATTTATACATTGTTGACTACATACTTAAACTTATGTTTTAAAAAATAAAAGTTTCCTCTTTAAAAATAAATTATCATTTATTTTTGCAAAACAATTTTTTTGTTATATTTCTTAAAATATTTGATATTTTTAGGTTTTTCTTTTTTTAATCAATTGGTATGACTGCATTGCAACTTAATTTTTAATACCAATTGGAATAGACAGAAAATAAAGGAGAAAAATTTTAAAAAACGTCTTTGTCCCGCATAGCGCCTTTGCCCCACTCTCCCCTAATCACTTAAAACAAACGTAAATAAATTTATTCTATTTATACGTCACTATATTCGAAAAAGTCAAAACTGGTATCCAGGAAAAATAATTTCTGTTTAATTTTTTCAGACAAAGATAAAACCTATAGCATTATGGAAAAACAAGAAATATTACAGTGTATAAGTGCAAAAGAGGAAACTAATTTTGTTGAAAAAGGAATTTTTTATAAAATAAGAATCTTGGCTTAATTACTGAATTATTTAATTATCATTAGGGTCGTATACGTATAGGCAATTCCACGTGAGATTAAGTCGACCTCTTAAAATCGGCCAAAAATATTTTTTTTCTATTCTGTATCGAAAAAAACAGATACCTACGTATTTTTTTATTTTTGTTTAATTGTCCAAATTTTCGAGTTATGAATTTTCGAAATTTTGGACTTTTAATTATAGACCTATATTCAGTAGCTTATAAGTCCGAAAATATTGAGTTTGGGAAAAAGTTGTCAAAGAATGAAAGTTTTAGTTTTCTTTCGACTTTTAAGAAATGTAAAAAACAAAATTTTTTATAAACAAATTAATTTTTTTTAACTTTGGGCCGGATTTTTTTTTATTTTTTTAAAATTTATTTATACCTTATAGTATAGAGAAGATTTTCCAAATAGTCCCAAAATGGGCCTGATGTGTTAAATGAGTTTTAAAACATTTTCAAAAATCACTTGCAAGCATCACAGTGGGATTTTTTTACAATCAACTTATTAAAACTGTCTACAGCGTAGACCTTTTAATTTAATACAAAGAACATTCAAATAGATTAAAAATTATACGCTGTAGACAGTTTTAAAAAGTTAATTGTAAAAAAATCCCACTGTGATGCTTGCAAGTGATTTTTGAAAATGCTTTAAAACTCATTTAACACATCAGGCCCATTTCAGGACTTTTTGGAAAATCTTCTCTATAGTATAAGATATAAATAAATTTTAAAAAAATAAAAAAAACAGGCCCAAACTTAAAAAAAAATTAATTTCTCCAATACTTGCTCTGAAAGGAGTACTTTTCTTGGTAGAAAAGTGTGGCGAAAGTAGAACTTTTCTCAACTGCTCTGAAGAGCGTGGCGAAAGTAAAATTTGGCGTGGCGAAAGTAAATTCAGCGTGGCGAAAGTAATTTTTAGCGTGGCGAAAGTAAATTTGGCGTGGCGAAAGTAAATCATGAATTTATTCTTTTTTCTTGTTCTTTGACCGAGATTTATTTTGTATCTAACTTCTTCCCCACTCAAAATATTCGTCTTTTATTATATTAAACATAAGCACACGTTAAATTAAAATTATACGAAACTCACGAAGAAACCTTTCCTCGCAAGGCGTTGGAGAAAACGTAGTGCACAACTCGTGGTGAAAGAATGATTTTTGTCGAGTGATTGCTGCTCTCGCTACGCTCGAGCCGCAAACTTCACTCTCGAAAAATCACACTTTCGCCACTAGTTGTACAATGTACTATTGTTTATAAAAAAAATTTTTTTTTAATTTTTCTGTTTACATTTCTTAAAAGTCGAAAGAAAGCTACTGAATATAGGTCTACAATTAAAAGTCCAAAATTTCGAAAATTCATAACTCGAAAATTTGGACAATTAAACAAAAATAAAAAAATACGTAGGTATCTTTTTTTTTTCGATACAGAATAGAACAAAAATATTTTTGGCCGATTTTAAGAGGTCGACTTAAATCTCACGTGGAATTGCCCGTATACTTTAACTTATATCTACTACTTTCGCCCTAGAATTTTAAAAAAAGGACAAAACATGTATTTTATGCGAAAATATCAGAAACTTTTTTATTGAAAGTTGTAGAGGACAAGTTGCCCTACAATATTGATATATAAATGTTTGCATCTAAGCAAAAGCCACTTGCTGTGCTTTCGTAAAACTTTTTTAACTTAGTCCTTTTATGGGATAAAAATATTTCTGTCAAGAATATTTAAGCTTAATAACTAAACTTTCAATGCCAATTGGAAATTTGAGAAAAACATTTTAAATTCAGATTTTATAGCGTCAAATGTAAAAATGTGGCTTTTTCACCCCGTTCAACTCTTTTATTGTTACTCATTCTATAATTAATCAATAATTAAATACTTAGGTACATATTGTTTTTCTGTATAATTTTTCACTTGTTTATTATTATTATTTAAAAAAAAATTCAAAGTTCTTCAGCCACGGTTTTGGCGATCTTAAGAACGAAAGAAACTGATTCCAGTGTTGTCCCGGGGTTGGCAATTGAATAAAATTTAAAAAGAATTAAAAGTTCTTCAGCCACGTTAAAAACAGGCTTTTCCCATGCCCTGGTAAACGTTCATAAGCAAGGGTGGCGCCTGAGTGTAGATCTTATTTGTCCCGGGGTTGCGCCAAGGTTGGCACTTGCTTTTCGAAACCTTTACCCAGGGTATTGCCGGCCTTGTGTCATTTTTACGCGGGCGTCTCATTATTAATTAAAGTGGATCATAAATAATGAATTATTATATTTTTGGGCATTTTTTTAGTTAAAAAAACTAAAATTTTAAATCTTGCTATATTTTTAAATTAATATAATTCTTTATTAACAATTTTTTTTTAATGTAAATTAAATTGTTATAAAATAATTAAATTATTTGGATATTTATTTAATTACCACACTCGGAAAATGCAAAGTGAAACTTTTTTAAAAAATGGACTTATCAACCTTTGGCTGCTTGCTCATTCTCATTTGTTTTTTTATGGAAATAAAATTAAATGTTTTCTAAAAATTACGACTATAACCCTTCCAAAATTCAATTATTTTCTATTTTTAACTAAACTTCATCTCTCAATTAATTATTTTTAATAATGTTTCGAAAGTTCTTCAAGAATTTGTATTTTTTAGCATTTTTGGACTAATTAATTTAATGTAATCCTAACTTGAAATATTTAATCCTTTTTTGGATTTTTCAATTTTTGCCTTTTATTTTACTTTATCATTTTTTAAGTTTCATTATAATTTTTCTGACTCCAGACTCTACTCCAGTGTTAAGGTCAAATACAATTTTTATGTCTTCGCTTATTTATTCTCCGAAAAAATAAGTCTAAAATAGTAAATTTGACAAGAATTTTAATTAAAAATTTTGAACATGATTGTTTTCTCCAAAATATAAAAATAATTCTAAAAAACATTAATGTTATTAATTTTTGTATGCATTTTAATCTTCGGAAACATGTAAATTTTTTCATTAGCATTTCATGACTTTACAACGCTTTATACAATTGAGCCTCCCAATTCAAGAACTCGCCCGACGCTCGGATGAACACTCTAACGCCAGTCAAACGTTAAGAAAAGTCACAAAAATTAAAATTTGAAATTTTGATTTTTTAGAAGCACTACCTTGTAGGAAATTGAATAGCGCATCTTTTTTTCCTTTGAATTTTTTTCGTAGGATGAATATTGTCGGAAATAATGACGAAAAATGGTAAAATTTTGTTTTTCAAATTTCATTGCTTTTTAAAACATAAATCATCGTATCTTCGACAATTAATGTCGAATTGACTTCAAATTTGGTATGCAAGTCTATTTGGGTTCTGGGAAGACGATAAAATGATCAGAATGTAAAAATTTCCTAATTGTTCACTAATTTGTTAATGTAAATAAAGGCTTGTCAATTTTAGGTTAACTTACCTTCGTCGACAAAAAGTCTGCGGTGAACTTTCGAATTGAAAAAACTTCCAGTGAGACATTTGTTTATTAGTATATAAGGAAGTTTTTTGGAAAATATTAGATTGATTTAGTAAAAAATGTGGAAAATATTAAGGTTTAAAGACAGCGCGGAGAGCGCGACATCGAGTCGCGGCGTGCAAATATCACTAAACACCAACTTTATACACGGAAAAAAATAGTCGCAGAAATTTTCAGCGACTAATCGAAGACTCTCAGATATGAACGAATCTTTTATAGACTTTTAGAAATGTTCTACGATTTTAGCAGAAATTCTCCAAAAAAAGTCGAGGACTTTCTAGAAACCTAGTAGCGGAAAACAGTCTCGGAATTATTCTAACACTTCATAGAAGGTTTCGTCGACGAGTCGCGGAAAATGGTGCGCACAAAAGTTGCGCGCGTTAAAACCAATAAACACTGTTTTTTTAACATTTTTTTTTAACAATTTATGACAATTGATTGTCAAGATTATTATTATTTTTATTATTCAATGTGTCGATATTAATATATACATTAAAAAATTCTAAATAATTTCCGCGACTGTCAATTAAAAATTAGAACGCTGTAGAGTAAATTCAGGTTTGTAATTTTCCGCGACTGTGGCGGAATCGGTTACATGCGCGTGGAGTCTTCATTTTCTTCGACAGTCGCGGAAAGTTTCTTCAAATGTAGTCTATTTCTTCAAAAACTGTGAATATGATTTTTAAAACACTTTCCACTAAATCCGAGAGTCTTCAACAAAGTCGAGGAAAATTTCCGCGACTTATTTTTTCCGTGTAGGACGTCAGTTGTTGAATTTGTTCTTATTACCTCGGTTATTACTCAGTTCTTTAAAAAAGCATTAAATTTCTTTGACATTTAGGAAAATAATTAAACTTTGGAAAAGAATTTTGTTATTTATAAAGATAATCGGGATTTTTACAAAATTTTTTTTCAAATTTTGTACATAGTTGAATTTTATAAGAAGAATTTTATTATTATTTTTTTTTTTTTGAAAATAGTTGAATTTCTGCAATTATTTGTAATTTCTCCAAAATTGAATTTTTTTAGTGTTTTCAACAAAAATTTAAATTAGAAAGTTTTCAAATTCTATTATTTTTAAAATTGCTAATTTTATTTATAAAATGTAGTAAAAAGTTAGCCGCGCGAATTGTTGATAGTTCTTTATTATTTATAGAATTTTTATGTTTGTTATAATGTTAAACATAGCGTTATAATTATATCCCAATAATTTATTTAATGCTTTTTTTAAAGTACTGAGTAATAACCGAGGTAATAAGAACACATTCAACAACTGACGTCATATAAAGTTGGTGTTTAGTGATATTTGCACGCCGCGACTCGATGTCGCGCTCTCCGCGCTGTCTTTAAACCTTAATATTTTCCACATTTTTTACTAAATCAATCTAATATTTTCCAAAAAACTTCCTTATATACTAATAAACAAATGTCTCACTGGAAGTTTTTTCAATTCGAAAGTTCACCGCAGACTTTTTGTCGACGAAGGTAAGTTAACCTAAAATTGACAAGCCTTTATTTACATTAACAAATTAGTGAACAATTAGGAAATTTTTACATTCTGATCATTTTATCGTCTTCCCAGAACCCAAATAGACTTGCATACCAAATTTGAAGTCAATTCGACATTAATTGTCGAAGATACGATGATTTATGTTTTAAAAAGCAATGAAATTTGAAAAACAAAATTTTACCATTTTTCGTCATTATTTCCGACAATATTCATCCTACGAAAAAAATTCAAAGGAAAAAAAGATGCGCTATTCAATTTCCTACAAGGTAGTGCTTCTAAAAAATCAAAATTTCAAATTTTAATTTTTGTGACTTTTCTTAACGTTTGACTGGCGTTAGAGTGTTCATCCGAGCGTCGGGCGAGTTCTTGAATTGGGAGGCTCAATTACCTATAAACCGTAAACAAAAATCACCTGAAAAATTGTATTCAAATATTTATTTTGGGCCTTCATGTTTTTATTGTTTTTACAAGGATTTTCAAGAATAATTTATGGAAAATATTTTTTTAATTATTGTGTGGCATTGGTACTTTGACTCCAAAAAGAAATTTTGCACGAAAAATTTTTTTAACAAAATTTTGTCTGTAAGATATTAAGCTAAGAAAAGTGTGGCTCACAATTCCCAATCTCCCTTAATATATTTATTCAAATGTTTTAATATAATTTTTAGATTAAGATTTTAGATTTTAGATAAAATTTGCAATTAAAGTACTTCAAAAGTTGATTTTCAAAAATTGTAATAAAATACTTGAAAATATTAATTATCACAGAACCACAAAGTGAAATTGAGATGGACATGTTCTAAGTAAAGGTGACCTTTATGATTTTGGAGTCGCTGATTACGATGCCCGTGACCGTATGACTCCATCACGTCAGCATTTTTTTTACCCCGGATTAAGAAAGAGTGGAAAATTTTATGTCTGAATAGGTTTTGACCGTTTTTATGAACCAACCTTTCAAGGTCAATTAATGGTCATCTTGGTCCGGTGTTGGAAAAATTAAATATTTCAAATTAAGATTTTTGACCTTGATTTGGCCTTGACGCTGACGTAATGGAGTCATCATATGGACACCTGGATCGTAATCAGCAACCCCAAAAACATAAAAAGCAATTTGTTTTAAAATCCATTCCTAGCTAACTTTCCGGACAAGAGAATGAAATCAAAATTTGACCTTCTAGATGAGCTCAAATTGTCCTTTAAAGGTTGGTTCATAAAAACGGTCAAACCGGTATCGTAATCAGCGACCCCGAAAACATAAAGATCACCTATGGTTGGAACATGTCCACCTCAATTTCACTTTGTGGTCCTATGTTATTTTTAATTAAATTTTATAAAATTTCATTTATTCAAAAATTATTTTAAACATTTAATTATTTTAAGACAATTATTAAAAAATAATTTTTAAAAGATTTGTTTAGTTATTTTTTACAATACAATAAGACCATGTCTATAAGGCCAGTTAACTGGCAGAATAAGGTGGTTTAATTATTTGGCCAGTGACTAGAAATAAGGCAGGGTGGCCACCAAAACTCGTGAATAAAATTCACGTCTTTTTCCCGATTTTTTCAAGGTTTCTAGGAAGTTTTCAAGGTTTTTTTGTTGGCTCAAATTTTACTGTAGTAATACTTAAAAAATTTAACTATTTCCACATTTTTTATCATTTTTTATTGCCGAATTTTTTATAGGCTTTTCTTACGATTCTGAACAATGAATCGTATAGATTTTAAAAAATTCAGGGTTGCCACAAATATTTAATTTTATTTTCCCTGACTTTTCCCTGATTTCCAGACAAAATTTTCACTTTTTCCCTGAACATAAAGAATATTCTGATTCACTTTAAAAATTATTAGATATTAAAAAAAAAACATTCTATTACATTTACTTTCGAATTTCTTAAATTGTAAAATTATTCGCAAACATCAATAAAATTCGTTGCAAGAATTCAATTATTTTCAAAAATAATAAAATTCTTCACATGGTTTCAATTATTTTTAATACAATTTTAAATAAATTTCTCGAAAAATAAAATTATCTTGAAAAGTTTTTTGCAAGAATTAAATTAGGTACATTTTACAAATAATGAAATTCTTCGCTGAAATTCAAAATTTTCAAAATTTACATTTTTAATACAAGTTTTCAAAAGAATATAATTATTTAAATAAAATGTAATAAAATTAGTTGCTGAAATTCAATTATTTTTACAAGTAATAAAATTTTTCACATGAATTCAATTATTTAAAAAAAATTGATAAAATTCGTTGTAAGAATTCCATTATTTTCATAAATTATAAAATTTTTCTGAGGATTTCAATTATTTATAATACAATTTAAAGTAAATTCCTAGAAAAATGGAATTATTCTCTTAAATTTTTTGTAAGAATTTAATTGCATTTCACGAATATAATGAAATTCTTCGTTGAAATTCAAATATTTTCACAATCTACTTTTTTAATAAAAGTTCTCAAAAGAATTCAATTATTTAAAAAAATGTAATAAAATTCGATGCAGGAATTCAATTATTTCCATAAATTAATAAAATTCTTCACAGGATTTCAATTATTTTAAATACAATTGTAAATTCTTTTAAAAATGTAACTATTTTCAAAAATTTTGTTAAAATTCTTCGAAAGAATTCAATTATGTATTTTTAAAAATTCATGCTATAATGCTTATAACATTCAATTATTATCTAAAATTTTAACTAATATTCATTTTCAAATCAATTTTTATTGGAAAATTCTACAAGAATTCAATTATTTAAATACAAAAATAAATAATTTATTGAATAAATGAATGTTTTTCTAAACTAAATTATCATAAAGAATTTTATCAACAAATTTGATTTTTTTCGAGAAATTTTAATAAAATTTTCAAGAATAATTAAATTTTTAGAAGAATTCAATTAAAATTGTATTAAAAATAATTGAAATTCTATGATGAATTTTATTATTCATGAAAATAATTGAATTTTTGTAAAAAATGTTATTATTTATGAAAATAATTGAATTATTGCGAAGTTTGCTTAGAATTTTATCAAAAAATTTTTTTTAAATAATTTAATTCTTTTGAAAAATTTTATTAAAACTGTAGATATTGAAAATCATTGAATTGAGAAAATTTTTTTGAAAATAATTGAAATTTTGCAAAGAATTTTTGAAAATAATTGAAGTTTGGAGAAGAATTTTATTATTTTTAAAGATAATTTAATTTCTATGAGAATTTTTTTAATTTTTGAACAGAATTGAATTTCTGCGAAGAATTTTATTACTTTTGAAAATAATTGAATTTCTGCAATAATTTGTAACTTCTCCAAAATTCAATTTTTTCCAGTTACTAAAATAAAAATCCCTGACTTTTCCCTAACTTCCCTGAACAATTTTACTTTCCCTGACATTTCCCTGATTTCCCTAACCTATGGCAACCCTGAAAAATTTTAATTTTTTTAAAAAATAAAATTTTTAAAATGTCCACAAAATTTTTTTTTCAATTTTAATAATATATATAATACTAAAATTCAAGGTTTATAAAAAAATTCAAGTCCAATTCACGGTTTTTTCAAGGATTGACAAAATTCACGTCCATTTCAAGGTTTTCAAGGTTTCAAGGTCCGGTGGCCACCCTTAAAGGGAAAAGCTGGCAGAATAATATGACTAAATAATTCTGCCAGTGCACTGGCAAAATAAGATGGTTTTACTATTTGGCAATTGTATTAATAAAGCGCCCATCAGGTATAAATATATGTTGGATGGTTGTTTGTTTTTTTAACATTTTAACCAATCTTGTACAAATTTTAAAAAAAATTCCAAAACCGGTAAATTGGTTCTGCTTTAAGTGTGACATAAACTAAACTTATTAAGAAATTTTTGTTGAAATTTATATTATAATTAATATTATAAAAATAATAAATATATAGGAGAAAAAGCTCCAAGATAGACATTTCGTTTAAAATTTTTGTATAAAGTAGGAGCACCTTATGCTTTTTGTTATTTTTGTTGTTAGTATAAAAGAAGTTCTTGATGCACATTTGAAGGAAAAAAAGCAATTTGTTTTTATTCTGCACACATTTCCTAAAATTTGTGTCTCACGAAGTTTTCTTATAATTTCTTCCTAAATCGGTAAAGTTATTTAAATTATAGCTTTCAATAGGCCAAAAAATATCTAATATATTGTCAGGGTGGTCACAAGTTTCAGATTATCAATTTTCCTGACAATTTACTGACATTAAAATTATATTCCCTGACAAATTTTTTTTTACAGGAAAATATGAAAGTTTACGGAAAATGAGTAAAATTTATGAATTTTAATGATTTCCAAAAATAACAATTATAACCCTTTCTAAATTCAATTATTTTCTATAATTTACTACCAAACTTCATCTCTACATCAATTATTTTAAATAATTTTTCGAAAGTTCTATTAGAATTCAATTATTCACCTACAAAAATTAAATTTTTTATAATAATTGTAATTGTCAATGTTTTTTTCTTAAGTTATTAAGGTATAATATTTTCTAAAAATTATAACAAAGAAATTCTTACAATTAATTTTTTTTAAATATTTTAAAATAATTTTTGAAAGATAATGGTTTTTTAAATTATATACAATTGAAACATTTCCAAAGAATTGGAATTTGGTAAAATCTTCGAAAAATAATTGAAGTTTTGAAAAAAGTATCTAAATAAAAATAATCGAAATTTTGAAGAATTTTATTTATAAATATGACCATTATTTCTTAGAAATTTAAACAAAATCTAAAACAGTAAATTTTTATCAATTTTTATTTATTTTGTTCGAAAATATATGAATCTTAAAAAATTATGATAAAACAATTCGAAGAATTAGTTTTTAATAATATTTTAATGTAATTTTTCGAAAATAATTGAATTTCTTAAAAGAATTTTTCTATAATTTTAAAAAAACTAATTAATTTCTTATGGAATTTTAATTAAAAATTTTGAACATGATTTTTTTCTCCAAAATGTTAAAAATAATTCTAAAATGTTATTACTTTTTGTATATATCTGAATTTTCAGAAATATGTACTTAATTGAAAATATTGAATTTTAAAAAATTAGAAGCTATTTTTCGTTAATTTTCATTTTTAAATTTACATTTAAAGAATTTTTATTAAAATGATAATTCAATTATTTTCAAAATTTACAATGAAAATTCTACAAAAGTTAATTTTCAAAAATTGTAACAAAATACTTGAAAGAAATAATTGTTTTCAATTAAATTTTACAAAATTTCAATTATTTTAAAAAATGATTCAAGAATAATTTTTGAAAAATTTGTTATAGTTTTTTTCGCACTATAAAATGAAAATAATTTGCATTTTATACTAAAAGATGAGGTATTTTGTTGCAATTTTTGAAAATAAATCGAAAAATGGCTCAATTTTCTTAATTTACCCACCAAAAAAATTTGTTTTCTGTCATTTCCATGATTTTACTTTTTCACCTTTTGCACCCTTTTTGTTAAACTGTCTCTACTTCATATATTTAGTTGTATTTTTAATTTATCAAAATGTCAGCTTGCCCGTATATTGAAATATTAAAAACTGTTTATTTTGACTGGCCAAATAGAGTCCCTTTTCTATTTGGCGTGATTTAGATATTAATTGTATATTTTTTTAGATACACTGGCCAAATAAGAAAACTAACTTATTCTGCCAGTTCACTGGCAGAATATTTAAACCACCTTATTTTGACAGTTAACTGGCCGAATAGACACTCCGATATAATAATCGAAATAAAGTTGCATTTTATACTTAAAAAAATGTGTTATTTTGTTGCAATTTTTGAAAATAAGTCGAAAAAACAAAATTGTGTTAATGATTTTTATGAAAAATAAGCAATTACGATAAGAAGAAAATTAGAAAAATAAATAGTTGTTAAATAAAAATATATAAAAATAAATTATTAACAATAAATCAAAAAAGATTTAATAATATTAACAATAATCATAAATAAATAAATAATTGAAATAAATAGAGTACTGAATATTGTTAAAAAAAATTAATGAATCTATGTCGTATTAATTTGGATATCTTTGTTTACAAGGAAAATTCGAGTTATTTTAAAAGAATTTTTCTTAAATACATAACCAAAAACATATCTTAGAAAAATATACAAATAGTACAATTCAATAGAAAATATGTAATGGCAATAGATATAAGTGTCAATTAGTATTAAAATCATAAAATAATTTAGGAAAAAATAAATAAATTATTACAGTAAATCCCGTTTTAACAACAGTGAACATTTGAAAGAAGTAAAACTAATTATGGAGAAATTTAAATTTTATTATAAATAAAAAATAAGGATAAAAAATAACACTGTATTTGATTATAATTAAAGTGTAAAATTTCTGAGTATTCATAAATTAGAAGTCTTTGTTGAAACACGTGCAAAGTATACGCGTGTATTACATGCAAGCACGAAGTAGTATAGCAAGTACGTGTGACAAACAAAGGTAGTATTATAAAATAATCCTTTTTAATAGGGCAATAAATTTAACGTCCTGGTCTATAATTATTGATATCGTCGGATATAGTCTAGTAAACAATAAATTATAAATTTAACTACCAAATACCTTTTTCCCTTTGTTCTCTTCTCGGTGTTGTTTGTTTCTCTTTGGACTTAGAAGCCGGCGAGTTATCATTAAGCGGTTTGACACCTTTTGGTGACAAAAAATAATTGTATAAGGTGTTTACTTTTGGCATTTCTACACTCTTATTTTACAAACTTTGTTTTTATAATTTGCACACAAGAAGAAATACAAATACAATTTTTTACAACGGCGATGAAGTAACATTCATTTCCCTCCTTTTAATGGTAGATTTTTCTTTTTAAGCAATGACACCAATAGAGACTACAAAAATTTACTATTTTCATCAAAATTCCCTATATACCCTAAAAACATTAATGCTGATTCCACACTTACCCAGTCGCTCCGCTTTTTCGTGGCGCTTCGCGTGAGACAGAAAAAGATAGAGATAGTCTCTGTCTTTTTCTATATCACACTGTAAAAAAATCTGCTGTAAATTTACTATGTCCGACGTTGGAAAGTTTGGTCACTATGTCCGACGTGGTATTTTTACACGCCGACTGTAATCTACATAACCTGCAAATATTTTTTGAAATAATATTTTCAGTCGTAACTTTTTGTATTTATGAAATATAGCCCAAAACTTTTTGTTATATTATTATTTACTTATAAATTAGCATATACTTTCTATAAATGTACATTATATACACTTTTTTAGAGTTATTTATAAAAACTTGAAAATTTTTTGAAAATCTTAAAGGAATAAGAAAATTACATTCGCCATGTAATTGTACAGATCGTGCGACGTAATATTACGTCAAAGTGTAGAAATACACGCAATGTAAAAATACCACGTCGGACATAGTGATCAAATTTTCCTACGTCGGACGTAGTAAATTTACACAAAACTATTAAATTACATAGTCGTATAATGTAAAATTACTAAAAATTGTAAAACTACTTTTGGAACGAAATAAATTTACTACGTACAACCTATAATTTTGATGTGTGAAATTACAAGTTTCGTGTTATTTTACATCAGATTTTTTTACAGTGCACGCAAAGCGCCATGGAAAAGCGGAGCGCTGGGTAAGTGTGGAATCAGCATAAGGGTGGAGTCCCATGACAGCGTTTTGCGTTGCGTCGTAATGGGAGAGAAAAAGACGCAAATATACGTTTGCTGCATTCTCTCTCATTACAACGCAACGCAAAACGCTGCCATGGGACTGCGGCCTAAGGCTGGAGTCCCATGACAGCGTTTTGCGTTGCGTTTTGTAACTAGGCCATGAGTGTGAGAGAGATACAGATATAGGTTTGCTCTATTTGCACTCATTGCCTAGTTACAAAACGCAACGCAAAACGCTGCCATGGGACTTCAGCCTAAGGCTGGAGTCCCATGGCAGCGTTTTGCGTTGCGTTTTGTAACTAGGCAATGCGTGTGAGAGAGATACAGATATATGTTTGCTCTATTTGCACTCATTGCCTAGTTACAAAACGCAACGCAAAACGCTGCCATGGGACTCCAGCCTAAGGGTGCAGTCCCATGCTGAGCAGAAAACAGAATGCAAAGCAGAATTTCGTGAGTGCAAGAGAGATAGTCAGATATCACTATCCTTTCCACTCTCACGAAATTCTGCTTTCCATTGTGTTTTCTGCTCAACATGGGACCGTACCCTTAGGGTGCGATCCCATGTGAGCAGAATACGTCGGCCGAAAGCAGAAAATCATGAGTGCAAAAGAGATAGGTAGATATTGCTTTTCTTTTCACTCTCATGATTTTCTGCTTTGGGTCGACGTATTCTGCTCACATGGGATCGCACCCTTAGGGTGGAGTCCCATGACAGCGTTTTGCGTTGCGTCGTAATGGGAGAGAAAAAGACGCAAATATACGTTTGCTGCATTCTCTCTCATTACAACGCAACGCAAAACGCTGCCATGGGACTGCGGCCTTATACACAGAAAAAATATGAATGAGGCTGGAGTCACATGACAGCGTTTTGCGTTGCGTTTTGTAACTAGGCAATGAGTGCAAATAGAGCAAACATATATCTGTATCTCTCTCACACTCATGGCCTAGTTACAAAACGCAACGCAAAACGCTACCATGGGACTCCAGCCTGAGGGTGGAGTCCCATGGGATCGTTTTGCGTTGCGTTTTGTAACTAGGCCATGAGTGCAAATATAGCAAACATGTATCTCCATCTCTCTCACACTCATGGCCTAGTTACAAAACGCAACGCAAAACGGTGCCGTGGGACTGCACTCTGAATGAAGTCGAGATCGAATGATCGAAATAATATGTATATTCTGGACTCACCTTTAAATAGACACATTGCAGAACGACCATTACATTAAGACGTCATAACTTGATTAATTTAGACTGATCTAATTAATAGGTTAGAAATGTGTTTGCGTCTAGAGCAATTATGTTTTTCTATTTTTGAAATGTGTCAAATCTTTAAGATTTGTTTATAAATATTAACAACATTTTTTTTGTCATTAAATAATATTAGCTAAAAGAAATCATGAATTATAAAATTTAAGAGATTCTGTAATATGGTAAAGACAAGTATTATTGTTCTAGCTGTCATGTCATTTATTTAACTGATTTTGACATCAGTCTTGAAAATAATTGTCTTTTAATAGATAAAATATAGTTGACCTGAAAACTGGTAAGATCTGAAATACCTATTGTCATTTTCTTTTCTACATAAACCTAAATTTTTTAAAATTATTACTCCTCAGATATTTTTATTAATTTTCTTTTTTAATTCTTCTTAAAAACCTATATTATAATTTATATTGACATTTTTATTCATGTAAAGAATTTATAATATTTTTAAAATAATTTATTTTCTGTTAATTTTTTTTTATCTATTATCATAATGGTAATTATAAGCTTCTCTAGAATTTAATAAAAGTTGATAATTTGTTAATGTTTAATTAATAATATTTTATCTACTGTTAATTTTTCGAATTTTAAAATTTAAAGATTAATTTGTTAAAACAAAAGGTACTGCGATTCTTGTACTAAATATAATATTGTCTATATATATAAGAAATTAAAGTTTAATTCGTTCACCCCAAGTGCTTATGTTTAAAAACCTATCGTTGATTGTTTTGGAAACTACGTTCAAACTACTTTCAAGTTCCGTGCAAAAACTACGCATTAAAATGTATATTTTTAATAATAATTTAATTTTTTTATAAAATTATACGTAGTTTCCAAAACACTCCTCTAACTTACGTGATTTCTAAAAAAAAACGTGGAAGATAGGTACTTGGGGTGAACGAATTATTTTCCGATTTATTAATTAATAAATTTTGTTAAGTAAGCATTTTTCAGATAAGATACTACAATGCCTTTATCTGAAAAGTTATCAATAGTGAAGAGCAAATTCACCTCCGGCGAAACCGTGGTGACTGTATCCTTTCAATTAATAAGTAAAATTCGTTAAAATATTAACAAGTCTCTTAATTAATTAACTGTAATATCCTTACATTGAGAATGATTTTTAAAAAAGGCAACTGAAGCATCATTAATGCAAGGCTGGGTAAAAGCTGCTCGAATTCTATCGGTTGTAAATAAAGGACCTACGTATGCTTTAGTTATTTTAATAACATCCAGAACTCCACCTCAAGTGTACAGTGATCTCACTATAGAAAAAGTTCTTCCCATTCATGAGGATTTCAAATGTGTAATTGGTAAGATTTATTTTATGCAAGTTCTTTTATACATTCTACTTTCCTCTTATAATCAGTATCATTGTATTAGTAAAACATTTTAAATATTTTTTTATCACAAGTCCAAATTACAGAAAACATTTTTATTTTTATTACAATTTTCCATCTCTTTTGGACTAGGTGTTTTTTTTTTAATTTTAATCCGGTAAAATTCAATTTCAAACTGATTTAAATAAATTTAAACAATACAATAGTGTTAAATTAATACTTTAATTCAAGTTCATTTTTCTAACTTTAAGTATTTTTTTAATAATTGACCATATTTCTTCAAGTGGAGACAATGAAACTTGTTTATGATTTATATTGAAAATTTTGCCAAAAATTGGAGTGCCTATCTGAAAGAAATTTTCATACTTGATACATCTTTAAGGTGAAAGAAACTTAAGTTTTGTTCTTACAGTCCTCTTTTCCCCTTTTGTCCCCTTTTTTTAATTTTGTCACCTTTTTCACCTTTTTTAATGATTTGTCATCTTGTCCCCCTTTTTTGGTGATTTGTCCCTTTTTTTTAATAAAAAATAAACAAGTTTTTCTTTTTTTAAAAATCTTTTTCAAAGTGTAATAGAAGAATTTTTGTTAAAAACAGTAAAAACAATTAAATTTTGAAGAAGTTACAAATGATTGCAGAAATTCAATTATTTTCAAAACTAATAAAATTTTTCGCAAAAATTCAATTATGTTCAAAAATTAAAAAAACATTCTCGTCAAAATTTCAATTAACTTTATAAATAATAAAATTCTTCTCCAAAATTCAATTATTTTCAAAAATTTTTCTCAATTCAATGATTTTCAATTATTATTATTAAAAAAATTCTAATAAAATTCTACGCAAACCATTATTTTCATAAATAATAAAAATTCCACAGGAATTATATAATAGATTAATTATTATATTTATTTTCTAGCTGTCGTACCCGTCTTCGACGGGTTTTAGTTTCTACTAATATATTTGAAGAGGTGTCTACCAATCGTGAATTTAATTTTACTGAGAAAAACTAATAATTAGTTACCATGAACTATTTCATTAGGAAAATATTAAGACTATTTGAGTCAGTAAATGACTTTTCCTATGAAATACTATTTTTAACTAATTCAGATTTACAGAACAGTATTTGTCAATTTGTAGTATTTCAATTAATGTATTAAAAATTAATCCTAATTTTCCACCAGCTTTTGGAGTTATGTAGAGTCTAATTCGAACTAATTGTGTCGCAAGTAGACCCTACGTTACGACTGCTAAAATCTAAAATAAGACCTATATTGTAGGCTGAATGTAGGGCTTAAATTTTTATAAATAAAAATATTACTTAAATAAAAATTAATGCAAAAAGCAATTTTTTAAAAACGAATTAATATAATAAAACTTTTTTTAATTAGATAAGAAAATTCCCGATTTTTCCTGGTCGAATTAACATGGTTGCCACACAACCTGGAAAACCTGGAAATAGCATGGAAATTGAAAAAGGGTATGGAAAACCTGGAAATAGCATGGAATTTGAACGAATTTCTGGAATTTTTTTGGGTTAATGAAAGATATTAAGAAAAATTCCATTCAACATGTTATTTTTCTTTAAAAATGTTAACATGCAATTTTCCTTTTCCATGTTATCTTCTCTTTAAATTAATTTAATTTTTTTTTAATTATTGACTAAAACTGTGAAAAATGTTGTTAAGATTGTTCTAAAAAAAGGATTTTTTATCTTTATTAGTATTACGATTGTCAAAATTTTTTGTTACTAGTTGCTTTTTGTTCAAGATTTTGAACAAAGTTTAAAGATAAAAATTATTTAATTTAAACATGACTTAAATGTTCTAATTATGACTGATTCTTCTGAAAGTTACATTTTTGATATCTCGATTAATTTTATAGAATCTACTCTCTAGTAATATTATTAACCATTTTCATAGTAAAAATTTATAATTTATTATTTATAAGAGAACTCAATTTTTATGGTTTTTTTTAAAATAGTGCCAAAAAATACAATGTTTTTCTATCATTATGTGCATTTTAAAAATTTTTGAACCTCCGTTTTATATGTGATAAAAATGTTTAAATTTTGTCTTCAGTTTAAGTTAAAATTACTTCACGATGATTAATGATGTTTTTATACATTAAAAATATTATAAAAAAAATGTGAATGCACATTAAAATAAAGTTAATGGTCTGATGTTTAATTTTTCTATATAATATTTATAAAAAAGAGGAATATTATTGCTTTTATAAATATTTAAATTTTACATATTGGCCCGAGTAAAATTCAAAGAAGAAAGACTTTAATATATTCAAATTAATTTTGCGCAATTTAAATTCTTACTTTTGAGTATAAAATAAAGTAGTTTCAATAGAAAAACCCATATAATTTAAAAAAAAATAAATTGAAAAATCGAATATCAAAAGTATCACTTTCAGAAAAATAAACATAAAAATGCCTGTGATTTTAACTGTTTAAGAGAACATTAATTTATAACTACATAATAATGAATATTGTTAACACTGTTTTGTAAAATACTTGTTTTTTCATCACAAATAATTCCTAAATTTGAACCTGGAATTTTTAATATTTTTAACCTGGAAAACCTGGAAAAAGCCTGGAATTTTGAAATCTAGATTTTGTGGCAACCATGATTAAATTCCCGGATATTTCTTGGTTTTCCTTCGCGGTTGATAGACACTCTGTTAAATGTATAAGTAGAAACCATAACACGTTTTCGATTTCCACATGAGAATCTACATGGGATCCACTTTCATAAAGGAAGCCATATGGATTCCCATGCAAAACCGTATGAGAAATTGCGACACGATTTTAAGTGATAAATATACCTTAAATAAACCCCAAAAGCCTATATTTCTTTAAGAAAAAATCCCGTGTAAAATCTATTTTTATTTTTCAAGTAGGTATAATTTTTCCATATCCCTATTAAAAAATTCCACATGGGATTTTACATTTTGCCCGTTTTTGCTTAATGGCCAGATCGAATTTTGGAAACCAACAACATACCCCAAACATTTCTCAAAATTCAAGAAGCAAAATTTTAATTCATAAATAGGAATTTGAACGCATTATTTATTTTCAAAGTCATTTTTAAAACATTTCTAGAATTCAAAAATAAGAAAATTTTGATTCATAAATCATATTTTGCTCTAATGGCGTCTTAAGGACTTTCTATGTCCCAGTGCCCGCTGATGTCAAATTTCAGTTTTATTGATACTTTTATTGTACCCTTTATATTGAACATATGGGCAATTCCACGTGAGATTTAAGTCGACCTCTTAAAATCGGCCAAAAATATTTTTTTTCTATTCTGTATCGAAAAAAAACAGATACGTATTTTTTTATTTTTGTTTAATTGTCCAAATTTTCGAGTTATGGATTTTCGAAAATTTGGACTTTTAATTGTAGACCTATATTCAGTAGCTTATAAGTCCGAAAATATTGAGTTTAGGAAAAAGTTGTCAAAGAATGAAAGTTTTAGTTTTCTTTCGACTTTTAAAAAATGTAAACAAAAAATTTTTTTTTAAAATTTTTTAATAAAAAATTAATTTTTTTTATAAACAAATTAATTTTTTTTAACTTTGGGCCGGATTTTTTTTTATTTTTTTAAAATTTTTTTGTACCTTATAATATAGAGAAGATTTTCCAAAAAGTCCCGAAATGGGCCTGATGTGTTAAATGAGTTTTAAAATATTTTCAAAAATCACTTGCAAGCATCACAGTGGGATTTTTTTTACAATTAACTTTCTAAAAGTGTCTACAAGGTATAATTTTTAATATATTTGAGTGTTCTTTGTTTTAAATGAAAGGGTCTACGCTCTAAACAGTTTTAAAAAGTTAAATGTAAAAAAAATCCCACTGTGATGCTTGCAAGTGATTGGGTAACTGCTCCAGTCGTTGGCACCCTTAAGGCCAAATTTTGACTTTAAGAATTATTTTAATAGATAAAAACTAATATTATGTAATACTTATAGTAATATATGTATTCAGAATTTAATACAGAATACGATAAAATTATCAATTTTGAATAAAAATAAACTGAAACTTTTAAATTAATTAATAATGATATATAATGACACCAATTTCCAGTCGTTGGCACTGCAAGCACTAGTCGTTGGCACCCACCAGTTTCCAGTGGTTGGCACCCATACATAACCTTTAAATTTCTTATGTTTCAAACAAGCAAATTAAAATTTTTTTATTTTCTAATTAATCAAGAATAATTCATTATAATTTTAAGTAATAAACAAATACAAGAAAATGTACTTATATATAATTCAATAATACATGTATATATCATTTTTCAAAGAGACTGAAATTATTGACTAGACGGTAAACATTGTTACATAACCTTACTTTTCATTGCGAAATGAGGGATGTCAACGACTGGAGCTTGGTTAAAAATACGGCTTGTCCAGTCGTTGACATGTGTGTGCCAACGACTGGAACAGTTGCTTTTTTTAATATTTTCATTGGCACCCCATTGAAATAAATAAATTAATAATTTTTAAGACAAGATGTGTTAAACTAATCAATATTTATATATTCTACTAAAATATTTGCAAAGAAAAAAGCAAATTTACCCACTTCTAATAATAATAAATTAAGTTTAAAAATTTCAGTTTTCTTAAGATTTTCTTTAGAAAAACCGAAAATTTCCTAACAGTTTGAGAATGATATTAATTTTATTTTTTTTAATGCAATTAAGTAATTACTTCTAATAAGTTATATATTAGATTTTTGTAAAAAATGTTGGAAATTCTAATAATCATATGCAAAACATGCTAGATTTTTGCTATATCTTGTTATTTAAAGAAAACCTAAGAGGGGTGCCAACCACTAGCGCAGTGCCAACGACTGGAGCAGTTACCCTTTTTGAAAATATTTTAAAACTCATTTAACACATCAGGCCCATTTCGGGACTTTTTGGAAAATCTTTTCTATATTATAAGGTACAAAAAAATTTTTAAAAAATAAAAAAAAATTAATTTGTTTATAAAAGAAATTTTTTTTTTAATAAAAAACTAAAATAAAAATTTTTTTGTTTACATTTCTTAAAAGTCGAAAGAAAACTAAAACTTTCATTCTTTGACAACTTTTTCCTAAACTCAATATTTTCGGACTTATAAGCTACTGAATATATAGGTCTACAATTAAAAGTCCAAATTTTCGAAAATTCATAACTCGAAAATTTGGACAATTAAACATAAATAAAAAAATACGTATCTGTTTTTTTTCGATACAGAATAGAAAAAAAATATTTTTGGCCGATTTTAAGAGGTCGACTTAAATCTCACGTGGAATTGTCCATATATATTTTATTTTCTACGTTAAATATGACAATACATACTATAAAATTTTTAAACCCAAAACCTTCAAATACGAATATATAGAAATTGTTTGCAAACTCACGTTCATTGATTTTAGAAAATTTGTAATAGACATAAAATTCATGATTCTAAACTTATTAATAAAATAAATTTAATGACTGTAATTAAGAATTTAAAAACATCAACCGATATCAATACCAACTTCATAAAAAATTAAACAATATTAAAAAAAAACTAATTAAAAATTTGGTCGAAAATCAAAAATATGATTTTGGCTTAAAAATTCGGATTTATTATTTATATTTCATTTTTATAGTGAAAATTAGTTGTATTTATATTAAAAAGTAGCTACAAAAATGTATAACTTTTGGTTCAGCTTAATATTTTTCAATCGGATATGGCTAGTATTTTAAGTTAGACTAATATCTAAGAGTCTGTAAAGTTTCCTTTTAATCGGTCAAGTAGTCTTTGTGTTTATCCCGGACAAAATATTGCGGACAGACATACATACATAATTTTTTTATTGTCATTTTTGGAATTCTTACTACTCGAATAGAAAAACTAAACATGAATTTTAAAATTCTATGCTATGTACAGACAAAAGTCTGATCCTATTTATAAAGATTTAAATAATAGATTATTTAAAATTTTTTACTTCTCAATAATATAATTATTTTCATAAATAATAATAAAACTCATCTTCGGATTTCAATTATTTTTAATACAATTTTAATCGAACTCTTCAGAAAATGCGATTCTTAAAAATTTTCATTAAAATTCTTCGAAGGAATTTAATTATTTAAAAATTTGTTGATAAAATTCTTTAGGAGAATTTAATTTTGAGAAATATTCAGTAATTCAATAAATAATTTAATTCTCGTAGAATTTCCTAATAAAAATTGATTTAAAAATGAATTTCAGTTAAAATTATAGATAATTATTGAATATTAAAAGCATTATACCTAGCGTGAATTTTGAAAAATAATTAAATTTTGAAAAATTTCCAAATTAAAATATGTGGACGTCCACATGAAAAGGGCCCATATTGTCGGTTCTAGTTTTCGAGATAATCGCAATTTAGTAATTTTTGAGCAAATTCTTAATTTTTTTTTTATTTTTTATTATCAATCTACATGTTTTGACAAGTCGAATCATGCGGTTTTCATTAATTTATCGATAATTTAACTGTTTGATTTCATTGGTTCTTTAGAAAAATGAAAAGGGCCCATTTTGTCGGTCATTTGCAAAAGTAATCCGTATTTTAAAAATGGAGGTGTGGAGAAATTGAAAACCTCTTGATTTTTCATCTCTAAGGTGTCCTGGACTGTAAACAATTCTTATCTGAATAACTTCTCAGAAGAACCAGAGATATTGATGTTAGAGTCTTTTTTTTCGTAATTATCGAAATGAAAATTTGTATATTTCGTCAATTTTTTCATAATAGAGACTGTCAAAAATTTTTAAATAAGTTTAATATCTATTCTTTTTCTTCAAATGACACAATAAAATTGTACCTAATCATTAATCCTGTAAAAAAATGGTTTTTTAATAGAAAAACTGTCCTTTTTAGAAAAGGGCCCATATTGTCGGTTTCTCGTACTTAAGTACGAAATTTTTCAAAATTAAGAGGGGGGAAGGTTTTAAAAATTTAAATCTTATTGGTTTTTCATCTTTTAGGTACCCTGGACTGTAAACAATTCTTATCTGAATAACTTTCCAGAAGAACCAGAGATATTGATGTTAGAATCTTTTTTTCGTAATTGTCGAAATGAAAATTTTAATATTGCGTCAATTTTTTCATAATAGAGACTGTCAAAAATTTTTAAATAAGTTTAATATCTATTCTTTTTCTTCAAATGACACAATAAAATTGTACCTAATCATTAATCTTGTAAAAAAATGGTTCTTTAATAGAAAAACTGTCCTTTTTAGAAAAGGGCCCATATTGTCGGTTTTTAAATTAATTAATTAATTAAGGGGAGGAGGTGGTTCTAAAAATTTAAAACCTGTTGGTTTTTTATCTTCAAGGTGCCCTGAACTGGAAACAATTCTTATCTGAATAACTTCCAAGAAGAACCAGAGATACAACAATTAGTTGGTATCGCAATTTTTAATTCCGTTTTTCTCGAAATGAGGTTTTTGGCGTTCTAAACTTTGAAATTCCGTAACTCAGCGAATTTTCAACCAAAAAAGTTCTAAGACCACTCAAAATTCTCCAAATTTTGCCAGGATTACGCCCATATAGATAACTCCAATAGTGCCAAAATGGGCCCTTTTCATGTGGACGTCCACATATTATAAAATTTGAATTTTTTATACTTTTTTTTGAAAAAGTTTAATTGAATTTTTTTTATTGAAATTATTTGAAGTTTTTATTTTCTAATATATATTTAATTGAAGAATTTCTTCTAATTCTTTAATTATTATATAACATAAAGAAATCGATCACTCCGAGTCGAAGACTGGAAGTGATCGATATCTTCATGTTTTATAATAAAATAAATATATTTTTATAATAGCGAATTCGGTTATCTGCACCGGAGCACTCTCGGAGTGCTCCAGAGCAGGAGTAGCATGTTCGGTTTGACAAATGTGCTCTAGTGCAGATCGTTTGGAGTATTCGCTTTAGTAGCACTGCTCCGGCGCAGATCGTTTCGAGTATTCGTTTTGGCAGCACTGCTCCGGCGCAGATCGTTATTTGTGTTCGAATTAAGAAGTGTGCACTCTCAAGGATCGAAAGGTGCAACAAAATTTGCTCCTACAATTTTGTTAGTGCAGTTTAAAAAAATGTCAAGAGAAGCGGCAAATTTAAAAATTTCACTTCTAACAGATTTAATTGACACCTCTAGCGATAGTAGTGAAGACGAATTATGTTTTTTATAATGAACTAGCTGTCGTACCCGTCTTCGACGGGTTGTAGTTTCTGATAATGCACTTAACAGTGTATCTACCAACCTAGAAAACCGGAAAATATCCGGGAATTTGATTTGACAGGGAAAAAATAATAATTAGTTACTATTGTCTATTTCATTAGGAAAATAATACCATTTGAAACAGTGACCGACTTTTTATTATCAAATTAGTTATTTTTAACTAATTCAAATGCAGAAAACAATATTTCTCAATTTGTAGTACTTCAATCAATATAATGTATTAAAATAAATCTAAAATTTCCTCCAGTTTTTTGAGTTATAGTACAGTCTAATTCGAACTAATTGTATAGCAAGTAGATCCAGTTTTTCTCGGTTACATTGAATTCCCTGATATTTTACGTCTTTTCTGGTTGGTAAACACCCTGTTAAATAACATGTAATACTCAACTATAGAAAGTTTAGAAGCAATCCATGAAAAAATATAAAATTTAGAAATGATTTGTGTTAAATAAATTTATTTATTAGAGTCAAGTATTTATTTAATTAATCCAATTAAGATTTATTTGATTCAACTAAATAAAATTATTTAAACGAAATAAATTCTTATTAGATCGAAATAAAAACTTTTTAAATAAGATATTATTTTTCAAATAATTATAATTACTTGAATCATATAACTTTTTTTAGTGTAGCTATAGTAAACTAAAAGTTATTAATGTGAACGAACATTATCTATATTAATAAAATCAGATTACTATCTGTACATTGCTCCAAACTTGAAAATTTTTATATATTTTTTCGTTTTGAGACATTAGAATTCTAAAAATGTAAAAAAAATTTCTGTCTGTCTGTCTCTGTCTGTATGCAAAACTTTGTTCGCGCATCAATTGAAAACGGTTCAACCAATTAAAGTGAAATTTGGCAGTCTATTAGGTATTAAAGTAACTTACAATCATAGCCTTATCCGATTAAAAAATATTAACTTGAACAAAAGTTATGACATTTTTCCAAAAAATTCAAAAAAACAAAAAAATGCAAATTTTTTATCTTTTGTAAAATGAATGAAAAAACTATCCTTAGCTAACTTTTTCAGATAAATACAACCCATTTCTACGATAAAATTTTTAAAAAAGATGTATTTTGAAATTTTTTTTCGTTTTTTTTAGATCAACTTTTTTCTAAGAAAATAGTGATTTTTAATCTTTAAGCAAGCTTTTCAGGAAAAGTTATTAAAGTTTTTTATTTAAAGATCAGTATGTAAAGTAAAAAATTTGCTACATTAAACAAAAATAATTAGCTAAATGCCATAAAAAAGAAGGAAAAATGTTGAATTTTAAGAAATTCGGTTTTTTGAATTTTTGCTAATTTTCCATAATTTTAGATTTTTTACCGAAGGGTGGAGATAACAAATTAGGTAAAGTATTTTTTAAGAGCACAAAAATAATAAAGCTAAATGCTATAAAAAAGAAGGAAAAATGTTGAATTTTAAGAAATTCGGTTTTTTGAATTTTTGCTAATTTTCCATAATTTTAGATTTTTTACCGAAGGGTGGAGACTATTGAATAAGTAAAGTATTTTTTAAGAGCACAAAAATAATGAAGCCAAAAGCCATAAAAGAGAAGAAAAAATGTTGAATTTTAATAAATTCGGTTTTATGAATTTTTGCTAATTTTCCATAATTTTAGATTTTTTACCAAAGGGTGGAGACTATTAAATATAAGTAAAGTATTTTTGAAGAGTACAAAAATAATGAAGCTTAATGATATAAAAGAGAAGAAAAAAATGTTAAATTTTAAGAAATTCGGTTTCTCGAATTTTTGATAATTTTTGATTTTTTGCTAAAGGGTGGAGACTATTCAAATAGTATAATTATACTACCGAAATAGCTAATGGTAACTAATTATTAATTAATTAATTATTAACTAATTATTAATTATTATTAATTAACTAATTATTAATTATTAATTATTAATTAATTTATCCCGGGTATTTTTGATTTTCCGCAGATTGGTAGAAACATTGTTAAATGTATTGGTAGAAACTAAAACCCGTCGAAGACGGGTACGACATGACAGCTAGTGCTATATATTTTCAAAATTTTTAAAATTCAAAATTTATCTTTTGAAATAATTATTGTCATTAATTTTACTTAAATTTTATACAGGGTTAATTTTAGTATTTTTTATTACAATTTAGTCATCAGAATGAAATTTGAGTTTTTCATTTTTTGATCATTAATTAATAAAATATAATAGCAATTTTGAATTCTGTGCAACATACTGACAAAAGTCTCATATTAATTATATGGATATTGTTAATATTCTGACCTAATAGAATTCTTTTAAGAAAGTAAACTTATGATTTCAACAACAAATTTTTATTGTTGACCTAAGAAATACAACCGTATAAAAATTAATTACAAAAAAATTTCAATTTTTAAACTTTTTAATTTTTCAATATTTAAATCTAACACTTTTTATTTGTTATTCAAAATTTTATTATTCTGACGATTAAATCTTCATAAAAAACACTAAAATTAACCCTGTACCAAGTTTAAGTACAATTCACTAAAGTATATGAAAAAACTAAAAATTTCGAATTTTCGAATTTTTGAAAAAATGGCATAACTTTCGTCCATATTAATATTTTTTAATCTACTATCGCTAGGATTTTAAGTTAGGCTAATGCCTAAAAGACTGCCAAGTTTCACTTCAAACGATCGAACCGTTTTTCCGTGATACGCGGTCGAAAATTTGCGGACATGCATACACACATACACACATACACACATAATTTTCTTAATAGTATTTTCGCATTCCTTAGAGTGTAAAAAGAAGGAATATAATAGAAATTTTGAATTCTATGCAATGTACAGACAAAAGTCTGATTTTATTATATTTCTGATATAAATTTTGTTTACATTATTTGACATTTTGAACTACTAACAACAACAATAATAAAATAAGTGAAAAGGTTATTTCTTTGAGACCAAATAATTACTTTATAATGAGTATTTTTATTTAAATATTAAAAATATTGAAAATTATTTACTGTTTTTATTAAATATTAAAATATTGAATGTTAGTCTTTCTCTAAATACAAAATCCTTATTAATAAAATCAGACTTTTGTCTGTACATTGCATAGAATTCAAAATTTCTATTATATTCCTTCTTTTTACACTCTAAGGAATGCGAAAATACTATTAAGAAAATTATGTGTGTATGTGTGTATGTGTGTATGCATGTCCGCAAATTTTCGACCGCGTATCACGGAAAAACGGTTCGATCGTTTGAAGTGAAACTTGGCAGTCTTTTAGGCATTAGCCTAACTTAAAATCCTAGCGATAGTAGATTAAAAAATATTAATATGGACGAAAGTTATGCCATTTTTTCAAAAATTCGAAAATTCGAAATTTTTAGTTTTTTCATATACTTTAGTGAATTGTACTTAAACTTGGTACAGGGTTAATTTTAGTGTTTTTTATGAAGATTTAATCGTCAGAATAATAAAATTTTGAATAACAAATAAAAAGTGTTAGATTTAAATATTGAAAAATTAAAAAGTTTAAAAATTGAAATTTTTTTGTAATTAATTTTTATACGGTTGTATTTCTTAGGTCAACAATAAAAATTTGTTGTTGAAATCATAAGTTTACTTTCTTAAAAGAATTCTATTAGGTCAGAATATTAACAATATCCATATAATTAATATGAGACTTTTGTCAGTATGTTGCACAGAATTCAAAATTGCTATTATATTTTATTAATTAATGATCAAAAAATGAAAAACTCAAATTTCATTCTGATGACTAAATTGTAATAAAAAATACTAAAATTAACCCTGTATAAAATTTAAGTAAAATTAATGACAATAATTATTTCAAAAGATAAATTTTGAATTTTAAAAATTTTGAAAATATATAGCACTAGCTGTCATGTCGTACCCGTCTTCGACGGGTTTTAGTTTCTACCAATACATTTAACAATGTTTCTACCAATCTGCGGAAAATCAAAAATACCCGGGATAAATTAATTAATAATTAATAATTAATAATTAGTTAATTAATAATAATTAATAATTAGTTAATAATTAATTAATTAATAATTAGTTACCATTAGCTATTTCGGTAGTATAATTATACTATTTGAATAGTCTCCACCCTTTAGCAAAAAATCAAAAATTATCAAAAATTCGAGAAACCGAATTTCTTAAAATTTAACATTTTTTTCTTCTCTTTTATATCATTAAGCTTCATTATTTTTGTACTCTTCAAAAATACTTTACTTATATTTAATAGTCTCCACCCTTTGGTAAAAAATCTAAAATTATGGAAAATTAGCAAAAATTCATAAAACCGAATTTATTAAAATTCAACATTTTTTCTTCTCTTTTATGGCTTTTGGCTTCATTATTTTTGTGCTCTTAAAAAATACTTTACTTATTCAATAGTCTCCACCCTTCGGTAAAAAATCTAAAATTATGGAAAATTAGCAAAAATTCAAAAAACCGAATTTCTTAAAATTCAACATTTTTCCTTCTTTTTTATAGCATTTAGCTTTATTATTTTTGTGCTCTTAAAAAATACTTTACCTAATTTGTTATCTCCACCCTTCGGTAAAAAATCTAAAATTATGGAAAATTAGCAAAAATTCAAAAAACCGAATTTCTTAAAATTCAACATTTTTCCTTCTTTTTTATGGCATTTAGCTAATTATTTTTGTTTAATGTAGCAAATTTTTTACTTTACATACTGATCTTTAAATAAAAAACTTTAATAACTTTTCCTGAAAAGCTTGCTTAAAGATTAAAAATCACTATTTTCTTAGAAAAAAGTTGATCTAAAAAAAACGAAAAAAAATTTCAAAATACATCTTTTTTAAAAATTTTATCGTAGAAATGGGTTGTATTTATCTGAAAAAGTTAGCTAAGGATAGTTTTTTCATTCATTTTACAAAAGATAAAAAATTTGCATTTTTTTGTTTTTTTGAATTTTTTGGAAAAATGTCATAACTTTTGTTCAAGTTAATATTTTTTAATCGGATAAGGCTATGATTGTAAGTTACTTTAATACCTAATAGACTGCCAAATTTCACTTTAATTGGTTGAACCGTTTTCAATTGATGCGCGAACAAAGTTTTGCATACAGACAGAGACAGACAGACAGAAATTTTTTTTACATTTTTAGAATTCTAATGTCTCAAAACGAAAAAATATATAAAAATTTTCAAGTTTGGAGCAATGTACAGATAGTAATCTGATTTTATTAATATAGATAATGTTCGTTCACATTAATAACTTTTAGTTTACTATAGCTACACTAAAAAAAGTTATATGATTCAAGTAATTATAATTATTTGAAAAATAATATCTTATTTAAAAAGTTTTTATTTCGATCTAATAAGAATTTATTTCGTTTAAATAATTTTATTTAGTTGAATCAAATAAATCTTAATTGGATTAATTAAATAAATACTTGACTCTAATAAATAAATTTATTTAACACAAATTATTTCTAAATTTTATATTTTTTCATGGATTGCTTCTAAACTTACTATAGTTGAGTATTACATGTTATTTAGTCACATTTTAGCATAATTTTTCAAAAATACTTTCTTATAACGAAGATGTAAGTATAAAAATGTTTTGAATATCAAAAAATTGAAAAAATTATAATTGATACCAATTGCTATGAAGCTTAATTCAGTAGTATTTGTGGGCTCTCTGATTTAACTTTTAGAGATATCTTGATCAATGTAAAGACAAAAGTTAAACACGGTGTTTATTTTGGTTTAAAACAATTTCCGGCTTTGTCCAAATTTTTCCTGGTTTACTGGACGGGTTTTTTTTAATAATACATTTAACAGGGTGTTTACCAACCAGAAAAGACGTAAAATATCAGGGAATTTAATGTAACAGAGAAAAACTGGATCTACTTGCTATACAATTAGTTCGAATTAGACTGTACTATAACTCAAAAAACTGGAGGAAATTTTAGATTTATTTTAATACATTATATTGATTGAAGTACTACAAATTGAGAAATATTGTTTTCTGCATTTGAATTAGTTAAAAATAACTAATTTGATAATAAAAAGTCGGTCACTGTTTCAAATGGTATTATTTTCCTAATGAAATAGACAATAGTAACTAATTATTATTTTTTCCCTGTCAAATCAAATTCCCGGATATTTTCCGGTTTTCTAGGTTGGTAGATACACTGTTAAGTGCATTATCAGAAACTACAACCCGTCGAAGACGGGTACGACAGCTAGTCAGAAATATTATTCGATAATTTTGTGATTAACAATTCTGCTATATCAAAACATTGACCGAATAAGATTTTAAAATTCTAATAAAAATATCAAATTTTTTGCTTTTAAAAATATTATTTATGTATACATCATAAAATATTTAATTTTAAGTAAAATAATTTTACATTTAAGAAGAAAATATATTGCATAATATAATGTATAATAATATATATAATATAATAAATATAATATTATATTACATTATATTATATAAGTTTAATTAAATTTAAACTTCGCGCCAAACGAGCAGTGTATGCTTTACACCATAGCAGTTCATGTTGTGCTCCTGCTCCAAAAACAGTCGAACTTTGCCAGTGTTCATGACGTCATAGATTGCCTCAGAGTAGAGCACAGCTTTTTGAGAGCAGAGTAAACTATACTCCTACACCGAGCAAGATCGCTCTCGGAGCAGATAACCGAATTCGCTATAAGCTGTTCAATTTCAAAAAAGTTTAAATTTGAAATTTTTGAAAATCTTTATTCCTATGGAAAAATAATAATAATTAAATATTTTTTCAAAAATGAAGTTATTGATGTTTTCGAATAATTTGCCAATTAAAGAAATTCGTAAATAAATGTAATAAAACATTTTTTTGAGAATCTAATTCTTCTTAGTAATGCCAGTTCTTATAATTTGTTTTACTGAATTAAAATTCTGAACTTGTTTTTTTTATTCATTTTTAAACATTTTTAGTATTCTTGAAAGTAATTTTAAGAATTATTTTGAAGAAAAAACTATTTTGTAACAAGTTTTTTCAATGAAAAGTAAACTTAAAATTAAATATAATATATGAAAGAACGTAGATATGTTCCTTTGTTTTTATGTTTTCATCAATTAAACAAAATATTAGAATAGAATATAAAAATAAATAATTAGAATGATTAGAAAAATTATCCTACATTTGAAAAAATGAATTAACGAAAAAATAATTTTACAGATGCTGATGGAAAGCAGCAGGATGGAACAGATGTGTATCTTAGTGTTTCATCAAAAAATGTTGATGAAACGTTTGAAATGCGACCTGGAACTGAAACCAGTACTCTTGTATCTGAAATATTTCGAGCCGTTGAAAGTAAATTTCCTATTTATTTATATTTTTTTCTTTCTTTATATTAATAATTAATATTGAAAGTTTTCAATTCACTGGGGACGATAAAGTTTCACTCCATTTGTCTAATAACTTTGGGTAAAATTAATTGAAACTATCAAATAGGAATTGTATATGATTAATAGGGGAGACTGGGGCGAAAAGTTAAATTGTGAAAACAGTTAAAATTCATTATCTTTCGAACGGAAATAGTTAGAGCATTGCAATTTTAATTATAGAAGGGTGTTATCACCCTAAATAAATGTCCGAAGTTATGTGACATTCTGCTAATTTTTGTGGTGTCCATATTTAAATTTTTTTTTCACCCTACTTTTGAAAATTTTTTCGTAAAAGAAAATATCAACTTTTAAGTATATTTTTTGCACTTATTTTCACCGCGATTTTTTTACTTCATTATTTGGGTCCCCTGAAGAGATACCTAAAAGTATTTGCTAAATATCTTTAGTCAGACTTTTTATATTTGTTGTTAAAGCCAAAAACGCACCCTGGGGCGAAAAGTTAAATGTATTTTTACATGTTATTAAAAAATTTTTTATTTTTTGTTTTTTTGGGTTTATTTGTTTAAAAATGATTTATTTGACATTAGGCAAGTACTCTATCAAAAAAGAAGACCACTCACGTGAAATAAGCCAAAAAAATTTTTTTTTTTTGAAATTTAAATTTATTAATTTTATAACTATTCTAAAGCTTTTGTTAAGTAAACAAAGATCTTTTATTAACTAAATTACTTGTTTACATATACTTTAACTTATCTACTACTTAACACCTATCAGAAAATAGTTTTAGTAGGCTAAAAATAGAATTTAACTTTTTGCCCCAGCCATGTAACTTTTCGCCCCAGCATGGGGCGAAAAGTTAAAAAAAAACAAAATTTTCAAAAAAGGACAAAACATGTATTGTATGCGAAAATATCAGAAACTTTTTTATTGAAAGTTTTAGGGGACAAGTTGCCCTACAATATTGATGTATAAATATTTGCATTTAAGCAGATTATATTGTCTAAAAAAAATCATTTATGCAAAATTTAACTTTTCGCCCCAGTCTCCCCTACTTTTGTTATTTTGAAATGGAAAGATTTGATTTTTATTTATTATATTGTTAAAATAACTTTTTAGTGTACCAGAAGGAGAAGTATTCCTCATCGGAGTACTTGTGGACCCACAAGTTGACCGCATCTACAAGGAGTTTAGATGGAACTAAAGAGGAAGAGCATGATGTTGACACAGTAAGTTTAAAATTTTTATTCATGTTTTCTATTAAATTTTATTACTAGTGACTTGATTGTTATTTTGTTTATATTTATTTTTGTCAATAGCTAGTGGAACTTGAGTGTCCGGATTTAGTTGAGTCAAGACATAATATTGCCACTGGCAAAACTCCCGTTGCCAATCGAGATTCCTTGGTGCAAATGCATATGCAACGCAAGTCAAACGATTACACTTACACAGAAGTTTTTAGGTAATTTTTCACCTCGTTTAGTGACATTTTTTAAATTATAAATAATAAATTTTAAAAAAATTATAATTTTGTTTATTACATGCTTTTTTCTATAACAAATTTCGTTTGACTGATCTAAATTGAGCAAATTTTTCTTCTTTTTATTTATAAAAAATATTGGAAAATTGTTAATTGTTAAAAAATTATCATTAGGAAAATGGGAATATGCCCATTTTATGCATAATTTTTATTTCTCAATAACAATGTTATTCACAAATTCATTCTTTTCTTTTGGGAAGAAAAACATTATATTCCCGTTTCTCAATATTTTTGTAGAAAATTCTCAATTTTCATAAGGAAATAATTTGAATCATTTCTATTTCTTAATTACAATTGTTTAATGAAATTAAACATTTTTTTTAAATAAAGGAAAAAATTTTGCTAAAAAAAATGTTCTATTACATTTATTTACGAATTTCTTTACACTGAGAGAAAAGAAGGGACACTGCTGTTCATTTGGAGGTCTTTTCTCTTAGTGTAATTGGCAAATTATTCGAAAACATCAATAACTTCATTTTTAAATAAATATTTAATTATTATTATTTTTCCATAGGAATTAAGATCTAAAAAAATTTCTATTTCAAACATTTTTGAAATTGAACAGCTTATAAAAAATTGTTATAAAACATGAAAAAATCGATCACTCCGAGTCTTCTTATTACAAGAGTATTGTTACTGTAATTTTTTCAAAATTATTTTCATCACTTCAATTTAATTATTATTTTCTAGAATTTTTAACTAAAATTCTTCTCTAAAACAACTATTTTTAATAATTTTTGAAAAAGTTCTTTAGGTATTTTCAAATCCATTTGTTTACAATTCATTTTTACAAAATTTCAATTATTTGCAAATTCTTAAGTTAAATATACACTGCAAGCCCGATCAGCGGTCACCCGATCAGGGGTCACTTGTTTACGTCGTTTGTAGATGGGGCGGGCGAGGGGCCATGAGGGAGTCGAAAAGTTGTGGCAGTAGCGTATACATTAAAGACGCTCTGGCCCCTTAAAAAAAAATTCAGTAGTCAAGTAATGGTAACCCATCATAAAACAGTTCGTACGGTCCTATATGTTTACGCCCGATCAGCGGTCGAGCACCCCCGGAGCTGACCGCTGATCGGGCTTGCAGTGTATATTAGAAAATAGAAACTTGAATTATTATCTAAAATTTTAACTGAATTTCATTTTTAAATTAATTTTTTTAGAAAATTCTATGAGAATTGAATTATTTAAATACAAGAATAAAGTTTATTGAATAATTGAGGGCCTGGATGCAATATGTGCCGCGCGCGCCTCTGTGCCTCTGTGTGGCCGGCGTGGCGTAGAGTATGCCTGAGAGCTGGAGTGGGGAGTTAAACAATTTTATCATCAAATTTTTAAATAATTGAATTCTTTTGACGAATTTTAATAATAATTATTAAAATAATACCTAATAATAAATACTAATAATTTTAAGAATAGTGATACTTATCCAGGAATTCGATTAAAATTGTATTAAAAATAATTGAAATTCTGCGATGAGTTTTATTATTTATGAAAATGAAAATAATTGTATTATTGCGAAGAGATTTATAAAACATTCGTAAATAATTGAATTGCCGTTAGATTTTTACTATTTATGAAAATAATTAAATGTTTGCGTAGAATTTCATTAAATTTTATTTTGAATAATATTGAATTCTTTTGGAATCATTGAATTGAGGCGTAAATATATTAAAATAATCTTAGTGACCATATTATTAGGTAAATAACAAAAAATATGAAACTTGTTAATTTGTAAGAAAAATTTCTTATTATGTACTTATATTTTTCACTTAGAAAGTTAATTCTACTAATATGCTCCTGTTCTATGACTTTAAATTTCGAGGATAGTATTTTTTAAATATGACTTTTTAAATTTTTATTTACTACTATATTTTCTCTCTGATTTTTATTTCGAAGTTATAGATTATAATTAAGTTTAGGTAGTAGGAGGGTAAATAAAGTACAAGATAATTTATTTGGAAATAAATGTTTCATTTCATCACACGTTTGTAGAATTTTCGTCGGTACATGGAACGTTAACGGACAATCAGCAAATGGAATGACCGTCGAAGAATGGTTAAGCAGCGACCCTGTAGCGCCCGATTTATATGCAGTTGGTTTTCAGGAACTTGATTTAAGCAAAGAGGCTTTCCTTTTCAATGACACTCCCAGAGAAGAAGAATGGAGGTAACGTCACTTTAATAAATAAATAAATACATAATCATAATTTTCCAGCAATTGGTCATAAATAAAATAAAATAAAATGTAAAATTTGAAATCGTTGCAGACTGGTCGTTTCGAAATCACTTCATCCGAAAGCAACGTATGGACAAGTGGCATTAGTGAGACTTGTGGGAATGATGTTGATCGTCTTTGCTCAGGACGGTCATATACCTTTTATAAAAAATGTTTCTATTGATACTGTTGGCACTGGCATTATGGGAAAAATGGTAAAATTATTTTTCTACAATTTTTTCAAAACAATGAACACATTTATAGTTTCTAGTTAGTCTACAAATACTTTTAAATAAAGATAAAGGGTTAACTAAATATTTACCATTTATACCTAGTCTTCATTTGAAATTTATTTTTTATCATTTTATCATTCAGTGTGTGTAAGTTTAAATTTAAAATAATTTTTATAGGGGAATAAAGGAGGTGTCGCAGTCAGTCTTTCATTTCACAATACGACTGTTTGCTTCGTGAATGCTCATTTGGCGGCTCATTGTGAGGAATATGAGAGGCGCAATCAGGATTATATGGATATATGTTCTAGACTCTCATTTTCTCGATGTATTGATAACACGATACCATTTATACCCAAAGGATTCAGAGATCACAAGTATGTTAATCACATTTTGCACAGAAAAAATCGTGCCAAGTAAATTTGCATTTTTCATTTTTAATACTGTTAGTATTCCACTTCAATTCATCGTAGTTATTATAAAGACCTATCGGGATTATTCAGTTAATACACTGAATGTACTTTGCATTTTTTGGTACTATTTTTTTAAATCTATAACTTCCATTCTAATAATTCGGTTTAAATTTTAATACCTGAAACTGTTGGCAAAATAACACATTTTAAAATAAAAACATTATTATTATTATTATTATTATTATTGTCAAATAATAATCAGGAACCAAACATTTTATTTTAGTCAAATCTATTGGCTTGGAGATTTAAATTATCGAATAACAGAAATGGACGCAGCGACTGCTAAAGAATATATAAACTCGGGACAATTTACACCTGTTTTGCAACTTGATCAATTAATGCAGCAGCGCAAACTCGGCAGAGTTCTTGCAGATTTTCAAGAAGCCGAAATTAAGTTTAAGCCAACTTATAAATATGATCCAGGCACTGATAATTGGGATTCCAGGTAACTTGATTCATTGAACATACATACTTAAAACAAAAATGCTTGAGTTCCTTGCAGACGAATCAAGTATATGACGGGTTCCACGTTAAGTGACCCAGGTCAAAATTTTAAATGTTTGGGATCGGGTAAAAATTTTGCAAAAACAGTAGTCCTATTAGATACAATTAAAAATACCAAATATTATTAATTTATTTAAACAAATATAAAAACTGGAGGGGGTCAAAGTTTAAATTTTTGGTCTAACATGGAATATTTGAAAAATTTGTAGTTTCTGTAAAACAAAACGAAAATACGTTTTCTATTTTGGGTTTTTCTGCTGTTTTTCAACACTTTCTAACGGTGTAAACAAATGTAGAGAAAAAAAATGTTTGACCTTGAAAAATTAAATTAAAAAATAAAATTTCATTTTTTCATCAAATGGACAGTTTTTATTTTTAAAAAAAAATTTTTATCATAAAGGTGAGGTTTTTTCCTAAAAAAAATGTATAGGTCAAAACGTGGGACAAGAACTTTTAACTGGTCAAAATAAACATTTACTTCTGCAATCCACCGCCCCTGCTCGTTGTTGGGCTATATATTGTTTATAACAATTGAAATAAATTATTTTATGCTTTATTAATTATCTGGTGGTCATATTGGATGAATTTAAATTTATTTAGATCATGTGCATCAACGGAATAAGAAAATAAACCTCCTTTTTTAAAAAAGTGTATTAATTTGTTAACTTTGATTTAAAAAAAATTATAAATAATTAAAATCTCCAAAATCGGCCTCGAAGGATGTCTTAAGAATTTATTCCCCTTTAATTTAAGACAAAGAACACTCAAATCTGTTAAAAATTGTAAGCTATAGACATTTTTTAATAGTAAATTGTAAAAAAAATTCCACTGTGGGACGGTGCACGGCAGAAGTAAATGCTTAATTTGACCAGTTAAAAGTTCTTGTCCCACGTTTTGACCTATACATTTTTTTTAGGAAAAAACCTCACCTTTATGATAAAATTTTTTTTAAAAAAATAAAAACTGCCCATTTGATAAAAAAATGAAATTTTATTTTTTAATTTAATTTTTCAAGGTCAAATAATTTTTTTTCTCTACATTTGTTCACACTATTAGAAAGTGTTGAAAAACAGCAGCAAAACCCAAAATAGTAAACGTATTTTCGTTTTGTTTTACAGAAACTACAAATTTTTCAAATATTCCATGTAAATTTTTGACCTGGGTCACTTGACGTGGAACCCGTCATATATGTATTAGACTTTTTTCCCCTCTTCTCTGAACGCTATTTTCTTATTATAATTTCTAACAACGATGTTATATTTATAAGAATATAGGTTTAAACTTTGCTATATGATTTCATTTTTTAAGCAGTAGAAAAATCTATCACTCGGTAAAAGACAATGTCAGATGTCTTCAATTCAATTTTCTTAATGAGCAGGCCTCGGATATTATGACTTTTTCGACTATATTTAAAAATGCGACTTTTTTTTTAACTTTTCTTACAAATCGGGTAGGTGTAAAATTAAACTTATTTCGATTTTTATTGTTTTCAAAAATTATTTTTTAATACTTTTTATAAGGTAATTTTTTTGAAACAAAAGAAGGTTTAATTAAAAAGTATTAAAAAATCTTCTATATTAATAATCGTTGTATTCCTGTAATCTGTTCGCAGTTTGAATTTATTTGTTGTTTGCTTTTTTGTTTCCTAACCTTTTTAATAATTTTTCTTTTTATAAATATTTTCAATTTCAAAATCATTGAATTCTTGCAAAGAATGTTATCAAAAAATTTGAAAATAATTTAATTCTTGCGATTAATTTTACTACTTATAAAAATAATTGAATTGTTACGAAGGATTTATTAAAATTTTAGAAAATAATTGGATTCTTTCGAAAGATATTATTAAAATTGTTTTAAAAATTGAATTGTTACGAAGGATTTATTAAAATTTTAGATAATAATTGAATTTTTAGAAAAAAATTTTACTGTATTTATAAAAATAATTGGATTTTTGCGAAGAATTATATTACAATTTTTAAAAATATAAACAATAATAATTAATTATGTACTTAGTAAGTGAATTTTTAAAATTTTGATTATTATTTATTTACACTTGTGTAAAGCCAATAAGGCATGTACAAGAGGATAATCGCTACAAATAGACACAATTTGGAGAGAAAAATAAATTTTTCATGCACTTTCACAAAGATGCGTATAGCAGGGTCATCTTAAAAGTATATGAAATAAATCATCTCTTTCCTGGCGGCAGCAAAGGCAATCACGCAATTATCTAATTTATAAGAGAACTGTCCCATTTTTATTCTACAAATATAGCAGTTCAACAGTCTTACTTGAGCAAAAATTCTTTTAAACATTAAAGAAGATCTTGACAATAAATATTGTTGAGTTCTTTGAACTCGAGATCCAATTCAGTGTAACAGAAAAAAATCCTCTGAGAGAGATGAAAGTTGCCCGTCTCCAGTCTATCAGCCTAACCTGGGGTATTGCTGGGTAAGGTAAGAAGACACTTAAAAACAGTTGTTGAACTTTCTCGACTTCATCCAAGAAATTAGCCCCCCAGATCTGTAAAACACAAAAAAATAAAAGTTTATTGTAAGTCGACCATGAATCCGCACGCGTTGCATAGATTGTTTAAAGAACAGCCCCAACCGCGGTATTTGCAGCGCTGATTGCCCCAGATGCCGCCAAGAAAAAGGAACACGAGTTTGCAAAGGAAATTCCCAAATAAATATATGACTTAACCACTTCGATACTCTCTGTGCCATATTTGAACGCTTTATACTCCTTAGACTTAGAATTTGCTGATCTTGAGAAAATCAAAATTTTTGTTTTGGGTCCGTTCAAAAAATACGTAACGCTATTTTTCGGAAATTTGGACCCCCCCCTTCCCCCATGTAACGCATGGGGGGAAATGTTGTATACATTAGCGCCATTTTTTCTGCTGACCGTAACAAACAGCTTGACCCCCCCCCTCCCCTCTAAAGCGTTACGTATTTTTTGAACGGCCCCTTTGTTTATGTTGACGACTAATCTGTTCTTATTACAACAGGTGTGCAAAGCATGTAACTTCTTGCTCACCTGAAGGGGTGAGTCTGACAGAAAAACGTAGTCGTCAGCATATCGCAAAACTCCCACTTCAGTTGATCTATTAATGGCCAAACCCCTGCATTCTAGATCCATGAGATACCTATCTAAGGCGGTGTTTACTTACATGATTGCGTTTGAACGCTGCGTTTTGCGTTGAATAATGAGATAGAGAAAGAATGACATATACTACTGTCCTTCTTACACTCACTGCTCAACGCAAAACGCAGCGTTTGAACGCAAGCATGTAAACACAGCCTAAGTCCGAAATAAATAGTAAAAACAAATACGGGCTTAATACTTCACCCTGCAATACGCCTCTCGATACCTTCACATACTCAGTAAAACCCTCACCAGTTCTAATACACGTATTATATATGCATAAGAGTAAAAGCTCCTGACGATATTAATCATTTTCGAACTAAATCCAAATTTATGCAGCTTTTCAAAGTAACTGATGAGAGACACAGATGGAAAAGCTCCCTTAAAGTCCACGAAAATGGCATAGACCGTAGCATTCGGTTCACTTAAATGGAACTAAATTGATGCATTCAAGTCAAAGAGGTTATCAAGGCAACTTCTACCCTTCCGGAAACCTGATTGAAATTCTAGGATAAGGTCCAGCTCAGAAGCCCAAGCCACAAGCCGAAAACACAAAATTTAGGTAAAAATCTTTGCCACATTATTTACCAGTGAAAAAGGCCTTTAGGCTGTAGCAATCAGGGTCGTCCATTGAACCCTTCCGCTTATACAGCATAGAGGTCGTAAGTCTACCCCACTCTTCCGGAACTGATTCTATAGAGAAAATATTGTTAAATAGGTGTAACATAAATAAAAGCCAGTTTTGTGGGAGGTTTTTGTAAAAAGCATTGTCGATTCCATTAACACCGAGAGCTTTTCCATTTTTACAACGAGCAAGACTTGCCAACAGTTCATCGAACATAAGTTACAAGATAATTCAACCAAGTAGGCAAGTCCACACACATAGGTAGGGCAGAACGTGTCCTAAAAGAATTTATTATCGACCAGAAATATCCCTGAATCCAAAAACACTCCGGAGTAATCCTGAATGTCTACGAATTCAGTCCGTAATTAGTCCGCAATAATCTGAATTTATGGCCCGTGAAGAATACTTCTGAAATAAGCAATCCGAACTCTGTAAGCAAGAAATACGGTATTAGTCCGCAACAACTTGAAATTGAGTGTGGCAAAGTCCTATTCCGAAAGAAGTACGAAACAATACGAAAGCTGTATGTAACGAATCCGAAAATTGAGGGTCCCAATCAAAGAACCGGTTATAATTCTCTGACGCTCGGATTAGTTGGCCCCTGAGTTGAAAAATTTTATTTTTTTAATTTTATTTTTTTATTTATATATTTCGATAGAGAATTTCATTGCGCATCTTTTTTTCCTCTGACAAAAATTCCCATATGTTATGGTTTCTGAAATATTCTCAAAAAACTGTTTTTTTTAAACTGAAAATTTAATCATTTTTTCCACTTCAACTCGCGATAAATAAGATAATTTTTGATATTTTTTAATCAAACAAAAACGAAAATACGCGTTATTTTATTGCCCGACTGACAGTATAAACAAAAATTAATTTTAATAATAAATAAAAAAGTTAACAATTTTTTTCTGAACCATTGCAAAATTATTGAGTTCTAATCTTACAACGCTTCGTTTATCTGAAAAATGTTCACCACCAATAAACTTTCAGTGAGAAAGTTGTTTATTAGGACCTAAAGAAGTTTTTTGGAAAGTTTGAGTACACAAAAATAATTATTAATCGAAATATAGTAATTGTTTACTGTCGCTAGCGGCCGACCAATTCGCGCGCGTGGACTAAGACTATGACGTCATGTCACGTCACTCGTTCAGTATATGTACAAACCCAAACGCCCGAAACCACACGCCCGAATCCATACACCCGAATAGATATTTACCCGAATTGACATTTACCCGAATTTTTTTGCCCGAACGTCATCGCCCGAATCCATTTGCCCTAATACATTTGCCCGAAAAATTTCAAAAAGTTTACCTTACCTTACAAGGACTTCATCGAACCAATAATGTGAGCAAAGGGTGGCACAACCGCTTTCGGATAATGGTGAATAAAAACCATCCAGATTTGTATGCTTTTTTGAATCAAATACAAAATGAACAGCAAGACACTGAAACGAGCCTCACAGAGCTGAGTCTTGGACGCAACGTTAGAGCGGCACCACGCAAAACCTGGATCGCACTTCAAAGACGATTACGCACAATAACGGAAGAATACAACAGATATAAAGAAGAAAACCAAATTTTTGAATACCTAACTAATATAGCACATAACATTCAAATATCTTAACGTCACACAATTAAATTTCCACAAATAAATATTTAATTTACAAATAAAATACAAATTTCATTATTGTACACAATAATATGAGTAATTTTTTTTCGGGTTTCTTTCGGGCATTTTTTTCGGGAAAATTAATAAGATTCGGGTATTTGGATTCGGGCAAATGCTTTCGGGCAAATTTTTTTCAGGCGATTGGGTTTCGGGCGAATGTCCATTCGGGCTTTCGGGTTTCTGACCGGGAAAATAAATTTATTTTCAAGAATGTAATTTTAAAACATAAAATAAAATTAATTTTGAAACAATCGATTATTTACATTGCTGTTTAGTTCTAGATACTTCCATACTTTGTTTTTTTATTGTTAGTGCGTCTTTGTTTTGGTCTTCACTAAAAAACGTTGAGGTTTGTAAACAAAGCGATTCGCAGTCCTTTTTAAAAAATAAGTCGACGTTTTAAGTGTTTTTAAAAGCATTTGATTATAAAATAAGTGTTAAAATTAAAAAAGAAAGATGAGTGAAGTGACAGGTTCTATTAAAGGTAGAAAGAGATTAAAAAATGAGTTGCTTTGGAAACAAAATATTAAACAAACTTGCAGAAATAAGGTAAGTTACATTCTATTTCAAAAATTGATTTAATTATGCATCCCTACTTCTGTATTTCGTATTTTGAATTTATGTAATGAATGTTTTATAGGGCGAAGAATATTGTTCATCTTCAGGAAAAGTGATTTTAAAAAAAGAGTTTTGTAATGTCCAGTCTTGTTGCGCGAAAAAGTGTTTTAATATTGTTGGTTCAAGAAAAGTGCAAGAAAAACTTTTCACTCAATTTTGGAATCTTGGGGATTACAATAAACAGAACATTTTACTTAGCTCAATGATGAAGAACAAAGAACCCAATAAAATTAACGCTACAAAGCGTCAACGTTTAGTGTCCTGGACGTATCTATTTCCAACTCAGGAAACAAATTTTCCTGTTTGCAAACAGTTTTTGATCAGCGTACTACAAATAGGAAAATCAAGAATTGCTACTGTTCAAGAAAAAATACTGACGGTGGACATTTTGAGGATTCTCGAGGAAAACCCGTGAACCATAAAATAACACTGACAGAAGAGGTAAAAACAATAATTAAAGAGCATTGCTTGACAATCCCACACCAAGAATCACATTACACACGAGAATCATCTTCCTTATTATATTTTATTAATCCGGAAATAACTTTGAGCACTTTGTATAATTTATTTGTGGATTATTATTCCGCTGTCACTGGAGAAAATGACATTGCAGTAAGTCAAGCCACGTATGAAAATTATTTTAATTATAATTTAAACTTTTTATTCCGTTTACCGAAAACTGACGTCTGCAATAAGTGTTTTGAAAGTAATTTAAACGAAGTTGAATCGCCAGAAATTGCTTTTCATAAAAGTGAAGTCCTAAAATATAAACAATTAAAGAAAACATTGTTATCTGAAGAAGATATTCTTTGTTGTGAGTTTGACTATGCTCAAAATTTACCACTTCCTAAAATTCCAGTCAGTGATCAATTCTACAAAAGACTATTATGGCTCTACTTGTTCAACGTCCACGTTTTCCATTCAGAGAAAAGCTACATGTTTCCTTTTCTAGAAGGAACAGCAAAAAAAGGAGCCAACAGTGTATGCAGTTTCCTGAATTATACAATTGAAAATGAATTTAATGTAGATCGACATAAAAAAATTATTCTTTTCTCAGATGCTTGTAGCGGTCAGAACCGAAACTACACTATTTTAAAGTATTTAGTTTTACTTTCCATTAAATTGGGAGTCGAGATCTGCCATATTTTTCCTGTCCGCGGACATTCTTTTTGTCAGTGCGACAGGAATTTTGGAATGTATTCCCAAAAGAAGAAGAAAATGGAGGTAATCGAAACTGCTCAAGATTACATTAATTTGATTCGAAATTGTCGCGATCCGCCATTCACCGTTGTTGATTCTGCAGACCAAATAATGCAAGACTACGAATTAGTGTTTGGAAAAAAATAGCTTTATCCAAAGAAATGAAAATCTCTCAGGCTAATGTTATAAATTATTCTTCTGAGGGCAGTGTACAATTGCTTTCCAATTACAATTTCGAAAATGGCAGATTGTTTAAAGTAACTCCTAAAGTTAAATTGGAAAATTTAGAGAGAAAAAAATTGAACACAGTTGGTATAACAAAAGCAAAAAAAAATGATATAGAAAGTTTACAAAGGTACCTTTCAAATAAAGGTAAACAATTTTTTAATGCCAATTTCCAAACTTTAAATTCGGTTACAGAAACCGATGACGCCGTAATTTCGTCTGATGAAGAATAAAATTCTCAAAAAAATAATTTTTTATTAATAATATTAAATGTTATTAAAATTTAAGAGTGTCAAGTTTTATTGTAAAAATGTTTTAAAATAATTATTGTAAAATAAATAAAACTTTTATAATAAAAAAGTAATGTTTTCTTACGTGAACCCCATAACGAGTGACGTGACGTCAGTCTTAGTCCACGCGCGCGAATTGGTCGGCCGCTAGCGACAGTAAACAATTACTATATTTCGATTAATAATTATTTTTGTGTACTCAAACTTTCCAAAAAACTTCTTTAGGTCCTAATAAACAACTTTCTCACTGAAAGTTTATTGGTGGTGAACATTTTTCAGATAAACGAAGCGTTGTAAGATTAGAACTCAATAATTTTGCAATGGTTCAGAAAAAAATTGTTAACTTTTTTATTTATTATTAAAATTAATTTTTGTTTATACTGTCAGTCGGGCAATAAAATAACGCGTATTTTCGTTTTTGTTTGATTAAAAAATATCAAAAATTATCTTATTTATCGCGAGTTGAAGTAGAAAAAATGATTAAATTTTCAGTTTAAAAAAAACAGTTTTTTGAGAATATTTCAGAAACCATAACATATGGGAATTTTTGTCAGAGGAAAAAAAGATGCGCAATAAAATTCTCTATCGAAATATATAAATAAAAAAATAAAATTAAAAAAATAAAATTTTTCAACTCAGGGGCCAACTAATCCGAGCGTCAGAGAATTATAACCGGTTCTTTGATTGGGACCCTCAATTGTCTGCAACAATTGGGATTAAATCCAATTGAAAGACATAATCCGAAACAAATACGAAACAATCCGAAATATGTATGCTAAGAATTTGGTAATAGACGGCCATCTGAATCAGTCTGGAGTAATCTTAAATGTCTATGAATTAAGTCTGTAATTATTACGCAACAATCCGAAATTATGTCCGTCAAAAAACTCATCTAAAATAAATACGAAATAATCCGAAATCAATATGTAAAGAATACGAATTCAGTCCGCAATAATCCGAGTTTAATCCAGTTAAAAGATTTATTCCGAAACAAGTATGGAACAATCCAAAATCTGTATGCAAAGAATCCGGTAATAGTCAGCGTCAATCTGAATAATATCCGATCAAAACACCCCAGTCCGAAAATAAGTCTTATTATTAAAAGAATTTGTAAATATATACAATCCATATTCAATCCAATTCAAAGAATTAATCCAGAATGATTTTGGTATAATATTGAATTTGTATATTAAAAACAATTTGTATTAAATGCTGATAAATTCAAACTATAACTATAATTTCGTAGGACAAAAACCTGACAAAAACCAGATTAATTCCGGATTTAATAATTTCATATTTGCAAGTTGCGTATTATTTATCAGACTAACTTCGGATTAGATCGGACTAATTCCGGATTCACTGGTTATACACAAACCGCATTGAGTTTGAATTTATCCGGACAAATTCCGAGCGACAAAAACCTGTCCATAAGCAGACTGTTTCGGATTAGCTGCGGATTCACTGGTTAAACCAATCGGATTACTTCAGCATTTATTAGTTGCATATGATCTGACTAACTTCGGACTAAATCGGACTAATTACGGATTCAATAGTTATAAAGAACGGTATTGATTTCGAACTTTCATGGTGAAAAAACTCCACAATAAACCGTACTGTTGCGAACAAATTCCGGATTAATCCGAAATCGGTCCCACTTTTTATTCAGGGTACACTGCAAGCCCGATCAGCGGTCAGCTCCGGGGGTGCTCGACCGCTGATCGGGCGTAAACATATAGGACCGTACGAACTGTTTTATGATGGGTTACCATTACTTGACTACTGAATTTTTTTTTAAGGGGCCAGAGCGTCTTTAATGTATACGCTACTGCCACAACTTTTCGACTCCCTCATGGCCCCTCGCCCGCCCCATCTACAAACGACGTAAACAAGTGACCACTGATCGGGTGACCGCTGATCGGGCTTGCAGTGTATTTACTTATGGTAAATAAAATATTTAATTTTGCAGTCAATTTGATTTTACACTAGTATTATTAGTTATCTTGTTTCAATATTAAAATTAACACTGATGTGTTAGTTTCTTGTCATTTTTTTTCTTGGAACTTGATAAATTCTATTATGAATTTGAACTCCCATGCGAGCGTGGTATAGTGGTTAGTGTATTCGATTTCGGTGCGTTATAATGTTAGATAGGTGTAGGTTCGAATCCCCAAGCGTTAGAAATTTTAAGTTAATGTAAATATAATTGCGATAGGTAAATCGAAAAATAAGTTGAATGTACCATAAAATAATAATAATTAATATGTGTAACTTGTATAATTACTTTGTTATTAACATTCACTAAATTGTCCGGACTAAATTTTGACTGTTTCGGACTAATTCCGGATTCACTAGTTAAAATTAACTGATTAATTTCGGACTTCATCGGACCAACTCCGGTTTCACTAGTTATGTTCACAAACCGTATAATAGAGTTCGGATTTTTCCGGATTAATTTCGGGTGACAGAAACCTGACCATAAACCGCATTATTTCGGACAAATTTCGGATTAGTCCCAAATCTGTCCGGTTTTTTAACCAGGGATCAGACGATTGACTGCAATTTGACAGCCTAGACAATAAATCTTTTTTTAAATTAACCATCTCCTTCAGGGCACGTTTCACCCTCAACAGAGTCTGTTTACTTTCAAGAGAGAACGTATCCACTTTGGCAGCCCTTGTAGCTCGCTTAACACGCCCTCTAGCATCTCTACAGTCTGTATCGAACCAGGGCTTTCGTTTAAAATTACACGATTTATAAATTTTTTTGACATAGCAAGCTCCTTAGCAACACAAGTAATATTATTTATTAGGGTAAGGTTCAAATGGTTTACATAATTTTCTATGTTCGCCACCCCCTCCCTCCAAGCCATTTAAAAACTAACCAAATCAGCTTTTTTAGGATCAAAAAACAATTTATTAGGAATTTGATGTCGGTTCAAACTATTGGTCACAAAATCTTTATTAAAATATAAAAAAAGTCCATTAAAAGAACACCATATCAGGTCAATTATACTGAAACCCTGTCCACTTAGGAACGTGAAAACAGCCAGAGAATCGCCAGAGAATCGATTTGTTCAGGAGAACAAATTTACAAGATTCCGTGGTGCTCACAAGAGATCTGCCACGACCATACAAAACATGGTCACTTGAAGATCTCAGATTACACCCAGAGAAAAAAGTTATTTATTTTAACTAAAAGTGTATATTTAAGAAAAATTTATTTGTTGCAAATAAATATTTTATTTAAAATAAATAAACTAATATTTATTTCAAATAAATGCACTAATTAATCTAAAATAAAGAAATATATTTGCAATTTATGAAATAGTATATTTGATTCAAATAAATGTTTGTTTGACTTATAAGTAGACGCCTGCGCATATTGCATTGCTATAGTAAAACAATAAGATGTTTTGCTTTTAACAGTTTAACGCGTACAATTATAAGAGGTTTATTCATCATGAATAGTTAACAAATTTAATTGATTTAAGTAAAGAATTTTTCTTTTTAAGTGGAAATTTTAATTAGTACAAAGTAACAGATTTGTATGTGATTTCATTTACATTTTAGTGTCTTATTTGAGATTTTGTGAGAAAAATGTGACAGTGGACTTTTACATATGAAGTGAAAAAGTAAAGTAAAATTACTAACAATAAAAAAACCTGACTTTATTTAACAAATATTCTTATAAAAATAAACATTTATTTTAATGAATATTAAAAGTTCCATTAGTGATTGTGATTGTTAAATTTATTTGAAGTTTATAAGTGAATTTTAATATTTTAGAATGCTTACAGGATTTATTAAAATGAAAAGTGTTTTTTATTTGCTCTAAATATAAAATATATTTAAAGAAAATATAAAATTTTTTTCATTTAAATAAAAATGGATATTTAAACGAAATATATTAATTCAAATAAAAAATATTATTTGAGCTAAATAAAAGTTTAGTTGGTTCTGTGACAAATATCCTTTTTTATTTGTTTGAAATAAATTTTATTTAATTCAAATAAATCATTTCTCTAGGTGTAGAGAAAACACAGGGGTCAGTAATCACACAGGAAGTAAGTTGGTTTAAATTTGCCACTCCACAATTAAAGTCGCCACCCACGACCACAGGAAGATCCGAATGACTCACAGATACCGAGTTCAAGGTCAGACTAAGGGCATCAAAAGCGCTGTAAAAATCCGAATCAGGCGGAGAGATAGCCTTCTCTGCATGACACATCCTGACATCAAAGTCATTACATTTATGTGAAAGGGGCCGTACACATAATACGTCACGCTATTTTTGACCATTTTTAACCCCTCCCTCCCCCTACGTCACGTCACACACCTACATAGCACCGAAACTTTCCTGAAAATTTATTAAAGATCTTTGTAAATGCGAGTAAATCGATTTACTCGCAAGCTTCGAAATATTTAAATGCAAAGTTTAGTGAAAATTGTGTAAAGATTTAAATATCCCACTTCAATAAATGTTTAGCGCAAAACTTTCCTGAAAATTTAACTTAAATTTTCACGAAAGTATAGTCGAAAATGTAATTCAAATGTTCAGGAAAGTTTCAAGCTATATTTTTAAGAAAATTTGACGATAAACATTCATTGGAGTGAGAAATTTAAATCTTTACACAATTTTAACTAAACTTTTCAAGTAAATTTTTCGAAGTATGCAAGCATAAAACTTTAATATACATATTTAGAAAAGTTTCGGTGTTTTGTGGATAATTTTTCTGTTATTTTTTACTGATTCAGAAGCAAAAAGTCAGTCACTGCTGATTGTCAGTTAAAACCATGATTTTTAACTGATTCAAATTAAGAGAATATATTATTTTATCATATTATAAATAATATACCAATAGATGTTAAACAGGTACATAATAGATATTAAATAGTTTAAAGCATTTTTAACTTGTTTTATTTAGAAAAAGTGACATTGTCACATATAATTTCTTATAATCTTTGAATTTAAAAGATTGTGACGTAACACATGAGTTCACCCCCCCCTCCCCCATGTCACACTTAGTCACAATTCTTAGACCCCCCTCCCTCCCCCAAGCCGCGTGACGTATTATGTGTACGGCCCCAAAGAGCTTCTACGCGATGATTTGAAACCTTGATTTCATCACATAAAATATTGAGAGACAGTGTGAGATTGTCTATAAAGGAAAACAAAGTACTCCATCTCTCTTCATTCGCTAAAGCCATGACATATAGCTGTGCCGTACACAATCACCAACACTTATAATAATATGATTACACACAGATAAATTAGAAATAAAATTCTAATTGAAAAAACCATTAAATTTTTTTTTGTGAACAATCATTCAAAAATTTATATTTGAAAATAAAAAACTTTGTAATTTGCTTAATAATAATAAATTGAATATACCGACAGATTGGCTCAGTCGGATAGATGCCTCGCTTGGCGGTCGTTTAAGGACCAAGGGTAAAGTACCCTTGGTTCGCACCCATTTGGCTTGGTATTTTTCCGGCACGTGAGATAATCTGAGCGGGAGGTTTGACGTCGAGGTATAATGATGTGCACCGTCGATTATTGTCCGGTACACAAGACGCATGATTATTCCCCAAATGTCATTTTACCGAACTGCACTTTTGCGAATAGTCATTTTTGCGAAAAGCCATTTTTGCGAATAGTAATTTTTGCAAAAAGTCATTTTTACGAATTTTCATTTTTGCGAATTGTCATTTTTACGAATCGACATTTTTACGAATCGCCATTTTTAAGAATTGTCACTTCTGCGAATCGACATTTTTACGAAATGGCATTTTTGCGAATAACCATTTTTGCGATATTTCATTTTTGAGAAATGTCATTTATGCGAATTGTCACTTTTGCGAATCGACATTTTTACGAATTGTCACTTTTCCGAAAAATCATTTTTGCGAATTGTCATTTTTGCGAAAAATACAATAGTGAATCTATATATACCTACAAGTTTACTATTGTATTTTTCGCAAAAATGACTTTTCGGAAAAGTGACAATTCATAAAAATGTCGATTCGCAAAAGTGACAATTCGCAAAAATAGCTTCTCGCAAAAATGACAATTCGCAAAAACGACAATTCGTAAAAATGACTTTTTGCAAAAATGGCTTTTCGCAAAAAATGACAATTCGTAAAAATGTCGATTCGCAAAAGTGACAATTCATAAAAATGTCGATTCGTAAAAATGTCGATTCGCAAAAAAGACAATTCGTGAAAATTTCGATTCGCAAAAATGACAATTCGCAAAAATAAAAATTCGCAAAAATTACTATTCGTGAAAATGGCTTTTCGCAAAAATTACTATTCGTAATGTTACATCCGTAACCTATTACTCTATAAATTATAATGTATGTGTGTTCTTATAACATATTGTATTTACCTTAGGGTAAACGTACCAATTGTCGAGGATGGTTCCTGTTGTCGAGTAAACAAACTTTGAATTTTATTTAAACAGTGTAGCACATTGTAAATGAAAGAAAGTAATAAATATTAATTTTTTTATGCGTTATAAATGTAAAAAAAATATATTAATATTATATAAACAAACAAATGAGACATTTAAGACAATATTTTTTGGTTATTACCATGGTAACATCGACAAATGGAACACCCTCGGCAATTGGTACACTTACCCTATATATATTTTTTAACTCTTATAATCTATATTTTAATTATTGCATTATATTCAGTATATTTCTCTATTAAAATATTGTAATTATTATTTATACACATTTCTATTTTAGTATTATATTTTATACATTTTTTTATTTTAATATTGTATTCTATTGTCATATATTATTTGCATATTGATTACTGTATGTATTTTACTATGTATTTTGAAACTGTAACAATCCAAGAAAGGAAAGTAATATTATTACTCATGTAAAAAGAATAACGATGAAGCGACAATTCGACAACCTTCTAAAACGTAGGCCGGACGAAAGAGAGGAAAAGCAGCAAACCCCGAGAAGCTTAGGTGAACAACAAACGCCGAGAAACTTAACAAAAGGCGATGCGTACAATCTCCTGGAGGAAAAATCGACAATGCAAAGATAAGTTCTTTCGCTATTAACTAGCAAAAGGAGAAACAAATTTTAGCACGTGTACAAATTTTCGGGATCATTACAGTTATGAAAATTTAATATAAAAAGGGCAAGCATTTTCATTTAGACAGAGAGTAATAATTTGAAAGCCAACCTCATAACATCTTCAGTAGAGAGAGTAATTTTTTGGGAATCAACCTGAACACATCGATCTAGTATTGCTCTAGTGTAAAGAGTATATCATCAACGAGTGAATTACTTCTTCAAGTTTTATTTTTGAAACGAAGTTCGAATCAGTATTTTAAAGTACAACTTAATAATTTCCAAAAAATATTAAATTGGAAATAAACCCAAGTATCAACGAAAGTCTAATATTGAAACGCAGTTCCAAGTTTCAACAAATCTTATATCGAAGTATAACAAATTTCGAAGCATCGAAATTTGTTCAAGAGGCGACAACTGTCTGGAAAAAAGCAGATATTTTCAAAATACAATACACTATCTCATTAGTGTAAACAAGAGGATCAACACTCAACCATTAAGAACAACTGTCACAGGCCCCATTGAGTCTAGCCCTCAACACCATTGGAGATCGGACAACCAGATACAACCACCAGTTCATGCAACACCAGTAATCGTTATTCTTTAAAAGTAAGATTTTCTAAACTCAATTATACTCATTGTATTTTGTCAATTCTTTTCTTTCTTGTTGGTTTTTAAATAAATTATTCTCTCAGTACATTTAGTAGGCTCATTGACTTATCCTTATCCCAAATTAGATTCATTTATGAAACTAATTTAAAACGAGGAACGTTAGGTATATTTAAAAAGGTTTCTTGTTTTTGACGTAACAGTAAAAATGACATTTCGCAAAAATGGCTTTTCGCAAAAATGACTATTCTCAAAAGTGCAGTTCGGTAAAATGACATTTGGGGAATAATCATGCGTCCCTCCGGTAAACACCATTAGAACTCGACTGTCGATAAACCGGTTGTACTCAGGAGAGGTTTTCTATAGTTTCCCTCTCCACTGGCGAGAAAACCCATTAGACGGGTGGTCCAGGCAAATGCGAGTACTCCTAATTTTCAAGTCGCTCTGTAGGCGCAAAATTTAGTATTAAGTAATGTATTTAAGAAATAATTGTCAGAGAGAAATTTGTATAGAGACACTTGTATAGCCAAGTTATGTAGGCTGAAGACAGGTGTATAAACAAATAAATAAATAAAATAATAAATTGAATATCCGTGCGTAACATTTGCTAGTTCAAATATAATTAACTTTAATTAACATAATTAACTTTTAAAAATTATTTTAAAATATTTTTAAAGAACTAAATTGAAGAATTGTTTTATTAAACTTTGTTAAAAATCAATTATTTTCAATATTTTTTATTAAAAATTTTCAATAATTCATCTTAATAATTTTTGAAAAAAACCATAAAGAATTAATTACAATTAGGTATTATAAATAATTGAATCCTCGAAAACATTTGGAAAATTGTAAAAAATAATTGTTTTGGGGAAGAAGTTTAGTTAAAAGTTATTATAGAAAATAATTAAACTTTGGCATTACTTACAGTTGTAAATTTTAGAAATAATTAAATTTCAGAAGAGTTTAAATTGAAATTTAAAAAAAAAAATTTATCCGTGTGAAAAAGAAACATTTATATAATAAAATTATTCAAGTTTTGAATAATTGAATTTAAAAATCAATGAAAGATGAAGAAATTGGGAAATAAAATTTTTGTGACAAAACTGAATAAAATCCGAGGCCTGAGTGAGTGAAAATTGATTGTTTATATTTTTATTTTATTTCTAGATTTAATATTTTTCCAAGAGACTAAATTTTTTAATGACTAAAAAATTGTGTTCATTTGAAATCTATTATAACTAGGGTAGAGTCTCCAGTTGTGAGACACCTCCAGTTGTGAGACAGTCAATTTTTTTTAACATGCAATATTAAAAAGCCGATTGGTTTATATATGAGCCAACTTTTTCGTGTACGCTGAAGCGGATATATAAACTGTTTTTGATAAATACCAACACTGTGTGTGATAATCGACTAAAAAGCGTTTTTTCAATAAATGCAAAGTACTTTTTTCCAAGTTAATTAATTAGAAAAGGTAAATGTAATGCATTTTCTTTTAGTGTTTTCCTTATATTTTGTGATGCAATATTGCATTGTTCCAATCTACGGTTGAAAATAATTTAATTTTCCTTTTTCAAAATAGCGCCAATTTCTGGGTGTGAGACACGGCATATCACCAGTTGTGAGACGGTGTCAACACCCATCTGGGCAACATAAAAAATACGACTTTGCAAGCATGTCAAGTGGAAAAAAGTCAATTGATTCAGAAGAAATCAATTTTAATGCTCTTGTTGAAGCTATTAAATTGTGTTTATTTGATAGTCATATTTTGGCGAATAAATATTATTATTCAGTATATAATAATATATATTATTAATATATTTAATTATTTCTACTAAACATAACGTTTTATGTCAAACTTATTAAATTTTAGCAATTTTTAATGAGTGTCTCACAACTGGAGACATTTTTTTTTTTTTTTTTTTTGAAAAAGCGATGTGCTCGGAAAATGTATCGTAAAATTTTTTGAGTTCATCGAAACACTATACTTTCTTTTAATAAAAGTTGCGTATTTCTGTTACCTTTCAAACGGTGTATTTTATTTACAATTTCGTTTACCCGTTTACAATTTACGGGTCAAAAATAAAACCCGTCTCACAACTGGAGACTCTCCCCTACTATATAAAAGTTGTTTATTTCACCAATAAAAAGAAATGGCTTAATTTTCTTCAAAGTACTTAGTGTTTTGAAGAATAGAATGGATATCATACATTTAATGTTAATCAGCTTTCTTCAGAGAAAATTAAAATATTGTTTCTTTCAATTTCTCTGAAATGAATGTAATAATTTTGTTAAATAGTGAAAAAGGGAGAGCGCCCGCTTGGTGTGATCGTGTTTTATGGAAAGGGGAGGCTATTGCCTCTGTTGAATATAGAAGTCATTCTAAACTAAAATTATCCGACCATAAACCAGTCAGTGCCATTTTTGATTCTCAGGTAAATATTTTTTATTCAAGTCTCTAGTTTACATTTTTCATGATTTTTTCAAATGTTCAGAAAAAAATTGTTAGTAACTTTATAGTAGAAGATGATAATCTTTAATTAATTTTATAATTAATGCAACTATAATGATAATGATTTCAGATTAGCGTAATAGATAGAGTTAAGTATCGTAAAACACACGAGGAAGTAATGAAGAAATTAGATAAACTCGAAAATGAATTCTTGCCTCAAGTAATGGTTGATGCTACGGAGATAATATTTGACACTTTGAGATTTCTTGAACCACACAGCAAAGATTTGATCATTGCCAACACTGGTCAGGTTAGATTATAATAATGTTTTCTAGTTTTAAAAATTCTTTTAAGTAAGTTTATAATTATTAAACAACTGTTTTACTTCATATTTTACTTTAGGTCCCAGTTAAATTTGAATTTATTAAAAAACTAGACGACACCAGTTACTGTAAAGATTGGTTAAAAATAAAACCTTACTTTGGTTTCATTGAACCTGGTAAGATCGATTTATACATACATAAATAAAATACTATTCTTGACGATTTATTTGATAAAATGTATTTAATATTTTATTGCGCCTCAGGGGAAAAGTGTGACGTTAAACTGAAAGTCCTTGTTGATAAAAGATCGGCTTGCAAACTAAATTCTGGAGAGGATAAACTTTATGATATACTAGTCTTACATTTAGAAGGTGGAAAAGATATTTTTATTACAGTAACAGGTAACTTGAAAGCTTTAAAAAATGTTTGCTTTTCTTGTTACTTTTTTAAATCTTTCATTTATCTTGCTTCTGATTTTAGGTACTTATGAGAGAAGTTGTTTCGGTTCATCAATGGAAGCTTTAGTACACATTCCAGTTCCTATAAGAGAAGTTCCTATTGGAAGGATAATGGAGTTGGTAAGAATCTCTTCTTCTTTTCAGAAGAAAAAATATAAATGATGAGATGGAAATTAACAACTTTTTCGGTTTTTTTCAGGAAAATAATAAAAACCCCTCACAAGAACCTTATGCCGTGCCTAAGGAAGTGTGGCTTCTAGTTGATCGATTGTATCGTCATGGAATTAAAACTCCAGGTCTTTTTGAAAAACGAGGCGTTCCCAGCGAAATTATAGCTATTAGAGACTGGTTGGACATTGGCAGTCAAGATCCTATGCGTATCCTTCAAAAACTAAATTTTATTAAACTGCTCATTTTTTTCTCGAAATACTTATTTTTATAAATCATCCTTTAATTTTCTTTTTCACCTGAAAAACTTGAAAAAAAACCATGAAAAGTTACAGTTCACCAGTAGGGTCACCGTTATTTTGCAAAAGATGGAATTTGCTTTAGAAGGGTTAAAGTTTAAATGGGATTTAACATTTTGTATGATAACTTTTTTTATTAAGGTCATCCTACCCCGCAGGAAATACATTAGTTTCAGGTCCTAATCGATTTTCTTCAGACTGAACACAAACTGAAATTTAAAATTTATAAGAAAATCGACTGGCACTAAAAACTAATTTATTTCCTGCGGGGTCCTTTGTGTAAAAAATTGAATTTTAACATTTAAAAAACTAAATTCTTGAATTTCTTTCTGAAAATTATTAAAACAAAGGAGCCGTCCATAAACTACGTCACGCCTTGGGGGGGGGGGGGGGGGTGGAATTCATTTTTTGTGACGTTCTGTAGAAAAATTGGCGCTAAAACATGTAAAATTTGTGACGTGGGTAGGGGGGGGGGGGGGTGGAAAAATTATGCACAATAGTGTGACGTAGTTTATGAACGGCCCCTAACTAGCAAATGTTACGCGCGCGAAACATCATCTTCAATTTATTATTATTGTGCATTATTATTATTATTTGAATAATTTCAGATAAACAATTTTTTAAATTCACTTAATAAGTACATAATTAATTATTATTGTTTATTATTTTAAAAAATTTTAATATAATTCTTTACAAGAATTCAATTGAGGGCCTGGAAATAGTAAAATTCTGCTCAAGAAATAAATTATTTTTATAAATAATAAAATTCTTCTTAGTAAGTTAATTATTTTCCATATAATTTTAATAAAATTCAATAATCAAATTTTTAGTTAATAGACACGATTATTTTAAAAAGTTGGAAATAATTATTTCCTTCATTCAATTATTTTCAAAATTTTCAATTAAAATTGTTAAAAAAAACAACAATAGTTTTAAAAAACTTAGAGAAATTCTTCCAAATTTAGATAATCTCTAATAAAATTGTTTATAAGAATTTAATTTACTATGATAAATTTTAATAATCTTTGATAATTGTAAAATTATTAATTATATAATTATTATTAGAGGAGAGTGGGGCAAACCGGACCCCTCTCAATATTTCCGAAATGGCGAAATTGGAAAAAGTGTTGTTTACTAAAACAACCATGTTTAGTATACCTTATTTTTTCCATCTGACAGTTTTAGCTTGCGATCATGCGACGAAAGGAGCAAAAATTTTGTTTTAAGTTTTTTTCTACACTTTTACGAATTTTTTCTTAAGGAAATTCTGAGAAAATCGTGTAATGTTTCCAAATATTAGGTCTTAGGTTTTGAAGGTACACACCTCAGGAATATTTACCACCAAAAACTTTGATGAATTTGCAAAGCGTTTCTTTTTGACAAACATTTATTCTCAAAATGGGCCTGTGGGGCAAACCGGCCATAGGATATTTCCATTGAATTAAAGTTTCATAAAAATTATTTTTAAATAAAATGTTTCTTTCATTAAAATATTTACTTACAATGAAAAATAATTGTCTTCCAATGAGAATTGGACCCTTTAATATTGTTTCTCTGATAATGACAAACATTTGTATTTTTTTATTAAAAAAAATATTTATTTAATTAAAATTCAATCCCGTATTATTATTTATTATTATTTTCATTACTACAACCATCGTTTACATGATTCTTTATGTTTTGCTTCCTCGTGAGGAAGCTTTGTAGTCGTTTAATTTACAAAATTACTATGTTATATAAGACCCTAAACAATTGTCCGGATGTATGTATGTGTGTGTGTTGTGTGTACAATTTTTCATGAGTAATATATCTACTGATGATAAAAAAACAATTATTTATTAAAACATTGTTTAAACAATTAATTGTTGCTATTTTTTTCATAAACTATTTATACTTAGGGTAAAAAATTGATATCTGTTTCTTATGTACTTTTTTCATAAGTTTCATTTGGGTTAGAAATTTCTAATTTTTTCTAAACAATTAATTGAAAAGTTGAAAACTATAAACTGTTTAAACAAGGGTTAAATAATACATTTTTAGTTTTTCTATTATACTTAAGTGTTTAAGTTATCAAAAATTACACAAATGAGAAAAACTAAGAATTTATAATTTTAACTATAGTAAATTAAAAAATTAACAAAATAAATTGTTTAAACAATGTTTAAATAATTCATTTTTAATTTTTCTTTTATACTCGAATACTTTACTTATGAAAAATTGCAAGAAAAAATATAAATTTTTAACCCTAAGTAATGTTTATGACAAAATAATAACTTTTTATTGTATAACAATTTTTAACTACCCGTGTGGAAAAGAGGTGTTGGCCCACGCCGGGGGCCCGCATGGATCGCCCACATCCATGAGGGGCCCATGTGGGTGATCCAGGCGAGGCCCCTCATGGAAACGACATGCTGATCGTTGAGGGCGCCGTGGCTTGAAACTCTTCACTCGGGTGTTTTTGAGGTCGCTTATTAAGAATCTGGTGTCACATTTTTGAAATTTAAAATTATTGTGGATCTAATATGGTATTATATGTTAGTAAAATCGAAAAACGTAAAATTCGAAGTCTTTTGAGTACTTGAAAAAAAGATTTCCACACCTATAGATATCTAAATTGAGAAAAGATGTATTTACAGGTCTAGATATAAGCAAAGGAGTGATTCTGTATTATATTCTAAAAACGAAACCAACTATACGAAGATCCTTTGTAGAAAAATGTGTAAAGGTTCATAAAGAAAAATAAAACTTTTAATTTTCTTTACTAAAAGAGTGTATAAATTATGCCCTAAATGTTCGAATTTTACGTTTTTCGATTTTACTAACATATAATACCATATTAGATCCACAATAATTTTAAATTTCAAAAATGTGACACTAGATTCTTAATAAGCGACCTCGAAATCACTCGAGTAAGGAGTTTCAAGCGACTCCGTTAAATTTTTTAAAAATATGTCGCCATATTACATCCGCCATTTTGAATTTCGAAAATCTGACATCGGATTCGTAATTAGCGACCTCAAAAAGCCCCGAGTAAAAAGTTTCAAGCGAATCCGATCAATTTTTTATTTTGACAGCCGCCATATTGGATCCGCCATTTTGAATTTTGAAAATCCGACATCGGTTTTCTAATCAACGATCCCAAAATATTAAGAATCAGATGCTTAAGTTAAAGTACTCTCCAATTATTCTTTTCTTCCTTTTTTCAGTTTTTAGGTCGTGTAACCTAAACTTTAAATTGTTGTATCTTAGTAAAAAAAAGTCGAATCGGATCGGGTGTAGAATATTTTGAAAGGTGAATAATTGTACTTTTTTAAAAATTCGTTCCAATGATACAAAAAATTTTTTGTAGATTTTATGGAGAGTCGAATATTGCCAAAAATGGCCTTTTTTACTCTTTTAGGTTAGAATATCTCAGAATCCTGACGTGATAGAGCAATTTCGCTGCCAGTTTTGGATTCAGGGTGACAAATTACATCGGAAATCACTTATCCCGTTTGTGGGTCTGACAAAATTCTAAATTTTGTAGGCCTGTGTTATTAATAAATAACATTGTTACTTAACGATTTTTACTTTTTTTAATTAAATTGTGACCAAAAAAAGAAAAAAATCTGACGCACGCGGGTATAGAACCTACGACTACCAGACAAACGCTCTAACCACTTTTTTTTTATAACATCCATAAAATTGGTACAACGTAACGCAATAAACAATTTAAAAAAAGAGCGTCGTAATCACATGTTTTTACATGGCTTGGTTATTAAACATGTATTTTTTTCCTATCGAACAGACAAAATTTGCCGTAAATTCGTCGATAATTCGTTTTCGTCCCAATATAAAATTCTATTAACATTGTTTCTTTATTCCTTAGACACAATAAATTGTTACGTTTTTTTATATTATTTTGTTTCTTCAGTGAAAAAAAATATCGCATGAGCGAATCTATAAAAAACTGAAAAATATACTCGCTCTAACCACTGTGCTAAGGGACCTACTTGAAAATTATTTATTTATTGTAGGTGACTTGCTGACTTGCTTTAAATGATTCAATAAAACATTGTTGACACTAATACGCCATAACAAAAACGTGTTTTTCATTGTTTAAAATCATTATAATCATTAATTTTTGTTATGTAAAAAAATATTTTTTGTTTGTTTTTAATTTTTTAATCATTGTTTTGAAATATTTAACCCTCAAATTAAATTATTAATTTAATAAAAATAAAATATACAATCAAAAAGTGCAATAAATTAAAACATAACAATTTATTATTTAAAAAAAATATTCCTACCGAGTTTTTTTACAAAATAATTAATTTAAAAGTTATAATTAATTATACTTAACCTCTAGAACACATGATAATAAAATGTTCCTGGAGGTCTTATTTCTGAAAATTAATTTTGCGCAACTTATATTTTTATCTTTAAACATTTTCTAAACTTATTTATGAAAGAAAAGTAACAAAAAAAGAATAATTTGATTTTTTGGAAATTCAACCAAAAAAGGGTCCCTTTCAGGAGAATCACCCATATGTTTTTTTCATTGTTTATAATCATTATAAACATTAATTTTGAAGCAATAAAAAATTATTTGAAGTTTGGACTTAGAAATTTTTGCAAGTCAATGATGTGGGCAATCCATGCGGGCCCCCAGTGTGGCCCTCATAGATTTGCCCACATGGATCAGCCCTCGTCGGCCCCTGCCGGGGGTCCTCACGTCGTGTGGGCTTGATGGGGGCTTTTTCCACACGGGTAAATAATTTTTTATTTTTTATCAATCAAACATTATTTTAATAGGTTTTTTGATTAATTTTTTTAATCAATAAAACTGAAAAAAATATATTTTACGATTTTATTAATACTTATTGTTATTTAAAAAATGTTTAAAAACAAAAAATAAGGCTCGAGAGATCGATAGAGAATTTAATTACGAAGATTTAGAAAAAAAAAAAGTGTTTTGGTAAAGAATTGTGACCTGTAGAGTGATTTGAAACGAATCTTACGCCGCCATAAGTGAATACATGCACTTTATTTTTTTTCTCGTAAAGTTATTGTTGTCCCATAATTAAATTTACAGGGAGTATTCTTTACTTTATTGACAATATTTACAAAAAAAATATCTTAATCGGTTAACAAGGAAAAAAGTTATGTGCCTTTTTTGAAAAACCGATCAAAATTTTGAGTAAGGGGCCTACGTCACGTCACACACGTAAATTTCACTGTAAATTTTATACATTGGACATTATATATTATATCCTACACTCTAAATTATTGAATCAGTTAAAGATAACTGATTTAGAAGCAAAAAGTCAGTCACTAATTCAAATAGTAATATTTTTTTTCTGACAATTAGTTAAAAATAACTGATGTTTCAATACAATTTTTTTTTATTGATTCAATTAGTCACGTTTAACTACCTACATAGCACCGAAACTTTCCTGAAAATTTATTAAAGATCTTTGTAAATGCGAGTAAATCGATTTACTCGCAAGCTTCGAAATATTTAAATGCAAAGTTTAGTGAAAATTGTGTAAAGATTTAAATATCCCACTTCAATAAATGTTTAGCGCAAAACTTTCCTGAAAATTTAACTTAAATTTTCACGAAAGTATAGTCGAAAATGTAATTCAAATGTTCAGGAAAGTTTCAAGCTATATTTTTAAGAAAATTTGACGATAAACATTCATTGGAGTGAGAAATTTAAATCTTTACACAATTTTAACTAAACTTTTCAAGTAAATTTTTCGAAGTATGCAAGCATAAAACTTTAATATACATATTTAGAAAAGTTTCGGTGTTTTGTGGATAATTTTTCTGTTATTTTTTACTGATTCAGAAGCAAAAAGTCAGTCACTGCTGATTGTCAGTTAAAACCATGATTTTTAACTGATTCAAATTAAGAGAATATATTATTTTATCATATTATAAATAATATACCAATAGATGTTAAACAGGTACATAATAGATATTAAATAGTTTAAAGCATTTTTAACTTGTTTTATTTAGAAAAAGTGACATTGTCACATATAATTTCTTATAATCTTTGAATTTAAAAGATTGTGACGTAACACATGAGTTCACCCCCCCCCCCTCCCCCATGTCACACTTATGTGTACGGCCCCTAAGAGGTAACTCAAAAAATTTTGAAAATTTTGAAAAAACTTTTATACACTTTTATTCCATGTATAAAAAGGAACAAATTCTAAAAGTATTTTTAATATTGCTAAAATCATCGAAAATTCTTATGATCACTTGGCGTGGAATTGCTCATATTCGTAAAATTAAAAAAAATAAATGAATGAATTTTTAAAATATTTAAAATTAACTTTTTAGATTTCGTTTGTTTAAAGATATTTCTTTAACATTTGGAAATAGCTGGAGGTGTGCATTCCGTAGCCGAAGCTTTACTTCTTCTTTTAGATTCGACTGCTGAACCAATAATTCCATACAATCATCATAATGTATGTTTTTCTACTGCAACTAATTACTGGAAGTGCAAGGAGGTAAAAAATTAAATTTAAATTATCTTTTATTTCTTATTGTAACAAACTTTCGAGTTGAAAATTTAGAAAAGTAGAAATCTAATTTTTTATTTTAAAAAATTGTTTATGAATATTTTAATTTCAATAGATTGTCATGCAACTGCCAGAAATTAGAAGGACAGTTTTCCTTTATATTTGTTCATTTATGAAAGAGCTTCTGAGTCACACTCAAGACAATGGTTTGGACGCAAAAACTTTAGGTAATGTATTTTTCTTCTGTTTTAAAATTTTTAATATTTCACCGAAAAATACATCGTTTTTTCAAAATCTTTTATCCTTTTCAAGTGTCAGATATAATTTATTTGTCACCCATTTTATATATAAAAAATGAGACGATCAGACATTTAGACATAATACTTTTTAATGATAATTTTGTTTAAGTAACAATTTATTTTTGAATTAATTTTTATTATTTAATGCAGATTGTTCTAAATTGTGACAAAAAGATTCAATTAAAAATAATTTTTCTCAGAAAAGTTTAAAAATCCATAACTTGCTTTAATTTGTTTAAATTAATATTTAGAAAATTTGTTTAATTTTATCGTAAACAAAATGTGCAAAAAAACTTATATTCCGTTATTTATTTCAGCGACTCTCTTTGGATCAATATTTTTGCGAGATCCACCAAGAAGTCGAGATGATTCTCAGTTAAGAAATAGAGTAACTCAAGCAACATTTGATCGAAAAAAAGCGGCTTTCGTATTTCACTTTTTGGTTACGGATCAAAGTGACTTTCTTGGACGATAGTAATCAGAACAACTTTTCGAATATTAGATATACGCAATACTGTAATTATATAACAAAAGGCAACAACTGAATGGAATATTTAGCAACTTTTTATCATTTGCTGGTACTTAGTTCAATAATTTTTAATAATGGTGTAAAATGTTGAACATTAATTTTCAATCGAATGCAATCAGATCTTAAAGATTCGAATTAAAATATTACTTGATCTCATTGTAGCATTAAAATAATCTAAGTAATTCAAATGGCAAAAATTTAGTCCCAGGAAGAGAAAACAAGAAATATATTTTGTCGGACTTTGTTATTTTTGGTTGCAGATTTCCATTTATTTTCCATTTAATTTCAAATTAAGTTTTACATTAAAAATGGAATATAAAAAATGAAAAAATAATTAAATGTCACAGCAGAAATTCATTTTATGAAAAAATAGGTTTTTATTAAAATATGTTACTTTCGTTTAGACACAATTGATTAAACATAAAGCGAATAAGTTAATAACAATCATATACATATAATAATTATAATCAGAATGAAATACTATTTCGTACAACGACTTGCATTTACATTTCTCACTCTAATTAAATGCTAATTAAATGCTAAATAAATGCAATATTTGTTAAGGTTGAGAATTTTATCTAAATTTGTTGCTGCAACCAAAGAAATTTCAGTTTTATTGAAATTGAATTTTAATAGAAAATTAATTTCTTCTTTTTACAAAAGTCAAAACGAAAAAAGAAAGAAAGTATTGTCTTGAAAGTGTAAGGCAATAGAATAGAAATAAATCATCTAATTCTGATAAAATTGGGGAAAAAAATTGTTCTTAATGTTAATTGAAAAAGTAGGCAAGAGTGAGCTACATTGAACCAGCGTCAATAGTGAACCGCTTTAATTTTCTGAGAAATGACTGAGTGAAATTTTTTCTTATTCAGTATAATAAGTTAGTTTTACCGAAACAGACTATGTCCAAAAATTTCCGGCACGTAGATTTATTATTTACAAAGAAAAACTAAAAAAAAAACTGTTTTTCACGTACATAATAAAAAAGTTTGTGGAATTATAATGACGTTTTTTTATTGAAATAGGAAGTTTTAAAAATTAGTGAACTTGTGATTTATTTCGCTTTGGGTTTCAACTTCAATATTCCGATGTGAAAAAGAATTTTAAATCTTAATTTTAATAAATATTATTATTATTATTATTATTATTATTATTTATTTTTTTTATTCTTAATTTTAATCTTACATAAATTTATTATAAACAATTTTTGTTGTGAATTTCATGTGAATACAGTGAGTGCGGCATATCATTGAACCACCCGAAAAAGCAAAGAATTTTCAATTTTAAGAGTTGCAAAGTTGTCTGCTCTACTAATTAGTAAGAAAAATACTGGAAGACATGCTTTTATCACAATTGTGAACGAGATAAACTCAAACTGTCACTTTACCTACCTAACCTGACATCAAAATATATTAATCTCCTATATTAACAAATAATAACACAGGCCTGCAAATTTTGGCTTAGTTCTGTTACAGAAAAAGTGGTAGGTGATTCTTATAGCTTTTTTGACGTAGAATACGAATCCGATTTCCAAAATGGCCCATCACGTCAGGATTTCTTGTAATATTGCCTTAAATAGCCAAAAAATGGCTATTTTGGACACTTTTCGGAATTTTTTTTGGTTAACCAAAATTTTTTTGTTCAATTTGCACAATTGCATCGTACAGTACTATATCTAAGCTTTAAAACCCATTTTTCAAAATTGCTTTACGATTTTTTTAAAAAAAGTTATGTAGATTTGAAATTAAATGCCATTTTGAACTTCTTTATACATACATTTTCCTAAATAAAAAAATTTCAAATCTACATAACTTTTTTTTAAAAAATCGTAAAGCAATTTTGAAAAATGGGTTTTAAAGCTTAGATATAGTACTATACGATTCAATTGTGCAAATTGAACAAAAAAATTTTGGTTAACCAAAAAAAATTCCGAAAAGTGTCTAAAATAGCCATTTTTTGGCTATTTAAGGCAATATTACAAGAAATCCTGACGTGAAGGGCCATTTTGGAAATCGGATTCGTATTCTACGTCAAAAAAGCTATAAGAATCACCTACCACTTTTTCTGTAACAGAACTAAGCCAAAATTTGCAGGCCTGTGTAACTCTTTAACAACAATTTTCTATTTTTGTGAGTGGAAAATAAGATTTTTTACAATATGTAAGTGGAAATATTATTTTCGAAGTAAATTGTAGTGTTTTATTAGAGGTGGTTCAATGTAGACACACATCCTTCGAAATAAGAAAAGTGTAACTGGTTAGAAAAAAATTCAATTTTATTATTTAATCATAATAATTTGTGTTTGTAACGTGTGTATTAACTAAAGGAATACTTCAGTTTTATTTTAATACAAAAACCTGATCAAAATTTGTAAAATTTAATTAGTTCTTGGACTTTAGAAAAAACTCGGTTCAATGTAGCCTACTCTCCCCTATTCCATTTAGTGAATCTCATTGTGTATTCTATTTTTTATTCCTTTTACTGCAGAACAATTTCTGGTCAAATTTAGAGATTTTAAAAGTTTAGCGCAATGTTCGTTTCTTTAAAATAATAGTTATCTATAGTAGATATAAGCAGACTTAACATTCAGCCAATAATTTCGCTTAAGTCTTTAGAAAAATAAATATATTTTTACAGTTTTATAAAAAAAAATTTGTGGAATTGTGTCAAAGAGTTATGTTCACGGGAACGTATATGAAGTAAATAAGGATAATAGAACAAAAGAATATTTAATTACTTCTAAAAAGGGTCATATATTTTTTATTCTATAAATTGATAATTATGCCAACAATTGATGTTTATTCCAAACATTTTTGACAATAGTGATTAAAAGAAAATTATTCTATTGTTGTATTATCCTGATTTTTTTAAGTACAATTGCAATTTGCATGTTTGCTAGAATTTAAATGCTGTAGTGCGTACTATTTAAGAAAGAAGCCTATCTTGTCATACTTAATTTAAATTAATCTCTCATATTTATATAAATTTTGAGATAATTAAAACACTGTGATTAATTACATTAATTTTATTAATTTTCGTAAAAAAGTTAATATTTTCAAAATTGGAAATCTAATTAATTTTTTGTATCGAAATTTTCCATTTTATTCTTCAAAGTTTAAGCATTTAAAAAATATTTTATAATTATTAATATTATATCTGACGCTCCATGGTTCAAAAAACTTGCAAAATTCATAGAAATAATCAAATTTTTATTTTTTATTGTATTTAAAATTTTTTTTTTCTTTTTCCTAAAAGTTTATTATTCTTAATTAACAAAACTAACAAGCAATTTTTTTCCTTTTAAGAAAGCTCTAAAATTTTAATGTGGCTTTTGATGCATATTTTGAGTTTCGGAAAGTTAAAAAATTTGAAATTTGAAAGAGAAGTATTTTGTATTTTACAATTCTTCTGTAAATGAAGAATTACATTTTTTATAAAAATGGAAAAAGAATCAAAAAAGTAAATTACGATGTTAACAGTAAATAACATTTTTTACATTCTCATCAAAAATGAGAAAGTCTTGGATTTGTGCGATTTTGAGAAATTTCTAATTTTGATAAATCTTCACGTTTCATGACCCCCTGATTCCAAAAAAATGGTTTTTAGAGAAGTGTCTGTCTGTCTGTAGAAAATTTTGTCTCGACGATAACTCGAATAAATTTTACCGAATCGACTTGCAATTTGGGGTGCTTTTTTAGTCCATTAAGATGAAGCCTGAGTTCGTTGGACAGCTCATTTCGTCAAAAAACCACAAAAATACAAAACTTTTAAATTTTCAAAATTTTGTATTTTTCCCAATTTTCAAAAAAATATTTTTTTCCAATTTTTTCCTTAAAATTTGTACAAAAACAAACAACTTTTCCTTTAGACACTTTTTTGTATAACAAAAAACAAAAAAGTTATGAATTTTTTTTCCAAAAAAGTGCAAAAAATTGAGATTTATAGTGAGTGAAGCATTAGCCGAAACATTAAAAAACATTAAAAACATGTCAAAACTTTAAGTTTTTTCTTTTAGATGCCAAATTTAGGTAAATATACAAAATTAGGAGCAAAAAAGATCTCAAAATATCCGAAAATTTTGCTGTTTTTGAATTTTTTCGTAATATTTGTTTTTTACATTCTCATCAAAAATGAGAAAGTCTTGGATTTGTGCGATTATGAATTTTTTTTTTTTTTTTTTTAAGTTTTTGGGCCAGGTATATTTTTTAAGTTTTCGGGCCAGGTTTAACCAAACGGTTTATCTAGAACTAAAAAATTTTATTTTATAATCAAAATATTTTTTTTTTTGACTCTCAACATTATTTAGAAGTATTGCTTTACATGTTGCTCAGAGATTTTTTTTTTAAAGTTATTAAAAATTTAATTACATTCTCATCAAAAATGAGAAAGTCTTGGATTTGTGCGATTTTGAGCAATGTCTAATTTTGCTAAATCTTTACGTTTCATGACCCCCTGATTCCAAAAAAATGGTTTTTAGAAAAGTGTCTGTCCGTCTGTCTGTCTGTAGAAAAATTTGTCGCCACGATAACTCGAATAAATTTTTATGAATCGTCTTGCAATTTGGCACACTTTTTTAGTCCATAAAAATGAAGCCTGAGTTCGTTGGGCAGCCCATTTCGTCAAAAAACAACAAAAATACAAAATTTTGAAATTTTCAAAATTTTGTATTTTTTACAATTTTCAAAAAAATATTTTTTTTAAATTTTTTCCTTAAATTTGGTGCAAAAACAAACAACTTTTCCCTTAAACACTTTTCAGTACAACAAAAAACAAAAAAGTTATGAATTTTTTTTTTTTTTTTTTTTTAAGTTCTTGGGCCAGGTATATTTTTTAAGTTTTTGGGCCAGATTTAGCCAAACGGTTTATCTAGAATTAAAAAATTTTACTTTCATATCAAAATATTTTTTTTTTTGTCTCTCAACATTGTTTAGAAATATTGCTTTACATATTACTCAGAAATTTTTTTTTTAAAGTTATTAAAAATTTAATTTTTTAGTATTTCTAAATTAAACAAATTTTTTTTGAGTTCTGGTTAACCGATATAAAATTCGAAATATGATTTTTTCATTTTCAATTGCACTATTTGAATATATTTTTTGTTTTTAATCATTTTTACATTATTATCACATGAGAAAGTATTAGTTTTGGTCGAAAATTGACTTTCGCTAATTTCTTGAAATCTCGACGTTTTGGGGTCCCCTGAGTCTGTTAAACATGGTCTAGAAAAAGTGTCTGTCTGTATGTCTGTCTTCGTGTCTGTCTGTAGACACAATGGTGTCCCTACGATAACTCTTGAAAAACTTATTGCATCAACTTGCAACTTTGCATGCACAAAGTTACTGTTAAAATACAGATCGAGTTCGTTAGCCAGCCATTTTCGTCGAAAACTACACAAACTACAGTAGTTTCAAAATTTTGAAAATTCAATTTTTTCAAATTTCAATATTTTTAATTTTATATTACTTTCGATTAGAAAAATACAAACAACTTTTCTCTACAACATTTTTTCATAGAAACTTAATTTTTTTTAAGTTTTTGGGTCAGGCGAGGTCAACTGGGTTAAAAAAATTTTATTGGTTTTCTAAAATGTTATAACTAAAATATATTCATAAAAGATATAACATTTTAGAAAATCAATGAAATTTTTTTAATACAGTTGCGCTGGTGTGACCCCTTTTTACATTTCAATTTTTGGTCCTATCTTGTTGGAAATGGTTTTTTACATTCTCATCACATATGAGAAAGTAATATACCGCAGAGTAACTTTTCTAGGAGATAAACACTTAATTAAAACAAAAATGTCTGAGTAAGTAAACAAAGAGTGAAAAGTTAGTCATTACGCTCCGGTCTACACTACACAAAAAATTTGATACTAATTCTTTAAAAATATTTTAGCTGCTTCTGCAAATCATGTTTTTACTAAGAGAGTTAGTATAATTAAAAATAACTTTACAATTTTAATCATCAAGACCAAAAATATACATTTAAATTCACTTAATATCGCAATCATCAGCAAACTAAAACATGTGATGAGAATGTAATCCTTAAAGTCGTAGTAACTTTAAGAAAAAAAACTGTTTTATGAAACATATAATAGGAAACAAGAACATAAATAATGCACAACAATTGCAGACCCCGGCGAGCGAAGCGAGCCATTTGCGCGCGAAGCGCGCAACAACACACGGAGCGCGAAGCGCGACGTGCGAAATAATCGCCGGAGCGCGAAGCGCGACGATCAATAATCGCGCGCCCCGAGGCGCGCTGAAACTTGCGAGCCCCCGCGCGAAGCGCGGATGAGAATGTGTCCGCGCTTGCGCGGACAGATTTTTTTAAAAAGTTTTAAAAAAAGTAAAAATAAAGGTGAATTAATTTTCAAACAAAATAGACATTTGACAGAAAATAAATGTAAAATAAAAAAGAAATTTGAAGAAATTTATTTTTCATAAACTTGAATTTAAAATACTAAAACTTTATATATAATTATATATAAAATATATAATTTATATATAATTTTTTTCTAAAAATGTTATTACATTTAATAGGTATATAAAGTTTTAGTATTTTAAATCCAAGTTTATGAAAAATAAATTTCTTCAAATTTCTTTTTCATTTTACATTTATTTTCTGTCAAATGTCTATTTTGTTTGAAAATTAATTCACCTTTATTCTTACTTTTTCTAAAACTCTTTAAAAAATGTTATTTACTGTTAACAGAATGTTATAATTATTGTAAACATCGTAATTTACTTTTTGATTCTTTTTCCATTTTTTAAAAGTATCTGTTTAAAACGATGAAAGATCACTGAAATAATTTCAGGACTTATTTTTTTTTTCAACTTAAACTTGCAAGTAAGCAAAATGCAGATCAGTGCAGTGTATGAAACAAATTTTTGTATAGAGCTATTTGATAAGTAATTTTTCCAAGTTACAAATTATATTGTTTGTTATTTGTATATATTTATACACAAATATATATGTGTATATGTTCTTATTTATTAAACGCTATTATATACAAAAAAAACCATAAATACTTTTAGATTAACTTGTTTGCTCTCTGCGCATTTAATTTTAATGCAATTTTAATAACAAGCATTTCGAAACAAAAATCAGTTTTGTCGATGACTATTGATATTGTACCAAAATGAATGTAGCGCAAAATTATCAAATTTGTATCTGCTATAAAAAAATGAATGTAGCTAAAGAATTGCTTACTTGTCATAAACTAGAATGTAACTGAGAAAAAAAAGTAAATCTCTGGTTTTTGTATCAAAAACTTTATTGGACAGTAATAAAAATAGAAAATATTTGACTTGTAATCTTTTTCAACAGAGTTTTCGGACAGAACGTCGCCAATACATTTTTTTTTGTTTCTCATTTATAAAATCTATAGAAAAGAAACTGTACCGCATTTTTATCACACGATGTAGAAAACGATAATTTTTATCTAGTATATCAAAGAAAAACAAGGTTTAGACATCACTATCCATTAAAAAAATCTAAAATGACGAGTTTCTAAATTTAAATAATAATTCGTATATTGATATCGTAAAAATAATGATGCATTTCTTAATAGTAATACTAGTTCGTCAAGTTAGAAAGCAAATTCGCGTCTTAATTATATTAATAGTTACGCGGGCAAAAAAAATAATCAGTAATTTTAATACTCTTGAGTGATATATTGACAATGTTTCATTTTACTTTAAAACTAAAGAAGACAGTTTGAAAAAACTTTTTTTTAAAAAAAAAGCCCTGACTATTTTAACATGAATGAAAATACTTGCTACTTTTGAAGTGGAATTATTTTCAAAATTAAACATTCAACTTTTTTTTCTTTTCAAGTTTTTGAATTATTTACAAAGTGAAAAATAATCTTATCTCGAATGTAAGCCTAGAGCATAATTTTCAAAAATTGAATCCGCCTTGTGGTGCAGCTCCACTTTGAAAATTGAGTTGGCCGTCAACAGTCGTTGGTGCCAAGTTCTGATCTTCCGCCTCCTAAAGAGTAATAATAATAATAATAATAATAATAATAATAATAATAATAATAATAATAATAATAATAATAATAATAATTTACAACAATTACTAAAAAAAAGTACAAAGATGACGTACGGGTTCTGTGAAGTAACTGTCCATTAGTGACATGGCCTTCTGATAGACTTGTTCGTTTTCGTGGTGTTGCAAATTTTCAAGTTTATCAAGACCGCCTGTTTCTTCAATCATAATGGCAATTCGTTCGACTTCTCCCATTTTCTCAGCAGCTGTTAAAATGTTCGTCAAACCGTCGAGTACAACTACAACCGATTTATAATCTTTGGAATCGAGAAGATTACAGAACGGACCGAGTACTCCCATTTGAACGAGAATTGCGAGTTGTTGAACGGTTCCACCGGATGTCATATTAGTAACTGCCCATGCTGCCTCTTTTTGTGATTTGAAGTCCCCCTGTTTTTAAAGGAAAATAAAAATTAAGTTCCTAACATTAATCTATTTTTAGGGGTAAAAATTATTACATGTTTTAAATAGGTATAGAGTCACAATTCATTATATTTCATATCCAAAGTGGATGCAACCAATTTTTAGAAAAATCTGATAATAATTCGTAGTATTGTAAATTATGTTATTAGTATTTTTTAAAATTGACAAATTTACTTATCTTAATATTAATAAGTTTTGTCAAAATTATTGACATTTTTTTAAATAATTTAATCTCTCTAAAAATAAGCATTGTACCGTAAAACCCCTTGATCAATTGACATGGAATCGCTGAAATATTTACACACTTTCTAGAAAAATGCAATTAAAATGTAAAGTGTAACGAATTGGCCCCAGAATTTTGAAAATAAAAATAAATGACTAATTGATATTTGAAACTTACAGATTGAAGAACATTTATTAAAGGTGGCAAAATGCCAGCGTCGATGACCTGTTGTATTTGTTCTGGATTTCCAGCTGTGATATTGCTGATAGTCCAGGCCGCCTCCTTAACAATATTACCTTTTGGATGTTGCAGGAGAGCGCAAAGATATTTTGTAGCTTCTGCCTTAATGATTGCATCAGTTTGAGTGTCATTGCCTGTGACAATATTGCCCACTGAGCGCAGTGCAGGTGTTAGAACTTGAACTTCTGATGAACCGAGCAGAGCAACCAAGTGCGGAACAAGTCCACAGTCCAGTACTGCTTGAATTTTCTCATTGGGGCCATCAGTCAAGTAAGAAAGCGCCCAACATGCATCCGCTATTACAAAACATTCATCCTATGTACTTATCACATTTATACTCTTACAATTAATTTAGTAAATAATGAAGAAACTTATTTTCCTTGATAATGAATTCAAGTTAGAATGACACGATATTATCAAGGTTGCTACAAAAATTTAATTTAATTTTCCCCCGTCGTTATTATTATTTTATGTTAATTTGAAGAAACTTAACTATATAAATGAAAAACATAATTAAAATTAGCTTACCAAGAATATCTTTGTCATTGTTAGTCAAAAGATTTTTTAACATTGGCAAAGCGACTTTGACACTATCGAAAGGCGGAGCTGGATTTTTATTGCGACAAAGATTTGATATCGTCCAAACAATATTACGTGCAAAAGTAACCTAAAATGAATAGTTTTTCTTATTTTCTTCTTATTTTCAAGTGACGAGAGATAATAAAATGATAAAGTTTTGCCAATACTCACAGGTATAGTAGGCTTGATAAGACCAACTAAAAGTTGCATAGCGCCTTGAGAGAGGACTTGATCACGAGCCGGTGGCCCATCTCCGGCGATGTTGCCCAGTGCCCAAACTGCTTGTTCCACCACATTTGGATGGGGAGATTCGAGGAGGGCAATCAATTTTGGAATTGCTCCGTGTTCAATAACGACATGAGTTTGTTCCGAAGTGCCGGACGCAACATTGGTCAATGCCCATGCAGCTTCAAACTGGAGGGAAGCACTGCAACATAGAAATAAAAACAATTTAAGAACTAAGAAAACTGAATGATCTTGAATCACCAAGTTACGTACTTATGATGATAACCAAGGAATTCGACGCAACGTGGTACAATTCCCTTCGATATCATGGTATCAATTGGTGGATTTTTCTCGCGGCTCAACATCTTTCGACATGTTTGCGTAGCTTGAAGAACAATCGCCTCATCGGAAGAAATCATACCAGTGATTACTTCGTCCACAGAGAGAGCCGGAGATTTAATTGCTCCCGGTGGACTTTGAGGATCACTGTCATCTTCAGTGAGATTGCGACGTTTCAGCATTTGATCGTCCTTACGAGCCTTTCGCAATTCCACGCTAACCTCGTTTCTTCTCCGACGTGCTTCCTATTAGAAATAATAATCAATCCAATTATTTTTCTTTCTAGTAAAAATAAAATATATATTATTAATACATACTGTTTAATAGTTTCTTTTTATATTTTAATACAAATTTGACGTTTTTAAAAACTAAAAGGTTAATATTACAAACAAAAGAACTACTAAAAATAGAAATTTTTCATTATGTATACAATTGAAAAATTTCCAAACAATTGAAATTTGCTAGAATTTTTTAAATGTTATTTCTATTTTTCAAGATTTTAATTATAAATATGAACATGATTTCTTCTAAATTTTAATAAGTCTAAAAAGGAAAAATTTTAAACACTTTAATTTACTTTGTTCAAAGTTTCTTTGAAACTTTGAACTTGTTTGATAAGACAATTCTAAGAATTATTTTTTTAAAAATATTGTAACATAATTTTTCGAAAATAATTCAATTTCTTAAAAGAATTTTTTTATACTTTAAAAAATTAATTCATTTTTTCTAGAATTTTAATTAAAAAATTTGTACATGACTGTTTTCTCTAAAACGTTAAAAATAACTATAAAAAATTTTTATATCATTTTTGGTACGTATTTAAACTTTCGGAAATTTATAATTGAAAATAATTGAGGAGGTCAATCAAATAACTCGATTTACGCTCGGCTGAAATGCTGAGAAGCCAGTCAGTCGGGTCAAAAGTGAGAAAAATGAAAACTCAAAATTTTGGTTTTTAAAGAACGGCATCTTTTAGATAACAAAAAAATACATCTTTTTTCTTAATGAATTTTTTTTGTAGAGCTAATATTTCTCATATTAAAAAATAAAAACCAAAAAATTTGTGTTTAGAAATTTAATTAAGTTTTAAAATGCAGACGGTCTTTTTGCATACAAAATGTTAATGAATTTGCTCGGAATTTTTTATGTACATACTCATTTGGGTCTGCTAAAACAGAAAAAGTCATAAAACATTTTAAAATTATTTTTTGTTTAATTGTTTTTTATTATAAACAATGACCTGTCAGCAATAAAGTTATCTTATTTTCGATGAGAAAAAGTATCGAGGGAAATTTTGAGTTGAACAAACTTCCAGTGAGAAAGTTGTTCTATATATTATTCAACGAAGTTTTTCTGAAAATTTCAAATAAATTTGTTTAAAAATAACAAAGTTATTTAATTTTTAAAAAGTCCCTCCCGCGTCACGCATACGCCACAAGAGACAGCGCAATGTGGTGGCAATCTACTAGCGACAGCTATATGTTGTTAATTTATTTTAACAATTTTTTTTATGTAAACATGGTTATTTCATGTTTAATCTAATAATTAGAATGTTGTTAATATTATTGACAAAGATTAAAAATGTTGTAAAAATGTTTAGAAAAAACATAAAGGTTTTTATTTTTAAAATTACTTTAAAATTAATGTTTTCTAATCGCATTTTAAACATTTAATTTATTATACACTCGAATCTTGTTATAACGAATCTCGTTACAACGTTCTCTCGTTACAACGAACATTAAAACTCTCGATACAACGACAAAAAAAACACGAACGAATTTAAGAATTTAATTTAACCAAAATTTTGGTTAACTCAAAAAAAAACGACTAAGTTAATCAACCCTTAACTTTATTTAACCTAAAGAATCAGTGATCTGATTATTATTAAAAATTCTTACTTTTTCTTTTAACTGATTCCATAATGCAGAAACTTTTAATATAAATAAACATACTTTACGAAATTTTTACACGTATTTGACGTTTTGTTCTGTTAATCACAGATAAATTCATGTGTTTGAATAGAACGTGAAGTAGGATTCCTCCTTCCGTCGTAATATCGAGATTTCGAAGTCCCAAGATCGTCGTTATAACGAGAATCGAGTGTATTATTAATAATAATACATCATTTTTAGGAGGGGATGAAATAACCATCTTTACATAAAAAAAATTGTTAAAATAAATTAACAACATATAGCTGTCGCTAGTAGATTGCCACCACATTGCCTAAGTTAAGGCGCTGTCTCTTGTGGCGTATGAGTGACGCAACAGGGAATTTTTAAAAATTAAAAATTATTCTGCAAAAGTTAATTTCAAAAATTGTACATAATAAAATACTTGAAGAAAATCAATTATTTTCAATTAAATTTTTAAAAATTTCAATTTATTGTTCAAACATTTTTAAATTGTGGATTTATTTTAAAAATTTAATTGTCTGGGTTTTCGGGGTTATTGATTACGAATCTGACATCAGTTTTTAAAAATTCAAAATGGCGGATCCAATATGGCAGGCAATTTTTCAAAATTAATCAATTTTTAATTTCAAAAATCTAATATCATATTCGTAATCTGCGACCCCAAAAACCCCCCAGTAACTATTTTCAAGCAAATCCGATGACTAAAAAAAATTGTCCGCCATATTAGATTCGCCATTTTGAATTTCAAAAATCTAATATCGTATTCGTAATCAGCGACTCCAAAAACCCCCCATTAACGATTTTTAAGCAAATCTGATTACTTAAAAAAAATTGTCCGCCATATTGGATCCGCCATTTTGAATTTTAAAAATCTGATACGATATTCGTAATTAGCGACCCCCGAGTAACGATTTTCAAGCAAGTCCGATGATTTTTTTAAAAAATTGTCCAAACTTATCAATCTTGAGTTCTTATCAGGGACCGTCACGGAAATCAAATTTTGATTTCGTTACGATATTCCAAAACAAAACGAAATTATTAATGTATTTTGATTTTGATTCGGTAACGAAACAAAATTTACTTCCTGTTTCGATTCTGATACTGTAACGAAACAAAATTTACTTTCTATTTTGATTCCGATACTGTAACGAAACAAAATTCACTTTCTATTTTGATTTCGATACTGTAACGAAACAAAATTTACTTTCTATTTTGATTCCGATACTGTAACGAAACAAAATTCACTTTCTATTTTGATTTCGATACTGTAACGAAACAAAATTCACTTCCTATTTTGATTCCGATAATGTAACGAAACAAAATTCACTTCCTATATTGATTCTGATACGTTAACGAAACAAAATTTACTTCCTATTTTGATTCTGATATTATAATACTGCAATTCGGTTTTCTTATAGAAACAGAAGTCGATTCGAATTCTATTTCAGATTTCGTATGTAAAAACGATATTATCTTCTGATATATTTGACATTTGCAACAAAATTTAGGTTCAATGAGACTTATACACGCGCAGTAGTATTTTATCAAAATTAAAACAAAAAAGAATTTTGATTTTGATATTGGAATCAAAACTAAATAGAATGGAATTTTGATTTTGATATTGGAACCAAAACGAAATAGAATGGAATTTTGATTTTGATATTCAAACCAAAACGAAATAGAATGGAATTTTGATTTTGATATTCAAACCAAAACGAAATAGAGTTCAATTTTGATTTTGATATTGGAACCAAAACGAAATAGAGTTGAATTTTGATTTTGATATTGGAATCAAAACTAAATAGAGTGGAATTTTGATTCTGATACCCATATCCGAATCAAAACAAAAGTATTTTTTAATTTTGTTTTGATTCCGTGACGGTCCCTGGTTCTTATGAAGCGATTTTGAAAAATCAAACGGCATTTGATTCATTGTCATCTTGTCTATAAGTGGAATCTCAAAAACTGTAAAATTTCCAACTCCCTTTTTATTTATAAGAGAAATTCTGAATAAAAACATGTGTTTGTTTCATGTTTTGGGGAAAAAGTACTCTAAAAAAAAGGAGGGGAAGAAAGTTCCACTTTTTTGAGGTTCCACAACTAAAGAAATATTTAACGAAGAGAATGTCACTTCGTTTTTGGTTTTATCTGTTTTACAAAGTTTGGAATCGATCTTACCATAAGAAATGGACATTTTTAAAAATGGCGTATATCGCCGCCATTTTGAAGTAAAAATGAAAAAAAAACTTTTTGCATATTCTTAAATAAATTATTTGTCGCGTGTAAAAGGAATTTTATAAATAAATGTCGTAGTTATTTTAATAATATATATACTAAAAAGGCCTTGTTTTTTCCTGTTTTGAACTGGAATGTCTCCTTAAACAAATAAAAATTTTTAAAATGCACAGTATTCTTAAAAATTTATAGCCTGGCATTTTCCAAAAAGAAAAATTGAATTCGGTTAAAATTTCAGAATTATAGGTGATTTTGAACATTAGTTTGTATGTAGAGTATAACCTGAAAATGCGCTTTTAACGGTTGCGCGCAAGGACAAAAAATTCAATATATCCTAAAGTTTCAGACCCTCCATCAATTTTTTTTTGGAAAATACTCGTGAAATAAGTGGGAATCGAATCATTGTTATTAAAAGCAAAAAATGTCACTTTTCAAAAAATTGTTTATTTAAAAATTATTTTTTAACTAATTTGTTTAAAAAAAAATTTTTTGTTTGACGAAATATTTTTCATAATTGTTAGTCAATAATAAGCATTTCCTGTAAATTTTATTAAATTTCGTTATTTTTTCTTTGAGATATATCATTTTCAAAATTTCAAAAAAATTTTAAAAACCTCGTAAAACCAAAATTTTTTTAAATCGATTTTGGGCTCTTTCCTGGCATGTATTCCACTTAAAAATTTAGAAGTTTCAACAAAGTCGAAGAAGTAGGAGCCAACTTTGGTTTTTTAGGCATGGACCTACCCTATTCTAAAACCTAATTTATTACAACTTTAACTTTGTAACTTTCTTTACATTTTCAATCAAAATTTTTATTACAATGCTACATTTGTTTTAAAATTACATGACATTTACGATATACGAAGTAAATTTTAGAAAAAAAATTAGTAAAATTAACTTGGGACTTAGAAAAATTTCCTTCAAAAATAGTAAAATTTAATATAAAAATGTTATTCCAGAGTAAATTTTATAATATCAGTAGTAAATTTTATAAAAAAATAATTAAGTTATACGTTCAATTTAGTAAAATTTATTCTAAAATTAATACGATTTTTCAAAAATTGCAAACAAATCGGATTTTTCTTAGAAGTAAAATTTTTATTTTATATTTGTTACCTTTTATGAAAAAATACTAAAATTTTTCCAAAGTTTGTGAAAAATAAAAATTTTTTCTTTAAACCGTCAGCACTCGCGCTATAGAGAAAAAGTCTCACGCAACACTACTCAACCTATAGGGAACTCTTGGAGTGCGAGTGAGACACTAAAAAAAGCGATAGTGCTGACGGGTTAAACACAACTAAAAGTTTTCTAATTAACAAAAAATGACAACTTTTATAATTTTTTTTTAAAAATAAAGGGAAAAAGGGAGAAAATTTAGGATATCAGGTGTTTTAGGAAATTTGATTAATTTAAGGGGATAAAAAGAGGGACAATAGGAAAAAAGGGAACTAACTGCGATCCCTGTATTAATTTTGTAATTAAATGAATTAAATTATTCATATTTAATTCATTTATTAAATTATTAAAAAAAACAAAAAGTATTAAAAATCAAATTTAATATTTAAACATTTTGGATTTTAATTAATGGAAAAAAGGTATCAATATTTAAATAAAGGTAATCATTGATTCTGGTTAGGAAATTTTTTTTGCATTTTTAAACATTTCTTTTTTGGCAGAATCTGAATTTACAAATTGTCAAAATAGACTTGAAAATATATGTATTTTTTAAATTCATGTTTAGATAGGAAAAAAGTTAAATTATTTGTATTTGCAATAAAGTTTTTTAAGAGAATATTCACTAAGATAAATTTATCATGCAAATTTATCTTTAATGACTGAAAGTCATGCATACACTATTATATTATAAAAGGAAGAAAAGCAATTTAGGAATAATGCAAATGTTTTAATTTTATAAGGAAATATTTTAGTGATTTTGAAAAAAACAGAAAATTGTTCTTACATCATGTTTGTTATTGAACTTAAATTTGGCCATTCGACCTGATGCGTCGGGTTCTCTGGCTGGCATTTTCACTGAAAAACATAAACAGTGATTAAATATTATTCGCATTTGGTTAATTAATATCACATGGCTTTCAGAGTAATTATTTTACAAATATTTTTCGGCTAATTATTTTCAAGCATAAAATTTTCATTCACAAGAATTTTTTTTGTCCTATTATATAATAAAACTGAAATATTAAATAAATAAAGACAAATAATTGACATAACTTGATTAACTGAGAGAGAGAGAGAGAGAGAGAGAGAGAGTAGGGGATACTCGATTTCAAAAAAACCGTTTCACAACTGCGAAAATTACCAAAGTAATCACTGTCATAACGTATTTTTATAAATCTAACAACAATTTGATAGAATTTTACAGAAATTGGAGATTTACTATATCTTTTTAAAACTTTTATCATGCTTACAAGAAATATCGATCACTTTTTTAAGAATACATTTTTTTTCAACAAGGCAACAGGCAATGGAAAATCGATATAGAAGCCGGTAATGCAAATAATACTATTCAATATATTTTTATCTGTAAACACTTACGTTTCTGTTAAAAATTACAAGTAACAGAATATATGAGGACAAAACTCTGTGATTCACTACCCCCGCGTAAAATGTGACAAAGAAGAGATTGTCTTCAATTATCTTTGACTTTTAACAGTTGAGAATCAAAAGCTCTACTTTCTGCGTGTTTCTGCGTTTGCCGCAGTTTCTTCGTTTTCAACAAGAAGAAAGGCATGCAATGATGTACAAAAGACTAGAGATGGTCAAACTATAATCTATTAGGTTCAGTCCACAATGGGATCGGTTATTGCAATACTCCATCTGTTCCATCTGTCGAAAAAATCGCCTTCATGCTGTGTTTACATGCTGCGTTTTGCGTTGAGCAGTGAGTTTAAAGGCGAGAACAGAATAGCCTACGTGAACGTGTAACGTGCTGACGTCACAATGTTATTCAAATGGGTCACGTGACCACGTTCACGTTAACGTACACGTTTTCATAGGCATTCTGTTCTCGCCTTAAGAAGGATAGAAGTATATGTCTTTCTTTCTCTGTCTTACGGAAGCTTCTACGCGCCACCATGCGGCACTCACTCGTGTTGTGCGGCACGTAGAGAGGAACCCGCCTCTTCGTAAGGGTGGAGTCCCATGACAGCGTTTTGCGTTGCGTCGTAATGGGAAAGAAAAAGACGCAAATATACGTTTGCTGCATTCTCTCTCATTACAACACAACGCAAAACGCTGCCATGGGACTGCGGCCTAAGTTCCTTGACAGACAAACGCAGAGTTTTTGGATCCTATTAAGGCCTTTCTCCAATAGTATCCAAAAACTCTGCGTTTGTCTGCGAATGACTGCGTTGCGTTGATTTTAGCATGTGTTGCTATAGCAACCGACGCAGACACAGAGTTTTGGGAACCTATTGGAGAAAGGCCTTTGGAGAAAGGCCTTTACATTCGCGAACGACGTTCGCGAAGCAGTTGTGCGTTGGCCTTAAAGGCCTAAGCACAATAGATTCGCGAAAGTCGTTCGCGAACGCAAAGCATGTGTTAGAAAAGGACAGAGATATATTTGTGTCCTTGTCTATCGCATGCGTCTCGTTCGCGAACGACTTTCGCAAACCTATTGTGGTGCGTTGGACTTAAATGTCTATGATCACATGGGTTGCATACATTTGTATCAGAATGAAAAGAGCATAATGACTATTATGTCGAATTCACAAACGTAGAATCTGTAACTTTACGAATTTATTTTTATCGAATACAAAATTTAAGAAAATTATTTTCACGAATTAACATTGACATAATTTTTATTTTCACTAAACAATAATTGATAGAATTTTAAAATAGTCGATTTCTTATTTAGTCGAAAGTTTAAAAATCCGAAATTTAATTAAACCTAATTTTATTTTGTCGAATGGTGGTTCAATATAATGTGAATATTAACAAAATTTATTATAGCCAAATTTATAACTAACCTAAATGTAACTGAACCGAAAAGTAATATTACATATTCCTTATTCTATAGAAATTAAAAGTGTTCGAATTATCATTTAATCGAATATTTATTATATAGAATTAATTTTAATCGATATTTCGAAATCTCGAAATGCAAATTAATCTAAAGTAATTTTTAAGGAAAATACAACTAAGCGAATTTCTAATTATCCGAAAGCTAATTTGGTAGAAAATTTTTGTGGGTGAATTTAATTTGAGCCAAAAAGCAAGTAGCCGCAACGTCATCTATTATAATCTTAAAGTGGCGGAAAAGCTATTTGTAAGAATGGTTAAATAGTCGAAACGCCATCTATTCGAATTGTCCATTAGACGATTCGAAAATTTAGTCGAATGGACAAAACGTCGAATTTTGAAAACATCGAATTGTCAATTCGTCGAATTCTCAAAACATCGAATTGTCAATACGTCGAATGTTTAAAACGTCGAATGATAAAAACGTCGAATGCTAAAAACATCGAATCGTCAAAAGTTCGAAAAAATTTGTATAAGTAAAGATTTCTTTGTTTTAAGTTAATGTTTACTTAGATCAAACAAATTTTGTCGAACTTTTGACGATTCGATGTTTTTTGCATTCGACGTTTTTATCATTCGACGTTTTAAACATTCGACGTATTGACAATTCAATGTTTTGAGAATTCGACGAATTGACAATTCGATGTTTTCAAAATTCGACGTTTTGTCCATTCGACTAAATTACGAATCGTCTACTGGACAATTCGAATAGATGGCGTTTCGACTATTTAACCATTCTTACAAATAGCTTTTTCGCCATTTTAAGATTATAATAGATGACGTTTCGGCTACTTGCTTTTTGGCTCAAATTAAATTCACCCACAAAAATTTTCTACCAAATTAGTTTTCGGATAATTAGAAATTCGCTTAGTTGTATTTTCCTTAAAAATTAGTTTAGATTAATTTGCATTTCGAGATTTCGAAATATCGATTAAAATTAATTCTATATAATAAATATTCGATTAAATGATAATTCGAACACTTTTAATTTCTATAGAATAAGGAATATGTAATATTACTTTTCGGTTCAGTTACATTTAGGTTAGTTATAAATTTGGCTATAATAAATTTTGTTAATATTCACATTATATTGAACCACCATTCGACAAAATAAAATTAGGTTTAATTAAATTTCGGATTTTTAAACTTTCGACTAAATAAGAAATCGACTATTTTAAAATTCTATCAATTATTGTTTAGTGAAAATAAAAATTATGTCAATGTTAATTCGTGAAAATAATTTTCTTAAATTTTGTATTCGATAAAAATAAATTCGTAAAGTTACAGATTCTACGTTTGTGAATTCGACATAATAGTCATTATGCTCTTTTCATTCTGATACAAATGTATGCAACCCGATCACATCCTGATCGCCCATGTTCAAGTCAGGCCTTAGGGCTCTTTTCATGTCTCCTTTCCTTAAAAATCGTTGTGTGGAACTATATTATCACTAATTTTTATTATTAAATATCTCGAATTCGAACATGTCTTCGGGTGAGTGTCATAGTGTACTATGTAATATGAGTTCCTATTATTTAAATAAGACTCATTTTACCTTTCGGAAATACTTTTTAGCATGAGTTTTATATGAATTTCTGTTGACATAACCAAACATTTTCTGGAGCTTGCAGCATGGTTTCAATATTGTACAAATTAAGTTGTATGCATTTTTTTCACAGGAAAGAAGGGTAAAAAAAGCAAAGGGAAGACAGTAGCGCTTCATGATTTTCTCGCCGATTCCCCTGGCGGTCTTCCCAGCATACCATTGAAATCAGCCAACTGGGCAGACGACATCGAGGACGAACATGGTGAGTGCAATGCGATTCACATGCCATCCCCCTCCCCATCTTACGTGTTTTTTCCTCCCAAATAATTTCCTCTTTTTTATTTTATTTCTATTCTTTATGTAATCATTCTACATTCCAAAACTCTTTTTCCCCATTACCATTTACTTATAATTTCAATCTAAATTTTAGTTCTAGAAACAAAATTTATAATCAAGGACCATTGAGTATCTTTTTGTAAAATCAATAATTGTCTATCGACAAAAGTTTTCTTAATTCTTTTCTTATTTCTGTTTTACTCAAAAAACAGAACGCCTCACGATTTTGATGACAAGAGTATTGAAGATATTTTAATTTATTTAGAAAAACTTGTAAACTCTTTCAACTAAACATTTCATTTGATTAACGACACGGAATGAAAGATACATTAATACTTTTATTTGTATTTTACATATTATTAAGTCATCTCAGTTTCCGGTTTATTGGACATATTTTTGAATTTATTTCAAATTTTTTTATCATTTTGAAAGTAAATAATTTGAGGCCTGTGTAGAAAGAATGTATAAAATTTAGAGAAATAAAGTTTTCAAAAATATTTATAGGATAACTTCCACTTTTCTATATTTCAAAATATTACAATTTTTAACTAGTTGAAACCTTTTAATTTTTATTATACTTATTTAAAGTTGTAAAAGAAAATAAAATTTGATCTAATTTTACCTTTGCTTAAATACAAAGTTTGTTAATTCTATTCATATCTATACTTATATTTTAGATGGATATATGGCGAGAAGTAGCAAAGAACCTGTTATCCTGCCAACGGCTCCGCGAGCCGCTCGAGAACCAGGATTCAATGAGGAAAATATTCCAACCAGTCCTCCATTTGTTGCTTATGTCTCAAATTTGCCGTACGATATTGTTGAAGCCGATTTGACTGACTTCTTCATCGGGTTGAATGTAAGTCATACAATTTTCAAAAAGGGGCTTTCTTTGACTTATTTTCAGAAATTGCAACAACATACCATATTTTTAGTATAAAATTAAGGTTGCCACACGTCAGGAAATTCAGAAAAAGTCAGGGATTTTCGTTAAAAGTACTGGAAAAAATTAAATTTTTAGAATTTGTAAAAACATTCTGAATTCTTGTGTCTTTTTTGCTTGTCTCATAAACTATGAAATTTCAATTTTCAATTAACTTAATTAGAAAGGAGGATGTTAAAAAAAAGGTCGATTTTTGCCCCCGAAGCGATAAGTAAATTTCGAGTGAATTCTTATAGATTTTGAGCTCAGGAATCGAGTAGTAACCTTCATTTTCCCTTATACCCTCGGAAAAAATAAGAATTATTTTAGAATAAGAGAAAAAATGATTTTTAAGTGGTCAGAATCGGTTTTGGGTAGAGTAAAGAACTAAGATTAATTCCAAAACGATTTTACATCTACAATGATATCTAAATTTTTCCCTAATGTCCGAAAAATGTGTGAAAATCTTTCTCGGAAAACTCAGGAAAAGTAAAAATAGTAAAATAATATATTGATGTTGTCTCAAAACTGACAGAAGTAATTCAAATTCATTTCTAAATTATTTTTTGCTCTGGAATAACTGTTATACGTTTTTTTATTGACTGGAAATTCGGGAAATCTATGGAAAAATTGTGAAAATTGTAAGAAATTGTGCTTAGGTAGTCACAATCAGTTTAGAGTTAAACAAAGTTAACTAAATTTAGTTCTAAATCAATTTTATATCTGCCAACATATCTAAATGTTTCTCTAATATCGGAAAATGTGTAAAAATTGCGGAAAACTCACGAAAAGTCAAAATAATGTATTGATGTTTATTTATTTATTTATTTAACAAGTACACGGGACAAGCCCTTTCGTACATAGTACTCTTACAATCTAAAAGTTGCAACCGCAACTTATATTATACAATATTAACTGTGTAATCAACGCTAGGTAGTTTTAACTCAAAAGTCTAAAATAAACCTACGCAATGAAGAGGTGAATCTTAAGAAGTTACTTTCAAAAAAGTCAACAATATTTGACATCGAATTAGCCTCTCTACTTAATCTTGTTACAAAAGAGTGATAACCGTAGTTTGTTCGATGAAAGGACTCCAAAAACAGTGTATAATTTCTAGTTGCCCTTATAGGGACAGACATATTAAATAATGATAATAAATTTGAACAATTATTTATACCATTTATAATCTTATGAAAAAAAGTCAAGTCATTAAAAAGAAATCTGGATGCAATTAGTGGAGTATTAAATGATAATCTCAATGTACTGTAGTCATGGGAGAGATCTTACCAAAGAGAAGTAAAGAATTCTTAGTGTATTAATATTATGAAACATTGATGCATTTCTAATTATGAAACCAAGAGCTCTAAGGGGTTAAACTAATATTGTTTGTCTTAAGAATTTTACAGAAATTAATAGCCTATAAAATTAGAGCATTTAATTGATAATAATAATAATAATAATAATATTAATTAATTAATTAATTAATTTTTCTAATGATTAGAAAAATTTTTGAAAATAATTGAAATTAGGACAAGAATTTCTTTGACATTTAGGAAAATAATTAAACTTTGGAAAAGAATTTTGTTATTTATAAAGATAATTGGGATTTTTACAAAATTTTTTTTCAAATTTTGTACATAGTTGAATTTTATAAGAAGAATTTTATTATTTTTTTTTTTGAAAATAGTTGAATTTCTGCAATTATTTGTAATTTCTCCAAAATTGAATTTTTTTTAGTGTTTTCAACAAAAATTTAAATTAGAAAGTTTTCAAATTCTATTATTTTTAAAATTGCTAATTTTATTTATAAAATGTAGTAAAAAGTTAGCCGCGCGAATTGTTGCTAGTTCTTTATTATTTATAGAATTTTTATGTTTGTTATAATGTTAAACATAGCGTTATAATTATACCCCAATAATTTATTTAATGCTTTTTTTAAAGTACTGAGTAATAACCGAGGTAATAAGAACAAATTCAACAACTGACGTCCTATAAAGTTGGTGTTTAGTGATATTTGCACGCCGCGACTGGATGTCGCGCTCTCCGCGCTGACTTTAAACCTTAATACACTGCAACCCCCGAGGTTTGGATTGCTATGTAATGGTGTCCAAACTTCGGAGGGGACACCTTGACGCCTGAAAGTATAAATATTCAGGGCCGTACACTTCATTAAAACGAATATGCGCTTAATGAATATTACATATTCAATGACAATTTTGTTGTCAATTTATTAAAACATAATTGAAAAACATTGTTTTCAATTTTTTATATTTATAATTAACAACTGATTCACAAGATTAAATTTATTAACAAGTTTTTCAAAAGAGCCACAAAAGGGTACACTTTATGCAAACGCTACTGCTTCTAGTTCAACGTTTGTCCGCGCTTTCCGCCGACCCCTCACTCTACTTTGTCTATACTCTATGTCAAAACAATCCAAATTTTGGGAGTCCAAACCTCGGGGGTTCCAGTGTATTTTCCACATTTTTTACTAAATCAATCTAATATTTTCCAAAAAAACTTCCTTATATACTAATAAACAAATGTCTCACTGGAAGTTTTTTCAATTCGAAAGTTCACCGCAGACTTTTTCTCGACGAAGGTAAGTTAACCTAAAATTGACAAGCCTTTATTTACATTAACAAATTAGTGAACAATTAGGAAATTTTTACATTCTGATCATTTTATCGTCTTCCCAGAGCCCAAATAGACTTGCATACCAAATTTGAAGTCAATTCGACAATAATTGTCGAAGATACGATGATTTATGTTTTAAAAAGCAATGAAATTTGAAAAACAAAATTTTTACCTTTTTTCGTCATTATTTCCGACAATATTCATCCTACGAAAAAAATTCAAAGGAAAACAAGATGCGCTATTCAATTTCCTACAAGGTAGTGCTTCTAAAAAAATCAAAATTTCAAATTTTAATTTTTGTGACTTTTCTTAACGTTTGACTGGCGTTAGAGTGTTCATCCGAGCGTCGGGCGAGTTCTTGAATTGGGAGGCTCAATTGTTGAAGATGCTCCATTTTAAATTTTAATATTAATTTTATAAAATTTTGAAATGAAGCGAAAACTAGCACCCAGTTATCAGCACGCACTTCATTTTTGAAATTAAATGTTACCGTTATTAAATATTTTTATGAAGCTAAAACTTGTACTCAGTTATTAGCGCACACTTAATTCTTCAAAATTTTATGTTCGTTTAAAGCAAAAAAAATTATTAATTGTAGAATTCAATTTCCAAAATAAGTGGGTGCTAGTCTCAGCTTCATAATTTTGAATATTTCGTAATATTGTATATGGATTTTTATGAAATTTATACATTTTTCAGGTAAAAATATATATACTTTAAAATGAAAATAAAGTTATTAAAAAAATTTTTTTTAAACAATTTTTTGTTTATTTACTCCTTTTTGAGAGAAATGTTATTAACATATTTGGATTTCTTATGAATTCATCTTTAATTTAAAAAAAAGAAATTGATGGAGACGGGACGCATGATTATTCCCCAAATGTCATTTTTCCGAAATGTCATTTTACCGAACTGCACTTTTGCGAATACTCATTTTTGCGAAAAGCCAATTTTGCGAAATGTCACTTTTGCGAATTGTCATTTTTGCGAAAAGATATTTTTGCGAATTGTCATTTTTGCGAATGGCCATTTTTACGAATTGTCAATTTTCCGAAAAGTCATTTTTGCGAATCGAAATTTTTATATTTGTCAATTTTTCGAAAACTCATTTTTGCGAATTGTCATTTTTACGAAAAGACATTTTTGTGAAATGTCATTTTTGCGAAAAGCCATTTTTGCGAAAAGTCATTTTTAAGAATTGCCATTTTTGCGAATTGTCATTTTTAAGAAATGTCATTTTTGCGCATTGTCACTTTTGCGAATCGCCATTTTTACAAATCGCCATTTTTACAAATTGTCATTTTTGCGAATAGTCATTTTTGCGAAAAGTCATTTTTACGAATTGTCATTTTTGCGAATTGTCATTTTTGCGAAAAGCTTTTTTTGCGAATTGACATTTTTACGAATTGTCAATTTTCCGAAAAGTCATTTTTGTGAATCGCCATTTTTACGAATGGTCAATTTTCCGAAAAGTCATTTTTGCGAATTGTCATTTTTACGAAAAATACAATAGTGAATTTATAGACCTACAAGTTTTCTATTGTATTTTTCGCAAAAATGACAATTCGCAAAAATGACTTTTCGGAAATTTGACAATTCGTAAAAATGACGATTCGCAAAAATGACTTTTCGGAAAATTGACAATTCGTAAAAATGGCAATTCGCAAAAATGACAATTCGTAAAAATAACTTTTCGCAAAAATGACTATTTGCAAAAATGACAATTCGTAAAAATGACAATTCGTAAAAATGGCGATTCGCAAAAGTGACAATTCGCAAAAATGACATTTCTCAAAAATGACAATTCGCGAAAATGTCAATTCGCAAAAATTACTTTTCGCAAAAATGACTAATCGCAAAAATGACTTTTCAGAAAAATGTCTTTTCGCAAAAATGACATTTCACAAAAATGTCTTTTCGTAAAAATGACAATTCGCAAAAATGACTTTTCGGAAAATTGACAATTCGTAAAAATGGCGATTCGCAAAAATGACTTTTCGGAAAATTGACAATTCGTAAAAATGGCGATTCGCAAAAATGACAATTCGCAAAAAAAGCTTTTCGAAAAAATGTTAATTCGCAAAAGTGACATTTCGCAAAATTGGCTTTTCGCAAAAATGAGTATTCGCAAAAGTGCAGTTCGGTAAAATAACATTTCGGAAAAATGACATTTGGGGAATAATCATGCGCCCCGATGGAGACTCAACTGGTTCCGGAGATATTGGAGTTTTTGTAAAAAGAAGCGTTGCCGCGCCATAGCACGATACTGAACAAGTCGGGCAGTGTTGCTGCGACTAGGTCTTTTTTTTACAAAAACTTCCATACCTCCAGAACCAGTTGAGTCTCCATCAATTTCTTTTTTAAATTAATGATCAATTTATAAGGAATCCAAATATATAACATTTCTCTCAAAGAGGAGTAAATAAACAAAAAATTGTTTAACAAATTTTTTTTTTATTTTTTTATTTTAAAATTAATTTTTTTTTATTTATTTTATTTTTATTTTAAAGTAGGGGAACATAGTCGAGGTCGGCCACCTTTTTGACTTTTGTTTATAACTTTTTTTTAAAAATGAATTTGGACAATTGAAGTATATGGTTGGAAAGTCCAGTTTAATAGGAACATCTTTTCTGTACAAAGTAAATTGATTGGTTTTAAAATGAAAAAGTTATAAAGATTTAAAAAAAAAAAATTTGTAGTCGAGGTTGGTCCTTACAGTCAAGGTCGGACATGTTTAAAATTCAAAGGGCATTAATCGTTAAAAAATAAAATAACATGTTTGGAGTTACGGAAAATTGATTCTTTATTGTTTACAGTTTGTAACTTAATGAAATAACAAAATAATAAAAATAAACAATATAAAAAAATAAATATAAATAAAAAAAAATTTTGCACTAAAATATTAATAAAATTAAATAAAAATATTAATAAGATGATCAATTATATTATGAGTTATACAGAGTTGCAGTTTTTGCAAATGAAGTAGCTCGTCCTCATCTTTGCGCATTTTAAACACATAGTGGCCGACCTTGACAGTAAGTAACATTACCGAATTGTTGTAACCATAAAGAAATACGTTTCGGGATTCGATTTTTCACTTTGATTTTCTTTCAACCATGAGTCCCACAAAATTTCTGCATGCTTGCCTTGACGATTCAATTTTTGTTTATCTTTTATTAATGGTTTTTCACATCATGCACAAAACTTTTTTTGAGCTTTTTTTGTACCAACGTCACAGAAAACACAATTTTCGATCCCTTGAAAATGTAATTGAACAAAAAGTTAGGTTTTACTAAGACAAGCTTCGACAAGCATGCGCGTAGGTGGCGCTGGTGAACTTGACAAAAAAACGCGAGTGGCCTACCTAGACAGTGGTCCAACCTCGACTATACTCCCCTACATATTTTTACCTGAAAAATGTGTAAATTTCTTAAAAATCCAAATAGAATATTCCGAGATATTCAAAATTTTATAAAATTAATATTAAAATTCAAAGTGGCGTATCTTCAACAATTTTGAATTTAAAAAAAAATTAGATTAAAGAAGTTTCTTATATAGAACTATAATCCCACGAAGTATAATACCTTATACCTATAATTACAAAATTTTTGAATAACTGAAGTTTTTGAAAATCAACTATTGAAGAATTTTAATTGCAAATTTTGAAAATAATTGCATTCTCAAAAATTTGAATAAAAAATCTTCGAGTGTAAATTTAACAAGTTGTTCATTTCATGATTATTTAGCTTCCTTAATATAATATATACCAATTGCTTAATTTTTTATTATAGAATAATAATTATTTTAAAGTATGAAGATAAAATTTCAAAAAATACAAAATTTGAATTTTTTGTTAAAAATATAGGGTCAGACCATTATATTTCAAATAAAGTCGTTGCGGACTAATTTTTAAAAAAATTGATACTTGTAGAAATGAATCTGTATGATCTCTGAAGAACGAAATGAAAAGAATTATATTTAAATATTTATTACTTTTCTTAAAATATGAGTGTAAAGTGGAGAAGGTGCAAAAAAATGGCACTTTTTTAGCAATTAGAAAATATTTAAAAAAGTATTGAAAAATTCTTAAAAGTGCAAAAAGATTTATTGATTCATGTTTAAAATTATTTGATTAATTAATCTTTAATAAAAAAACTAGTAAAAATATAAAAATAATAGATGAAATATGTTTTTAAAGTCGATCCGTCAAATAACCTAATTTTGACGTTTTTATCAATTAATTACGAGAAGGTGGAACTATTGAATTAAATAAAAACTCACCGAATATAGAGTATTTTTGATGAACTTTCAGGATTTCTTATCATTTTTTTAATTTTTCCTATAAATATACAAGAAATATTGAGTTGAAAGTACGCGATTTCTGAATTGTTGCGTACTTTACAACTTAATAACTCCGTTAAAGAAAAATAAAAAAATTTTGCACTTTCACAACTTCTAAATCACAACGAAATCTATACACTCAAAAATTTTCTTTTTGGTCCCGGGTCTCTTTTAAAAAATATAGAGGTTTAAAAATTGCACACTTTTTCAGGTTAAAACTATTTATTTTCTTAAAATTGAAGTTGGTTTTTTATTGTAAATCACGTTCCGATCATAGTGTTTAAATTAAAAGCCAACTTCAATTTTAAGAAAATAAATAGTTTTAACCTGAAAAAGTGTACAATTTTTAAACCTTTATATTTTTTAAATTAGACCCGGGACCAAAAATAAAATTTTTGAGTGTATAGATTTCATTGTGATTTAGAAGTTGTGAAAGTGCCAAATTTTTTTATTTTTCTTTAACGGAGTTATTAAGTTGTAAAGTACGCAACAATTCAGAAATCGCGTACTTTCAACTTAATATTTCTTGTATATGTATAGGAAAAATTAAAAAAGTGACAAGAAATCCTGAAAGTTCATCAAAAATACTCTATATTCGGTGAGTTTTTATTTAATTCAATAGTTCCACCTTCTCGTAATTAATTGATAAAAACGTCAAAATTAGGTTATTTGACGGATCGACTTTAAAAACATATTTTATCTATTATTTTTATATTTTTACTATTTTTTTTATTAAAGAATAATTAATCAACTAATTTTAAACATGAATCAATAAATCTTTTTGCACTTTTAAGAATTTTTCAATAATTTTTTAAATATTTTCTAATTGCTAAAAAAGTGCCATTTTTTCGCACCTTCTCCACTTTACACTCATATTTTAAGAAAAGTAATAAATATTTAAATATAATTCTTTTCATTTCGTTCTTCAGAGATCATACAGATTCATTTCTACAAGTATCAATTTTTTTAAAAATTAGTCCGCAACGACTTTATTTGAAATATAATGGTCTGACCCTATATCGATTAATTTTATAATCCTTTCTTAAAAAAGACATATTGACAAAATATATACTTTATATACATGAATCGATTCGTTTTCAAGCCAGAAATATAATTTTGACAAGAATTAATGAAAATTTTAATAAAGAAAAAAGTTATTCAAAAAAATACAAAAATTAAAAAATTGCTAAAAAATTTTATTTAATTTAGATATTTTTGAAAATCCTTCTGTATGATTTTAAGTATTCATGACCGTAATACACCTATCAAATTTTATATTTTATAAAAATCCTTTAAAACGTGCAAGTGAAAATTTGTCCACAAGAATCCGGACATTTGTTCCTCTTGACGAAATGTACACTACCGTCGGGAATTATCGGTACGGCTGCACGCGCACGGTCTAAAAACATACCAATCTATAAATCACGATATTTTTGTAAATACCCAGTAATAAGGGGTGAATTAAAGTGGATTGGCACTTTTATGCCCTTAAATTCCAAACCAATTCCGTTTTTGTCCGCAATCTTAATGAATTCCTTTTCTATTGTTAAATTGATAATTTCTATCCGATTCAATTCTCTGTAACCACGTGACCAGAGTCTGAATTTACACAGAAAAAAAAGTCTTGAATAAAGTCTACAAACGAGCTAATTTTAAGATGTAACAAAACGTAGTCATCCTAGACTTAAAATTAGTGTGTAAAAAGAGTCTTAAAAAAATCGGTACTCAGGCTTGAATGAAGTCGCTATGTAGTCTTAAAAATAGCCGATAGCCATAAAGTGGACTTTAAAGTAGTTTTCTTTTAAACTTCAATTTACTCTGCAAGTCAAAATAGTGACTAAAATAAAGCTTTCTCAAATACTTAAAAGTAGTAAATAATACAGTTCAAATTTATGTTTCTATTGCATATAAAATTATAGTTATTAACTATATTTTCTAAATAAAAAACGTTTAGAAGAAGATATGTTTCATAATTCTTGTCAGAGTTTTACACATAAAGAAAACCTGGTTAATTTGACTGCTTTTTAACTATTTTTATTGCAGTTTCATGAGATGCCAGTAACAGATTGTATAATAGAAGCATCTATAAGAAAAGTTACATTAACTATTTAAAATAATAAAATGAAATTATTTATTTATTTTTTATTATTGAAGTCCAATTTTTCATATACTTCCATGATGACATTTGTTAACATGTACCTTATAAGTAATCATTATTTAATAATAGACAAGAAATCGGTTAATTGAATCAAATTTATTTCAGTTCAGTGTAACTATGCTTGCACTTTATATAATAAAAACTTATTTATTTATTCGGTACTCAAAAAGATCAAAATCTACAAGTGATTAACAGTTCACGAAGAAAACACGTACACTCTTCTTCTTCTCAATTGGCCTGTTGATAAATCAAATGGCCATAGATTAAACACATAAAATTTCACTGTAGAAAATTGCAAACAGAATCAAGATGCAAAGATGAGCTGGTTCATATAGGCATGGAACAAGCAGTAAAACAAAGGCACAAGAAAACATGCGCATATGCACATATGTATATCAGTCTCCAAAAGTCTTCCGAGATTGCTTATTTCTTGCAATATGTTACAAGAAAGGCATCTTATTGAAGAATAGAACAAAGATTGTCTGCCTGGAGCAAGGTTTGGACATTCATTTAGCAAGTGAAACAGGGACTTAACACCCTGACCGCAACTACATTCCCTGGGAAAGTTCTAATTCATGCGTCTGAAATGTTCGAAAGTACATATATGGTTAACTCTAAGGCGAGAAATCAAACTAGTATTTGCTTTTGGTATCTCCATTCCAAGATACCATGGTCTTTTAGTATCGAAGTTAATTTTTGACAAAATTCTGTCCGCCGCTGCAGAATGATTCTTGTAGGGCCATAGCTCCCTTGATTGAGAGGACATAAATCTTTTGCCCCACGAGAAAACATCCCCAGCAGAGGCTACTTTTTTTGGAGGAATGTTCAAAGATGCAGCGAGCTTTGCAATTTGATCAGCAACTGAGTTCTCTTTGATGTTATTGTGTGAAGGAATCCATATAAGATGAACGGAAAGGGGAAAAGGAGAGTTGATGATTAGGTCGGCTATTTTGAATGGGAGCTTAGAATCCTTGTGTGTTAAAGAGGTTCTGTCTGATATCTGTTTAATTGCTGTCATGGAGTCCGATAGAATGACGATGTTTTGGAAGTTTGCGGAGATTGCGTATTTGATGGACAGGTGTATAGCAGACAATTCTGCAGAGGTTGAGGATATATATCCGGGGAGAGCACACTAAAAAAAAAGTTTTACTTTTAGCCTGTTTTCGAGGCTGAATTTAAGGTGTAAACGGAGTCAGACTTTTTTTTTCCTGTGAGGAACACTGTATCGGGTATTGTCTCGGGGAATATAAAATCCTGCACCTGCCTTATCGGAATCTGGAAAACAAGATCCATCAGTAAATATATATATATATATATATATATATATATATATATATATATATATATATATATATATATATATATATATATATATATTTACTGATGGATAACTATCTGATGATAACTATCCTAATCATATATAAATATGATTAGGATAGTTATCATTCAGGAATTGTGCCAATTTTTCATTTGGAGTGTTCGAGTTTTTCAATTCATGTCCAAATTCATCGTTGATAGGGATGGGAATGTGAATTGTTTCCCATGGTAGATAAAAAAAAAGAGGACTTTTTGTGTTGAGGCAGGAATTGATCTTGTCTTGTAGAAGAATAAAGGATTTATAAATACCCAAAACACGTACACTCAAGGCAACGCCATTACAACTAATGACACGTCACCTGATCACGCCCAAGCGCGTCTCCCCTTCCAGAGGACTATAGACGCTAGGGGACTAAAAACTAGTCTACATTTCGACTTCATTTTATCTGTTGAGTTCTTAAAGTTTCTACTAGTCTCTCTGAGACTACATTTAAGACTTACATATAAAAATAAGTCATAAAGATGTATTGCTTTAAGATTAAGGCGTGTTAACAGTACTCTTAAGTTAATCATGAGGCTAAAATATCGTTACAGACTAAAATTAAGCCTGATTTTAAAATTAGTCCTTCACCGATTTAAGACATTTTTTTCTGTGTACTTTAATGCCGTTTAAGGGAATCATTTCGACGCCCCCCGACTATAAAATGTTTATTCAAATCTCCGTGCAATAAAATGTTAACTCAGAAATTCGTGCTGTATAATTGTTTTTAAAAATTTCATGCAATATAATGTTAACTCAAGTTGCATTCAATAAAATGTCAATTCAACCACCAGTGCAATATAATGTTATTGAAAATACTAAAAGTTTTATTTCTAGCCTTTAAATTATATGAGGTTAAAGAAAAACATAATTAGTGAATTTTTCTTGCGAAAGTGAAAAAGTTATGTTATAAATATTTTTTACTTATACTAAATTAATTAGGAAAATGAAAGAATAAAATTTATTTAATTCTAACTTTGAAAACTATTTTTATTAAAATTATAAATATTTAAAAATATTAAAATTACTTTAACAGTCCCTTTTTTGAATTTAGTTTTCCATTTTGTAGCAGTTTTTAACGCTGTACATATATAATAACTCTTTTTTTCAACCAATTGGTCTGCTGAAGAAAAACCAAACTGTTTGTCTAAAGAGTGGAAAACTATGCAGATATTTCACCATAAAAAAATAATCTTTTATTCACCATTCTGCATTACTGACTTTTTTTTATAAAAACTTAACCCATAAATAAGGAACTATACGAATATTATTGTGCTGTCAACAGTTGCAACTTCAATCTATTTAAGTAATTTAATAAATAAATTAATAATCTAATTTAACCTCATACAATTTAAAGGCTGGAAATAAAAATTTTAGTATTTTAAATAACATTGTATTGCACTGGTGGTTGAATTGACATTTTATTGAATGCAACTTGAGTTAACATTATATTGCATGAAATTTTTAAAAACAATTATACAGCACGAATTTCTGAGTTAACATTTTATTGCACGGAGATTCGAATAAACATTTTACAGTCGGGGGGCGTCGATTTGTTGTGGAGTTAATGTCTTTTAATTAACATTGAATTCTTTAAAGGGCATTAAAGGGGATTCAAATTCTGGTCACGTGGTTACAGAGAATTGAATCGGATAGAAATTATCAATTTAACAATAGAAAAGGAATTCATTAAGATTGCGGACAAAAACGGAATTGGTTTGGAATTTAAGGGCATAAAAGTGCCAATCCACTTTAATTCACCCCTTATTACTGGGTACAAAAGTCAAAAAATTAACAAATATACCATTCGAAAGATTATTAAATTCTACGATTAATGATACATAACTGAAAATTTTAATAATTTATACAAAGATTGCAGCAATCGACAAATTTGACCAAAAAAATTAAAAATTAAATTTTTTTTGGAAATTTTTTCAACCTTCGCACATTTTTTAAAAATTGTAGAAAAAATGTGAAACTTACATAAATGTGATAACTCAACTCTTATCTTTAATTTAAGACCAAAAGAGTTTAAAAATCTTATTCCGTTCGTGAGATATCATTATAAACGTCCGAGCATGTTTTTTGACAAATGCATTGAATTAGTCGATTTTGAACGATTTTAGGCTGAAAATACTCGGCCGTTTATAATGATATCTCGCTAACCGATTAAGATTTTTGAACTCTCTTGGTCTTAAATTAAAGATGAGACTTAAATGATCACTCTTATGTAAGTTTTAAAAATTTTCTACAATTTATTTTTAAAAAATTTGCAGGGGTTGAAAAAATTTCCAAAAAAATTTTATTTTTTAAATTTTTTTGTCAAATTTGTCGATTGCTGCAATCTTTGTATAAATTATTAAAATTTTCATTTAAGTATCATTAATCGTAGAATTTAATGATTATTAAATTCTACGATTAATGATACATAACTGAAAATTTTACCTTTCGAATGGTAGGGGAGAGGGCCCCAAGGTGGTCAGGGCCCTAAGGTGGTCACCCTAAGAAAATTTGTGTATATTACAGTCGGGTCCCCATACTGTTAGATTCCAAACTGTTATGTCCTCAGTAGTGTTATGATTTTGCATAACCTCCAAATTCAGAAGTGTTAGGTGACGTCACGTTACGTCACTAATTTTCAGGGCCGTATTCTTAAGACAAAGGAAAAGGGTGCATATACTTCTAGGCCAAACTTGAGGTGTATATATTTACGTTCCTGAAAGGTGCGCAGTAAGCATAATTTGAGCACATAACAGAGCTGAGTCTGGAGGAGTGGGAAATTTCTGGAAATGTAACAGTATGGGGACCCGACTGTAGTTAGTATCTTTGAATGTTTTTTGTTATTGTTATTATTTGAGAAGACAAAGATTTTAGTAAAGTTTTGAGGTAAATAGTCGTATGAGTCTCGTTGTAACGTGAACGTCGTAAAATTTCTGTTTTTAAATGATCGAGAAATTTTTTTCTCAGGGTGTTAAAATCATCGAAATTAACTATTTTAAATTAGTAAAAATCTTTATAATTATCTTTATATATCGTACAATAATATTCCAAATGAATATAATTAATATTGTGCTTTAAAAAATTTTTTCATTAACGTTTAAAAATTGTGTCTTGGCCACAAGGTGGTCGCTTTTGATTTTTTATGAAAATGTGTTTATACGCTATATTTATCAACATTTATCACTGTGAATGTGAATTTTATCAATTTTTAAGTTTTATGATGAATAATAATAAAATAGAATTATTTTCAAAATTTTACCTGTCTTACACATACACAAAAAGTATCATTTTTGACGAAAGGACAAAGTGCAAAAAAAATATGTAATATGTTTCTGTGATTATGAAAAACATTTAATATTAAATAAACAACTTAATAATACGTTTTTTACATTTTTTTAAAACTTTTTTAGTGAATTTTTGTATGGTGACCACCTTGGGGCCACTTTTTTAAAAGTCGAATTTTCAACTTTTTTTAAAAAGTGACATAACTTTTTTTTATTAATGAAATGAAAAAACTTTATGATAGGAAGTTAGGTAATAAGATAAAGTTTCAAACGCCGTATTATTGACCTTTGTATATAATTCCATTTGAAATCTACAGTCGTTCAAAAGATGGGTGACCACCTTAGGGCCCTCTCCCCTATATTTGTTAATTTTCTGACATTTGTATTTACAAAAAAATCGTGATTTATAGATTGGTATGTTTTTGGGCCGTGCGCTTGCAGCCGTACCGATAATTTCCGACGGTAGTGTATATATTTAATAGAGCTGTGCAAAATAATTCGAACCGAACTGTTCGAATTTTTTCGCCTAGTTCGAATTTCGAATATTCGACATTCGAATTGCCTAGTTACTACAAAAGTTACTACAAAATTCGAACCGAACCGAGTTCGAACCGAACAAAACTCGGTTCGGTTCGAATTTTGCACATTGCAGCTCTAATATACAACACTTGAAAATTTGTAAAAATAATTGATTTCAAGAAATTCGAAAATCGACATCACTATAAGGCTTCCCTTGAGAGGAAGCAATAATTGAGGAGCAAGCGGGCAAAAGTTGATAAGTCCATTTTTTAAAAAACTTTTACTTCGCATTTTCCGAGAATGATAATTAATTAAATTTCCAAATAATCAGTGTTACATTAAGAAAAAGTTGTTAATAAAGAATTATATTAATTTAAAAATATTTGTACTTAACCAACAAGATTTAAAATTTTAGTTTTTTTTAACTAAAGAAATGCACAAAATTATAAAATTCATTATTTATAATTCATTTTAATTAATAATGAGACTTCCAAGTCAAAAAAGTATTGTGATATGAATAATTCAGTATATATTTTTTCTAGTTTGAAATTAACTTTGGTTATGTGTCAAATTGCATTTGTTTATATTTCTCAAATATTGGTAAATATTATATTGAGGAAGCTAAATGATCATGAAATGAACAACTTGTTTGAAAATATTATACCTTAATAAATTAAAAAATAACATGGAAAGTTACAATCATAAATATTATAAAAAATTAATTTCTTGTATTATTTAAATATTTAAAATCTCGAAAAATTTTAATTGATTTAGAGATGAAGTTTAGTTAAAAATTGTAGAAAATAATTGAAAGGTTAGAGAAATACAAAATAAAATTTGGTTGACAACACCGAATTAAATAAACGAGTTTTTCGACTTTTTTTGTATTTTTAATTGATTAAAGCGATGCTTGAGTTTTAAATACATTTGAGCGGATGGGAAGAAGAACTCGCCGAGCGCGAGACCGTAAGGGATAATATCAGTCAGGTAGCAGTGAGCGCCTCTGGGCCACACACTGCTACCTGACTGGAACTATCCTTTACGGTCTCGCGCTCGGCAAGTTCTTCTTCCCATCCGCTCATTTGTATTCTGTGGAAAAAGAATTATTTAATCCAGCATATGTATTATTGTTACAGATTTCCAATATGCGTCTTCCTAAAGAGTCCAACAAACTTAAAGGATATGGATACGTTGAATTTGACGATAGACAGAGTTTGATTGATGCTCTGAACCTGACCGATTCGGTTAGTTTCAAAAAACGATTACTTTATAACATTATTTCACTTTAGATAGAAAAGGTTTAAATTAAAAAGTTTTAAAAACAAATCAAATTTCTTAATATCTTGATACTGAATTTCAAATTTCTGTTTGAAGAGATTTTTAAGAATTGGTAGAATATGTAGTTTAGTATGTTTATAAAAGTATTGATTGAAAGTATATTTTATATTTTCTTATTTATTTAGGTAGTACTTTTTAATTGATCAGCAATTACTGATGTGCCTTGTGTAATAATACTATAATAAATCTCTCAATCAGACCTTGCAAAGCAGACGTATTAGAATCGAAATTTCAAACAGCAGCAATGATGAGCGTCGAGGAGGAAGAATGGGACGGGATCGCAGAGATGGTGGCTTTGATGATTCTGACCAGAGGAATTTCAGTGACTGGAGGAGCGGTCCAAGAGACGAGTCCTCGTCGGATTCTGATCGATACCGAGGAAGGGGAGGATATGAAAATAGAGATCGTGATCGAGACCGCAAAGAAGAAGGCAAGTTACAATTCCATAACGTAATAAAAACTTTATACACTAAATTTATTATTCAGTTAGGGGCCGTCCGTAAACTACGTTACCAATTTTTCAGATTTTTAGACCCTCTCCCCCATAAATTGGTAACGTGGTTTATGTACATTTTTATGAATTTTGACAATAACAAAATTGCACAGGTCAGGAAAATCAGAGAAGTTTGAAAATTCTGATTTTTTATACGTTACATAATTTTTTTTTACATTCTCATCATATGAGAAAGTATTAGTTTTGGTCGAAAATTGACTTTCGCTAATTTCATGAAATCTCGACGTTTTGGGGTCCCCTGAACCCAAAAAACATGGTCCGGCGATGGTGTCTGTCTGTCTGTCTGTCTGTAGATCAAAAATTTTGTTCCCACGATAACTCTTGAAAACTTATCCGATCGTATTTAAATTTAACACACTTAAAGTTGGTGCAACAATGAAGGCCAAGTTTGTTAACCAGCCATTTTCGTCAGACATTACTTTTTTTTTTTTTTTTAAGTTTTTGGGTCAGTCAGCTTAGGGAGCTTTCACAAATGATGTCACGTTTTTGGGGGCAGGGGAGGGGTCTCTACTAAACGTGACGCAATATATTTTTGCAAGTGAAATTGCATGAAGTAGCGTGACAGTGTAGGGGGGGTCTAAAATCCCGAAAAATTGCGTGACATCATTTGTGAACGCTCTCTTAACTGTGTTAAAGAATTTGTTATTGATTTTGTAAAATGTTATAACTTGTATAAAAATCCGTTGTTATCAACAACTTGTTTTTTTATATAATTCAACTTTTTCGTAAGAGTTATAATAGAAATTTTGAGAAATATTAAATTTCAAAAGGTTTGAAATGAAAAGATTTGTTAAATTTGTCATTTGCAGATACGGACAATACTCCAGGTGCTTGGAGAGTAGGTGGAGGAGATAAAGGAAGGCCATCATTTAGAGATAGGGGCAGTGATGATCGCGAAAGAGACTGGGGTGGTTCACGTTATGGTGGAGAAAGAGGAAGCAGAGACAGAGATGGCGATCGGAACCGGGACCGCGATAGAGGAAGTAGCTACGGAAATCGACGCAATTACGGCGGAGACTCCAACTGGGAAAGAGGACAAGTGGGAAAAGGTAATAATTCAAAAAATAAATATAGCAAAGCTTCTTTTTTAAAAAAACAAAGATACATTTTACTTTTTCCAACTGTAATCCTTGAGCTTTCATTAAGTATTGAAGAAAGTATTACTAGAAATACAAACACTAATTTTTCTGTTAAATATTCAAGAAAACTGCAAGTTTGAAAAATTCTTCATAATTTAAAAACTTGTTGAAAATAATGAATAAAGGTACACTCTCACCTCACTGCCTGCCTGCCTGCGCAGCAGGCGCCATAAGAGTGAGAGAGAAAAAACATTTAATTTGAATTTTCTTACTCTCTTACTCCTATGTGTTATCATGTCAACCTGCAGGCAGGCAGGCAGGCAGTAGGAGCTGTGCTAGCGCCTTTATTAATTAATTAATTTCTTGGGCTTATTTTAAATTGAAATTTATTTTTTTCCTTCTTGAAACAATTTTAATGTTATGCTGAAGAAAACTGCGAACGAAAAAATATCCCAAAATACATTGTTTACAAAAATTAGTTATTAAAATTATTAGTAAATTAGTTTTTCGTGTGTGTGTTTAGGCGAAATTTCAGACTCTGAACCTCGAACGAGACCAAAATTATTATTGCAACCGCGTACAAAGCCAGTGGAACAAATTATTGTGAAAGAGGAAATAGAAAAACCAGAGGAACCTAGTACTCCACCTCCTGTCGCAGCAACTCCTGTACCAGCTGTCAATATTTTTGGTGCTGCCAAACCTGTGGACACAGCTGCAAAAGAAAGAGAAATTGAAGAACGTCTTAATAAAGCTGAATCTAAAGCTAAAGAAGAGTCGTAAGTTATTATCGCATTTTTTCAATCAGTTTACAAGAAGTTTACAAGAATATAAAATAAAAATTTAATTTTAAGTACTTTTTCATCAACTCTGAAAAATAATAAGCGAATATCTTTCCTGCTGAAAGAAATATTTTATCTCGAGTATAAGCATATTCTGATATGCTCCAAACGAATGATCCTTCGATATTGAATGCAACTTACAGATTTGAATACTGAAACATAACATTTTTCAAATGTAATTGTTATTTATTTTGAATTTTGTTTACAGGGACCAAGACAAACGGAGTTTCAAGGAAGGAGGAGCTTGGGGAAAACGTAATGGAGTAAGTGTTTAAAGCAGAGTCAGATTAATAATTTATTCTATCACACAAATCAATTATGCGTTTACGATAACTTTATCGCAATTAAAAAACACAATAATAATCAAGAAGGCCGTGAGTCAGGAAAAAACTGTAAATCAGAAAATTTGTAAAAATTCTTCAAAAGTCAGGGGATTTTAATCGAAAGAAACCATAAATTAAAAAACCTTGCTAAAATGAATATTTAGTTATTGTGTTTAGATTTTATCTTATTTTCCTTTATAAATTAAATTATTACTTAAAAAAAATATAAAATTTTTAATCAGTTATGCGGAATTTAAAATTATAAATTTATAAGTCAGGGAAAAAGAAGAATTAGTCAGGAAAAATTCAGGGGATTTTGAAAATCAAATTTTGCGGCCACCCTGCATAATCTTATTTTTAATTCTTTCAATTTTGTGATAAAGTTTATATAATAATTTATTCTTAAAGGAGGGTCGTGAAGAAAAAGAGAAACCAAAATTAAGGTGGAGATCCGAAGACGATAGAGGAAAACCATCCGAAAGAAAAACTGAGAGACAAAATCCGCCTTCTCGTCCTGGTAAGGAAATATATTACGAAATACTTTCTCTCTTCGATAAGTTCAACATTTAAAAGTAACTTTTTCTAAACTAGAACAACAACGTGGAGATTCTAGACCTCCGATGACTTCGCGAGGTGGACTTTCTTCTCGAGGTCCTGCTAGACAGCCTGATGCTAGACAACCGCCTCCTGAGAGGTAATCTTTTTTAATCTTTTTTTTTCCTTTTTACTAATAGTACAAATAGACAAACTTGAAAGTTTTCATTTACTTTGCTTTAAACTTCTTCTAAACTTCTGAATTGAAATTTGTTATTTACTTCTACGTAGAAGTATGTATTGCTAAACCGAAAATTTTAAAATTCGATTTTTTCATATAATTTTATGTTTTTTGACCTTAAGAATCTAAAAATTACATTTTTAGAAAATTTCAAACCAACAGTACACCATTTGTTAAGATTTCTTTTATAATAATGTAAATTAATTTTTTTAAACAGTTTAATATTGTCTTTGAGTAAAATTATTAGTTTACCTAAGCAGATTTAATGACCGACACTCTAAGTCAAACATTTTTGTTTTTTTAAATTATAACGAATTTATTAAAAAATAAATTAATACTACCTATTTATTATTAATTTAAAATTGCTATTTTGAAATAGTGAACGGCATGTTTTTTATATTGAACTATATTTGAAGTACATATGGGGCATTCTCCGTGAAATTTTCACTCAGAATTTTTTTTTTGTTATAACAATTTTTTTCAAATTCTATACGAAAAATAAGTAAATACCTGTTTTTTATTTTTTTATTTGATCAAAATTACGTAAGTTATGATTTTTTTTAAATTTAACGTTTTCAGAAGCAGAGGACTTTTGAAACTCTTTTTTCTCGGTTATACCAAAAAATAATATAATATATGAAAATTATTTGTTTTTTCTTGAATATTTCAAATATCTAATAAAAAATAACATTAATAAAGCAGAAATATAAAATAAATTGGAATTTCGTCTAAAAAGTGACTTTTCTCAAAACTGAAGTAATGGATTTTCGATTTTTTTCTTTTATTTATTTTTTTTTATTTATTTTTTTTGTTTTTTCTTTAGGGTTCAAATGATATTTAAAATCATTTCGGTAGTTGCACAGAGTTCCATTCGAATTTTACATTTTTTTAATAATTAACCTTTAATTACAAAACAAAACAAATGCCTTACTAATGAAATGGAGCTTGGAAGTGGTTAATTTCTCAATTTCTTTTTCTAAATTCTGTGCAACGACTGACATAATTTTAAATATTATTTAAACCCTATAGAACACCACTTTGTCATTAGTGGGAAAAATTTCTTTTTTTATCAGTGATTGTAATAAAAGAAAAAATGGAAAATTGATTACTTTTTCATATATTATAATATTATTTTTTATCTTTTGGTATAACGGAGAAAAAGAGTTTCAAAAGTTTTCGTATAGAATTCGAGAAAAATTGTTATAACTAAAAAAAAATTCTGAGTGAAAATTTCACAGAGAATACCCCATATATTCATTCAGCGACAAGTAATTCATAAATCTTATCACAAATCTCATAAATAACACTTAAAAATTAAAGACTTGTAAACAATATCAAGGAAATAAAAATGTTAATACAAAAAATATTATTTTTTTGAAAGAATTTTGTAAAAATATATAATAATTAAATTTCACATTAATTTTAGATTTTAAAATGTATTTAAATTGAAAAATATTTATTATAACAGTCAGCGAAATTATTTTTTTTTCTTCAAATTTTGACTTCTACCTTAAATAAAATTTGTATAGTATTTATTTTAAATCAAAAAAGAAATAGCAATGTTTTCTGCTTTGAACAAATGGGGAGCAAGTTTTCAAAAGTTTTGATAAATTATTATTAACTTTTCAAAAAATGAATATCAACACAGATTTAACGTAATATAATAAAAAGTCAAAGTTGAATCAGCTATTCCATAGAAGCTCTGTGGAATTTAATAAAACGAATTTATTAATAAAAAATGTTCAACTTAAAAATCTTTCGTCTTAACCAAGATGATGCATAATTTATATTTTTGTTGAGCAGAAAATATTATCAAACCCTGTAAGTCTTTTAAAAATTTTTATTTTTTGAAATATTTATTGCCATTTCTTAAAAAATTGGCATTTTAAAACTATTTTCTTTTTTTGTAAAATACTTTAGTTATATTAGAAAGAAACATTCTTAATGAATTGAAAAAGTATGTAATACATCTAAAAAAATTCAACAATTTTTTTTGAGAAAATTAAGCAGATATGAGATTTAATAATAATAATTTAAGCACGAACGCGCTTAAAATTTCGAAATACTTTCAATGAAAAACCATTTGAAAAATTTGTTATGCAAATTTGAACGAAAGTCTTCTAAAATTGAATAATTTTTTAGAATTTTTGAATACTTAATATTATTCAAAACTTAAAATTTTTAAGGAAGCTAACAAATTAATAATTTTTATATTTAAATATTATTATACTTTTACAGTCATTAGACTTTCAAAGATTTCAATTTAAAAACTATTTGTAATTTAATTATTTTTATAGAATTCTACTTTTAACACTTCTAATTATTTTCTAAAGTTTTAACTAAAATTTTTTTTTAAATCAATTCTTATCAGAATTCAACTACGAGAATTGAGTTTTATTTAAATTCTAAAATAAATAATTGATAAAATGATTAATCATTTTTAAAAATTGTATCTGTTCCTCTTTATTGAGTTTTTGAAATTTGGGTTAAATTTTTTGTTTTTGTTAACTATTGTGAACAATCTGCTTCCGTTCTAGCCAAGTGCAAAACTGAAATACCATAATTTTATTTTTTATTAGGTTACGTTTTTTTCTATGTTGGCTTATTTTATGTAATTTTTTAAGAAAAAATGTGTAGAAATTCTGATTATAAATTAATAATTATTATTATTTTATTTGATTCAAACTTCAATTAAAGTACTTACTAGGTTATTGTAGAAATAGTGAGAAGTGTGACTTATACCTACTTATACCTACCCACCTTTGTTACGTTAGACGTTACTGATGTCTAAAGGCCAACGCACAACTGCTTCGTGAACGCAAAGCATGAGTTAGAAAAAGACAGATATAATATCTGTCTTTTTCTATCTCATGCATCTCGTTCACGAACTTATTGTGCGATGACCTTAATAAGCCCCTCCTTTCTTTTCTAGCTGTTTGAATCTATTGTACTTAAATAAGATTAAAAAATACATATTCTTCGGTAGTATAGTGGTCAGTATCCCCGCCTGTCACGCGGGAGACCGGGGTTCGATTCCCCGCCGGAGAGATTTTTTTTTTATTTTTAATACGCAAAAATATCTCTATAGATTAATCTCTTAGTTATTATTAATTATTTTTCATTTTTTACCTTTTATTTTCACTGTGAGTGATTTAAAAAAATGTACAAATTTGAATGAAATAAATAAAATTGTTTTCAGAGAGCGTAAAGACAGAGACCGAGACGAAGATGAAATTAGCCGAATGCCAAAGGCTAGAGAGGAGCAAGCGCCAGTAATATAATTTTTCTTTTTAATCTGTAAAAGAAAAAATATGTAAATTTTCCTTTATTTAATTATTATATTTTTTCCCTTAGAATTTTGCGGCTTCCAACAAATATTCCATGCTAACTGATGATATGGATCCTGATAATAGCGAGGATTAAAAATGCTCATCTCTTGAAATCGTTTCCAATGAAATTGTGCTAATTACAATTCTGAAGCGTCTAAAACATATATACATACTATTACTATACCCAATTTATTTTACATTCACTGAATACTTATCTTAAACTGATTCATGAACAGGACGGGAAATGCGATCTATTCCATCTGATGTCTAGCTTTCTTTTTCTTTTTTATGAAATTATTGTTGATTTGTATTTAAACTATTTTATTATTATTATTCTTAATACAATTACGGTACATCTATCTTTCCATATTGTTTTTTATCAATATGCGTCAGTTAATAATTATTGTTTAAAACAAAGGTTTTGTTTGTTTTTTTTTAATTTTATTTTAAGAATTTTCCAATTATGTGGTCCGTCGAAATGGTGACGAGGGAATACATTTTTACGCGATGTACAGCACTTTAGAAAATGAGCACTGTATATTATATACAAGTTAACTTTACATAATTATGTAAATGTAAAATAATCCAACGCCAAAATATGCAACTTTTTCTAGAGCTAATTACATTATACATATTACCGACAGAGAAACCTGGAGAATAATTATCTATTCGCTGCTTGTGTTGTGAATACAGTTGATGGATTTTTTTTAATATAAATAAGAATCAATAGAACATAATATGACGTGAGTTACATTTATTGTCGTCGATTCATCTGCTCATATCATCATCAATTGATGTAATTTATATTCCCTCAAATTAAAACAGAAAAACACAATGATATTTGTAATAAAGAAATTCAACTGTTTCTTAGAGAAAAGAAACATTTCTTTTCTTCATGTCATTTGGAAAATAATATTTCATTCTTTACTTAAATACTTAAAGATTTTATTTGACAATACTAGTTATTTACACATTAACCTATCGATATGTACATTTTATTATACATATTTACAATTTTCATCACTACAAACATTAAATGTTTAACCACTTTATTTAATTATAACTAACTGGTTATAATTATTGTTGTGTTGCTTGAGCTAATTGGCGTAATTGTTTCAAGACAGTCTCTAAAAGTTTCTTTTTCTCTCGTTCGCTCTTCTTCAGTACAATAAATACCGTTTTCTTATCCGATTCTCTGAGTCTAAAAAATATTTTATTTCGTGATGAGATGATTAACATAAATTAACATAAAGCAAGTAAATAAATTTAATAGAAAATACTCACTTCTCCAACAGAACGACAGCCATATTTGGCGTAACGAGACTATATTTACTCGATTCACTTCCATAATCGTGAAAATACGTGGGCCAATCCCAGTTTGTGAAAAGGTCTAACAACTGTCGCAATTGTGCAAAATTCTCTAGTAAAGCACCTTCAGGTAGACCTTTCACTGGATCAGAAGCAGCAAATTCTGTAAATATTAAAAAAATAGGCATTTTTTGCAGTCAAGTCATGTAATAATAATTCCATTCTGATGTAACTAAATTTGATTAATATCAGACTATAATATTTTAAACTTATAAAAATTTCATATAGTTTCTCTTGGTAAAAACGTAAACCACTATAAAATAAAATAATCAAGAATCAGGCCTTGGATCAGTCGATCCAAGGCGTGAAAAAAGTCGCTTCAGTCGATTGAAAATACAAAAAAAGTCGAAAAAGTCAGTGTATTCAAAACTTGAATAATTTTGTTAACCTTTATGGGACTGAGGAAAAAAACACCTTCTATGGACGGACGAGGCACCTTTGTTTAATTTGTTGACGATTTCTTATGGATATTATTATTTAACTATAGTAACTAAATTACATATTTTATAAAACAAATTATGTGCAGTACTATAAAAATTGTTTAATTAAATTTTTCATAATTTTTTAATAGATATTTCTACATTTATCTACATAAAATGTATAGAGGTACCCGGGTACCTTGTCCACCTTTTATAGGTGAAGTCCAAGCCAAAAAATCTGAAGTAATTGAAATCCAAGAAAATAAGAAAAAATAGTTTCACTTTGGACTTTTTTTTGGATTTTTTGTTCTGGTCAAAAAGTCCAAAAAAAAATTAAAAATTCAAAGCAAAAAATTGAAATATAAAAATTTAAATTGTTACATTAAATGAAATTGTCTTTTAAGAACGTTCACAAATGATGTCCCATGTGAAATTGCATGAAATTGCGTGACATCATTTGTGAACGCTCCCTTTTAATTCATGTGGTTGTCTTTTTTTGTTTATAAACTTATGTCCTTTTAGTATCTCTTGTAACTTTTACAAAAAAAAATCAAAAACTTACCGCGACGAAAGCAAAACTGTTTAGAGGACCAAATTTTTACAATTGTCAAAACTTATCACGAGTATGTCGCGGAGGAAAATGAATTTGAATACATAAAATTAATGGGTACACGGAGAGAAATCTGTTAGGATTAATGCTCGAAACTTTTCATATACTTTTTCCATAGATTCTTTGATGCTAAAATCCTAACAGAGAGCCTATTTATTGCTCGAGTCCGCCTGAATAATAGGCGGAGTCGACTGATATTCAGGCGGACCTCTTATACTTTTCGCTAGTAAGTGCTTATGCTATATTCATAACCTCTAACTACTCTATGCATTATTCGCAACAGATTTCTCTCCGTGTAGTAATATTCACATGTGAATTTAAATAAATTAATTAAAATTTTTATTGTTCAAATGTATCAAGTAAATATACGTATGTTTTATTATTTATTTTGGACTTTTTGACTTTGGACATTTTTATTATGGATTTTTTGTATTTTGGACTTTTTTTCTTGGATTTTTCGGTCTGGATGTTTTGTACTGTAATCAAAATTATGATCAGAATTAGTTTTCTAAAAATTTGTTTTGAACTTGATTGTTTTCTCCAAAATGTTAAAAACAATTATAAAACTTGTATATATTTGAATTTTCGGAAATATGTAATTGAAAGTATTGAAAATAATTGAATTTTCAAAAATTAAAATGAAAAAATTCTAAGAATTACTTTTTTCAAAAATATTTTAATATAATTTCTAGAAGCAAATTTTCATTAATTTTCTTTAAAAAATAATAAAAAATAATATTTAAAAGATTTGTCTTTAGTTATTTTGTTGCAATATTTGGAAGAAAAGTCGAATTTTTTAAAAATAGTCGAAAAAAGTCATAATATCCGAGACCTGGAAATCTTGAGTATATTTTGAAGGACTCTAAATTTTCTAATATTATTATTAATAATATAATATCACTTACGTTCGCACTGTATTGTGTCTAAATTTACTTGATGTAAAGCACCCAATGAGATTTGTTTTATATCCTCACTGACTAAAATATCAAGAATGGACTTCGCTATATGAGCACAAGCTGCTTTACAAGCCACTTGCGCCACTTCTTGCTATAACATAAAATGCACCTTATTAAAAACAACTAAAATATTTAAAATACTGTTAATTTTCCCATAAAGGTTTGAAACTTAACAATTATTTTTTCAGTGAATACAAAATAATTTTACTGAAACTATTCTTTTAATAAAATACCTAATTTTAAAAACATTTTAGTGATTATAATAAAATTTGATTTTTGAATATTGTATTGAATTAATAATTCTTAATACTTTACTTTATATTGCAGGGTGTCCGTAAGTCAGGGAAAAGTCAGAGAATTTAATTTATTAAATTTATTATTATTATTATTTATTATTTATTTATTAAATTTTTAATTTATTTTTTATTTTTTTAATTGAAAGAAACCATAAATTAAAAAACTTTTCTATAGAGAATATTTTTTATTGATTATGCAAAATTTTAAATAATTCTAAAATTTATTAGTCAGGAGAAAAGAAGAATCAATCAGGGAACAGTCAGGAAATTTTGAAAATCAAATTTTGCGGCTACCCTGGTATTGTCACATTAAGTTTTCTGTTTTTCAACAAATTAGGTAATAATTTTATTGGAATCTTTTTAAAACTATTAATTTTTTTTTTGCTTTTAAATACGTGTACAAAATTTTTAAAAAAATTTCAAGTAGTTTCAGTAAGTTGGGAAAATTTTTGTTACTTTTAAGAATAATTTAAATTTGCAAATATTTCAGGAATTGTTTTTATTTCTCTGATAAGAAAATTTTTAAACTTTAGTAACTTTATAACACAAAGACTCACTATAAAACGTTAATATTTAAAAAGTAATATAAATATAATGTAATAACTTACAGGTAAATCTGTGAAGCACTTGAAGGTACTGTGCAAAAAAGCAATTAGGTCTGTAATGAAGCCCGAGGCGTGCCCTTGGGACTCTACTAAAGTCCAATCATAGTTTTCTAATTCAAGAAACTCATTTAATTTTTGCTTAAGCTTCACACATATTTGTTTCTCCGCATCATCTCGTGCTACTCTAAACATAGTCGACTTGACACCTCCACTGCTTAATTGTCCTTCGTGCGGAGTTCTGAATTGAAAAAATACTCATTATTTTCTTCTTTAAGTATAGATTTGTTTATTCAGGGTGTCTACTGAAAATATGACTTAAAATACCAGGACATTTATATATGAGGCATTCCATTTCAAAACGACCCCCTTCGTAAACAATTGCCAATGTAAGACAATTTTTAAATGAATGGGTGATTCTCCCGAAATACTCCTTTTTGTGAGTTACAAACAGAAAAGAAAAAAAATTATTATTTATGGATTAATGCAGTCAATTATATTGAGCTTTCAAAAATCTACCACCTCTATAGCATGATCATGCTAACTTTTAGCTTTTAAAGTATATATTTTAAATTAAAATTTACAAAAAAATTAAGAGGTTAAAATTTGGAGCCGGCGTTTTTTATTATATATATTTTTCTATTTACAAAAAATTATTTAAAAATTATAATTTATTAATATTATCTATAAATTTTATAGATTTTGAAATACTTACAGTTATCAAAAATCTCTTTAAACAATTGTCAAAAATTATTTTTCATACATTTTAGGTTCACTTTTCACTGGCAGTTTGTAAACAACCGACAATCATATCAATTTTTAATTTTTATTCAAAAAAGTGAGAGGAATGACGATTTCAACATTTTTTAATTTTATTTAATTGACAAATAATTTTCCTCCAGCTTAGAATGCCCTATCATGTTTATAAAGGATAACTTTATGTGAAAAAAATTTGCGATCAATTTATATATATTAATATTGTTTTTTTTAGGGGTGAGAGGAATGACGCTTTAGGTTGTGAATCTCTGCTTATGTCTCAATTTTAATTTTTTTAACGCAAAATAATAACATTTTTTAAAAAGTAACTTAAGAAATTAATATTAGAGATGTTAATTTAAATATTGATCACAATAATTAATCAATATCTCTACCCACAGCAAAAATATTGGATAATATTCAACGAGTGAGAGGAATGACGCGGTACTACATGACAAATTTCATTTTCTATATTTAAAAAAACTACACGACATATTTTATTTATATTTTTGAAAATTATTCTTAAATATCATAACTTTTAGAAAAAATTAATAAAGTACCAATTTTCATGTTTTAAATAATTGTTTTACCTATTGAAAAAATGAAAAGCACTTAGATGACAGGTTAGAAAATCGATTTTGAGGTGGTAAAATATTTTAAAAATGTATTAAACAATAAAATTTTACAACTTTTTCTTGCAGAACATTTAGAAAAAGTGATAAAATAGGGAAATATGACTTGGTATTTTCCCAAATGATTATAATTATTTAGAAAATCTTGATTACATGCAAAATGAGGTTTTTTGGAGAATCACCCGAATATTTCTTCCATTCTGTAGAACCAAATTACTTTTTATATTAGTGATTTCGAAAGTAGAATTTCTGAACTTTCTGATAATAAAAATATATATTTTTTTAATAATTTAATTTAAATAGAAAATTGAGTTTAAAAGTTAAACTTTGAAAAATCTCAAAACACGTTACCTCCGATTTTAATAAAATTCATATCAAACGAAAGCTTGAATATTGTTCTTTTTATTTATCAAACGATAATAATGGACATTTCAGTGGATTTTGAGAAAATAATTAAATTTTACAGACATTTAGAAGGTTATTATGCATAAATTGGGAAAAACAAATGCCGCCCTATACTTAATAAATGGTTTTCTCAATATAACCTTCTAAATGTTTGTAAAATTTAATTATTTTCTCAAAATCCACTAAAATGTCCATTATTATCGTTTGATAAATAAAAAGAAGAATATTCAAGCTTTCGTTCGATATTAAATTTATTAAAATCGGAGGTAACGTGTTTTGAGATTTTTCAAAGTTTAACTTTTAAACTCAATTTTCTATTTAAATTAAATTATTAAAAAAATATATATTTTTATTATCAGAAAGTTCAGAAATTCTACTTTCGAAATCACTAATATAAAAAGTAATTTGGTTCTACAGAATGGAAGAAATATTCATTTAAAAATAGTCTTACATTGGCAATTGTTTACGAAGGGGGTCGTTTTGAAATGGAATGCCTCATATGTAATATTATTTCATATTACGATTAACATAATTTAAATTAACCTACTTGAACAAACAAATTTTTTAAAAAATAAAAATTAAATTAAATAAAAATTTTATTTTAAAAAGGGAAATTCAAGGACAAAAGTTTAAAATCCAGGACATTTCCAGGAATTCCAGGACTTCAAGACCCTGTTATTATTAGTAGATACAATTACCCAGTAATGTTGGAGAGAAACTCTTCCAAGTATTTTGTGGATCCTTCCAACCATCCTGTATTTATAATAATCTGCACGACTTGAAGTAATGCAAGTGACGGTTTCCGGAATAACGAAGACAAACATCCACTGAATGTACGTGTTAACAGTAAATTAGTAGATTTACAAATCATTTCGTCAATTTCCGTTTGTGTCAAATTCAAGTCTTCGGAAAACTTTAAACAGGCGTAAATAAATTCCTTAACTTGTTGATAGACTTTAGGTACCATTGGTGAAAAGGGAAATACTTTTGGAAATTCCGACGTCTGTAATTCTTTATTTCGATAGGGAAATGAGCCGAGTACATTGTCGCATTCTTCTTGCGAGGAAACCTGAATTGGCAGAAAATTGTCTTCCTCGAGAATGTCTCTAAAGACTTGAACCCAGTGTTGCATTAAAACTTCATTGTAATGAACTCGAATCTCTTGAAGTAAATCCCAAAGTTGACCAACAGAATAGCCGTAATTCTGGAATAAATAACAATAAAAAAATAAACATACAGACAATTTCAAGACTAATTTTTAAGATAAAATTCAATATTTTTCAAGATGTAAGCAATAATCACTGATGAATTTCTTTTTCTCTCGCAATTATAAAAAATTCAGTGGTTTGTTGCGAATAAAACCGATTATAACCACGTTAATAGAGTGTTTAATTTATTTTTATTAATTATTAAAAAAATTATGCGTTTATTTATTTATTTATTTATTATTATTATTATTTATTATTTTTATTATAATTTTTTATTAATTAGCCCTCAGTGTTTTGTTTACATACAATACAATTATTTTTAAACAATTTTAGTTACATTTTTTCAAGGAACAAGTTTTTTCGGAATTTCTAAATTAAAGTATTCAAAACTTCATACTTTTTACTAAACGAAAATTTAAAAACTTATTGTTATTTATTTTTCAACAGGAATTAAAATTTAAAATAATTTCAGTGAAAACCTTCTGAAATTTAATTATTTCCAAAAATTGCAACTGTAATTCTTACAAACTTAAATTATTTTTTTAGAATTTTTAAATAAAAATTCAAATACTTTTATACTTTTGTTTCCCTTAAATTTTCAAAGAATTAAAATTAAAAATCTTTTAAAATTGAATTAAAATTGAATTAATTCCTAAAATTCCTGTTATAATGCTTTAAATATTCAATTGTTTTCTAAAATGTTATTAACAGAATAAATAATAATATTAAAGGTGAAAGAAGTTAACAATTTTTCTGAATCAATCTTACAAATAAATCTCTTAAATAAGCTCATGGGTTTCATATGTATCGACAGCACAGCTGCCCTAATACAGAAACCTGCTTAATCTGAAAAATATTTTCGAAATTAATTAATAATTTCAAAATTATCAAAGAACTCAGAAAAAAATGGTAGCATTAATTTCAAAAATATTTTTCAGATTAAGCAGGTTTCTGTATTAGGGCAGCTGTGCTGTCGATACATATGAAACCCATGAGCTTATTTCAGAGATTTATTTGTGAGATTGATTCGGAAAAATTGTTAACTTCTTTCACCTTTAATATTTAATTACCGAATGATAAATTCATTTCCTTTAATTAACAAATAATAATAATTAATTATTTTTATAAATTGCAACTGTACCTCTTTACTGAGTTTTTGAAATTTGGGTTGAATTTTCTTACTTGACTTATTTTATTTTTTATAGGCCTGTGCGGTATTAAAAATCTATAACCGGTTTTCGGTTTTTGAAAAAACCGGTTCTTCAGTCGGTTTTCGGTATTAAAAAAAATACCGGTATTTTTTTTTAAACCGGTTTTTTTTAAATACCGGTATTTTTAAAAAAACCGTTTTTTGAATTCAAGCATTTAAAAAACGGTTTTTCAAATACCATTTTGTTTAAAAAGAAAACTGGTTTAATAAAATTTAGTTTATTACAAAAATCAGGTTGTTTTTCAAAAACAAAATTTTTTAATTGGTCTGTTAAGTAAAAAAAAATTACTGTATGTCTAATAAAAACAAAAACGATTAATCTTTCTCAATCATCTGTTGCTGTTCTGCCGTTATGTCACTTTTGCGCAGGCATAATGCGCAAGTCGGTTAGATTCGGTATTGCGTTCAAAAACCGGTATTTCTTAAAAAACCGGTTTAAAAAAGAAAATCGGTTTTTCGAGAAAAACCGGTTTAAAAAATAAAACCGGTTAAAAAAACAAAACCTTAAACCGGGAATTCATAACCGGAAACCGGTTTCCAGTAATACCAAAAAAAAAACCGGTATACCGGTTTACCGCACAGGACTATTTTATTATTTACAAATTAACAGACAAACTTTTGACACGAACTTCACGTGAAGACAGATTATCTCGATTATTTTTATATAATAATAATTTAATATTATACTCACTCTTAATGTCGTGTTGAAAAGCATTATGAGATTCTTAATTTTCAGTATTAGTGTAGCATCAGTGCAGTATGCCTAAAAAGAATATAAATTGATAATGCGATTATTATAAATTAGAGCTGTGCAAAATAATTCGAACCGAACTGTTCGAATTTTTTCGCCTAGTTCGGATGTCGACTATTCGACATTTCGGCGCCCTAAAACCGAACAAAACTCGTTTCGGTTCGAATTTTGCACAGCTCTATTATAAATATTTAATTTAAAAATTGACAATTTACCGCCTTTTACTTACAGAATGTGTTCGTAGTGCGTTGACGATTTTTGACAGAGCCATCGACCAAAGTTCCTCTAAATATGATCGATTCGCCAATCCATTGCCAGTATTAAGAATATGATCTTCCACAACGAAAAATCCAAGAATTCCATAAACATACGACTGATATCCTTTTATGCTTTCGTGCTGAAATGCAAAATTCTCTAGAAATAAAAGAATGATAATTTAATTTGAAATATTGAAATATTAAAATATTTTTACCATATTGATTGGTGGCTGTAAAACGAGCCTCGCTTGCTGTTGCCTTTGTTGTCTATAATAGGCTTTAAAAGTTTCACCCTCACGTAAAACAGTATAGATGTGCATGCACCGATAAACTGGACTGAAATCCATGAGATCTTGTGCGCTTAATTCTTCATCTCCTTCGATTGAAGGTGTTGAGTGTAATCTTTTTTTTCTACGTCCAATAATTTCGGCCTCATTCTCCAGTTGCTCTGCAGTCTACATTCAAAAACTGAGAACTAATAGTTTTCTTTTCTAAACGGTAATAATTAAATGAAGCAATTCAGGGTGGCCACTTTTTTTGTAAAAAAAAATTCACGGTCATTTCCCGGTCCATTCCCGGTCATAAATTATTTTTCCCGGTCATAAATAATAACTCTGAAAATAAATTATTCCATGAAAGATTGAAAGAATTTCCTGATTTTTAGACAAAACTTTGACTTTTTCCCAAACCCTAAAAATATTTTAGTTTACTCTAAAAATAATTTTGAACTTAAATAGATTTTTTGAAATAAATATTTAATTATTATCCATTATTTTTCCATATAGAGGGTATTCAAATTTCAAAAAAAAATTCAAATTTCAAATCCTTTAAATTTGAATAATTTTTAAGAATTGCTACTGCAACTTATTAAAAATTATTTTCAAAATTTCAATTCAATTATATTCTAGAAATAACTAAAATATTTCTAAAATCCACTTGTTTACAAGACAATTTCATGAAATTTTGATTAATTTGAAAATTTTTCAATTAAATATTACATATTTAAAAACATAACTAATTTGAGAAAATGTGAATAAAAATATTTTTAAAAACTAAATTATTCAGAATTTTTAATTAAAATCTTTTAAAATTCAACTTTTCTAAAACTTCAATTTGAAATTTTTTAAAATTCAATCTATAATAATATTAGTATGATATTAATTTAACATTCAAAAAAATCAAAAAATTTGCTTATGAATAATTGTAAAAAAATTAATTGATATTAATGAAAAATACGGTTTTTTAAAATTTATTTTCTAAGAAAAGAAATTTTATTTATTTTTATTTACTTTATTTGTTATTCAAAAATTCATTTTTATAAATTTCGTATCACTTTTGTTCTAATTAGTTCAAATTTTTAATAATTCTTATTTGTTTTGTTATAATATTAATTGCAAAAAATTTTTAAATTGATTTATTTTTCATTATTTTATAGGATGTGAAATTTTTTCTCTTTGAAATGTTTTTGACAAATTTAATTAAAATTATATTTTGTTTAATTATTGTTAGAAATAGAAAGAATTTAAAATTAAATTTAATATTTTCTTTTTTTAAGTCTGTTACGTTGGACAACAAAATTCATAATTTTCTTATAAATTCTAGAAATTGAATATTTTTATAGTACTTTTTATAAAATTCTTTGACAAAATATAAATAGATTTTATAGAAGATCATTCAATCTTTTTTAATGAAATATAATTAATACCTAAGTCTTAAAATAAATATTTCTATTTTTTCTCACAAAGTAATGTGTGTTTTTAAAAGAAAATTCCAAAATCCCGGTCAAGATCAAAATTCACTGTCATTTCCCGGTTTTTCCCTGTCCAAAAAAATTCACTGTCATTTCCCGGTTTTCCCGGTTTCCCGGTCCAGCGGCCACCCTGGGCCAAATAAAATTCGTTTTTAAACTATCAATTCGACTGATAAAAAAATGCATTTCAAAAATTAAAACAAAAATATTTATTTAAAAAAATTGAACATTAATTACAATTTACAAACGACTTGAATATTGTCAAATTTTTCAACATTTAAGAAAATTTTTAATTGTATAAGTAAATCTTTAAGAATATCAGGGATCACATTAACTTTTTTCTTTATGAAAATACATAAACTGAAGTTTAAAATTATTGTATTTGATATTGATTAATATTAGAGTTTAAAGTTAATATTGTTTGAAATTTGAATAAACTTGAAATTTCGGTTAATTGAAAAAAGATTTTAATCGATAAATGTTTTTCAAAATTAAAATTAACATTTACTTAAAAATAAAATAATTAAATATTTTTAGAAATTAAACTTTTGATTAAAAGTATTTGAAAAATTTGCAAAATTAAAGAAATAGGTGATTTTTAATTAATTCTATTGATGCAAATTAATAAATAAAAGTACTTACATGTCTCATGGCAACTTCTCCAATTTTCGGTGAATATTTCCGAATGTTTTCCAAAAAGTCTCGCAAATCACTCATTGACGCGTCTTTTATGTTTTCTCGCAATCTAAAAATATTGCATAAATAATTAATATATATATATATATATATATATATATATATATATATATATATATATATATATATATATATATATATATCCTTATTAATAAAATCAGACTTTTGTCTGTACATTGCATAGAATTCAAAATTTCTATTATATTCCTTCTTTTTACACTCTAAGGAATGCGAAAATACTATTAAGAAAATTATGTGTGTATGTGTATATGTGTGTATGTGTGTATGTGTGTATGTATGTCCGCAAATTTTCGACCGCGTATCACGGAAAAAACGGTTCAATCGTTTGAAGTGAAACTTGGCAGTCTTTTAGGCATTAGCCTAACTTAAAATCCTAGAGATAGTAGATTAAAAAATATTAATATGGACGAAAGTTATGCCATTTTTTCAAAAATTCGAAAATTCGAAATTTTTAGTTTTTTCATATACTTTAGTGAATTGTACTTAAACTTGGTACAGGGTTAATTTTAGTGTTTCTTATGAAGATTTAATCGTCAGAATAATAAAATTTTGAATAACAAATAAAAAGTGTTAGATTTAAATATTGAAAAATTAAAAAGTTTAAAAATTGAAATTTTTTTGTAATTAATTTTTATACGGTTGTATTTCTTAGGTCAACAATAAAAATTTGTTGTTGAAATCATAAGTTTACTTTCTTAAAAGAATTCTATTAGGTCAGAATATTAACAATATCCATATAATTAATATAAGACTTTTGTCAGTATGTTGCACAGAATTCAAAATTGCTATTATATTTTATTAATTAATGATCAAAAAATGAAAAACTCAAATTTCATTCTGATGACTAAATTGTAATAAAAAATACTAAAATTAACCCTGTATAAAATTTAAGTAAAATTAATGACAATAATTATTTCAAAAGATAAATTTTGAATTTTAAAAATTTTGAAAATATATAGCACTAGCTGTCATGTCGTACCCGTCTTCGACGGGTTTTAGTTTCTACCAATACATTTAACAATGTTTCTACCAATCTGCGGAAAATCAAAAATACCCGGGATAAATTAATTAATAATTAATAATTAATAATTAATAATTAGTTAATTAATAATAATTAATAATTAGTTAATAATTAATTAATTAATAATTAGTTACCATTAGCTATTTCGGTAGTATAATTATACTATTTGAATAGTCTCCACCCTTTAGCAAAAAATCAAAAATTATCAAAAATTCGAGAAACCGAATTTCTTAAAATTTAACATTTTTTTCTTCTCTTTTATATCATTAAGCTTCATTATTTTTGTACTCTTCAAAAATACTTTACTTATATTTAATAGTCTCCACCCTTTGGTAAAAAATCTAAAATTATGGAAAATTAGCAAAAATTCATAAAACCGAATTTATTAAAATTCAACATTTTTTCTTCTCTTTTATGGCTTTTGGCTTCATTATTTTTGGGCTCTTCAAAAATACTTTACCTAATTTGTTATCTCCACCCTTTGGTAAAAAATCTAAAATTATGAAAAAATAGCAAAAATGCAAAAAAATGAATTTCTTAAAATTAAACATTTTTCCTTCTTTTTATGGCATTTAGCTTTATTATTTTTGTGCTCTTAAAAAATACTTTACTTATTCAATAGTCTCCACCCTTCGGTAAAAAATCTAAAATTATGGAAAATTATCAAAAATTCAAAAAACCGAATTTCTTAAAATTAAACATTTTTCCTTCTTTTTTATAGCATTTAGCTTTATTATTTTTGTGCTCTTAAAAAATACTTTACCTAATTTGTTATCTCCACCCTTCGGTAAAAAATCTAAAATTATGGAAAATTAGCAAAAATTCAAAAAACCGAATTTCTTAAAATTCAACATTTTTCCTTCTTTTTTATGGCATTTAGCTAATTATTTTTGTTTAATGTAGCAAATTTTTTACTTTACATACTGATCTTTAAATAAAAAACTTTAATAACTTTTCCTGAAAAGCTTGCTTAAAGATTAAAAATCACTATTTTCTTAGAAAAAAGTTGATCTAAAAAAACGAAAAAAAATTTCAAAATGCATCTTTTTTAAAAATTTTATCGTAGAAATGGGTTGTATTTATCTGAAAAAGTTAGCTAAGGATAGTTTTTTCATTCATTTTACAAAAGATAAAAAATTTGCATTTTTTTGTTTTTTTGAATTTTTTGGAAAAATGTCATAACTTTTGTTCAAGTTAATATTTTTTAATCGGATGAGGCTATGATTGTAAGTTACTTTAATACCTAATAGACTGCCAAATTTCACTTTAATTGGTTGAACCGTTTTCAATTGATGCGCGAACAAAGTTTTGCATACAGACAGAGACAGACAGACAGAAATTTTTTTTACATTTTTAGAATTCTAATGTCTCAAAACGAAAAAATATATAAAAATTTTCAAGTTTGGAGCAATGTACAGATAGTAATCTGATTTTATTAATATAGATAATGTTCGTTCACATTAATAACTTTTAGTTTACTATAGCTACACTAAAAAAAGTTATATGATTCAAGTAATTATAATTATTTGAAAAATAATATCTTATTTAAAAAGTTTTTATTTCGATCTAATAAGAATTTATTTCGTTTAAATAATTTTATTTAGTTGAATCAAATAAATCTTAATTGGATTAATTAAATAAATACTTGACTCTAATAAATAAATTTATTTAACACAAATCATTTCTAAATTTTATATTTTTTCATGGATTGCTTCTAAACTTTCTATAGTTGAGTATTACATGTTATTTAACAGGGTGTTTACCAACCAGAAAAGACGTAAAATATCAGGGAATTCAATGTAACCGAGAAAAACTGGATCTACTTGCTATACAATTAGTTCGAATTAGACTGTACTATAACTCAAAAAACTGGAGGAAATTTTAGATTTATTTTAATACATTATATTGATTGAAGTACTACAAATTGAGAAATATTGTTTTCTGCATTTGAATTAGTTAAAAATAACTAATTTGATAATAAAAAGTCGGTCACTGTTTCAAATGGTATTATTTTCCTAATGAAATAGACAATAGTAACTAATTATTATTTTTTCCCTGTCAAATCAAATTCCCGGCTATTTTCCGGTTTTCTAGGTTGGTATAGATACACTGTTAAGTGCATTATCAGAAACTACAACCCGTCGAAGACGGGTACGACAGCTAGTATATATATATATATATAGGGTGTTGTGGGGTGATGTGCAACGTTTTTTTCGTTGGACGAAAAACATGTCAAATAATTAAATTTTGAATATTTCTGCATTATTAGATTTTCAGAATTTTAAATTTTCCCTACAAATTTTTCGCATTTTCAAAAACGTCTGTTTTTGCATTTTCCAAAAAAGTTGGGGTGATGTGCAACACCAGTAAAATTCAGGTATGTAATGCATGAATATCGATGAAAATCTCTTTAATTATTTATTTTAGGCTTTTTCAATGCAAACTAATCGAAATCTGCAAAAAACAAAATTTACTAAGGTATAGTTGACCTCTAAAAAGTGGAGATTTCACCAAAGAAAAAAAATTTCTTTTATTTAATTTTTTATTTATTCATAAGTATTTTTTATTCATCATGTGAATCGCAGTTATGGCACGTAAAAAGTAGTTACGTCCACCCCAAAAAAAAGTATTGCACATCACCCCAAATATGATATTTTGCGAAAAATGATTTGTACGCAATACAATGCAATGGAATCACAAAATACAAACAGATATTTAAAAACACTTAAAAAACCAACAATAAGCACATTCTTATCTAAAAAATAAATTAAAACCCTTCACGAAACGACTAGAAATGTAAAGCGCGAGAAATATTTCCTGCTCGAGAAATCTAACTCAACTTACGTACAGCGAACCTAGCTGCGAGCTGTCTCGTGAGTTTTATATAAAAAACAAGTTACTGAGGACACAAACAAATGGCAATACTTGGCTCTGTTCAATATCGAACTGTAAATCAGTAATCGGCGGTGTTGCACATCACCCCACAACACCCTATATTTAAAACTTAGCAGAAAATAGAAAACTTACACTGGAATTTGTTGAGTGATTTGTGAGGAGAACCTGTAATTGGTGACTTTTGGTAAATCGTTGTTCTCTAATTGTTCAAGCGTTTTTAGTGCAGGATAATAACGTTTATCTTTTAATTGACGTTGTAATTTGGCATAAGCAGCTAAAACGGGAAGGCACATTGTGAGACTATCTACTGCCGCAGCCATGTTACTCTCAACTTTTCTTGCTTTTACAAGTTCCTCTCGCTTTTCAATCACTCCAGTCGTTGTAAGAATAATACGTTTATCGAGTTCTAATATTTCGCTCTGAATATTTTAAACACATTTCAATTAAAAATCAATTATTTAGAAATTATATTTTAACAAATATTATGTAATTTGTGTCATAAAAACACCCAAATAGGCCTTACAAATTACTCTGTAATGTAATCACAATTTTTATTGTTCATTGAAAATAAAACTGAGAAATTTAAAAGATTTTTATAAAATAAAGGAAAGAAATTTTCATAATGTTGATTTGTCAATAATATTTTTTGGTTAGTTTTTTTAGTTTCATTTGGAAAAAAATTTGTGTAATTTCTATTTTTTAATCACAATTTTTAACGAAATTAATTAAAATAAATTTCTATTTCATAATTAAAATTTTTATATAGGGTAATTCCTGTGACATTCCAGCCAAGATATATTTTGCATAGAAAAAAAATATTTGTAGCAAAGGAATTAAATTAGAAATTTATTAAACTAATTGTTCGTATTCTTAAGAAATTTTTACAAAAATTAATAGCCTATAAAAGTCAATTGTTGCGCGTCAGTTTCTGCGGACAAAATAACATGCATTTAGATGTCATTTTGCCCGCAGCAACTGAAGCACATATATTTCACAAGCATGTTTCAGTTTCTGCGGCAAGCAGAATTTAAAGTTAAATAATTCAAGTAATTTTATTTTAAATGTATATCTTTATAGACAATTGTAGGTATCAAGTATTGTTCAAAATAATTTTTTCAACGTTTTTTAACGAGTAATATTTTCTTTAGTGATAAATAATTACACATTTCACAAACGCGCAGCAATTGACACACTTACCCTAATTAAAAAAATTTGCATAATTTCCATTTCTTCACTACAATTTTTTATTAAAATCTCAATATTATTTTTTTAATAAGTATTAATTATTTATTATTTTTTTTTAATAATAATCGACACATTCTTTAATAATTGTATAAAATGTTTTTCTAATTTGAAACAATTATTGATTTTATTAATTTCTTTAGCTGTGTTGTAGCATGTTTTCAAATAAGGTAAAAAATATAAACATTTACGAAATAGAAAAACAGAAAAATTGTTTCTTCATTTTTAATGGAAACTTTGAATATTGTTAATAAACTGTCATCGAGAAAGAGGAATTATGCCATTTTCTTTTCTTAAGAAATAACAATTGAATGAAATGTAATAGTTGTTCGGTATCATTTTACTCTAACAATACATACACTTAGTTGTTGAGCTTGAGATCGAACTTGTAGCAACTCTCGGATCGAGTCAATGAATCCTTGATAGTGATGATTACACATTCGTTCAATATCTCTGTCATGACTTTTGATTCGTTCGTCCAGCTTTTCCATAAATTTATGATGTTCTTCTCCATCGTATATTGCTCTAAAATTAATATTTTAATGAGAAGATATTAAATTGCTTGAAAATTAAAAGAATAAAACTTATTTTAATTTATAACATACAAATCATGTTAATATCAATAGGAATAAGTAAATAAAGTTGTAATAAATAATTAAAAAAATTCATGTTTTCATTATGAACTGTGCTTATGAGATAAAAATATCACTGATAATCTTTAAAAAATTAAATCCTTGTGAAAAAAATAGAATTTGACAAAAAGTTTAAACAATTGGATAATTGTTTAGCAATAAAATGAAGTGATTAAAGCAAGGCATGTACGGACCTTATTACAAGAGCTATGTTATTTGCACCTGAAGATTCAATTTCAGACAATAAATGTTCATGTTTTGGAATTGTATTAAGTAGAGCATTGTATAGTGGTGCAAACGACAAACTAGACATGCTAGATTTGGAGTTCGTGAGTAACCTCGTCTTTATTTTTTATTGAAAAAAGGGGTTATATATATATATATATATTATTTTCAACCCCATTCTACCCCTTTCAGTGCGCAAATGCAGATAAAGATATTGTAGTTGCGTACAAGGGATTATTTTTCACCCCGCGTACTTTGATAAACTAACCCCTTTCTTATTAGCAAATTTTAAATATAATTCACCTGAAGGTTGGTCCTAAATAATCATCGATCCCTTCTATTTCTTGAATTAGAATGTCGGCTTGCTGCATTTCTATATTTGATATCTCTCCTAGAAACTCATTAAATATAACGGCAAAACGTTAATTTTCAATAATTTTGAAAGACAGACAGACAGATTAATAATATTAGTCAAGCAAGGACTGTCAAGGACTCAAGGGCTATCGGCTATCCTTTCACACGCAGGGTTGGGCAGCTTTTCAAACTGCTTCTACAATAACTTTCGTTTTGTTTGTATCGACTCGGTATCGACGCATTTATTAGGGTGCGATCACATGTGAGCAGAATACGTCAATCGAAAGCAGAGAATATCAGGGTGAAGTCCCATGGCAGCGTTTTGCGTTGCGTTTTGTAACTAGCCCATGAGTGCAAATATAGCAAACATATATCTCCATCTCTCTCACACTCATTGCCTAGTTACAAAACGCAACGCAAAACGCTGCCATGGGACTCCACCCTCATGCAGCGTTTTGCGTTGCGTTTTGTAACTAGGCCATGAGTGTGAGAGAGACAGAGATATATGTTTGCTATATTTGCACTCATGGCTGCGTTGCGTTGATTTTAGCATGTGTTGCTATAGCAACCGACGCAGACGCAGAGTTTTTAAAACCTATTGGAGAAAGGCCTTAACGGAAACATATGAGTGTGACACGTTTTATCATTATTGTGGATTCAACATAACCTTGAAATCAAACATGAAGTTCCTATTGTTTTTATCAAAATTTCCAGTCTTATTTATAATTTTAAATTTATGTTTAACTTTATATGCTGAAAGTACACATGAGCCGAGAAAAAAATCATGGAAGGACAAAGATATAAGGGATATGACGGACGCCGATTTGGAACATATACTTGATCAATGGGAAGAGAATGAGGATCCTTTGGAGCCGGATGAACTTCCCGAGCATCTTCGACCACCTGCGAAAGTAGATATAAGTAAAATTGACATGTCCGATCCGGACAATGTTTTGCGAGCGACAAAAAAGGGCAAAGGTGTAATGATGTTTGTCGACGTTCGTCCTGATGTTTCCGTTGACGATGCCAAAACAGTAATGCAAATTTGGCAAACTAGCTTGAACAACAATCACATAGTTATTGAGAGGTATCCCATTGAAGATAGAAGATCAATTTTTATGTTTCGAGAAGGATCTCAAGCCGTGGAAGCCAAAAACTTTTTAATTGCTCAAAAGGAACTGCAACTTGTCACACTTGAGGGTCAAACATTTACAGGACAGTATGCTTTAGATACTAAACAAAAGACTGAATTGTGATCAATTATTTTTCATAAAAATGTTCAACTTTACGTTCTGCATTTTCTTTTGTTTTTTGTGTATAATAAAATGTATACTTTTCAAAAATTTTGGGTTTATTTTCTTCTTGTAAAGATAATCAAAAGAAATTTAGATTATTGATTACCAAATTGATGTCCAGAACTTTGACGAGGGAAATTCGTTTAATGATTTAAATTATGCAACAATTGTTAAAACAAATATTTTCGTTGATCAACATTGTGGAATTTCAAGTTGGTCAGTAATTAATATTTTTATTTCTATGAAAAACATTTATATTGAAAATAAGAAAAGTCAAAGTACTAGTTGACATAACGACTGAAGGAGTGAGGTGCAAGGTGTAAATAGTAAGTATAATGTGTGTTTGGAAATAAATTAAACAAACTTTTATTTAAAAATGTATATTTTTTATGTACACTTTTTAATCGTTCTATGTATGTTTCTATATGCATTTATCAAAGTTTTATAGTGGCCATCAGCACGTGATGATGAACTTTCAAAGACTCAAACTTTCTATTTTCAATTCTCATTGTTTTTCTCTGCAATAGTATGTTCCAAGAGTTTATTATTTTTAAGCAAAGAACATTGTTGAATAGTAACCAGCAATAAAACACTACGTATTTCAAGTAGATTCTTCATCTTGAATTAAAGAGTTTCAATATGTTCGTTAACCACTATACATATACAATTAAATTAAATGCATAGAAACAGTATTATTTTAAAAATAATAGACGTATGTCGTATTAGCTGAAAGGTTTAAAGGTGCTTTATGTTCTTTTATTTTATGTACATTCACTATACTACATTCACTAAAATTTATTAAAAAGTGGTGGCCAGCACATTTTAAAACATTTTTTAAATCGTATACATTTTATTATCCTCTTTTTGTTAAATTTTCAAACCTGAATTAAAAGCACAAACTTAAATATGTGAGAAATACTTATTAAATTTTACAATGCATCCAGAAAAAAGTTATTAAGTTTTTAAAATGCGCATAAAATTTTTTTTTATGGTCAAGTCCAAAATTACAAAGTGGAATTAAAAACTTGCATCTTTAATTACAATTTACGGCTATAAAATAAAATATTTAATCGCAAAATTTATAAAAAAAATTCAATTTACTTATAGACTATAATAGTAAAATATATACGATTTAAAATTTTTTTAAAATATGGGGTACAAGAAAATATTAATAAGCCTGAAACGCATAAAACTGACTGTCTACATTTACCCCAACATTTTGAAATTTTCCTAACATTCGGGATAAATGTAATCATTATTGTAGTTAAGGAATAGTCAAGAGAAACGGTATCTCAAATATACAATAATGGAATGGAAAAAATGAAAAAATTCATAGTAGATGTATAAGAATTCAACCACTTAGATTTTATATTTTATATCATATAACGTCAAAAGTGAACTTTTGGAAAATATGTATGCAACTTTTATTAGACCTGAAATTGACTCATCAAAGGAGGTATGAAAGGAGAACCTATGTAATTTTACAAAGTTATTCAATTATATTCTTTTCAAAAGCAGTTCAAGTTTTGTTTATATTTACCTCAAGTTTTCAAATTCTCGGGGGTAAATGTTAACAGTTTATTATTTATTAACTTAATTGACAAACCACAAGTTATTCTATATTGTTTTTCTGAGTGTTTTATACAAATCGGTTAGGCCCGAAACTTCTAAAGCAAGATTATTTTTAATAATTTTCCGAAAGTTCTTCCACGATAATTCCAAAAATCAATTATTTAACATTATGTTATTTAGTGGTCATGTGCCCCATATACTTTACTATGGAAACACGTAACGACGTTACATGTCTTTACATCCAAAAATTTCATTTTTTTAAATAATTGTAACAACTCTTCATGTTTTTTTTAAATGAAAAAAAAAAAAATGAAAAACAAAATGTAATCGAATATATTGAAAATAATTGAATTTCTTGAATTGTCCCAATGTTGAACATTTTAAAAAACTAATCAATTTTTTGAAGAATTATTTTAATTAAAATTTTTTTAAATTATCGATATCTTCAAAATTTTTTAAATAATTTTAATTTGGTTATTGGTTTTGTAAATATTCGAATTACATATTGTAAATATGTTAAATTATGATGAAAAAATTATAAGACTTATTTTTAAAGAAACAGCGTATAATATAATTTTTTTCGAATAATTTTCATTAAAGCTTTTGCGAATTTAATTAAATAGTTTCAAAATTTGCAATTAAAATTTTCTAAAAATTTGAATGAAATACTTTAGAAAATCAATTATTGTCAATAACATTTTTCAACATTTCAGCTACTATTATTATTAAATAAGTTTGCAATTTGTTATGCGTTTCCAAGAAAGGTACATAACTAAGATGTATTAAATAATTTTGGATTATTTAGATCCAAAATATTCAATGAAAACTGGTTTCAAATTTACATAATTAAAAATGAACTTTTAATGAAAATAAATCTAACCCAAACATAACTTATAATTCGTTTGCTTCTTAGGTATCTTTCTTAGGAGCGCGTAAAATTTATTCAAAACAGTCATATTTTGTTGTAATATTTGAAGGAACATTCGAAAATATCCTTTTTATAAAAATAATCGAAAAAGTCATACCAGTAGATTTTAAATAAAAAATACATTTGTAATTTTTTGTTCAGAAAAGTAATACCTAATTATTTGTTTGTCCATGCATTTAATGTAATTATATTATTTATGCACGAATGTAAATAGTCTCCTTTGATGGATGACGTCACAACTTTGAGTATCTTATGACGTAGTTTGATTGTTTATTATTGTTACTATAATTGTTAATATTATTCGTAGTTGATTAAACTTTTTCCACTGCGCTCATTCGCAGCTTGTAAAAACTGGCGCTAAAGAATACTAGTATAATATCTCAACATGAATTTCAATTTTATAAGGCATTCGAAATAATACATTAAACAAATGAAATTCGCTGTCAAATTCATTTGAAAACTTTTCTAAATAATATGATTTATTAGTCATCAATTTTTTTAACATTTATACAGGGTGCATGAATCGTCCCAGAAATTTTTTTATATAAAACATTCAAGTAATTCTTCAAATTTTTTATTATCTTGTTTTTATAAATTCCTATATCATTTACCTCTTTATTTCGAAACCTTTATCGAAATGTAATTTCATATAAACTTTTCTTGTCCTTTTTTAATTTATATATGATTTTTTATTCTCTCATCTCCTTTTAATCACCTTAATTTATAAAGATTAATATTAATATCATTTTGAAAATTAAATATTAAAATCAAGAAGACTAGAGACAGGAGGTAAAACTTCGGTAGTGGGGGTATGGCAATGCTGAGTCGCTCAGTTGATATATGGTCAGGCGTTTACTTTCAAACACGGACTTCTGCGCAGCTACACACGTAAACACGGGAAAATATATTCTATACAAATACAATATGAAATATAAGTGTTTATATTTTCAAACATCTTTTAGTTATTAAAAAAAAAGTTTTAAAAACAAAAAAATGTGTAAACTATAGCATGAAGTGTATTAAAAGTTAACAAAAAGTAATAGTCATAGTGCTGTGTTTATCTTTCTTCTTGTTTCAACTTTTCACACAGCACGTTTTCGGAATTTTTAATTATTTGAATAACACTTAATTTAATAATCACTCACATTAATTCTATATATCCGTTATGACACACATTGTGTCTCGATTGCACTTTAAAGTTAACCTCAAATTAAAATCATATCATACACATGTGAAACACACGGTATACAAGAATTTGAATGTGTGAGTGATGTGCAGAAGCACCGCGCCGGCGACTTTTCGAAACGAAAAACGCCTGGTTAAAGAAAGGCTCTTGACTCATCCCCACTACCGAAGTTTCACCTCCTGTCTCTAGCCTTCTTGATTAAAATATACGAATTGATAAAGTCACGAAACAAAAAAATTGTAAAATTACTTTAATTTCAGATTATCGACAACATAAAAATCACATCATCAATTGATCATTTTTAACGAGCATTTTGATATTTATTTCTTTGTTTAGATGAATTAGTCACAATTCACTAAATTTTTTACAAAATATTTATAATAAAAATTTCAGTAACGTATTTTTTCTTATAAACTAAAAATAAATAATACAATAAGCATGTATTGTTTTTAAAACAAACATTACCAATATTATATAAATATTGATTTAGAATAAAATGTAGTTTTTGTGCTACAAGCAAATATATTTAAATTCCAGAATAAAGTTAATATTAATTAATTCATTAATATTAGAAATATTAATGATTTCCGTGAGTAGGAGAAAAAAGCGCAAACTGTCAGTTCTGTTTTAGAAAGATTATTAAAAATTTTGCAAAGTGCAGTTAACCTAAAATTTAAAAGAAAACGATAAAAAAGTATATACAGAAAGTTTACAATTTATTAGCTCTAAGAGATCTGTAAAACCATCTTTTAAAATCACATTGTTTAGTTCAACAAAGTTTATAACAATTATTTACTTAAATTTAAATCCCTATTTATAAAATATTCCAAACGTTATCAAGCTGTACAACATTCACTGAGAATGTTTTTAATTTTTAATGAGTTCTTAAAATGTTGAAAAATGTTTTCAATTATTTATTTCAAATGCATGTTTAAAATAATTGTAAATTTCTTCATCTTTCAGCATCTTATTGACGAAATTTTTAAATTTCCAAAACTGATTGATTTTCAATATTGAAAAAATGATCCTGGAGCAAAATGTTGCTTGATATAGGCAAAACATATTACTGGTAAAAATTTTAAGAACCGTGTTTATTATTTACATTTGATAATTTTAAAGGCCTTATAACGGTTAAGATCTTTATTTACTTTTCGATAGATTTTATTTCGATTTCTATGCGATGAAAAAAACAATAATGTAGTTCATTAATTATTTAGTATTTCTTGTAAATTCTTCTTCTGTTTATTTTCTTCATCTTCATGTTTATACTGACTTTTTTTATTAATGATGACTTTTTACTCATAGCAATTAGCCAAAATTATAATTTATTAACATAATAAATTATAAATATAACGTTTACTAATGTAACTTGTTCATACTTTAGTGAAAGAGAAAAATATTTTTTAAAAAATGTAAAACCGAAAGAATATCTAAATTAATAATTTGACTAATTTTTTATCAGTTTATGATTCTCGGACACATTTGTGTGCTCATTTCGAGCAAACAATAAAATAGAACAAATATTGAAATATAACTTTACCTAAGTACGCGTTGATTTTCACTAACAATGCTTAGCATTTTTACAAGACTTTTCGACTTGCAATTATTTTACAATAATTTCTTTGTCGTTAAGTCTGCTGATACTTCCGTTTGGAATAAAAAGTTGATATAAAAAGGCAAAATAAAGGAAAAAAATGTTATATATGTGTATAAAAAAATAAATATAAATAAGAGAGTAAAAACATATTCTACATCGCTGATCGGGTCTCTATACACATCACGCACAGCCAAAATATTTGAAACTGAGTCTCCTACAATAATCACCTTCTGCCCTCAAACAATTCTGAAAAGCTTGAATAGTCGCAGACTTCGTCATGTCGCGTTTTGCTCCTTACTTCATTAAATTATTCTCTTTATATGTTACACGGCTTCAAATTGGTCCCCTGCTGCCGATTGTAGAATAGGATGTATGCATTACTGAAATCTTCGTCGTGAGGCTTCTTCTTGCTTGTCTCTTCGTCATTGTAGTAGTGCCAGAGGTCCGTACGAGGATTTCTTGCGTATGCCGTATAATGTCCGGCTGACACTCCTGAACATTTTTAAAAATCAGATAAATATTCTTCCAAAATTAGCACAAGGTGATCACCAGAAGTGGTGTTTTTCAGAGTACATTAAGCAACAAGGAGACATCATCGTAAACAAATTGTCTGCCTTTATTCCCGTGTTAATTACGATATTTTTTATTCCTAATGTACAAAAGTGTCGATTTCAGATAGCAGACGACATGGAGTAAAAGTCATTCACTTGTTCGACTTGTCTCCCTGTCGCACAGAGGGGCAGAATGCATAAAAAGTTGCCAAAAAATGAAAATATCGAAAATTCAATTCCAACTTTTAATTATACTATTTCAATAAACAATAAGTCAAAGTTTGATGATATATAATTTTTAGCTCTTTTTAATTGCCGATTTTCATAGAAACATGTTTTAAAGTCGACCTATTTTCAACGGTTATGTTCGCGCTTTTTGTTTGTTTATCAAGATAAGGTTTGTAACCTGATTAAAACGTACAATGTGACAGATTTTTAATTATTATTTACCATGGAATCTTCAAATTCAGGTAGGTATTTAATTTGTAACGTGGCGTTACATAATTTCCCGCGTCTGCCGAGAATTGGGCGATTGACCCCGGAAATGACCGAAGATTTCCGAGGGTGTCAATCGCCAAATCCTCAAGACAGACGCGACACTTGATAATTGCTCTTATAGTTCTGACAGTTGGCACAGCCTAAAGTCATTTAAGAAGAAGAAGAAGATAATTGCTCTCGTCAGTGGCGGATCCAGGGGGGGGTCATGACCCCCCCCCTGGGGCGAAAAATTTACATAAAAAAAAGGTCAGCTAATTATGGTCGTTGCTCGCCGAATCTATAAATGACCCCCCCCCTGGAGTAAATTCTAGATCCGCCACTGGCTCTCGTTCCGATGTAACTCGCCAACTCGGCCCCCCGTTTCGCTATTAGTTCCCCATAATTATACAGTTGTGTCTCCGTTTGTTGTGCGACTCAGTGGAGTTCTATTTTAATTAACTTCTTGCCTTTTATTCTCTTTTCTCCCCCATTTCCCTTCCTTATAATTAGAAATCCGGGCCTCCGATTATACAAATAATAATTTGTCAATATAATTACAGTCGTGTCTCGTCATTGCAAGATTCGTGAAAATTTCCCACTCTTCAACTCTCGTAAACGCATAAGATACTTGGTGTATTCCACGTCAGTTCAACACAAAAAATTTTATTAGGTTTTGGGATTCGGTTGAAATTGGGTAGATTATATCCTCTGGTGGTAGTAAATAAAATCCCCAAGCGATTTTAAAAAATTTCAAAAACTGGTGGACATATTGGATTTTTAATTTTTTTGTACTTTTTTTTGAAAAATATATATCTCTGCTTCTTCTTAACGGATTTTAGTTTATGACCTCTTAAATTGTTCGTATTGAAATATGCTTTTATTTAAAAAATTAAAATTAAAAAAATTATTTAAATTTTTTGTTTAAAAAATTAATTTAATTTTTTGAAAAGCCATAGAAAAAATATGCTACCTTCAATTTTTATCATTTTTTTACCATTTGTAGCCATAAATGTGTTGAACTTGTCCTGAATTTTTCATCGTGGGACAGCCAGTAGTTTTTGAGAAAAAAAATAAAACGTAAATCCTCGCATAACGCTGTAGCGCTCAGTTTTAATGCCGCACGATTGTAAATGGAATTTTAATGAAAGTACGAGTTTTTATTAACCCTAGAACTAAAATATGATTTTTTTATAGACTAACGAAAAACTGGGGAGGTTTGGTACCCCAGATTTGAAACAATTGTAAAAGGTTACCTTTTTTGTAATTTTTTTAATTTGTCAACAATGTGGCTAATTTGAAAAAATTAAACGGATTTTAAAAGGTAAATAAAGAAAAACTGTAAGACCTCGGAAACTCCCCCGTAAAAAATAGAAACCTCCTTTGTAATAAATGATTTTTATTCTATTTTAAAATCATTTAACATTTGTATATATTGTAAATAATATTTAAATTTTCAAGTTGCCTTAATCAAAATAAAATTGTCTCTATTTATTTTTTTTTTTAAATCCGTTTAATTTTTTCAAATTAGCCACATTGTTGACAAATTAAAAAAATTACAAAAAAGGAAAACTTTTACAATTGTTTCAAATCTGGGGTACCAAACCACCCCAGTTTTTCGTTAGTCTATAAAAAAATCATATTTTAGTTCTAGGGTTAATAAAAACTCGTACTTTCATTAAAATTCCATTTACAATCGTGCGGCATTAAAACTGAGCGCTACAGCGCTATGCGAGGATTTACGTTTTATTTTTTTTCTCAAAAACTAATGGCTGTCCCACGATGAAAATTTCAGGACAAGTTCAACACATTTATGGCTACAAATGGTAAAAAAATGATCAAAATTGAAGGTAGCATATTTTTTCTATGGCTTTTCAAAAAATTAAATTAATTTTTTAAACAAAAAATTTAAATAATTTTTTTAATTTTAATTTTTTAAATAAAAGCATATTTCAATACGAACAATTTAAGAGGTCATAAACTAAAATCCGTTAAGAAGAAGCAGAGATATATATTTTTCAAAAAAAGTACAAAAAAATTAAAAATCCAATATGTCCGCCAGTTTTTGAAATTTTTTAAAATCGCTTGGGGATTTTATTTATTACCACCAGAGGATATAATCTACCCAATTTCAACCGAATCCCAAAACCTAATAAAATTTCTTGTGTTGAACTGACGTGGAATACACCACTTAAACCACGCCTACTTTCTAGATTTCCAAGGATGAGCATAGGTATATTCTCTTTGGGGCCCTCTCTTATTTGGGACCTTCATTGCTCCCTAACTGTCGGTACTAAAAGTTGATGACGTAAGATGACGTCATCTTGCAATTACGAAAGGGTACCGCCCTAAAAGGGCTTGCAGTTTCGAGAATCTTGCAACTCCGAATCTTGCAATGACGAGACACGACTGTATATTCTTGATAAAAATAATAATTGTTCCGAAGAAACTTAAAATTCTTTAGAGGCAATTTAATGAAAATGATATTAAAAACAGTTGAATTCTTATAAAAGAATTGTATTAAAGAATCCTATTAATATTTCTCGAAATAACACCTAGGGAAATATAGTCGAGGTCGGCCCACCTTTTGACTTTTGTTTATAACTTTTTTTTAAAAATGAATTTGGACAATTGAAGTATATTGTTGGAAAGTCCTGCCCAGTAAAAAAATTCGATACACGGACCCCGGAGTTCGTATACGAGCTCGGTAGCTCGTATGAGAAATATGAGAAAACTCTCATACGAGCCTTTTCCGTAATGAGAAGTGTATAGATGCTTGTATACGAGGTGACTTTTAAAGCATTTTTATTAATGTAACACTATTTTAAAGTAAATGTAGATAATAGAAATGAATTTTCAAAGTAAAACAAAGCTAAATTTATAAGGGAAATGAAGTTTTAAGAAAAAAAGGATAATTTTATTCAAAAAATTTATTCACACTGAAAAAAGGTTAGAATTTGATAATTCCTTGTTACTCTAACTAACCGACATTAGATATTTCTCGTATACGGTAAGCAGATTTTGTATTAAATTTAATTATTTTATATAAGAAAATTTATATAATAAATAAATAATAATATATTATTAATTAGTAATGAAGAAAAACTTATTAATTCTACCGCTAATACAAAATCGTGCTTACCTCATCCGAGAAATATCTAATGTCGGTAAGTAAGAGAAACAAGGAATTATCAAATTCTAACCTTTTTTCAGTGTGAATAAATTTTTTGAATAAAATTATTCTTTTTTTCTTAAAACTTCATTTCCTTTATAAATTTAGCTTTGTTTTACTTTGAAAATTCATTTCTATTATCTACATTTACTTTAAAATAGTGTTACATTAATAAAAATGCTTTAAAAGTCACCTCGTATACAAGCATCTATACACTTCTCATTACGGAAAAGGCTCGTATGAAAGTTTTCTCATATTTCTCATACAAGCTACCGAGCTCGTATACGAACTCCGCGGTCCGTGTATCGAATTTTTTTTACTGGGTGTTTAATAGGAACATTTTTTCTGTACAAAGTAAATTGATTGGTTTTAAAATGAAAAAGTTATAAAGTTTAAAAAAAAATTTGTAGTCCAGGTTGGTCCTTACAGTCAAGGTCGGTCCATGCTTAAAATTCAAAGGGCATTAATCGTCAAAAAAATAAAATAACATGTTTGGAGATACGGAAAATTGATTCTTTATTGTTTACAGCTTGTAACTTAATGAAATAATAAAAATAAAGAATATAAAAAAATAAATATAAATAAAAAAAAATTTTGCACTGAAATATTAATAAAATTAAATAAAAATATTAATAAGATGATCAATTATATTATGAGTTATTCAGAATTGCAGTTTTTGCAAATGAAGTAGCTCGTCCTCATCTTTGCGCATTTTAAAAACATAGTGGCCGACCTTGACAGAAAGTAACATTACCGAATTGTTGTAACCATAAAGAAATACGTTTCGGGATTTGATTTTTCACTGTGATTTTCTTTCAACAATGAGTCCCACAAAATTTCTGCATGCTTGCCTTGACGATTCAATTTTTTTTTTATTTTTTATTAATGATTTTTCACATGATGCACAAAACTTTTTTTGACCTTTTTTTGTACCGACGTCACAGAAAACACAATTTTCGATTCTCCGAAAATGTAATTGAACAAAAAGTTAGGTTTCACTAATACAAGCTTCGACAAGCATGCGCGTAGGTGGCGCTAGTGAAATGTCCAAAAAATCGCGAATGGCCTACCTAGACAGTGGTCCAACCTCGACTATACTCCCCTACATAATTATAATTGATTAATTAATAAGTAAATTTTTGAAAATTTTCAATCTGAAATCATTCAAAAATTAAACTTGGTGCTTCGAAATAAAATAATTTTAAATTTGAATAATAATTGTTAAAAAAAGAATTTTATAAAAATTAAATTTATTGTTCTAAAATTTGACCTTATTAAAAAAGATTTATGATAAACTGAAAAATATTTATTGTGATAAATAATAATTTAGAATAAAAATAAGGCGAAGTTTTCCATTTATAATTTTAATTAAGAATTTTCGATAATTTTATCTTCAATTTCATCATTAAAATGTATATAAATATTTGAAATTCCTTATCATAAATTTATACAATTTTTAAAAATGGTTTTACTTTTTTATGTATGTTTAATAATTCTAATTAAAAAATTGTTTTTCATTTAAGTAAATTTTTTTTCTATTTTTAAATTCGTCACGTAGTTTTATCGTTCTGAATTAATTTTACTTCTTTATTGCTTTACTTATTCGTATAAATATAAAGAGAATTGTACAAATTAGTGCTTTCTTGAGAATTTAATTTTAGTCTTCGAATTTTGAATCGAATTGAAAATGTACAAGAAAGCAGAATTTCTGTTTTCAATTGAAATATGTCTGTTTACAATAATGAAAAATGTGAATTCTTTCGACTACGAAAGTGAGTAAATGGAAAATTATACTTTTTATATTTTTAATGACAAAAATGATTTTTTCGTAGGAGAATATTTCTTCAGAAAATGTATTCCCGAGAAATGTTTACCGGGACCAATAAGATTTTATGAAGATATGTATTGTAAACCAAATTATTTTTTGGATATGGGCCCGTATGAAAAAATTGTTACATAAAATATAATATAAATATAATAAGAATATGAAAAAATATTTTTTTCTAATCAAATTTTTATAATAAACATTTCTTTAATCACTTACAGGAATAAGAAGCGCAAAGATTATTTGTTATGATACGAAAAATTACTCAATTAATAAAGCATATAATGAAATATTACGATTCTAAATGTTTAAAAATATTATTTTAAATAAATTTTTAAATTAAAATTAACCAAAATATAGAATATAATAAATTACATAATTAGAGAAAAAATTAGTTTTATACCAAAACAATTATTAAACAATTATTATCGTATAGTATTCTTAATCTTTATAAATAAAATCAGGCTTATGTCAGTAAGCAGTACAAACATTGTGATTATTAAATAGAAATTATGCAAATTTTTGTTAGGTATTTATTTCTAAAAAATCGCGATTAAAAACTAATTATTTGAATTTTTTACCTTTTTTTAAAATAATATTTCATATTTTGTTAAATAATTTTTGAATTTTTTTAGAGATAAATAAAAAAAAATATAATTTCGATTTGTCAAACAAAATTTTGTAACAAAACAAAAATTTTTTTTATATAAAGAAAAGTCAAAAATTTGCATGATCTTGATTTGTTAATTATTGGGCAGTTCCATAGAAGAAGCTAATTGTGGATCACCGATTTTTCTTAAACTATGTAATTTTGTAATACTTGGGGTACTAAATAACTGTTCCAAAAAGTTTTGCAAAAAAAATTGTTTTGGCAAGATATTTACATTTGAAAATTTGGAATTTGAAAAAAATGACTTTTTTCGAGAATTTTTATTTCGAAAACTATTGATTCTAGAAGCGTTCACAAATGATGTCACGCAATTTTTGCAATTTCACATGAGAAAAATACATTGTGTCACGTTTTGTAAGACCCCCCCTACCCCCAAAAGCGTGACATCATAAGCAGCGCTTATAACAGTGTATTTTAAAAAACGGTATGACCTTTACTACTCTGCCCTAATACATTTATTAATTATATACGTATATATTATTATTATAAACAGTTTAACAATATATTTTTAACTTTTTTGTAAACATTATTTTCCTTTTTTTAATGTAAAAAATCTTTTCCTCCACACTTTACCCAGGCTTATATTTCTAATTTTTTATTTTGATGGTCTTCAATGGAACAAAAGTCAAACGTTATTCTGTCAAATTTATTTTCTACTAACTGAAAAAATGCTTTAAGGAAAAGATTTTTTACATTAACCCATTGATGCCTATAGGCAAAGGAATGCACACGGAGAGAAATCTGTTGCTATTATTGCTTGCAGAATCTTTACAAGTTTTATTAGTCACTGCTGAATAGAATTTTAGCTTGAGGTTATAATAATTTATATACGAAATCATCTATTTAATGTAATGGAGAGTTCGATGCAATAAAAACAAAAAGCAGCTGCTAATTTTGCACGAAATCTTTATTATAAATATAAAGAGAACGTGCTATAAAAGTATTAGATTCTTCTTATAAGAATCGCTCGAACTCCGACTGATTTTCAGGCGGACTTTATACAACACAATCTTACCTGCGTATACGCACATATAATTCACACACGCTAAAAAAAGTTCTACTAAAGTAGAGATAACAATCACTATAATAGCTATAAGTTTCACTGATTTGGCTCCATCGATAATCCATTTTCGCTGATCTAGCGAAAATGATATTTCTTGCGTTACCTTTTGAAAACAACACAACCTCAAAATAACACTTGAATGAAAACATTTTTAAATTAATGTTCAAAGCGTATATTCAAATTCTATTAATTATATTTTTTATATTATAACTAATAAAATGTAAAATTAGTAAATTAATACGTATTTAGAGGTAAGAAATGTAAATTTGACATTTGTGATTTTAAAGAAATTTCTATATGAGAATGGTAAACTGTCAAATATTTCCAATATGGCTGACCAGTGAAATTCATTTTCTCTGTATCAGAGAAACAGTTTGACTACTGCATTGGAAATCATTCACTGAATTAGTTGAATAGATTCTTTATGTTATTTATTTTTGAAATTAGCTGTTCCCCACAGTACAAATTTTTTTCCGTGCACACATATATATTTCTCTGGATGATTTCGAGGAACGGAACGCGTACAACGCGGTGACGTTTGCAACAACATAACCTAACAATTTTCACATGTTGCTTATACATTCAAACACGAATAAAAATGCAATATTTTTTAACTAATATACTTACTATTAAATAAATATTATCTTTTTATAACAGCAACAAGTATTAAATACTACATATAATATATAATGTTTTACAGGACGACAAAACTGTCCAGAGAAATATACACTGAAAAAAAAAGTATTGAACCAAGAAAATTTTTCTTGGTTGAAGCAAATCGTGGGATTGAATACGGCCAAGACTATTAAAGTATTGATTCAAGAAAACGATTTTCTTGACATAGGATATTTGGGAGAAGAACATATATTCTTGATCCAAGAAAATATGGAATTCGACCAAGAAGTTAGTCTTCTTATACGAAGTATGAAATGTATTAAATGAATAAAATATTTTCTTGTTCTAAGAATATATATAGTTAATTGAATTATTTTATTTGATTCATTCAATTTTTTGTAACGTTCGTTCAAGTAATTCAAGATTTAAATGAAGAAAACATTTATTTTGTGAGAAGAACAGATATTCTTGATCCAAGAAAATATGGAATTCGACCAAGAAGTTAATCGACTTGTACGAAATATAAAATGTATTAAATGAATAAAATATTTTCTTGTTCTAAGAATATATATAGATAATTGAATTATTTTATTTGATTCATTCAATTTTTTGTAACATTCGTTCAAGTAATTCAAGATTTAAATGAAGAAAACATTTATTTTGTGAGAGAACGCAGATATTCTTGATCCAAGAAAATATGGAATTCGATCAAGAAGTTAAGTAGCATGTAAGAAATGCAGAATATATTAATTCAAAATCATTTATGTATCAAATCAAGAAAGTATGTTCTCTGTCCAAGAAAATATTTTCTTGATTTGAGAAAATTTATAGATTTCAATCAAAAAAATACTTTCTCAATACAAGTAAATTATTTACTTAAATACCCCCCCCCCTTACCCCCATCCCATCTTTTCTAATACTTAGGTCAAACATTTTTATTATTTAATTAATTAACATTTATATTTTTTATTTAAATAATTAAATAATTGTTATTTTACAAATATATTTACATTTAATTAATACTTAACACAAATACAACAAATATACCTTGAAAGAAAATTTTCCACGGTCGGAGGAATTGAACTCGGGTTGCACGCACCAGAAGCCGTCACGCTACCACTATGCCATCCTAGCCTCAATGGACAGTTTTCAAAAACTGATATTTAAGTTACATATACATTTGAAGAAAAATATTTTCTTGGATCAAGAACACCGGCATTGTGTTAAGTAAAAAAAAGTTTCAAAGCAAATAAATAAAATGATTCGATTCAAGAAACATGAATTCTCCACACAATACTTTATTATTTCGCTTAAGAACATGATATTCTAGATTCAATACTTTTTGGTACTTCGGAAAAGTAAAATATTTGGTTGAAATAATTACATATTGAGTTCTGCCAAATACTAAATTCACTGTAAAAAATTTCTGAATTTTATCCGATAATATAAACGGTAATTTTTCCGAAATTAGGGGGAAATCAGTTTTTCCGAATATTGAATAGGAAATATTTCCGAAAGTAGGTGGAAAAATACTAGTCGCATAAAAACCGGAAATTATTCCTTTATTTTCGGCAAAGTATCCGAAGATCGCGGATTTTTTACCAGTTTTTCTGTAACAATTTCCAAAGTTAAATGGAAAAATAATTTTTTCGACAAAAGTCGGAAATTATTCCATAATTTTTTGTAAAGTTTCCAAAGATAGTGGATTTTTCACCAGTATTATTATGAAATATTTCTGAAGCGAAGTAAAAGAACAGTTCTCCCAATACTTAATTGGAAGTATTTCCAAAGTTAAGAGGAAATACACATTTTCCGAATATTTAGTAGGAAATATTTCTTCTTTCCTAATCTGAATTAGTAAAAAATTCAACTTTGAAAGCAAAAATCAGTAAAAATTGTCTGTTAAGTAATTATCGAATTTTGACTTTTTTAACCATTTGTTAAGTATATCAATAAATTATTTTTTTACATTTAATTTATAATTATTAGTCAACGTTTTTTTCACTAATTACTAAAGAAAAAAATCCGATATGTGTATTTATATACTACTCTTTAAATCTAAAAAAAGTGAAAATTTACTTAGAATACATCAAAAGTATTCCACGTAAGATAATAAGTATATATATATATATATAATTAAAAATAAATGAAAAATCGTTTATGAATTAGTCTACATGCACGTACTTTTTTACGTGAAAGACTTATGACGTAACTTTTCTAAGAGCATTTTCACTTACTTAAATTTGAAGAAAAATAATTAGTTTATTTTTACTGTTTTAAATTTAAAAACTGTTAAATAAGAAAAATAATTTTTCTATAAAAATGTGTCTGTGTATGCAGTAAATAGTTCTCAAATATTCCTCAAAAATCTAAATATATATATATCCTAAATTTAATGGAAATGTGAAAAAAAATGTTAACAATACTATGAATCGGTTGGTCAACAGTTTTAAAGAGATTGAACCTTTCGAAATTCCATAGAAGTTAGAAAGAACAGATTTTACTCCACATGTTTCTTAAAACTGATACTTTGCAGCAGATTCTCATAGCCTCCCTTGGTCGAGCGCGTCTAAGCGTGCGCTCCCAATGGTTGAAGGCTCCATTAAAAAAAACCCTACGCACAGACAGCACTATAAGGCTGACAGTTCAAATCGTGGTAAATAGATAAATAGATACTTCCGTAAAAATGTAAATAATAATTTTTTTAAAATTAATTTACATTTATTTTAATATATCAGAATGTAATATAAACAGTTTTGATTTTTTACATAAATATTCAAATGATTTAAGTAGAATTTCCGAATAAATAGTAGGAAATATTTCCGAAATTCATGGTAGATAATTCCTTTTATTTATTCGGAAAAATTTCCACCGTTTGGGGTTCCGTGCTGTCCGTATTTTTTCGGAAAAAATTCCGAAAAATTTTTTACAGTGTTGTTAATTCAAGAATTCTGTTCAATGCTAATAATTACTTGACACAAGAAAATGAATTTCTTTCTTCAAATAAATATGGGATTAATTGAATATAATTTTTAATCAACTTGAAACAAATATTTACTTATATTAACCTTCGTATTTTCTTGAATCAGGATTATATGAGCGTTGAATTAAGTAAAATCTTGTTTTAAAGGAATCAAAAAAATTATTTATTTCAAGACCTTACACTTAATTGAATTGAATAAATAAAATATTTCATTCCAGAAAATATAACATTCTCGCAAGAAATTAATGATTTTGAAACATGAGAATATAGAAATGCTTCAAGTAAAAGAAATGCTTAGATTAATTAATATTTCTTTGAAACAAAATAATTTTTAATTGAGTTGAAACAATTATTAACTTATATTAATCTTCCCATTTTCTTGGCTCAAGACTATGGGTGTTGGATGAAATAAATAGTTGCTTTAAAGGAAATAAAAAAATTATTTGACTCAAGATACCAAATGACTCAAGGTAAATTACTTGACGTGAGAACATGATATTCTTGATTCAATACTTTTTCGAGACTTGGCGCATGTAAAACAGTTCGTTTGAAACAGTAAGATATTTTCTTATGTCAAACCCATATTTTCTTATTTCAATAACTTTGATCAATGCTCAAAATTACTTGACACAAGAAAATAAATTTCTTCCAATAAGAAAATATGGGTTTGTTTCAAATAAATCAGGTCAAGAAAATGCATTTACTTGATTCAATGAACTTTTTTTTTCAGTGTATGTGTGTGTGAGTTATATGTGCGTATACACAGGTAAGATTGTGTTGTATAAAGTCCGCCTGAAAATCAGTCGGAGTTCGAGCGATTCTTATAAGAAGAATCTAATACTTTTATAGCACGTTCTCTTTGTATTTATAATAAAGATTTCGTGCAAAATTAGCTACTGTCTCTTATGCTTATTGCATTGAAAGTATTTTTACAATAAGTATATGAATCCATGCTAAAAATATAAGAGAAACGTTAAGCAATTTAAGTAATGTGCTCTTTCGAGTAATATTAGCAGCAGATTTCTCTCCGTGCAGATATAAAAAAAGTAACTATTGGGATCCTGTCATGAAGTCTAATGATAATTTTTGATGTTTAATGTTAAAAATAATTTTTTTAACAATTTGTTATAAACAAATGAAGAAAAATTGATTTTCATAAAAAAAACTTATAGCGCCATTCGATTCTACGCGAAAAACCACTATGAAAACATATTATATAATTTTTTAAAATAGACCTATTTTTGTAAAAATGTTATAAACAATTAGCCGGTATTTATACTGTATGAGGTATAAGGATAGTTTTTAAAGTTAAACATTTATTTAAATAAAATTAGTTTAATTAGGAGAGTTTTTGACGTTAAAAATTTTTTAAACAAAATTTTTAATATCAAAAACTATCCTTAGAGCTCATACAGTATAAATGCAGGCTAATTGTTTATAACATTTTTACAACAATAGGTCTTTTTTTTTAAATTATGTAATATACGTTCTGAATTGTGTACGAATATTTCTGGAAACATCGTACACATCACACGAGCGACCGGAGCCAATGAAATTGAAGCTTGAGAGTTTTTTTCCCGGTTCAAAGAGTTTTTTCCCCGCTGATAGATTCTAGTCTAGAAAAGTCTGTTTCTTGCCTGTTAACAAACAGGGAAAAAACACAAGTTTTTCGTGCATGTGTTGTAGAAAAGTCATTTTTTTCAAATTCCAAATTTTCAAATGTAAATATCTTGAAAAAAAATTTTTTTCTTGCAAAACTGTTTGGCACAGTTACATATTTAGTACCCCAAGTACTACAAAATTACACAGTTTAAGAAAAATCGGTGATTCACCATTTGCATTTTTTATGGAACTGCCCTATTATTACAAGATTATGTATATTCTTTTGAAATCGGGAAAGAAAATGTCATAATTTCTCTTTCTTAATGACAATTTTTTAACAACATTCAAAGTTTTCATTAAAAATAAAGAAAAAAGTTTGCAGATTTTTCATTTTATAAATTTTTAAAATTTATATACAATTTATATCAATAATGTTTTGAATAATTTTTAAAAAATAATAAACATTTCTTAGAATGATTGAAAAATAAAAATTAATATAATATAATGAGAGATACGCGCGGGCATATTTTAGGTTAATTATTAAGAAAGTACTAAATAATTAATTCTCATTAATTATACTTATAGCATTAGATAGGCGCGTACACATTCTTCGTCAATTATTGAAAGAATACAATTGATGTTCTAATTTATTTTCAGTATTAAATTAAAAAAAGTAATTACGGAAAAAATCAGTTAATTGTACCACAAAACCTTTAATAACATAGTACTTTTAATATTTATGACTTAAAGAAACAAATTACAAACAAAGAAAAATAAACATTTTGATCATTAAATAGAAATTATGATATATTTTTTATCTATTTCTAAAAAATTAAGAAATACATTATTAAAATTTTTTTTTCTATTATATTTCGACTAATGTCGTTGCCGACTAATTTTAAAAACTTGTAATATTTTGCAGGGATGATTTTAAAGATATTAGGATCACCGAACAAAAAGAAACGTAAAAAAATTATTAGAATTTATTAAGAATGAATTATTTTATATTATTATAAATTGAGAGAAACAATTATTAATAAGAAATATTAAATAAAAAAGGATTTTAAAGTTCACTTGGCAAGTAACCTATTACCTATTTTTGCAAATTTCATTCACTAAATGTGAGAAAGAGAAATCATTAAATTTAAGAAAACCTTATGAAATATATAGTACCTGTGAGCTAACTTCGTCCTTTAAAAAACACATGTATTAACCTGATAAAAATAGTGAAAAGTTTAAAATTAATTATTTCGAAAAATAGCTTCTGGACCAAAGAAAATCTTTTTCCAGTGAGTGTATCTAGTGATCAATTAATTATTGCCCAATTTTAGTAATTTTTCTGGGCAGAAGTTATTTACATTTTAAAATCGTGAAATTAATCAAAGTGCCAATTTTAATTGCTTATTTTTTTAACATTTATGGAGAAAGAAGGAAGAAAGTGAAGAGAAAAACTAAAAGTTAATCACAGGTACTTTATATTTCATAAGGTTTTATTCAATTTAATGATTTCTCTTTCTCACATTTAGTGAAAGAAATTTGCAAAAATAGGTTACTTGCCAAGTGAACTATAAAATCATTTTTTATTTAATATTTCTTATTAATAATTGTTTCTATCACTTTATTATAATAAAATAATTCATTCTTAATAAATTCTAATAATTTTTTTACGTTTCTATAGTAAATTATGTGTTTTCTTTAATATTTTCTAATAGATGAAAAAGTGACAGTTTTTACGACTTCATATACTTTAGATGCTTCTTTTACAATAAATATAAAAAACATTTTAAAAATTCTTTTTGTTTGGTGATCCTAATATCTTTAAAATCATCCCTGCAAAATATTATAAGTTTTTAAAATTAGTCGGCAACGACTTTATTCGAAATGTAATGGAATGACTCAATATAGTAGAAGATAAGCGAGCTAAAGCGCGCGTGCTCGTTCTACCTCATCTCCATAATATTATTAAAAAATCTGTCCGCGCAAGCGCGGACACATTCTCATCCGCGCTTCGCGCGGGGGCGCGCGGATATTGATCGTCGCGCTTCGCGCTCCGTGTGTTGTTGCGCGCTTCGCGCGCAAATGGCTCGCTTCGCTCGCGGCGGTCTGCAATTGTTGTGCATTATTTGTGTTCTTGTTTCCTATTATATGTTTCATAAAACATTTTTTTTCTTAAAGTTACTACGACTTTAAGGATTACATTCTCATCACATGTTTTTTTTTTGCTGATGATTGCGAGATAAAGTGGATTTAAATGTATATTTTTGGTCTTGATGATTTAAATTGTTAAGTTATTTTTAATTATACTAACTCTCTTAGCAGAAACATGATTTGCAGAAGCAGATAAATTATTCTTAAAGTATTAGTACCAAGGTTTTTGTGCAGTGTAGACCGGAGCGTAATGACTGACTTTTCACTCTTTGTTGATTTACTCGGACATTTTTGTTTTAATTAAGTGTTTATCTCCTAAAAAGTTACTCTGGTATCTTAGCTTTCTTTTAAAAAGACGAACGTCCCTATATTACGCTTACTTTTTTTCTATAATGAACGTACACTTCGTCGAAATCGTAGGTTGCTCTTTATACATAGCCTATTGCATTAGCCAACACGCTCTAGGGGTACTTGGATAATATTTTTTAATTTTTATCAATACTGTAAGTGTGAATCAAAAATCTCAAATTGACCCTCAAAAAATGTTTCAAGCTTAAAACGCGATTTTTGTTTCTTTTTTAAAGTTTTTTTAAAAAAATTAGAACGAAAAAATGAAAATTTTGAAAAGTTACTTTCATATGTGAAATACAGTTTTTATACTAAATTTCTTACAATAGTGATTGAATAATAAATATTTAAACTTTGTAGAAATATACGTATATACGTGATTTGTAAATATATATCAAATGTATGATTAAAAACATGTAAATCCGGATACAGTGAATGTGATAGTTTAATTGTTATAAGAAAAACTTTAAATTTACTGAAGATTTAAAAATGAACAATTAGATAAATTTTCTGCATGATTTTTTTAAAAGAACGTCCAAGCGCCTAAACTTTCGGTAGGACCTTCCGGCAGGACGCGCCTCTTACATAATTTATTAAATATATTAACAAATATTGTTATTATATGTTATTTCGAGCTTAAACAAGAAATTCACTTAGATTTTGAAAAAAATGCCATTTTTAATGCTATACAAATATTTGAATAACTTATAAAATAGTAAACGTTTTCTAAAGCTTCTCTTCTTAATTTAAAGGTCATTTTCAACAATATGAGAATTACTTCAGGTATTAACGTGTATTCTTTGCTTAGAAATTGTAAGCAAAGCAAAGGTAGGATACCCAAATTAGAACAAAATAATAATAAATAGCACAGCATTTCAAAAAAAATTTTGAACTAAGAAAATAAAAACAATCCTCTAAAATTTACCCATCGTTTTAACAAGCAAAAATAAATAACCTCCACTAAGATGAGACAACAAGTCAAAAATTCGAAAAAGTTTTTAAAAAAATTAAGTTTTTCAAAAGTTATCGTCGGACAGACAGACAGACCTACAGACAGACGTAAACGCCGGACCATGTTTTTTGGATTCAGGGCACCTCAAAACGCAAAGATTTCATAAAATTAGCAAATAGTGTATTAAGCAACAAGGTATGTAAAGGCAGCCTTTAAATCTCGTGTTACTTACGATATTTTTTATTCCAAAGGTACAAAAGTGGCGATTTAAGATAGCAGACGACAGGGAGTAAAAGTCATTCACTTGTTCGACTTGTATGAAAATGGCGACCTTTTTTTTCCATGAGCAAAAATAACGCAGGGACTAGCTGTTTTTTTTTGCCCATGGGAAAAAAAGGTTGCCATTTTCATTCAAGTGGACAAATGAATGGCTTTTAGTTCCTGTTGGCTGCTATCTAAAAGAGCCTATTTTGTGCCTGAGGTATAAAAAGTAAATTTTTCACCAAATCTAATACCTCCTCATGTGATGAGAATGTAAAAAACCATTTCCAACAAGATAGGACCATAAATTAAAATGGAAAAAAGGGTCAGACCAGCAAAACTGTATAAAAGAAATTTCATTGATTTTCTAAAATGTTAAAACTTTTATTAATATATTTTAGTTATAACATTTTAGAAAATCAATAAAAATTTTTTAACCCAGTTGAGCTAGCCTGACCCAAAAACTTAAAAAAAAATTAATTTTCTGTGAAAAAATGTTGTAGAGAAAAGTTGTTTGTATTTTCCTAATCTAAAATAAAATGTAGTTAAAAATTCCGAAATTTGAAAAAATTGATTTTTCAAAATTTTGAAACTACCATAGTTTTTGTAGTTTTCAACGAAAATGGCTGGTTAACGATCTTAGCCTTCATTTTTACACCAACTTTAAGTGTGTTGTATTTAAAAACGATCCGATAAGTTTTTTAAAAGTTATCGTGGGAACAACATATTACCGTCTACAGACGGACAGACAGACAGACAGACAGACAGACAGACAGACACACAGACAGACGCACTCGCCGGACCATGTTTTTCGGACTCAGGGCACCTCAAAACGTAAAGATTTCATAAAATTAGTAAAAGTTAATTTTCGACCAAAACTAATACTTTCTCATGTGATGAGAATGTAATAAAAATTACTTTTTTTCAAAATAACTCGAAAAGTATAGGGTTTGGCGAAATGGTGTCTACAGCAAAGTTGTAGCTGAGGATGAGACGAGAAAAAAAGTCTCTAGTAGCAAGGTTCCATATGGAATAGATTCGGAGATAATTGGGTCGGAATATCGATTTTTTGCTAAAAAAATAATAAAAAATATATATATATACAGTGGTTTTTCGAGAAATTGAGAGTTTTATGTTTATAAATATTTTTTTTGGGTGCATTCGGGTGAGATATTGTAAAAATCGTCGAACTTACTTTTAATTCTTTGAAAAAATTTTGATTTTTAGCGTTATTTTGGGATTTTTTAGTTTTTTTTTACCATTTAAGAGCCTATAACTCCGAAATTTGACTTTTTATAAAAAAATGTTGTAGAGAAAAGTTGTTTGTATTTTCCTAAGCTATAGTAATATGCAAATAAAAATTTGAAAATTTGAAAAAAAAAATTTTCAAAATTTTGAAATTACTGTAGTTTTTGTATTTTTCAATGAAAATGGCTGGTTAACGAACTTGGCCTTCATTTTTGCACCAACTTCAAGTGTGTTAAATTTGAAAATGATCGGATAAGTTTCTCAAGAGTTATCGTGGGAACAAAATTTTTGGTCTACAGACAGACAGACAGACAGACAGACAGACAGACAGACAGACAGACACCATCGCCGGACCATGTTTTTCGGGTTCAGGGGACCCCAAAACGTAAAGATTTCATAAAATTAGCAAAAGTCAATTTTCGATCAAAACTAATACTTTCTCATGTGATGAGAATGTAAAAATACTAAATAATTAATTCTTTCTATTTATTAATTAATAAAAATATATTTAGATTTTATTAAGAAATTGTGATAAAGAAATAGAAATTATACAAAAAATACTAACAATTTTGTAAAACCAATATGCCACGGAAAAAAATTAATCTCTAAACTTGAAATAATATTAATTTGAAGTCCAATGAAATATAAGTGTATCTAAATTAAACATTATAGTCACAATTACTGTGATAAGTTGTGTTTGATTCTGTCAAACTTTATACCAGAAAACGCCATAAATTCACATCTCTGATTTAGAGATTTGTTAATTTCACAACTTTTTTTATATGAATTAGGTACATTGTGTTTTCTTTTTTAGATATTTTTGAAAATCCTTTTGTCTGATTTTTGGTATTCGTGACCGTAATACACCTACAAAATTTTATCAAAATCCGTCAAGACGTGTAAGAGAAAATTTGTCCACAAGAATCAGTGACACACACACACACACACACACACACATACATCCGGACATTTGTTCCTTTCGACGAATTATATATACTACACTTGAAAATTTGTAAAAATAATTGGTTCTAAAAAATTCGGAAATCGACATCACTATAAGGCTTCCTTTATGAGGAAGCAAAATGGAAGTTTTCCAAAAAAATTGTGACATAGAAATAAAAATGGTCCTAATTTATTTATTTTTTCTTCATTTTCAAAAAAGGAAAAAGAAATTATGCAAATTTTTTCATTAATGTTTAAAAAAAACTGAAATTAATTCATTTTTAGAAAGCCTAGAAATTAAATCTTATGCAAAGTTAGCATTAATTCATTAATAAAATGGTGCAATAAAAATTTTCTTGATCTTAATGTTTCAAAATGTAAAGTATGTTATGACTTTTCCCAGTAAACGAAAACTAATTGAAATGAATTAAAAAGAATTCACAAAGAGCTTTCGTGAATCCCGCTTTGTGACAAATACGAATTGGAGCCATGATGCAATTTTCCTGAATTCGTGAAACTGTATTGAACTTCCGAACCTTCTATCCGTACCAATTCACTGGACAAGTTTTGAGCCTTTAATTTTTTTCAATTCGTTAGCACGAATTCAATGCATTCCTTGGCCATTTCTTTCGAATGCGAATTCGTTTGGACAAATTGGTACATATTGAATTAAATTCAATTGAATATACAAAGAGCTTGAGTGAATCCCGCTTTGTGACAAATACGAATTGGAGCCTACCAAAAATGTTAATTCGTTTCAATTCATTTGAATTAGTTTTTTTTTACTGGGTTACTAGAAGGGTTTCAACCATTTATTTTTTTATACTATTAATCAGGTTAAATTGGAAAAAATTGTTACTCATAAGGATTTGGGAGTATATATCTCCACTCATCCGTACATTTTCATAATCATTTTGATTATATTGTTCGTGTGGAAAATCGATCTCTTGGCTTTATTTTACGAACATGTCGTTCTTTTTCAAATACTAATGCTTTGAATGTTTTATTTAATTCATTTGTTTTATCAAAATTTGATTACTGATCCTTCGTCTGGCACACTGATACCTTATTGGTAGAATGACTACGACGCCTCCCGTTCATACACGAAAAAAAAAAGTTCCCAGATATTTCAGGAATTATTTCCTAACTCTTAGATACGTGGTAACAGCTCTGAACTAGCGACGAACATTCAATGGTAATCAATGAATGTTTGAAAGAAATTCGGGAACTGTGTTAGAAAAAGCTATAAATAGTCCATTAGTCTCTTTTTCATTACTTTCTCATGTAAAGTTCATGGCACTGGCCGCAACTGTTTCTGAAATTTTCGGGAACTCGTCAAGGAATCTTGGTGCGCAGAAACTGTTAAAAAATTTTTTTAAAGCAAAAAGAGGTGGCGATGCCCTCCTCGTCAAAATAACGACAGATAGTGATTACAAGGAGATGTTAAAAATCACTAGACTCGCGAACCAAGTAGTTTGGTGGGACAAAATAAAAAACAAAAATGTAATACAATGTTATAACTGCCAACGAATCGGTCATACAGCTAAATTTTGCAATAGGGGTTATAGGTGCGTAAAATGCGAAGAACAACATGGGCCGGGTGAATGTAAATTAACCGAAAAAAATTATGAAAACGAAAAAATTTTTTGCATAAATTGCAAAAATCACGGTCATCCGGCATCGTACAGGGGATGCCCGGTGTTGCTTGAATACCAAAACAAAATAGAAATAAAAAAAAATAATTTACTAATGTTAAAAGAAAAAAAGAAAATCATGATAGAAAATTTAATTAAACCGGGCATCTCCTTTGCGACGATAACGAATAAAAATAAATCGAATTCCGAAATAAAGTCACAAAATAATATAAATATAGCGAACAAAAACCCTGCTGAATTAGAAGCAATGACAATACCAGAAATAATAACAATTGATAAAACCGAAAACATAACAAACGCGTCGAGAATTGTACACAAGAAAATAGAAAACGAGATAAATATTCCAGAAATAAATATTAACGATAAATTATACACGCCGAAAAACGACTCTCTTTCGAACAATGGCCTTGACACAATACTAACGTCCTTCATGAATCAAATGAAGTCTTTCTTAACAACTCAAATCAATGAAATTAGAGAAACGGTACAGCGAAACGCACAAAATATAGAAATTATACAGCAGCATTTAATTATTAACAACAATAATAACAATAATGGGGGACAATAACCAATATAAAAATAGAAAGAAGATAGCCAAATTTAGCGAATTAAAATTGTTATCGATTAATGTAAACTCTATAGTGGCAAACTCGAGGAGATACAATTTACTAAATGTATTAAAAAAGTTAAAAATCGATATAGCCCTGTTAAGCGAGACCAAACTAAAAGAGAGACACAAAATAAACTTCCCAAACTATAATATAATAAGAGACGATAGACCCCAAGGAAAGGGAGGGGGAACTGCAATAATAATAAACAAATTAATAAATTATGAAAAAATAAACCTATCATGTCAAAATAAAATCTCAAACCTCGAATTCACTATAATAAAACTCAAACTAAATAAAAGCAACAATTTATTCATAATAAGCGCCTACTCGCCTGGAGACAGACGAGCAAATTTCGCAAACGATCTCCAAGAAATTTTCACTGAATTAAAATTAAATAACTCAAATAACTATTATATCATAACAGGTGACCTTAACGCGAGACATACCCTATGGAATGACAAAAGGGTAAACACAAGAGGAGCGGCTCTTGCAGAATGGCTCACTCAAAATCAATTTAAATTCAGAACCATATTAACAGGGCCAGAAATGGCAACTTTTCCTTCGGGGGACTCGTATCTGGATATAGTCATGCATGACGCAAGAGTAAATATTATTAATTCTTATAATAATCGCTGTAAAGTATACCCATACGACAGCGATCACAAAGCTCTACTACTACAAATAAAAATACAAAACTTAGATAATTTTTTGTTTGAACCTTTCGAAAATAATAAATTTAATTACAATAAAACCAACTGGGATAATTATAAAAAAAACTTACAAAATATTAAAATAGATATCCCAAAAAATAGAAACCTACAAAAAAATGAAATTGATTCGTTTATAAAAACGATAAATGAAAACATATTAAATGAATTATATAAAGTAACCCCGAAATACAGTCACAAAGACTCAATATCCAGATACTTGTCCCCTGAAATAAAAAAATTACAATTATTAAAATCAAAATTACTAACATCAATACACAAACTAAATCGAAAATTTATAACAAACGGGGATCAAATAACAATCCTAAAAAGGGCGCTAGAAATTACTAGACAAAAATTGAAAAAAACATTTGATAAAAAAGTAAACGACTATTGGCACGACAAAATTTCAAAAATAAAATGCCATGATTCGGAAAATATGTTCCCCCAGATAAAATCAATTTTTAATAAAAACCCTAACTCAGAAATTCCAAATTTCATAATAAACAATGACAATTTAAATATAATAAACACTGAAACAATAAATTTAAATAAAATAATAAAACAAACAGACAATATAATCATCACAGAACCCATAGATAAAGCAAATGCGCTAGCGAAATATCTCTCTGATATAAACAACAAAAATAGAATTTCCAACAGCCCAAGACTTGAGCAAATAGTTAATAAAACAATTAATGAATTTAAAGTAAGAAATAAAATAAATAACAATCAAATAAATACACTAATAAATTTTTCAAACACAAATTTAGCAATAAATCCGAGATTTGAATTAAATAATAATTATTTCTACGACTATGTAACTTTCTCAAAAATCATGAAAAAATTAAATAACAAAAAATCAACAGGTGTCGATGGCATACCAACGATTGCACTTAAAAACCTACCCCCCAATTTTATGATCCTGCTTCTGATTGTCTTCAACAATTTATTGAATATGGGACATTTCCCCAAAATGTGGAAGACTGCAAAAGTAGTCCCGATATTAAAAAAAAACAAAGACCCAAGAAATATAAGCAGCTATAGACCAATAAGTCTACTACCGAATATGGGGAAACTATTCGAAATTTTAATTACTAAATCATTAAATAAATATGTTGAGGACAATCGGCTGCTGCCCTACGAACAGTTTGGTTTCCGCTTTGGAACATCCACGGTCCACGCCGTGTCGAGATTCTCCTCTCACATAGCAAAGGAACTCGCGGAAAAAAAAATAGTGGCAGCGTGCCTAATCGACCTTGAGAGGGCTTTCGACACGGCCTGGATCGAGGGCTTGTTGTATCGTTTGTTGAAAAAAGGGGTCCCGGACCATTTATTAAAAATGATTTGGAGCACAATCGGCGACAGGGAGATGTCCGTATCAATAAACAATAATATAAATAGCAAAACTTTTGCATTAAAAAATGGCCTCCAGCAGGGGGCAGTCAGCTCACCATTATTATTTAATATATTCCTAAGCGACATTTTAAAGTTATATGGAATTAATTGCTCCCCCCCGCTGAAGGCCATTGGTTTTGCGGACGACCTTGTAGTATATAACAGTAACAAAAACATAGAACAATCGAAGAGGGAGCTCCAGGATGCCTTCCATAAAATGTGCGACTTCTTCGGAGCCTGGAAACTTTCCTGTAATTTTGATAAATGCGAAACCATATTATTCCGACCAATAATAGACGAAATGTCAAAAAAAAATAGAGAGGGTTGGAATACATTCCATATCAAAGTAAAACCGGGCTCCGACGAAGAAATTACGCACTCTCGTCTGGTAAGGTACCTTGGGGTTCAGATCGATGATAGACTAAAATTTAATGACCATGTAACTTTTGCACTCGAAAAGGCGCGAAAAGCTTTTTTTTATCATAAGAGCGTCTTCCTGTCGTCGAAATTAAATTCTAAAGTTAAAATAATATGCTATCTCCTCCTGATACGCCCCATTATTACATATGGCTGTCAAATCTGGTGGGGAGTGTCACCCTCGTTCATGGAAAAAATAAGGTTATTTGAGAGAAACTGTCTCCGCACCTGCCTGGGAATGTTCAGGGATGCAGAGACTGATTTCGAAAAGCACATTTCAAATAATAAATTATATGAAATGGCAGGGATCCCCAGAATCGATATTTTTATTATAGGCCTAATAAGGGACCACATTTTAAGGGCGACCAAAAATAATATCAATCCTCTCATCCCTGAGCCTTTCTTTCAGAATGAGGAGGAAATTAAAAAATTAATACTAAGTGGTAATTTGCCCCCTGAGGCTTTCATTTATCTAGACAAAAAAGGTTTCATCATGAACGACGATGGCACCCCTATAATTTATCATATACTAAGACACGCAAGAGACAGAAAAATAAAATATAACAAAATAGATTACAATAATAATTTAACAGAAACAAGATACTCAACAAGCATACCGCTTAGAGATAAAAAAGCAATGAACAAAAACATATTGGCACAGAAATATTGGTGGTTAAATATTAACTAAAATAAGAATTGAAGAAAAATAAATAATATTGTTCTCCACATTGGCGCGTTTCGCTGGACCGTCTCAGTGAAGGGGGACTTTAAATAGGGAAAAATCTCATAAGCGCATTTATGTAATTTTATACGCACTATAATGTGATGACATGTCACACTTGTAATGGCCCAATCCCCTCCCATACAAGTCGAGTGACTATCGACTTACATTCATGGTAAACATATAATGAAAAATGTAATGCGACGTTTCACAGAATTACCCCTCAAATTTTTATTGTATAAAATCACCAACGATTTATTTGTGTTCAACAAGCAACATTGTAATTTTATATTATCTTTCATTCCCTCTTTCCTTCCCCACCTCATTCCTTAATCCTTTTCTCTTCTCTTTTTTTTCTTTTTTTTACCAAACTTTCTCACAAAAAGTCTATGTCAGTTTTTGTCTCGATTGCTATAGCAGTCCCCCTTTTTTTCTGACGAAAAAGTTACCAAATTACACAATACCTGCGTTCTCCGCAACAATAATAGGCAAGGCCAGTGAGAATATATTAAACAAACAAACAAAACTAAAATCGACTGTCGACGAAATGACTTGGTCTGTTCGACGAATTAAAAACTCAAATATTTGTTATCGACGCTCTTTTTTTTCTTTATTTATAGCGTTATTAATTATGTATTTTATCTCTTTGTTATATAAATAAATGAAAAAAAAAAAAAAAAAAAAAAAGATAAGACGCCGGACTTCTATTCTCGGGTACGCGAGTTCTGTTCCAGCCGCCGTCGATTTTTCTCTAATATGGTTTTTTCTATTTCAGAAACTTAATAAAAAATAAAAATTGTATGTGACCTTCAAGGATAAATGTGTGTGTGTGTGCGCACGTGTCAAGGAGGGGAAGTGGGAGGGGGGAAGCAGAATCCATTTTTTCTTGCATTCGCCTAACTTTTCGATTTTCTTGAACAGTTCCCGACTTTTTCAAGAACAGTTTGCCGAGAAGTGGTGAAATAGCTATAATTTGTAGAGAAATAGTAAATTACATATTTAAACGAGGCAACCTTTAGTTATCTGTGTACTACCCGCCGTATCCAAGAGTTAAGAACGAAGTTCCCGAATAATCCTCGAACTTTTTTTTTCCGTGTACAATGCTTATTGAAAAGCTAATGCCATATAGTGCCTATTCAAGATTCTGTGCCATATAGTTCTTATTCGATGTTCCGGGGAATATAGTTCTTATTCAAGTTCAGGGTATTATAAGTCTTATTCAAGTTTTAGGGTAATAAAAGTCTTATTCAAAATGTAATCTGATATAATTCTTATTCAAATTTCCTTGTATTATATTTAAAAATTTCTTTATTATATTTACTAATATTAATAATATTAATTATATAATTAATTAATCATACAGATTTTTTTTATTTTTATATACTTTTTTTCCCTTAATAACAGGTGGTTCACTTGAATTTTTGTCAATATTTGAATCAATAAAATATTAATTATTACAGGTAATATGGGAATTTCATGATTAAAGATCGTACAAAATCATTCTATAATTGTAAGTTTGCAAAATCCAATATGAATAAACTACGTAAAATAAATTTTGCTGATTTGGTATCAATTAACAAAATAAACTACAAATCCCTTATTCATTAATGCTCTTAATGATTGTTTCTGAATCCATATATAATAAATTAAAAGAATAATTTTTTAATATTTTATTTTTGTCTTCGCAAAAATGACATAACCTAATTTATAGATTTGTGAAAGATCTAGAAGAAAATTTTTTATGATTTCAAAAAATTAAATATATTTTAAAAATAAGTATATATGATTTGACATTTTATGTGTCATTCATATTAATCGAAAATAATATTTCGTTTATTTTTGTTTTTTTTGACAGTTGGTTCATAATAAAATGTCATTCCATGATCTCGTTGATAATTATAATCTAATATTAATATGTGGTTAAAAAATTCGTTAATTTCAATAATGCACATTAATTAGTAAACAACTAATTTGTTTAAATAAATTTGAAATTTATTATCATTAATATTATCTATTTTTTATTGCTATAGTTGTCTTATTGTATTTTCCTCATAGAGGAATGAATCTTATTGCTGTAAATTTCCGAGCGTGATTTTTTACTATATTTTCATGTAATGTGACTCTAGAAGTCCAATTCCGTAAAGTTAAACTATATTTTTTTTTGTTCATATTTTTATTATATGTTTCTTATTCTGTATTGATTTTTGATACGCATCTTCTGCGTTAAAAATGTAGAAGTAACTTTAAATGTCTCACAATTAACCTGTAGATGGACCTATTTTTACAAAAACGTGCAACTTTTGCGAACTTTGAACTTAATTTGAAACCAAATGATTTGAACATTAATTCCTTTTCTAGGAAAAAGTGTTTCGAAATCTATTTCAAACGATATAAATAAATAGTTAATAACTAATTATTATTTAAAAATGAATTGAAAAATTATATTCTGGATTTTATGAATATTTAAATATTATTATAAGTTACTATCTATGCAATTTTCCTGAATTCGTCAAACTGTATTGAACTTCCAAACCTTCTATTCTTACTAATGCAATGGACAAGTTTTGGGGCCTTTTATTTTTTTTAATTCGCCAGCACGAATTCAATGCATGCCTTGGTCATTTCTTTCGAACGCAAATTCGTTTGCACAAATTCAGGCAAATTCAATCGAATTCAATCGAATATACAAAAAGCTTGAATGAATCCCGCTTTCTACCAAAAATCTTAATTCATTTCAATCCGTTTGAATTAGTTTTTTTTTTACTGGGAAGTGATTTAGCATTGGATCCCTTCGTTATGTCAATTAGATGTTTAATTAATAATACCCAGTAAAAAAAATTCGATACACGGACCGCGGAGTTCGTATACGAGCTCAGTAGCTCGTATGAGAAATATGAGAAATCTCTCATACGAGCCTTTTCCGTAATGAGAAGTGTATAGATGCTTGTATATGAGGTGACTTTTTAAGCATTTTTCTTAATATAACACTATTTTAAAGTAAATGTAGATAATAGAAAAGAATTTTCAAAGTAAAACAAATCTAAATTTATAAGGGAAATAAAGTTTTAAGAAAAAAAGGATAATTTTGTTCAAAGAATTTATTCACACTGAAAAAAGGTTAGAATTTGATAATAGACCTTTTCATTTAAGGAATCTGTACTGCGCAAGCGCGGAATATATATAGAACTTCCGACAAAGTTTCGAGCACTTTTTGTACAAAATGCACAGTGCCAATAGTGAAAAGTAATTAAAAAATATTACACTCGATTCTCGTTATAACGACGATCTCGGGACTTCAAAATCTCGATATAACGACAGAAGGAGAAGATCCTACTTCACGTTCTATTCAAACGTCAAATACGTGCAAAATTTTTCGTAATGTATGTTTATTTATATTAAAAGTTTTTAAATTATAGAATCAGTTTAAAGAAAAAGTAAGTATTTTTAATAATAATCGGATCACTAGATTCTTTAGGTTAAATAAAGTTAAGAGTCGATTAAATTTGTCGTTTTTTTTGAGTTAACCAAAATTTTGGTTAAATTGAATTCTTAAATTCGTTCGTGTTTTTTTTGTCGTTGTATCGAGAGTTTTAATGTTCGTTATAACGAGAGAACGTTGTAACGAGATTCGTTATAACAAGAATCGAGTGTACTAATGAATGTAGAAAAAAAATTAGCGTGTATTAAAAATGAGCAGTATCCCTGAGAAAAATAATCCACAAAGGAAAAAAATTGATGCACAAAAGAAATGTTGTTTTGGGAATTGCAAAAGTGATACTCGTTGCAAGTCTTATTTGACTGAAAATTATTACTTTATTTCTTTCCCAAAACCGTTTAACAGTTAGAAAATAAAAAAATTTTAGGAATGAAAATATTCGAAGTAATTGCAAAACTTATCAAGTATGTCGAAAATGAGACCTATTGGTAAGGTTATGTTCATAACATAACACAACCTTATTTACATGTAAACAATATAGACTTTTTACCCTTGAAACACTTTATAACCATATTTTTAATTGACAGACAGTATTTTTCTCTACCTGTTCAAACATTAATTTTGCTTTTAGAATGTCATTTTCATCGAGTTTTTTATTTGAATTGTTATTAGCACAATATACATTCTGACACAAAGTTGCTCGAAAATTTTGAAATCGCGCCGTCTGTCATGGCGTAGCTCCAACTTCCGGTCTTAAATGAAAAGGTCTATTCCTTGTTACTCTAACTTACCGACATTAGATATTTCTCAGATGCGGTAAGCACGATTTTGTATTAAATTTAATTATTTTATATGAACATTTATTTAATAAATAAATAATAATATATTATTAATTAGCAATGAAGAAAAACTTATTTATTCTACCGCCAATACAAAATCGTGCTTACCGCATCCGAGAAATATCTAATGTCGGTAAGTAAGAGAAACAAGGAATTATCAAATTCTAACCTTTTTTCAGTGTGAATAAATTTTTTGAACAAAATTATCCTTTTTTTCTTAAAACTTAATTTCCCTTATAAATTTAGCTTTGTTTTACTTTGAAAATTCATTTCTATTATCTACATTTACTTTAAAATAGTGTTATATTAAGAAAAATGCTTTAAAAGTCACCTCGTATACAAAGCATCTATACAATTCTCATTACGGAAAAGGCTCGTATGAGAGATTTCTCATATTTCTCATACGAGCTACCGAGCTCGTATACGAACTCCGCGGTCCGTGTATCGAATTTTTTTTACTGGGTATTCCCCGGTTCCAAATTACATAATCATGGTTGCCACGAAATCTAGATTTCAAAATTCTAGGCTTTTTCCAGGTCAAAAATATTAAAAATTCCAGGTTAAAATTTAGGAATTATTTGTGATGAAAAAACAAGTATTTTACAAAACAGTGTTAACAATATTCATTATTATGTAGTTATAAGTTAATGTCCCCTTAAACAGTTAAAATCACAGGCATTTTTATGTCAAAGTGAGACTATTATTGTCACACACTTACCTATATAAGGGTGATTTTTCTGAATTCGATTTTTCAATTTATTTTTTTTAAATTATATGGTTTTTTCTATTAAAACTACTGTATTTCATACTCAAGAGTAAGAATTTTAGTTGCACAAAATTAATTTGAAAATATTAAAGCCCTTTCTTCTTTGAATTTTACTCGGGCCGATATGTAAAATTTGAATATTTATAAAAATAATAATATTCCTCCTTTTTATAAATAATATATATGGAAAAATTAAACATCAGATCTTTAACTTTATTTTAATGTACATTAAAATTTTTTTTAGAATATTTTTAATGTATAAAAACATAATTAATCATCATGATGTAATTTTAACTTAAATTGAAGACAAAATTTAAACATTTTTATCACATATAAAACGGAGGTCCAAACATTTTTAAAATGCACATAATGATAGAAAAAACATTGTATTTTCTGGCACTATTTTTAAAAAATTTCTAAGAATTTAAAAAAAAACCATAAAAATTTAGTTTTCTTATAGAAGTCCTATTGGAGAAATTATAAAAAGACTTCGGAAATGAAATTATTTTAGTTATTGCATAAATTCAGTTGAATAAAATTGTTTAATTTTTTTTAATGATAAGTAAGTGCTAAGTTTTACTATGAAAATGGTTAATACCCAATGGGAAATAGCCATTAGTCTACCATTGGTGCATTAATGGCCCAATATTGGAAGCCATTGGTTTTCTTTAGGTTTATTATTGGCACCCAATAATGGACCACTAATGGTAAAATCGTGGGATGTCCACGCCGATGCCAATAATTGGCAATCATTATTGGCACATTATTGGCTGCCAATAAAAAAAAAAAAAAATTTTTATTCAATTTTATTAAATAATAAATTTATTTATTTAATAATTATTTTTATTATTATTATTATTATTTATTATTATTAAAAATATAAATTTTTTTAATTACTTATTTTATACAAATGGTTATTATTTTCTATCACATCGAAATGTGAATAACCCTTTCGTTCAGCGTCTAAAAATTATTTACCTCACATCCATCAGTGCAAAAATAGGAGAGGACGGGCAGAATAAAATTCCACAAATATTCGTGAGAATGCTGCCTCCTTATATACTTTTCAAGTTTCATGTTAGTTGCGAGAGAGTTTTAAGCAACACCTCCTATGGGGCGTTGAGCGAACTACATACTTACTACATGATAATTTCTCCAGCGTCGGTAAGTAATTGTATGTAGTTCGCTCAACGCTCCGTAGGAGGTGTTGTTTCAAACTCTCTCGCAACTAACATGAAACTTGAAAAGTATATAAGGAGGCAGCATTCTCACGAATATTTGTGGAATTTTATTCTGCCCGTCCTCTCCTATTTTTGCACTGATGGATGTGAGCCTGTGAGGTAAATAATTTTTAGACTCTGAACGAAAGGGTTATTCACATTTCGATGTGATAGAAAATAATAACCATTTCTATAAAATAATTAATTAAAAAAATTAATATTTTTAATAATAATAAATAAAATAATTATTCAAGAAATAAATTTATTATTTAATAAAATTTAATAAAAAAATTTTTTTTTTTATTATTGGTTTTTTAATGGCAGCCAATAATGTGCCAATTATTGGCATCGGCGTGGACATCCCACGATTTTACCATTAGTGGTCGATTATTGGGTGCCAATAATGGGACAATAATGGAATGGTGCCTCCCATTATTGGGCCATTAATGCGCCAATGGTTTTTTCCCATTGGGTAATATTATTAGAGAGTAGATTTTATAAAATTAATCGAGACATCAAGATACATGAAAATTGTATGTTAACATTTTTAAAGAAAAATAACATGTTGAATGGAATTTTTCTTAATATCTTTCATTAACCAAAAAAAAATTCCAGAAATTTGTTCAAATTCCATGCTATTTCCAGGTTTTCCATACTCTTTCAAATTCCATGCTATTTCCAGGCTTTCCTGGTTTTCCAGATTGTGTGGCAACCATGATAATATATATTATAAACTCAATATCAAAAACTGTGTAACTCTTATAGTATACCCAGTAATGAGGGGTGAATTAAAGTGGATTGGCACTTTTATGCCCTTAAATTCCAAACCAATTCCGTTTTTGTCCGCAATCTTAATGAATTCCTTTTCTATTGTTAAATTGATAATTTCTATCCAATTCAAATCTCTACGTGACCAGAATTTGAAACCCCTTTAATGCCCTTTAAAGAATTCAATGTTAATTAAAAGGCATTAACTCCACAACAAATGATTCCCTTAAACGGCATTAAAGTGAATTCAGACTCTGGTCACGTGGTTACAGAGAATTGAATTGGATAGAAATTATCAACTTAACAATAGAAAAGGAATTCATTAAGATTGCGGACAAAAACGGAATTGGTTTGGAATTTAAGGGCATAAAAGTACCAATCCACTTTAATTCACCCCTTTTTACTGGGATTAGAAAGAAAAACTACACGCGCGTTTTTTAGCTAAGAAAATATAAAATATCTTTATAGTATAAAAAAAATATAAATTGTAATTATGAAATAGAAATTGTATTAATTTTTTCATTCATTTCTAAAAAAATTATCGTTAAAACTTGTGATTAAAAAACAGAAATTACATAAACTTTTGTTTTCCTAAAAGAAGCTAAACACTTTAAAAAATAAAAAATAGTATTGACAAATTGAAGGGCTACATAAAATAAGGGGACGAACGCGAGGCTTGGAAGGGATACTACCAGTCGGGTAGCAGTGACAAGCCTTGAGCCGCTCGCTGCTACCTGACTGATATTATCCCTTTCAAACATGCGTTCGTCCCCTTATTTTATGTAGCCCTTCAATTAACATTATGGAAATTTTGTACCTTATATTATAAAATAAATATCTTTTAAACTTTTCTCATTTTTATTTTTGATGAACAATTTAAAGTTCTCAATTTTTCTCTTGATAAACAGTAAATAAATAATTGTGATTTACAAATCAAAAAACTGTATAAGTTCAATCTGCCAGGCAAAGTGTTTTGAAAAAGAGAAAACAAAAGCATACCCAAAAATTAACTTCAAACTTAAGAAGATTATTATACATAATATATATGGGTCAGTCCATTGACTTTCGTCTGAGAGTCGTTGCGACCATATTTTAAAAAATTCTAATTTTCATATATGTGAAACTCGATGATTTTCTGATTTCATTAATCATAATATTATGTTACAAATTTTATTTCGTTTAATAATATTCATTATCAAAAATAGGTTGTTCACGATGTGATTTCGTAACCTTAAATTTTGCAACTTTTTAAAAGACGTTATTATTCAAAAACTATTAAATATTAGGGGTTGGTTCTTACCACAAATATAAATCTTTCCATTCTGCACGTTCTAATGACCAAAATGAACTAAAAATTTTATTATTTGTGGACGAAAATTGATTTTAAAAATTTTTTTATCCAAAAAAATTACACTTTTTGTTTCACTTACAACTTTTTTGTCGGACCTCAAAAAAATTTGGGGTTTTGCAAATATTTCTTTAAGAACATAATTTATCTTCTATTGAAATTTGATGAAGGTGTTTTTCTTCGTTCTCAAAATAATAATTATAAAAAATTTTGTTCAAAAAGGTTAATTATAATGCTTGAAATAACCAACAAGCATTGTTATTTTAGTGTCAATATCAACTTCAAGTCTTAGAATTAACCTTTTTGCATACAAAATTTTTTATAATTATTATTTCGAAAACGAAGAAAAACACCTTCGCCAAATTTCAATAGAAGATAAATTATGTTCTTAAAGAAATATTTGCAAAATCCCAAATTTTTTTGAGGTCCGACAAAAAAGTTGTAAGTGATACAAAAAGCGTAATTTTTTTGGATAAAAAAATTTTTAAAATCAATTTTCGTCCACAAATAATAGAATTTTTAGTTCATCTTGGTCGTTACAACGTGCAGAATGGAAAGATTTATATTTGTGGTAAGTACCAACCCCTAATATTTAATAGTTTTTGAATAATAACGTCTTTTAAAACGTTGAAAAATTTAAGGTTACGAAATCACATCGTGAACCACCTACTTTTGATAATTAATATTATTAAACGAAATAAAATTTATAACATAATATTATGATTAATGAACTCAGAAAATCATCGAGTTTCACATATATGAAAATTAGAATTTTTAAAAATATGTTCGCAACGACTCTCAGACGAAAGTCAGTGGACTTACCCATATAATTATATGTAATATAATATATCTAGGTATTGAAATAGAATTAATTATTTTCTAATTTTATAGACGAAGAAGGAGACACTGTGCACTTAGAAGATGTTTCTTCTCCTTGGAGTAAGTTTCAACTTTTTCTGCAATAAATTTGAACTTTTTATTGCAAATGCTTCTTTCAATATAAAAAATGTATTCAATATTATAATTCTTTTCTCCCTTGATGTTTAGAAAGTAAGAAAGTTAATTATTATTATTTTTCCTTCATATTCATTAAATAAATAAATAATTTTTTTTCTCTTAAAAATCGAATTCACTTTCTTTAAAAGATTAAATTTTCTTATTATTGAAATTTTTAATTGTTTTTAATTGTTGATATTTATTAATTAAAGGAAGTTGTACGTTTGGTCCACTTGTAATACCATTTTATGCGCGACTACACAAATATAATCCAGTAAAAAGTACATTTAGTTGCGCAACTTGCAAATGTGTAATTCCACCATCTCTCACTTGTCAAGTAATGCCATTAGCAGCGTGTAAAGAAGAATTTCAACACTTTAAAGACGTCAGTCCAGAATATAGTGATGCACTTGAGAATTGTAAATTCGTTGATAAAGACCCAGAAAACACTGATACAGACACATTACAGATCTGTGCATGAGCCGTGGAGGCTCATGAATACGAAGGAACTATGAAAATCTGCTCTGTAACTTAAAAAGGGATACTGCAATTGCAATAATAGTATAATTATTGAAGAATGTTAAAAGATTAATTTTTAAATAAAAGATAATACTCTAACTTATCATTTAAATAAATGGATTTTACAATATTCTTTGGCAAATTAATTTATCAAAAAATATTTGCCATTACGAATAACAATAATGCCAAATACGATAATACTGAATAATTAACGAATAATACAATTACACCATTGAAACAATTATGAGACTTTTATACATAAGAACATTGATTAAATTGTTACTAGCATTTTTTACTGCATCTTTAAATTTTCTTCAGTTTTATTATTATAATAAAACTGAAGAAAATTTACAGATGCAGTAAAAAATGCTTCGTGTCAATTATATTCAAAAAAAGGGATTCGCATAAGTTCTTTGAACACTGTTACAACTACAAATTTTGTGTTTAAAACGCGTTCATACTGTGTGAAATTGGCGAATCGTGTCATTAATAAGAGATCTAAAGAAAAAGCGAAAATTTACGTTTTTAACTTCCTCAAAATGGGTGGTTCGAAACCGACCCACAATTTGGGGGGGGGGGGGGATCTCAAGAATAATCAAGATATCAAATTGTGATAGTAATTAAAATAATAATCAACAGTTTGTAATGAACTGTTAAATTATTTTGACTACATTGTAGGAACAGAAAAGTAAATAAATAAATCATTAGTGAGGGAAAGGTGTACGAGATGATCCCCCTAAGGGAAAAAACCCATTATTGAAAGGAAAATCAACATATTCGAGTATTTTTTGTGCGCACTACTAGACAATTAATCTATCTAACTATTCTGATTTGAAATATATGCAGCTAATTAATATTTTACTATTTAATTTAATTTTTGATCTGAGCAAGATGATCCGTAGGGTTATTTTACCACAATTATTGGAAAAGGAGACTAAATTGAAAAAATAACAGTGTATCAGTATTAAAAATAATTTATAAAGGCCATAAATGCTTTTGACCACTCACCACGATTCGTTTTCCTATGTTATAATTACAAGGCATTGTCTACAACAAGAAAATTAATAAAATAGATGTAGATGTCAACTTTTTGTTTTAGATAAGTTAGTTTTCATAATAAAAACATATAAGAAGCGAGAAAATTGAGGGATCATCTTGCCCCAAATGCCACTATTTTGTAATTTGTTTGTAACTCAACCTACGAGCTCTGTTATTCGATAATACCAATCAGAACACTTAATTGAAGATATACTGAAGCTGTGAGTACAAGAAAAATGGAATTTCAGCTGCTATAACAAAAGTTATCTAAGTACAAAGTTAAGCTTTCCTCAGATAAAAAGTATGAAATTTATATGTTTTCCAATAGAATTTTTTTAATGACGCGTGTTGTCATGACACTTTGACTGATTCATAGGTATGTATGTCATTGGCAACGTATTACCGAATTTGCCTCAAAGGTGACGCTAATAGGCTTTCAAAAATTCGAAAGGATCATCTTGCCCCAGGGGATCATCTCGTACACCTTTCCCCTAACTTTACTCTGAGATTATTTATGTCCATAAGTTACGTTGACTTAGTTAAACTTGAATTAATATTATTACTTTATGTAAATAAATTTGAAGTCCTTTTTTGAATTGATAATAAATATAAATTGTTAAAATTTGTCTAAATTTCCAATGTAATAGCAGCAATGGTTTTGCCCGTTTTAATTTTCGCCCTATTTCTAATAAAATATATACGAAATTTGTTATTAGTTTTTTTTCGTCCTCGTACTTAAATGCTACCAAAGATGTCGAAAAGAACACCTTTTCTTAATTCATATCGCCTTATCAAGAACATTTTACAACTGACAATGAGTAAAATATTTAACCAAAAGAGAATTAAAAATTAATTAAATTAATTATCTATGTGGAATCTAAATCGAGATCGAAATTGTTGTCTATTAGACGTCTACCGGGCAGAATTCGGTTGTACATTCGCAAAAGACGAGTGGTCTATTCGACATCTTAGATGCTAAGTAGATGTCTAATCGCTGTCTAGCACTTCGAATACACAACTTAATTCTTGTTGATGCGCACCATCAAGAAATGAGAGGTACAATGGACGATTTAGCCAATCTATTCCATATCTAAGTAACTGCAAATACGTCTGTTAGACTGGCGCTAGTACACTATTAGATTATTTCCTGCAACAATTTCTGACATTTGTAAAAGTTACCATTAGACGCAATATCCTACATTTACTTGCTTCCCAACAGTGTCAATATAGCGTAATCAGTACTGATCCAACAATTTTCTTTGTTTCGCTTACTTGAAAAAAGAAAATATTAAATTTTATAAAATGCGTGTAAAATTACACTAAGCTACTGAATGACAAGTACAAATATCTTTCAAGTCAAACAACTTTGACATCTATATTTAACATTTCTAGACCAAATCTAGACCTAGATCTCTTCTCAACTTCTTAGACGTCGGTTAGACCTTCTATTTCTTACTGGAAAGAAGAGAATAAACAATTACAATGTAAAAATATGGGGATCGGTTTCGGACCACCTCCACTATTTTCACAAAATGTTTTGCCAATCACTTATATCAATGGAATCAATTTAATTTTAATATTGTGCGTTGAAGTTAAGGTCAAAAAAACTCAACATTAACCACTTTACTGGCAGGGCGTTCCAAATGGCGTTCCACGCGCCGAGGCCCAGACTGGCATAAACATCGAAATGGCGTTCCTGATAAAACTTTATTTTTAAAGTGTGCACAACACTTATAACTACTACAAACCAATATTTCTATTGTTTAGACAACAGGGAACAAGATTATCACAATAAAAATTTCAGTTTTTGAGATTTTTAATGTCTTTCCGAACGTTAAAATCGTCCATTTTCAATACTTTTCAACAAATGGCGTTCCATTTATTTTTTATTTTTTATGCAATAAGGTAAACGTACCAATTGTCGAGGATGGTTCCTGTTGTCGAGTAAATAAACTTTGGATTTTATTTAAACATTGTAGCACATTGTAAATGGAAAAAAGTGATAAATATTAATTTTCTTATGCGTTATAAATGTGAAAAAAATATATTAATATTATATCCACAAACAATAAGTGAGACATTTTAGACAATATTTTTTGGTTACTACCATGGTAACATCGACAAATGGGACACCCTCGGCAATTGGTGCACTTACCCTATAACTCGTATTTTTAATTAAAAAAAGATATTTATACACAACATTATAATATAATAATAATAACTATTGTTTAATATTACTTAAATTGTTTTTTTTACAAATTTAATATTAGGTACTATTATTTAAAATTATAATATAATTTTTTTACAATTAGGGTCATTTGGGGTAAATGTAAACAGAAGATGTTTCAGCTAAATTTACAAATTAAAAAATAAGTACGACGTCAATATTTTTACCTCAGCTCACCTACAAGATGTTCTGAGTATTGCCAATATTTTATTTTGACAATTGGCAATGCCATAGTGTAAGTTATTTTTTAATGCAAAAAAGATTGAAAATCAAAGTTTTACTGTTTCAGTATTTTGTTTCGCATTTGCATAAAAATAAATTTAAAAATAAAAAAAAAATATGTAATTCTTCCTTATTAATGCCCTAACAAAAATTGACTTTGATTTTTGATTTTCGTCAATTTAGTTAATAAATAATTAAGTGTTTACATTTACCTCGAGAATTCGAAAACTCGGGGTAAATGTAAACAGAACTTGAACTACATTTTAAAAGAAAATAATTGAATAAATTTGCTTCTATTTCACAATTTCATTAATTTGGCAATGTAAAATTACATAGAAAAGGAAATTAGGTCCTTTTTGAAAAAAAAAATTTGATGAAAAAAAAATTTTTTTTTTTGAAAATTTGATTAATTTTTAAAAATATTTTTAGGTTCATCCGCTATTTTGAAAATTTGACTTCAAATTCGTATTCAGCGACCTCAAAAACCCCCGAGTAGCCAGATTCAAGCAAATTTGATCAATTTTTAACAATATTTTATGTTTGACCGCCATATTGGATCCACCATTTTGAAATTTAAAAATTCGATTTTAGATTCTTATTCAGCAAAATAAAAAAAACTTCTTTTTACCAAGTTGAATGAAAATCTATTAAAATTTGTTCAAGTTATTCAAGTTTTTACATTACTAATTTTGTAATGGTTGGTTGTTTATTTTATATGATACATTATCAGTCAACTGGTTGATTTACTATACATCTACGAAGAATTTTTTTTCAGTTTTTCCATCCCTTAAAACAGAGTAGTATACTTGAAATAACTTGTTTCTCAAACCTTGCTTAACTACAGTGGTGTTTACATTTACCCCGAATTTTAGGAAAATTTCAAAATCTCGGGGTAAATGTAAACAGTCAGTTTTAGGCGATTCAGGTGCATCAATATTTTTTTGTACCTCATAAAATTTTTCTAGGGAACTCTAGTGACAAGTTCATGCAAAAGAAATCTGTCCGTTTTACCTTTTAACAAAAAAAAACTAATGTTTTTGGTGAAGAATAGATATTCCGTTTACACTTACCCCAAATGACCCTATATTATAATATTTATATAAATATTTTTTTTAAATAAAAATACGAGCTATATTGCATAAAAATTAAAAAAAGTGGAACGCCATTTGTTGATAAGTATTGAAAATGGTTCCCTGTTGTCTAAACTATAGAAATATTGCTTTGTAGTAGTTATAAGTGTTGTACACACTTTAAAAATAAAGTTTTATTAGGAACGCCATGTCGGTGTTTTTGCCAGTCTGGGCCTCGGCGCGTGGAACGCCATTTGGAACGCCCTGCCAGTGAAGTGGTTAATTACGTTTAAATTTTCCTGTATTCAAAAATCTCCAAAATGAAATCAAACCTATTATTATGCAAATCACAAAATTTTTTATTTTCAAATATAAATTTTTGAATAATTTCATAACCAAAATTTCAAAAATTCACTTATTAAGTATACAATTAGTTATTATTGTTTATATTTTCAAAAATTTTAATACACAAACAGGGCCGTACGATTGAAATCCCAGTGTGTAATTCTTCGCAAGAAGAATGGACTCGCGAGAACTCATTTTAATTTTATTAAAGTGTGACCATTTAGAATTAAATTTAACTCTTCAATTAATATATTTCGAATAAAAGCAATTTTAATAATTTTGGTAACGAGTTAACCTTCTTCTTACTCAGTTTACCGTTGTCGACAAAAAACGACATTTCGATTGCTTAGTGGGAGCTATAGGGAATTCTATTCAGAAATACTAGATTGGGGATAAGTCAGCGTAGGCAGAGGGTCGAATTACTTATATTAGAAATTGGTAATTTAAATAATAAAGATCTATCACTGTAAGACAAGTTTATAAAAATGAGGCTGAAACTGGCACCCACTTAATTTTGGAAATTAAATTTTAAAGTTAAATATATTTTTTTAAAAACCAACATAAAATTTTGATAAATTGAGTGGGTGCTGATAATCGTAAAAATAAGTAAACTAAAATTATACCATACCTCCGAAATGACAAACACAGGCGTATAAGTCATACAGATGTTTTCCTACACTAAGCCCAACAAGAGGAAACGTAACCTTGTCATCTAATTTCATACTAATACATTCGTGGAATACGAATCTGCAAGAAAAGAAAATATTTTTCATCAAATTTTTTTAAGAATTTCAATTATACCTAAAAGAAAAATTGTTATTTCATTTCTTCATAAAAAGCAATAACCTAATTTTTCTTTATTTAAAATTAGTTTAGTAATCTGTTTGTTAAATTAAATAAAAGTTCTTTCCGTACATACAGTAAGAAAAGCTATCCGTCAGTCATAGGAAAGTATGGGAATCGCATAAGTCTGTCTCACTCCCACTCATGGGACATGACTGACGTGGTAGGTTTTCGTACTATATATATATATATATATATATATATATATATGGGACATTCCACGTCAACACGGACAGAGCTCTAAACAAAAATTGCTTTGATGGATTTAAACGTTCTAGGGCTTAAAAGATTTCTACGTTCATGTACTTTAAGATGCCGATGGGCGTTTTTTACAAAATTCCATTTTCGATGCCAATAGAACTGTCAAAAGTCAAAAGGTCCAAAAATCTCAAAATACTTTTATGAATTAAAAGCAAAAAACGAGGTAAATTATTCTGTAACTCATTCTTTATCAGTTTTTAGGGTTCCCGAATATAAATCTAAAGTTTTTTTTTAAAAATCCAAAATGGCGAATTCAATATGGCGGACAAAATTCAAATTTGATCAGATTCGATTAAAACTTGTTACTCGGGGGTTTTTAGGGTCGCTGATTACGAATCTGAAGTCACTTTTTAAAAATTCAAAATGGCGGATCCAATATGGCGGAAAAAATTTTTAAATTTGATCCGATTCCCTTAAAACGTGTTACTCGGGGGCTTTTGGGGTCGCAGATTATGAATATGAAGTTACTTTGTAGAAATTCAAAAAATGTCGGATCAAATTTTTTAATTTGATCAGATTTAATTAAAAAGTGTTACTCGGTGGTTTTTAGCGTATCTAATTATGAATTTGAAGTCTCAAACACAAAGTAACTTCATATTCATAATCTGCAACCCCAAAAGCCCCCGAGTAACACGTTTTAAGGGAATCGGATCAAATTTGAAAATTTTTTCCGCCATATTGGATCCGCCATTTTGAATTTTTAAAAAGTGACTTCAGATTCGTAATCAGCGACCCTAAAAACCCCCGAGTAACAAGTTTTAATCGAATCCGATCAAATTTGAATTTTGTCCGCCATATTGAATTCGCCATTTTGGATTTTTAAAAAAAAACTTTAGATTTATATTCGGGAACCCTAAAAACTGATAAAGAATGAGTTACAGAATAATTTACCTCGTTTTTTGCTTTTAATTCATAAAAGTATTTTGAGATTTTTGGACCTTTTGACTTTTGACAGTTCTATTGGCATCGAAAATGGAATTTTGCAAAAAACGCCCATCGGCATCTTAAAGTACATGAACGTAGAAATCTTTTAAGCCCTAGAACGTTTAAATCCATCAAAGCAATTTTTGTTTAGAGCTCTGTCCGTGTTGACGTGGAATGTCCCATATATATATGAAATAATCTGAAAATTTAAGGTTACACAAAAAAAGTATATTACCTTTTTAGATATACAATAAGAAACTTAGGATATCGATGGACGGTGAGACTTTTTGTAGCACACTGGTTGACTTCGCATTTTGGACAAAACCACGGATTATGCTCATCCAAAGTTTCACTAAAAAATAAAAAATGAATTTCTGAAAATTATCCTTGTTAAAAGTTTCACAATGTGATTCCAAGGTACAACAAATTTTCAAAGAAAAGAAAAATGTTCCTTTGAACGTTCTGATTTTATCTACATTTTACTGTTTACATTTCAAGTCAAGTGGAACATGCCATCTCAGATGTCAAATTTGATTGTTGAATTATTCAATTTATTATTACAATATTCGAAAGTAAAACTCACCTTTGGCTAAATGCTTGCAAACAGTCGTAAAGAGAAAGCGGATGGGGTGGTCGCTGTTTTGTGACACTAATATGATCTATCGGCGATGCGAATTTCGGAATGTTTTCTGTGTAACGCACAGCTAATGTGTCGCCATTTTGTAAACTAACTGTGCCTGTTTCAGGTACTCCGCAACCAGTACAGTGTTTGGTATAGATACACCTTGAGCAATGGTGACCCTAGATAACAAAACAAAATACATTACACTGAGAAAATTTTTGTGAGTCTGCTCTCTGTAAAGGCGAGAATCTACTCCCGAAGGGTCAGCAGCAGCTCCTAAAGACTAGATTCTCGCCTTTTTAAGGCGAACTGTCAGCCCTGAGACAGAGAGTCTATTTTTATATTTTTAGATTCTATTGCGCTAGTGATTGATATCTCAGTAGGATTCGCACTCAATAATTCATTTTAAAAAAGTAGCAAAAAGAAGCTTTATTTAAGGGGACATTCCAGTTCAAAATGTCAAAAAATCGATTTCTTTTTGTTTTTATATTCGGATTTCTTATAGTGTCAAGAATACTCTCCTAAAATATTATTGCAAAATTCGAAGTAAAACAAAAGTTATACATCCTTATTCTTCGCCATGTCAAAGATGTTTTTGTATGCGGATAAGCAATCGAATGATTTAAATGTTTTCTCATTTGCATTTTTTAAAAAAGACAAACAAAAATGTATTTGGTGTTGCTGATCACAAATTAGATATCAAATTTTCAAAATTCAAAATGGCGGATCCAATATGGCGAAAAAGAACATTTTTTTATTTTAATTTTTTTTTCGTCCACCATATTGCATTCGCCATTTTTAATTTTGAAAAAATTATGTCATATTCGTAATCAGCGACCCCAAAAACCCCCCCGTAACGATTTTCAAGCAAATTCAATGATTTTGAAAAAAAATGTCCGCCATATTGGATCCGCCATTTTGAATTTTAAAAATCTGATTCCATATTCGTAATTAACAACCTCAAAAACCCCCAAGTAACGATTTTTAAGCAAATCCGATGATTTTTTAAAAAAAATTTCGAAACTTATGAACAAAAACTTTAAATGCGTTTTTCTCAAAATGTCTTTTTTTGATCTGGTAAGAGTGATATCTCGAGTTCTTCTGAAGCGATTTTAAAAAATCGAACGGCTTTTGATTCAGCGTCATCATGCCTATAAGTGGAACCTCAAAAACTGGAAAATTTCCAAATCCATTTTTATATAAGAGAAATTCTGAATATAAACACCTTTTTTTTGCATATTTTGGGGAAAAAGTACTCTAAAAAAAGGGGGGGAAGAAAATTTCACTTTTTTGAGGTTCCACACCTAAATAAATATCTAACGAAGAGAATGTCACTTCGTTTTTGGTTTTATCTGTTATAGAAAGTTTAGAATCGATCTTACCACTAAAAATGGGCATTTTCGAAAATGACGTATATCGCCGCCATTTTGAAATAAAAATAAAAAAAATTTTTTTTACAAATTCTTTAATAAATTATTTACAGTGAGTTCTCGCGAGTCGTTCAAACTCGTCAGTCGTTCAACAGCTGATCAGTGTCCGATTCACGAGTTGTTCAATTTCTGGTATGCGCGCGCCGGTGCTCAGTGCTGTGTAATTTAAACGGACCAAAGCCATTGAATATTGTGTCTTTCGGGGCGATAAATATGTTTCACACATCCCTGAAATCGCCTTGAAGGCGTGGCTTATGCGTTGAACGACTCGTGAGTTTTATGATCTTGAAAATTTTCGAGAATTGAACGACTCGCGAGAACTCACTGTATTACATGTTAAAGAAATTTCTTAAATAAATGTCACAGTTATTTTAATAATATATATTAAAAATCCTTCTTTTTGCCTGTTTTGAACTGGAATGTCCCCTTAAGACTGAAAAGAAGTAGTAAAAATAGTAGTTATTAAAAAATTTAATTTGACATCTAAGAAAACTCATTTTAGTCGATTTATAAATTCAGGTAAAACAGGTAGAAATTAAATCTAAACAAAAAGAGAAACTAAAAACTTTCGTTTTGCAAAGGTAAAAATGTGTTCTTTATTGCTAAGTTATGATTTTTAAACTGCTAATAATCTACATTATGTTAAGCGATTTAATAAATTACTTTGTCAGTACTTTTTTAGTGTTTAATTAACAATTCCTGCAGAGTTCCGGGCTACCCGACACTTTTTTTCTAACCCATTTTAACCAAAAAAATATTGTTTATTTTATGCCCCTCTAAATGTCTATTTTTCGAAATATGTCAAAACGATATAAGGCCCTCCAAATTTATCCTAGTTTAATAAATTTATCAAGAATTTTTTATTCCGATAACCTGGCGAGGCTGTGGAACGTACGGCGCAAAAAATACAGCACGCAGGGTTTTCTATAAGTTAAACTACAGACGCCATTTTTAATTTTATTTTTAATATAAATATGTAAAAAGTTTATATAATTATGTACTATTTAAGTAAAAAAACCGCAAATCGAAAAATATTTCCGTAGGGTAAACCAGACAGTAGTCAGCCACTTTTCAATTTTGAATAGATATAAAACCGTATGAGATAAAAATATTTTGTTTGTTGCTAATCATTTCTAAGATGATCATAAACAAATCTAAACTTTTGTAATAGAAAAAAAAAATTTTTGGACGGTTTTTGAAAGCTTTTTTAAGTGGCCGATTACTGTCGGATTCTTACTTGTTTATTTACTAATTTTTTTAACGAATAAAAAAATTTTTTTCGTAAACATGATTGGTTTAGTAGTTTGGTGTGATCGTAAGGAGCAACATCACATAAAAGAATTCGAAAAAAATATGAATTGCACTTTTAAAACAGTGTTAATTAAAAAGATTGCTTCAGGTGGCCGACTACTGTCGGATGCTTACATTTTTTTAACGAATAAGAAATTTTTTTTTGTAAACATGATTAGTATACTAGTTTTGTAGGAACATTATGAACAATTACATATGAAATAAATTTTAATTGTAATTTTTAAACAGTATACATTAAAAAGTTTTTCTTAAGTGTCCGACTACTGTCTGGTTTACCCTATATGAAAAAAAAATCCCCCAACTTTATGCCTTTTTCACCATTGAGAATGGTAATCTCCCCTTAAGCCAAGAATTTCATTAAGGCGTACTTGCGTTTGCGAAGGCAAAAAATAGGTCCCACTTTAATGCTTCTTTTTCACAGTCATTTTATTTAAAATATTAAAAACAATTTTTGCACCTTAAAGTACAATATAAAAACTACAAAAAGAAAAATTGTTCCTTTTTTTAACCGTTATTTACGATTCGTAGAGGGCGCCAAAAATGTCGATCTCAAATTTGTAAGAGTTTGCGGTGCCCCCCATAGAGCCGCTCCTGACAGTCTAAAATAAAAAAAACAAAATTTATTCTTAAGTATACATTAATATCTAGTGGACTAATGTGATGAAATTAAAAAAAAGTAAAAAAACGAAAATAGCGTCCTTTTAAAGTCAATTTTTAAGAAATGATGATTTTGATATTTTAAATTTTTTACTTCAAAAGGACGCCATTTTCGATTTTTAAAATTTTTTTAATTTCATCACATTAGTCCACTAGGTATTAATGTATACTAAAGAATAAATTTTGTTTTTTTTATTTTAGACTGTCAGGAGCGGCTCTATGGGGGGCACCGCAAACTCTTACAAATTTGAGATCGACATTTTTGGCGCCCTCTATGAATCGTTTTTATATTGTACTTTAAGGTGCAAAAATTGTTTTTAATATTTTAAATAAAATGACTGTGAAAAAGAAGCATTAAAGTAGGACCTATTTTTTGCCTTCGCAAACGCAAGTAGGTACGTCTTAAATCAAATTGTTTCAAAGAATTATATTAGAATTTTTTAAAATTATTTCTTAGAATTTCATTATAATTGTTGAAAATAATTTTTTTATTTTAATTATTAGCGAATTTAAAGTAGTGTAAATTTTCAATAAGAAGAATAAAGTAGTTTTTAGTGTCCCAAATGTAAAAAAACTTTTATAAATAATAACACATCGTAAAAAAGTTGTAAATATCAGGTTCAGGGTGGCCACTATCTTCACGCTTTTCGTCTCCCGGTTTTTTCCCGGTTCTCCAGCTGAAGATTAGCTGTTTCTCCCGGTTTTAAATCACAATTTTACTTTTTGCAGAACATCATTTCCATAAGTAATATATGTATTATTACATAAAATTTATTGTAAATTATATAAATTGATTAAAAAACACAACTCTTTAAAACTGAATCAGTGAAATTTGACTGATTTTCAGTGACTCTATTTTCGCGATTTCAATAAGTTAAATTTCATTTAAGACCAGTTTAAAAATAATTGTAATATTTGTCATTTTTCACTGATTGGAAAATTAAAAAATAACTGATGTTCTCAAATGCTGGAAACAGAAATTTCTAGTAATTTTTAAATTGGCAAATCAATAAAAAATTACTCATATTTTAGTTATTTTTAACTGATTTTCAGTGAAATTCCATAAATTCAAATTGTGACAATAGTTTTTGATTCTCAGTCAATTTTCACTGATTTTCAGTGGAATTACACTGATTCAGATTTGATGAAATTTTCATCAAATTTATTTAGAATCTGACGTATTTAAATAAAATCGAATACAATAAAGTTTTTTGAAGCGAACTTTAATTATATAACAATGTAATAGTTTATATTACTTTATCTATTAATACGTACTTTCTTAACCCATTAACGCCGAACTCGTGAAAATTCTTTGGTCATTTTCAAGCTACGTAATTATAAATAAAACGGTTGACAATTTAAACCAGAGGTACATTTTCTGAAGGTTTTGGATGTGCTCTTTCCGATTCCGGTGTCAAAAATAAATTTCGTCCAAACCAAAATTAAATATGGCGGTTTTAATGTCAAAAAACACAAAAAAAATTCATTTTTTCAAGTTTGACATTTTTTTTCACCTTGAAAAAGTATAAGAATAAAATTCTATTTTCAACCATCGGTGCATAAAAATTATACACTTTCAAGAACCGTAAAGTAGAATTAAAAATTTCAAGATGGCGGACCAATATGGCGTCAAATCTAAAGTAAAATTTAAAAATTTTGGGCAATATTGGTCAAATTGCCCAAAAGTCAATGGATTCGCCTGAATTTTGTTACTCGGGGGTTTTTGGGGTCGCTGATTACGAATATAAACTTCATTTTCAAAAATTCAAAATGGCGGATCCAATATGGCGGACGAGTTGTACAAAATTTCATCGAATTCACTTGAAACTATTGCTCTTTCATCTATAATACCTTACTATACTCGTATGACAAAATCGACAATATCATTTTTTTCAGTGTAATTAGAAAGAAAGCAAGTTTATATATAGTAGGCGATACATATATGCACATTCTGCAATTGCTATTGGTGGTCCACGGTTGCATCTGAAGTATAATAGGAATATTATTTTTTACATACGTTATGTTTCTCTGGCCCTTTATAATGGCATAAATTATTTATTTTTTTGTTTTATCCTAAAGAGAGGCAGTTTTTTCATACAGCACGATATTGTCATTTTTGTGTATAGTTGTTGCATTCAGTTATTGATTTTTAACGGTTGGGTTTTTAGAAATGCCGCCAAAAGCAAAACGTGCTAAAAAGTCATACACGCGTGAAATAGAATACCCCAAAAACCCCCGAGTAACAAGTTTCAAGTGAATTTGATCAGATTTAAAAAATAAGTCCGCCATATTGCATCCGCCATTTTGAATTTTTGAAAATGAAGTTCATATTCGTAATCAGCGACCCCAAAAACCCCCGAGTGACAAGTTTCAAGTGAATTCGATGAAATTTTGTACAACTCGTCCGCCATATTGGATCCGCCATTTTGAATTTTTGAAAATGAAGTTTATATTCGTAATCAGCGACCCCAAAAACCCCCGAGTAACAAGTTTTAAGTGAATTTGATCAGTTTTAAAAAATAAGTCCGCCATATTGGATCCGCCATTTTGAATTTTGAAAAAGTAACATCAGATTCGTAATCAGCGACCCCAAAAACCCCCGAGTGACAAGTTTCAAGTGAATTCGATGAAATTTTGTAAAACTCGTCCGCCATGTTGGATCCGCCATTTTGAATTTTTGAAAATGAAGTTTATATTCGTAATCAGCGACCCCAAAAACCCCCGAGTAACAAAATTCAGGCGAATCCATTGACTTTTGGGCAATTTGACCAATATTGCCCAAAATTTTTAAATTTTACTTTAGATTTGATGCCATATTGGTCCGCCATCTTGAAATTTTTAATTCTACTTTACGGTTCTTGAAAGTGTATAATTTTTATGCACCGATGGTTGAAAATAGAATTTTATTCTTATACTTTTTCAAGGTGAAAAAAAATGTCAAACTTGAAAAAATGAATTTTTTTTTTGTGTTTTTTGACATTAAAACCGCCATATTTAATTTTGGTTTGGACGAAATTTATTTTTGACACCGGAATCGGAAAGAGCACATCCAAAACCTTTAGAAAATGTACCTCTGGTTTAAATTGTCAACCGTTTTATTTATAATTACGTAGCTTGAAAATGACCAAAGAATTTTCACGAGTTGGGCGTTAATGGGTTAATCTGAATTAGTAGTTTTCTACTAACGAAATAGTGCGGATTCGTTAACCAATTGAATTAGTAACAGTTTTGACTAATTTTTAGTAAAAATCTACTATTTGCTAGTAGAAAACTAATTTACTAATTTTAAATATTAAAAAATTCGACTTATTGATGAATTAGTAGTTTTCTACTAGCAATTAGTAAAAAAACTACTAAAGATTAGTAAAAACTGTTACTAATTCAAAATGGTAAACGAATGTGATCTATTTCATTAGTAGAAAACTACTAATTCAGATTTAGAGAGTATTTACAATTACTAAAGGTGGAAAACTTTGCATTTAATATAACATTTAATAAAATTTATTATTTATTTTGTTTATTCATTATTCCGATCAATAGAGGTGCGAATTTCAAAAAAATTTCCATTTGTAAAATTTCAGTCCCGGTTTTTTCCCGATTAAAATTTCCGTCCCGGCTATTTCCCGGTTTTCTCCCTGTCGTCCCGCCTTAGAATGGTTGAATTTTTGGTCCTAGAATAATCTTTATAATATTAAAAAAATTATTAATAATACTAATTCATTTCGATGTTAAATGCTACACGGAGAAAAAAAACAAGGCTTTTCCCCGTGACTTCAATTCATGCCTTTTTCAGGTAGCAGTTTCACCGGGTTTCCCGATGAATTTCTTGCGTTTGGCGGTTAGGCCACGCCTTAGCCCTTATTGGCCTAAGCTCGTTGCAAGAATCTCACCGGGAAAACCCGTGAGCGTCCTGCACTTTTACTGTGATAATTTTCACGCGTTAAATGTATATTTTTTCAAGGGGGAAAGCCTTGTTTTTTCTCTCCGTGTAGAGTCACAATTTTTATGTATTTATCGAGTAATTTTGAATTCGTGTGATACTTGAATTTTAGATCTTTTGTTTTTATTTTTTTTTAGTTTAAGTCAATGTAATATTCCTTAGATACCTAAGTGTAAATAATGAATTGTTTGCAAAGCGCGAAAATACTGTTTAAATATAAATATAAATTCTCTGGGCAAGAAGAATATTTATGAAATAAATTATCCAATTACCTGTCCATCCACAAAATGTATTGTGTATTTCCCTTCCTGCGGTACAACTCGCCTGACAACTTCGTACAAATCGGCAGCATTGACTCGAGAAGGCAGCCGAACTAAATGAGGATAGCTGAAGAGTTTCATGTCCCTCCGATTGTTGGTGGCCTCGTTGGTGTCGTATCTCAGCACCAGTGGTACGTTCAATATCCGAATTGCAGGCCTTGGTCGGCCAGTCTGGTCAATCTTGGTGAACGACGCGGCTGTTACACTCGTCGAACACACTGGACAATTGTTTGTCGCTTGGCTCTTGAAGTAGTTCTGTTGGGTAATACGTACTGCTCTCTCAGTTTTTGCTTCTAGCTTATTTCACAAATGTCTGACCGTCGACGGACGTTACGACGTTATCGCCAAACAAAAATATAAAGTCGATTCATGTCTCAAAAATCAAAATTACCAATTACAAAGCAAACTTTTGCAAATCAACATGATTTTAAACAAGGAAACAAATTAACTTTATAATTTACGAAATGAATTTGTGAAACAAACTATATTAGATATTAGATCAATGCCCAACGATTCAATTTATATTTTTTTCACCACAGTCAACCCTCAGCAACAGGCAGCGTCAGATTAGTCTGAATTGAGTTCTGGACTTTTTTTTTTTAGAAAAGTCAAGCTTGCAGATTGAACTGAAAAAGCGGGTCACACGAGTTTCCATCTTAACAACCAGTCACCTCCGCCCGCAAAGCAGGCATCCGCGGCTAAGGACTGGAGTCAAGCTGTTTCTGGTTCTCGCGCACACTTTTAAAGTGTCGTCCTGCTAGGACGTTCGAGGACCTCGTCTCAGACCTTCCCGAGGTGGTTACAAGAGACAAATTAATGCCTTGTAAACAAAAACACCCCTTCTGCTAGATTGACGCTGCCACTTTCATCATCGGGTAACAATTATTCTATTTTATTTCATAAACAACATAATATATACCAATTGTTAATTTTCTGTCTTTTAAATACTTGATCATGTTATTTTGCACGTTTTCCATCTCTTTGACTTTATTTTCATTTAGTTTATTTGAATGGATAAAAATTGGCATGAATTGCAAAAGCCTCTCCAACAGAAATTTAATATGTAATCCCTCTTATATTAAAGTTGTAACATAAAATACAAAAATAATTTTAAAAATGTAAAAAGAAAAATACTTGAAAAAAAATTAAAATATCGAATACTACGATAATGATGAAAAATATTTAAAACTTAATAAATTTGTGGGCATGGATTGGCGGCATTAATAAGGGAAAAAAATACCATTTCTTAACCCTTGGACGGGCAAGCGGGAGTATCTATTTTTCAAATTTCTCCGAATCCGTACGAAAGAATGAGTTCATCCGAATACTTTATAACAGTTTTCATATTCCAATTGTAAATGATGCCACATGCAAGCGGGGTCCAGTAAACCCTGCATTGTTATAAACATACAAACATTGCGAAAGTACACGGAAAAAAATTTACTATTGGGATCCGAAATCATGTGAAACTGACCCACCCCTGTACCCACTTGCGTCCGACATCTTGGATTTTATCTCTTTTTTTTACATATGTTAGAGAGAGACGAAATGAAAAGACAACTACCGCAAGTGGGTCGACACCAGAGGGCCTACGCAGCTCTGCGGTTCCCAATAGCGACTACAGTACCACTTAGTGGAATAGACAAAATGTACAAATTGTGCTATATGCAAATAACAAAATAGTGTTTTTCTTTTAAGAAATTTGCGCCTACACCAAATAATCATACCTTGCACTCAGAACGGTGTGTGTATTTCCAAGGGTATTTGTCAAATCTGGCTGTTTGTTAAATTTAAAATCTTAATCGTCATTTTTGTATTTTAATGCATTAAAATTCATAATATAATAAAAAGAAAACAAATTATACAAAGATATTAATAGTAATTTTCTTAGCTTGCCCGCCCGAGGGTTAAAAATAAATATTATAAGAATTGAATGACATCTTACCTCGACACAAGGATCGCACATAATGAAATTACAATTGTTTTCACTGTGCTTTTTTAATTCTCCATCGCATTCTTCAAGACATATTAAACACGTTCCAACTTCCTCATTACTCGTTGTGCCATTTTGACAGAATTCAGAGTCAATAACTCGATCTCCACCGCCATCAGGAATTGAAGTGGATGTAGAATGTCCGTCTGGTGGATCAGTCAACTCGAAGGCGTAAATTGAACGGTTCATAGCGTTCACGTATTTCAGCATCGTATTGTCTTCCTTAAATTTAAATTGACAAGAATAAAACATTACAAATTGTTTATAGCTTTATTTAGGAAAATAAAAATTTCAATTTGGTAACTAAAGAAAGGTTAAAGATAGATTACAAATTCAAAATAAAATAAAAAATGTAAATAGGACAATACTGCATTAATAACTGGTCTCGGATCGGCTTTAATGCGCAAAAAAGTCGGAAAAGTCGTTTCATTTAGTATTTCTCTGATTTTCTCTTTCCCTGATTTCTAAATTAAATTAATAATTCAATAGTTTAGTCAAATAATAGTATATTGTGCAACAAGTACAGAAAGAAGCTGTTTTCCGACGAGAACTTTGCACTCGTCGGAAATGCACACAGTACTTTGTGCAACACCTTTTGATTTTAGTAAAAAAAGCTGTTTGGAAACGCTAGTTGACGCCAACATACGTACTGTTAGCAGGGTTTGAAACGTATGTTACCGCACGTAATATACGTGGTTTTCTAAGCGTATATTACTGTAAAAAACAGGTATTCTGCAAATAGAAAACAAATACCTACACGGAAAAAATTCCGGGACATTAGATGCGCCGAGGACAGTGTCAACAGCAGTACATTTTATTTTGCACGTCTGAGGTGCCATTTCGAGATATCAGACGTACATAATGCACGTCAGATACACCAAACTGGCACAGATGGCGTGCAAAATAAATGTAGAAGAAAATTTGACACAACCTGTACATCTGACGTGCCGAAACTTTTTTCGTGTATGTATATCACCAAAAAAACTCAAAAGTTTAAGAACTTTGCCGCACTAGTGCAGCAAAATATGCACTTTGCCACACTAGTGCAGCAAAGTACTGTTTTGCGCCTACTTTACAGGCCTGCAAAGTATTACTTTCCTTACAGGTGTTGCACAAAAATATTTAAATATCTGTTATTTATTTTTCTACACTGAGAGACCTTTGGGTCAGCAGCAGACTTTCGATAGGCTGCTACTGACCATTTTGGTGGAACGCTACAGGACTATACTTTTGGGTTGCTGCGGTACAATTTTGGGCGCGTGACACTCCAAAAGTTGTTCGGCTGCAAACCAAAGACGGCATCCCCACTACTTCGGTGAGCTGCTCACCAACATTTTGGACTGTCACGCGCCCAAGATTTTACCGCAGCGCACCAAAACCATAGTGGAGCTGCTGTCACATACGTTGTCCCGCTACAGTCCCAAAGGTTTCTCAGTGTAAAGAAATTTTAATTTTTAAAGTTTAAATTTCAAACATTCTGAAATTTAATTATTTCTAAAAATTAAGGAAGAATATGACGGACAGTCAAATCAAAAGTTAGTCCAATGTCATAATTTCGTAATTTAAAAAAAAGACAAATTAAATTTTAAATTCGTTTTGGTGGAAAGGCGAAGAATTTAATTTTGAACATTTAAAATGAATGAAAGTTGCATTTGAATAAAAATTACAATTTTCTGTCAAAAGTGTAGAGGAGATTAGGTGCAGTTGTTACAATTTTGATAAAACCACCCAGATAGCCAGCGTACTAGTACAGTACCAGCCATGTACCTTCGCACTGTACTGGTATATCGTACTGATAATGGCGGAGAAGCATTGGCAATTTATAACCTAAAATCCCAATTATTACGTCGAACTGGTATTGTACCTAGTATTATACTAGTACGGAGAACTTTGGCAATTTTAAAATTCCAATCGTACGACATACCATTTTTATACTAGTATCGTACTTGTATGTACATACTTTATTATTTCGTACAAGTACAATATGAGTACGATACCAATACTCTGTACTAAAAAATAGTGATTAGTACGATTGGCTATCTGGGCAGTTGCAGTGATTAGAGTTAAACTCCAATTTGCTTGGTCAAACGATTAAATCAAAGGTATATTATCTAGTTTTAAAAGGCGATAATTGATTTAGCTTTATATTGGTGATTCTTCAGAATCAGGTCTGTTGCGGACAAAATAAAATTAAGTTAAAAAAAAGAAGAAAAGAAAAAAAGAAAATTAATTTGAAATTGGTAGTTTAATATTGTTCGTTAATGTTATAATTCAAAGTTATTAAAATTATTCTGCTGTGTATTTGAAATTGTATTATTCGATTTGTTTACTTTGGTTGGTTGTTTGCGTTTGGAGAATAAGGGTCAAACAAGAAGGAGAAGGAATCTATTGTTCACCTTCGAGACAATAGGTCGTAAAAGAGGAAAGGCAAATGTGTTCGAGAGGAGAAATGGAAATAAGAAAATTTTGGAAGAAAAAGGAAGAGAGGGGAGAAACCGCAGAAGAAAGGGAAAAGAGAAAATTTGAAGGACAGTAGTTAATTGACCACCGAAGAGGAAGGAAATTAAAAATTGTATTTGTAATTGAACGAAGAGAGGAATCCAAGGTGAATAGAACAGCGAGGTGTGCGGATTATCGGATCAATCACCACATAAGCAAGTACACAAATATTTAAATAAATAATCCTTTAGTGGATTAACAATTATTATAAAAAATCCTGTAGAGGATTGACATTTGTTATCTTTAATAATTAATTGAATAATCCAGAAGTGGATTGACTTTTTCTTTAAAATAATTAATCTGAATAATCCAGAAGTGGATTGACAATTGTTTTCTGAAAATTATTATTTTGAATAAACCTGTAATGGATTGACAAATTTTTTGAATCGTTAATGTTAAAATATTGTTGAATAAATAATTGTTTAATTAAAATAATTAACATTGGAATAATCCAAGTAATGGATTGACTTATGTTTAAAATATTTAATGAATAATCCACTAGTGGATTGACCAGTGGATTAAAGATTTCTCTAAAATTCACAAATAATTTAGCGCCCCCGACTGTTCAAATAGATTGTATTTAGTAATAAGTAAAACCATTGTAACATAAATAATAAAATAAATACAATTGTAAATAATTTATTTTCCCATGCTCAAATAGATTGTATTTAGTGATAAGCAAAACCATTTTTGTAATTGTAAATAAAAAATAATATAATAAATATAATTGTTAACAATCCTATCTATCCTCTCTAATTAATAAAGAAAAATCCCAATCATTAATTCAGGGCAAGCCCGGTATTAGAATAACAAATGGTGGAGGCGCCGGGTAACTTATTGTTGATAACGTTATTAACCTTGTCCTGCCTTAATGATTACAATAGAAAATGAAAATATAAATTATAGTTTATCAAGAAGAATGGCATGTGGAAAAAGAGCACCCGACCGTCCAGGAAATTCAACACATGTTTCAAATATAACCGGAGATGACAGTGATTCTGATACTGTACCTATGGACGCAACGAGTATCAAGCAAAGGCGTTTGGATAATCGTCAACCACAAACCAATATTCATAATCGAAATGATCTAGATATGTCAAGGACTGGCAGCACACGTGAAGACATATCCATGTTCGAGAGTAGTTCTAAAATGTCGAAAAAAAGAAGATTGTTGGAAATAAAGACAGCAAAAGAAAGTTTTGCTATTCAAAGTAGACTTGTTGAGGAAAAGGTTCAATTGAAAATGGATTTAATCAACCAAAAACTTGCCGCAGATATCGCCGAAACTGAATATAATGTTGGAGAATTTCAATCCTCATCCAGTCATCGTGTCCGTAAACGTAAGTTAGATGACATCCAAAAAAGAGCCGATATTCAAAGCTGGATAGATAACGCAAACAACGAATATTACGATTCTGATGTTACAAATGAAGTTCAAACGTCATATACGAAGCCACAAAAAGGTGAGCCTGTCCCTTCTACGTCGCGGATTCCCACAAATGAAGATGAATTAAACACATTGAAAATTCCGCATACTGATGATATGTCTCGACGAATACTACAACGAATCACAATAGGGAAGAATCTACCAATATTCAAAAGAGACATTTTAGAGTAGCCATGCTTCAACAGAGCCTTTATCGAAACAACCAAAAGAGGAGGATTTAGTGAGGAAGAGAATCTCTTGAGATTATACGAAAGTTTGAGGGGACCAGCGAAGGAAGCGGTTGCATCACTGATGGTGACCACGAGCGGCACTAGTCAAATTATGAAATTATTGGAACTACGATTTGGGAATCCTAATGTGGTTGCGAGACGAATCATTGAAGACGTTAAGAGTTTGCCAAAAATATTTAATAATAATGCAGAGCTGGTGAATTTTGCAACAAGAGTAAGAAACTGTGTAGCTGCCTTGGAAGCTGCAGAACACACAGGGTATCTGCATAGTCCCGATCTTATTAACGAAATTATACAAAAAATACCTTATGCAATGGTATACAATTACAATAGATATTTACATGAAAATGGTACACAAAAAGAACCAGCATTAGTGACACTATCTAAATTTTTGTTCTATGAAGCCGAAATAGCATGTAAGGCTGGAACGCTCGACGCTATGATGCCTATGTTTTTAGCAAATTAATTCTTTTTTAAAAAGAAAACAATTTTTTAAAAAAATATTTTTACATTCTTTTTATTTATTATAACCAAAAAAAAGAGACTTCAATGAATACTTGAGCTTTAACATTTTTTTAAAAAGTAACTACAATCATTTATGTTTTATGATTCTTTCAAAATGTCACAAAAGTTAAGTTCACTTTTTCGTGTCCCAGGGAGGCTGTTGAAAACTTGTACTCGGTCGCTTTTAGGGTCGCTGATTACGAATCCAATGTCAATTAAAAGAAATTCCAAATTGCGGATATAATATGGCGGACAATATTTTTAAAAATTGCTCGGATTTGCTTAAAAATTGGTAATTAGTGGTATTTCGGTTTGCTGATTTCGAATCTGATGTCAATTTTTAAAAATTCAGAATGGCGAACGACTTTTTTAGAACTTATGTATCCAATTTGTTATATTTTCAAAAATTGCTTCGATATGTTTGTTTATGGGGTCTCTGAATACAAATCCAATATTAATTTTAAAAATTCAATAATACTATGCAGCCTGGAAATAAACAGAAAACTATAGAACATAAACTCTAAATGTATAAATAATTAAAAACCAAAGAAGGCAAAGATAAAGATTTGTAATATATGATATATGTAGTTCTGTCGTCACGCGTCGGATGCTTATACGCAATTTGCGCATGCTCATTTTACTCTCAAAGGGTGGAGTTGAGAAATTCGGAGTTGAGAAACGCATGAAAAACATTAATTATTCCGTTAATTAAGGATTATATGAAAAGTCCTTTGGAGGTTTTATCAAATTCAATTACCTTTATCGATATTATAAGTTGAAATAAAAAATTATTTCGAAAAATGCTTGTTTTACCTGGGGAAGGAGTTGAGAAACAATAAAAATACGCAAAATATATATTTATTTATAATACAAATTTAAAGGTGAATTTGTTAATTAAAACCACTGATTTTTATGTCATTGTTGTTTTTGCATCAATTTATGTCAGAATCACTTTGGTTGTAATTAAAATAATCAGTAAAACATCAAAAACCTAATTCAATTATCAACTCCGACTCAAAAAAAGAATTTAGCAAGAAACGTAATAATTAAAAAATTTTATATTAAAATAGACGAAAAAATAAAAACTCTTTTAGGGAATAACAGTTTTTGAGCCATACTTTAAAATAGTTATAATGAAAAAGGATGGGTGTCAATAAGGTCGTTTTTTGGGCCACGATAAAATCGGCTTATATTATGAAAATTTTCATCTCTTTAGTATGCTTGACAATACCCCAAAACTGTTTTTCGACTTGTCAAAAACTAAGGAAAATAACCCGACTTAAAAAATTGCAAAATACATGGGTTTTTGTACTTTTCAAAGAAAAATAGTTATTTCCTTGAGCTCACGAATAACCTTGATCACCATACTTTCCCAAAAACTTTCCACATATATGCTAAAGAAAATATGTCAAAGTGAGCTCTCCAAAGTTTTAGCCAGTCTCAAAAAATCCAAAATGGCCGCGCCAATATGGTGACGAATTTTCAAAATTTTGATCAGATCATGTCAGATTCGCTTGAAATTCGTTACTCGGGGGTTTTCAAGGTCGCCAATTACAAATCCGACATCAGATTTCCAAAATTCAAAATGGCGGATCCAATATGGCCGACTATTTTAAAATTTTGATTTGGTTCCTTTTAAACTCAATATCTAAGGGTTTTGGGGGTCTGTGATCATGAATTTGAAGTCAGTTTTAGAAAATTAAAAATGGCGGATCCAATATGGCGGACGATTTTAAAAAAAATTGATCCAATGCGCGTTAAACTCAGTATCTGGGATTTTTTAAGGTCGATGATTCTGAATTTGGTGTCAGTTTTCAAAATTTTTTAAAAGCGGAACTTATATGGTGGACAATTTCTAAAAGAATTGACACATTTTTGTAAAGCAATGCATCTAAACTTCCGGGTACTGTGAAGAACTCTACATTATTAGAAGTCATACCTGTGTATATTGAATTTACATATATAAACGGTTTATATTATTTATATAGATTATTTAGCTTTACTTAGGGTGCACCACAAGGAGGCAATCTACTTTACACCCCACTATGTACAAAATATACAGATACTATTTACAAAACTTAAATACTGTAAATAATGACTACTCAATATACAGAAATAAATGTAAAATCGAAACACTATGTACAAAATATACAGATACTATTTACAAGACTTAAATATTATAAATAACGACTACTTAATGTACGGAAACAAATATTTAAAAGAAATTATTTAAAACGCTTAAACACTACATACACAAACCGGGCTGATTATATCAACTATTCTAATGAATGCATTAAATACATGTATGGAACTGATTTAAAAAATCGAATCTTACTGAAAATAATGCGATAAAAGATTCTTATTAAGATTCTTCACCAGAATCCTGTCCATCAGACCAGTCAGATGCACTGGTAGCAGGAGCATCATCCACATAAGAGTTATAACATTGAGCTGGTCTTAATGGTACATCATTGTGTCTAAAGCATCCTAAATACCACAAAACTGAGGCTACATGAGCACAGCATCCGATTGTTCTAGCTCCTGCCTTACATTGACAATACCAGGAACTAATAGGATTAATTCCATTACTGTATTCTATCCAAAGGTTATAAACCTTTGAAGAAGTGTGACGCGATTGAATTTGAATTCGTATTACATTATTGCATTGTCGGTGGACTGAAAGTTGGTACATACCATCGTCGTTTAAGTGTTCCTCAGTATAGGAACGTGCTTGCTTGAGTTGATAAACTCCGATTGTTAATTGTGTTAACTCATCTACAGTTAGTTTTGGAAAGTCTGGAAGGGAATTGTCATCCATGGGCTGCCAGATTACTCTCTTTTTCGACCAATCTTCTTTTTCAGCTCTTTCTTGCAAAACATTCGGCTTATCAGCTAATCGCAACATACGTTCGGCAATGATGAGATCGTCAGATTTTCCAGTCAACCTTGGAGGACGGAATGAGTTGCAAAGAGCACAAACGATGTGTACGTATTTTTCTATGTACGGAATTTGACTATTGGAAAACCTGGTCAAGGGCTTTCCATTTCTTTATAAGACCGTTGACAGCTTCTACCACCCAACGTACTTTTGTTACAAGACGAGACTCATTTGCTTCAAGTGTAGTATGTTGCGACCCCTTCTTTAGAAAATGCGGCATTTTAGAAATGAATTCCAAATCTTCAAACATTTCCAAACAGTCTCTAAATCCACGATCGACCACAAATACGCTGTCTGGTGGCAGCCATGAGCGAAGAGCTTGTGATTCTTTTTTCATAAGACTTGCTAAAATGCTAGCATCATTATTTTTACCGTCTGCAAAATAAGGTCCAAAAACATCTAAAATGTATCCTGTGGTACTTACAATCACCATAGGTTTGACAAGAGGCCTGCCTTTGTGCACCGAATAACAGCGTCTTTGAAATTGATAATTTGAACTCTTCTGAATGTAAATGTAAGTTCCATCTGCCACAACAATACATGGCTGATTCTTAAGAAAAATCGAAATTGATGTCCATAATGATTTTTGTAAATCAGCATCGTCAATTTTGAAAAACTTTTTTTTTTAATTAAACTACTGTACTAGATGTACGAATTTAGTAAAAAAAAAATTTTTTTATATGATAAACAAAAAAGATATGTCCAAGAAAATACCCTGAAAATAATTCCCTCACTGTGTCCAAATGCTAAATTCGAAGAGAATTATTAACTCAAAAGGTAAAATTCCTTAATAATTTTTTGTTATTTTATTTTTTACTTATACAAGATAGTATTGCCTGTAACTACATGAGTTTATAATTGAAAAACAACAAATGGAGATACTTTTAAACATACTTCAAAATTTGTCCATAAAAAATGCATCATTCCCTCACCGCTTTGAAACAGTGTGATTGCAGCTTAATTTGAAGACCTACCAAGCCCTGGTTTGATTTTTTTTAAAAGTTGTCAACAATGTCATTAACAACATACACTAGATCGAATGGTTGTGGAAAGAATGTTGTGTTAAAACAAATTTGTTAGTAATTTTTTTAAGCATTACATTTCTTACCGTCATTCCCTCATTTGCGTTTTAAAAAGGTAAGAACTTTTTTATTTAATAATCATAGTATATTTTTATGTGGTTCCGGTACCAATATCTCACAGTACATAGTACGTGAAGAAATAAGGTTATGTTTCTGAGATAATGGTCATTTTCTTTCGTTTCGTCATTCCCTCACAGAATTTTGAATGGGGGAACCTTTATATTTGATTCAAACTCAAAAAAGTTGGGGACCATTATAATATTTTAATTAATTAATACATAAACAACTGAATGTTAAAAAAAATTCAATAATATGTCAAAAAAAATTTATTAATTTGGTAAAGCCATTTTCGACTTTTTTTGAGAATCAGCCACATACATCTTTTCCTTCAGCAAAAAGAGTTTTTGACATAGTTGTTGTGTGTTTTGCAATAAACTCTGAGGGAGTAATGTGATCTGTTCCTAAAAACAGGCACAAAAGATTTCATCAGAGCTTCCCGACTTGATGCGATTGCTATACCTGTTCTTCTTTTCGAAATTCCGAATAAAGTAGACAGAACAGAAAGAGAAAGACCTGTTCGAAGTTTCATCAAAAGCAATGCTAAACATGTTCTGTAAGACCTGTCAGTTGTTGATCGTAAATGGTCCTATACATACTCATCAAGAGAATCAAAATCACATTTCATTACCTCAGTTAGATTATAATAATCATTATTATTTAGAGCACCATAGCGATCAAAATCTAAACCTTATTTAGATGCAATTTTTCGCAAGTTACAAAGCAATTCTTCAATTGTTTTACTATTTACTACTGAAACATCTGATTGAACTGTAAGTGAGTCAATTAGTTCCTCCTTTAGAAACCCTCCAAGCAAATGTTTTTTACAGCACCTTGATGCTGGGGGAACAAACAATTCTCTTTTGAGGAATACTTGAGTTCTTAAATCAGGTAAAACTCGTACAAGATTCTGACTCTTGTGACAAACAATACACTGATGCTGAGTCATTGTGCATCTATTTGTATTCAAATCTATAGAAGTCGCCATAATGAAAACCAATTTTTAGAAGAAAACAACACTAACTTGTCATACAGTGTAATACTAAAATCAGTTTTAAGAAGACAATACGTACAGGTATCAGATTATCAAGAACTAAACTCAATACCAATAGACCTTTTTATAAACATTTTTTAAGATAAAAAGTATTTTTTTTAACTTATAAAAAATGAAGGACGCTACGTGATGCGAGAATAAAACAAATGAAACACGCTGGACTAAGTACCATCAAAACTCGATCACAAAATCAAGGAAATGAACGACGCTGCACAAAGTAAACTAATAAATCTCTGATTGATTATAAAATGAAACAAATGTAAAAAGCTGTACTAAGTTTACTATTAAAACACTTAGGAAGGTGTACTGGTTAGAAAATACAACAAATAAACGATGCTTTATAAAGTGAACTAATAAAACATAAGAAAGACGATCGATTAGATAATGAAACAAATGAAACATGCTGTACTAAGTATACTACCAAAACACTTAGACAGGTGAACCGAGTAAAAATGAAACAAAGAACGACGCTGAATAAAGTGAACTAACAAAACATTGATCGTTTAGAAAATAAAACGTAAGCGAACAAAAACGAACGTAAAACGCAAGCGAAATTGTACTAGGTGAACTATTAAAACACCAGAAAGGTCTACGATTAGAAACATAAAAAGCACGCGCTATTAAGAATACACGAAAATGTCAGACCGTAACCTTAGGTTTTAAAAACGGACATTTTTGAAAAAATTGTCCACCATATAAGTTCCGCTTTTAAAAAATTTTAAAAACTGACACCAAATTCAGAATCATCGACCTTAAAAAACCCCAGATACTGAGTTTAACGCGCATTGGATCAATTTTTTTTTAAATCGTCCGCCATATTGGATCCGCCATTTTTAATTTTCTAAAACTGACTTCAAATTCATAATCACAGACCCCCAAAACCCCTAGATATTGAGTTTAAAAGGAATCAAATCAAAATTTTAAAATAGTCGGCCATATTGGATCCGCCATTTTGAATTTTGGAAATCTGATGTCGGATTTGTAATTGGCGACCTTGAAAACCCCCGAGTAACGAATTTCAAGCGAATCTGACATGATCTGATCAAAATTTTGAAAATTCGTCACCATATTGGCGCGGCCATTTTGGATTTTTTGAGACTGGCTAAAACTTTGGAGAGCTCACTTTGACATATTTTCTTTAGCATATATGTGAAAAGTTTTTGGGAAAGTATGGTGACCTAGGTTATTCGTGAGCTCAAGGAAATAATTATTTTTCTTTGAAAAGTACAAAAACCCATGTATTTTGCAATTTTTTAAGTCGGGTTATTTTCCTTAGTTTTTGACAAATCGAAAAACGGTTTTGGGGTATTGTCAAGCATACTAAAGAGATGAAAATTTTTATAATATAAGCCCCTATATATAATTAAAAAATGTTTCAACTGAAATTTAGTGGAATTTCTTGACAGTAATTCAATTTTTAAAAGAATTTTTAAAATTATTTTAAAAAATCATGCTTTTGAAGAATTTTAATTGCAAATATGAAAATACATGATTTTTCCAAAGTTTCAAAAAAAAAATTAAGTTTTTTAAAAGAATTTTCGGACAATTTAAAAAACTAAACATTTTCTTCAACAATTTTGATTAAAAATTTTGAAAACAATTGTTTTCTCCAAAATTGTAATAATAATTCTAAAAAATTTCAATATAATTATTTTTTGTACATATCAATTTTACAATTTTTTAAATATTCACATATTCAACTTTACATTTGAATTTTTGGAAATATGTAATTGAAAATAGGGAAAATAAATGAATTTAAAAAAGTTATAACAAAAAAGTCTGCGAATTTACAAAATTAAAATAATTTCTTACTAAAATGTTTTTTTAAAACTAATTTTCATTTTCGTTTTTTATTAAAAATTTGATATTTAAATTATTCTTTAAATTTGCAATTATAAATATTTAATTTAATTTTCCAAAATTTGAATAAAATACTTGAAAAAACCAATTATTTTTAATAAAATTTTTAAAAATTGCAATTATTTAAAAACTTTCGAATTATATATTTCAAAAATGTAATTAAAAATAAATTATGAAATATTTGACTACACTTGTTATTTACACTACAAAATTTGAAAATGTCGCATTTTTTGAGCATTTACAATTGAATAAAATTGAAATGTACAGTGAAATGTAGCTTCGTAATAAATCTTTAAATTACGAAAATGTTCTTTCACTGTTATTTATTGTTGGAGAACAGTATCGACGACAGTTTAGTTTGACAAATAGTCGCCTTCTTGATTCTCCCAGCAATGTTAAAAAAATGTTGAAAATCTCACATTTTTTAAGATAAATTACTTAAAATATTTTTGTGAAATTGAAACTATTTACTAATTTTATGAGGCTAAACTCCAGAATGTTTTGAAAAATGTTGAGAACTTAAGCCGCATCTAATTTTAGTTTTATTTATAAAATTGATTTGTATAGAAATACTAACCAATATCCTAGCAATGTGATTCTCTAAAACTTCGGCGAGCGCAATGTTAGACATTGCCACGTGTTCCTTGCCGAGAAGTTTCAGTAATTCTTCCTTCAATTTACCAATTCTTGACTGTTTGTTCAAAGAGACAACACATCTCACGGGAGATTCATTGTTCGCAGGAACGTACGTAACACTCAATTGTCTTTCCATAGCGTGAGGTAATGGCACCGACAAATACATGAAGGGTTCGTACGTCACAGATACGTGTTTGCAGACTGCGCACACCACCTGCAATTACAATTACTATTCTTTTAATAATTCTTAAATACTTCCATTTCTTTCTTTTTATATCCACAATATAAATACACAATTTATTGTTGCACCAGACTGAGTTTTGTATTCATTGCATTTTAAAAACAAAAAGGAATTTCTGATGCTTTAATATTGGAGATTATATACGGTATATACTTAAGTCTTCAGCAATACCCCAACGTTCATCTCCAAAAGAAAGATTTTAATGATTACACAAGCCAGCAAAAAAAATTTAAATTTCCGTTGTCTGAGATCGAGAAGTAATTTCCCGCAGTTTTTGGTGCTCTTAATCCAAATCTGGCAACTAAAACCTCCCATCACGTCAGGATTTTGAGAAAAGTGGGGGTAAATTCCAAAAAATCATGTTTTTTTGCAGTTTTTTAAAATTTCTACCGGGTAAATCCGACGTGCTAGAGACTTGTCAAAGGAGTCAAATTAAATCCTGAACCCTGTACTTTAAGAAGATATAGCAATATTGCTACACGGAGAGAAATTTATAGTAGTGGGTAACATAATAATGATGGTTAGGGTGACCATCTTTAATGCTACGTATACAGACAGCTATCTAGATTGTAGTATTTACTACACTGAGAGAAGAAAAGCACAGAATCCGTACTGTGACAAACACCGGCCGTGTAAAATGCGTGTCAGTGCCCGTTCTAAATTTTATTCAGTTGGTGTCATTCATAGTTCAGATACTATGCTCAAGCAGCGCGGCGGCGGTACGAACTAATTAGTACAGGATCTGTTTCATAGTGACTGACAGATACTGTACTTCTAAACAGTAGCATTTGAAGTACAACATCTGTACCTCAAGCCAAAGTCAAAATCCGTTTCACACTTTAGCACGACACCTATCACACAGTGGCACTGCTGCTGCGTTCAATTGCAGTACAGATGCTGAACTTTTCCATTTCAGAATCTGTGCTTTTCTTCTCTCAGTGTATCAGAAGATTATTGAAATCTGATTGTACAGGTAACAATATTTGATGTTAAAAATGGTTGGTTGGGGTTATACCATCAGAGATTATTGCCAATCGCCAGAAGAGGGCAGAAGTATGCAGAGCAAGCACAATGGCCGAGCTGTCATATTCTTTGCATTACATTACTTATCAATTTTTCATTTTACAATAACGTTTACGCATGGATTTAAACAATCTTTTCGGTTATTATAATTTAGAAGACGCTTATTCAGTGTGTGTAAGCAGATTTTGTAAAAAGTGCCTGTGTTCAGAGAAAACTTTGATGGAGAATGTTGGTTTACCTATTTCAGGTCTTTTAAACCAGTCACTGCCGTTCTCCTATTTGGCGATAATCGGAAGTCTCATTTAACCTACAAATTTCAGAGACTTTCCAACACTTTTAAAAAAATTTATTGTAAAATGAGAATAACTTGTGCTAGCATTAACCTGTCATTTTAAAAGAAAATTCAATCGTTTAAAATTTTGAGGTTATAAACATGTATAAATTTTATAGTCTTTGATTAACTATAAGAAAAATAATTAACTAACTGACAAAAGTTGGAATCAAAGACTCCATATTCCACAACACTGAAATATTTTTTACAAAATTTTCAGTTTTAAATGAATTTGGAAACACTAACGAATTTTTTCAATTGCATTGAAACGTGTTGTCATAGTCAGCGCTTGCGCTCACGTTAAACTTCGACAATATTTGATAGTATAGTAACTACAATCAGAAAGTTAGCATATGTATATGTTCTCGGGTAACATCTTAGATTGTAAAAAGTGGATAATAGATTGTACCCAGTAACATAATGATGGTACCACGTACAATTTTTTTTTAACCATCAAATTCTAACTATCCATTTCTCTCAGTGTAATAAATTCAAAGCGAATCCAATCATATTTTAAAATACATAGTTGTAGGGTGATGTGAAACATGGGGGGATGTGCAACACCGATGATTTCTGATCTACAGTTCGATATTAAACAGAGCCAAGTATTGCCATTTGTTTGTGTCCTCAGTAGCTTGTTTTTTATATAAAACTCACGAGACAGTTCGCAGCTAGGTTTGCTGTACGTAAGTTGACTTAAATTTCTCAAGAAGGAAATATTTCTCGCGCTTTACATTTCTAGTCGTTTCGTGAAGGGTTTTAATTTATTTTATAGATAAGAATGTGTTTATTGTTGGTTTTTTAAGTGTTTTTAATTAACTGTTTATATTTTGTGTTTCCATTGCATTGTATTGCGTACAAATCATTTTTCGCAAAATATCATATTTGGGGTGATGTGCAACACTTTTTTGGGGTGGACGTAACTACTTTTTACGTGCCATAACTGCGATTCACATGATGAATAAAAAATTCTTAGTTATTTTCCTTTAATTATATTTCTTATTCAGTTATGAATAATTAATTCGCGCTCCGTCGATTATTTCTCACGTCGCGCTTCGCGCTCCGTTTTTTATGTTGCGCGCTTCGCGCGCAAATGTCTCGCTTCGCTCGCGGTGGTCTGCAGTTGTTGTGCATTATTTGTGTTCTTGTTATTATTTCCTATTATATGTTTAATAGTACATTTTTTTTCTTAAAGTTACTACGACTTTAAGGATTACATTCTCATCACATGTTTTTGTTTGCTGATAATTGCAAGATTAAGTGGATTAAAATGTATATTTTTGGTAGAGATGTGCAAAAAGCTCGAAATGTCGATCCGAGCCAAGCCCAAGCCGGCTCGATGTATCAAGTACTCGACATTTTCGAGTACTTGAGTGACTTCAAGAACACGAAAAATTCGAGTTCTCGGGTAAATTCGAGGACTCGATTAAATTTGAGCACTAGAGTGAATTCGAGTACTCAAAACGAAAAGCTCGATCAAGCTTCAAGCTTTTTGCACAACTCTAATTTTTGGTCTTGATGATTAAACTTGTGAAGTTATTTTTAATTATACTAACTCTCTTAGCAGAAACATGATTTGCAGAAGCAGCTAAAATATTTTTAAAGTATTATTATCAAGTTGTTGATAAAAACTGATTTTTATAAAAGTTATAACATTTTACAAAATCAATAACAAATTCTTTAACACAGCTAATAGGGAGCGTTCACAAATGATGTCACGCAATTTTTCGGGATTTTAGACACCCCCTACCCTGTCAAGCAATTTCATGCAATTTCACTTGCAAAAATACATTGTTTCACGTTTAGTAGAGACCCCCCCTGCCCCCAAAAACGTGACATGATTTGTGAAAGCTCCCTAAGCTGACTGACCCATAAACTTAAAAAAAAAAAAGTAATTTCTGACGAAAATAGCTGGTTAACGAACTTGGCCTTCATTTTTGTACCAACTTTAAGTGTGTTAAAATTAAAAACGATCGGATATGTTTTTCAAGAGTTATCGTGGGAACAAAATTTTTGATCTACAGACAGACAGACAGACATACACCATCGCTGGACCATGTTTTTTGGGTTCAGGGGACCCCAAAACGTCGAGATTTCATGAAATTAGCGAAAGTCAATTTTCGACCAAAACTAATACTTTCTCATATGATGAGAATGTAATAAAAATTACTTTTTTTGAAAATAACTCGAAAAGTATAGGGTTTGGCGAAATGGTGTCTACAGCAAAGTTGTAGCTAAGGATGAGACGAGAAAAAAAGTCTCTAGTAGCAAGATTCCACATGAAATAGATTTGGAGATAATTGAGTCGGAAAATCGATTTTTTGCCAAAAAATAATAATATATGAAGCATTTTACGTGAAATGTCCTAAGTTGAAATTTCAACTTCTTGAAAAAAATTGAAACTCGAGGAATTTGTTGTTCTATCAAGTAGAAATGTGACCCAATAAATATTTTTGATTTTTTCGAAAAATTGGAGGGAGTAGAGGGGGGTCAATTTGACCAATTTTGCCAACATCGGCTACTTTGTGAATTTTTTCGGAACATACTTGTAATGGGAAAATTTTTTTAGAATATGTTTCTGAAAGGTTTTTTCGTCCTCTTTCGAATGGTGTATTTTATTTTTTAATATTTTTAAAATTTACCCTAATTTTTGATAATTTATATTTAATTTTCAATTTTGGGATTTTTGAGTTTTTTTGACCATTTAAAAGCTTATAACTCTGAAATTTGACTTTTTGACAAAAAAGTTGTAGAGAAAAGTTGTTTGTATTTTTCTAATCTGAAATAATATAAAGTTAAAAATTTGAAAAAATTGAATTTTCAAAATTTTGAAATTACTGTAGTTTTTGTAATTTTTGACGAAAATGTCTGGCTAACGAACTTAGCCTTCATTTTTACACCAACTTTAAGTGAGTTAAATTTAAAAACGATCCGATAAGATTTTCAAAAGTTATCATGGGAACAACATTTTGTGTCTACAGACAGACAGACATACAGACAGACACCATCGCCAAACCATGTTTTTTGGGTTCAGGGGACCCCAAAACGTGAAGATTTCATAAAATTAGCAAAAGTCAATTTTCGAACAAAACTAATACTTTCTCATATGATGAGAATGTAATTAAAAAAAAAAAAATTTTTTTCTTTGGTGAAATCTCCACTTTTTAGAGGTCAACTATACCTTAGTAAATTTTTTTTGGCAGATTTCGAGAAGTTTACATTGAAAAAGCCTAAAATAAATAATTAAAGAGATTTTCATCCATATTTATGCATTATATACCTGAATTTTACTGGTGTTGCACATCACCCCAACTTTTTTGGAAAATGCAAAAACAGACGTTTTTAAAAAAGCGAAAAATTTGTAGGAAAAATTTAAAATTTTGAAAATCTAATAATGCAGAAATATTCTATTATAATGCTTCTAAGTCATTCAATTTTGAAATATTTAAAAATTTAATTATTTGACATGTTTTTCGTCCAACAAATAAAAACGTTGCACATCACCCCACAACACCCTATTTACGGACAGTCTGAGTCAATTTTTATGCTTGCCAACTGTTAACCCTCCTGCGTACCTATTTTCACCCATAAAATTGTTTCCAAATGCACAAATTTTTCACACTGTTGGATTTTTCTACAATTTGGTACCTAGGAGTTTTTGGGGTCGCTGATTACGAATCTGAGGTCATATTTAAAAAATTCAAAATGGCGGATCCAAGATGGCGGATGAATTTTTAAAAAATTGTTTGATTGTAATGAAACTTGGTATCTAGGGGTTTTTGGGGTCGCTGATTACGAATCTGAGCTCAGATTAAAAAAATGCAAAATGGCGGATCCAAGATGGCGGATGAGTTTTTAAAAAATTCATCCAAATTTCTTGAAAATTTATAATCGGGGGTTTTTGAGGTCGCTGATTACGAATCTAAGATCAAATTAGAAAAATTCAAAATGCCAGTTTTAGAAATTTTTTAGAATTGTTATAGATATATTGGTATTTTACGAGTCCTTCATAAACTACATCTCTGCTATATGAAACAATGTGCATTTTTTAGACTTCCTAAGTTAAGTAGTACTACATAATGATGTTTTATGAACATCACAATTTAACACATATTTAAACAAATAATTATAGATGTTGATTAACTCCTTGCACAAAAGACTTAGAAACATGCTTTTTCCAAATTTTAAAAGTTAACAAGATGGGTATTATTGTAAGATTCATGTTTGTTTATTGCAAAATTGGAGGTATATTATTCAGCTTAGTTAATTGCATTTAAAAAAATTGCATGCTTCTAGATGTTTTTTGTAATAAGTTAGTAAACAACAACATTATTTGTTTAAACAATTAAAGAATCGTTAAATTTATGAAAAATCTTCATGTAATATTACACAGCTTAGTTAATTGCAAAATTAGAAAAAAGCTGCACATTTCTAGATATTTTTTGTAAAAAGTTAGTACATAACAACAATTATTTGTTTAAACAATTAAAGAATTGTTAAATTTATAAAATATTCTTATATTGCCATTTTAAGTTTTAAAAATCTAACCTCAGATTTGTAATCAGCGACCACGAAAAACTCTAAATACCAAGTTTTGTTAAAATCAAACAATTTTTTTAAAATTTATCCGCCATTTTGGATTTTTTAAATTTGACCTCAGATTCGTAATCAGCGACCTCAAAAAACCCCGATTATAAATTTTCAAGAAATTTGGATAAATTTTTGAAAAACTAATCCGCCATTTTGGAATTTTTAAATCTGACCTTAGATTCGTAATTAGCGACCTCAAAAACCCCCGATTATAAATTTTCAAGAAATTTGGATGAATTTTTGAAAAACTCATCCGCCATATTGGATCCGCCATTTAAAATTTTTTTAATCTGGCTTCAGATTCTTAATCAGCAACCCCAAAAACCCTTGAGATACCAAGTTTCATTAAAATCAAACAATTTTTTTAAGAGAAGTATGTATTTGCAACTTTTATTTTGTGACCTATCCTCTACTGTTTATAACAAATATTTAATACTTTGTTTATTAAGGGGATTTGAACCTTGATGACGTCACAGTTTGTGCAAAGCATTAGTTTTAAATCTGTGACGTCATCATGGTTCAAATGCCCTTAACAAATACTTTAATTAGAGACTTTATTATGTATGTATCATTAACTATGAACCTTGCACTGTCAGTTGCACTTTGTCTCGTGTGTTAAAGTTAATTTGTTTAAAAGTTATGAGAAAAAATATTTAGACGAGTATACTCGTCCTCGCGCATTTGGTAACAACTTAGTTTGGACGAGTATACTCGTCACGGCACGCAGGAGGGTTAAAGAAATAATTTTTGGCGGCTTATTTAGTTTGTCAGCAATATCGCTTTATCTTCTTAAAGTACAGTATTCAGGCTTTAATTTGACTTCTATGACAAATCTCTAGCACGTCGGATTTACCCGGTAGAAATGTTCATAGACATCGAAAAACATGATTTTTGGGAATTTACGCCCACTTTTCTCAAAATCCTGACGTGATAAGAGGTTTTCGTTGCCAGATTCGGATTCAGCGCATCAAATACTGCGGGAAATAATTTCTCGATCTCAGACAATGGGAATTTTTATTTTTTTGCAGGCTTGTGTTATTAATTTAAAAGACAATTTTAATATGCTATCGAATAAGGAAACAATTTTAATTTCAACTAGTGTAAATATTTAAATAAAATTTGCATTATAGAGTAATTAATTAATTAATTCTTTCCTTTTTCTTTATTTTCAATTAATTAAAAATTTTGTGAATTTTGTAAATAAATTCGGGCAAAAATGAAAAGTAAAATTTTGGATCAAATAGAGATTCAGTTACCTATAATGGAGTTCTAAAAAACTCAGGGTTGCCACAAAAAATTAATTTTATTGTTCCCTGATTTCCATAGAACTTTCACTTTTTCACTGACCGTAAAGAAAATTTTAACTCTCGAAAAATAATTAAATACACAGAAAAATGTTTGGAATACATTTAGTTTTAAATACCTTTGAATCTTTAATTGAAAAATTATTCGGAACTGTAACTTATCCAAAACTATTTTCAAGATTTCATTTCAATTATTTTTAATACTTTTTAAAAAGTTCCTTAAGAATTCAACTTAATTAAAAGAAAAAAGTTTGTATAAAATATTTCTAAAACTCATTTGTTTACAATTGAAAATTTTTCAATTAAATATACATCCAAAAATACAACTAATTTCAAAAAATTTTGATTAACAATGTTTCGAAAAAATAACTTCTTCAGAAATTTTAATTAAAATTCAACTTTTTATTTTTATAATAATATATAGATCTATGGGATGATCTTGATAACGTCCTTCTTTATTAATTTTTTAGAATGTTGGAAAAATGATCTCCTTGACATGTCTTTTTGGAGATCGTTTTTCCAACATTCTAAATTTTTATTTTTAATTTTTTAAAATTCAACTTTTCTAAAATTTTAATCTGGGAACGTTCACAAATGATACAACGCAGTTTTTTATGATTTTCAACCCCTCCTCCCCCTGAACGCTACCTTTGAAACTTTTTGAAATTCAATCTATTATTAATATTAATTTAACATTATATAAAAAATATGAAAAAAGTAACTTTTAAATTATTGAAAAAAAATTTATTATTAATAAATTAATTTTTTCGATTTTATAAAAAAGTAAAAGAGTGTTTTTCTTTTACCTTCTATACGTCTTCCAAAAATTGAAAAAATTAATTTATTAAATAATTGGTGGAATTCATGCCTTGTTCCATGCAGAATTAACAAATTAAATTTTATAAAATTCATATCTTTTTTGTCCTAATTAGTTTAAATTTTTACTAATTTAAATTTAGAGAATAAGTACTCTCATAATATTATTGTAAAATAAATTTAGAAATTATTTTATATTTTCTACAATTTTAAGTTTATGGGCAATTCTCTGGAACCTTTAACCTTTAGGTGGTGTATTCCACGTCAGTTCAACACAAAAAATTTTATTAGGTTTTGGGATTCGGTTGAAATTGGGTAGATTATATCCTCTGGTGGTATTAAATAAAATCCCCAAGCGATTTTAAAAAATTTCAAAAATTGGCGGACATATTGGATTTTTAATTTGTTTGTACTTTTTTTTTGAAAAATATATATCTCTGCTTCTTCTTAACGGATTTTAGTTTATGACCTCTTAAATTGTTCGTATTGAAATATACTTTTATTTAAAAAATTAAAATTAAAAAAATTATTTAAATTTTTTGTTTAAAAAATTAATTTAATTTTTTGAAAAGCCATAGAAAAAATATGCTACCTTCAATTTTTATCATTTTTTTACCATTTGTAGCCATAAATGTGTTGAACTTGTCCTGAAATTTTCATCGTGGGACAGCCAGTAGTTTTTGAGAAAAAAAATAAAACGTAAATCCTCGCATAGCGCTATAGCGATCAGTTTTAATGCCGCACGATTGTAAATGGAATTTTAATGAAAGTACGAGTTTTTATTAACCCTAGAACTAAAATATGATTTTTTTATAGACTAACGAAAAACTGGGGTGGTTTGGTACCCCAGATTTGAAACAATTGTAAAAGTTTTCCTTTTTTGTAATTTTTTTAATTTGTCAACAATGTGGCTAATTTAAAAAAAATTAAACGGATTTTAAAAGGTAAATAAAGAAAAACTGTAAGACCTCGGAAACTCCCCCGTAAAAAATAGAAACCTCCTTTGTAATAAATAATTTTTATTCTATTTTAAAATCATTTAACATTTGTATATATTGTAAATAATATTTAAATTTTCAAGTTGCCTTAATCAAAATAAAATTGTCTCTATTTACCTTTTAAAATCCGTTTAATTTTTTCAAATTAGCCACATTGTTGACAAATTAAAAAAATTACATAGAAGGTAACCTTTTACAATTGTTTCAAATCTGGGGTACCAAACCACCCCAGTTTTTCGTTAGTCTATAAAAAAATCATATTTTAGTTCTAGGGTTAATAAAAACTCGTACTTTCATTAAAATTCCATTTACAATCGTGCGGCATTAAAACTGCCCAATGGGAAGTAAACGATTGGTTCAATAATGGGCCATGCTTGGCGAACTCCGTTCCATTATTGGAACATTAATGGCAACCATCATTGGACCACCAATGGTTTAAACTTGGGATGATCACGCTACTGCCAATGATCGGTAGCCAAGCATCGGGCCAATATTAGTTGCCAAGGAATTGCCAAGGAAACAAAATCGATTTTCAAAAGCTTGATTTTTTATTGGCAGCCAACAAAAAACAAAGGTTTTGAAAATTGATTTTTCTTAATTATTAATTAAAATTTATTTTTAAAAAATATATTTTTCAAAAAATTATTTAAAAAAAAAATATATTTTTTAAAAATATATATTTTTTTAAATTAATAGAACATATTAATTTAATTTGTCACCTCTGGTAAAACAAAGATGAAAGACTGATAAATTCCCTCACTTTATATTTTACAGTGGAGGGATAACTGTGAATGTCTTTGCGAGAGAGGAGCAGGTACTTATATACACGGAAAAAATAAATTCTGTAAGAATTCCTGAATTTGTTCCATAATTGAGGATTTGTGCAAAGTTCCAGAAATTTTTAGAAATTCAATGTAAGTATATCTGAATCGTTCCGAACTAATTACGAAACGGTTTTTGTGAGACTTTCAAAATCAGCATTGTAAATAAATTCCTGGAGAAATACAGGACTGGTCTATAATATTATCGAAATTTTGTCGTAGAAATTATATTTCTTCTAAAATAGTATTTACAAGCATCTAATCAAGGAGAACTCCAGTTTAAATTTCATAATAATTCCCGAACTTCATCAAAAGAAAAGATGTGCCGACCCCGTTTCTCACAAGCGCTGAATAAAAGTAAAGTCTAGTATATAAGAGACTTCCCAGGTCCCTACAACCAGCGTGCGATTCAATGCGTCGTGTATTTGCGTTTATTTGTGTATAAATTATGTGTGCGTTAGAATATATGTAGGTAGCTATATAAGTGTATTATGTATGTATGTATGTGTGTATATCCTCCTCAACCAATCACAGTTCGCCTTGCTTGACGAATGTCGATCAAGTATAAACGCGTATACACAACTTCTTTTTTTTATTTTCTTTGCTACGGAATTGTTCCGGAACTATTCTGTAGCCCTTATAAGAGCTTCTTCATACATGAAGCGACCCTCTGAATTTTTCCCGAACTCATCGGAAGTTCTACCGTTCAGACTATCTGAAATACTCAGCCGCTACATTTCGTAAAAACTATCACATAAATACCGAGTTCTTACCATACAATTCCTGAATATCTATTTTGAAAGTTCGACATTTCTTCCAAATAACAGCTCTATAATAATTACCGACTTTTGCTCATATCCTCAATTTCGGAACGAATTCAGGAACTATTTCCGAATTATTTTTTTCCGTGTAGAGCCAGTGAAACAGGTCACAAGCGAGAAGAAATCACTAGCATGCACTCTGGCGGCGCTTGTCGGAACTGTTTTCTGGCGCGCATGCATATCCTGACATTATCGACGCAGCGCTTGGCAACCAACGTTGCGCCACTTCCGACAAGCGCCGCCAGAGTGCATGCTAGTGATTTGTTCTCGCTTGTGACCTTTCTCACTGGCTCTATATAAGTACCTGCTCCTCTCTCGCAAAGACATTCACAGTCATCCCTCCACTGTAAAATATAAAGTGAGGGAATTTATCAGTCTTTCATCTTTGTTTTACCACACGGAGAAAATTTCTTTCGTAATGATTACAATAGTCTATATTACAGCTCGGATATGTGACCACTTTTTGTAATGATTACGAAAACTATGTCATTTATTAAGAATTTAGTAGGAGCGATTACTATAGTTACTTTAATGAATCCAAACACTGTATTAATCGTGTTGAAATTTATTTTTTGGAATCATTAATAGTTTAGATGTACAGGTTCAGAAAGGGTACTGTAGGCATTCACGCAGAGACTTGTTATAATTACAATAGTCTACGTTAAAAGGAAATCTTGGATACTGTTCACATTTGTAGCGGTCTCAGGAAATCAGCGATACAGACTGTAGTAGCCTTTACAACAGGACTATTGTAAAATTAGGTGACCGCAGCTGCCTTGCCTTCTTATTTTACTATAGTTCTTCGTAAAGACTACTATTGCTATATTTCTGATTACAAATGACTGTTGTAAAGTTAAAAAAGAAAATTTTCAACTAAAATAATTTTTTTTGTAATTCATGACTTGCGTAAAGTACGTAAGTTGCCTAATTAGTGCAATTTACAATAATTCGCCCATTACGTAACTTAAGTTATTTACGTAAGTCCAACTTACGTTATTTACGTAACTTATATTTTTACGTATCATACATTATTTACGCAACTTATATTTTACGTAAGATAACTCACTTATTTGTGTAACTTACTTTTGTTATTTACGTAACTTGCGTAAGTTATGTAACTTACGTAAGTTGTGTAAATTATATAACAATTTATACAGGCAAGAAATCTTGTACCTTCGGTGCGTGTGTTAGAAAAAAAATTTTCACTATGGAAATGTAATAAAAAATAGACCTTACAATATTAAAGACTAACAATGAACAATAATTGTATTAATTATTGAGAACGAAGTGATTTTTTTACATTTAAAGTGTATAAGTCTTTCTCGCAAGCGGTGAACTTTCATAGCAGTTAGTATATAAGGAAGTTTAAGTCATGTATAAATATGTGTAAATAGCGATCGTTATTATGTTATGCGTTTAGTATTTAAGTTAGACTTATGTACATAGGGTTTAGTGAAATTGTCTAGTTTAATAATATAATTAATCTTGAAGTGGGTAGTCTTGGAAGAATGAAATTAATGTGCAATACATGATTAGAAGTCATGAATTACAAAAAAATTTTATTTTAGTTGAAAATTTTCTTTTTTAACTTTACAACAGTCAATTGTAATCAGAAATATAGCAATAGTAGTCTTTACGAAGAACTATAGTAAAATAAGAAGGCAAGGCAGCCGCGGTCACCTTATTTTACAATAGTCCTGTTGTAAAGGCTACTACAGTCTGTATCACTGATTTCCTTATACCGCTACAAATGTGAACAGTATCCAAGATTTCCTTTTAACGTAGACTATTGTAATCAGTCACATAGACTTTGTGCTAACTCATATTTAGTTCGTATTTATTTCAAATAAATTTTTAATGAGTACGTTCGACTTACAGAATTGTTACAACGAAGCTGCTTTAGGCATTACGAAAAGTGGTCACATATCCGAGCAGTACTGTTCGACTATTGTAATCATTAACAGAAAATTTTTCTCCGTGCAGAGGTGACAAATTAAATTAATATGTTCTATTAATTTAAAAAAATATATATTTTTAAAAAATATATTTTTTTTTAAATAATTTTTTGAAAAATATATTTTTTAAAAATAAATTTTAATTAATAATTAAAAAAAATCAATTTTCAAAACCTTGGTTTTTTGTTGGCTGCCAATAAAAAATCAAGCTTTTGAAAATCGATTTTGTCTCCTTGGCAATTCCTTGGCAAATAATATTGGCCCGATGCTTGGCTACCGATCATTGGCAGTAGCGTGATCATCCCAAGTTTAAACCATTGGTGGTCCAATGATGGTTGCCAATTGTTTTGCCAAGAAAAAACCATTGGGTACCAAGCATGGCCCATTATTGAACCAATTGTTAAAATTGGCAACTTCCCGTTGGGTGAGCGCTACAGCGCTATGCGAGGATTTACGTTTTATTTTTTTTCTCAAAAACTACTGGCTGTCCCACGATGAAAATTTCAGGACAAGTTCAACACATTTATGGCTACAAATGGTAAAAAAATGATAAAAATTGAAGGTAGCATATTTTTTCTATGGCTTTTCAAAAAATTAAATTAATTTTTTAAACAAAAAATTTAAATAATTTTTTTAATTTTAATTTTTTAAATAAAAGTATATTTCAATACGAACAATTTAAGAGGTCATAAACTAAAATCCGTTAAGACGAAGCAGAGATATATATTTTTCAAAAAAAAGTACAAAAAAATTAAAAATCCAATATGTCCGCCAATTTTTGAAATTTTTTAAAATCGCTTGGGGATTTTATTTACTACCACCAGAGGATATAATCTACCCAATTTCAACCGAATCCCAAAACCTAATAAAATTTTTTGTGTTGAACTGACGTGGAATACACCAGGTGTCTTATATTTATTATGCAATTACTCAAGATATATCAAATGTTTTATAAAAAGAATTATTGTTCCATGTAAAGTAATTTCCATGTAAATAATATTAAAATATGTTAGTTTAAAAATTATTAAATTATGTTTAGTAATTAATATATATTTTTTAATGTGGAAAAGTAAGCAAATCACGAGAGTCCCTTTAGGTACTTTCAGAAACATAAACTAATTTTATAAGTTGGCACATCAACATAGAATAAAACGACGAATACATAAATGTAAATGAATATCTAAGGATTATTTTAAAAGTAATTAGAAGATTATACGCATTTGGAAAGTAAAGATATTTAATTTCGAAAAATTTCCGTTATTTTCGTGTCAGGACCGTAACTGCAAACGTACTTGCAGATATTTCAAGAGTGCCTTAATAAAATGAATTCAACAATACATAGAATGAAAGCTTAAAACTTACTAAAACTGTGGCCAGTTGAAATTTTTATGTGCAATAATTTATATTGAAATTATTGAAGAATATTGTTCTTGAATTCGACAGAGAACCTGGTTATGTCAGGACCGTAAATGATTCGGCACAATTAAACAAAACTTTAAAAATTTATCAAACCTGTACGCACATTCGCACAATTATATTTTTTACTTGTGTGTAAAAGCACGCCTTAAAATTTTCAATAATTATCGAGATACAAGGAGGTACACGTGAAAATGTCAGGACCGAAATTGTCAGGACCGTAAAAAACTAATTTTTTGTCGCAATAAATTAGGATTTCAAGGTTGTCAGTGTGATAAATTGATAACTTCACTATTGACCGTTCTGTTTTTAAAGTTCAAAATAGAAATATGTAATTCGTAAAGTTAAAAATAATGAGGTCAATGAAAGAAATTTAGAATAAAAAGCAGAACAAATGAGGGAAAAAAGAAGGAAAAAAAGGGAAAAAGAAGCAGAATACAATTTGAAAAACTTGCATCAGAGAAGGAAATTATTAAGGTTATCTAGAAAAAATATTACAATTAAGATAAATTTAATTAAATAAATAAATAATAATTAAGTTCACTAATTTTTATTAAAATATTTAAATTTGACCAATTTAATTTAAATTTAATATAACTCTAATAGAGAATATTAAAAAATAAATAATAAATATTATAAAAAAGTAAAGACAACCAAAATATTTAAATCCAAAACAATCGAAAACAATAGATTTTAACCTGTAAAAAATCGTCTTATTAAAAAAGAATAAAAATATATGAGACCTTCGAAATATTACATTTTTAACTGCAAAAATAAATTCTAAATGCTAATTTTAATTTATATACAAATTTTTATTAATGTGCTAGTAAATTTTTTTTTTCAAGTCAAAAGTTAAAGGTTCCAGAGAATTGCCCTTATATGTGTTTTGTTTACATGTTTATATTTTATTTTTTTGAAGTTGAATTTTTTTAAATTTTGAAACTGAAGTTATTTTAAAATTGAAGTTGATATTTGAAAATAAAAAATTTGGTAATTTGAATAATAGTAATAAAAAATTAAATACTGTGTTTTGCGCGTAATGTTTGCTACTTATTTATATTATTTATAAAAAAACAGTCATCGTACCCGTTAAATTGAATAAATAAATAAAAATTGAAAGATCAATTTTTATAAAGTGCAATTACTTTTTGAATTTTTAAATAAAATTATTAGCAAAATAATGTTTAAATAATAATTTTTCGATAGTTTTCAGGAATCTCGGTTATACGGAATGTGATGGCGCTGAAACGGGATGATGGGTGAAGTGAAGGGTCGTGCTTGACTCGATGATGTCAGTAGCGTACCTATTACTGGATCCTTTTCTCCCCTTGATATAACCTAACCTCAAAATTTTTAGTGAGCTATCGGACAATATTGATTAATTACTTTATTTGTCTAAAAATGTAATTTAATAAATCCAAATTATCAATTTTACACTATATTAATAAATTCTAAAGATATAAAAAAATTAACAGGCGACTCTATTTCAACGGAGGGCAAAAATAATCTTCGTACTGCCCTGCATATTTATACTTTTTCATCAAGGTAACCTATTTGAATTATACGGACACACACCCTAGTTGTCCGTATAACCAAGACTCCAGTATAGTAGAAATAGAAAGAATTTAAAATTTAATAAAATCTTTTCAATATTTTTAAAGGCTACTGGACAAAAAAATACCAAATTTACTTATGAATTCTAGACATTGAATATTTTTGCAGTACTTTTGATAAAATTCCCTGACTTTTCCCTGACCTGTGGCATCCCTGAAATTGAAATTAAGACCAATATATATATACACGGAAAGAAGTTTTGTTGAGCGGTTCTCCCCGCGTAGGTAGAGCGGCGCTACTTGCTGTCGGGTCGAGCGGTTCTTCCTCCGCGGGGTGACTAAGTCGCCCTTTTTCGGGTGACAAATTCGACTCGCGCAATACATATATTGTTTTGGGTTATGTATGCACCGGACCGCGTGTTTACGCACTTTCTCGCCTTCAAAGTTTTGTTATTGTTGTAAATAATAAGTGATAATAATTATGGACAATTTTTAAAAAAAATACAATTTCGAGGATTTTAAAAACTTGTTTATAGGTAAGCAACATATTTACATTTTTAACCTCTTAATTAATAAGATATGTCAAACATAATTTTTTTCGAATTTAGATAGCGGTGTGCATGATGAACAGTTCTATTTAATAGATGAGGCACGAATTTCCATAATTTTAAAAGATTGTAGAAATGTCACAGATTTTCTAGCGAAATTTAACTTCGAAAAACAACAGTTAGTTTCTCAAAACGAAATCTTATCGAATGTAACAATAGAGCAAATGGATGTTGACATTGCGAACTTGTCTCAAGAATGTGTAAATTACGTAGAAAGTAAATTAATAAATTATTATTCAAATTTTCTTATTGTATTTGTTTTTAATAAGATTAAAAATTATTTCAATGTAAATGTTTGTAGATGAAGTTTATAATATATTAAATGCGCCAGATAATTTAAGGGGAAAAATTATACTAGCTAAATACGCGTTGAAAAAAGGTTTTGATCGTGCTACATTGTCGGAGATAATTATTTGTCACAAAATTCAAGAAGAGCCAATAAAATATCAGTAAGTTTTATAACAGTTACGAAAGAAGTGGAAAAAATAATTAGTGAATTTACAATGAGAATATAGAAAATAATTTTTGAAAATTCTTCTATTAACTATTTATTTAAATAACGTTTTTCGTAAAATGTTTAAAATGAAAATAATATATAGTGTTGAATGATTGAACATTTAAATAAGATTTGTAGAAAATAAAAATTTATTTATATATAGATTTATTTTTAATGCGAATTTTTGCAGAATAAAATCTAAAACTTTTGAGAAACTTGCACAAGAAATTGAGGATTTGTTTCCGACGGAAGATAAAACAACGTTTTTCATTCCTCGTTGTCAATCCGATGACAAACAAGAAGTATTAGGTGCGCGAGGTTGTCTATACAATGCTTACAAATACATTCGAGGACTATTACGAGAAGCAAAATTACTTAATATAAAGGAAAAAAATTCGGATGTAAATATTCAAGGTAAAATATCTAAAGTAATTTTTTATGTATTCAAAAACTAATTGTTTACTTCAATTTTTTTTGAGGTTTTAAACATTATTTGTTATGAAAGCATCAATATAAATTATTTATCCTCTTTCAGAGAATCCATCAAAGTCGTTTTCCTTCAATTGTCTGGGTGACAAAAATCAAGACAATTATACATTTAATGAAATTATAAATCATTGGGAGATTTGCTACGATGAAAGATCTGCTTGTATCGAATCTCAAAAAAAGAGGAAGGATTATTTGAATTTATACTTCAATAGTTTTCCATGTATTCGGCCGCTAATAGGAATTACTTTAGTATGTATATATAATAATGAAATAATAATAATAATCGTTAATACTTAAACAGCAATTAAATTTTGAATTTTACCATTTGGATTTTCACTTTTCAGTTGGAGTTAGATTTTGAACGAAACACAACGAATTTATTGAATGATAAGATTATTACTTCCGACACTGCGAAATCTTACAATTCATTATTTTTTGTTAAGTGACCTAATTTAGCAAATCAAATTGTGACACTGTGTCTAAGAAGTAGAATAAAGGAAGTAAAAGACTTCATCAAAGAAAATGAAGCGTTACTAGTTGAATCAGGTACAGTACCGTCCGCAATTGTCAGTCCACCCATTTTTAAAGGAATGACAAAAATTTTTTAACATAAAATTCATGAAAACTAAAATTTGTTTTGGTTTATATTTTGAAAGACGATAAAATGTTGAAAAGAATAAGACCTTACAGAAGTCATTTGGCCAAAATTTGTAGAAGATATTCCTAAAAATCGTCATTTTCAATGTTTTACAAAAATTTAAATAACTTCTAAAATAATGAACGCTTTTTAATAATTTTAGGCTTATTTTAAAGGTCTTTTTCTACGGAATAAGAATTACTTATAGGCATTAACCTGTAATTTTTAACTTGGAATAAGCATGACGTCAAAATTGGACAAAAAAATTGGAAAAATTTGAAATCAATTTTTTGTACTAAAAACTATTCTAGAACATATATAAAACATGATATGGTCTAGATTTTTCAAGAAAATGTAATAAAAATATATGTTTGAATTTCAAAAATTATTTTTCTTTTAATAATATTATTTCAAATTTTTTGAATTTTTTTGTCCAACTTTGACGTCATGCTTATGCCAAGTTAAAAATTACAGGTTAATGCCTATAAGTAATTCTTATTCTGTAGAAAATGGTCTTTAAAATAAGCCTAAGATTATTAAAAAGCGTTCATTATTTTAGAAGTTATTCAAATTTTTGTAAAACATTGAAAATGACGATTTTTAAGAATATCTTCTACAAATTTTGGCCAAATGACTTCTGTAAGGTCTTATTCTTTTCAAAATTTTATCGTCTTTCAAAATATAAACCAAAAAAAATTTTACTTTTCATGAATTTTATGTTAAAAAATTTTTGTCATTCCTTTGAAAATGGGTGGACTGACAATTTCGGACGGTACTGTATATATATATATATATATATATATATATAATACAATATATATATATATATATAATATATATATGGGACATTCCACGTCAACACGGACAGAGCTCTAAACAAAAATTGCTTTGATGGATTTAAACGTTCTAGGGCTTAAAAGATTTCTACGTTCATGTACTTTAAGATGCCGATGGGCGTTTTTTGCAAAATTCCATTTTCGATGCCAATAGAACTGTCAAAAGTCAAAAGGTCCAAAAATCTCAAAATACTTTTATGAATTAAAAGCAAAAAACGAGGTAAATTATTCTGTAACTCATTCTTTATCAGTTTTTAGGGTTCCCGAATATAAATCTAAAGTTTTTTTTTAAAAATCCAAAATGGCGAATTCAATATGGCGGACAAAATTCAAATTTGATCGGATTCGATTAAAACTTGTTACTCGGGGGTTTTTAGGGTCGCTGATTACGAATCTGAAGTCACTTTTTAAAAATTCAAAATGGCGGATCCAATATGGCGGAAAAAATTTTCAAATTTGATCCGATTCCCTTAAAACGTGTTACTCGGGGGCTTTTGGGGTTGCAGATTATGAATATGAAGTTACTTTGTGTTTGAGACTTCAAATTCATAATTAGATACGCTAAAAACCACCGAGTAACACTTTTTAATTAAATCTGATCAAATTAAAAAATTTGATCCGACATTTTTTGAATTTCTACAAAGTAACTTCATATTCATAATCTGCGACCCCAAAAGCCCCCGAGTAACACGTTTTAAGGGAATCGGATCAAATTTAAAAATTTTTTCCGCCATATTGGATCCGCCATTTTGAATTTTTAAAAAGTGACTTCAGATTCGTAATCAGCGACCCTAAAAACCCCCGAGTAACAAGTTTTAATCGAATCTGATCAAATTTGAATTTTGTCCGCCATATTGAATTCGCCATTTTGGATTTTTAAAAAAAAACTTTAGATTTATATTCGGGAACCCTAAAAACTGATAAAGAATGAGTTACAGAATAATTTACCTCGTTTTTTGCTTTTAATTCATAAAAGTATTTTGAGATTTTTGGACCTTTTGACTTTTGACAGTTCTATTGGCATCGAAAATGGAATTTTGTAAAAAACGCCCATCGGCATCTTAAAGTACATGAACGTAGAAATCTTTTAAGCCCTAGAACGTTTAAATCCATCAAAGCAATTTTTGTTTAGAGCTCTGTCCGTGTTGACGTGGAATGTCCCATATATATATATATATATATAATAAAATTTATTCTGAACGCATTATTTTATATTTACGATTGATTTCTTGCTGAAAAAAATACTATTGACTCAAAAAAGTTTTCGAAAAACACGTTTGAATTGTTGATTCAAAGAATGTACTTTTGAATTTGTAAAATATGAGTTAATTCAGTAGAAAGTTTCTCAGTATATTCTACATTTTTTTCAGTATAAAATAATATATTTAATATATATAGAAAAATACATTTTTTTAGGTACCAATAATATTACGCTCGCTTTGTTTCTGCTGCCTTTTTGCATGACAGTTTCAAAGACGTTCAACAAAAATAAAGAAATAACCAGGTTGACAAAAAAACAAATTGCTAGTAGCTTCATTTTACATGTCAAAGTAAGAAAATAAATTATTGTAAAGTGATAATTGATATTTAATTCTATACGATATTTAATTAAATGTATTTCAGGATGCAGATAATCTAAACTCAGAGAAGCAAAAACATGAAGAGTGGATGAAATCAATCGATCAGCAAAATCATCCATATATTATTGCCTGCGGGTGTCTCGACAATCTTTCGGCTGTTAATGTTGTCATTAATGGACAAATTTATGAATCGGAAAGTTTAATCAAAGCGGTGGAAAGTTGCTATAAATGTTTGGTAGCGTTACGAGTGCGGCCCTATACATGTGATTACGTATGGAAGTTTATCGAAAAAACGGTCTACGAAATAAGTCGAAACAAACCTTATCAAGTCGTCTTAAAAATTGCGTCAGAGATTAAAAGCCTATAGAATCTGTTCGGATGTTTGAAAATTTTCGCAAAGTTTAAAAAGTATTTTTCAAAATGAATATGCGAACAATATTCACACACATTTTTAGTTTCATTATAACTTTGTATGCAAATTTTCAATATCCTCGAAAATTAGTACAGGATGTGGTAGAGTACATGATTGACTTTGTTAACAACCTTCTTTTACCGTCATTGGAATCCGATATAATCAACATTATAAACAAAGACAATGATAAAAAAATAATGATACGAGAAATAGAAGAATGTTTTCAAAGACATGGTAAAATTTTCGATACTTTGGATACAGACGCAAAAAGATTTCAGTTGTTAAGGGGTTACGCCTAGTTGTTATAGGCAAAATAAAAGTAATTTTTGGCAATTTTTTTTTCTTTTTCATGAAACTTTTTTTAAAAAAGGAATAATTTATTTAAAAGTACATATAATTAAACGCTTAAATATAATTTAACAACCAAAAAATATTTTAAATTACTTGTCTTCCAATTGGTTTTGAAAAAATGCTCTTTTTAAAACTTGTTTTGCGGTGGACATTTTTTTTCGAAAACAGTTCACCTAAAATTAAAAATTCAAAAATTTTCTGTAAGTGCGATGCTATACGCAGTTCGTGAACGAAGGGTTTTGAAAAATTTTAATTTTTGACAAAATGGCGGCAATTTTTTTGAAAAATATGATATTTTAAGAAAAAAATTTTGGATTTTCATTAATAAAAATGAAAGTTTTTATTCAAATAAGAAATCCTTCGTTCACGAACTAGTAATTTGTGTGTAAAATAAGCCCTATAAATTTGAAGCCGATCGGTTGAGTAGTTTTCGAGAAATCTTGTCCACCGCATGGATACTTCTTGAAAAATGAAATTTAGAGAAAAACGCATTTGAAGTTTTTAGAACAGAGTGACCAAAATTGTTATAAAAAATAAATCAGATTCGCTTGAAACTTGTTACTTGGGGGTTTTTGGGGTCGCTGATTACGAATCTGAAATCAGTTTTTCAAAATTCAAAATGGCGGATCCAATATGGCGGACGAAATTTTTAAAATCTTTTTGATTTGCTTGAAGCTTGTTACTCGGGGGTTTTCGGGGTCGCTGATTACGAATCTGATGTCAGTTTTTCAAAATTCAAAATGGCGGATCCAATATGGTGGATCACGTTTTAAAAAAACTTCTTGATTCGCTTGAAACTTGTTACTCGGGGGTTTTTGGGGTCGCTGATTACGAATCTGAAATCAGTTTTTCCACGAAAATGTAACATTACATTTGACACACCTGTATTGTAGAATAGAAATTAGTAATAATGTGTAACTTTAATTTTTTGTAATTTTTTTCAATTTATACGGAAATTCTGCTGCGCACTACTTTTTTTCGTTTTAACATTTTGCCTTTTGATGCATCAAGAACAGTTAAAGAAAATTCTTACGAAGACTAACAAAACAAAAAAAATAAAAGGAATGTAGACTAAAAAGGGAAAATAGTGTTTTGATCTAAAAGTGGAAAGAAGTGGGCATTAAATTTTTAGATTTTCAAAAAAGAAGATTGGCTTACAAGACGACGAGACAACAGTAGTGAAATCACTTGCATTTATAGTTTTAAATTTTGTGACAGTATTTTCGATTATATCAGCAATTATTCAATACAAAAAATACGATAATGACGTGAAATTTCAAACATTAAGCACTTATGGTCTACGCTTCATAATAGCATCTTTAATATGAGTTCCTATTTGTAATAAGCGTCCGCAAAAACCCCCAAATAAAAAGTTTCAAGAGAATCAAAAAGTTTTTTTTTAATTTTGTCCGAAATATTGGACCCACCATTTCGAATTTTAAAAAAATAACCCCAAAAACCCCCGAATAACAAGTTCCAAGGGAATCAAGAAGTTTTTTTAAATTTTGTCTGCCATATTGGATCCGCCATTTTGAATTTTCGAAAACTGACTTCAGATTCGTAATCAGCGACCCCGAAAACCCCCGAGTAACAAGCTTCAAGCAAATCAAAAAGATTTTAAAATTTTCGTCCGCCATATTGGATCCGCCATTTTGAATTTTGAAAAACTGATTTCAGATTCGTAATTAGCGACCCCAAAAACCCCCAAGTAACAAGTTTCAAGCGAATCAAAAAGTTTTTAAAATTTTTGTCCGCCATATTGGATCCGTTATTTTGAATTTTCGAAAACTGACTTCAGTTTCGTAATTTTGAGGTATTATTCCTTCAGGAAATGCAAAAACCCAAAAATCGATTTTTTTGACCAAAACAACTAGGCGTAACCCCTTAAAAAATAGGGGTTATGTATGTAGAGTATGAAAAAATTTTATTGGGTGAAAGACTAGAAGAAACGTTGCTTGATAATGTTTCAGTATTAAATCTTAAATCCTATTATGGTATTTTTGTCCCGTTACGCGAAACTATTAAAATATTCTTAGAAGTACCCGGCGTGTTTAAAGAAATAATGCAATATATGAAATCGTTAAATCAAGAAAAAAAAATTATATATAATATTATACAGGCCAAACTATGGGCAACAAAGTATACCAAAGATTCTGTGAACGATATTGTATTGCCATTATATTTATACTTCGACGATTTAGAGGTGACGAATCCTTTAGGATCTCATGCCGGCATTCACAAACTTGGTGCAGTCTATGCATCATTGGCCTGTCTTCCTCCACATTCAGCGTGTCGGCTTAAAAGCATATTTTTCACTTTGCTCTTTTATAGTGAAGACCGAAAAAAACTAGGCAATGAGGCTGTATTTCGAAGGGTTATTGATGAAATCAATTTTTTACAAAGAACTGGGATACGCATAAGTATTGATAATGTTATGTATAATGTGAAATTTAAACTAATTTTAATTTTAGGTGACAATTTAGGATTAAATAGTTTGTTCGGGTTTGTAGAATGCTTCAACGCCAATTATTGGTGCCGAATTTGTAAAATTTTATCTAAAGAACTTTCAAAAACAACTGTAGAAGATCCATCACTTTTGAGAACTCGACAAAATTACGATCAAGACGTAAAAAAACCTTACTCTGAGACTAGAATAAAGGAAAAATGTGTGTTCCACGAAATTGATGACTTTCATATAACTGAGAATATTAGTATCGACGTTATGCATGATATATTGGAGGGGGTATGCAATTATGTATTAACTTATTTAATATATACATTTATTTACGTAAATGAATATTTCGATTTAGCACTTTTGAATCTCAGAATAGAAAATTTCGATTTTAACGAAAACGAACGTTCAAACAAACCTCCAAAAATTACGATCAATAACAGTAAATACAAAATTAATTTGAAATGTAGCGCTTCCGAAATGCTTTGCTTGTTTCGTTATTTCGGATTAATCATTGGAGACCTCATTCCTGAAAATAATAAGCATTGGATTTTGTACAAATTACTTAGACAAATACTCGACATTGTAACCTCGCCAAGAATAACTAAAGATGAAGCTAATATTTTAAAACATTTGATACAAAGATTCCTCGAATCATACATTGCTTTAGGTGAGAAATTAAAACCTAAATTTCACATTATCATTCACTACCCGAGTTTATTGTTACAAAATGGTCCTTTAGTTAACTTCTGGAGCATGAGGCTCGAAGCTAAACATAGGGAGTTAAAACTCAGTGCACATTCTAGTAATTGCAATATAAATTGACTTATTACTATTGCAAAAAAGCAATTACTGAAAATGTGTGAAAGGATACATAATTATAATTGTGAAAATGGTTGTGGAAAGTCCTATACATTTAGTTCACCGGACAAAAGCAAAGAATTTTTCGAACAAGTCGAAATTCATAGCACTCTTTACAAAATCGATACCTATATTGTGACAAATGTTGAAGAGACGGAAATAGAGTTTGGAAAAATTATCAAAATTCTGGAAATTGATAACAGCGTTTATTTCGAATTGCAATGTTATAAAGAAATAACTTTTGACGAACACTCTCATGCCTATATTGTCTTACAAACTTCCGATAAAAAATTATTAAGATTTCGTGATCTGCCGAATAGGGAACCATGTTTATTTGTAAACAAAAAAGAAACTTTCTACATTGCCACTAGATATTATTTGTAAGTCGAATAAGGAATCATAGTTGTTTATAAAAAAGTGAAATTTTTTATATTGTCGCATAATATATTTTGTAACCCGAATGTTTTTTCTTACCGTGTTTGTATGTAAAACAATTTAAACTTTTTATGCTGCCGGTCGATATTATTTGTAAGTCGAATAGGAAACCATTTTTATTTATGACAAAGTAAAATTTTTTATTTTGCCGCTAAATATTATTTGTAACCCTAATGTTTTTTGTAACCATGTTTGTTTGTAAAAAAATTAAAATTTTTATATTGACATCGATATGACTTGTAACCTTGTATAAAAAACGTAATTTCTTATAAAATAATTTTATAATTTATTTGTACCTTTAATATTATATAGTTACGCTGTACATGTTTTATATTATTAAATTTTAAAAAAGTCAAAAATTTTGACAAAAAAACATTTTTAGATTTTTAAGATAATTTTGAAGTTTTCTCATTTAAGTTTCTTCAAATTGATTTATTAAAATTATTAAAGTACACGAATTTATTAAACCAATTAAATTTTTTGTCAATGAATTTTTGAATTTGAAAGTAACAAAATTCAATTCAATATTAAATGAAATCGTCTTGCTTCAACATATACAGATTTAATAAATAAAGCAATAAGTGCTTTTACTTTATTTTAAACCAAAGTATCTTTAAAAAATAGCACTTATTGAAACAAATCAAAGAATTTTTAAGTTTTGATGTAAAGATAGTTTGACATATTGCGCGAGTCGAATTTGTCACCCGAAAAAGGGCGACTCAGTCACCCCGCGGAGGAAGAACCGCTCGACCCGATAGCAAGTAGCGCCGCTCTACCTACGCGGGGAGAACCGATCACCTAAACTTCTTTCCGTGTATGAGGCATTCCATTTCAAAAAGACCCCCTTCATAAACAATTGCCTTTGTAAGGCAATTTTTAAATAATTATTTCTCCCAATTTATAAAAGCTAAGCTTTATTCACTAATACTGTTTTTAAAAGAAAAATTTCTTAACTTTACGATAGTAAAAAATTTTGTTTTAAAAATAATATTATTTATGAAGAAAATTAAGTTTGAAAGATAACCTTTTGAATATCTCAAAACACGTTGCCTCCGATTTTCTTGAAACTTATGTCAAAATAAAGCTTAAATATTCTAGTTTCATTCCCTGTAAATATTATAATGGACAATTCAGGGGAATTTAAGAAATTAATTAAATTTCACAAAGATTTCAGAGGTAATGCATGTACCGAGCGGAATTTGTTTTTTTCAAATTTTTACACAGTTTAACCTCTGACATCTTTGTGAAATTTAATTAATTTCTTAAATTCCCCTGAGTTGTCCATTATAATATTTACAGAGAATGAAACTAGAATATTTAAGCTTTATTTTGACATAAGTTTAAAAAAAATCAGAGGCAACGTGTTTTGAGATATTGAAAAGGTTATCTTTCAAAATTAATTTTTTTCATAAATAATATTATTTTTTAAAAAAATTTTTTTACTATCGTAAAGTTGAGAAATTTTTTTTTTAATAACAGTATTATATAGTGAATAAAGTTTGGCTTTAATAAATAGGAGAAATAATTAATTAAAAATTGCCTTACAATGGCAATTGTTTATGAAGGGGGTCGTTTTGAAATGGAATGCCTCATATTCAAATGAACGAATTTTTTTCTTCCTTTTCTTAGTGTTTGAAATTTTGTAAAAAATATTAATTTTTGATTTCTCATTAAAATACAATAATAGTATAAATAATCAAGAGGAGCATGCAGGTATAATAAAATAAAAGGATACTCACTGTACTTTTGAATTGCCCTTGAAACGTGTCGACAATGACACTTCTATTGGCCTTCAAGTGCTTCGCCCAATGTTTGTCGGCTTCGATTTCATCTTGCGATGCTACAGCGCCATTTTCATAATTTTGTAAATTTTTCGATGATTGCATTCCGCTAGGCCCCAAACCATCGCGACGATGATTTTTTTCCTGATCCTCGAGTCTCATTCTCTTGACGTTACACTTCTCAAGTCCACTATCACATTCGGGTTCTGAACCACTAGAAATACCCACACATTCGACACTACAATTATTTTTTTGTACATTCACTTCATTTATTCGTTTGACACTAACGTTCTTGTTATCGAAATCGTGATTTTCTGTTAAATTCGAGTTGTCCAGAGTTGTTCGTCGGATATTTTCTTTTGGAAACTTTTGTGAGTCATAGTGGATTTCATTATTGCACTCGGGTTGGGTCACAAGAAAATTGGCATTACTTGTCTTTGCCTCTTTTAGAATGTCACAGAGGCCAGGATAATTGTTCACTCCATGCAAATCGTTTAGCTTGTCCAGTTTTGAGTAATGAGAATTAAAATTAACAGACCCTAAATCATCCTTTTGTGTTTTATTGTGAATGAACCTTGGCTTCGTGACAGTCACCTCGTCTGAGTCGAGTGTTTCTTCATCCTCATTTAAAGGAGAACCGTGTGGCGTATTTGTCGTACTGTCCAAATCACCAACGGGTGAGCTTAAATCTGGTGACAAACAACAATATTTTTTATTTTTATTTAAATGTATTAATAGGGGAAGTGCGCCGGTTGTGGGCACCCCTACGTAAACTTCGACGGCAAGCAGACTTTACTGATCTAAGTATTGCAAGTCGTGTTCGTTGACAATACGGACTTTTCGTATTGATAACGAAACAAATATATGCATTTGTGTAATAGCTGTGAGCATAATAAAGAAAATTTGCATTAAATTAATAAAAAAGTAATTTTGTATTGTTTTCGAAGAGCAACATATGGGTGTAGATTCGTTCAGAAAAAAGGGTTTAATTTTTTTTGCAGTGTTGTCATTATATTTTGTGATTTACCTTCGTGTTTAACCAAAATCCTGCATCACAAAATGTGTTGGTCTTTTTAAAAAATGACTGTCATTCCCGGTTGTGGGCACCTTTATGTTAAGGAGGCTCTACCATCTGACAATGATGTGGACTACTGTCTCATCTATCTAAACTTTCTGCCAAGGAAAGTGAAAGCCGCAAACTCCATTAAATGCGATGAATATATAGTCGTTCACATGCAAGCATTATGCTTTTGTTAGCGATGAGCATACTGTAAAAACGTGTCATCATTTTTGTTCTTTATCCCGGCAAAGTCTCTTAAAATAAAGAAACTTTCATTTCTTCTTTATTTGTGTTGGTTTCCTTTAATATTTTTCCATTTTTAGCGGATTTTTCAAGGGTGCCCACAACCGGGCACAAAAATTTTTTTGTCAAAAAATTTCTATTTCACTAAATTTCTAATAAAACTTTTTTATTTAAAGGAATCAATTTAATTCCTTCACTGACAGTCACCTTAGACCTCTAGCTTTAAATTCGTCCACATATATTTGTATAATATGCACATGGACAAATGTTATGAGGCAAAAACAAAAGGGTGTCCACAACCGGAACACTTCCCTTACCTAATTAATATATACTTTCACTAAATTAGATTTTAATTTTAAATTATTTTTTGTTTGCATATTAAACGAAGAACTAAACTAAATTTTTTGACTTATTACCGTCATTTTTATATCAGCAGATTGTTTAAATACTTATTTATGAAATTGTAATGTTAATTTCTAAATAAAATAAAATGCAGCTATTGGTTTCGCGCTTATCGCGAATACGGCACTTGTGCCATTTATTATAGAGCTAAGGATTTATCGATACAAGGTTCTACAAGAAAACTAATTCAAAATATTCTAGGCTTTTTTCAGGTTTTCCAGATTAATTTTCAGAAAATTCCACAAAAATTTTAAGTACAATTTTTATGCTATTTCAAGTTTTAAGTGTTTATTCAAACTACAGGCGTCACTGAACAAGAATATAAAAAGAAATACATTTTTTCGTTCTGGCAGTCTCATAAAAAACGAGATTAAAGTGTTTATTAAAGGTATTGAGCTATTTGAGCATCCCTTATTTTAAATATATAATATACTTTTTGGTAGGTACTATTGCTTTTTTCAGTTGAAAATAATTGACTTTGCCTTTACTAAATACATTGTAGAACACATATCAGTAAAAACGGCAGTAGCGTAACAAGAGAGGCCGGGGCCCTGGGGCGAGTAAAGCCTCGGGGCCCACTAGTAGAAATGAAATTTGATTAACAGTGGGAAATAACTACCAAATACCTTACAGCAGTAATAAAATTTCTCCTGATTCTCTTTCAAAACATTTATTAAGTTTTTCTAGTCGTAAGAAATATTTATGGAAGAATGTTGAGACTAGATAACAAGCTTAAAGTATATTTACTTAAAGTCATAAATAAAAATTTTAGTATAATTTATTATAACAATTTGACAATAGAATGATTACAATATATATTAAAGATAAAATTTTATCTTTAGAATTTATTTAAACAAGATTTTTAGTTTCAAATATGTTCATATTAAATATCAAAAATAATTTATTAATTTAATAAAATGAAAAATAATAATAAATATAATAAATAAATAAAATAATTTAAAAAATTAATAATAATCTAAGTTTTATAATTAAATCGTCTTAATCGCGGGGCCCCCAAAGTCGCGGGGCCCCGGGATTACGCCCGGTTTGCCCTATGGTAGTTCCGCCACTGAAAAACGGTTTTATAGATCAAACCGTCTAATGGTTCTGAGTTCTTGTATTTTATTTTGCATGGATAATTATTAAACAAGCGAATATTTAGGTGAACAAATATTCCCATGTCTCGACATGCTATGTATATGAGCAATTCTCAGCAACCTTTAAATATGACCTTTATATGGGGTATTCCAGGCCAAATCGGAAATTATTTTGCTTTTGCATCTCAAATTTTTTTTAACATTTTTTTTCATTTAGTACTCTTTGAAATGAGCTACCTTGATTTTTTTCAAATTTTTTTATAAAGCGGTTCAGGAGATACAGATTTTTGAAAAATGACGTTTTTTACGTAAAATTTTTTTTAAATGCTTATAACTCGGTCAAAAATTGATCAAATTTTGAAACTTCATAACTCAAAAAATATTTTATCAAATTCAAAAGAAATTTATATTTAGAATTAAAAATAGTTAATTAATTAATTAATTAACTTTTTAATTTTTATTTCGAATTTAATTTTACAGTTAAAAATGTATCATCCGTTTTTCTTTCTCTTTTTCCTCATTTTTTCTGCGTTTTTATTTGAAATTTCTGTCATTGGCCTCATTATTTTTAATTTTTAACATACTTTTAATTTTAAGAATGACATATTTATATCATGAACTTTGAAAATAAAACAACCAAAGTTAATAGTGACGTTATTAATTTATCACACTGGCAATCTTGAAATCCTAAATTAATGTGACAAAAAACATAAAAATTTCAAACTGGCCACAGGTTCAGTAAGTTTTAAGCTTTCATTATACATATTGTTGAATTAATTTTATTAAGGCACTCTTGAAATACGTTTTACGCAAGTACTTTTGCATTTACGGTCCTGACACGACAATAAGAGAAAGTTTTTGAAATTAAATTTACTAAATATCATTACTTTCCAAATGCGTACACTGTAAAAAAAGGAAGTTAAATTTTAACCCCCCCTGGGGATTCTATAAAAGTCGCACCCATTGGGGAGTTAATGCCAGGGGAGTTAAAACTTCACACCCAAATGCTAACTCCCCAAGGAAAAAACAACTCGCGCGGGTGTTAAATGAAGGGAGTTAGAAATTAACTCTCTTTTGGAGTTGATTTTTAACTCGAAAAATTTTCACTCCCAACTCCCGAGTCCGTTAACTCCCTAAATTTTTTACAGTGTATTATTTTCTAATTACTCTGAAAATAATTCTTGGATATTCATTTACATTTATGTATAAATCGTTTAATTCTATTTTGATGTTCCAACTTATGAAATTAGTTTAATTAACATTAAAAAATATTTATTAAATACTAAACATAATTTAATAATTTTAAAACTAACATATTGCTTCCTCATAGAGGAAGGATTGTATTTTAATATTATTAAACCTTCTTTACATGAAACAATAATTCTTTTTACAAAACATTTGATATATATTGAATTATTGCATAATAAATACGAGACACCTAAAGGTTGAAGGTTCAAGAGAATTGCCCATATGATTACGTAAATGTTTCAAGACCTTCACGGAAACAACTTTTTCTGTACTTTACAGAGTATAAAGAATTAAAAAAATATCTTAAAATTTACTAAAGATACTATCAAAAAATTGGTATCACGTTTTAGTTTTAAAAAACACTATTTTGTCAATTTTTGAGACAATTATGCGGTTATCGCATAATCTTCCTTTCTGTATTTTTCTGTTCAGTGACAACTAAACTTTCAATAAAATAAACACAAATTTTTAAATATGTTAGAATTTAAATTTTCGTAGTTAAAATATTTTATACTTCCGGTGTTCCTAGTTTATTATTCGGAATTTGGAAATTTAGTTTACGCGGGATTTCTTATTGGTAAGCGAGGGAAAAGTAGGTTTGATAGTCTTTGGCGGGGCAGAGCCCTTTTGGAGAGCAAAGAGTTTGGTCGTGCGTTACGGAAACCAAATCTTGCAAATTGTATTTAGCGTCGGTCGAGTTGAATTGTAATTGTGTGTATTTTAAAGGCAGTATGCTGCGCGAATCTTAATTTGTTAAATCTTAAATCAAATTATTTTATTTCATTCTAAATAAACTGTGATTAATATTTTAAAATACAGTGGTAAAATCTCTGTGTCTTATTTAGCCTAAAACTCAGTTGCTTCCTTGTTAACCATTCAATTAAGATTAGAAAAATCTCTAACAAAATTCAGAAGTGGGATTGTTTCAAGAAAATCCACCGTTGTGCGGTTAAATTATTTTTCTGTTACAAAAAAGATAAAATTTCCGTGCAAGAGTCTTAAGTGGTTTGAAGTTCACACGTGGCTTGCAAAGCAGAAAACAGTGCTAGAGGAATATACGCAAGTGTAGTAAAATGTGAAATCAGTGGAAAGTTCCTGTTTTAAGTTGGAAATTCATGGATGATAACTTCGAGGACTTTCAGCGAAAATTTTACAACTCTACTATTGTAACGAGGAAAATGGCGGACAAGGAAAAATTCGACGCGTTAATGAAGGAAGCGAAAAGGCTTGAGGCGGAAGTTGAGAGGCAGAAGATAAGACGAGCAGAGGAAAAAGCCGAACATGACCGACGTTTGGCGGAATCGAGAAACGAAATCACGAGTTTACAACGAGCGTTAACAGAGGGCAGCACTCAACAACATATGGAGAGTTTTGCGGCATCAGCTGGCTCACAAGATGTTTTGGCGCAGGCATTGACTCAAATTGGACAAACTTTGCAGCAGTTCCAAAAAACATTATCACTACCTCAGACATCAACTTCAGGGCAAGGTGGCAGTGTACAACAAATACTGTCGGATCCTCGAAGTGTTATTAGTGAATTTTTGGGGAGTGAAGAACCTGAGAAGGCGAGAGTTTGGATTGAGGAGTTTAAAAGTGCCAAAACTATTCACGAGTGGAGTGATGCAGTGGCGTTAAGCATTGGGAAGTCTCGAATGAGAGAAGCGGCCCTCAAATGGTTACTAACGAAATCAGAAGATATTCAGGATTGTAATGCATTTGTCCGAACATTTAAATCAACTTTCTTAATATCTCAGAGTAAACCCGAGAAGTTGAAGACGATGATGGCGAGAGTTCAAGGTCCTAGAGAGTCTATTCAAAATTACTTTCACGACAAGGTTTGGCTCTGTACGAAATTACAACTAAATGTGAACGAGATCCGAGACGAGATTGCAGCTGGTCTCTGGCTGAGGGAAGCGGCTGGGCATCTTATGGTGCAGACATTCAACTCCACCGATGGAATATTGCAGGAGTTGTTGAGATTCGAAAGCGTGGACAGTCGTCGTCGATCACGTATTGCTGGTCGCAAGACAGAAGGAAATGCGTCATCTATGGTGGTTCCTGGTTCCGGAGGAGTAGCTGATTCAAAGAAGTCGTCGGAGGATGCAGAGAGAGTAAACAGGTTTGAGTCATCAAAATCATCGGTAAGAAAATGTCATCGTTGTGGCTCTACGAGTCATTTAATTAAAAATTGTCCTAGTCCTAAACGTGAAATTGTATGTTATAAGTGTAATACCCCGGGTCATATAGCGCCTCGATGTCCTCTTTTACTTGAAAATAAAAATAACGAAGTTTCGGGAGAAGTAAAATTAGTAAACAGGTCGGAAATTGATAAATCTTTTTCTAAATTTGTTCGTGAAATTCGGGTTAATAATGTAATTTTGACAGCTCAAATTGATATGGGCGCTTCCGTATGTACAATGAGAGCTTCCACAGTGTTAAATTCGAATTTTCAAATGATTCCAGTAAAGTCAAAGTTAGGTGGATTCGGATCAAGTGAAGTTTGGTCGCCTGGTGTTGTGCGAGATTTAGTTCAATTAGATAAATTAAAACCAAAACAAATAGAAATGAGAATTGTTCCGGATACCGCTCAGGAATTTGACGTTATCTTGGGAAGACCGTTTACGGAGTCACTTGATTTAGTATACGAACGTGTAGGAAATGAACTAATTTTTTCCAATGTTGATGTAGTTGATCTAAAAAACGAAGAAAATGTGTCGCGAGTTTACAGTAATGAGGAAATTCAATTAGAGGCGGGAACGATTAATTTTATAAATGTAAAGTCGTGTATAGGTGATATTCATTTGCCCGTTGCGAATATGGGAAATGAAGACCTGACGTTAAAAGTAGGAGAGAAGTTAGGGGATTTGGTGTGCACGGTAGAAGGGGTTCCAGTTCGAGTGGGGAGAGATAAGGCAATCGAAGACAGTGAGGTAGTGACAGATGTGACAGTCACGAGTGAGCAGAAAAGCCAATTACTTAGAATTTTAAACCAATATCTGGTTTGTATTGCGGACGATGAATCGCAGATAGGTTGTACGAACGTTTTAGAAATGGAAATTAAATGGAAAGACGATGCACAACCTTTTCATGTGAAACCGTACCGTTTAAATGCTCAGGATCAAACGGATTTAGATAAAATAATCGGAAAATATAGAGCTGCGGGTTTAATTAAGGATACGAATGCCGAAATTGTTAGTCCCGCTTTTATAGTGAGAAAGCCGGACGGTACACCTAGAATGGTCGCGGACTATCGAGGAGTAAATAAAAATACGATACCTTTTCATTTTCCCATACCGAATATTGACGACTTGTTAGAAGATTTAGTCGACGCTAAATTGTTTATTAAATTAGATTTGGCGCTTGGGTATTTACAGATGCCTTTAGAGGAAAATTCGAAGAAAAAAACCGCTTTTATTACAGAAACTCAAACTGGTCAGTTTGAGAGGGCAATGTTTGGGTTGTCGAATGCCCCCATGTATTTTGCCAAATTAATTGATCGCGTTTTAGGTATTGCTAGAAGAAATAAAATCGCGTTTATGTTCTTTGATGACATCTGTATTCATGCTCGAGATTGGAATACTCTAATTATAAATTTAAAGGAAGTTTTAGAATTATTAAAAAGCGCTCGACTAACGTTGAATTTAAAAAAATGTTCTTTTGGTATGCGGCAAGTTGACTATTTAGGTTATACATTAGGTGCGGGTTCGATTTCACCAGGGGAAAGAAAGGTACGGGCAATACAGGATTTTCCAATTCCAAAGTCTAAACATGATGTAAGAAGATTTATCGGTTTATCAAGTTTTTTTCGACGCTTTATAGTAAATTTCTCGAAAATTGCAGCACCAATAACAGATTTATTGAAAGATAGCGAACAATTTGTGTGGTCTGATAGTCAACAAACGGCATTCAATAGTTTAAAAGCGAGTTTGGTAAATAAACCAGTTTTAAAGGTTTATAACCCGAAAGCAGCCATCACTGAGTTGCATACTGATGCATCTGCAGTGGGTTTGGGGGCTATTCTTTTACAGGCGGATAAAATTGATGAGAAAAAACGTATGGTTTATGCTATTAGTAGAAAAACTACTGAGATCGAGGCAAAGTATCATTCTAGTCGCTTAGAGTTGATGGTAATTGCGTGGGCGTTAAAAAGACTTCGTCCGTTCTTGATCGGTATACCGTTTGTTATTGTCACTGATTGTAGATGTTTAGTCAATATTAACGCTTGGAAAACTCAAAGCTCGCAGATTGCCAGGTGGCTAAGCGAAATTTCGGAATTTAATTTTGAAATTAAACATTCTCCTAGCGAGAAAATGCAACATGTTGATGCTCTCTCACGAGCGCCCATTTGCGAAGAAAGTTTAACAGTAATGACAATAGAAACTTGGGAGGATGAGATTCTTATGTTTCAAAGAAGCGATCCATTAATAAACGAAATAATAAATATTCTCCAAAAATCTGAATCAAAGCGAACGAAATTAGAAAGAGATAGAGTGAAGGATATGAAGTTGAGTGAGGGTTTGTTGTTTAAAAGGCATGTAGTTAATTCTGTAGAAAAAGATCTATATTTTGTTCCCAAATCGATGAGAAAATCTATTGCAATTAGATATCATGACTTACATAGTCATTTAGGAGTAGATAAAACGATTGATCGAATAAAAGATTTTTATTACTTTCCTTACATGCGTCGATATATTAAAATGCATATTCGAAATTGCCTTGAGTGCTTATTGGCGAAACGTAAAGCTGGTCGGAAGGATGGTGAATTGCACCCGATCCCTCCAGGTCGAAAACCGTTCGAGGTTGTTCACTGCGATCATGTTGGGCCGTTCCCAACAACATCTCGTAAAAATAAATATGTACTTGGATTTATTGACAATTTGACAAAGTTTATTGTAATTTTTCCGGTATCGAATGTGAGCGCAAGAGTGACAGTTCAAAAGGCAGAGGAGTTAGTTAATCAATTTGGTGCTCCTTATCGTCTAGTTACTGATCGAGGTACGGGTTTTACCGCGGATCTTTTTGAAAAATTTTGTGAAAAGCATGGAATCCGTCACACGTTAACTTCGAGTCGTCATCCCCAAGCTAATGGCTTGGTTGAACGTTTAAATCAAACCATTATTCCGATTGTAAAAATTGCTACTCGTAGTGATGAAAATCAAGATTGGGATAAATATTTAAAGAAAATCGCGAGAGATATTAACACGTCAGTAAGTAAATCAACCGGGAAAACCCCTTTCGAGTCACTCTTGGGCTACACACCTCGATTTGATGAGGGAAATCTTCGTGAAATTACTCATATTAATGAAACGTATGAGTCACCTAGTTCAATTCAGGAAAAAATTCGTGCAAATATTATTAGCGAGCAAGAAAAATATAAAGTGTATTTCGATAAAAATAAAAACAAAACGGTCAAGTACAATGTGGGTGATATTGTTTTTGTAAAAAGAAACCCCACTGCTACTGGTTTCTCTACAAAGCTTCAATCGGCTTTTGATGGACCTTTTGTTATTATTAGTCCCGAATTAAATGATACCTACCGTGTTAAAAAACTAAATGATTTTAGAGATAAAAATTTTGAAACTACGATTCACGTTAACCAATTGAAGCTCTGGCGAGGAATTGATTTGGATGAGAATGAAAATGAGAATTTCAAGGTCGCTACTGATACTACTAAAATTGTAAGTTCGGAGGATAGTTTGAGTGAGTCGGAAAGTTCGAGTGATGATAATAAATCGATTATAAGTGAGTGTAATGTTTTGAAAGAGTCTGATTTGAATGGAGAAGTTGTAAGACGGAGTATGCGAGTGCGAAATAAACCTCAACGTCTGCAATATTGTTGATTGCGTTATGATTTGGATTTGTAAATTGGAATTGTAAGTTGGAGGACCAACTAAGGTTTAGGATGACCGATTGTTAGAATTTAAATTTTCGTAGTTAAAATATTTTATACTTCCGGTGTTCCTAGTTTATTATTCGGAATTTGGAAATTTAGTTTACGCGGGATTTCTTATTGGTAAGCGAGGGAAAAGTAGGTTTGATAGTCTTTGGCGGGGCAGAGCCCTTTTGGAGAGCAAAGAGTTTGGTCGTGCGTTACGGAAACCAAATCTTGCAAATTGTATTTAGCGTCGGTCGAGTTGAATTGTAATTGTGTGTATTTTAAAGGCAGTATGCTGCGCGAATCTTAATTTGTTAAATCTTAAATCAAATTATTTTATTTCATTCTAAATAAACTGTGATTAATATTTTAAAATACAGTGGTAAAATCTCTGTGTCTTATTTAGCCTAAAACTCAGTTGCTTCCTTGTTAACCATTCAATTAAGATTAGAAAAATCTCTAACAAATATATGGGCGAATCTCTGGAACTTTTAACCTTTAAGTCCCTCACATTATTTTCACTTAAACAGCCTAAATATAAAAACTAATGATTTTTAAATATTTACATGTTTTAAAAAAGAAAATAAGGATTACGATTTAACCATTGATATAAATTATTTATTTTTTTTTTTTATGTTTTTCTTTATTAAAGTTCACAATACCATGATTTTGCAAGTGTCACTTTCACTTTTTCTAAAGGTATTTTAACTGTTTAAATAAAGTTTTTTTGGAAAACACGTTTTTTACTGTTATAAACTATTTAAAAAATCTTAAGAATTCCATAAACAAACTTAAAAAAAAATAAAAAGTAAAAATTAGAAAAGATATAATCTTCTAAAAAGTGTCCCTCAGTTTTTGTGTCGCTGGTCAAATCAAAATGGTTTTATAAAATAAACATTAAAAAACTAAATGAAAAAATTTGAAATAAGAGGCACAATTGAATTGTAATTCCAGTTTTATGTGCGTGATTTGTATTTTTATTTTCCACTATATTTTAAGCAAAATAATTGTTGGATACTTGTGATACTGGTATAGTACGGAAAATATGTCGCTGGTCAAATCATTAATTTCTCCAAAGTTTCTTATTTAATTTGCTCCAAAATTGGGGCACATATTACTTTAGATGTATTTAAAACTGTGCATATGTTTTTATTTATTCTAATTCTTATTTAATTATTTTTTTTACGTGGATATTGAAGTTTCGCATTTATTTGTTCCATGTTATTTATCACGAAGTAACCAAAAATGTAATAAAAAGTGGCAAAATGAAAGAAAATCAAAGAAAAGAAAATAAAAATCGAGAAAAAGGAAACGCGGAATGAAAAATTTATCAACGGAAGGCACTTAAGTAATATTTATTTATTATTTATTAAACGTTCATAAAACTGTTAGTGTTTTTCAAGGTTATATTAAGATCCTCGATATTTTTCAAAACAATTCAGCCAATCAAATAATTAGAAAAGTTCATGTTACTAATTCAAATAATTATACGTAAAAAATTTTCATTAATTTTTTTTATTGTAATTTTGTCCTTATTAGTTGCATTAGACGTTTATTATATTTATTTTCATGTTTAATTATGTTTTTGTGATACTGAGAAATAACTTACCTAAGTGTAGGAGATAAAATGTTTATGTATATATCTTGTTACAGATTTAGATAACCTAACATTATTTTCTTTCCAAAAATTTATATTTTAAAATTAAAGGCAACCAAATAATGGTTATACAGTAATAAAAATGAAATTTATTTTGGTCGAAGATGTAATACTAAAAATATTAAAATTGTGCTCACAAGAATTTTTTTAAAAAAATTCAAATTCAAATATTAAAGTTTTCAGAGATTTGCCCATATACGAAATCAAAATTTTGTTGTAACCCAGTGTTATTAAATGGAAAAAGGAAGAAGTTATAAACTTCAAAAAATTCCATATGTTTTTAATGATTTCCAACTACTGTAGAAACTAGGTTCTACTGTATTAAAATTGATAAACACTTATTAGTAATTAAACAATTTAATTTTACCTCTTGGTGATCCAGCCATTGTGACGTTTGGACTATTTGGACATTCTGGAGAAGGCGAATTATCATAACAGTCCATAAATTCTTCTTCAGTATTATTAGTGGCAGTGAAGGTAGCATCGACTGAATCTTGTTTACCATTTTGGTTGGTAATAACAGAGTTGGCAGTATTAATTGTCATCGATGATTGGCAATTTTTGGCAGGCTTCGCTACGTTCATTTGCTCATGTAATGAATCCAACAGTAGTGCAAGGAACTCTTGACAGTCGTGCTTTAAAATTACACCCAAGATACATTTTATCAATCAGAATCGTGCAAAAGAAAATATTTCTTATTGACTAATTTTTATGATAGTGTTATCTTGATTAATTATTTCATTAATTTTGTAAAATGATATTTTGCTTATTTTATCCTTTACAATATTTCTCATTTTTTTCCTTCAGTGGAAACGGGCCATTCATAAATTGCGTAAGACATTTAGGATGGGACAATCGAAAAGAAGGCACTTTTTACAGAGGGGGTACGTAATTTATGCATGGCCCCAAATTTACATTTTCTCCATATTTTGAAATATAATTTATGCGCCTAAAAATGTATTGACTTGTAATTAACAAGAACATATAAAACAAGAATTATTGTGAAATTAAGTGTAAAAGATAATGACAATTTTGGAGTATCTTTTAAATAAAAATTAGGGGCATCTTTAAAGACGGTAATTACTAATTATATTGAAAGGGGTACCATATATTTTACCTTACTTTCGATTGACCGATTAATTATTCATTTGTTTGAAATGAATGTAATCGATTAACTATTTGGGTCCATCTGTGGAAGTGATGATGGACTGACAAATGGACAATTCGTCAATTGAAAAGTAAGGAGAATATTTGTGACTCCCTGAGATTTTGAGATGACCTACTTGTCTGTAGTCCTTGAACTGTGAGTGGTAAGCTCCTAGGGACTGTTTAAATTCCGTAGGTCTAATGACGCTATGTCTACCAGACCACATTTGACTAAGTAGCGAACTAAAATGCGCCATTAAAGAACCAGGTGGTGGCAGTTTCTCCCCTTGCTGTTGTAAATCTATGAAATGTCGTAACACAGGAGGTGTGGCAGTGAGACATTGCAAGCCTGCAGCCATGAAGCACGTGTTACCAAGATTACGAAGGCCACAAACACCAGCAAGGGTTGTCTCTGCCAAGAAACACAAAGGTCGTAAAATCATTCTTTACTTTACATTCTTCTTCATTTCTTATTCGGAAATTATCTTTTTAGCACACTAGAACCATAAATGTGACTTCAGAGAGATGGCGAATGAATCTATAGACATAAATACCGACCTAGCACTATCATCTGTCTAAACAACAGTATGTTCACTCTTTTAATTTGTGCTTAATTCAAAAAGTAAATGCTCAAAAGTGGGGTTAATCAAATAAATATACAAGAGTGAACATATTGTGCTCTAACTTTTACGTTTTACCTCCAAAATTACACTTATGGTGCCGTTAGGATAACAAATTAGTATTTTATTATCATTGTATTCAAAATTAATTTACAAAGATAATTTTTGTGATAGTAAATAAGCAAAGAAGTTCAAGTTTATTTATATAATTATACTTCAATCTCTTAAGAGATTGACTAATTTCACAATTAGTTTTAAAAGCCAAAGCTGATTTTTGTTTCTCATCTAAAACGCTCAAATAAGACACTTATTTATAAAAGACATTTGCTGCTCCTTTCTTTTAGACACTTTCGCTTTTTTTAGTTGAAAATAATTGACTTTGCCTTTACTAAATACAATGTAGAACACATATCAGTAAAAACGGTTTTATAGATCAAACCGTCTAATGGTTCAGAGTTCTTGTATTTTATCTTGCATGGATAATTATTAAACAGGCGAATATTAAGGTGAAAAAATATTCCCATGTCTCAACATGCTACATACATTATTACGTAAATATTTGTTATATATATAACAATAACTGTTATACTTATTGAAATACTTTCAAAATTCAGAGATTTTTTTTATATAGTAAAAAAAATATTTATTACTTAAAATTTCATGTTTATTATTCATTATAATTATTTGTGTCAGACAATTAATATTAACATATATATGATTAATATAATAATTAATTAATATTAACATCATTTTGGCATTTATTTTTTTAATTCTATAAGTTGAATTATCTTAATTTTGACGCAAGTTTAAAAAAATAACAAATGAAAAGTTATTCTAAAGTAATAAAAATATTAAAATAATTAATAGAATAGGGGAGGATGGGTCAAGAATAGTTAGGTAAGACCTTTTCGGATCTAGCTACCAAACTTGAATATGTATCTGCAAATGAAAAGTATTTTTGGAAAACCTGGTTATTTGGCTATAATTTTGCTATACATTATTTTAATGTAGACTCAAATCCCTACGAGATACGAATGAAAAAGAAAAAAAATTTTAACTATCCTTGCCCCAGCACCGGGGCAAGGATAGTTAAAAGAATTCGAATGCAGGATTTTACCGTGCCGTATTATCTCTAACTATTCTTGCCCCGTGAGTCCATATTTCAGTTTTTTCTAAATTTTATGGAACAACATGAATTAATTTAAAAATAAATACGATATTCGTGTTCAGCAGGAAATTCCACTCCGGAAAACACTTACGTAAAGAAATATTCTGAAACTCTAATGTAGAAAACAATATGATAAACATTACGTCGACATTTTAGCAAAACAGACTTTTTTCAAAAATAAACTCCCAACTTCGCAAATGGTGACAGATTGACTTCCAATTTTTTACTATCATCTTTTGGTGTTAAAACGCGAATATACCATGAATTACGCGATTTTTGAGCAAGCCGTCTAAGCATAACAGCAACTAACTATCCTTGCCCCATCCTCCCCTACTTTAAAAATATAAAGATTTAATAGTAACATGAAATCGACCGGTTCTGTGGATATAACACAGAAAAAAATATGGTGCTAAAAACACATAAGCGAACTGTTGCGAATACTGCACGCACACTACCATACGTGATTTGCTTGGAATCCATCCTATTTTCGCATGGTGCGTAGCAAAAGCCTGTACGAGCCGTGTTTTTTCAGTAAACTCCTGTGTGACATTTGCAACAGTAGGCTCATGGAAAAATCGAACCAATAGGCTCCATGCATTATTCCGCACGCTATTTTTTTCCGTGTATATATGTATTAGGGTGGTTCTTATTTTGGCGATGTTTCCAAATTATCGGTCTCACCACAAAAAATTAAACAAGGTATACAAAAAAAATTTTCCTGAAAGTTTGAAGTAAACCGAACTATATTAACACGTGCCTCTAGTCGATTGAAATTTTAAATGGAAAATACATGTAATTTTTCCTGGAAATCACACAAAATTTTTTCTAGCTTATACAAATTTATTTAAAATTCTTTAACTTTGGGTGCCTTTAGTGCACTATAAGCGGTAAAACTTCCAATTATTCAAAAAAATTTTGAAAGTATTTGCTCCATTTACAAGCTTGATGAATATGCCGCTATCACAATAAACAGGAATAGTATATTAACACTCAGATGCACACATTATTTTATTCATTTAAATTTGACAAAACTCGGTACTTGGGGAGTTTTTCGGGACGCCGAATACGAATCTGATGACAGTTTTAAAAAATTCAAAATGGCAGCACCAATATGGTGGACATATGAAATAAGAAGTCATTCAATTGGACAGAAACTCGGTACTCGGAGGTTTTTGGAATCGCTGATTACGAATCTAAGTTTTTATTTTTTTACATTTTGTTGTATTTTTTTTATTTATTTTGCGTTTTTCTTTGCTTGTAGTCTGTTTTCTATGGCACATACTAAAACTAAGAAGGATCTCTTAGTCAACTATTTATATGAAATTCCAGAAAACATTTTCTCTCTGCTAAATCGCATAGATACTCATCCTTCTAGGGCATTGCAAAATTTTCGATTGAAAATCTTAGAAGAGTTGGTGACTCATAAAGTGCTACAATTGAAAGGTAGAAAACGTTGACACAAATTTCTTTAATCACAAAAAAAACAAAATAAAAATAAAAAAAAAGGAACTAAAATCTCGTCACTTCCTCGCTGTTAGTTCCGGGTAACGCTAAAAACGAGTAAGAAGATCCGCCATATTGGCTCCAACATTTTTAATTTTTTTAAACTGACATCAGATTCGTAATCAGCGCCCCCAGAAACCCCCAAGTACTGAGTTTCGTCAAATTTAAATGAATTAAAGAATGTGTGCATCTGAGGGTTAATATACTAGTCCTCCTGTTTACTGTGATAGCGGCATATTCATCACGCTTCTATATGAAGCAAATACTTTCAAAAATTTTTTTAAATAATTGGATGTTTTACCTCTTATTATGTACTAAAAAAGCACCCAAAGTTAGAGAATTTTAAATAAATTTGTATAAGCTAGAAATTTTTTTTTTGTGATTTCCAGGAAATATTACATGTATTTTCCATTTAAAATTTCAGTCGACTAGAGGCACGTGTTAATATTGTTCGATTTGCTTTAAACTTTCAGGAAAATTGTTTTTTTATACCTTGATTAATTTTTTGGGCTGAGACCGATGATTTGAGAACATCGCCAAATTAAGAACCACCCTAATCTTCTTATATTATATTAAAATGTTTCCTTCGTCCACAAAATTTTTCGTTCAACGTTTTCAGCAATATGTACACTAAAAAAAATATATATATATATATATATAAATATGTGACGCTCCACGAGAAAAGGGACCTTATGACTTACAGACGAATTTTGCAGGAGAGGCATTTAAAGTGGAACCACTCTGATTGTTCAAGACGTTTCATTGAAAGTCAGTCCCACTACTCACTTCACATTAATAGTTATCCAATGTTACACGAAGCGCATGAGTTGTACGTACATAACCTGTGTAGTTGTGTTAGAAAGTAGAGGGGCTGATTTTCTAAACAACCGGGTGTAAACACTCAAAAGGTTCATTTTTAAACATTGATAACAAAAAAACCTGTAAGTAGAAATTATTTTTGCCTTTTGTATATGAAAGAGCAACTCAAAAAGTACGGAATGATATAAATAACTCAAAATTAATTTTTTTGCAGCTAAGGTCCCTTTTCTCGTGGAGCGTCACATATATTTATTTATTTATATATTTATATTATATTTTTTTTATTTATACATCTACACAAATCGAATACTCAGGTATACTCACACATATGAATTCCTAAGAAAATTCTGAATTTTGGACGACGTTGAAGTCCACAACGTTTATCAACGAAAAATTTTTTTTTTTTTAAATACAAGATTTAACAAACAGATATCAAAAGAAAAGTCACAAACACAACAGAAAGCAAATATCAAAACTCAAAATACTAACAATATGTATGCAAACTAGACCAACTTGACAACAACATATATCTAAAAATTAGAGTTATGAATTGACCAAGGATTTTATTTTTGGAAATGACTCCTAGTGAGTCTCCTAATTATCCTGGAGAATTTCAAAAAAATCGCTGCCCGGAAACTCTCAATTTTTTGCCCTAAAAAATCGAAAAATTAGGTAAAAAAGAGAAAAAAAAATGGCAAAATTAGAGTTATCAATTGACCAACGATTTTATTTTTGGTAATGGCTCCTAGTGATTACCGGATGTATATATATGTGTGTGTGTAGATCCCGATTTTTGTGAACACGATAACTCGAAGAGGTTTTAACGAATTTGGCTAAAATTTACCAGGTATATTTATCATAAAAATATCTCCAAATGGATTGATAGACTTTAAAAAATTCTCAGAAAAAAAATTTTTTTGGACTTTTTTCTAAAAAATTTTTTTAAACTGGTTATTGAAGTTGATATATATTTAATTATTGCATATTTTTACTTAAGAAATTGATATTTGGTACAAATAATTATTTATTTGATGCTATAAAATAAAATATTTATGTTCAGTAAACATTTACTTATCTCAAATAAATAAAAACAAATAATTATAAATACAACCGAGCGAGCGTCAGCGAGTGAGGATATGTCGTTAGTATGTATATAGAAATCATTGTTAATATTATAATTATGCTGAATTACCACAAGGTGGTACTTATTCAGTTGCTCGGACTCTTTCAGGAAACCACATTCAGGCCCGACAAGAGGGGGGGGGCAGCAGGGGTAAATGCCCCGGGGCCCGGTCGCTCTGGGTTTAAAAAAATTTAGTATAAACCAAATTTTAGGGTGAAGTCCACACCCAGAGAAATGATTTATTTGAATTAAATAAAATTTATTTAAAACAAATAAAAAAGGATATTTGTCTCAGAACCAACTAAACTTTTATTTAGCACAAATAATATTTTTTATTTGAATTAATATATTTCATTTAAATATTAATTTATATTTGAATGAAAAAAATTTTATATTTCGTTTAAATATATTTTATATTTACAGCAAATAAAAAGGATTTTTCATTTTAATAAATTCTGTATCAATTCTGAAATATTAAAATTGAAGGGCTACATAAAATAAGGGGACGAACGCTTGGTTGAAAGGGATAATATCAGTCAGGTAGCAGCGAGCGGCTCAAGGCTTGTCACTGCTACCCGACTGGTAGTATCCCTTCCAAGCCTCGCGTTCGTCCCCTTATTTTATGTAGCCCTTCAATTCACTTATAACCTTCAAATAATTTTAACTATCACAATCATTAATGAACCTTTTAATATTTATTATAAAAAATGTTTCTTTTTATAAGAATTAAAATACACTCACATCTTCTTAGTCATTTTACTTTACTTTTTCACTTCATATGTAAAAGTCCACTGTCACATTTTTCTCACAAAATCTCAAATAAGACACTAAAATATAAATTTAATCACTTACAAATCTGTTATTTTTCACTAATTAAAATTTTCATTTAAAAAGAAAAATTTTGTACTTAAATTAATTAAATTTATTGATAACTATTCACTATGAATAAATCTTTTATATGCTTTAAATTGTTGAAAGCAAAACATCTTATTGTTTTACTATAAAAATGCAATATGCGCAGGCGTCTACTTATAAGTCACACAAACATTTATTTGAATCAAATATATTTTTTATTTGCTACAAATATATTATATTCTAAATTGCAAATATATTTTTTTATTTTAGATTAATAAGTACATGTATTTCAAATAAATATTAGTGTATTTATTTTAAATAAAATATTTATTTGCAACAAATAATTTTTTTTAAATATACACTTTTATTTAAAATAAATACCTTTTTTCTCTGGGTGCAATGTTATGAGAAATCGTAAAATCGAAAGCAGAATTTAATAAATGGGAAAAGAGGTTGGAGGACAAAAGTTATAACGATTTTAATTTCCAAAGTTTCTTTTTCCGAAAGTTTCAAAACTTCTTTTTTCCAAATACCAAAAGTTCTAAAAGTTTTTTCCAAAGACTAAAAAAGTTCCGTTCTTCAAAAGCGTCATTGAACCAATAATTTATCTGAAGATAAAAAATCCGATTCCATTTTTACAAAAATCTTTTATACAACAAAACTTTTCTCAGGATAGCTCCAATATAAACTTTTTGAATCTTTAATGTTTTTTAAAATTTTTGTACTTTTTACACGACCCACACAGCACCGCAACTTTCCTAAAAATTTATTAAAGATTTACGTGCAAATTTCGAAGTATTTACATGCAAAGTTTGGTGAAAATTGCGTAAAGATTTAAATGTCCCACTTCGATAAATGTAATTTAAATGTTCAGGAAAGTTTCAAGCTAAATTTTCGGCACTTTTTTATTTTTGAACATTTTTTTGTCTTTTGGTACATTTTTATTTTGGAACATTTGGTTTGAAACTTTTGACCTATAATCGGGAAAAGGATAGTATCATCTCACTATCTCACATTCCCGGTCATTTTTCCGAAAAAAATTTTCCGCAAGTCTAATTTTCCGAAAAGATAATTTTCTGAAAAAAAAATTTCCGAATCTAAATTTATGAAATAACTAGCTGTCGTACCCGTCTTCGACGGGTTGTAGTTTCTGATAATGCACTTAACAGTGTATCTACCAACCTAGAAAACCGGAAAATAGCCGGGAATTTGATTTGACAGGGAAAAAATAATAATTAGTTACTATTGTCTATTTCATTAGGAAAATAATACCATTTGAAACAGTGACCGACTTTTTATTATCAAATTAGTTATTTTTAACTAATTCAAATGCAGAAAACAATATTTCTTAATTTGTAGTACTTCAATCAATATAATGTATTAAAATAAATCTAAAATTTCCTCCAGTTTTTTGAGTTATAGTACAGTCTAATTCGAACTAATTGTATAGCAAGTAAATCCAGTTTTTCTCGGTTACATTAAATTCCCTGATATTTTACGTCTTTTCTGGTTGGTAAACACCCTGTTAAATGTATTATTAAAAAAAACCCGTCCAGTAAACCAGGAAAAATTTGGACAAAGCCGGAAATTGTTTTAAACCAAAATAAACACCGTGTTTAACTTTTGTCTTTACATTGATCAAGATATCTCTAAAAGTTAAATCAGAGAGCCCACAAATACTACTGAATTAAGCTTCATAGCAATTGGTATCAATTATAATTTTTTCAATTTTTTGATATTCAAAACATTTTTATACTTACATCTTCGTTATAAGAAAGTATTTTTGAAAAAATATGCTAAAATGTGACTAAATAACATGTAATACTCAACTATAGAAAGTTTAGAAGCAATCCATGAAAAAATATAAAATTTAGAAATGATTTGTGTTAAATAAATTTATTTATTAGAGTCAAGTATTTATTTAATTAATCCAATTAAGATTTATTTGATTCAACTAAATAAAATTATTTAAACGAAATAAATTCTTATTAGATCGAAATAAAAACTTTTTAAATAAGATATTATTTTTCAAATAATTATAATTACTTGAATCATATAACTTTTTTTAGTGTAGCTATAGTAAACTAAAAGTTATTAATGTGAACGAACATTATCTATATTAATAAAATCAGATTACTATCTGTACATTGCTCCAAACTTGAAAATTTTTATATATTTTTTCGTTTTGAGACATTAGAATTCTAAAAATGTAAAAAAAATTTCTGTCTGTCTGTCTCTGTCTGTATGCAAAACTTTGTTCGCGCATCAATTGAAAACGGTTCAACCAATTAAAGTGAAATTTGGCAGTCTATTAGGTATTAAAGTAACTTACAATCATAGCCTTATCCGCTTAAAAAATATTAACTTGAACAAAAGTTATGACATTTTTCCAAAAAATTCAAAAAAACAAAAAAATGCAAATTTTTTATCTTTTGTAAAATGAATGAAAAAACTATCCTTAGCTAACTTTTTCAGATAAATACAACCCATTTCTACGATAAAATTTTTAAAAAAGATGTATTTTGAAATTTTTTTTCGTTTTTTTTAGATCAACTTTTTTCTAAGAAAATAGTGATTTTTAATCTTTAAGCAAGCTTTTCAGGAAAAGTTATTAAAGTTTTTTATTTAAAGATCAGTATGTAAAGTAAAAAATTTGCTACATTAAACAAAAATAATTAGCTAAATGCCATAAAAAAGAAGGAAAAATGTTGAATTTTAAGAAATTCGGTTTTTTGAATTTTTGCTAATTTTCCATAATTTTAGATTTTTTACCGAAGGGTGGAGATAACAAATTAGGTAAAGTATTTTTTAAGAGCACAAAAATAATAAAGCTAAATGCTATAAAAAAGAAGGAAAAATGTTGAATTTTAAGAAATTCGGTTTTTTGAATTTTTGATAATTTTCCATAATTTTAGCTTTTTTACCGAAGGGTGGAGACTATTGAATAAGTAAAGTATTTTTTAAGAGCACAAAAATAATAAAGCTAAATGCCATAAAAAGAAGGAAAAATGTTTAATTTTAAGAAATTCATTTTTTTGCATTTTTGCTATTTTTCCATAATTTTAGATTTTTTACCAAAGGGTGGAGATAACAAATTAGGTAAAGTATTTTTGAAGAGCCCAAAAATAATGAAGCCAAAAGCCATAAAAGAGAAGAAAAAATGTTGAATTTTAATAAATTCGGTTTTATGAATTTTTGCTAATTTTCCATAATTTTAGATTTTTTACCAAAGGGTGGAGACTATTTAATAAGTAAAATCTTTTCAAAGAGCCCAAAAATAATAAAGCTAAATGATATAAAAGAGAAGAAAAAAATGTTAAATTTTAAGAAATTCGGTTTCTCGAATTTTTGATAATTTTTAATTTTTTGCTAAAGGGTGGAGACTATTCAAATAGTATAATTATACTACCGAAATAGCTAATGGTAACAAATTATTAATTAATTAATTATTAACTAATTATTAATTATTATTAATTAACTAATTATTAATTATTAATTATTAATTAATTTATCCCGGGTATTTTTGATTTTCCAGATTGGTAGAAACATTGTTAAATGTATTGGTAGAAACTAAAACCCGTCGAAGACGGGTACGACATGACAGCTAGTGCTATATATTTTCAAAATTTTTAAAATTCAAAATTTATCTTTTGAAATAATTATTGTCATTAATTTTACTTAAATTTTATACAGGGTTAATTTTAGTATTTTTTATTACAATTTAGTCATCAGAATGAAATTTGAGTTTTTCATTTTTTGATCATTAATTAATAAAATATAATAGCAATTTTGAATTCTGTGCAACATACTGACAAAAGTCTCATATTAATTATATGGATATTGTTAATATTCTGACCTAATAGAATTCTTTTAAGAAAGTAAACTTATGATTTCAACAACAAATTTTTATTGTTGACCTAAGAAATACAACCGTATAAAAATTAATTACAAAAAAATTTCAATTTTTAAACTTTTTAATTTTTCAATATTTAAATCTAACACTTTTTATTTGTTATTCAAAATTTTATTATTCTGACGATTAAATCTTCATAAGAAACACTAAAATTAACCCTGTACTAAGTTTAAGTACAATTCACTAAAGTATATGAAAAAACTAAAAATTTCGAATTTTCGAATTTTTGAAAAAATGGCATAACTTTCGTCCATATTAATATTTTTTAATCTACTATCGCTAGGATTTTAAGTTAGGCTAATGCCTAAAAGACTGCCAAGTTTCACTTCAAACGATCGAACCGTTTTTCCGTGATACGCGGTCGAAAATTTGCGGACATACATACACACATACACACATACACACATATACACATACACACATAATTTTCTTAATAGTATTTTCGCATTCCTTAGAGTGTAAAAAGAAGGAATATAATAGAAATTTTGAATTCTATGCAATGTACAGACAAAAGTCTGATTTTATTAATAAGGATTTTTCCGAAAATTAATAATTCCGAAAATCCAAACTACTTTGTTGTTTTTGTTAATCAAAAAGAGTGTTGTAACCTGTGTGCTTGTTAATGTCAGTGAATAATAAAAAATGTCAGAAAAACTGTGAACAAGTTAAAATTATTATTTCTCTTATACAAAAACCTACTATTTTTTTTGACAGTCAATAAATAACTCTCAAAGAAGGTGCAAGGAATTTTCATTGACTTTTTTGAATCTCTCATGCAGGACTATAACAAAAAGTAACATTAATTCGCTATTTCCATAAAAATATTTATGGAATATTCAATTTCATATTTTGTTTATTATGGATATTTTTCTTGTGTGTTTTTACGTTTAAGGAGGTTGTTTACAGGTATGCAGACCTTCAGAAAAAATATGGAATTGACATTAAAGAAATTTTTAATATTATTGTTACTCGTATCTTCTGGAAGAACAAATATCAATTTTCAAGAAAAATAATTTAAACTTACAAAAATTGTTTATTTAGTCATTTTGCATATGATCAAAGTTTTCAATATATTAAAAGGTTAAACTTTTTCAGAACTGATTCGATTTAAGACATTTGTTCTTCCAGAAGATACAATGTAGCCGATAGGGCACTATTAAGAACGATTAAAAAGTCAACCGTCCGCAATTGTAAGAACACGATTAAGAAACACGATTGAGGACAATAGACAATTTTTTGTTATTGTTTTCAATTGTTTCCAATCGATTTTTTTTAAAAGGGTTAAAACTCCTGATGATTCACCAGTTAATTCCCTGCGAAGTATTTGGGCAGGTGGTTGTTCAGGGTGTTCTTCTGCAAGCCTTTTTAAGTTATTTCTCAGATTATCTCGTATATTGGTTAAGAAACAGATTTCAATTGTTTTTTTTAATTTTTTTATTTGGCAAAATTTTTTACTAATTTATATGCGAAGAATTAGATTCGGAAATTTTTTTTTGAAATTTTTTACTAATTTATATGCGGAGAATTGGATTTGAAAAAATTTTTTCGGAATTTTTTTTCGGAATAAATGATTTTTCGGAAAAAATAACTTGCTGAAATTTGCTTTCGGAAAAATGACCGGGATATCAGTTTAGTATTTAAAAAATTTAGATCAATATCTGTTCATTTAATACTTTGCAGTATGTAAATATATATGACAAACTACTCAATTCCCATAGGACTCACGTTAAATGTTGAAAATCAAAAATGTTTATAACTTTTTTCATAGGTACCTAGAGGTCTCAAAAATTTAATTATGCCTTTATATTAACTTTATCTAGCTGCGCATCAAGTTTTATCAAAATCTGTTCATTAAATCAATTATCGATAGAACCTCCTTAAATCTCTTTAAAAAATTATGTTGACATGTTGATACTACTAATTTATGTAATAAGAAATTAAGACGAAAAAATAAGATTTTTTATTCTTTAGAGTATAAAGAATTAACAAACACAAAAGCTTCTTTATTATAAAATTTAATAAAGATGCTAACAATTATTTTCACGGGTTAGTTAAAAAAGCATTATTTTGACAATATTTTAAGCCCACTATGCGGCCATTATGCAAAAGAAGTAAAATTAACTAATGAGTCATAAATCATATATGTAATATTATGCGCTTTAAAAATATGTTGCAAAAAGTTCAAAATCTAAAATAATACAATATTATAAAGGTTATAATATAAAAAATAATAGGATTTCATCATTTAAAAATACGTCACTTCAATATGACACATATGTAAACAAAGAACAGTCGCAATCTTTTGAATCTGGCCCCGTTATATTAGTTTAACAAAGTGCCAGCATATAGAGTGTCATAGTATTCTTTTACTTTCTTTCAATTCGAAAAGTGAGCAGTATAATTATTGTAACTAGTTTACCAAATGTTCCAGAAAACTAAAGAATTTTCCTTTACCGTTAGGCACATTAAATTAATGTTTTATGATTTTTTGCATATTTAAATTTGAACTTGAATTTCTTTGCCTTTTAAAATCGATTACATCCTCTCAATATTAACTAAAGATTCTAATTAGGTTCTGACGCGAAATTATTGTTAATTTTGATTTTTAAATAGCAAAATGAAAGAACATACCATTCTCTGAATTTTCTTGCGTTTCCCCCGTGTCTGTGAAAAGATTGTTAAGAGCACGTGTATTGGAGGGAAGAAATGGACCATATTCTATTCCACCGTTGGTATCAATGGGGTCTACATCAGGATCTGCATATCCTTCTAAGTCCCCAGGAGCTGGAAGTGGAATTGGAAAGTCTGAAGCCGGAGTATTACTTTCTGCCCTATAAAATGTCCAAAGTTTTAATATTCAATTTAGAGAAAATTATATTGTTCGGTGTAAGACTTGAAAACAGTACCAGGTATTCTCAATTCCCATAATGTTGTCCACAGAAAGGAGATTATCTTCGTGTAGAGTCAAGTTCTGATCTAGGGAAGATGTTAACGGACTGAGACGAGGTGACGCCCCAAATAATTCGGAAATTTCTGACGACTCGATCATCGAATTGTCTTCGATTTCCGAAACCACCTTATTGTCCATTCAGTCTGCTATTTATCTACAAAATTTAAAGGATAGTTTCTTATTTCTAAATTAAAAACCAAAAAATCACCTGTTAATTAATAACAAATACTTACAATTATAAAATAATTCTGCCGTTCAAAAGAAAAAGATACATAAGCGACATTACCATCAATCCGAAAAAATAAAAAAAACTTTTTGCCTCTTAAACTTTAATTCAAATTAACTTTTTTAAAAAAATTTTTAATCAATATTTAATAAATAATATTCTGCTTCTCATTATATGTAAAAAAAATTATTTTTTTAAACAATTTCTATTGTAAAATGGACATACGGGTTTCTAGTAGTGATAAATACAGACGAATAAAGGCACATAGTCGCTTATGTTTTATTTCTCGGTAAACTTACTCGAGCTCAACCCTGCTGTCCAGAGGAAAAAGATACATAAGCGACATTACATAAAAGAACTGTAAAATTATCGCTTTTCTTCTTCTGTAAACTCGACTCACTCTCAGACTATTTTACAGAGGAAAAACATACATAAAGACAGTCGCTTCCTTTAGTCTGTAAAGTCTGCTCACTCTCAGGCTCCTTTACCGAGTAAGAAGATACATAAGCGACTTTGTGTATCATTTTGTCCTGTAAGTTGGTGATGTATGCAGCGTTGATTACCGAAATATGAACCCACAAAGTGTTTTATGTATCTGTTAACTCTGTATTTCGTCACTTTTTCCATTTTTGTAATTTTTAAACAATCTTTTTTTGCAATAAATAATTTAATTTTTTAATTTTTTTTTACATAGTTAAATGCAGCTTTTTTTATGAATCCAATGATACCAAAAACCCAATTTTTTCAAAAATGTCGCTTATGTATCTTTTTCCTTTGGACGGCAAAATTTTAGTGTGATTAAAAAAAAAGATAATTTTCAACATCTTTTTACTGACGTTATTGAAAAAAGTAATTAAAAAAAGAATATGAAACAACAGTACAGTCATTTTTTAAATGTTATTAGCAACTTTTTCAAAGGTTCAAGTTTGCAGTTTTTGAAAAAAGAAAAAGTAATTAGCCGATATGCATTAAAGATGTAAAATTCATGTTATGGAAGGGTAAATGATCCCTAAAAATGTGTGCACATCAAAATTGGAAATTGACTTGAAAAAAAAGAAATCATAAGATTGAAAAGAAGTATTGCGTCGATAAACAAGTTTTTAAGTTAAGATTATCATTCCCTCAGCAACAGGCAGCGTCAGATTAGTCTGAATTGAGTTCTGGACTTTTTTTTTTAGAAAAGTCAAGCTTGCAGATTGAACTGAAAAAGCGGGTCACACGAGTTTCCATCTTAACAACCAGTCACCTCCGCCCGCAAAGCAGGCATCCGCGGCTAAGGACTGGAGTCAAGCTGTTTCTGGTTCTCGCGCACACTTTTAAAGTGTCGTCCTGCTAGGACGTTCGAGGACCTCGTCTCAGACCTTCCCGAGGTGGTTACAAGAGACAAATTAATGCCTTGTAAACAAAAACACCCCTTCTGCTAGATTGACGCTGCCACTTTCATCATCGGGAAAATTATTATAATCTATTTCAATTAATTATTCAACAAAATATGCTACAAACTTCTTTATTTCATTCGTAAACTAATTAACTTTAATTAAGAAGTGTTAAACTAAATAACAGAAAAACAGTTTCAGGGATCACAGTACCTTTTCTCTGTGATGTAGGTGAAAAGGTGAATTATTAAAAAAATGATTAAAAATAGGTGACAAAACAAATTACATGAAATAAAGTTATGGATAAAAAATGAGTAATTTTATTTTGTCTTCATAAATGAAGATTCGAAATTTTTGAATTTATTGGTAGGACTAACAATTTATTAATAAAAATTAGTAATAAATAAGATCTCGATTAATTGAATTTTAAATTCTTTGAAATAATATGAGGCAAGCTATACCCCTAAAATTCTGAACATTTAAATTAAGGAAGAATCTAACGTGCAGGAAAAGCAAAAGTTAGTCTGTCATAATTTTATATTTTAAAAGAAAAAAATGAATTAAATTTTAAACTTGTTTTAATGAAACGGTAAATAATTTAATTTCTTACAACGCTACCTAAATTTGGATCAGAAATCACGTGGAAATGACCCACATTTGTCAACCATTTGTTTGATTTTCTATCTCCTTTTGGAACATATAGGCCTGCACAGAATGAAACCTCTTAACCTTATATCCTAATTTTTACATGAGGGAAAGAAGGATAAAAATATCGTTTGCCTTCTTCTAGAAAAGGACAGAAGATATATTTATTCTTTTCTCTCTCATGTACAAATTAAAATTTATAAGATTGAGAGATTATTGTCGGATTCTTACTTGTTTATTTACTAATTTTTTTAACGAATAAAAATTTTTTTTTCATAAACATGATTGGCTTAATAGTTTTGTATGGTCGTAAGGAACAACATTACATGAAAGAATTGGAAAAAAAATATGAATTGCACTTTTAAAACAGTGTTAATTAAAAAGATTGCTTTAGATTGCTTTTTTTTTAAAAACCAGGGTGGTCACAAGTTTTAGTTTATCAATTTCCCTGACAATTTACTGACATAAAAATTACTTTCCCTGACAAAATTCTTTTTTTATGAAAAAGTTTCAATTTTCTTAATTTCCCTGCCAAAAAATTTTTTACTGACATTTCCCTGACTTTAATGACAAAAAATTTTTTTTTCCGACATTTCCCTGACTTTACTGACATGAGGCCACCCTGAAAACTATTAATAACTTTTTAACAGCCATATAATTTTTAAAAATGAAACGTAAACATTTTTTAGTAATTTACTAATAACAACTATCAAAATGGAAAAAATGGATTGTTTTTAGTCATAAATTTTTTAAATTTTAGAATCCACATAGCCATAATTTTGTACAATAATAAAATATGAGTAATTTAATTCCAATAAAAAAAATTATATTTTTTTTCTAGATAGATCTTAAATCTTTAAATAAATGTTTTTATTATTAAACAACCGACTTAAAACACTGTATTATTGAAAATACAATTAATATTTTTAAATTTGACAAAAAGTTTCTAAACATATAATAAATAGTCACGTTAAATAAATATTATTTTGGATTTTTAATCAAACATTTTATATAACCAAAAGAATTAAGTTTTTATTCTCAATTAATTGATTTTTTCTATACTTGATGAAACTTTTATAAAGTCAAAAAAGGTATTACTATATTAAATTATATGGTGAAAAATGAAAAATTTAGTTTTTAATGTTTTTAAAAATCTTAAAGAATAATAAAATTAGATACGAAAAATTTAAAACGTTAAAAAGTTGTAATTTAATAAACATCCACTATTAGTAATTATTATTTATAATATATTATAATCACGCGTCCAATAATAAATTTATTTCACTTGGCGGGCTTTTTGAAATCTACAAAATTCACACACGGAGAGAAAAAACAAGGCTTTTCCCCGTGACTTCAATTCATGCCTTTTCAGGTAGCAGTTTCACCGGATTTCCCGATGAATTTCATGCGTTTAGCGGTTAGGCCACGCCTTAGCCCTAGAATCTCACCGGGAAAACCCGTGAGCGTCCTGCATTTTTACTGTGATAATTTTCACGCGTTAAATGCATATTTTTTCATGGGGAAAAGCCTTGTTTTTTCTCTCCGTGCAAGAAAACTAAAATTCTTGAATTCTGTCAATTTGTTTTACCTTTTTTGGAAAAAAGTAGCATTTAGTAGCTTTATGACAAAATAAGTAGCAAAAGTAGGCTTGACCAAAAAAAGTGTCAAAAAAGTGGAAAAGTGTGTCACTTCGAAGCCTGATATTTCACTTTTTTGCATTATTGCATATACTTATTGATGTTTTCTTAAAAGAAAAACTAAATCTGAAGCACTTTTAGGGGAAAAAAGGTTAAAGTGTTTTTTCCTTTGACTTATAACCTAAGAATGTTTGTTTTCTAACCTAATGTTGAATTCTTTTTTGAGTTAAAAAAAATGTATTACATTTAAAAATTAAATAAATAAATGTATAAATTGCTTTTCCACAGTAAAACACTTTTTTAATATATTTTTATTATTAAAACGATTAAATTTTCTTCACAAATTTCGAAAAGGGCTCAACTCTGACAACTATAATATAAATTTTGTCCAGTCCACTGTTATTAAGGACAATTAATTTATAATTGTCTTATAGAACATAGCATCTAGTTACTACGAAAAAAACCTGGACTCTTTTTATTAAAGCTGTTTGAAATAAACAGTTTTTTGTGTCTCCTGTAAAATTTCAAAAAACTGAGTTGAGCCCTTTTCGAAATTCACGATTCATTAGCTAAAAGATAAATTTTGAAAAATATTTGTAAATGAGTCTTTTAATTTTGTTTCAATATAAATCAAAGCCGCTTTTAGATATTATTTAAATAAAAGAAATAATAATAAAATATATTTTTTTCTTGATTTGACTTGGAAGATTAATAATTTTTTTTTAATATTAACCAAAAGAAATTAAATAAAATAAAATTTTGGGTTTAGCACCCAAAATTTGTTCTAAATATTAATACCAATTGTTGTAATTTGATAATTATTTTTATACGAAAAGATTTGACTATAGATATTTTCATAACGCGGTGCAAAAAAGGGCACTTTTTTACACCTTGTTATGAAAAATATCGTTCGTAACTAGTGCTCGTTCAAAAATTGGCAACTGCTAGCACTCGTTACGAAATATACTATTTTGACACTACGAAAAGCAAAACAAGTTGCATTCCGTCAGGTTTAAAAAAGATAACAAATTTATAATCTTTGAAAATGTTTAATTTAGGCTTTTTGATTTTTATTGAAGTCAACAATATTTGGAAATATATAAATTGAAAAAATATTTCGTTCATTTAAACGTTCTGAATATTTGAAAAATATCAAATTATCAAAAAATGATAAATCTATTTTTCAAAGTTTTTTTCTAAGCACCCTTTTTATAGATAATAGGTACAATAAATAATTCATATAAAAATCATGTTTAAAACAAAGAGAAAAATAATAAAAAGGTTTTTGCTAAATTGTTCCTAAATTATAAACAAATAAAAAAATACATAAATTAAAGATTGACGTTATTGAACTTGAGTTTGGTTGACATTAAAATTTTTTTTAATTAAATTTGTATAAAGTGAAATTTAAATCAACTGAATTTAAACTTAATTAAAAAAAAGGAATTAAAATTTCAAAGATTAACAATTTTGACAAATTAAATTTCGAGTTAATCAATTGTTGATTAAAAATGTTATTATATGTTAAATAAAATTTTACTTTTTCCACCTTTTTTAAATTTTGTCACCTATTTTGTAAATTTTTTAAAGGTATAAAAAGTAAATTAAATCAATTGTAACAATTTGGAGGTAGATTGTGCAATAGGAATAAGGCAAACCTTTAAGAAATTAATTTTCTTAGAAGATATTTATTCTAAATATGCCATTCTCATCTAACCTTTAAATTTATTTGAACTCAGGAATGTAGAAAAAAAATTCTTCAAACTATAATTTAAGTTATAGTAATACTATAATCATTCTTGTGAATTTCCAAAAATATTTTTTTCAAAAGTTAACAAATAAAATACTCTTTTCTTTTTAAATCAAAACTAATAATAATAATAATAATAATAATAATAATAATAATAATAATAATAATAATAATAATAATAATAATAATAATAATAATAATTTACATGTTCACAAAAGTTAATAAAAAAAATTAATTTCTGTACATTTTATTAGAAATTTCTATATTTAGTAAAATAAATTATTGAATATTTCTTCCTACACCCAGAGAAATGGTATATTTGTCTCAGAACCAACTAGACTTTTTATTTGTTTGAAATAAATTTTATTTGGTTTGAATAAAATTTTATTTATCTCAAATATATGTTTTATTTGTGTCGAATAACATTTTTATTTAAAAGAAATAAAAAGTCTAGTTGGTTCTGAGACAAATATACGTTTATTTAACTCAAATAAAATATATTTGGTTTAAATAATATTTTTCTCTGGGTGTATTGAAATTGGAAATTTCAATTTACGTGAATTAAGCAGATCTCTGCGAGTGACATATTTTTGCCTTTAAATGCCGATTAATCAGCGACTTTAAAAGTCCAAATAGCACGTTTCTGTACCAAGGTAACCACGTGACCATTTGTATTTCACATTTTCTATCATGCATTCATCAAACAATTATTTTTATGAGTTATTTCTATCTAAACGAGTCTCTTCTGATGTATATTATATAAAATTAATATTTCCGAAAAATAATCATTATTACTCCATGAGCCCAAATAATATCATTATAATAAGTCCAATTAATAATAAAAATAATATGCATCAATGGCGACATATTTACAAACATTTATATTTGTTAATAATTCAATAGAAATATTTTTCAACTATTAATAACATAATTATTTACTTAATTATTTTTTATATTTTATAAGCTGTTTATTGCACCTTATTTAAGAAAATTTTTTTTTTGTTTATTTCTAAAACGAGACAAATATTTATGGTTAGGTATAAATTCTCTTTATATAAAAAAATCGGTAAAAACATATTTTTAAAAAGCTCTTTCTAATTAGTCGTTAAATATATTTTTATTAATATTATCAAATAAAATTTTCAACAAATACTACTTGGAAAAAACGAAATGTATTTTTAAATCCGAGCACAAACAAATTTATAATCACAAAAGGCTTTGTAACTGTCATTGAAACAAACGTTTTGCTGTTACTTTTATTACCAAATGTAATCAAATTTCATATTTTAAACATAAAATATAATCTTACCTATATTTTAATGATATAGTAAAATCTATAATCTATAATAATAGACAACAATTTCCATTTCATAGTAATTAAAAACAATGTTTTAACTTGCCTTTAAAGGCTTTAAAGCAAAGAAAATTGAGAATAACGAAAATTTTCAATTTTGAATTAATTTTGATTGTTTATAAAGCAAAAGTGTTTAAAATATATATACGTGCAATAGAAACGCCCATCGACATTTGTGTATCGTTACCAAATTGAATATTTGTACCGAAACAAAATTTGTGAAATAGAAATGAGTATTTTGAACTGGTTATCAAATTGATACTTTTCATTTATGTAAAAGGCCTATACATAGCGTATTAATTAGATCCTCATATAGCTGACGAAAAAAGATTAGACTCAAAATTTATTTAAAATATTGAACAGCCACTTGATGAAAAATTGAACATTATGCTTATCAATGAAATTTTTAACTAAAATAAAATATAGAACAGCTATTAATTCAAAAACCACAAGTATGATTAAATTAAATTTCTGCATTATATATATGCTCTCTCATGTTTCATAGCACGTTTTAATGTTCAATGTGTTTAGAAATATTCAGCAACATGTATACTACAGATTATAGAGATAAAAATTAGCAACAAACGAAAACTTGAATATAAATGGAACATTTGAAATATGCACACAATAAATTGCTGAATCAGAAAGAGGAGCCTGGCAGGTTGGAAAAAAATGAGGCAGGACAGAATTTGTTAAAAATTAGTCTTACGTGTATGCCGTGGACTAAAATTGATGAAATATTTCATCTTTAACACTTTCAGGAGATGATAAAGACTCTCCACAACGAGAGGTAAAAAACATTAAAATATTTGTAGAAAAAAACTTACTTTCGCAGTGGATGGTGCAGTATAGTTCTTCAATTGATGAGCAGCTTACACCGCCATTGTGTAAAATGATGTGAGTGTGAAATATGACCAGCAGGACCGGCCACTGCGCAGAGGAAGCGTTTGCTGACAATCAGGGATCGGAACTAAGCAGATCTAGTAACCCTTATGGGTAATCCACACTTCGATCAAAGATGCATATAAGCGGGACTTATATCTATATGCATCTTATATATATAAAGGCGCTTGCACACTTCCAAAATTTTGGGCGAGCAGCGAATTTTCATGGCCTTGAAACTCATATTACTAAATATAATTGGCTCAACAAAAAGCTGCGTGAAAATGTACTTTGTCAGAGCAATTCATATTTAGTAATGTGCATTTCAAGGTCGTGAAAATTCGCTGCTCGTCTAAAAATTTGGAAGTGTGCAAGCGCCTTAAGTCTCGCTTATTGGGATCCGAAATCATGTGAAACTGACCCACCCCTGTACCCACTTGCGTCCGACATCTTGGATTTTATCTCTTTTTTTTACATATGTTAGAGAGAGACGAAATGAAAAGACAACTACCGCAAGTGGGTCGACACCAGAGGGCCTACGCAGCTCTGCGGTTCCCAATATGCATCTTAGATCGAAGTGTGGATTCCCCATTGTTACGTGCTGGGTTTAACGTAACGTTATAATTTCCGTAAGAACCATATATCGAGTCATCCAGTGGTTCAGTATTATGATGTTAGAAATACTGTTAGGGCCGGAGGATGAATAGTCTATTGGTTCGTCAAATGTAGACATTGGAAATCAAAAGAGTTCAAATATGAGTTAAATTATTTAATTGATTTTATAAAAACTTAAAAATATCACTGAACTAAATTAAGAATTATTTAAGTTAAAAATCAAACTGTTTATTTAATGTTATTTATATGAATATAAATAACTTTCACTAAAGTTAAATTATTAAATTATATTAAAGTGTTTATTTAATTATTTTAAGGTTCTTTCAAGAAGGCTAGAGACAGGAGGTGAAACATCGGTAGTGGGGATGAGTCAAGAGCCTTTCTTTAACCAGGCGTTTTTCGTTTCGAAAAGTCGCCGGCGCGGTGCTTCTGCACATCACTCACACATTCAAATTCTTGTATACCGTGTGTTTCACATCATGTGTATGATATGATTTTAATTTGAGGTTAACTTTAAAGTGCAATCGAGACACAATGTGTGTCATAACGGATATATAGAATTAATGTGAGTGATTATTAAATTAAGTGTTATTCAAATAATTAAAAATTCCGAAAACGTGCTGTGTGAAAAGTTGAAACAAGAAGAAAGATAAACACAGCACTATGACTATTACTTTTTGTTAACTTTTAATACACTTCATGCTATAGTTTACACATTTTTTTGTTTTTAAAACTTTTTTTTTAATAACTAAAAGATGTTTGAAAATATAAACACTTATATTTCATATTGTATTTGTATAGAATATATTTTCCCGTGTTTACGTGTGTAGCTGCGCAGAAGTCTGTGTTTGAAAGTAAACGCCTGACCATATATCAACTGAGCGACTCAGCATTGCCATACCCCCACTACCGAAGTTTTACCTCCTGTCTCTAGTCTTCTTGGGTTCTTTAAATAAGTAACACCAATATTTATAGTTGGAAAATTTAGTAAAAACCAAATTTTATTAGTTTTTAGTCACTTATTGTTTTTTACACAGTTTTTAGAATAATGTTTAAGTTCACAAAATATTTTAAGTTATAATATTTGAACACGGGTCAAATATTAGGTTTGTTCTCGCTAGCTACACTGCTACACTCGAGTGTAACAAGAGTGTAAAACGGAGCATGCGCACTTAAACAAAGTACAAAATCTAGCGAGAACGCAAAAGTGTAGAGAAAGTGCACGAAAAAATTTTATATCTGAAATTTTATTTCAAAACAAACCACCTTATAAACAATTATTATTGTGAAGCAATTTTTTAAATAATTATTTATCTTATTTATTAATGCCAAAATTTATTTACTACACTCGAATCTTGTTATAACGAATCTCGTTACAACGTTCTCTCGTTACAACGAACATTAAAACTCTCGATACAACGACAAAAAAAACACGAACGAATTTAAGAATTTAATTTAACCAAAATTTTGGTTAACTCAAAAACAAACGACTAAGTTAATCAACCCTTAACTTTATTTAACCTAAAGAATCAGTGATCTGATTATTATTAAAAATTCTTACTTTTTCTTTTAACTGATTCCATAATGCAGAAACTTTTAATATAAATAAACATACTTTACGAAATTTTTTACACGTATTTGACGTTTTGTTCTGTTAATCACAGATAAATTCATGTGTTTGAATAGAACGTGAAGTAGGATTCCTCCTTCCGTCGTAATATCGAGATTTCGAAGTCCCAAGATCGTCGTTATAACGAGAATCGAGTGTATTAGTGATTTTAAAAGAAAAATTTCTCAGTTTTATGATGGTAAATTTTTTTTCAAATAATAGGATTTATTCCCATTATTACCTGTAAACATTAAAATGGGCAATTCATGATAATTTAAGATAATTATTCAATTTTACAAGAATTTCGAAGGTTAAATGTATATGTACCGAGCGGAATTAATTTTTTTCAAATTTTTACACAGTTTAAACTCTGACATCTTTGTAAAATTTAATTAATTTCTTAATTTCAACCGAATTGCTCATTTTTACAGAAAATAAAACTAGAATGTTTAAGCTTCATTTTCACATAAGTTTTAAGAAAAACGGAAGCGACATGTTTTGAAATATTCTAAAGGTTATCTTTCAAACTTAATTTTTTTCATAAATTCTATTATTTTTTAAAAAATATGTTTACCATCATAAAATTGAGGAATTTTTTTTAATTCACTATAAATAAAGTTTGGTTTTAATGAATGGGAGAATAATTATTTAAAAATTGCTTTACAATGTCAATTGTTTATAAGGTGGTACTTTATGGGCAATTCTCTGGAACCTTTAACTTTTGACTTGAAAAAAAAAAATTTACTAGCACATTAATAAAAATTTGTATATAAATTAAAATTAGCATTTAGAATTTATTTTTGCAGTTAAAAATGTAATATTTCGAAGGTCTCATATATTTTTATTCTTTTTTAATAAGACGATTTTTTACAGGTTAAAATCTATTGTTTTCGATTGTTTTGGATTTAAATATTTTGGTTGTCTTTACTTTTTTATAATATTTATTATTTATTTTTTAATATTCTCTATTAGAGTTATATTAAATTTAAATTAAATTGGTCAAATTTAAATATTTTAATAAAAATTAGTGAACTTAATTATTATTTATTTATTTAATTAAATTTATCTTAATTGTAATATTTTTTCTAGATAACCTTAATAATTTCCTTCTCTGATGCAAGTTTTTCAAATTGTTTTCTGCTTCTTTTTCCCTTTTTTTCCTTCTTTTTTCCCTCATTTGTTCTGCTTTTTATTCTAAATTTCTTTCATTGACCTCATTATTTTTAACTTTACGAATTACATATTTCTATTTTGAACTTTAAAAACAGAACGGTCAATAGTGAAGTTATCAATTTATCACACTGACAACCTTGAAATCCTAATTTATTGCGACAAAAAATTAGTTTTTTACGGTCCTGACAATTTCGGTCCTGACATTTTCACGTGTACCTCCTTGTATCTCGATAATTATTGAAAATTTTAAGGCGTGCTTTTACACACAAGTAAAAAATATAATTGTGCGAATGTGCGTACAGGTTTGATAAATTTTTAAAGTTTTGTTTAATTGTGCCGAATCATTTACGGTCCTGACATAACCAGGTTCTCTGTCGAATTCAAGAACAATATTCTTCAATAATTTCAATATAAATTATTGCACATAAAAATTTCAACTGGCCACAGTTTTAGTAAGTTTTAAGCTTTCATTCTATGCACTTTTCGTGCATATTTCTCTGAGATTTTTAAAGCGCTTTCTACACAGAGTTCGGTCTCCTTACTCTTCCTTCCTGGTTTGTCTCCCTCTACATTTTCTTACTTTTTCCAAAAACGGAAAATATAGTGAAACAAACTTATGCCTCTGTCATAGGAGAAAGAAAGACAAGAATGGTTTTTCCAAAAGTTGTGTTTTAATTTTGGAACTTTGCAGAGGCTATGCCTTGTTATTTGCTCAAGATAAATCTGTCTATATTGGGGACTCAACCTAAGGATAAGAAATATGTACACTGAAATGCTCCCTTTAAATAGATTAGGAAACAATAAGATTTATGTTATTTTCTAAGGTTTCTAAATGTCTTTTTTTTAAGAAAAAGAACATTAAATTTGTATTTATAAAATAAAGACGGAGTAAAAAATCATTCAGTTTTTATAATTATTAATCTCTACAATATATAGTTATGAACTGAATTTGTTCTCTCGATGATTTATCAATCAGTGTTCTATCAACACAATGTCCAGAAATTGCACTGTGGTAAGTATAAAGACCAAAGCATAATAGCTTCGCGAACAAGACGCATGGATTAGAAAAGGACATATTGTAACGAGCGACTATTATCTTGCTCGAATCGTGATTCGATATTAATCGAAATGCGATTAAAAGTCGCGGGAAAATATAATATTAATTTTATATTTAAAATAATATCCTGTCCATAGATTGAGAAGAACTTTCTGCGTTCAATTTAGTAAATATGTTCCTAAAATATTGTATTCTTCAAATATCTCTCTATCAATAGCCGCAATATAACAAAAGATAAAATACATATGTTTCGCATACACAGTGTGTCTTTGAAAATATCGCTACAAAAATGGTAAGGTTTTAAACACATTTCCAGCAATATGAGTTTGTGTATTGTCACTCTGAAGACAATATACCCTTAAAACTCAAACACAATTGTCAACCATAAACTAAGAGAGATAACCCCAAAGATGTCATAAAAAACTGTCTTTCAATTCTCAAGTAGACCCTCTTTGGAGGTAAAACCATAAAACACATCGGTTGACCAACGTACATTTTATCCTTTTTCTCAGGATAAAATTACTTACTGGAAAAACCCAGTTTTCAATACTTTTTAGAAATGTTAATCATTCCACTACTTTTTATAAATAATCGTAATTTGTATATTACATTATTTCTATCAAACTAACATCTAATCAATTATTATAATATAATTAAAAATGAATTAAGACTTGTAAAATGTAAATAATCTACATTCAAGATTTATAGTTAAACAATTAATTTGTTATAACTACACGGAAATTACTTAAATTTAAATTAATTAAAATTTTTTTGTTATTTTTCATGAATCCAAAAATTTAAAAAAAAATTGTCCGCCATATTGGATCCGCCATTTTGAATTTTGAAAAAGTGAAGTCATATTCGTAATCAGCGACCCCGAAAAGCCCGAGTAACGAGTTTCATTAAGCTTTTTGAAAGCCATCGTCTAAAATGTCTATTTGTTTACATAATTTGTTTATAACAATTAAAAAATGGGTCTACAACACCATTTTACAATCCAGAGAACTGTAGGTATAAGTTAAAATACTTAGCGTTAAAAAAAATACCCATATTTTCGAGATAATAATAAATATGTAAAAAAGTGCGTTTTTTTCAATTATTTATACAAATTTAAATAATTATGCAAATTGAAAATCAAAAATCGGGCTCGAGCGATCTCTTAGAAATTTAATCAAAATTATTTAGAAAAAAGAAAATCTAAAATCGGTTAAGATTTGTAGACTCTAAGTTATTTTGAACATTACTTTTCAATTTCAAACCACTGTGCGACTTTTGGAAAAACCGTCTTGTCTTTCTGTTTCCTATGGCAGAGGCATAAGTTTGTCTCACTCTACATTTTCTTACTTTTCCAAAAACAGAAAATGCAGAGTGAGACAAACTTATGCCTCTGTCATAGAAGAGAGAAAGACAAGAATGGTTTTTCCAAAAGTCGTGTGAACGTACTCTGAAAACCGTATTGGGGCTAGTGTTCTTAAATTCTCGAGAATTTAAGTTGGGGTAATTTCCCTGAGGAAATTACGGTAATTTAATTTTTTAAAGAGAATATAAGAGAATTTAAGAGAATATTGAGAATTTAAGTTTATTTATTTAAATAATGTATATTTATTATTTTTATTAATATAAATACATATAATTCAGCACAATTGCGATGATTACTTTTATCTAAAAAAATTCTTCAAGTTATATATGTAAATAAAAAAAAGTAAAACCACAAATTTTTTAAGTTATAAATTTAATGTCATTTGCATTTATAAGGTTTATAAAATATGCGTAACTTAATACGAATAAAAGTTTAGATACTTTTGAATATAGATAAATAAAGAATAAGGATTATATTTAACATTATATACAATGAATTAAAAAATTTTTTAAATCAATATTTTGAAATTATTTGTGAATAAAGGCTTTCTGTCAGCTCTGCTGCGAGAGTAAGAGAGAAAAACCATTTAATTTGAATTTTCTGACTCTCTTGCTCTTATGTGTTACCATGACAACCTGCAGTCAGTAGAGCTGTGCAAGTACCTTTAATATATAGCATTTGTGGCATATTCTTGTTTACAAAATTTACAGAAGAATTTAATTGTTTTTGTATTCATTGCTTTTAAAATATTTTCATTTTACACTCTTTGGTTTTGTCATTTTTTAAATCTTTAAAAATATAGCCACTTTAATTAACAAAATAACAACTACTAAATAAAAACACAACGTCGGACAATCGAATTTACCACAGTGTAACGACAAAAGTGAGGTTATGTCACATTCTCTTAAATTCTCAGAGAATTTAATCGTCGGTTATATTCTCGGTAATATTCTCGTTCTCGGTAATATTCTCTGGGTAATATAACCGACTTAGAACACTAATTGGGGCATTCTGACAATCCTGCTTTCTCACCGTCAATTCTGTCGTCTTGAATCTTTCGATTTCACGTTTATTGACTCGATTTGGCATTTTAATCAAAAAGACTGATTGTTTTAAAGTGTAGAAATGCTGATAACGAACTGGAAATATGGAATTTTGTTAAAATGTAAATAAATGAAATTTGACAAACTGTTGGTCTATTACCATATGATTTAGGATATTTTTTAGATTAGCGCTGTGACTTATACTCACAGCGCCCTCAGCGCGAACGTCGAAAGCTCCCTAAATCATATGGTAATAGATCAACAGTACACAGTCGAGTCGATCAATAAACGTGAAATCGAAAGGTTCCAGAGGACAGGATTGTCAGAATGCCCCCAATACGATTTTCACTCGAAAACGTATTGGCAGAAACTCACCGCCAATTCTGCCTTTTTTACTGTTTTCAAAAAAGGCACATAACTTTTTTTTCTTGTTAACCAATTAAGATAATTTTTTTGGAAAATACTCATAATAAGAACTACTTTAAAAAAAAATAAAAATTTAAAAAGAACATTTTTTTGCCCGAAAAAAATTTAAAACAATTTTTTGAATTCAAATTTTGAAAAAAAATATATTTTCGATTTGAAAATTTTTGTTTGGTAAATATTGTCAATAAAGTAAAGAATACTTTATGTCACAATTTTTTACCAAAACGCTTTTTCTATTTTTCTAAATCTTCGTAATTAAATTATCTATCGATCTCTCGATAGATAAATAAATTTTTTCTAAATTTTTTCCCTATTTAAAAATAATCACGTGTAATATCCAGGGTTAAACTTTTATTTTTAACCAAAAAAATTATTCACTTTACAGGTATCGGTGAAAATATTTCATACAAATTTTTGAGAATTTAAGTTTGAAAAATTTAAATTGCAAATTCTAAAAATAATTAAATTCTCAAAAGTTTCAATTACAAATTTTCAAATGAAAATTGTGTGAAAATTATCTACAAAAAATTGATTTATCTAAAAAATATCGTCAAATTGATGTCAAAAATAGTGAAATGAGGGAAACATTTTCGTCAATTCGAGTAAACAATTTGACATCGTTGACAGGCATTTTAATATTACTGCAATGTTGCATAATAATATTACTAACATTGCAGTGGTATTACCGAGGGGGTAATTACTAATTAAAATGGTTTACACTGTAATACACTAAATTTTTCTGCTATTACGCGTATTATCCAGTATTACAGGGTATTACAGAACTATTACAGGGCATTATTGATTATTACAGAATATTACCTCTATATTATGTGGCATTACACTGACGTAATAATGCTCTACATGACTTACGTGAGGAGCGTACACGCTAATACACAAGTAAATACCCCCTCGGGTATTACAGTAATGTTACGTGCTATTTGGGATATAAAATTCTTCAAATGCAAATTAAAAAATGAAAAGTTTATTGAAAATACTTTTGGTGGCATTTGTTTGGTCCACTGAGAGCACGTGTCACGTGTGCAAGCGACATTTCTGACGAATTTGCTATTTTGTGATCAAAAAATAAAGTTTGATATCTCGAGAATATAAATGTTTTCATTTTTAATGTTCTAATATTTAAAATAAAATTATTATTATAAGTATTTATTTCTAACATTGATTAATGCGGTTTATTGATCTTAATGCATTTATATAATATAAGGGATGTAAGGAACATTGCGTAATATGCCAGTATTTACAGGATACAAGTGTTTCTTGTTTAATTCATAACTTCATTTTAAAAATAGAATATATATATTTACAGTATTCATGTAGTTTTTAATTTCATCTCCAATAAAATAACCAGTCTTTACATCCATCTTCATTTACTGATAACACTCACAATATCATTATAGCACCAATAGATATTACAATATAGATTTTTATTCATTTTTTTAAAAAAAGTTAAATTAAATTTTAAATTTGATACTTTGGTAATTAAGAGTGACCAAACAATTCTCACTTAAATATTTACTGTTTATTATTGAAAATATGCTTTGGTCTTATTCTGTAGTTTAAATTATATTGTTATAAGAATAAATTATATAATGTCTATTTACATCGTCGAAACAATTTTATTACTATCATTAATTAGATTTAACATAATCTTATTATTAAGCAAGTAAACATTTACAACAAAATGTTAAATATTATTAAAAATTTGGTTTGAAATATGAATATAAGAACATTATTAAAATACATTTTTAATTTACTTATGAAATTTTTAAATCAATGTAATTTGTTCTTCGGGTTACCTCATTTACATTATACGAAAGAACAAAATTCCTAAAAAATATCCTTGTCAAAAAATAAAAGGTTATTTTATCACTAGAATATTTTAGGAATTTCCCTCTTTATATATTAATGTCTCAAGAGGCAATTAATTTCCATTTTCTCTATTAATTAAATTATAAATCAAATGGACTATAATTTTAAAATATATATATATATGCTTAGAGTTTAGAAGCATTAAACTATTGTTAATATTCTTTTTTAGTTGTAACATATTATATTTGAAAATAAGTATAGAAGAACATTTAAATTCAAAAAGTTATTAAATATTGAAGACATTTTTATAGAATTAGTCTTCAAATTAAAACATGGTTGTATTGCGGCTTGAAACACCAAGTTGAAGCGAACAATGTTAATCAAGAAAAAACATTTTTTTATTTATTTTTATTTTTACTCTAAGATAACGCAACAATAAATTTTTATTTGTTTTAACAATCTTTGTAAATATCTTAAAAGAAATATTCGAATAGATTGAACTTACTTAAAACAAAGTCTTCATTTCTGAAAATTTTCTCAAAACCAAATTTCTTGTCTTTGTATTTTCAGAGGTCACTATTAAACAATTACAAATAAAAACAATATTGCATCACTTTAGAGAAGATTTTTTAAAACAGTGTAAATTAAATTTAACTATTATATATCTATACGACAATGTAAATGTTTGTTTCAAAAGTTCGTTCATTTATAATCATACCCTTTTCGTAATACTCCAGATTACGAATATTACACAAAAATAATTAGAAATTCTTCTTTTACGTTCTTCTTAAAATCTTAATTCAGTATGATATACTTTGAATGTCAATAATTACATATAGGGGAGACTGGGGCGAAAAGTTAAATTGTGAAAACAGTTAAAAAATTCATTATCTTTCGAACGGAAATAGTTAGAGCATTGCAATTTTAATTATAGAAGGGTGTTATCACCCTAAATAAATGTCCGAAGTTATGTGACATTCTGCTAATTTTTGTGGTGTCCATATTTAAATTTTTTTTTCACCCTACTTTTGAAAATTTTTTCGTAAAAGAAAATATCAACTTTTAAGTATATTTTTTGCATTTATTCTCACCGCGATTTTTTTAATTCATTATTTGGGTCCCCTGAAGAGATACCTAAAGGTATTTGCTAAATATCTTTAGTTAGATTTTTTATATTTGTTGTTAAAGCCAAAAACGCACCCTGGGGCGAAAAGTTAAATGTATTTTTACATGTTATTAAAAATTTTTTTTTATTTTTCGTTTTTTTGGGTTTATTTGTTTAAAAATGATTTATTTGACATTAGGAAAGTACTTTATCAAAAAACAAGACCGCTCACGTGAAACAAAACAAAAAAAAATTTTTTTTTTTTTGAAATTTCAATTTATTAACTTTATAACTATTCTAAAGCTGTTGTTAAGTAAACAAAGATCTTTTATTAACTAAATTACTTGTTTACGTATACTTTAACTTATCTACTACTTAACACCTATCAGAAAATAGTTTTAATAGGCTAAAAATAGAATTTAACTTTTTGCCCCAGCATGGGGCGAAAAGTTAAAAAAAACAAAATTTTCAAAAAAGGACAAAACATTTATTGTATGCGAAAATATCAGAAACTTTTTTATTGAAAGTTGTAGGGGACAAGTTGCCCTACAATATTAATGTATAAATATTTGCATCTAAGTGGATTATATTGTCTAAAAAAAATCATTTATGCAAAATTTAACTTTTCGCCCCAGTCTCCCCTAATAATTAAATTTAATGAATTAAATAAATTAAATAGTAAATTCAATTTTTCGCTACCATACAAAATAAGTCAAACTTGTACATATTTGAAAATTATAACTGTTTGATAAAAAATTCTTCTAATTACAATGAGTATAATTACATTTTTCATAGAGATGAATTCTATAAAGTATCGAGAAAAGTAATAAGCATAAAAATATGCAATGTATAGATGAATGAAGTATAAAAATTGTCACATGGGAAAATAAATATATTTTGCAAATATTGTTTTAAATTCCAATTTGTATAATAATTAATCCTACTTTTCTTGTTCTTAAATATTTCAAAATTAAATGTAATTAAAAAAAGAAATGATAAATTCAAAATAATACTAAATGTAATTAAACTAAAAAGAGTATTTTTTCTTACAAGTCTCTGAACGACTTTAAAGTGTTTAAAGTTAATATGTCATTTTTTTCAATTCAAAGTAAAAATAAGTTGAAAAAGCCGTATATTTTATTCAAAGTTATCAAGAAAATTTAATTTTCTATTCCCCAGACTTTTACCTGATTTAAAAAAAAAATATTTTCTTTTTTCTAGAGCTGTGCAAAATTCGATTCGAACCGAGTTTTGTTCGGTTTTGGAGCGCCGAAATGTCGAATTTTAGAATTCGACATTTTAGTGTTTCAAAACCGAAAAAAACTCGGTTCGGTTCGAATTTTGTAGTAACTCGAATGTCGAATATTTGACATTCGAACTAAGCGAAAAAATTCGAACAGTTCGGTTCGAATTATTTTGCACAGCTCTACTTTTTTCCTTATTCCAGAAATAACTTCAATTTTAAGTTTTTGTAAACTTCAACTCTTCAAAAAGACGATTACTACTTATTAAAAATTGTATTAAAATATAAACTTTATTTCCATAATAGAATTTTCATTATTTATAAAAATTGCAACTTTCTTCTAAAATTTAATTATTTTCTACAACTTTTAACTATAATTTTATTCAAAAGTTTAATATAATTTTAAAATAAGTATTAAAATAATATTTTTAAATATTATCAATTGAAATTCTCAAAAAATGTTAACTTGAAACCTGCTTTTAAAATTAAAATGTTTTTAAAAAATACTACTGTAACTTCTCCAAAAGTTACTGAGAAAGCTGAGAAAGTTCTTCGAGAGTTTAATTAATTTAAAAAAAGTCCACTTAAAATTCGTCTAACATTCAATTGTTTTCAATTAATAAAAATATTACGAAATTTCGATTATTCAAAAGTTTTTCAATCTTCTATATTAATAATCACTGTAATCCGGTAATCTGTTCGCAATTTAAAGTAAGTTGTTGTTTGTTTTTTCGTTTCCTAAATTTTTTAATAATTTTTCTTTTTAAATATTTTCAATTTTAAAATTAAAGTAGGGGAGAGGTTCGCACGTTGAGACACTAAGATATTATAACCTGTGTAACTGATAATACCAAAAAGTTTATTGGCATTTTGTCGTATCATTAATACCAAACTTTTTATTCAATAGAAGCGTGATAACTCCTGTTTTTTTCGGTAGAACTAGAGCGAACCAATTTTTTAGTTAAAAAAGTGTTTTACAGGATTTCTGTTTAGTGTATTTAGTGCATTTTTTAGTGGCAGAAAACAGTTCGGATAACATTTACATATCGCAATTTTGGTTCTACTTTAATGTTCCGATAGAAATTTAGACATACTCTCTAAATTTGAATTAGTAAAAATGTTTACTAATTGGAATTAGTGACTGACTTTTTGCTTTTGAATTAGTAAATTTTATAAATAAATTTTAATAAATAGTTATTTCTACTAATTTTTTAGTAAAATTTACTAATTCAAAAGCAAAAAGTCAGTCACTAATTCGAATTAGTAAACATTTTTACTACTTCAAATTTAGAGAGTACGTTAACATCTACAAATAATTTTAAAGCTTTAAGAAAATAACTGCGTGGTCTGCACACTGAGACACACTGTGGTACTCTGGTTGAGACGCTCACGGTGTGAAAATAGTATTGTCATTAAAATTGATTTTGAATCCACAATTTTCAAGTGTCTTACATTTTCTTCACTTGTAAAAATTGCGAAGATAAAGATTTCTATTAATTATTTTTGTGCAAAATAAAATTTTATTTTTGATTCTCTTCTTTAAGTTAATTTTTAATGTTTTAATTTTTTTCTTTGGGCTAAGACCATCAAAATAAGTAAATAAACAACAAACAATTAGAATCTGACGTAATTATTCATTTTGTTTCAATTTAAAATAAATTACTATGGGTGTCTCAACGTGCGTACCATTTTGTTTTGGTCAATAATAACATGTTTAGAAAACCAGCTATAAATTTTTCATTTTTGTCCAAAAAAAATTACTTTCTTTGGCAATGTTATAGCCCTGGACAATACTTTTAAGAAAGAATATCAAATTTTTCGCTAAATTTTGTTTGTTTAAAAATATTACTGAACAACAGAACCTGTCTCAACGTGCGTACCTCTCCCCCATATAGGTATTGAAAATGATTAAATTCTTGCAAAGAATATTATCAAAAAATTTGAAAATAATTGAATTACTTCCAAGAATTTTATTATTTATGAAAATAATGGAATTCTCGGGAAAAATGTTATTAAAATATTTGAAAATCCTAATTAAATTCTTTTGAAGAATTTCTTTGAAATTTTTAAAAATGGAGATTTTTTAAAAAATTTAATAGAAAATTTTGAAAGTACTTAATTGAATTTTATGAAGAATTATTTTCAAGTTCTTAAAATAATCGTGTTGCTTAATAACTGAAAGTAAACATTTAATATATTGAATTTTATTTAAATTTTTAGAAAACATAATTTGAATTCTTCTCAGAATTATTTACAATTTTCTAAAATAATTGAGGGCGTGGATAATTGAGGCGCTCACTGCTGTCTGACTGGTATAGTCCCTTTCGGCCATGCGCTACAGGCAGTTATCCGATCCACGCCCTCAATTTAATTCATTTAAGGAATTTTATTAAAATATAGAAAATAATAAAATTCTTCAGAAGAATAGATAAGAATAGTTTTAAAAATAATTAAATTCTTTCAAAAAATTTCTTAAATTTATTGAATATAATTGATTTTGTTAATAATTGTAATTTATAATTTTACTATTAAAATTTTAATAAAATTATTGATAGAAAATTAAACTCTTTTTAACAATTTTATTAGATTTTTTGTAAATTATTAAATTCTTTTGAAGAATTTCTCTGAAAATAATGTAGTATTTTTTTAATAATTTTAATTGGAAATTTTTAAAAAAATTGAATAAAACAGAAAATTTTTTTCAATTTTTTAAAATAAGGGGCCGTTCAAAAAATACGTAACGCTTTTTGGAGGAGGGGTGGTCAAGCTATTTGTTACGGTCAGCAGAAAAAATGGCGTTAATGTATACAATATTGCGTTACATGGGGGGGGGGGTCAAAATTTCAGAAAAATAGTGTTACGTATTTTTTGAACGGCCCCCAATCGTGTCTGTTAATAATTTTAATTAAATATTTGATTATTGAAGGTTATTAAAATTGTATTGATGAATATAACTACATATTTATCCAAATAATTTTGAAGGATTTATTAAAATTTTAGAAAATAATTGAATTCTTTTGGAAAAATTTATAACGAATTAAGAAAAAAATTTATTGAATTCTTTCGTGAAACTTTATTAAAATTAATTGAATTTTTACAAAGATTTTACTATTTAAAAAACAGATTTTAATTGTTTAGAAGGATCTTTTAAAATTATAAATAATTGGATTCTTCAGAAAAATTTTATTAAAAATTTTTAAAAAATTCAATTGTTTCGAAGCATTTATTAAAATTTTAGAAAATAATTGAAGTGTTTCGAAGGATTTATTAAGGTGTTAGAAAATAATTGAATTATTTCGTAAAATTTCATGAAAATAATGGTATTTTTGCAAAAAATTTTACTATTTATTAAAATAATTAAATTCTTCCGAAGAATGTTGAGTATTATTTATGAAAATAATTGAATTCTTGCGAAGAATTATATTGAAATTTTTAAAAATGTAAACATTAAATCATTATTAAATAATAATTGAATCGTGAATTTCGAAAAAAGCTCAACTTGAAAAAAACTCATTTTCAAATACAAAATTGATAGTGAAAATGATCTGGAAAATGATTTCTAGAGTTTAAAATTCACGATTCTATTATGAACATTATGCAAATAAATAAATAATATCTTGAACTTGAGAAACAAACAATTGAGAATTTTTCGTATTTTGATTTGAAAACGGATGCCTTTTCGCCTCTTTCTTTATTGGAAGATTGTTCGAATAGGTGAATAATATTGTAAAGAAAGTGAATGGCAAAAAGAATTGATATTTACCAATTATCTGTCGAACTTGTTTTCCGAAGGGCAAGTGACATACATAGGCAGAGGCTGATTGTCGTAGTACCCGTAAATTGGTTGAGGTGGCACGGGACTTTGGACCATTTGCATGGGTTGAACGAAAGGCAGCATTGGCACTGGAGTCGTTGGAACTGACAAGCCTGCGTGAGTTCCATTCCCATGACCCAAAGTCGATCCATTGTAGGAACCGACGTAGAGCTCTTGATTGCCCATCTTGCCAGAGTAGGCGACGCTTCCTGGTCGAATCATGGAGGCTTCGTGAATACTCGAGGCCATTGCGGCGGCCATGTGCGCGTCATTCATCTGACTGCTCCATCGCAGTCGGCAGATGCAAATGATTATTATGACAATTGCAATGAAGGCAACAACGCCACCGACAATGCTAATAATCAACGTGTCGTCCGTTCCCGCCGAATTTATAATGTTCGGATTCATGTCAGAATCGCCATTATAATGTTTATTTCGATTCTCCTGAAGTGTGGGGGCAACTGTCCAAATAATTTCCGGTTCAAAAGTTGTCGACCTGACTGAAGTTGTCGTTTCTGTGGTCTCCATTTTCTTCGATACAACCTGATCGCAAGATAGATGCTCCTCCGTCAAGTCATTAAGTATTTTCCCGGCAACGTAGTCGGGACTCTTGCATTTTATGGATTTTGAGATTGGTTTTGGTGCAGAACCCATTGATTTGAGCCATCGCCAAAGATGCTTAATTTCACAGTCGCAATTAATTGAATCCAGCCCTTTCAGATCGATGGAGCCGGTTCGCTCATCCAGAGCAGTTATCAGTTGAGGTGGAATCGTCTGCAATTTGCTGCCGGACACGTCCAACTCAATTTTGGTAGATTTAGGCACGGGGAAGAAGAGTGTCGGTGGAATAGCATAGATGGATGTATTTTTCAAGCCCAGTGAAAAATTTGGGACTCGAATTCCCACCAAGGCACTTGAAAGTATGCTACGCAATCTTTCCCCTCTTAATGACAATTTTTCAAGTCGGGGATGACTCTTAATGGATAATTGCTCGTTTCCAATTACAGAATCCTTCATTTCCACATCCAATTCTTCCAAATTTTTCATCTCCTTCAAAATGCCCTGAAAGAAATAAACAATTTTTCATTACCTCAACCATGCAAAACTGTCCGGTTAAAAGAAAAAAATTTCAACAGTTCTCATAGTTTTCAGGATGCTGATTATAGGAATCTGGTGATCCAATACGACGGACAATAATTGTCCGTCGTATTGGATATTATTCTTTTAAAAATGTATCAGATTCACTTGAAATTTGTTACCGCGCCCATATCTATTTCGCTCTTCGGAGTTTCCAGTGTAATTCCTAAAATCCAAATGATTCCGAAAAATCAGATAATTATGGATTCTCATTCTAAAAAAATGTGATAGTGAATTTTTATGAATGCACAGTAAAGGAGCAGTACAAAAAAAGAAAAAAATTATATTCTTCTGCTTTAGCTATAAACTTTAGTTGCTTAGTTACCTTAAAAACCCCCCAAGTAACAAATTTCAAGTGAATTTGATACATTTTAAGACAATTCGTCCGCCATATTAGATACACCATTTTGGATTTTCAAAATTTATTGGATTAGTGTTCAGTGATTCCAAAAGTTTCCGTATGTACAGCAGAAGTGAAAATAATTCATGTCAAAAAATGTTTTTTATCTTTTTTTAATGGATAATAGAATTATTAGAATATGTTTCTGAAAGGTTTTTTCGTCCTCTTTCCAATAGTGTATTTTATTTTTTGATATTTTAAAAATTTACCCTAATTTTTGATAATTAATATTTAATTTTTGATTTCCCAAAAATCGGTCCGTTATATTTGAAAATAAATTATTGCAAACGAAAGCTGAGGTTTTTTCCTATTGGCATGTAAATTTTCAGAATGCCCTTTTTTTTGTTTTTTGAGTTATTAAATTTCAAAGAATAAATTGCGGCGCGCTGCGTCACGGTTGCACTGAGCCGCGTGGCAACCGGCGCCACAGTGGGGCAAAATGACAAAATTTGATTCAAATTGACTTTTAGACCAAATTTAAAAAAAAAATTTCTCTAACGCAGAACTAAATTCTGAAGAGATCTGTGAGAGACAATTTTTTAATTTTTGTTTTATAAATTTTTAATGTTTATGCAAAGTGTAAAAAAAAATTTTTTTTTACATTTTTCGATTTCTTTTGCTCAAAAAAATTCTTGCATACTTAAAACTGTATACATTTAATGTCTATCGGTGTGTAAGTAGTAAAAAAAAAGTTTTTGCATTTAAAAATTGTTATAAACAATTTTTATAAACAATTACACTTTATAGGAAGTTATGTTTTAAAATAAATTTTTTTAAAAAGATATTTGCTTTAGATTATTGTAATTAAACTTTCTTTTTGTTAATCTGATATTTTGAAATAATTTTTCTTAACTGTTTATACAATTTTTATAAACAATTGTACTGTAAGGACATTTTTGGGCAGAAATGAATCGAATTTTTTACGAATAATGTTTCATCTAAGGCGCCTAGAGATTTTCTTTGTAAAAAAGTCATTTTTCAATTAATGTTATCATTGTTATAAACAAATTATATAAACAATTACAGTTTTTGGGAAGTTATGTCTAAACAAAATTTTTTAAATTAAATTTCCTTTAGATTATTGCAATTAAACTTTCTTTTTGTTAATCTGATATTTTGAAATAATTTTTCTTAATTGTTTATACAATTTTTATAAACAATTGTACTGTAAGGACATTTTTGGGCAGAAATGAATCGAATTTTTTACGAAAAATGTTTCATCTAAGCTGCCTAGAGATTTTCTTTGTAAAAAAGTCATTTTTCAATTAATGTTATCATTGTTATAAACAAATTATATAAACAATTACAGTTTTTGGGAAGTTATGTCTAAACAAAATTTTTTAAATTAAATTTCCTTTAGATTATTGCAATTAAACTTTCTTTTTGTTAATCTGATATTTTGAAATAATTTTTCTTAATTGTTTATACATTTTTTATAAACAATTGTGCTGTAAGGACATTTTTGGGCAGAAATGAATCGAATTTTTTACGAAAAATGTTTCATCTAAGCTGCCTAGAGATTTTCTTTGTAAAAAAGTCATTTTTCAATTAATGTTATCATTGTTATAAACAAATTATATAAACAATTACATTTTACGGGAAGTTAGGTCTGAAAAATTTTTTTTAAAATGAAATTTGCTTTGAATTATTGCAATTAAACTTTGTTTTTGTTAAAATGATTAATTTCAAAATATCCCAGTAAACGAAAACTAATTGAAATGAATTAAAAAGAATTCACAAAGAGCTTTCGTGAATCCCGCTTTGTGACAAATACGAATTGGAGCCATGATGCAATTTTCCTGAATTCGTGAAACTGTATTGAATTTCCGAACCTTCTATCCGTACCAATTCACTGGACAAGTTTTGAGCCTTTAATTTTTTTCAATTCGTTAGCACGAATTCAATGCATTCCTTGGCCATTTCTTTCGAATGCGAATTCGTTTGGACAAATTGGTACATATTGAATTAAATTCAATTGAATATACAAAGAGCTTGAGTGAATCCCGCTTTGTGACAAATACGAATTGGAGCCTACCAAAAATGTTAATTCGTTTCAATTCATTTGAATTAGTTTTTTTTTACTGGGATAGATTTTCAATAATGTCCGCAAAATGTGTGAAAATCTATGAAACTCTGAAAAGTCAAAATAATAAAAATAATCTATTGATGTTTTTTCAGAACTGACAGAAGTAATTCAAATTCATTTCTTAATTATTTTTTGGTCTAGGAAGAACTGTTGTACGTTTCTTTATTGGCGAGAAAGTCGGAAAATTTTTTTTCAGACATAACGTGCCGAAAAATGTAATTGTTTATATAATTTGTTTATAACAATGATAACATTAATTGAAAAATGACTTTTTTACAAAGATAATCTCTTTTCGGCTTAGATGAAACATTATTCGTAAAAAATTCGATTCATTTCTCCACAGAAAAAAATGCGAATGGTAAAAACAACCACATTTGTGTAGTTAGAAAAAAAGTAGTTAAAACTACCATATTCAGCAGCATTTTAACTACACTTCCTCAGTTAGTGGAACCAAAAAGAAGTTGCTGGTTTTATGTAGTTAAAATAACTACTTTACTTAGTTGAAATAACTAACAGATGCTTGTAAATGGCTCAACTATAGTGTAGTAGTAAAAACTATTATTAAAAATAGTTAATTTTACTATTGTGGTAGCAAAAATAACTATTTTGTATTAGTTGCAAACAAAATGAGACTTACTGTTTTTATATAGTAAATACAACCTCTGAAAGTTGTTACTTTTATGATTTATGTAGTTAAAACAACTATTTCTTACTATAGTTGCAGAGAAAGAAAGAAATTTACTGTTTTCATATAGTAAAATCAATTGTTGAAAATAGTTATTTTTACTATTTATGCAGTTGAAAAGATCATTTTTTTCTACAGAGAAAAAACGTGAGTGGTAAAAGCATCCACATATGTGCAGTTAAAAAAATATAGTTAAAACTACCATATTCAGCAGCATTTTAACTAAACTTCCATAGTTAGTAGAACTAAAATTGAATAGTAGGTTTTATGTAGTTAAAATTACTACCTACACGTTATGATTGTGAATAACTCAACAATAGTGCAGTAGTTAAAAGTACTGTTAAAAATAGTTATTTTCGGAATTTCTGTAGTAGAAATATCCATTTCTTGCTATTTGCAAAATAAATTAAAATTTACTGTTCCAAAGAGTAAGAACAACCGCTGGAATTTGTTATTTTTGTGTTTAATGTATAGTTAAAAGAACCAATTCTTACTAGCTTTTAATAATTGAAGGGCTACATAAAATAAGGGGACGAACGCGTGGTTGAAAGGGATAATATCAGTCAGGTAGCAGCGAGCGGCTCAAGGCTTGTCACTGCTACCCGACTGGTAGTATCCCTTCCAAGCCTCGCGTTCGTCCCCTTATTTTATGTAGCCCTTCAATTTATCTCTATGGTGGTAAGAAACATTTATTTTTATAACTACAAAAGTCATAAAAGTAACAATTTTTATGTTATTTTTACTATATGAAAATAGTAAGTTTAATTTTTTTATAACTAGTAAAAAGTGGATAATTTTACTACAGAAATTCTGAAAATAACTATTTTCAACAGTACTTTTAACTACTGCAATATCGTTGAGTCATTTAAAATCATATGCTGGCTACATTTCAACTAAGTCCTTAAGCTTAAAAAATTAGTTACTGCAACTAAACGGAGTAGTTATTATGACTGAATCTAAGAAGAATGTCCTCAAGTACAATGCCAGTCATCGTAGCGTGCGAGCGTGGTTAGGTGGTTAGGTTATCGGTTTGCGAATGTTAGGGTCGTGCGTTCAATCCCCGGCGTTTGGGGATTTTTCTCTGTTAGGTGTATAAGAATTTAATATATAAATTATATATGAACAAAAATAGGTAAGAGAAAATATAAAAAAATGGACCTCAATAATAATAAAAAACAAATAAATAATTTCATTTTACTACTTTAAATAGTTAATTTAACTATTTTTTACAGTTGTTACAACTACAATTTGTTACGGGCGCCTATAGGAACTATGAAAATTTAGTTACTGCAACTAAATGAAGCGCAGTTAGTATGACTAACAACAAATAGTTAAGATAACTGTTTTAGTAGTTAAATTTACTGTAAAAATGGTATTTATTACTACATTTTACAGTTAGACTAACTATTCTGTCATAGTTCATTTTACTAAATAATGTTACGGGCGCCTATAGGAACTACAGGAAATAGTAAAAAAGTAGTCAAATTTACCATATTTTTTTTTGTGTCCCCAAAAATGTCCTTACAGTACAATTGTTTATAAAAATTGTATAAACAGTTAAGAAAAATTATTTCAAAATATCAGATTAACAAAAAGAAAGTTTAATTACAATAATCTAAAGCAAATATCTTTTTAAAAAAATTTATTTTAAAACATAACTTCCTATAAAGTGTAATTGTTTATAAAAATTGTTTATAACAATTTTTAAATGCAAAAACTTTTTTTTTACTACTTACACACCGATAGACATTAAATGTATACAGTTTTAAGTATGCAAGAATTTTTTTGAGCAAAAGAAATCGAAAAATGTAAAAAAAAATTTTTTTTTTACACTTTGCATAAACATTAAAAATTTATAAAACAAAAATTAAAAAATTGTCTCTCACAGATCTCTTCAGAATTTAGTTCTGCGTTAGAGAAATTTTTTTTTTAAATTTGGTCTAAAAGTCAATTTGAATCAAATTTTGTCATTTTGCCCCACTGTGGCGCCGGTTGCCACGCGGCTCAGTGCAACCGTGACGCAGCGCGCCGCAATTTATTCTTTGAAATTTAATAACTCAAAAAACAAAAAAAAGGGCATTCTGAAAATTTACATGCCGATAGGAAAAAACCTCAGCTTTCGTTTGCAATAATTTATTTTCAAATAAAACGGACCGATTTTTGGGAAATCAAAAATTAAATATTAATTATCAAAAATTAGGGTAAATTTTTAAAATATCAAAAAATAAAATACACTATTGGAAAGAGGACGAAAAAACCTTTCAGAAACATATTCTAAAAAATTTTTCCCATTATAAGTATGTTCAAAAAAAATTCACAAAGTAGCCGGTGTTAGCAAAATTGGTCAAACTGACCCCCCTCTACCCCCTCCAAATTTTCGAAAAAATCAAAAATATTTTTTGGGGCACATTTCTACTTGATAGAACAACAAATTCCCTGAGTTTCAATTTTTTTCAAGAAGTTGAAATTTTATCTTAGGACATTTAGGGATCGTCCATATATTACGTAACACTTTTTGGGGGGAGGGGGGGTCAAGCTATTTGTTACGATAAGCCAAAAAAATGGCGCTAATGTATGTAACAGCGTGTTACATGGGGGGAGGGGGGGGGTCAAAATTTTCAAAAATTAGCGTTACGTAATATATGGACGGCCCCTTATTGGATTTACAAAAATTTTGTTAAAACAAAAAAGTTCAGTTTTTCTTCAACTTTTAAATGCTGTTAAAAAAATTTTTTTTTAAAATACAAAATTTTTATAAACAAATTAATTTTTTTAAAATTTGGACGTCTTAAAAAATTTTTTTTTCTATCATAGCTGGCAATAATAAGAATAATTTATAAAATGTTTCAGAGCGGTCTTTTGGAATTTTATGGGTTAAAATAAATTGTTAAACTCGGCGTGCAAGTTTCACCTTTCACGCTGCATTGAGGCCTAAGCTGACTCAGATGTGCTTTGGGCTTTGTGCACGTTTAAAGTCCAACGCACAATATGTTCGTGAAAGTCGTTCGCGAAAGAGACGCATGAGATAGACAAGGACACAAATATATCTCTGTCCTTTTCTAACTCATGCTTTGCGTTCGCGAATGACTTTCGCGAACCTATTGTGCTTAGGCCTTTACTAACTTAAGGGGAGGATCGGTGAAATTTCAACTCATCTAAATTTTTGTTGTTTATGGGTGGTTAATATTTTTTCTAACAAATTTTGGTATTTTAAATTATAATATGCTTCAAAAAATTAAAAAAATTCAATTATTTAAAACTTTTAAATAAATATCAAAATACTCAAAAAATAAAAATTTGAACTACTTTTGTAATTTTTATTAATTTTCATGGCCGATTTTTTTACATGCTTACAATTTCATAATTCTGAACAATCAATCATATAGATTTTCAAAAATTTTGGAATTTTCAAAGAATTTTAATTTTTTGAAAAATAAATAAAAATTGTAAATCAGTTAAAAATTACTTTTATTAATTTTCTATAGTGTAATATGATTTCAGGTACTGAAAAAATGTAAAAAAAATTTGATACCCCTAAAAATGGTCATTTTTGAATGGCTCAAATTTTACTAGTAGTTTTTAAAAAATTCAACTTATTCCACATTTTTTATTATTTTTCGTTGCAAAAATTGCACCAGTCCCACCCCTTAAACTTTTCTTTGTAAGTGGTATCAACCTTGTGAAATTAGGTAATCAGTAGTATACATTTTTCTTCAACAATATAAACATACAACATCATTTGATTTGAAAAAATTATATTTTTCCAGTAACGTTTTAGATACCCCAATGGGAAGTAAACGATTGGTTCAATAATGGGCCATGCTTGGTACCCAATGGTTTTTTCTTGGCAAAACAATTGGCAACCATCATTGGACCACCAATGGTTTAAACTTGGGATGATCACGCTACTGCCAATGATCGGTAGCCAAGCATCGGGCCATTATTAGTTGCCAAGGAATTGCCAAGGATACAAAATCGATTTTCAAAAGCTTGATTTTTTATTGGCAGCCAACAAAAAACCAAGGTTTTGAAAATTGATTTTTTTTAATTATTAATTAAAATTTATTTTTAAAAAATATATTTTTTTAAATTAATAGAACATACACGGAGAAAAAAATGCTGTTGAATCAATGACATATGGGTTTGATTCATTGAATAGTGTCATAACGGGCTGCCTAACGTATATGCTGTTGTTTTGAAAGCACCGATTCTAATGATTCGATAGTATCACTTTCTTTGAAACAAAAGCATATTTCTCAAATTGACAGCATACTATGTTAATTCGAAGGTGAATCCTTTTGAATCAATAAACAACATTTTTTAATTTAACAGTATATGCTTTTGAGTCAATGACTATAACTTTTAAATTTAAAAGCATCATTTTTATGATTCAAAAATTTGTACTCTTAATTTTTTTAGTTGTTGCTATCAATTGAATAACACCATACTGTTAATTCAATTCTTTTATGTGGTTAAATATATACCAACGATAAATTGAAAAAAGGGAATTTTTGTTCACATGTTTTTTATATACTATAATTAATTCTCACACCTTTAACACAACACTTTTTATACACATCTTTTTTTCAATTTTTCACACTAACATATACATCTTTATTATTATTTTCATTTTTTCCAACGGCTAAACACACACACACATACACATTCAAACACACTTATCTTTTTTAGTCAGAAAAATACGGCTATTCCCAAGCGGTCACCCATCCATTTAGTAACCGCGACCAACGACGCTTAACTTCCGTGATAGACGAGAACCGCCGCGCTGCAATGTAATACATCCGCTTCTCAACGTTGGGCACTTACTTTATGGTTAAATACCGTGCTCGAGATTTTTCGCGTATATAAGGGAATTTATATAGGGAATTTATATTTAACTAGTCATTAATTAATTAAAAGAATTTAAATAATACTTTTTTATATTGGAATCTCAAAAACGACAGGTTTAATAAACATAAATATATGTGGGTAAGTATTTCAATAAATTTAGTACCTGTCAATGTCTCAAAACATAGTGTTCTTATTTTTATAGCATATGCTATAGGCAGTCCGCAATAGCACCACTCATTGAAACGAAAGCATATGCTTTCGTTTTCAGAGCGCGCTTCTTTAGAGCAAACAATTTTTCATTTGATTTAAATTTACATGCATTTTCTTCAAATTTATCTATTAGATGCTTCAAATGAATAATGTCAAAGAAGCAATAAATTATTCTGTTGCTATGTACAGATGAACTATAGAAACAATTTGCACAATATCATTAATTCTACAGTACCGTACTTTTAATTTAAACAGTTTCATTTTTTCATTTTAAGCAATATACTTTTCGATTAATAAATGTGTCATTGAATCAATGACGGGGAATTCAATAGCATGGAGATATTTGATTCAACAGCACTTTTTTTTCAGTGTATTAATTTAATTTTTCACCTCTGGTAAAACAAAGGTGAAAGACTGATAAAAATTCCCTCACCGTATCTCACAGTGGAGGGATAACTGTGAATGTCTTTGCGAGAGAGGAGCAGGTACTTATATAGAGCCAGTGAAACAGGTCACAAGCGAGAAGAATTCACTAGCATGCACTCTGGCGGCGCTTGTCGGAAGTGGCGCAACGTTGGTTGCCAAGCGCTGTGTCGATAATGCCACGATATGCATGCGCGCCAGAAAACAGTTCCGACAAGCGCCGCCAGAGTGCATGCTAGTGATTTCTTCTCGCTTGTGACCTGTTTCACTGGCTCTATAAGTACCTGCTCCTCTCTCGCAAAGACATTCACAGTTATCCCTCCACTGTAAAATATAAAGTGAGGGAATTTATCAGTCTTTCATCTTTGTTTTACCAGAGGTGACAAATTAAATTAATATGTTCTATTAATTTAAAAAAATATATATTTTTAAAAAATATATTTTTTTTTTAAATAATTTTTTGAAAAATATATTTTTTAAAAATAAATTTTAATTAATAATTTAAAAAAATCAATTTTCAAAACCTTGGTTTTTTGTTGGCTGCCAATAAAAAATCAAGCTTTTGAAAATCGATTTTGTCTCCTTGGCAATTCCTTGGCAAATAATATTGGCCCGATGCTTGGCTACCGATCATTGGCAGTAGCGTGATCATCCCAAGTTTGAACCATTGGTGGTCCAATGATGGTTGCCAATTGTTTTGCCAAGAAAAAACCATTGGGTACCAAGCATGGCCCATTATTGAACCAATCGTTAACATTGGCAACTTCCCGTTGGGACGCGACGTAATTGTGTTGATTTAAAATGATTTTTTTGGGAAAAGGATTACAACATCTATCTTTAAATTATTTGACATTATAAAAACTGTAGACGTATAAACAGCTTTTAAAATAAAAATCTTCGACACGATTTAAAATTTCACTTTCCGCCTCCGCAATGCAAGTATTGCAGTCTAGCGACCTAGAGTCCTGTTTGAACGTGCACAGTACAGCGCGCGTAAAACTTGCACGCCAAAATTAAAAATTTATTTTAACAAATCCTATTCAAGAAGACCACTCTGAAATATTTTGCAAACTATTCTTATCATTGGCAGCTATGTTAAAAAAAAATTTTTTTAAACGTCTAAGTTAAAATAAAATTTATTTGTTTACAAGAATTTTTTATTTTTTTAGGAAAAATTTAAAAAGAAAAATTTTTTGACGGCATTTAAAAGTTGAAGAAGAACTAAACTTTTTTTGTCTTAAAGAAATTTTTGTAAATTCAATAACTTTCAAGTTATAGGCCATTGAAAAAAGGGCTACTTTTCAAAAATTTGTAACTCGGAAATTTGGCCACTAAATAAAAAAATATGTATCCATTTTTTTCACTAAAGAATAAAAAAAATTGTTTTGGCTAAATTTAAAATGTGAACTGAAATCTGACGTGGAATTGCCCATATGTAGAATATGTGTGTATAGCGATTTTTTTATTCGAAGAATATTTTCGTTTTTATGGAGTCTTGAATTCACCGGCGTCCCGAGCACTAAGTAACAAATGTCAGGTAAATTGAATCGATTTTTAAAAATTTTGCAAATCTGACCTTAGAATCGTAACGAGCGACCCTAAATACCTATAGATATTTATCATATACGCAAATTGAACATAAAGAATTGCAAAGAATACAATTATTGCACAAAAATGTTTCTCAAACTTTAAACGCGTTTTTCTCGAAACAAGATTTTTCAAACTGGTGGGCATCGTAGCGTCTAAACTACCCAGGCGGAAATTTCCCACTGGCAGGGTACCGCGCCTGTACAGACGTCGGTAAGACTGTACTGGCATGGGTCCGCCTGACGACCGGAGCGGTACAGGAATTGTACTGGAACCTGACAATGTGTTGTAGTGGCTGCGCGCCTGGCTCGGTACAGATTTGATGCCGCCGAACAACCGGCGTTGTACCGGCATTCGTCCGTCTGGCAACCAGGACGGGCCAAATTTTGTTCCGAAACATGACTTTCTACTGGCGTTCTACTGGCATTCGTCCGCCTAGCAAGCGACGCGGGCCAAATTATATTCTCTATTGAAAAATAAAATAAAAAAAATATTTAATTAACTATGCATGGTGCATGTTAATTAACATTTTTTATAGATCATTTGAAGCATTTTTTACACATTTAACATTTTTTTTACACATTAAAATTCTAAACGCTCGCAGTGGGATACGAAGCCCAAGCCTATCCTAATCTACGCACCGAAGTCTAATACGCTAACCACTACGCTATTCGCTCGCTTGCGGATATGAGCAAAACAACGCCAATATACAATACCGCTAAACTACAACTTATATATAAAGTGAATAATAATTTTTACTCAAATATTTTTCAATATTTTAGCATTTTATTTATATTATGCAAATAAATTTAAAGTTTTATTATATTTTTGTTTAATCTTCAATGTTTTTAAAATTTATCTTTATTTTATTATTTAGGAATAATTAGTTGAACACTTCACTTTATAACTATTCGAAATCAATAGAAAATTAACTAAAATAAACATTTGTAATTTACTGCGTTTCATTTATACTTTATAAATGTTTTTAAAAAAGAGAAAAAGATAAATGTAATTAATTTGAAAGAAATATTAATTAACATTCACCTTGCATAGTTAATTAAACATTTCTTTTATTTTAATTTTTAATAAAGAATATAATTTGGCCCGCGCTGGTTGCTAGACGGACGAATGCCAGTAGTACAACGCCGGGTGCTTGGCGGGCTGAAACCTGCACCGAGCCGGACGCATTTTGCAATAGAATGACAGTGCGAATGTACTTTCGGCTCTTTAACAATTAATAATACAAAAAATGTTTAAAGCATGATGGATTAAATTTATTATTACTATTAATTTTTATTATAAAAAATAGAAAAACTTGTCAGATTTTAAAAGATATTTGTGGTAAGATTTTTAAAAGCGAATTTAAAAAAAAATTATCCTATATAAAAATAAAACTAATTTGAAAACTAGTAACAATTACTATATTCTAAGCATATTCTTATTAATAAATTAATTAATTAATAATTTTTAATTCACTTATTTATTGATTTATTATCAATAAATAAACAAATAAGTAATATTAAATAAATCCAATCAAATTTATTTAATATTACTTATAATTTATTTATAATAAATCAATAAATGAGTAAGTAAATTAAATTAATTAATATATTAATAATAAAATAAATTATATAGTTCTCAGTCGGTAGAATGCCTGTACCGCTCGGGTCGTTAGACGGACGAATGCCAGTACAACGCCGGTTGCGAGGTGGTATAAATTTTGATCCGGCGGTCGGATCAAATCTTGTACCGCGCCTGTACTGCCGACAGTAGAAAGACTGTACCGAAAGTCGGATCCGACTTTGTACCGCGCCAGCAGACATTCTCATCCGAATCGGTACAGACTGCCTGCACTGGCATTGACTCTACAATTCAACCGGCGCGGGCGCTAGACGGTTGGACGATCCGGTATTCGTCCGACTTTTCCGCCTGGGTATTTAATCAATCAACTTCGGGTTTGCGGCTAATTAAAGGTAACTAAATTCTACTGGGATTATACCTATATAATAATGTGTCCGCCATTTAGTCATTTTATTAACTATTTTATAGGTATAACCTTTTCTTTAGGTTGTCATCTTTATAAAAAATTTTGAGTTTTTGTTTTAGACTAAAAATTGCGCAGTGTAGAATGCCCACCGTTTTCCCTATTAAAAAATACATTATTTTTTAGATGCGTCATATTGGTCGCCATTTTGCATTTTTTTGAAAATGAAATATATGTTTTAAAAGTTCAAGAAAAAAAAAAATTTTTGTAGAAAGTCAAAAAAAAAATTTTGCGGCGGTGGTCTTCTCTTTGAGTTTTAATTATATAGAATATATATTTGGTAGCGAGAGAGTTTTATTAATTAGTTTTGAGTTTGAGTTCTATTAATAGTTTTTATATTAACTTTGTGTAATATTTACCTGTAAATCGAAATAACCGAGTCTTGGATAGTCGTAAGCCTGCAAAATCTTTAATTTACTCTGCAACGTTTTGAAAGCGCTTTTCTCAATTCGAGTACAGTTTGTAAAGTTGGACATCTTCAAGGTTCGCAGCATTTCCAGTCCTTCAAAGCTGCTTTCATTAATAGTCCTAATTGGATTACTGGATATGTCTAAACTCTTAAGGACCGGAAGAGTTTTGAATGTGTCTATCATGTCAGTGAAGTCAGTCAAACGATTTTGCGAAATATCTAAACTTTCTAACATAGTCGTTCGCTCTAAAGCAGTGGGCTTGATATTTGCGACACTGTTTCCTGAGAGATTTAAGTGTCTGAGAAATGGTGTTTCCAGGTGTGCTATATTTTTAATTCCAGTTTGTGCAAGATTTAGAGATCTTAAAATTTTCGCGTCGCCCAAAATTCCACGTACTGCATTCTCACTTAGTGAATTTTCAGAGAGATCCAACCTTTTTACATTACCAACGATATCTTGGGAAAACACCTCAACAAGTCTATTTTTTGCCATGTTCAAACTGTAAAGTGACGATGATTGCTTCTGCAATGTACGAGTTGGAATTTCAGTAAATTTATTGCCCGACAGATTAATTCTTTCCACTGATCGTATTCTTGATGGGTCAAATATTGTCTCTGAGAGAGAGGTCAATTTGTTGTTTTCAAGATTTAAATATTCTAATCGAAGAACACCTTCCAGTGCCCGTTCACTGAGCGATTCCAAATTATTGTTGGAGAGATCAATTACTTGCAGTTGAGTTGAATTATGAAATGCAAGCTCTTCGACAGATTCTATTAGATTTCCCGACAACTCTAGAATTCGTAAGCGAGCCATCTGAAAAATAAAGAGGAATAAAATATTTTGTAATTCAAACAGATTTAAATTTATCTCACCTGTGAAAATCCGAATTCATCAATAACGTGCAACATATTTCTAGAGAGATTCAATTTTTCCAAAAACTGAAGTGTTTTAACGAAGTCGCTTGGAAATTGAGTAAATTTGTTTCCAGCTAGATTTAATTCCCTTAATCTGGGATGAATGACAAATGAAGTAAGCGACAATTGATTAATAAGATTATCCGACAAATCCAGAAATTGTAGATTCGTTCCAGTATTGAAATGTTCTCCAACAAATGACGTTAATTTATTTCCCTTCAAGTTCAACTTGTACAAATTGATGGCACCAACAAACGCGCTTCTATCAATTCGTTCGATTCGATTGTCCGATAAATCAATAGACGTAAGATTGTACAAATGCTGGAATGTATTCTCATTTATTTCTTTGATTTTATTACCGGCAAGGGAAATTTGCTCTAGACTATGAAGATTGAGAAAGAGAATTGCCGGTAAAATTTTTAAGCCAGTATAAGAGGCATCGAGTTTTCTCAATGACTGAGGAAATATTGGCGGGAATCCGCCGTATAATGGATTATTTCGTAAATTGAGAGTCACTAAATTTGAGAGGTGGAGAAATATTTCTGGCGAAATACGTTTTAACTGATTGCCAGATAGATTTAAATATAAAAGATTTTTCAAGGGCAGATTTTCACCAATTGAAGTTAGACGATTGTTAGAGAGATCGAGACTCAAGAGAGTGTCTTCTAAGCCTGCGAATGTATGTGGTGTCACTGCTGAAAGAATATTGCCTGACAGTTCAATGCTGACTAGTCGTTCGAAATTGTGAAAAAGTCTAGCTGGAATTTCGCGAACGAGATTACGATTTAGACCCAGCACGAGAAGATTTGGAGCAATCGAACGTATCAATTCGGTAGAAATAGCAGCCACTCTGTTGAACTCAAGTTGTAGATGAGTGAGCGAAGGAAGACGAGCTAGAGCTGTTGCAGGAATTAGAAGAATGTTGTTGTCCTCCAAAGATAGCCATTCCAATTTTGTTAGTCCTTCGAATGCCGATTCTTCAATCTGCAATATTTTTTTAATATTTTACTCGCATCTTAAGATAACTTTAATTTAATGATATAGAATTTAGTTCTTTCCTAACTTATTTCAATGTTCCACTGTTTTTTTTTATTTTTGCAACATACAACTTTTTAAAATTGTTTTAATTCTATTTGATTGCATTTTTCAGTGACTAATTTTATCTATTAATGTATATTGGGAATTTCTTGATTCACTAAAAGCAAAAAGACAATTTTTCTTCATTGGTGAGAGTTTATTTAATTTAATGATTCTACTTTCTCATGAGTAAGAAATAAAAATTGAAATAATAGTATTTACTTTACAGGTGAAGAAATTCATTTAAATAATAAAAAAATATATTACATGGTTGCCACACAACCTGGAAAACCTGGAAAACCTGGAAATAGCATGGAAATTGAAAAAGAGTATGGAAAACCTGGAAATAGCATGGAATTTGAATGAATTTCTGGAATTTTTTTGGGTTAATGAAAGATATTAAGAAAAATTTCATTCAACATGTTATTTTTCTTTAAAAATGTTAACATGCAATTTTCCTTTTCCATGTTATCTTCTCTTTAAATTAATTTAATTTTTTTTTAATTATTGACTAAATTAAATTAATTTAATTTTTCTTTTTAATTATTGACTAAAACTGTAAAAAATAGGATTTTATATCTTTATTAGTATTACGATTGTCAAAATTTTTTGTTACCAGTTGCTTTTTGTTCAAGATTTTGAACAAAGTTTGAAGATGAAAATTATTTAATTTAGACATGACTTCAATGTGCTAATTATGGCTGATTCTTCTAAAAGTGACATTTTTGATATCTCGATTAATTTTATAAAATCTACTCTCTGATAATATTATTAACCATTTTCATAGAAAAAATTTAGCACTTACTTATCATTAAAAAAATTAAACAATTTTATTAAACTGAATTTATATACAATGCCTAAAATAATTTCATCTTTAAAGTCTTTTTAAAATGCCTCCAATAGGAGTTCTATAAGAAAACTAAATTTTTAAGGTTTTTTTCAAACTCTTAGAAATTTTTTAAAAATAGTGCCAGAAAATACAATGTTTTTTCTATCATTATGTGCATTTTAAAAATTTTTTGACCTCCGTTTTATATGTGATAAAAATGTTTAAATTTTGTATTCCGTTTATGTTAAAATTACTTTAAAAAGATTAATAATGTTTTTATACATTAAAAATATTCTAAAAAAATGTGAATGCACATTCAAATAAAGTTAATGGTCTGATTGCTTTTATTTTTGATTATTGCTTTTATAAATATTCAAATTTTACATATTGGCCCGAGTAAAATTCAAAGAAGAAAGACTTTAATATTTTCAAATTAATTTTGCGCAACTTAAATTCTTACTGTTGAGTATGAAATAAAGTAGTTTCAATAGAAAAAACCATATAATTTAAAAAAAATATATTGAAAAATCGAATATCAAAAGTATCACTTTCAGAAAAATAAACATAAAAATGCAGTTTTATAAAATACTTGTTTTTTCATCACAAATAATTCCTAAATTTTAACCTGGAATTTTTAATATTTTTAACCTGGAAAACCTGGAAAAAGCCTGGAATTTTGAAATCTAGATTTTGTGGCAACCATAATTAACATCGTAAAGAGCAATGTAAATTTCAATTATTTAGAGTTTTACAGGTCCCTTTTCCCCAGCGTAATTTGAAATGTATTTATTCGAAAATTGAAAAAGTTTAACTGACTTACTGTTCTGAGAGCATTGAGACTGAGGTCTAATTTTGTGAGAGCTGGCAGGCTGGAGAAGGCATTAATTCCTAGACGGCCTATGTAATTTCTACTTAAATCTAGTACCTGCAATTTGTTTAAGCTGGACAAATGAGTTTGTTGTATTTCCTGAAACAATAATGAGAACACAATTCGCAATAGGCAAAATATGACAGTTTGATAAAAATATTCTTCAATCTCTTTTTCGCACAATTTTGATTTTTAAGACATTATATAACAGATATCGATAAAAAAATGTATGCTATTAGATAAACGCAGGAAGGACTGTCAATGTTACTTCCTCGTAGAAAAATTTTACAGCGATGACGATTTAAAAAAAAATGATTATTATTTTCACTTTAAGAATAAACTTTGCTTCCTCATAGAGAAGAACCTACATGAAAATTTAGGTAAATTGTTATATTATTAAATTTCAATTATAAAATAATAAATAGTTTTTGATATTTCTTTCTTAATTTTACTTCTAATAATCTTCGTATTTATTAAAAATTTATGATTAAGAAATTAAAAATATACCCATTTTTCATATTTACTATTTCTCAAAAACAATTTTGTTCACTCATAAATTTCTTTTGAAATAAAACAATTTTCATAACTCTTATTCTTTAAGGAGGTTCTATTGCTTCACTTAACTAATCAAAACAGAAACCATTATTTTGTGATTTGACTTGTTTGGTACTTTGAAACGTCTGGCAACACCGCATTTCTTTAGTCGTGTTGTAAAAGGTAAACAAGTCGTATACGACTTGTTTACATTTAGTTTTGAGTAGCAAATTCTGTGCAATGTTACCAGACGTTTAGACAGCTCCCACATAGCACAATAGTATGAGGTAACGTTATGTTGAATACTAATCGTAAGGCTCATAAGGTTACACGATATTGCTGTGGTAGACCTAAGGTGGACTAAAAACTTCCGCCATGGAGGTAAGGTTACATGTTAGGGTGTGGTAAGTATATATGATAAGGCTATGGTAACCTTACACGTTAAGGTTGAGATAACCTTACACGTTAAGGTTGATGTAACCTTACACGTTAAGGTTGAGGTAACGTTACATGTTAAGGTTGAGGTAAGGTTATATGTCAAGGTTGAGGTAAGGTAATTAATAAGTTGTAAGGTTAAGGTAAGGTTGTGATAAGTTTACCAGTTATGGAAAATATTGACAAAATAATTAATAATATAATAAATAAATATTAAATTAGAAAGTTAAGTTTGTTGCTCTTCTCTATTTTGGAAACCTGATATGAAGCAGAAAATTTTGAAAACAAATTTGGGGGGACTGGGATTCGAACCCGGGATCGACGCGCATAAACCTAACATCCTAACTAACTGAGCTAAGTGGAGAACTGGTAGCAAGAAAATTAATTTTGCCTTTAAGGAGTTAATCATATTCTTGGTTCACCTTAAAGGCAAAATTGATTTTCCTTCTGACAGTTCTGTACTTAGCTCCCCAGATAACAATCGTGCGTCGCATTTAAACGCATGTTTCTTGCACTAACTGCGACTTACCAGATGAGTCGGTTCATATACGCATCTTACTATCGTCTGTGACGCTGGTAATAATGCGAGTGTTGTGAACTGCATTTCGTAAGCGCCTGTGATACAAAATGATAAGCATGTTCCGTTCACAAGTGCGACTCGCTAGAAGAGTCAATCCATACGCATTTTACCATCCACAGTGCGAATGCTGTGAATGCGTGTGCAGTGAACTGCACTTAATACGCACGCAATTAATGATGCACAACCACCCGTATCGGCAATCACACATTTTATAATGGCGACAGCATTGTTTGTGGTGTGTTATCAAAATAAGTTTTTATTGTGATTTCATTTTTTATTGTTTTTTATTGCGATATTATTGTGAGGAATTATTGTGGATTTAATTTTTAGTACTGCAGCAAAATAAGAAAGTTAAATTTAATTTGTTTAAAGTACATATATATTTTTGTTGTATTAGATATAACCTCAAAAAAAGAATTTGGAAGTTTTTAACAATTTCAATTCCAAAATTGTACTGAAATATTAAATTAAAATCGTTTTTATAAATAACATTTTAATTTAAAAAAAATTACTAATGTCAATAATCTTTTCTTTTTATTTAATTCAAATAAGGCTGAAGTATAAATATAATTTATTCGCATTATACCGTCACGCATGTGCCCATCACAATATGCGACAGTTATGGATCGCATATGATGACGCATCTGAGTGGTCCAGTGAACGCGCATAGTGCGGATAAATCGGCACGCGTGCAGATGATATTAGTAGCACACAACGCGCATTTTGTTATCTGGGTCAGTTAGTTAGAATGATTGGTTTATGCGCGTCGATCCCGGGTTCGAATCCCAGTCCCCCCAAATTTGTTTTCAAAATTTTCTGCTTCCCCTAGTAGAAAAATTTGGTGGCGCTAGCATGGTGCCACTCTTGCGTTCCATTGCGCTGTAGTGGCGCTGAAAGCATTTGAAACACTTTTTTAGTCTAGCGCCTTTCTCGCATTCTGCTCGCAGTGCTAGAATGAACATAACCTCACCTGCCAAAACTTTATTTCGCGAATTAAAAGATGATTCAAGTGTCATTTCTTTTGACGAATATAATTAAAAAAATTGTGTACATATAAAAAACATTTACTAATTATCTGCCTGCAATGAAATTCAAACGTATTTGAAGATAAATACACATTTCGTTTAAAGTTGTGGTAATAGATTTTAATTCAGAAAACGGTAACCTATTCTTAATCCCAAGCGTAATCAAAATTTTGATCATTATTTGCTGTATAAAATTGTTTTTAAATATGGAAATTTTAAGAATAAATTATTATTAAATTTCCATAAAAAATTATTTATTTCTTCACAGTAACAGTGTCAAAAATAGTTACACATGTTAAACATTGAAATTAAAATTTTTGAAATTAACCAATTCTTTTATAATAATAATAATAATAATAATAATAATTGAAAAAATTAAGTTCCTATTTAAAATCAGTAAATCTTTTCTGTCAGGTCAATTAAAAATAAAGAAAAAATAAATCTATTTTGAGGTTATGTTTTCTAATTCGAATGGAGAGAAATTAATAATATATTTGATCCATCAAAAAGTATTTATTGTTATTCTTGGTGATAAATCGTTAGATTAATTACTTAAAATATATTTAAAAATTTTCTTGGAGGTTGAATAAGACTTATATATACTAAAAATTCTTTTATAAATAAGTGTATAAATTAACGAATGAACAAGAAATTTATAATGCAATATTAATTTATATTTAAATTTAATACAATTACAAATATATAAATACTTAGAATCCTTTACTATTATTGTTTTTAAATGCCACAATATTCTACAAGCAAACATTTACTTTTACTTTAAAAATAAAAGCAAACACCTTTGACAGTTTATGCAACAGAAATTTGAGGTTATGTTGTATTCTAGCGGAAAGTGCTCGCGCCATTCAAGGCGCTAGAAGACGTCGGCGAGATAAACTGCCATGCAAATTCCAGTGGTGGCGCTAGCATATATCTAGGCTTCCATTAAATTTTTCTACCTGGGTCATGTCAGGTTTCCAAAATAGAGAAGAGCAACAAACTTAACTTTCTAATTTAATATTTATTTATTATATTATTAATTATTTTGTCAATATTTTCCATAACTGGTAAACTTATCACAACCTTACCTTAACCTTACAACTTATTAATTACCTTACCTCAACCTTGACATATATAACCTTACCTCAACCTTAACATGTAACGTTACCTCAACCTTAACGTGTAAGGTTACCTCAACCTTAACGTCCCAAGTGCGAAAACCAACGCGGCCCAACACTGGCCCAGTATTGGCAAAGCTGGCATCGAGACTTGGCAGACAATATTGGCCCGACTTTGCGCCGCCTCTTGTGGTGTTAACCGCGGTTGGACGTCGGCAGCCAGATCTCGGCAGACATTAATGGCCCAATATTGGCCGCCAGATCTCGGCAGACATTAGTGGCCCATTATTGGCAGCCAGATCTCAGCAGACATTAATGGCCCAATATTGGCTGCCATTACTCCCCCAGTGTTGACAAAATTAGAAAAAAATAAAAATAAATTTTTTTTTATTTAATTAACTAATTAATTTATAACATTTATACGGCTTATTTCCCTAAATTAAACGCAAACTTACAAATATTTGAAAAATTCTTACATCTCGCGGGGATCGATACCTGAACCTGACGCACCACAGCCTAACACTCTGATCACTCTGCTACTCTGACTTGAAGTCGAGGAAGCAAAAGGGTTCTTATAAGCTACACTACACTGGCCAATACTGTGCCATTCTTGGGTCGAGCTACGTCCCAATATTGGCAATTATAATTTGCCATCATAGATACAAAATGATAGATAGACATTAATGTGCCATTCCTGGGCCAAAATACACCCCAATTCTGGCAATTATATTTTGCCATCAAAGATACAAAATTTTTGCCATTAAAGTGCCACTAATGAGCCATTAATGGACCGATCTTCGTCACATCACTGGCAATTGAATTTTGCCATTAAAGATTGATCAACTTTGCCATGAATGTGCCGCTATTGGGCCAAGCTACGCCCCAATACTGGCAATTATAATTTGCAATGAAAGATACAAATTTTTTGCCATTAAAGTGCCAATAATGAGCCATTAATGAGCCGATCTTCGTCACATCACTGACAATTGTCTTTTACCATTAAAGATTGATCAACTTTGCCGTGAATGTGCCATTATTGGGCCAAGCAACGCCCCAATTCTGGCAATTATATTTTGCCATCAAAGATACAAAATTTTTGTCATTAAAGTGCCATTAATGTGCCTTTAATGGGTCAATCTTCGTCACATCATTGGCAATTGAATTTCAAAAAATTTTAATATCAAAATTCATGGCATATTTTTAATATTTAATTATTATCTAAAAATTTGACTAGAATCCATTTTGAAATAAATTTTTACTAGAAAATTCTACGAGAATTTAATTATTTAAATGCAAAAATAAATAATTTATTGAATAACTAAATGTTTCTTAAAATTGAATTATGAGAATTAAATTTTAAAAAACATTCATTTATTCAATAAATTTTCTTAAGGAAATAATTTGCATCATTTCTATTTCTTAATTACAATTGCTTTAAGAAAAATTCAAAGATTTTAAAAAAATAAAGGAAAAAAATGTTTATAAATTTTATTTGTCAATTGCAAATATTAATTGAAAGTGAAATTGAAAATTTCTTAATTTTTAGATAATAAAGGAAAAATTTAACTCAAAAAAAGGTTTCTGTTACATTTATTCACGAATTTCTTTAATTGTAAAATTATTTGAAAACATTAATAACTTCTTTTTTAAATTAATACTTAATTAAACTTTTTCAAAAAAATTAATTCTTTAAAATTGACAGTTAAAAATATAGAAAATTCAAAGTTTCAAATATTTTAATTTGAATCCTTTTCAAGCTTATTCAATTATTTAAATACAAAATAAATAATTTATTGAATAACTGAATGTTTCTTAAAATTAAATTCTTATAAAAAATTTTACCAAATTAAAATGCCATTAATGTACCTTTAATGGGCCGATCTTCGTCACATCACTGGCAATTGTCTTTTACCATTAAAGATTGATCAACTTTGCCGTGAATGTGCCTTTATTGAGCCAAGCTGCGCCTTAATACTGGCAATTATAATTTGCCATCAAAGATACAAAATGTTTGCCATTAAAGTGCCACTAATGTGCCATCCCTGCTGGAAGTAAATAGATAGAAACCTTTTCTCTTTTAATCCCTTTCTATTGCTAATATAGAAAGAGATATGAATAATGTATAACTTTTAATCTCTTACCTATACTTCTTTATGCCTTTCTATTCCTACCTTTATCAACTTGTTTGCTATTTCTTTTAATCACCTTTTTTGAATAACTTTTAATAGCCATTTTAAACCCTTCTATCTCTTTTTATATACAATCTTATTACAACTTTTTGTTATTCCTTTCAATCACCTTTTCTCTATTACTTTTAAAATCCTGTCTATTTCCTTGTATCTCTTTCAATGTTAGACCTTATAGACACTATTCTTTATACCTATTAATAACCTATTCTCAATACCTTTTAATAACCTGTCTATAAACTTCTATCTCTTTTTATGACAGAAGTTCTCGATACTCTTCTTTCTCCACATTTATAACCTTTTCTTAATAACTATTGATATCCTATTTATACCCTTCCATCGCTTTTTATGTAGGATCTTATTAACACTTATTTATTACCATTATTCCCATTATTGAGATAGAAAAAGATAGAAATGCGAGACTGCAAAACTATAAACCTTTTTTATTCCTTTTTATCATTCTTCTTTTCCGAATGTTATTCTTTTAATCTTCTTTCAATCCCATATTCTATCTCCTATTACTTTATTTAGAAGAGATAGGGATAGTTAAGAATATGGGGATTTGAGGAGATATAATAAGATTATCTCTTCTAATCTACTATAGTATATCCCTTTCTATATACATACTCATAAACTTATACGCGCATGCGTCGATCTTCCCAGCTGTTATGTGTCATGGCGTCGGGTCAGTAGATCCGTAGATCAGAAAGCGTGTGTTATGCACTGTGCGATTGTACGTTTTTGTTTGAGTTTATAACTTCCATATTTTTATAGTTTATTGTAAATATATTTAACCAATAAATGTTTATCAGTAATAGACAACCAAAATTAGTTTTAAACTCACAAAGCATCGAAACTTTTCTAAAAATTTATTAAAGATTTACTTGCAAATTTTTCATATAGTTAATCGTAATGAATTAAAACAACACGATTAAGAAACTCAATTAACAACAATAGAGAAAGTTTTTAATTGAAATTAATCGATTTCTTCTATAAGGGGTATCTCCTTTTTTACTTTCCTTTGGATTAGAAAGGATGTGAAAATGGATAGAGGAAGACAGAAATGTATGAATAGAAAGAGATTGAAAAGTTCTATCTTCTTTAATTCACCACTTTGCATCCCCAATTTTTTATCTCTTTCTATATATTTTTTTCTATATATTTCTATATCTAAAACTGTATATAAAGAGATTAGAAGGGATAAAAAGATATATAAATATAAAGTTATAGAAAGAGATAAAAAAATTGTATCTCTTTTAAGTATCCATTTTGCATCTCCAAACTATTATATTTTCTAATCTTTTTTTATCCCCTTTTTTTAATCTCTTTGTATCTCTTTACTTCCAGCAGGGATTAATGGTCCGATGGTCGGCACATCACTGGCAATTGTCTTTTGCCATTAAACATTGATAAACTTTGCCATGAATGTGCCATTATTGGGCCGAGAGCTGGCCCAGTCTTAAAAAATTTGAAATTGTGACCATCGGCGCTATCATTGGCCCAGTAATGGGACGTTTTGGACACCAATAATGGCCCAGTAACTACTGCCAATTGTCGGCAGACATTACTGCACCAATGATGGGCCGTTTTTGCAGTCTTGGCATTTCGCACTTGGAGTGTAAGGTTACATCAACCTTAACGTGTAAGGTTATCTCAACCTTAACGTGTAAGGTTACCATAGCCTTATCATATATACTTACCACACTCTAACATGTAACCTTACCTCCATGGCGGAAGTTTTTAGTTCACCTCAGGTCTACCACAGCAATATCGTGTAACCTTATGAGCCTTACGATTAGTACTCATCAACATAACCTTACCTCCAGAGATGTTAAAAATGGGTCTCAAAACCTATTTAAAATGCTAAATACTAAATGGTATCACAAAAAGTATTTCAAATATAAAATATAAAATAGTTTTCAAAAAGTTATTTCAAATGCAAAATAGAAAATACGCATTTTCAAAATGGTTTTACAAAATAAAATGCTTTTTTTAAATGAACTTTATTTTTACGTAACTTTTTGACTTTTCCATAAAATAAGATTGTATCCCTTATGAAACTGTTTTATATATTATTCTATTAATTTGACTTTATACAATAAACTACATTTTTGAAAAAATTGTAAGAAAACTTTGTCAGCAATTAAATAAAATATCTCATTTTCGAATGCTGGATGTGAAATCCTATGTAAATATTGAAACTTTGAACCTGAAAATTTCCGTTTTTAGCATGTAAAAATGAATATTTTCCCAAAAAGTTTGGTAAAATTTAAAATAAAATGAATTAGCAGGAGAACCTCCTTAAAAGAAAAAATTGCTACAATATAAAAAAAATTTTCTTGTATTTTGCATTTTCAAATACAAAATAATGAAAAAAACCATTTCAAATCAAAATGCAAAATGGTTTTCGGCAAATGCATTTAAAATGTAAAATGAAAATAGGCATTTTGCATTTTCTATTTTGCATTTGAAATAGATTTATTTGAAATAGTTAACATCTCTGCTTACCTCATACTATTGTGCTATGTGGGCTGTTTAATACACTGTATAAAACATGAAACATTTTTACAAATTAAATTATTGTAACTCTCACAGGTACCTAATGACATTTTTTTTAACAGATATTTAATCATTAGATATCTGTTTTGTATTAAAAAATGTTTCATGAATTTTTTAATGTTAAATACTTCGTAGTGAGTAAATATGTATGAAAAAGTACTCAATTTCCATAAAACTTAATGTTAAAAGTTAAGAAACTAAAACGCTTATAACTTTTTTCACAAGTACCCTCATGTCTCCAAAATTTAACTACATATTTTTCAAACCTTTATCTAACAGTGGTCCAAGTTTCATTAAATTCTTAATGTTAATTCTATTTGCCATAGAACCTCCTTAATGACAATTTTCAGTTTTTTAAAGGAAATAAATTGAACCATTTCTTTTTCTCAATTACAATTGAGCGGATGGGAAGAAGAACTCGCAAGCGCGAGACCGTAAGGGATAATATCAGTCAGGTATCAGTGAGCGCCTCTGGGCCACACACTGCTACCTGACTGGAACTATCCTTTATGGTCTCGCGTTTGGCGAGTTCTTCTCCCCATCCGCTCAATTGTAATTAAAAATAAAATTGAGAATATTCAATGATTCTTATAAAATAAAAGAAATAAATAGTCATAATTTTAATTTGTCAATCACATTTTTATGTTACAAAATTTTTACTTTCTTATGGAAAAAAATTACTATAAATTTTATTTTTTTTTAATCCAAATTTTTAAGAATTTTATTAAATTATAATTTTTCTTTTATAATCACAATTTTTACTATATTAGTTTTTTTATATATTGGTTTTTTAGTAAGTATTAATTAATATTAAATAAGAATTAATTATTGCTTCCTCATAAAGGAAGCTTTGTATTAGCAAAATTTTGGATTGTCAGTTTTTGACATATTTATAAATTTTTTTTTATTATGCCTAATAGTTTAGTACTTTATACATGCACAGGAACTCCCCGTATAAATGTTCTAAACAAATAAAAAAAAATTTCGACGTATTTTGATCTCCGAAGTTCAAAAAACGGATTTTAAAAATTTGTCCCGATGAGTGTGTGTGTGTGTACTAACATTACATTTACCTCAATATCTCAGAACGAGAAAGAGCTAAAGGCCTCAATTTTTTTTAAATTGTAGGTCTCCCCGGGGGACATAAAATGAGAGTATTTTCAGCCCGATTCATGAAGTTCAACTATTTTTTTTTGCATTTTTCATTTTGTAAAAAAACGTTTTTTGGACATAACTTAAAAAAATGTTAGGACACTTATAAATCTTTTTCTTTAGTTTTGTAGAGTTTTTTCACACGCTTCTTTTGAGCCCTAATTAAACATTTTTCGTCTATATTAACCGGAGATATTAAACTTTTAAAAATCAAAAATTTTGGAAAATAAGACTTTTTTAAAATTTTGTTAAAAAATGTAGAAGTTTAGTTTTATATTTAGTTTTGTAGAGTTTTTTTAGACGCATCTTTTGAGCCCTAATTGAACATTTTTCGTCCATATTAACCGGAGACATTAAACTTTTAAAAATCTAAAATTTTGAAAAATAAGACTTTTATAAAAATTTTTTTAAATGATGTAAAAATAACTTCAAAAAATTATTACCAACTTGAAGAGCATTAAAAAACGTTTCGATTGACCTATTTTTTAACCTGATTCGGGCAGAAATTATCAAATTATTGGTATTTGAAAAATCAAAAATTGTGGAAAATATCATTTTTTCAACATTCTTGTTTATTAACGCTTATGTGTACCCAGTGAGAAATTGCCAATAGACTTTAATCGGTCCAATATCGGTCCAATATTGGTTGACGTGCTGGGCGCCGATTGACTTCCAATATTGGACCAATATGGGCTGATGCTTGGGATGTAACGGGTTCGCCAAGCATCGGTTGTTAATATTGGTCCAATATTGGCCGAATATTGGGAACCAAGAGAACAAATTTTTTTAAATAAATTTTTTAAATTAAATAATAATAAAAAATTAATGTTTATAATTTTTGTTTAATATATTTATTTGTTTAATTATTTTTTTTTAATAATTCATATAAATAATAAATAATTTATTATTTATAAATTATAATTATTTAAAAATGCAGCAGCTATTAGGAAATAGCATTCTACAAAAAAATTCTATCATTGAAAAGTCAATGATAGGCGAGAGATATCTGCGTCATTAAACAGATTCGCAGATATACTCTGGTCTCGCGACGAATCTCTCGATACGTATACACGGAGTGAAATTTGAACTGTAAACGACAGTGTCTAATTCAGAAGGTTAAAAGAGGGGGAAAGTTCACGGTAAATCTGAGTGATTTCACCGAGTTTTTCCATTCACGAATCGCAAGTGGCAGTGACAGTAACCGTCAGAGAGCGCTACATCTTGTAGAAAATTATGATGAGTTTCCATTCATCGCCTAAGACTCTGATCACACCGTGATTTTACGTTCAACCTTCTCTCCGTGTATACACTGGAGTCGCCGTGTCAGTTGCGAGAACGGTTACAGCGTCCCTCTTGCGGCAGAGATAAGAATTGTCACGTAAACTGCTAAATCGCTTTACCGATGACGGCCTTATTATACCCGCAGTTTACGTGACAATTCTTATCTCTGCCGCAAGAGGGACGCTGTAACCGTTCTCGCAACTGACACGGCGACTCCAGTGTATATAAGTATCGAGAGATTCGTCGCGAGACCAGAGTATATCTGCGAATCTATTTAATGACGCGGATATCTCTCGCCTATCATTGATTTTTCCGATGCTTGGCGAACCCGTTACATCCCAAGCATCAGCCCATATTGGTCCAATATTGGGAGCCTTTATTGGACCGATGATTGGTCTCTTGGCTCCCAATATTGGACCGATATTGGACTGGTAAGAAACTTCTCACTGGGTAATTATTCAACTATTATTACCATCTTATAGAATATATAAAAACACATTTTTCGGACCAAGATTTAATTATTTTTAACCCTTTTATAAAAAGTAATTCTTATATTTTAATTATTATTATTTCTATAAGGAAGCAAAGTGTTCATGAAATGAACACCAAAATTATAAAAATGTACAACTTGGCAGCGGTTTTTAGTATTGTCACGCCAAGTTTTGAAATGAGAAAGAGAAATTATGGAAATTTTTTTCCTTAGTTAAAAAATAATTATTATTTTGTAATTCAAAAATTGATGTTTATATTTGAAAAAACCGCTGCCAAGTTGTACATTTTTATAATTTTGGTGTTCATTTCATGAACACTTTGCTTCCGCATAGAAATAATAATAATTGAAATACACTACCGTCCAAAAGTATCAGGACGATTACATTCGACTCTATAAAAAAACATGCCATCACTTTTTCAATCATATCTCGGAAATAAAAGGAGATACAAGAAAGAATTAAATACGGTTAGAAAGCTGATTAAATTTTGCGTAAAATAAGCCGCCTTTAAAGTCATTTCGATAATTATTTTTTGAGTTGTAGAGTGAGAAAGAAATAAAAAAATTATCAAATTTTCTAATTTTTGTCTCTTGACTTCAACTTTTTCAAAAATCTAGAAAAATTTAGATAAAATTTTTCTAAAAACACAGAAATCTTCGTTAGAATTTCAGCTTTAAAATAAGCCTTCGAAAATTAAAAAAGGTTAATCCGTCTCCGATATATCATTAAAAATGTGAAGCCGTATTTCGACCGATTGGTGCATTGAAATTCAACTGCGACGACTCGGTTCTATGGCTTCGCGCGGCAGCGAATGAGAGAGAAAACAGGAACGAATTCATGCGGGGCAACGATGAACTTTTGAGTTTCTTTATATTACTCGTCAAACATCATTATTCATTATTCTCCAGCAAAAATTCGTCCCGGTTTTCTCTCCCATTCGCAGCTACGCGAAGCTAGAATCGAGTCATCACTGTTGAATTTCAATGCACCAATCGGTCGAAACACGGCTTCACATTTTTAATGATATATCGAAAACGGATTAACCTTTTTTAATTTTCAAAGGCTTATTTTAAAGCTGAAATTCTAACAAAGATTTCTGTATTTTTAAAAAACATTTATCTAAATTTTCTTAGATTTTTGAAAAAGTTTAAGTCAAGAGACAAAAATGAGAAATTTTGATAATTTTTTTTATTTCTTTCTCACTCTACAACTCAAAAAATAATTATCGAAATGACTTTAAAGACAGCTTATTTTACGCAAAATTTAATCAGCTTTCTAACCGTATTTAATTCTTTCTTTTATCTCCTTTTATTTCCGAGATATGATTGAAAAAGTGATGGCATGTTTTTTCATAGAGTCGAATGTAATCGTCCTGATACTTTTGGACGGTAGTGTATAAGAATTACTATTTATAAAAGGGTTAAAAATAATTAAATCTTGGTCCAAAAAATGTGTTTTTATATATTCTATAAGATGGTAATAATAGTTTAATAATTACACATAAGTTAATAAACAAGAATGTTGAAAAAATGATATTTTCCACAATTTTTGATTTTTCAAATACAAATAATTTCATAATTTCTGCCCGAATCAGGTTAAAAAATAGGTCAATCTAAGCGTTTTTAATGCTCTTCAAGTTGGTAATAATTTTTTTAAGTTACTTTTACATAATTTAAAAAAATTTTTTAAAAAATCTTATTTTTAAAATTTTAGATTTTTAAAATTTTTATATCTCCGGCTAATATGGACAAAAAATGTTCAATGAAAGCTCAGAAGATGCGTCTGAAAAAACTCTACAAAACTAAAGAAAAACATTTATAGGTGTCGTAACAAAATTTTCAAAAAAAATTATTTTCCAAAATTTTTGATTTTTAAAAGTTTAATATCTTCGGTTAATATGGACAAAAAATGTTTAATTAGAACTCAAAAGATGCGTCTGAAAAAACTCTACAAAACTAAATACAAAACAAAACTAAACTTCTACATTTTTCAACAAAATTTTCAAAAAAGTCTTATTTTCCAAAATTTTTTATTTTTAAAAGTTTAATATTTCCGGTTAACATGAACGAAAAATGTTCAATTAGGGCTCAAAAGATGAGTCTGAAAAAACTCTACAAAACTAAAGAAAAACATTTATAGGTGTCTTAACATTTTTTTAAGTTATGGCCAAAAAACGTTTTTTTACAAAAAGAAAAATGCAAAAAAAATATAGTTAAACTTTATGAATCGGGCTGAAAATACTCTCATTTTATGTCCCCCGGGGAGACCTGCAATTTAAAAAAAAATTGAGGCCTTTAGCTCTTTCTCGTTCTGAGATATTGAGGCAAATGTAATGTTAGTACACACACACACACACACACACACACACACACACACACACACACACATCGGGACAAATTTTTAAAATCCGTTTTTTGGACATCGCCCACATAGCACAATATCTTGCTGTAAGTTTGTGGTGTGGATTACACGTATAGTTTGTAAGGATAGGGTTGTATACTATTGTGGTAAACTTAAGGTAAACTTTAAATTTTCGCCATTACGGTAAGCTTACAAGTAAAGGTTATTGTAAGCTTACATGTAAAGGTTACTGTAAGCTTACAAGTAAAGGTTACTGTAAGCTTACAAGCAAACTTTACTGTAAGCTTACAAGAAAAGTTTATTGTAAGCTTACAAGTAAAGGTTACTGTAAGCTTACAAGTAAAGGTTGTTGTAAGCTTACAAGTAAAGGTTATTGTAAGCTTAAATGGTAAGGTTGTGGTAAGGTTACTATAAAGTTGTAAGGTTGAGGTAAGGTTGTGGTAAGTTTACTAAATAAGGTAAATCTTTACAAAATAATTTATAATATAATTAAAAAATAAATAAAAAATTTTTTAAAAAAATTTTTGGTCTTGTTCCATTTTGGAAATCTAACAAGCCGGTGAAAATCTTGAAAACAAATTTGGGAGGACTGGGATTCGAACCCGGGATCGACGCGCATAAACCTAACATCCTAACTAACTGAGCTAAGTAGGGAACTGACAAAGAAAAAATACATTTTGCTTTTAAAGAGTTAGTCATCTTCTTGGTTCACCTAAAAAGCAATATTGATTTTTTCTTTGTCAGTTCCCCACTTAGCTCAGTTAGTTAGGATGTTAGGTTTATGCGCGTCGATCCCGGGTTCGAATCCCAGTCCTCCCAAATTTGTTTTCAAGATTTTCAACGGCTTGTTAGATTTCCAAAATAGAGCAAGACCAAAAATTTTTTTAAAAAATTTTGTTATTTAGTTTTTAATTATATTATAAATTATTTTGTAAAGATTTACCTTATTTAGTAAACTTACCACAACCTTACCTCAACCTTACAACTTTATAGTAACCTTACCACAACCTTACCATTTAAGCTTACAATAACCTTTACTTGTAAGCTTACAACAACCTTTACTTGTAAGCTTACAACAACCTTTACTTGTAAACTTACAATAACCTTTACTTGTAAGCTTACAACAATCTTTACTTGTAAGCTTACAACAATCTTTACTTGTAAGCTTACAATAACCTTTTCTTGTAAGCTTACAATAACCTTTTCTGGTAAGCTTACAGTAAAGTTTGCTTGTAAGCTTACAGTAACCTTTACTTGTAAGCTTACAGTAACCTTTACATGTAAGCTTACAATAACGTTTACTTGTAAGCTTACCGTAATGGCGGAAATTTAAAGTTTACCTTCAGTTTACCACAAGTATACAACCCTATCCTTACAAACTATACGTATAATCCACACCACAAACTTACAGTAAGATATTGTGCTATGTGGGCGGAGGTCAAAATACGTCGAAAATTTTTTTTATTTATTTAGAACATTTATACCAGTGCCCATTCGTATATAAAGTACTAAAAGATTAGGTATAATAAAAAAAAATTTATAAATATGTCAAAAAATCGCAATCGAAAATTTTGCTAATACAATCCTTCCTCTATGAGGAAGCAATATGAAATTTTGTAATTGGGAACGTTCGCAAATGATGTCACGTTTTTGGAGGTAGGGGAGGGGTCTCTACTAAACGTGATACAATGTATTTTTTACATGTGAAATTGCATAAAATTGCGTGACAGGGGGGTTAAAAATCTCAAAAAATTGCGTAACATTTGCTAGTATTTTAAAACTTAAATAGTTGATATCGACAAATTATCAGTTAAACTTACTTTTTAAGTTATGTAAAAATAACTAAAAGTTTTGGTAATTAATTCAATTAGTCAAATTTGACTATTTCCGTAGTCCTTCTATTTACTAATTTACTTATTATTAACTTAAAGTAAACCAGACAGTAGTCGGACACTTAATAATTTTTAGTGGTATTATTACCCAAGGAGCACGTAAGTTTATCTTGACATCACTGTAATATTACATTGGAGATTCGTTATATTACACTGTAATATTACAGTGATCTTACTGGGATATCAAAATGTCCGCCTGGAGGTAATATTACGTTGTTACATCAAGAGAATATTACCTGGTAATATTAAGGTAATATTACACTGTAATATTAACGTAATGTTAAGGTAATATTCAGATAAAATTAGAATAATTTTATAATTTAGAAAAAAACATTTCACAAAGTTGGACTCGAACCCAGAACCATGTGCATAGTAATCATGAGTCTTACCACTGAGCCAAACTTACTTGTAGTGTATTAAGATTCTCGACGGTATATAATCTTTGTAAGTTTTTTAAAGTTCTTCATATTTTATCAAAAATCTTAATACACTACAAGTAAGTTTGGCTCAGTGGTAAGACTCTTGATTACTGTGCGCAAGGTTCAGGGTTCAAGTCCAGCTTTGTGAAATGTTTTTTTCTAAATTATAAAATTATTCTAATTTTATCTGAATATTACCTTAACATTACGTTAATATTACCTTAGTATTACCAGGTAATATTCTCTTGATATAACAACGTAATATTACCTCCAGGGGGACATTTTGATATCTCAGTAAGATCACTGTAATACTACAGTGTAATATAACGAATCTCCAATGTAATATTACAGTGATGTCAAGATAAGCTTACGTGCTCCTTGGGTACTAAAATTTTTGAATAAAATATAAATTTCTTGATAGTATCTGGTGAGTTAGTAATTTACATTTTATTAAATAATTTCAGCAATTACCACTCCAAGTTGTTAAGTGGTCGACTATTCTGTATACTTTACTTCAGTTACCTAATGTACTTATAAACTTTTCTCTAAATTGGATAACTTGTATTTTTTGAGAAGAAAATTTGAATATCACAACTTACTGTTATTAAGTTGTCAGAAATATTCAAAAACTTCAGCTCGTCCAAATGTCTCAATGCATCAGTAGGGAACTCTTGGAGAAAGTTTACAGCTAGGTCAAGTTCCCGTAGATTGTACGCTCCTGCAAAAAAATAATATTAAATGTTATATGTTACACAGGAAAAAAAAGTCTGACTCCGTTTACACCTTAAATTCAGCCCATGTATTTCACATAAGTCTGTCCTTGTTTAATGGGGCTGACTCCGTTTACACCTTAAATTCAGCCTCGAAAACAGGCTAAAAGTAAAACTTTTTTTTTAGTGTGTATTGCAACTGTTTTCATCAAGATTCACAAAAAAGAAATTTTTGCAAAGCGCGATTAAGAATAAAAATTGTTTACAAGGATAAATATTTATCTTAATTTACAAAGTAATTCCTAAAAAATTACACAAAATATAATTTAATTTTTCAATAAAATATTTTTAAAAACATTTCTTGTAACCAATTGATAAATAATTAATATTAATTACTATTTAGTCAAAAAATTGAAAAAACTTTTTTACTTTTAAAAAAAGAATACAAATGTTACGTCCTATGGACTAAACATAGTTATTTTAAATTCAATTTATTAAATAAATGAATATTTAATAAATGGAATTATGTGTGTGATTTGAACCTAAGCTCTCGCTTAATAGTTCGGGACACTTTCGAGTTTTATTTTGTTTTGAAATGAAATTTTAGGATTTTTGGATTTTAATTTATAAGGAATGAAACCAAATCATCGAACACTCAGAAAAGTAAGATGACAGGGTTCGATAACATAGGTAACAATTTCAGGAGTCAAAAATAGTTTTAAAAAGGTATTAAAATTTTATAGTTCTCAGTCATAGAACCTGGGTTTGGGAATTGGGACAAGATTTGAGAAAGTTAAGAAGAGAAAGATGAACTTAATAAGAATATTTTTGAATTTGTACTCACTTTTTATTTATAGTTTATGAATAAAATCGTTGCCTTCAAAAACGTGAAATAATTTGGTATTTTTGTAATATCGATTATTAATAATCGATTTAAATGTATCGACGTATCGATATATCAATTTATGATTTCGATATATTTGTGAAATTATTTGAATTTAATAATAAAATTGACACTTGTATTAAAACACTTATAACTTTTTTAAATAGAATTGAACTTGGAAGTTTAAAATTGAATTTTAGTATTGAAAACTGAGACTGAACACTGTATGAATGTTTAAGATTGAACTGAATACTGAGAGTGAATGATTTTATAACTGACTTGTCTCTAGTTGTCTTGTAAGGATACTGTTTGACATCCCATTCTCTTGGGGATGCTGTTTTTTAATAGTTTGTCCCCACTAGGATTTTAGGGAGTTTTTAGATTTTTGGAAAATATTTTTAGGGAGATGGAAAAAGAGGCTGACTAATTATCAGATTGGTAAAAAGATTTGATTTTGTCGTTTCGGAATTGGGTCTTCGAGACCCATCCCACTTATGTAGGTTGTGTCTTAAAGGGACGTACCCTAGGTCAGGCTGGAGTCCCATGGTAGCGTTTTGCGTTGCGTTTTGTAACTAGGCAATAAGTGCAAATAGAGCAAACCTATATCTGTATCTCTCTCACACTCATGGCCTAGTTACAAAACGCAACACAAAACGCTACCATGGGACTCCAGCCTGAGGGTGGAGTCCCATGGCAGCGTTTTGCGTTGCGTTTTGTAACTAGGCAATGAGTGCAAATATAGCGAACCTATATCTTCATCTCTCTCACACTCATGGCCTAGTTACAAAACGCAACGCAAAACGGTGCCATGGGACTGTACCCTCAGTGTCTTTCTAAAATAGTAGGGATATTATTTCACGTTTTTGAGATTTTACAAAATATTGTTATAAACTAATTAATAATAATTTTACAATATTTGTTATAGCGTGGTTTAATTGTTTATAATTTTTAAATGTATGTAGGTTTTTGAATTTTAATTTTATCGTAATTTTTAACGTAATTGACGCATTATTTAATTATTTATTTCGATTTTATGATCATTTATTTTTTATAAATTGTTATTAATAATTTGTGAATTATTATTGGTTTATTGTTTATAATTATTCTTTGTCGGTATTTATTTGTTATTAATTATTTTATAAACAATAAATATTTATTTATACGCATTATTAATAATATTAAAATATTAATTATTTATCGTTTTTATTTATTGTTTTATTTATTATTCATTTGCCCTGGCCCCGGTCGGGTTTTCATGATCTGGCCCCGACTTCGTGGCCCCGACCAGGACCAGGCCGGGCTTGCCCAAGGATCTACAAACAGCGCACAATGGGATTTTTTTTTAAATTTACTTTTCAAAACTGTCTACAGCCTACAATTCTTAACCGGTTTCAGTATTCTTTATTTTAAATTAAAGGCGAATAAATTCTTAAGACATCCCTCAAGGCCAATTTTTTAGTTCTTAATTGTTTATAATTTTTATTTTCAATCAAAGTTAACAAATTAATACAATTTTTTAAAAAAAGAGGCTTATTTTCTTATTCCGTTGCTGCATATGATCTGAATCAGTTCAAATTAATACAATATGACCACCACACAATCAATAAAACAGAAATCAATTTATATCAATTGTTATAAACAATATTAATTAACAAATAGTTAACTTTGATTTCTTTCCACTAAAAAATGTTTTTTTCACCTTTTCTTTTTAATTTAAGTTCATTTAAAGAATATTAGTCCTCTTTGATTAAAAAATAACTTATTTAAATTGTTATAAATAATATTAAATAACAAATAATTATGTAACTTATGTTCCTGTCCACCAAAAAAATTTTTTTTCACGTCTACTTTTTAATTTAAGTTAATTTTAAAAATATGTGTCCTTTTTGTTTAAAAAATAACTTATTTAAATTGTTACAAATAATATTAATTAACAAATAGTTAATTTTTGTTCCTTTCCACAAAAAATTTTTTTTTCACGTTTACTTTTTTATTTAGATAATGTTAAAAGACCACGGATATATAATATTAAATATTTAAATATAAGTTATATTATAAGCAAAAAAGACATATTATATTCTTTAAATGAACCTAAGTAAAAAAGAAAATTTGTAACAAAAATTTTTTGTTGGACAGGATCATAAGTTAACTATTTGTTAATTAATATTGTTTATAACAATTTAAATAAGTTATTTTTTAATCATAAAGGAAAAATATTCTACAAATAAAACTAAAATTAAAAAGAGAATGTGAAAAAAAAAATTTTTATTGGAGAGGAATCAAAGTTAACTATTTGTTAATTAATGTTGTTTATAATAATTGAAATATATTACTTTATGGATTTTTAATTGTCTGCTGGTAATATTGGATTAATTTGAACTGATTTAGAGCATGTGCAGTAACGGAATAAGAAAATAAACGTCCGTTTTTAAAAAATTGTGTTAATTTGTTAACTTTGATTGAAATTTGAAAATAAAAATTATAAACAATTAAAAACTCAAAAATTGGCCTCGAGGGATGTCTTAAGAATTTATTCTCCTTTAATTTAAAACAATAGGACAAACGCACCAATTGTCGAGGGTGAACCATTTGTCGATGTTATCATGAAGATAACCAAAAATACTGCCTAAAATGTTTAATTGAGGCCTTGGATCCAATAACTCGCCCGACGCTCGGAGGAACGCGCAACTGCCAGTCAGTGAGCAGTGAGCGCCTCTGGGCCACCCTACTAAAAATCCCTGTATAAGATCTTGTACAAGAAAATGCACACGTTCAGCAGCTGAACTTGTACAAGTTCTGGTAAGAACATGTACAATTTCTTGTACCAGGATTTGGAACAAGTTCTTGTATTAGAACTTGTACAAGAAAATGTACGAGTACTTGTACAAGATCTTGTACAAGTTCAAGTACAAGTTCAAGTACAAGTATTTGTACATGAACACGTTCATGTTCTTGCACAAGTATATTTATAAATAATTTTTTTTTAGAAAATTGGATCAAGTAAATTAATAAATAAATTTTTTTTTTAAAATTGGCATTTTAATAACTTATAAGCATTAAGACTCTCCACTTTAGGCAAGCCAAAAACTATTGCGCAGCTCTAAAAGCTTATAAAAACTACTGCGCAGCCTTTAATGTTTTTAATTTTTACAACTTAAAAATAATGTTTAAAGAAAATGTACAAGTACTTGCACATGAACTCGTACAAGATCTTGCACAAAATCTTGTACATTTTCTTGTACAAGTTTATTTTCTTGTACAAGTACTCGTACATTTTCTTGTACAAGTTCTAATACAAGAACTTGTTCCAAATCCTGGTACAAGAAATTGTACATGTTCTTACCAGAACTTGTACAAGTTCAGCTGCTGAACGTGTGCATTTTCTTGTACAAGATCTTATACAGGGATTTTTAGTAGGGCACTCACTGCTACCCGACTGGTATTAGCGCGTGCCTTCGAGCGTCGGGCGAGTTATTGAATCCAAGGCCTCAATTTATTTGTGGTTATAATATTAACATATTATTTTTGACATTATAACTCTTAAAAACTCTTAATGATTTTTCACCCTTAAATTGAAATTCCATGTTTAAGACAAAAAAATAAATTACTATTAATGAATAATTTTTAGTATTATTGTGAATTATTAATAATAAAAAAATTTTTATTATTTTAAAAAATAGTTAAATTATAAATAATAGAGAATAAATAATTAAATTAATAATTTTTACCATATTATTATGATAAACATATTAATTTATATATATATATAACATACATTTTTAATAATTTTTCTATAAATAAATATGATACAGTCAATTTATTATGATAACACTGTATATAACGGTCCCATGATTCAAAAGGAAGTTTAAGCGAGGTCGCTTCCAAGCTTGCGTGGCTATGCGGTATGTGTATTCGACTTGCGTCCTCGAGGTCTAGGGTTCGATCCCCCGTGCGTGCAATATTTTTCCGTCTTAGTTTTAAGTGTTTTGTGTATAATTCTTAATAATGTTACATAAAGTATAGGTTTAAATAATTATTAACAATAATAATAATAAATTAGGCATTAATTTAAATAAGATAGTATGTCTAAATTAATGAAAGAAAATAAGAAAAATATTTTTTTAAAAACTTAGTTCAATAAAAGCAATTGTAATAATTATTTACATTTTTAATGACACTCATAAAATTTTATTTACTACAAAAATATTAATAATAATTATTAATATTGAAGTAAATACTCCCCATGCTTTAATAATCAAATAACGATTTAATAGAGCTTTAATATAATAAAATGCAGTCAGTATTGGATTTCTACCTGGGTAGCGAAAAGATCGGGGGGAATCCCATGGCCCCGACCGGGTCCCGACAGGGCGGCCAGATCGGGCAAAGTGCCATGGCCCCGGTCAAAATTTCTGCACGGGACCCTTAAAAAGGTCGTTCTTTAGACATCTGGTCATAGGTTATATTACAATTTATGGTTTCCTTTAACATTTGGAAACAAAGTGTTGACTTTTGTTCGGAAAATGTATTTTTTCTAGAAGGTTAAAGTTAACTGTTAAGAAGGATGAAATTTGAACTGCCTTTTTCACGGTATAATCTGTGAGCGATAAAAATGTTGTGTGAACGAATTTTCTTAGAAAAAAGATAATTTTGAAATGTTTGTCTAGTCTGTTCAATGTTACTCTTATAGGGTCCATTTTAAGTTATTTGAAAAATATAATTTGAAAAATAAAAGTGAAAAATATACAGGATGTAACACAAAAAACAATTTCCATTTAATGTTGAGATATAGTAAAAAAATTCTTGTAAAAAACAGGACTTGAAAATGGAAGAAAGTATTCTAACTACTTACTATAATCACATTAATAAAAATTACTTTCTAAATGTGAACGGTATGTAAGTTGACGCCTCTTCCACCGTTTTTCCTCAATCTTCCGTTTTTTTATAAACATAATTATAATGAAAGAAATCTTTCGACCCACTTAACCATAATTTCTACTATTTTCCAACACTTTTTTAACGTATTCGCATATTATAAAACAAATATGCGTAACAAATAATACTCAAAAGGTAATTACAGTTATTGTTTTTATTTAAATTAATGTAATTATTCGTTATAAGAAAAATTAGAAAATCTATTATTATATTATTACTACATAAGAAAATATGTTTTTTTACTTCCGTTACTTATTATTATCATCATTTGTGTAAAACTTTTTTTAATTTTAACCATTTTTTACCAATAAAGTAAATTTCTACTTTTGCATTAAAAACAAATTATTTGTTATGAAATAATAACTTTTTTCTTTCTTTTTAATAGATTATTTTATTATTATACTATAAAAATAATTTTTATTTAAATAAATTAAGTAGCATTTTGTTCAAATGATTCAAATAGAGAAATTATTGGTTTGAATAAGTTTATTTATGATTTAAATAAAAATGATTACCAAAGTAATCGACTATTTGATTGAAATAATTTATTTTTAATTTGACATTAATCCCCTTAATATAAAAAAAATTTCTTGATCGAGGAAGAAAACTGCAAACTGTTCGTTAGAAAAAAATGAGTAAATAAAATCTTCTATTGTGATTTGAAATAGATAAGATTTTTTAGACATTAGGGTGATGTGTACACTATAAAATCTCACGGTTCTCGCGCTTGAATGCTCTGCTGAACAAAATAAATCAAGTTCTTTACTATAGCTTTGTTTATTGTTTTATTTATGTATAAATTAAACTCAAAGCGAAAAAGTAAAGAAAATTAGAGGAAATAAATAAAATAAGACGTATAATAAATATATATTAAATGATAAGTTTACTTAGCAGTAATAAACAAGAGCATGGAGTATCTTACTCGTAAAGAATGTCTACGTTTCTAATAATGAAAAGTACTTACGCAGATTCATTATGCAAAAATGTCTAAGAGAAATTTTAAATATATGTTTCATATATGAAAGTATGGAAAAAAGTTTTATAGTTTGAAAATTATAGAGGTATAAGTATAAGTATCAGTATTTCCATTAATTCTCAGATGCTTTCAATAATTTTTCTCAAAAAACTTTGCTTGAGACTTGCAAATAGTTTGACATGCTCTCTGTCAAGTCTTGACAGAAATCCATGGTAAGCTAGGGTTACCAACTATATTTTTTGTAATGTATAGGACTTAGGCTTTAAAAAAAGAGTACAAAAGTAGTACATATATTTTAAAGTGCAATTTAAATAAGAAATTTAATTATTTTTTTATATCAAATCACATTTATTTCACTTATATGTGACCGCGTCTGACAAAAGGGACCTTTTGCCAAAAAAATCGATTTTTAGAATTAGACGGTTTCTTGTACTTTTAGGTCCTTAAAATGTAATGCAATTATAGTCCCAGGGAAAAAATGTTTTTGGTCATAAGGTCTCTTTTCTCAGACCCGGTCACATATAATTATTTTGAACATGTATTAATATTATTTGCTTAAAATTTGTGACATTACATTTAACAATGTTAACATTCTTAGAGTATAATAAAATTTAAGTTTTCAAACTTATATTTATCAATTTTTCCTACTTCACTGAACAGTGTTTCAATCTTTAGAAGGTGTTTATAAAATTAACAGAAGTTTGTATGATTCCTTTTACGCTCGAAAGTTGTAATTTGTTTCTAAAACCACTAAAACTGATTTTTGTGAAATGCATTTTTAATAAACATTCTGAAAAAAAATCTTTATCAATTGCTAAAAACTGATCATATTTGAAAACCCGTACAATAATTAAAAGCCGGTAGGATAAACCCTACAGACTCTAAAAAGAGTACATGTCCGGGGAAATGAGTGCGGTTGGTAACCCTAAGGTAAGCTTATTGTAAGATTACAAATTATTTTACATTGTATTTGTTTATTTTGATTTTAATTAAGATTCAAAGGTGTCTTAAAGCCCATGAATTGCTTTTGTATGTGTATTTTATATGGAAAAAACTCTCTTTCGTATATATTTACTGTAAAATCGTCAAAAAACCGTATTATTTGATCAGAGTGGGGCAAACCGGACCCCCTAACGGTTTTTTGACTCTTGTGACTAAACGAATCAACCGATTTCATTTTTCGATGGCTTGTTTGAAAGAACATTTAATTGCGCAACTTTTTCCCAGAGGCACCTATACTTTATCTTTTATTGTTTAGTTGCTGTGTTAACTTTAAAAATTTTTGCAAACGGTCCGGTTTGCCCCACCCCCTGGGGTAAACCGGACCCCCCATGGGCAAACCGGACCGTTTGGTTTTTTGTTTATAATATTGCATTTACATAATCTACAATAATAAAAAACATAAAGAATCATGTAAACAATGGTTGTAGTAATTAAAATAATAATACGGGATTGAATTTTAAGGAGGAACTGGACGGTGAATCGGGCAAAAAGTTTATGACATTTAGGGAAAATATATATTTCTAAAAGTATTCAATATAGGAATGTCTAAATGTTGCGAATGAATAAAATAGTAATTAAATATGTCTAAAAAATATCAATTATATAATAATTAAAATGTTTTTTTAAAGAAATTAATATTTCTTAACAATGCTGAATGAAATTTTTGGTCGTGAATGTACGAGTTTATAACCTAAGAAAATAAAAGTTACTAAAAAATAATTTCTAATCTATTAGGAAATAGGCTGTAAATATGTTTTTTGTCTAGAATAGTCTAGTAACTGCATGAGCGAGTGAGTTAGCACTATTTTTACACAAGCCCGTGTAGAAATTTGGGCAGGGGCCTGGCCGGGTCCAGACCGGGCTTCCCTAAATCGGGATGAAACAATAAAACCGGCCGGGGCCATGGCGAAAGCCCGATTTGCCCTTTGCCCCCGATTTTCCGAGCTCCAAGACCGGGGCCCGGTCGGGTTCCCTGTTTCATGCGGGGTCAGGGCCCGGGTGGGCAATTTCTGCACGGGAGTGTGAGGCGATGCGACAGTTCAACTGAAAGCAACTTCAAGCGCAAGCGCAATATGAGAGATATGAAAATAACCCAGCGGGCACACTTCTCTTTTTGATAACTTCAAGTTATCGTTTTGAGTAGATGTCAACATTTTAATGCCTTTTAGTTATCGTGTGCCCCTTGGGAATTGATATTTGTTTTCAATTTTCTAAGTTATAGTGTTTATATATATTTTGAAAAGGATTTTTCTCCCAATTTGGACAATTAATGCAAAATAGGGAAAAATACCAGTTATCCCTGAAATTTTGTTCTTTCATTTGTGCACAAGAAATTGAAAATCCAATATAAATACACGACTTCAGGAAGTAAAATGAGAAAATTAGATGTGCTCATTAGGTGCTGCCCTCTGGTGGCAATTTTATGTATCGCGCATTTGTTTAGCTTTTTCCTATTTTACTTCCTGTCGTTGTAAATCTAAATAAATCTTTTACTTCTTGCGCGCAAATGAAAGATAAAATATTCAGGATATCTTGTATTTTCTCCGATTTTGCAATAACTGCCCGAATTGGAAGAAAAATCATTTTCAAATCAAGTATACATTTGAGCAGCCATTTTTAAAAGGCGATCACTGCGGAACACCATTAAGAAACGAAAATTAAAACAAAATGGCTAATAATTAGATTTTCGAATAATTTAAAATTAAAAAATATTTAAATTTGATTAGGTAATTATTTAAATTCTTAATTAGTACAATAAATAATTTTAAATTTCAATTATTATTAATAAATTCATTAAACTCTCGTTTTCAATATTATTCATAAGAGATTTGTTTTAAAATTTGGCGCGCATCATTATGATTGGTTCGATTTTCTTTATCGTCAACTACCCAGGCGGCACACGATAACTAAAAGGCATCAAAATGTTAACATCTACTCAAAACGATAACTAGAAGTTATCAAAAAGAGAAGTGTGTCCGCTGGGTATCTGTATTTTTTCTGCGACGTTGCTATGTTTCTACTAAAACTTTTGAGAAACTTGTGTTTCTTTTCGTATTTTTATTATTTTCTGTTAAACTAGCTTGTGAAGACACACAAAATTAATTATTTATTAAAACTGGCATCTTTAGCTTTCATATATATTTATATTAAAAAAGTTGAGATTTTTAAACAGTATTTTTTCGTTTGTGAATATTCAATTTGTTGGTTTCTCCATAAGAGACCGTGTTAAATTTATAATTTTATATAACTTTTAAACTATGCAGTGAAAAATTCTGAAATTTTCGGTACTTATTTATTATATCAAAAGAAAAAAAACCTCAAAATTTCAAGAATTTCTAATATTTATCCAGTTCCTCCTTAATTAAATAAATATTTTTTTAAATAAAAAAATAAAAATGTTTGTCATTATCAGAGAAACAATATTAAAGGGTCCAATTCTCATTGGAAGACAATTATTTTTCATTTGTAAGTAAATATTTTAATGAAAAAAACATTTTATTTAAAAATAATTTTTATGAAACTTTAATTCAATGGAAATATCCTATGGCCGGTTTGCCCCACCGAAAACGGTCCGGTTCGCCCCACAGGTTGATTTTGAGAATAAATGTTTGTCAAAAAGAAACGCTTTGCAAATTCATCAAAGTTTTTTGTGGTAAATATTCCTCACGTGTGTACCTTCAAAACCTAAGACCTAATATTTGGAAACATTACACGATTTCTTTAGAATTTCTTTAAGAAAAAATTCGTAAAAGTGTAGAAAAAAACTAAAAAAAAAACTTTTGCTCCCTTCGTCTCACAAACTCAAGCTAAAACTGTCAGATTGAAAAAATAAGGTATACTAAACATGGTTGTTTTAAATTGGTCAACAACACTTTTTCCAATTTCGCCATTCCGGAAATATTGAGAGGGGTCCGGTTTACCCACCGGTCCGGTTTGCCCCACTCTCCCCTATATATTAGGAATATATAAAAACTGAAGGTAAGGAGGTTCTATCGATAATTGATTTAATGAATAGATTTTGATAAAACTTGATGTGCAGCTAGATGAAGTTAATATAAAGGCTATAGGTACCTATGGAAAAAGTTATAAACCTTTTTGATTTTCAACATTTAACATTGAGTCTTATGGGAATTGAGTAGTTATTGTCATATATATTTACATACTGCAAAGTATTAAATGAACAGATATTGATCTAAATTTTTTAAATATTAAACCGATATGCAATAATTACATATCTATTAAAAAAATTGTCAATAGGTACCTGTGAGATTTACAATAAATCAATTTGTAAACAAAATTTACCTTTCTTCTGATAATATAAACAACACTTATAACGTTTGGCAACGTTGCATGCACTATACACATTAAATTTGAGCGCGAAATTTAAATAATAACTTTCATCACAGGTTAGAAATAATTCGGCTTTGCCAAACGTTTTACGTTCCCAGTAAAAAAAGAAGTATTGAGTGGAGCGTTTAGGAATTGAGTGAAGCTCTGAGCCAATACGGATTCGAGTAAAAACCGTATTGTGACGTTTGACTCAATCTTTTTTTCATCCGCCGAATACGGTCTTATTTTAGCATTAAAATTAAAATCACATGACCAGAGTACACATTATAAATTGAAAGCACAATTGTCCTGGAATGTAAAAATGCCGATTTCGATAAGAAACTGAATATTTGTTAAAAATTGGTAAAAGCAAAGTTTGACAAGCGCGACTGAATTTACTATGTGAATAAATGAAGTGGTAAGTTTAAATTGACGAAAAGATATCTACTGTTACCGACAGAAAGTTCCTAGAGAATTGTAAAACAATGAAATTTCATTGTTTTGTTGAATTCACCACAATTCTCTAGGAACTTTCTGTCGGTAAAAGTAGATTTCTTTTAGTCCATTCCGTCCATTTAAACTTTCCACTTCATTTATTCACATGGTAAATTCAGTCGCGCTTGTCAAACTTTGCTTTTACCAATTTTTAACAAATATTCACTGCTTCTTATCGAAATCGGCATTTTTACATTCCAGGACAATTGTGCTTTCAATTTATAATGTGTACTCTGCTCATGTAATTTTAATTTTAATGCTAAAATAAGACCGTATTCGGCGGATGAAAAAAAGATTGAGTCAAACGTCCCAATACGGTTTTTACTCGAATCCGTATTGGCTCAGAGCTTCACTCAATTCCTAAACGCTCCACTCAATACTTCTTTTTTTACTGGGTTACCAAGTGAGTCAAATCATTAAATATTTCTCACTGTTTTGACATAGCTGCGTCAAGCGATAGAACTTCCTTCATTTTTTTTTTAAATTTAGTTCTACAGAATTGTTGACTAAAAGTATGAAAAATTCATATTTTCAGATTTGAATTTGAAACCTTTTCAAAATTCAATTAATTCTAAAAATTTATCCCATAATCCTTCTAATATTCAATTAATATTTAAAACTTTAATTGAAATTCATTTTGAAATGAATTAATATTAGAAAATTCTACGAGAATTCTACACGGAGAGAGATTTTGTATTAATATTTGTTAAAATTGGCAATAGAATTTAATATATTCTTTTTCAATTTAGGGAAATCGTGTTTTATATTAAAAATTAATATTGTGCATATTAGTAGGCAGCCCTTGATATATTTTACAAAAATTAATAAAATTGTAATACAATTTAATAAAAGAATTATAATTTTTAAAAATGACTATATTAAAATCGCAGTCCGTGAAAGTATCGAAAGAATAAGAAAAATTGAAATAGTTCTTTTAAATTTTAGAATAAAATACATATTTCAATCTTTAATATAGTCAATACTAAAAATTATGAGTGAGTCGAAAAGGACAGGAAATAAAAAGACGTAGGAAGGAGGAGGATAGAATTATCGTTTCGAAAGTATTTCGCACACACACCAATGAGCTAACGCAAGCATCATACTATACATCATACTATACAAACACAAACTATATACAATTTCGGAGATCTATGTTAAAACCTATAAACGCATACATATAAACTTAACTTAAATACAAATAAACGCAATAACGCACGCACGCTGTACATTGGGAGATACAGTTCTCAACTTCCTTATATACTAAACTCGAGAAATTTTCTGAACTTGTGAGAAAGTGATATTTTCTCCATATTTTGTTTAAAAAAGTTCTTAATTTATTTTACATTATAAATACATACTTTTGTATGCTGGGTCAAAATTTTATTCAGAAATGTTTATCATAATACTGTTTTTAAAATTGTTTGTTTCTGGAAAATGATTTCTATTGAAATTATGTCCAATTTTTCGTTATATAAAAAAACCCATCATTTACTTTATTGGCATAAGAAAATGCAGCATATCTTAAATCATTTTTTTTAAATACCTTCCAATGTCCTAATTCATTTTCGTACACGGAAAAAAATTAATATCTAAACTTGAAATAATATTAATTTGAAATCAAATGGAATGTAAGTATGTCTAAAATAGACATTATAGTCACAATTAAATTCACATCTCTGATTTAGAGATTTGTTAATTTCACAACTTATCTGATGTGAATTACATTGCGTTTTAAGTTCATCATTGTCAAAGAATATTTAAACCATTTTAATTATTTAAGTATTAATTTTATATTTTAAATGCAGTTTCATTTTCAGTTTTCACTTTCCATATTTTACAAATGTTTTTCGCGTTATCACGTGTGGGACATATTTTTATTTATTAGTATTTTCAGGTTAAACTTTCGTTTGACACTTGAAAACCTAACCTATATTGAAAGTTGTACCAAACCATGTTTTTTTATTAAGAAATAGAAAAAGAATGTTTATATTGTGTGATGTTGAGATAATTTGATTCAAATAAAGAAATGAAATAATAAAAAATTCATATTATCTTCAAAAAATGTCCAATTTTTTATGATTGTCAATGGATTTGTTTATAAGTTCATACTAAAAGAAAAATATACATTCTTTGAATAATTCTCACTCTAAATTGTGATAAATCATAAAATTTGAGATTTCTAATATCATTTTCAGGCATAAAAATACGGATTCTTCACACTGATAATATATGCGGATTAGATATAACTCTAAATTTCAGTTTTAGAGATCTGTTCAAATCACACATCCGATTCCAGTGATAGTTTATGCCTAAATCTCATATTAAATCTCTAATTTAGAGATTAATTTTTTTCCGTGTAAATTTTGAATGCTCTCAAATGCTCATTTAAAAGACAATGGACTATGCCTTTTACTACAATTAGGAAATCTTCATTGTCGATTAAAATTATTGAATGAACAAAATAAAATTGTTCACCCAATTCCGACACATTTTGACACATCAAATTAAAATATTTTGGGGTAAACACAACGTGCACATGTTGCCACGAGGTTTGACTCGGATAATTTCGGAACTGCTCGACTGAAATATTCGGCTAATCTCGGACAGCTTCGTAACCGCTCTACGTCAGCCTGACGTCAGCCCATAGCCTGCTATGGCCTGCTACTAGGCTGGTCATAATTTTTATTATAGTCGATAATACTATTCGTAACTAAATTAACAACTTATGTAATTCTTCGATAGTATTTAGTATAATCATCTGGTAATACTTTTTACTATTGCATACTTTCTTACTTATAATATTACAACTTCTTATTGACTATTTCAATTTCTATTACTTCAGAATAATACAAAGTAATAATTTGATTATAAACTTTCTTAAAAATGGTAATATTAATTCATAAATGTACATGATTTCCCCAAATTGCAATCGGTTTTACTAAATACTAATATAATAATACGAAATATTAAAACAGAATCTCTCTCCGTGTATTATTTAAATACAAAAATAAATAATTAATTGAATAATTAAATGTTTCTTAGAATTGAGTTCTCACAAAGAATTTTATCAACAAATTTTTAAATAGGTAATAATTGAGTTCTTCTGACAAGTTTTAGCAACATTTTTAACAATAATTGCATTCTTCGAGTATTAAATTTTTTTTGTACTAAAAATATTTCAAGTTCTGTGATGAGTTTTATTACTTATGAAGATAATTGAATCCCTGAAAAGATCTAATTTTAATATTTATGAAAATAATTTAAATATGGCTAATAATTTTATAAAAAATTTTAAATATTAATTGATTTTTTCGAAAAAATTAATGCAAATTCTGTTTTAAATAATTAAATTTCTGTGGAATTTTTATTATTTATGAAAATAATTAAAAGTTTGCGTAGATTATTATCAAAATTTTTTTTAAATTTAATTGAATTCTTTTGCAGTTTTCTTCTCCCCTGACGGAATGTCCAGGCAAATGCGAGTACTCCTATATTTCAAGTTGGCTGAAGTCGCAAAGGTAGGGGCCCTAAGTGTTGTGAGTTGGAAAAGTTGAGATGAGATGTTGAGGAGATTGCAAAAGCCGAAAGGCATACAATGAAAAATCTTACTTTAACTTTAATTGAATTCTTTTCCGAAATTGTAGTAAAATATTATATACGAAAAATCATTGAATTCAGAAAATTTTTTGAAAATACATAATTAAATTTCGGCAAGAAATATTGCTATTTATAAAAATAATTGAAATCTTGACGAGTTTTAAAAAAATTTTTGAAAATAATCCAATTTCTGCAAAGAATTTTATTACTTTTGAAAATAATTTAATTTTTGTGATAAATATTGTTATTTATGAACATTATTGAATTTTAAAAAGAATTTTATTGACAATCCTAAAAATAATTGAATTTCTGGGAAGAATTTTGATGTTTATCAAGATACCTAATTGAATTCTTTCGAAGAATTGGGTTTAAATTTTTGAAATCATGTTAAATATTATTAAAAAATTCAACTAATTTTAATAGAATTTAAATTAAAATTCTTGGAAAAAATTAGATCTACAGAATTGTTAATTAAATGTATAACAAATTCAGATTTTCAAAGATTTTAATTTGAAATCTTTCCAAAATTCAATTATTTGTAATTTCTCCAAAATTAAATTGTTTTTAGTGTTTTTAACTATTATTTTTAACAATTTATTAAATATACATTGGACAATTTAGTTTTTTAAGGAATTTTAGGGTCACTGAATACAAATTTAGTAATGTTATTTTTTTTTTATTTAATTTTTACTGAAAGTATTGGCAGTGACCTTTAACTGATGCTGATCAATATGCAAAAGAGAATTTTAAGAAAAAGATGTAAATAATGATCTCAAGACAATTAGAACGGATGAGGAAGTTAAGAAAAAGAAGAGAAAAGGGCAGAGACAAAAGAGATACGGGAATTTACGTGAGAGAAAAGTTAACTCGTGGGATAATTCTGAAATAGGAGTTCATTGTTATTTCGAGGTCGCAACTCGCAACTACATATCTCGCCGCCTTACTTGTATTTAAAAGTTCTCGTTACGAGCATTATCTTATTATTTACATACAAGTATTATATACACATGTATATTATTTTATGATTACTATTGCTTTATATTGTGAAAGCCAGAGTGAATTCCATTTTCTTTAAAGTAATAAAAGAAAGAAATCAAATTTTACCGCGCGGTATGCGCAACTGCAACTATTGCGCACAGCTTTTGCACCATTTCATTATATTTTTCTTCAAAAATCCATTAATTAAATTAACCTCCTATTTAGAGATAAATTTAATTATGTATTTCAAACTATTCAAAATGTAGATTTTTAAATTTAATATCGAATTCAGTTTAGAGATTCTAAAAAAAGGGTAAAGTATTATAATATATGCGCCAAATTGTATATTCAATATTTTCTAAATATTTACCTTTGAAGACATCGCTGTTGAATCGAGACAAGTCATTATGAGCAATACTGAGGTAGAGTAAGTTCTCCATACCAATGAGGGCACCGTCTTCCATATAAGACATTCCATTATGACTAAGATCTAATTTAAATAAAGATTCAAGAGTGGAAAAAGCACCACGAGGTAGTGAAACTGTAAAGAAAACAAAAGGAGTAATATACCGTTATATTAGTATAATAATATAAATAAACTGAACATTCAATCATTCTTTGCAAAATGTAAATGGTTAAGGAGGTTCTCCGGCCATGTCAAAAAGCGAGATATTGTGGTTGACATTTTTCATTTTTAACATAATCGCATGTACAAGTTAAAGTTTCTACTTGAATAACTCAAAATTTAGCATCGTAAAGGGTTTTCAAATTTTTACCACATTTAAGGGGCGAAACTACATTAGACGTCTGAAAAAATCGATTTTTTTTCTTTCCCAGTGGGAAATTTGCAACCGGCGCGGATCCTCGCCTGTACCGACGCCGGAGTAGTGGTACTGGCTGGGAACCGCCTGCCTACCGCCCGAGAACTGGTATTCTACCAAAAGATGACTTGGCCAGGAGCTGGCTGGCCATCCGTCTCGGAACTGGCATTCTACCGCCCGGTAACCGGCCGCGAAGAGCCGTTCCGTGTATAATTCAACCGGCTGGGACCCGGCACTGTACCGACTGCGGATCTTTCATTTCCTAGCCAGATGTGCACTGGCAATGCTGGCATTCTACCGCCTGACAACCGGCTCGGATCCAAATGATAATTTCAACAAATATCAATAAAAAATAATAATTAATTGCAAAAGATAAATACGGATGACAATTCATTGATAGTTCACTTTACACATTTTTTTATACACTTAACGGTATTTTTTTATATTCACATTTGAAAAATCCTAACGCTTGGGGGTACGAACCTACGCCTAACCGAATATGTACGCACCGAAATCACGCACGCTAAACACTATGCTACGCTCGCATGGAACTCTCAAATCTTAAATGCTTTCAAGTCTCACTAGCTAAAATGAAAATTGTAAAATTACTACGCGGCAATAAATAATAAAATATTTTAATATTTCGTTTAAAAAGGAACTTGTTAAAATTGTTATTTTATTATTATATTTTTTAATATTTTATTACGTAATTATTAATAATTGAATGAAATTTGAATGCACAACACATTTTTTTAATTATTTAATTTGCAGAAAAGTGTCAATAAATAATTACTTAATATATTGTTTAAATTAAAAAGAGATTATTAATTAATTAACAATAAATTAATTAATAATCTGTTTTTTATATATTTATTTAATGTGTTATTGTGTTATTTATTGTAGGTATTATTATATATTGAACACATTTTCTTTCAAGTTACCCAGGCGGAAATTTCCAACCGGCGCGGATCCTAGCCCGTACTGACGCCGGTGTAACTGTACTGGCTCGGAACCGCCTGCCAACCGAATGTGAACGGGCATTCTACCGAATAGTGACTAGGCCAGGAGCGCGCTGGCAACCGGCTCGGAACTGGCATTCTACCGCCCGCTGACCGGCCGGGAGAAGCCGTTCCGTGTATAAGTCAACCGGCTGGGACCTGGCACTCTACCGACCGCGGATTTTTCATTTAATAGCCAGCTGAGCGCTGGCATTCTACCGACTGACAACCGGGTCGGATCCAAATGATAATTTCAACAAATATCAATACAAAAAATAATAATTAATTGCAAAAGATAAATACTAATGACAATTCATTGACAGTTCAATTTACACAATTTTTTTATACACTTAAACGCAATTTTTTTATTACATACACATTTGAAAAATCCTAACGCTTGGAGGTACGAACCTACGCCTAACCGAATATTTACGCACCGAAATCTCGCACGCTAACCACTATGCTACGCTCGCATGGGACTCTCAAATCTTAAATACTCTCAAGTGTCACAAGCTGAAATAAAACTTGTAGAATTACTACGCGTCAATGATACCGCTATATTTTCAATACTTTATTGAATGTATATTTAGGACTATTTCAATATTTCGTTAAAAAAGAAACTTGTTATATTTTTATTATTATATAATACATATATTGAATAATTGTTTTTCAATATAATAATATTGAACGTAATAATATTAATAATTTTAATTAACATCTCAATAATAATAAATTTATTATTATTAAGATATTATTAATTAATTTTATATATTATTAATTAACATTAATATTATTGAGAATTAATAATAAATTATCAATATTAATATTAATTAATAATATATCAATAACCATAAATTTATTATTATTGAGATATTAATTAAAATTATTAATAATTACCTTCATTATTATTATATTGAGAAACAATTATTCAATTATTATTGAGATATTATTAATTAATAATATATAATATTAATTAATAACGAATTTTTCTAATTATTTAATTTTTAAAAAGTCTCAATAAATAATTACTTAATATATTGATTAGATTCATTTATTAATAATTATTTTCTAAAATAATGCAATTACTTGTAATAATTATTTAATTTATAATGTGACAATAAATGACGAGATCCGCAGTCGGATCCGCCCCAGTACCGAGCCAGTACAGACTAAACATATTCGTCATTCTTCCGACGCCGCAGAAGAATAAGATCCGCCGGCGGAAGAAATCCAGTACCGAGCCGGTACTGACAATAGTGGGAAGACGGTTCCGACAGTCGGAGCATAATCTGTACCGCGCCGGTTGCTTTTTCAGATCCGAATCGGTACAGACCGTCGGTACTTGCGGTCTGTACGGGCGCGGATCCCAGCCGGTTGTAAATTCCGACATTCGTCCGACTTTTCCGCCTGGGTATAATATTATTATTTATTGAAAATTATTTATTTAATTGCACATTAATAAAGTTGGATTTTTATAAATATAATGAAAAAATTAAGTTTCTTATATTCTTCCTTTGCATCAATACAATTAATTTATTTATTGGTTAAATAATAATAATAATAATAATATTATAATAAATGCAATTAGTTATTGTAATAATTAATTAGCTATGATATATATAACTAGCTGTCGTACCCGTCTTCGACGGGTTTTAGTTTCTACCAATACATTTAACAGTGTGTCTACCAATTTGGAAAATAAGGAAATAGCTCAGGAATTTAATTTGACCGGAAAAAAATAATAATTAGTTAGGTACCATTATAGCTATTTCAGTAGGAAAATATTACTATTTGAATCAGTGATTGACTTTTTATTATCAAATTAGTTATTTTAACCAATTCAAATGCAGAGAACAATATTTGTCAATTTGTAGTACTTTAATTAATGCATTAAAAATTTATCAAATTTCCCACCCAGTTTTTGGAGTTATAGTAGAGTCTAATTGGAACTAATTGTATCGCAAAGGTTACGACTGCTAAAACCTAACATAAGACCTATATTTTAGACTGAAAGTAGGGCTTAAATTTTGACCCGGGTCTGTTTTCATAAATATTATACATCAATAAAAATTAAAGTAAAAAGCAATTTTTTAAAAGCGAATTAATATAATGAAACTTTTTCTTAATTTGATTGGAAAATTCCCAGCTTTTTCCAGTTTTCCCCGTTTGGTAGTTACCCTGTTAAATGTATTAGTAGAAACAAAAAACTGTCGTAGACGGGTACGACAGCTAGTAATATAATCTATATTTTATATGAACTTAAGAAAGAGTATTTTCATAAAAATAAGTAAATTTTTATAGCCATTTGTAGATTTATTTATGGATAAAATCAAGTAAATTTAAATTTAACAAAAAAAAGATAAACCGTGAAAAAGGACAAAGCAGGAAATTTTGTTAAATAAAATAGACACCGTGTTAACTTTTGTCTTTACATTGCTCAAAACATCTCTAAAAGTTAAATCTAGAGTTAAAATAAAAAAAACGTTTTAACATATAAGTTTTTGCCTAGTGGCATATAATATGCTTGTATTGTATCAGAGGTGACTTACAATTTCTTGACATCCTGCAATATCATTTTAATCATAAAAAATTTGCATTTTCAATATTTCTGAAATTCTTGAAAATATTAGATTAATTTGATAAATAATTCTCAATTACACTATTTTTACGTCAAAATAATAATCAGAGACTCCAAAAATACTACTGAATTAAACTTCATAGTAATTAGTATCGATTTTTTGATATTGAAAATATTTTTATATTTACTTATAGGATAGTATTTTTTGCAAAATTATGCTAAAATCTGACTAAATAACATATAATATTGAATTTTAGAAAGTTTAAAAGCTATCCATTAAAAATGTGAAATTTGGAAATTTTCCATTTTTTGAAGTTTTTGAAAATATTTTTATATTTACATCTTAGTTATAGGATAGTATTTTTTGCAAAATTATTCTAAAATGTGACTGAATAACATGTAATACTCAAATATAGAAAGATTAAAAGCAATCCATGAAAAATGTAAAATTTTGAAATTTTTGATTTTTTGAAAACATTTGTATACTTACATATTAGTTATAGGACTTTATTTTTTGCAAAATTATGCTAAAATGTGACTAAATAACATGTGATACTCAAGTATAGAAACTTTAAAAGCAATCCATGAAAAAATTAAAAATTTTGAAATTTTCGATTTTTTGAATTTTTTGAAGAAATTGAATATCTCCCGTTCTAATTAATATTTTTTAAATCTGTAAATTTATAAACCTTCCTTGGGTCAATACCTAATAACCTACTAAGTTGGACTTAAATCGATTTACATGTTTTTGTGTGATTAGGGTACAAAGTTTTTGTGACAGACATACGTACATACATACGTACATACATTAAATTTTTTAAGAATATTTTTGGAATCCCTGATGTCCATAATAACTAATCATGTTAACATTTTGGAGTTTTAAGCAATGTACAGACAGACATCTGATTTTATTAATAAGGATAAAATAAATTTATGATTATGGGCAATTCTCTGGAACCTTTAACCTTTAGGTGTCTTATATTTATTATGCAATTACTCAAGATATATCAAATGTTTTATAAAAAGAATTATTGTTCCATGTAAAGAATGTTTAATAATATTAAAATATGTTAGTTTAAAAATTATTAAATTATGTTTAGTAATTAATATATATTTTTTAATGTGGAAAAGTAAGCAAATCACGAGAGTCCCTTTAGGTACTTTCAGAAACATAAACTAATTTTATAAGTTGGCACATCAACATAGAATAAAACGACGAATACATAAATGTAAATGAATATCTAAGGATTATTTTAAAAGTAATTAGAAGATTATACGCATTTGGAAAGTAAAGATATTTAATTTCGAAAAATTTCCGTTATTTTCGTGTCAGGACCGTAACTGCAAACGTACTTGCAGATATTTCAAGAGTGCCTTAATAAAATGAATTCAACAATACATAGAATGAAAGCTTAAAACTTACTAAAACTGTGGCCAGTTGAAATTTTTATGTGCAATAATTTATATTGAAATTATTGAAGAATATTGTTCTTGAATTCGACAGAGAACCTGGTTATGTCAGGACCGTAAATGATTCGGCACAATTAAACAAAACTTTAAAAATTTATCAAACCTGTACGCACATTCGCACAATTATATTTTTTACTTGTGTGTAAAAGCACGCCTTAAAATTTTCAATAATTATCGAGATACAAGGAGGTACACGTGAAAATGTCAGGACCGAAATTGTCAGGACCGTAAAAAACTAATTTTTTGTCGCAATAAATTAGGATTTCAAGGTTGTCAGTGTGATAAATTGATAACTTCACTATTGACCGTTCTGTTTTTAAAGTTCAAAATAGAAATATGTAATTCGTAAAGTTAAAAATAATGAGGTCAATGAAAGAAATTTAGAATAAAAAGCAGAACAAATGAGGGAAAAAAGAAGGAAAAAAAGGGAAAAAGAAGCAGAATACAATTTGAAAAACTTGCATCAGAGAAGGAAATTATTAAGGTTATCTAGAAAAAATATTACAATTAAGATAAATTTAATTAAATAAATAAATAATAATTAAGTTCACTAATTTTTATTAAAATATTTAAATTTGACCAATTTAATTTAAATTTAATATAACTCTAATAGAGAATATTAAAAAATAAATAATAAATATTATAAAAAAGTAAAGACAACCAAAATATTTAAATCCAAAACAATCGAAAACAATAGATTTTAACCTGTAAAAAATCGTCTTATTAAAAAAGAATAAAAATATATGAGACCTTCGAAATATTACATTTTTAACTGCAAAAATAAATTCTAAATGCTAATTTTAATTTATATACAAATTTTTATTAATGTGCTAGTAAATTTTTTTTTTCAAGTCAAAAGTTAAAGGTTCCAGAGAATTGCCCTTATACTGATAATGTGAACTATAACAATAAATGACGAGATCCGCAGTCGGATCCGCCCCAGCACCGAGCCAGTACAGACCTAACATCCGTCATTCTTCCGACGCCCGTAGAAGAATGAAATCCGCAGGCGGAACAAATCCAGTACCACGCCAGTACTGACGAAAGTAGAAAGGCGGATCCAAAATTCTGAGCCTAATCTGTTCCGCGCCGGTTGAATTTTGGGATCCGAATCGGTACAAAACATCGGTACTGGCGGTCCGCACGGGCGCGGATCCCAGGCGGTTGTAAACTCCGACATTCGTCCGACTTTTCCTCCTGGGTTTTTGCATAAATTGATAGTTAAGGTATTCAAAAATAGGCTGAAAAAGTTTTTAGAGCAAAATTCGACGTCCTCGCTGTACTGGTGATGAACGGAGCGCGCTCCAGGCTACCGTAGATTAGTAGAATAGGCGTAGCACTTTTGAGACTAAGGAGGGCAGAAAGGCACGAAAAGAGAAATTATTAGACTTACATGCTACTTATGAAGCAGATGAATGGATATGTATAGTGCTGGAATAGCCGATTAAAGTGTAATCACATTAAAAAATTTTTTTTGTACAAATATCAATTTTTTGATACTTTTTTTCAAATGCGTTTTTCTGAAAACAGGATTTTTGAAATTGCCGTGCAGTGTAGCTCAAAAAGTTATTGACCGATTTTAAAATGAAAAATTGGAAATTGTTCGTTATTAAATTTATTATTAAGTGAACTAAACTTGAAAAAAAATGTTAGTACCTTTTTTTAAATAAAAAAGTAGGCAAAAAATCGAAGATTTTTTTAAAAGTAGTGTCAATTTTTAATATTTTCACTTAAAAGTTAGTTCACTTAATAATAAAGTATTTATAAAATGTGAATAAACTTGATTTTTTGCTTTTGGACAAAATCTGTGGGCTCAGGACTGCACGGCAGTCATGAACTCCGGCGGAACATAGCTCTATATGGAATAGCTTCCAATTTGGAAGATTTTTTATATAAACGCTTAAAAAAAATATGAGTTACAGTTAAATATATGAACAACATGGTGAAAATGTTTTATTTCATTCAAAAAAATTCATACCTTAAAAAAAAATTCGCGAAAAACGGCTAAAAACAGCGTTCTAATGTGGTTTCCCCCCTTAAAGCGCACTAGAAGAAACATTTTCTCAAGCTTTGAAAACAATCGATAAAAAAACAAAATTAATGAGGTCCCAGAAGTTCTGCCGTACAAATGGAAATAAGCGTATCTGCTATTTTCATCGAAATTAACTTTATTACAACTTTCGGAGTCTTTAGTTGCAAAGTGTATGTAACTGGAAGTAATTCTTTAAAATATCAATCTTATAATTGTATATATATTGTAGTAAGTTTGCCGTAAGCTTGTTGCTAAAAATTTTATTTTATGGTATTAATATATAATAGTGCAATATTGCGGCAAACTGTACTCTTTATCTCCACTTAGCACCGAAAATTCCCAGAAAGTTGAAATTAACTTGACTGCAACCTTCTGAATCTTTAAGAGTCTCGAAACTCCTGAAACTTGACATAAATCTTTAAATGTCCACAGATTTTCAATGTTGGGCGCAGAAGTTGAATGAACATTGCATGAAAGTTTAACATTTTTTCTAATTTTATAAAAGAATTTTAAGAAAAAAAGGGAAGTTTATAGAAAACTTAAAAAAGTTTTAAAAAACTTAGACATTTTTTTAACATTAAAAAAATGTTAAACTTTTATGCAATGTTTAGTCAACTTTTGCGCCCAACATTGAAAATCTGTGGACATTTAAAGATTTATGTCAAGTTTTAAGAGTTTCGAGACTCTTAAAGATTCAGAAGGTTGCAGTCAAGTTAATTTCAACTTTCTGGAAATTTTCGGTGCGTGACTGTCAGTTTAAGGGGACTTGTATTATAAATATAAATATACTACTAAACTTTTTGAATTCAAAATATGTTTTGAAAATTCTTTTAACATTAAAATAAAAGAGAAGCAATGCAAAATGTCTTGATCAGTAAAAAAAATAGTCATTGCCTAATTTGTACAGTGAGTGATCATGAAAAATTGAAGGGCTGGCTGCAATAAGGGGACGAACGCGTGGTTGAAAGGGATAATACCAGTCAGGTAGCAGTGAGCGGCTCAAGGCTTGTCACTGCTACCCGATGTGGTAGTATCCCTTCCAAGTCTCATATTCGTCCCCTTATTGCAGCCAGCCTTTCAATTGCAAACAATTAGTTCAAATCTAATATAGTTCATTTTAAGATTATTTAAGAAAAATGAATTTATAGGGGAGAGTTGTCAGAGTTTGACAGGGTTTAGGGTTGAGCCACCGTATTTATATCATTTTATCACACTAGCGCAATCTATCTTTGTACGCAAATTCTTGCTACTAAGTGTCAGCCATCTTTTCATATGAATCGCAGTTAAGTATATGAACGCATACTTGAGTATCGTACCATTTTGTGATATAGGCTCAGCAAAAACTTTTTTGTGGTGTCAAAAAAAGAGAACTAAATGTAGAAGAAATGTGCCAAAGACAAAATAAGTTTACAGAAATTGTTCATTAGGATGATATTTTGGTCAAATTTTTTTACAATGTTCAGCAAAAACATTGCATTTGAGTTGATCTTTCCAACAATATGCGCGAAATCGCGAAATTCGTTCTACAGGGGAAGTTATGAAGAAAAGTCAAAACTATGCCCAACTCTAACAACACTCCCCTATCAATTACACTCGGTTACAAAAAAATGTTGATATATAGTGTTTACTTCAAAATTCTTGTGTTTATTGAATCCCAGCAATTTTGACTCATTTGAGCCCTTTTAGAAGTTTTTTATCATGTTGAGTAAAATAAAAATTTTCAGTGCTACTACCCAGTAAGAAACGAAAAATTGAAAAGTATTAAAAAGATTCTATTCTTTTGAATGCCATTTCTGTCCAATACTTTTCTATCCAGTGAGAGCAATATAAATAGTAACGATATCAATCCTCTTGAATACCCAGTAAGAAAGCAAAGATTAAAAAGCATTAAAAAAATTCTATCCTTTTGAATACCATTTCTGCCCTATGCTTCTGAATTCCGCGACAGTAGTATAATAACCCAGATAGCACAATACTTTGTAGGAACTTAGCAGGAAACTATTCGAACTTAACGCGGTTAAGTTCCTGCTAAGTTCCCTGAACTTTTAAATGTCCTCCGGTTTAAACTTAACGGTGTTAGCTTCCTGGAAATTATCGATATAAATTTGCTGAAAAATTGCAATGTAACTTTTGTGAAAAAAAGATATTTAAGTTTAAAGAAAGTTTTCTGTGTAACTTTCCATAAAACTAGCTCTTCTAAGTTCCCTAAAAAATGATAAGCAATTTTCCCCAAAAATAGAAATGTAAGTTTTTAGGAAACGTAATTGATTAAGTTAAAGAATATAATATATGCTATTATATAATTAAAAAATTGTACACTTGGAAAATTAATATGTATTTATTACTTATTAATACAATAACAATAATAATAATAATAATAATAATAATAATAATAATAATAATAATGAATTTATTATAATTATTTTTTTGTTGACAAAATTAATTATTAATAATAAACACCATTATTAATTTCAATGGAAAAATAATTTTAAAAAATTATTTTACAACTTGCTCTTATCTATTTAATTTATTACTACCTGAATTAAGTTTAGATTTCTAACAACAATTTATTGCGAAACAAATGTTTTTTTAAAATAAAATTTGGGGGGAGTGGGAATTGAACCCTAGTTTGCAGAACAGAAATCGAGAACCTAACCACTAACCTAAACGACCATCTGAATACAGGAAACAAAAATCTTCCACGCTTGATGCGCATACCAAGCAGATTGCGCGGGAAAATTTGAAAATGATTTCATTCAATGTAACACGAATAACTTTGTATATAGTTACTTAATATTTATTATATGATTTGTTAATTAAAACTTCATAATATAAATTAATTTTAAAACATTTCTATAAACAAAATTAGAAAATAATTAATTTATTATCTTTACATTTATTTTAAATACACATTTTTTTCAGTAGAAATTTTTTCAAAAAAAAGTTTGAAAATTTATTTATTTAAATTTATATCTTTTACGAAGAATAAAATTAAATAATAATAATATAAATAATTAAATTAAATAATTGTTACTAAATATTATTGGTTAATTAAAACTTCATAAATTAATTAAAATAATTTAATTAACTATAAATAAATTAATTTAATTGAATAATTATTTATCTAATTATTAATTCATTTTTAATATAAAACTAATAATAATTATTATACAATTAATTATATTAAATTAATAAATTAAATTAATTTTAAATTAAAACAATACTAAATTAAAATACTATTTTAAATGTATAATTATGCAAATTACAAAACTTTTTATTTTCAAATATTGACTTTAATTTCAATAATTACACATTAAAAATTTAAAAGAATTCACTTACCTAATAAGTAATTAATTATTATTATTTATCACTTTCAAAAATTGTAATAAATTTACTGTAAAGAATTTGGATTTTTTAAATTTTAATTATATTCATTTAAAATTTGTTCACTGCAATAATGACTAAACTAAATAAATTTAATTTTAGGGTGGTCACAAGTTTCAGTTTATCCCTGGCAAAATTCTTTTTACAGAAAAATATGAAAGTTTATGGAAAATGAGTAAAATTTATGAATTTTAATGATTTCTAAAAATTAGAATTACAACCCTTCCTGAAGTGAATCATTTTCTACAATCTTTAACTAAACTTCATCTCTAAATAAATTATTTTTTATATAATGTTCCGAAAGTTCTTCTAGAATTCAAATCTAAATACAAGAACTCAATTTTTTATGATAATTGGAACTGTCCATGTTTTTATATTAAATTATAAAGCTACAATATTTTCAAAAAATTGTAATAAAGAAATTCTTTATTACCCAATTTAGAGATGAAGTTTAGTTAAAGATTGTAGAAAATGATTCACTTCAGGAAGGGTTATAATTCTAATTTTTAAAAATCATTAAAATTCATAAATTTTACTCATTTTCTATAAACTTTCATATTTTTCTGTAAAAAGAATTTTGCCAGGGATAAACTGAAACTTGTGACCACCCTAAAATTAAATTTATTTAGTTTAGTCATTATTGCAGTGAACAAATTTTAAATGAATATAATTAAAATTTAAAAAATCGAAATTCTTTACAGTAATTTTATTACAATTTTTGAAAGTGATAAATAATAATAATTAATTACTTATTAGGTACCAAGGTGGGAATTTAGGTTGTTCGCCAGAGTTTGAAGGTTGGCCCAAGGTTGGCCTAACTTTGGCAAGCAAAGTTTTGGTTGCCAGAGTTTGCCCAACTTTGGCAAGTACTTGTGCCCACAGTTGCATTGTAAGTTGGGCCAACTTCCTTATGAGTTGTCGGGCCAACCATCGTCGCCATTAGACGGTCGCCGTTATCATCTGTATGGTTGGCCCAACCTCTGGCACGAGAAGTTGGACCGACTTTGTAAAAGTTGGCCCAACTATGGGCCGACCAAAAAATCGCACCTGGGTAAGTGAATTCTTTTAAATTTTTAATGTGTAATTATTGAAATTAAAGTCAATATTTGAAAATAAAAAGTTTTGTAATTTGCATAATTATACATTTAAAATAGTATTTTAATTTAGTATTGTTTTAATTTAAAATTAATTTAATTTATTAATTTAATATAATTAATTGTATAATAATTATTATTAGTTTTATATTAAAAATGAATTAATAATTAGATAAATAATTATTCAATTAAATTAATTTATTTATAGTTAATTAAATTATTTTAATTAATTTATGAAGTTTTAATTAACCAATAATATTTAGTAACAATTATTTAATTTAATTATTTATATTATTATTATTTAATTTTATTCTTCGTAAAAGATATAAATTTAAATAAATAAATTTTCAAACTTTTTTTTGAAAAAATTTCTACTGAAAAAAATGTGTATTTAAAATAAATGTAAAGATAATAAATTAATTATTTTCTAATTTTGTTTATAGAAATGTTTTAAAATTAATTTATATTATGAAGTTTTAATTAACAAATCATATAATAAATATTAAGTAACTATATACAAAGTTATTCGTGTTACATTGAATGAAATCATTTTCAAATTTTCCCGCGCAATCTGCTTGGTATGCGCATCAAGCGTGGAAGATTTTTGTTTCCTGTATTCAGATGGTCGTTTAGGTTAGTGGTTAGGTTCTCGATTTCTGTTCTGCAAACTAGGGTTCAATTCCCACTCCCCCCAAATTTTATTTTAAAAAAACATTTGTTTCGCAATAAATTGTTGTTAGAAATCTAAACTTAATTCAGGTAGTAATAAATTAAATAGATAAGAGCAAGTTGTAAAATAATTTTTTAAAATTATTTTTCCATTGAAATTAATAATGGTGTTTATTATTAATAATTAATTTTGTCAACAAAAAAATAATTATAATAAATTCATTATTATTATTATTATTATTATTATTATTGTTATTGTATTAATAAGTAATACATACATATTAATTTTCCAAGTGTACAATTTTTTAATTATATAATAGCATATATTATATTCTTTAACTTAATCAATTACGTTTCCTAAAAACTTACATTTCTATTTTTGGGGAAAATTGCTTATCATTTTTTAGGGAACTTAGAAGAGCTAGTTTTATGGAAAGTTACACAGAAAACTTTCTTTAAACTTAAATATCTTTTTTTCACAAAAGTTACATTGCAATTTTTCAGCAAATTTATATCGATAATTTCCAGGAAGCTAACACCGTTAAGTTTAAACCGGACCCAGTAAAAAAAATTCGATATAAAATTCGATACACGGACCGCGGAATTCGTATACCCCTATTGAAAATCCCCATATGGGAAACCACATGGGATACCACATGGGATCCTATGTCAAAAACCATGTAAACCCCTACTTCCATGAAGGAAACCACGTGGTTTACCGTGTGGTTTCCCATGTCAAACCATATGGGAAATTGAGACAGGATTTTAGTTAGGAATAGACATGGGGAATTTGAACAGTTCATCTATGCATAAAACCATATCAAATCCCACATGTTTTTCCCAGTCAAATCCTAAACCGAATCCCATGTGAAAAACAGTATCATTTATTTATAATGATTTTCCCATGTCAAACCCTAAACCAAATCCCATGTGAAAAACATTATCCGCCTTATTGAATATCCCTACATGGGAATACACTTGGAATTTTACAAGGGATTTCACATAGGATTTTATATGTGAATTGACATAGGATTTCATGCAAGATTTCACCTAGGATTTAATGAGACATCACATAGTATTTTATTAAAGATCCAATGAAGAAATTTTCAAAGTATTAAAAATTATTTAATAAAAAATTAAATAATAAATAGTATTAGTGTTACAAGTCATCAAAAAAGTAAAAAAACGATCATTTGAAACACGTCCTCTCTGCTACAGGTTCTCAGCTTTTATATACTTCCAGAATCGTCTCAACAGCGAGAGAAGTCACTTTCGCCACCTAGCGGTGAAAGTATAGGAGCGACAGTAATCTTTAACATTACTAAGGAATCCATGTGGAATACCACGTAGGATTTCATGTGGTTTCCTACGTGGGGATTTACATGGGATTTTACTTAGGAATTCATTTAGGAATTTATTTCTACTTAAATTCCTAAGTAAAATCCCATGTAAATCCCCACGTAGGAAACCACATGGAATCCTACGTGGTATTCCACATGGTTTCCTTAGTAATGATACTTAATTCCTATACTTTCACCGCTAGGTGGCGAAAGTGACTTCTCTCGCTGTTGAGACGACTCTGGAAGTATATAAAAGCTGAGAACCTGTAGCAGAGAGAACGTGTTTCAAATGATCGTTTTTTTACTTTTTTGATGACTTGTAACACTAATACTATTTATTATTTAATTTTTTATTAAATAATTTTTAATCCTTTGAAAATTTCTTCATTGGATCTTTAATAAAATACTATGTGATATATCGGGTTGCATACATTTGTATCAGAATGAAAAGAGCAGAATGACTATTAAGTCGAATTCACAAAGGTAGAATCTGTAACTTTACGAATTTGTTTTTATCGAATACAAAATTTAAGAAAATTATTTTCACGAATTAACATTGACATAATTTTTATTTTCACTAAACAATAATTGATAGAATTTTAAAATAGTCGATTTCTTATTTAGTCGAAAGTTTAAAAATCCGAAATTTAATTAAACCTAATTTTATTTTGTCGAATGGTGGTTCAGTATAATGTGAATATTAACGAAATTTATTATAGCCGAATTTATAACTAACCTAAATGTAACCTAACCGAAAAGTAATATTACATATTCTTTATTCTATAGAAATTAAAAGTGTTCGAATTATCATTTAATCGAATATTTATTATATAGAATTAATTTTAATCGATATTTCGAAATCTCGAAATGCAAATTAATCTAAACTAATTTTTAAGGAAAATACAACTAAGCGAATTTCTAATTATCCGAAAACTAATTTGGTAGAAAATTTTTGTGGGTGAATTTAATTTGAGCCAAAAAGCAAGTAGCCGAAACGTCATCCCAGGCGGAAAAGTCGGACGAATGTCGGAATTTACAACCGGCTGGGATCCGCACCCGTACGGACCGCCAGCACCGACGGTCTGTACCGATTTGGATCTGAAAAAGCAACCGGCGCGGTACAGATTATGCTCCGACTGTCGGATCCGTCTTCCTACTATTGTCAGTACCGGCTCGGTACTGGATTTCTTCCGCCGGCGGATCTTATTCTTCTGCGGCGTCGGAAGAATGAAGAATATGTTTAGTCTGTACTGGCTCGGTGCTGGGCCGGATCCGACTGCGGATGTCGTCATTTATTGTCACATTATAAATCACATTATAAATTTATTTTCAATAAATGTGTCATAACTACACGGAGAAACTTTTTCTTATAATATTAAATATATTTGGTTATGTTTATTCTAAAAGTACGTTAGAATGTGAGGATTTTTCGTGCGTTGTGCTAATAATTTCAACATTAATACGAAAATATGATAAGTTCGTTATATATTAAGCAACCTTCGGTGTACAAAAATTACTATCTGCATTAGAAATAGTCTTATTTTTCTTTAGAAAAGAATAAAATGCTAGTTTTTGTTTGTGAAATAATACGGTAATTCTAACCTTTTTTCCACATATAGATAGAATATATAACAGACATTCTAACGTAGCATACCAATTTTGGAAGGACTGCGGGCGGACTTAACCGATTTCGCCCGAGCATCACCGAGACCATCACCTGACGTCGCGAACTAACCCTAATGTTTTCGAAGTTGAAATTCACACGTGTATGAAAGAAAAAAACCTTTTATTAATAAACGTGAATGTCTCCTCATGCCAAATTAAATTCAAGAACTGTTCCTCAATATAACATAATTTTTTTCACGACTTTTACTTATTTACATAATTTGATTAGTAAGTTATTTTAAAAAATGCTCTCTCTCGAAGGCACATATTTTTCGACTCGTTTAATATATAAGGACGATTCAGCTGTGTACTTCTAACGAATCGTGCGATCTTTCGGTTTCCGTGACCAATCGTCGTGTCTTTACTTGCGTGTGCGTGTGTGCGTTAATAATATAGGTTAGGTTCTTACGTCGTGTTAAATATATTTACCTACAGTTACAGTGACATACACTAATGCCATCTACCATCAGATCCAAGTATCACTATCGTCTCTATGAGTATCTATAGACAATTAATTTGTTGTGTTTCTTTTTAATTCATGGCTTTCCCAACTTTGCAAAAATTATTATTTTCTTTCTAAAACAACATACTAATTTTCGTTAGTTTCCTTATGAAGAACTGTAAAATATATACTGAATGAGTGTTTTTGATAGTCTCAATAGCAATTTCTATAACCTATGTCGTTTTTCCCTTGAATCTAACCTAACATACTAAAATGTCTCACCAGTTTTAAGAATTATTGGTATTAAAAGTTTCTCCGTGTAAATAATTATTACAATAATTAATTGCATTATTTTAGAAAATAATGATTAATTAATAAATGAATTTAATCAAAATATTAAGTAATTATTTATTAAGAGTTTTTTCAAAATTAAGCAATTAAAAAAATTTGTTGTGCACTTATAGTTTATAATTATTATAAATAAATTTATACTATTAATATAAATTTATTATTATTGAGATATTATTAATTAATATTATTGAGAATTAATAATAAATTATTAATATTAATAAATATTAATATTCATGTAGGAAATTATTTGCTGATTAAGAATTTTAATTAAGGAAGATTTCGACTATATCAGCAATTAGTGACATCTATTAGACGTCAATTGAACTCTTTGGTTTAGAGTCAGGTGTTATTCTTAAGATAATTATTCCGATATGGTTGTCAGTAAATAATTATATTTTTGAATTTAATTTTTGATCTGAAAAAATAAGCTGCGTGAACGACTGCACTGTGCATCTGTGAGGACTCGAACCCCAGTTAATAGCTGCCTTTCGCGGGACTAACGCCTACCAATGCACCATGCCAACACAGCCTGGACGTTCACGTTTCTTATAATCTCAGATCAAGCCCATACACTAGTCGAAGAGCTGTATAGTTAATGTAGGAAATTATTTGCTGATTAAGAATTTTAATTAAGGAAGATTTCGACTATATCAGCAATTAGTGACATCTATTAGACGTCAATTGAACTCTTTGGTTTAGAGTCAGGTGTTATTCTTAAGATAATATAGTTAATGTAGGAAATTATTTGCTGATTAAGAATTTTAATTAAGGAAGATTTCGACTATATCAGCAATTAGTGACATCTATTAGACGTCGATTGAACTCTTTGGTTTAGAGTCAGGTGTTATTCTTAAGATAATATAGTTAATGTAGGAAATTATTTGCTGATTAAGAATTTTAATTAAGGAAGATTTTGACTATATCAGCAATTAGTGACATCTATTAGACGTCAATTGAACTCTTTGGTTTAGAGTCAGGTGTTATTCTTAAGATAATATAGTTAATGTAGGAAATTATTTGCTGATTAAGAATTTTAATTAAGGAAGATTTCGACTATATCAGCAATTAGTGACATCTATTAGACGTCAATTGAACTCTTTGGTTTAGAGTCAGGTGTTATTCTTAAGATAATAATATTATCTTAAGAATTAAGATTATTTTAATTAAGATAATTATTAATTATCTTAAGAATAACACCTGACTCTAAACCAAAGAGTTCAATTGACGTCTAATAGATGTCACTAATTGCTGATATAGTCGAAATCTTCCTTAATTAAAATTCTTAATCAGCAAATAATTTCCTACATTAACTATACAGCTCTTCGACTAGTGTATGGGCTTGATCTGAGATTATAAGAAACGTGAACGTCCAGGCTGTGTTGGCATGGTGCATTGGTAGGCGTTAGTCCCGCGAAAGGCAGCTATTAACTGGGGTTCGAGTCCTCACAGATGCACAGTGCAGTCGTTCACGCAGCTTATTTTTTCAGATCAAAAATTAAATTCAAAAATATAATTATTTACCGACAACCATATCGGAATAATTATCTTAAGAATAACACCTGACTCTAAACCAAAGAGTTCAATTGACGTCTAATAGATGTCACTAATTGCTGATATAGTCGAAATCTTCCTTAATTATTAATATTCATGTTAATAATTTATTATTAATTCTCAATAATATTAATGTTAATTAATAATATCTCAATAATAATAAATTTATTATTATTGTGATATTAATTAAAATTATTAATATTATTATGTTCAATATTATTATATTGAGATACTATTATTTAATATATTAAATAATAATAAAAATATAGCTGTAGCATTGACGCGTAGTTATTCGACAAGTTTTATTTCAGCTTGTGACACTTGAGAGTATTTAAGATTTGAGAGTCCCATGCGAGCGTAGCATAGTGGTTAGCGTGCGAGATTTCGGTGCGTAAATATTCGGTTAGGCGTAGGTTCGTACCTCCAAGCGTTAGGATTTTTCAAATGTGTATGTAATAACAAATTACGTTTAAGTGTATAAAAAAATAAAAAAAATGTGTAAAGTGAACTGTCAATGAATTGTCATCAGTATTTATCTTTTGCAATTAATTATTATTTTTTTTATTGATATTTGTTGAAATTATCATTTGGATCCGACCCGGTTGTCAGTCGGTAGAATGCCAGCGCTCGGCTGGCTATTAAATGAAAAATCCACGGTCGGTAGAGTGCCAGGTCCCAGCCGGTTGACTTATACACGGAACGGCTTCTCCCGGCCGGTCAGCGGGCGGTAGAATGCCAGTTCCGAGCCGGTTGCCAGCGCGTTCCTGGCCTAGTCACTATTCGGTAGAATGCCCGTTCACATTCGGTTGGCAGGCGGTTCCCAGCCAGTACAGTTACACCGGCGTCAGTACGGGCTAGGATCCGCGCCGGTTGGAAATTTCCGCCTGGGATCTATTATAATCTTAAAATGGCGAAAAAGCTATTTGTAAGCATGGTTAAATAGTCGAAACGCCATCTATTCGAATTGTCCAGTAGACGATTCGTAATTTAGCCGAATGGAAAAAACGTCGAATGGACAAAACGTCGAATTTTGAAAACATCGAATTGTCAATTCATCGAATTCTCAAAACATTGAATTGTCAATACGTCGAATGTTTAAAACGTCGAATGATAAAAACGTCGAATGCAAAAAACATCGAATCGTCAAAAGTTCGAAAAAATTTGTATAAGTAAAGATTTCTTTGTTTTAAGTTAATGTTTACTTAGATCAAACAAATTTTGTCGAACTTTTGACGATTCGATGTTTTTTACATTCGACGTATTGACAATTCAATGTTTTGAGAATTCGATGAATTGACAATTCGATGTTTTCAAAATTCGACGTTTTGTCCATTCGACGTTTTTTCCATTCGGCTAAATTACGAATCGTCTACTGGACAATTCGAATAGATGGCGTTTCGACTATTTAACCATGCTTACAAATAGCTTTTTCGCCATTTTAAGATTATAATAGATGACGTTTCGGCTACTTGCTTTTTGGCTCAAATTAAATTCACCCACAAAAATTTTCTACCAAATTAGTTTTCGGATAATTAGAAATTCGCTTAGTTGTATTTTCCTTAAAAATTAGCTTAGATTAATTTGCATTTCGAGATTTCGAAATATCGATTAAAATTAATTCTATATAATAAATATTCGATTAAATGATAATTCGAACACTTTTAATTTCTATAGAATAAAGAATATGTAATATTACTTTTCGGTTCAGTTACATTTAGGTTAGTTATAAATTCGGCTATAATAAATTTCGTTAATATTCGCATTATACTGAACCACCATTCGACAAAATAAAATTAGGTTTAATTAAATTTCGGATTTTTAAACTTTCGACTAAATAAGAAATCGACTATTTTAAAATTCTATCAATTATTGTTTAGTGAAAATAAAAATTATGTCAATGTTAATTCGTGAAAATAATTTTCTTAAATTTTGTATTCGATAAAAACAAATTCGTAAAGTTACAGATTCTACGTTTGTGAATTCGACATAATAGTCATTCTGCTCTTTTCATTCTGATACAAATGTATGCAACCCGATATATCATTAAATCCTAGGTAAAATCTTGCATGAAATCCTATGTCAATTCACATATAAAATCCTATGTGAAATCCCTTGTAAAATTCCAAGTGGATTCCCATGTAGGGATATTCAATAAGGCGGATAATGTTTTTCACATGGGATTTGGTTTAGGGTTTGACATGGGAAAATCATTATAAATAAATGATACTGTTTTTCACATGGGATTCGGTTTAGGATTTGACTGGGAAAAACATGTGGGATTTGATATGGTTTTATGCATAGATGAACTGTTCAAATTCCCCATGTCTATTCCTAACTAAAATCCTGTCTCAATTTCCCATATGGTTTGACATGGGAAACCACACGGTAAACCACGTGGTTTCCTTCATGGAAGTAGGGGTTTACATGGTTTTTGACATAGGATCCCATGTGGTTTCCCATATGGGGATTTTCAATAGGGACGAGCTCGGTAGCTCGTATGAGAAATATGAGAAATCTCTCATACGAGCCTTTTCCGTAATGAGAAGTGTATAGATACTTGTATACGAGGTGACTTTTAAAACATTTTTCTTAATATAACACTATTTTAAAGTAAATGTAGATAATAGAAATGAATTTTCAAAGTAAAACAAAGCTAAATTTATAAGGGAAATGAAGTTTTAAGAAAAAAAGGATAATTTTGTTCAAAGAATTTATTCACACTGAAAAAAGGTTAGAATTTGATAATTCCTTGTTACTCTAACTTACCGACATTAGATATTTCTCGGATGCGGTAAGCACGATTTTGTATTAAATTTAATTATTTTATATGAACATTTATTTAATAAATAAATAATAATATATTATTTATTAGCAATGAAGAAAAACTTATTTATTCTACCGCCAATACAAAATCGTGCTTACCGCATCCGTTAAGTTCGGAACTTAACGCGGATAGTTTCCTGCTAAGTTCCTACAAAGTATTGTGCTATCTGGGAATATAATACTAATTCAATTACTTTCAAATAACTGCACTCATGAATTTATTTGCTATTTTAAAAAGGAATAATTATTAAATTATCAGTTAAGAGGGTTAAAAGTGTTTAAAGGTCTCTGAAATTTTTAGATTATGATTTATTGTCTAACAGAATAACGGCCCTGACTCGTTTAAATGACGTAAAATTGGTAAACAATCAATTTTTTAGCAAGTTTTTCTTTGAACACAAACACTTTTTACAAAATCTGACACTGTATGTATCTTATAAATTACAAAAATCCAGATGATTGCTTGAATGCATGCAGAAACGCGGTTCCAATGAAAAATTGAAAAGTGATGTAATGACAGGCTGTAATAATTTCAAATGGGATTGGAAAGCATTCAGAAAAAAATTTTGTCTTTGTTAACAATTACAAACAGAATTGAATAGCATTCATTTTTAGACGAAACGTCCCAGATAACAAAATGCGCGTTGTGTGCTACTAATATCCCAGATAACAAAATGCGCGTTGTGTGCTACTAATATCATCTGCACGCGTGCCGATTTATCCGCACTATGCGCGTTCACTGGACCACTCAGATGCGTCATCATATGCGATCCATAACTGTCGCATATTGTGATGGGCACATGCGTGACGGTATAATGCGAATAAATTATATTTATACTTCAGCCTTATTTGAATTAAAGAAAAAGAAAAGATTATTGACATTAGTAATTTTTTTTAAATTAAAATGTTATTTATAAAAACGATTTTAATTTAATATTTCAGTACAATTTTGGAATTGAAATTGTTAAAAACTTCCAAATTCTTTTTTTGAGGTTATATCTAATACAACAAAAATATATATGTACTTTAAACAAATTAAATTTAACTTTCTTATTTTGCTGCAGTACTAAAAATTAAATCCACAATAATTCCTCACAATAATATCGCAATAAAAAACAATAAAAAATGAAATCACAATAAAAACTTATTTTGATAACACACCACAAACAATGCTGTCGCCATTATAAAATGTGTGATTGCCGATACGGGTGGTTGCGCATCATTAATTGCGTGCGTATTAAGTGCAGTTCACTGCACACGCATTCACAGCATTCGCACTGTGGATGGTAAAATGCGTATGGATTGACTCTTCTAGCGAGTCGCACTTGTGAACGGAACATGCTTATCATTTTGTATCACAGGCGCTTACGAAATGCAGTTCACAACACTCGCATTATTACCAGCGTCACAGACGATAGTAAGATGCGTATATGAACCGACTCATCTGGTAAGTCGCAGTTAGTGCAAGAAACATGCGTTTAAATGCGACGCACGATTGTTATCTGGGGTGGTCCTATCACACGGAAAAAATAAGTTCAGCAGATTTTACGAAACTAATTTCGCACTAGCGGATATTTAAGATTCCTTGACGAAGTTTTTCAAAAACCCAGAAACTTTCACTACCCGTGCAGAAATTGCCCTACCCGGGCCCTGACCCCGCATGAAACAGGAAACCCGACCGGGCCCCGGCCTGGGAGCTCGGCAAACCGGGCTTTCGTCATGGCCCCGGCCGGTTTTATTGTTTCATCCCGGTTTGGGGAAGCCCGGTCTGGACCCGGCCAGGCCCCTGTCAAAATTTCTACACGGGTACTTTAAGCAGAACAATTTTCGAGAAACTGCAACCAGTGTTGTAATTTATAAAACAAGCTTGAATGTAGAAATGTTTCGTATTTTCTGGTGAACATTTTATCAAAAAATGGTAAAAATGTTTCGTGCAATCTAAAAACGCGTGGTTTGAGTTTCCACTTCGCTGTCTATCGTGAATTCTCGAACACAGAGTTTCGTAAAATTCTATACGGGGTGTACCAAAAGTCGCGTTATAAATAGATATGTTGAAGCTTGTCTCGTCGCGTCGGTATTAACTTGTCTGCTGTATATAGAGATAATATGTGGAAGGAAAAAGAGAACTGCTTTACCTGCTGGTAACATTTGGATAATTGTTTTCTTTTACGTATTTCACATTTCATTGTTCCAAATTCGTAACATTTTTTATGTGATTTTGTAATCCAAACTTTTAATTATTATTAATTTCTTTTAATTTACATTCCAATAAATTTTATAGTTTATCATAATATTTACCGATGACAATAAATGTACATATATATTAATTTCTCAAAATTTTAATTAATTCTAATTTTTATTAGTTTTAACTGTTATTACTTCAAATTTTAGACAATTTAATATTAAAATTTTTTGAGTTTGAATTTAATTTTGAAAATTTTTTTGCAATTTATTTATAATTTAAAATTAAGAATAAAATTATTTTTTAAAAATTGAAAAATTTTATAGAGATTTTATAACCAATTATAATTAAAAAATGTTATTTTAAAAACTATAAAATATTTTGTATAACTTTTAAAAAAATGATTTTTTTTAAAATTAATATTCAGTATATTGACATTTCTCACAAGCGCAGTTTTAATCTCCTCAGTTAGTATATAAAGAAACTCAATTCTTTCATCTACAAGTGCGAGTTATATTGTATGTGCGTTGCGTCAGAATTCGTTTATATGTATGCGTATTTCCGTTAAGTTAGTGTCAGAATAAAATAAGCCAATCCAAGCGAACCATTGCGTTGTAGAGTGCAGTCACATGTGTCGAACCAATCATCTATCTCCTATAGAAGTCGAGAAAAAATGGTCTTGAGAGCTCATTGGTACATTAAGAAATTCTTTTTTCTGCTTTATTCGTTTTTTTCTCCGTGAATATTTTTTTCCGTGGCGCATGCGCTTCAGGCTAAACGTTTTACAAAACTCTTGAATTAGAACGTCCAACCGATCATTTGTGAAGTCCATAGAATTTTTTTTGAGTTTTCAAGAAACGCAGTCATCATATATTACTATTGATTGTGTTTTATCTTATACTAAACTCCTCTCCGTATCCGCTATTCCAAAATTAGTTTCGTAAAATGTACTAAATTAATTTTTTCCGTGTATCTTCTAGTTTAATAATCTTTTTGGTTTTTTTGATTTCAGTCACTGAGAAAGCCGCAATCACTGCATAGCAGTGGGAGAACTTTTTTTTGGATACTCAGGAGATATCGAATAACTCTTTAAAAAAAAATATTTTTCTTTGAAAAAATTACAAAATATTTACTATTTATAGAAATATACATGTACAAAACTTTAAAAAAAATTAGATGCAATAATTTCCCTGAAAAAAATTCCTAAAATTCACCGTTTTTTCAGTCACTCACACTACCCAGTGAGAAATTTCTTACCGGTCCAATATTGGGAGCCAAGAGACCAATCATCGGTCCAATAAAGGCTCCCAATATTGGACCAATATGGGCTGATGCTTGGGATGTAACGGGTTCGCCAAGCATCGGTTGTTAATATTGGTCCAATATTGGCCAAATATTGGCAACCAAGAGAAAAAATTTTTTTAAATAAATTTTTTTAATTAAATAATAATAAAAAATTAATGTTTATAATTTTTGTTTAATTATTTATTTTTAATAATTCATGTAAATAATAAATAATTTATTATTTATAAATTATAATTATTTAAAAATGCAGCAGCTATTAGAAAATAGCATTCTGCAAAAAAATTCTATCATTGAAAAATCAATGATAGGCGAGAGATATCTGCGTCATTAAATAGATTCGCAGATGATAGGCAAGAGATATCCGCGTCATTAAATAGATTCGCAGATATAGAATAGAATAGAATATATTTTATTATGTCCTAGGTAAATACCACGAGGACAACCATTAAAAATACAGTAATTAATAACATTTATATCGTATAAAGTTAAACAAAGCTATATACATCTCATGCAGACAATAAAATACTTTGATTTACAAATTATCACAGCAACTCACACACAGATGACATACCAATCAAGATACACTCCATATACTCTAACCAGGCGCGAAAGACCAGTGCTGACGATGGGTTGAAACTTGACTGAGTCTTGAACGCCCAGCGTGGGTAACCCAGAGTTGAAGCAGTCTTTATATCATTGTCACTCAATATTGGTTCAGCATGGGACACCAATGTTCGTCCCATGCTCGATTTAACACTCGGTCAATCTTCGTGAGTGGAGCTTCAACATCCAGTCTTTATTCAAGCTTGAATCAATCTTGATAGTTTATTTATTACCGTGTACACTTAACAATATTAGATATAAATACTTATAAATTATTTAATATTAAAATATTATTTCTGATAATTTTTAGTAATTTTTTATACTATTTAAAAATTATTATTATTAATTATTATTAAATAATATAATAAGTATTATTATTATTGTTATTAAGATATCAATTGGTAAATAAATATTAATATTTATTTAGTGTATAATATTTATATTAATTACATAAGATTCATATCAATAAAGTTAAATTATTATATATTATTTTTTTTCTTGCACAGAGTCAAATTATTATTTCAAAGTTCAAGAGTTTCCTTTATCTGAAAAATTTTCAGTGAAATATTCAGTAAACAGTTAATCCTAGTGTAAAACTACTAGGCATAAATATTTACTACTACCTAATGAACATTTTTTTCACTGAAAATTTTACAGATAAACGAAACTTTTGAACTTTGAAAATAATAATTTGACACTGTGCGAGAAAAAAAATAATATATAATTTAACTTATAAAATTATCAGAAAAAATATTTTAATATTAAATAATTTATAAATATTTATATTTAATATTGTACAGTGCACACGGCAATAAAGAAACTGAATATTGTATCAAGATTACCGAGTCTTGAATCGAGTATGGGACGAACAAATAAATATATTAAACAAAAATTATAAACATTAATTTTTTATTATTATTATTTAATTAAAAAAATTTATTTAAAAAGATTTTTTCTCTTGGTTGCCAATATTCAACCAATATTGGACCAATATTAACAACCGATGCTTGGCGAACCCGTTACATCCCAAGCATCAGCCCATATTGGTCCAATATTGGGAGTCAATCGGCGCCCAGCACGGCAACCAATATTGGACCGATATTGGACCGATTAAAGTCTATTGGCAATTTCTCACTGGGTAGTTGTGCCCCTTAATACTTTTTTTCTTTGCGGAAAATATGAAAGTGATTTGCACGAAAATTTGTAAAATTCTAAATACTTTTAAAGCCATAATATAAAACAATATACTTTAGCAAAAATCCAAACAGTCTCTATTCGATCAAGCGCACAAATTTGCGTAAACCTAGGTGAGTTGAAACAGCCTGTTACAACTCGCCTATAGGTGCGAAAAATTGTGCATCGGTTCGAATAATTATTTTTTATTTTAAATTTCGAACTGGTTCAAATTTAGAGAGTATTCACTGATTGACTGATTAAAAAATAATTGAAATTTTTAATATATGTGACTTAAGTTTCCAGTAATTTTTTAATTGGACAATCAGTAAAAAATAACTGATATTTCAGTAATTCTTAAATGACTTTCAGTGAAATTTCTCCGATTGAAATCGCGAGAATAGAGTCACTGAAAATCAGTCAAATTTCACTGATGCAGATTTAGAGAGCAATGTCAATATTATACATTTTGTTTTTAACATCATGAATAAAAATTTAAGCAATTGTACCAGCAATCACTGTTAGGGGGGTGAACTATTGTACCCCGTTTACGCTTATTTCGATTTGTACGGCAAAATTTGTGTCGACATTCTGCGACAAAAAAAATTATTTTCTGCGGAACCAAAAGAAAAAAACCGCTGTTTCAGAAGTTTCAGGTTCAAACAGTTCCTTGAAAAGTGCAACATTCTAAGTGAATGAAAATAGTGACACTTCGGTCTTCAAGAACAATAAAGAATAGTTTATGACGCCAACTTCAGAGACCTATTTCCTCCATAATATAATAATATAAGAAACCAATTGTGACGCGCTTTGCAGAAAGATTCTTAAGCAGCAAAGAATTACATAATTATAGTCAACTATGAATGCAGAAACTTTCTAAATGTCTAAATGTTCTGCAGAGGAAAGGGGTAATAAATTTTTAAATATCAGAGACTCGCAGGCAATATTAGCAAAAAGAGTTAATCAAATACTTATAGTGTTAGCAATTTCTTATTGACAGAAATATTGGTAACAAGAAAACTTACCTATATTATTCCCAGCTAGGGAAAGAATTGCCAGTGATGTTGGACCCTTGAGAGATTTAGTTGGAATAGATGTTAAATTGTTATTTGCGAGATACAATTCTTGAAGGTTGATGCAACCTTTAAATATACCCTCTTCAATACTTTTTATTCCATTTCTATTAATATTTAATAGCATGAGATTCGACATTCCATGAAATTCATTACTAGAAAAAATGGGATTTAGACTGTCCCCCAGAAAGTTACCTTCTAGCCAAAGTTTTTTTATTCGACTCTGACCTTGGAGTATTCGATCCATTAACCTGTAAATAAAGTTGACTTTTTAAAAACTATTGTTTTTTTTGTCTACCTTTCTTAACCCATTAACGTCTGAAACCTCTAAAATTTTGTGTTTAACTTAAAGATATCATTTTATATACGAAAAATGCTGTGACTAAAATCAAGCTTTATTTTAAATTTATCACACAGAAAATCAAATATGGCGAATTTTGTGTATAAAATTACAATTATTTCTTACTAAAAACATTTTTTTCACATAAAACTAAGAAGGGTCATAAATTAGCATAAACTTATTAAACTTTCAGAATTTGCAATGGCGTAAATAAAAAAAAATGTCTATTCTAAAATGGCACTAATTAAACAAGAAATTAATAAATTCTTTTATGATGCACAAATTCAGACCACGGCTGTGAAATGTAATAAAACTTAGTATTTATATGTATGTTTTTGAGGTCGTTCGTTACGAAACTATAATTGGATTTTCAAAAATTAAAATGGCGGATCCAATATGGCCGATAAAATTTTAAAAATTTACTCGATTCGCTTGCAACTTGTTACTCTGAGGTTTTTGGGGTCGCTGATTATGAATCTGCAATTGAAGGGCTGGCTGCAATAAGGGGACGAACGCGAGACTTGGAAGGGATACTGCCAGTCGGGTAGCAGTGACAAGCCTTGAGCCGCTCACTGCTAGCTGACTGGTATTATCCTTTTCAACCACGCGTTCGTCCCCTTATTGCAGCCAGCCTTTCAATTGGATTTTCAAAATACAAAATGACGGATTCAAGGGAATTTTTTTTTTTAATTTACTAAATTTGCTGAAAACTTGTTATTCAGGGTTTTTGGGGTTGCCGATTACGAATTTGTAATCAGATTTTTAAAATTCAAAATGTCGAATCCAGTATGTCAGACAAAAATGTATAGATTTGATTTTTAACATTTTTGCCTGACATACCAGATCCACCATTTTGAATTAAAAAAATCTGATTACAGATTCGTAATAAGCGATCCCAAAGAAGCTTCAAGCGGATCTAGTAAATTTTTCAAATTTTTTCCGCCATATTGGATCTGAAATTTTGAATTTTAAAAATCTGATTACAGATTCGTAAAGAAACGCTTTAGTTACTTTCAGGAAGCATTTTTCGAATATAAAATTATATTTTAAATTAAACACAATAACTCCAAATTTCTGATGTTTCAGTCGTTAATGGGTTAAACATGTATTTGATTTAATATAATTGACCGCACAGCCAAATTAAATTTCATGGTTATTTTATAAATAATTTTTTTAAAGAAAATTGAACCCTACCTGTAAATTAAATTCTCTGAGAGATCCAATTCTTCCAATGATGGAAGAAAATTGATAACCTCCTCAGGTAGATTGCGATAACCCGCGCTTCTCTGACTGAAAGCAACAATAGGTTGTCCCCTCAATTCTTTTGCAGTGTCGCGGGAAAAAACCACCCTGTCGCATTTCATTTCTATTGTCTTCTGACGCTTAAGAGGAATTTTACATTCGCAGGGAACGTGAAGATCTCTTTTTACTTCTACGCACGGTCGCCATTGTGCAAAATTTGGAGCAATCATACATAATGCCAGGAACACCTTTAAATTTATACTGAAAGAATATTTTTAAATTATTTATTGTCAAAAGTATTTAGAAATTTATTATTTACTAGCTGTCGTTTTTGCTTCCTCTCAAAGGAAACTTTATAGTGATGTCGATTTTCGAATTTCTTAGAATCAATTATTTTTACAAATTTTCAAGTGTAAAAAATTTTCGTATTTTAAATTATAAATTTTTTCAAAAAATTTCAAAAAACGTGCACAGTGCAGCGTGTGCATGAAACTTGCACGCCGAGTTTAAAAATTTATTTTAACACACATCCAAATTCAAGAAGTCCACTCTGAAACATTGCAAACTATTCTTATCATTATGCCAGCTATGTTTTTTAAAAAAATGTTTTATTATTCATCAATCAATACCAATTTTAAAAAAATGTTTTTTAAAAATTTTTTTAACAGCATTTAAAAGTTGAAGAAAAACTGAACTTTTTTTTGTTTTAACGAAATTTTTGTAAATCCAATAATTTTCAAGTTGTAGGCCATTTAAAAAAGGTCTACTTTTTAAAAATCAAATTTTCAAAAATTCGTAACTCGGAAATTTGGCCACCAAAAAAAAAAAATAAAAAAATACACTACCGGTCAAAATTGGGAGACCACCCATTTCCAGGTGATTGAAAAACATTTTAAAACACAAAATGTATGGAAACTGCTAAATTTTATTTCTTTATATTTTTTGAAAGATGATAAAATTTTGAAAAGAACAAGATCTTTTAGAAGTCATTTGGCCAATATTTTATTCAGATATTTTTAAAAAATCGTCATTTTCTATGTTTTACAAAAATTTGAATAACTTCTAAAGTAATGAACGCTAATGATCTTAGGCTTATTTTAAAGGTTATATTTGCTGCACTATAAGAATTACTTATAGGCATTAAGGAGGTTGTTTACAGGTATGCAGACCATTGACATTAAAGAATTTTTTAATATTATTGTTACTCGTATCTTCTGGAAGAACAAATATCAATTTTCAAGAAAAAAATTTGAAACCTTCAAAAATTGTTTATTTAGTCATTTTGCATATGATCAAAGTTTTCTTCACATTAAAAGGTTAAACGTTTTCAAAACTGATTCGATTTAAGTCAATGATGGCTTATTTTCTTCAGAAAATGGTTCTTTATAACTTGACCGCTCAGATTTATAAAAAAATACACCGTTTTGAAAATATGCTTATTTGTTTAAAAAAAGTGATTTAATTTAAAAAAAATTTTTAAACAAATAAGCATATTTTAAAAACGGTGTATTTTTTTATAAATCTGAGCGGTCAAGTTATAGAGAACCATTTTCTAAAGAAAATAAGCCATCATTGACTTAAACCGAATTAGTTTTGAAAAAGTTTAACCTTTTAATATGAAGATAACTTTGATCATATGCAAAATGACTATATAAACAATTTTTGTAAGTTTCAAATTTTTTTGAGTAATTTTTTTTTTTAGAAAATGCAGACCGTCAAACTTGGACCAACAAAATTCAAAAAATTTGGAACATTCTTATTAACAGAAATAGTATATTACATTATAAGGGCAGAAAGTTCGAAATTCCTGCACTGCGCGAAATGATGCCCGAGGCGAAGCCGAGGGCATTATCGCGTAGTTTAGGGCTTTCGAATTTCTGCCCGTGTAATGTATACTATTTTTCTTTATATACGGTCGAAAGTACGCTGGGTAATTTATTTTTTAAGAAAATTGCAATCGTGTTTCATTTGACAGCCGGCCATCTTTATTTACTTTTGCTCCTCGCTTCAACGCCTCTAGCGGACACTCGTGAAGCTCTGGTTTTTTCTCTGTCTCTCTCTTGCAAACAATATTCGCCTGCCCCGACATTTGATGCACGAGCGAAGCGAGTGCTTCTGGTCGGGGGCAGGCACGAAAAAAAATGTGAAAGATAAATTAATATTATATTTTCAAAAGAATTTTTCTGGTGGTACAAAATTAATTCTATGTTTCTAAAATTCTAAACATTCTAATGAAAACACTTTCATTATTTCTTCAAATTATTACAATTTTATAATAACATTTTGGCACGTATTAAAAAAGAAATTACAAAATTATTAATTATGTTATTTTTGTTTTTAATGTTTATTAAAATAATTTTTGAAAATAATTATATCAGCAAAAGATTTCGTTCATTTCAATATTCAGAGCTTGTGGATAATAAATTTATAAAGTATAAAAAGTTTTCTTGATAATTTTTTTTCTCATTTTATATTGCGTTAACAATTACTCGTTAAATTGTCATTGAACTCAAAATTTTCTTATTTACCGACAGTGGTGTTTTTACCGACAGAGAATTCTTTTACTCCCGCTGTAATAGAGGTTGGGTATGAAAATCAACCAAAGCACAAATGTTTGACTTTCTGCTGCGAAATCGCAGCGGGAAATACGTACTTTCGACCAAGGTATGAAGAAAAATAATTTTTCTTCATACCTCGGTCGAAAGTACGTAGGTATTTCCCGCTGCGATTTCGCAGCAGAAAGTCAAACATTTGTGCTTTGGTTGATTTTCATACCCAACCTCTATTACATCGGGAGTAAAAGAATTCTCTGTCGGTAAAAACACCACTGTCGGTAAATAAGAAAATTTTAAGTTCAATGAACGAGTAATTATTGTTATCGCAATATAAAATGAGAAAAAAAATTATCAAGAAAAATTTTTATACTTTATAAATTTATTATCCACAAGCTCTGAATATTGAAATGAACGAAATCTTTTGCTGATATAATTATTTTCAAAAATTATTTTAATAAACATTAAAATCAAAAATAAAATAATTAATAATTTTGTAATTTCTATTTTAATACGTGCCAAAATGTTATTATAAAATTGTAATAATTTTAAGAAATAATGAAAGTGTTTTCATTAGAATGTTTAGAATTTTAGAAACATAGAATTAATTTTGTACCACCAGAAAAATTCTTTTCAAAATATATAATATTAATTTATCTTTCACATTTTTTTTCGTGCCTGCCCCCGACCAGAAGCACTCACTTCGCTCGTGCATCAAATGTCGGGGCAGGCGAATATTGTTTGCAAGAGAGAGACAGAGAAAAAACCAGAGCTTCACGAGTGTCCGCTAGAGGCGTTGAAGCGAGGAGCAAAAGTAAATAAAGATGGCCGGCTGTCAAATGAAACTCGATTGCAATTTTCTTAAAAAATAAATTACCCAGCGTACTTTCGACCGTATATAAAGAAAAATAGTATACATTACACGGGCAGAAATTCGAAAGCCCTATACTACGCGATAATGCCCTCGGCTTCGCCTCGGGCATCATTTCGCGCAGTGCAGGAATTTCGAACTTTCTGCCCTTATAATGTAATATACTATTTCTTCATACCTCGGTCGAAAGTACGTATTTTCTGCTTCGATTTCGCAGCAGAAAGTCGAAGATTTGTGCATTGGTCGATGCACAAGCTCGTTCTCTGATACAGCGGGAGCAAAAGCTGTTAGCGGTTCTGCATTACCGTCAGAGAATTTAAAGCGCGAGTAATCCAGACTTATAGGGATTGACAGTTAACCTAAAAGCTTAATGTTTTTTTCTGGTGCTTTACTGAAAAAATGAATCAAAATGTAAAACTTTAGAATCTTTGAATATCGTAGAGAACATTCAATATGATCTCAATTTTGATGTAAACAAAAATTTATGTATCAAATACATAAATTGTATATTTCATAAAAAAATTATAAATAATTTTTGCACAGTAAAAACAAAGTCTTAAATTTAATGGTGGCTAGTTTTAATTTTTGACTTATCTTAAAAGCTATCAACTTTATTTAATCATAAAAACTAACTGAAAATTAAAGTTAGTTGTACTCTTACTTAAATAAAACTCAGTTTGTAATTTATTTGTAATACACCGGACTTAATTTCAGATCCAATGGTATTAATAAAAAGTTGGATGAAATTAACTTCTAATAAGGTACGCTAACAGCTGACTGTAAGTCTGGCGAGGCTGAAAAAGTTGATTGTGACGTCACAAGGGACGCAATTTGCAAACGTGAAAAGTCTGAATAGCGCGTCGCGTCGCCGGTTTACTTTTGACTCGTGTTTTATTAATAATATATAAGTCCATAAATTATATTTATAATTGGTGAATCTTAGACAGAAAGTTTAGTTTTATTAGTATGTTAATATTTTAATTCGATTATAAACAAGTTTATAAACATTTTATAATCTTAATTTCACCTAATATATATGTGCATTAGCATTTAATTCTTTACCCAGTAAAAAAAGAAGTATTGAGTGGAGCGTTTAGGAATTGAGTGAAGCTCTGAGCCAATACGGATTCGAGTAAAAACCGTATTGGGACGTTTGACTCAATCTTTTTTTCATCCGCCGAATACGGTCTTATTTTAGCATTAAAATTAAAATCACATGAGCAGCGTACACATTATAAATTGAAAGCACAATTGTCCTGGAATGTGAAAATGCCGATTTCGATAAGAAACAGTGAATATTTGTTAAAAGTTGGTAAAAGCAAAGTTTGATAAGCGCGACTGAATTTACCATGTGAATAAATGAAGTGGTAAGTTTAAATGGACTAAAAGAAATCTACTTTTACCCACAGAAAGTTCCTAGAGAATTGTGGTAAATTCAACAAAACAATGAAATTTCATTGTTTTACAATTCTCTAGGAACTTTCTGTCGGTAACAGCAGATTTCTTTTAGTCCATTTAAACTTACCACTTCATTTATTCACATGGTAAATTCAGTCGCGCTTGTCAAACTTTGCTTTTACCAATTTTTAACAAATATTCACGGTTTCTTATCGAAATCGGCATTTTTACATTCCAGGACAATTGTGCTTTCAATTTATAATGTGTACTCTGCTGATGTGATTTTAATTTTAATGCTAAAATAAGACCGTATTCGGCGGATGAAAAAAAGATTGAGTCAAACGTCCCAATACGGTTTTTACTCGAATCCGTATTGGCTCAGAGCTTCACTCAATTCCTAAACGCTCCACTCAATACTTCTTTTTTTACAGGGTATCTTAAAGAGAGAAATTTCCACTGATAGTTTTAATAATTGTTGTTTGTTATAAGAAATTAAATGTGATATATGTTTATTTTAATAAAATTCAAGAATATGAACATACACTGTAAAAACAAAGTCTTTATTTAAGGCGGTGTCAAAGTCGATTGGATTTTTGCATTGAGCTTCAATGGAAAAATCGCATCGACCAGGAAGGAAGAGTAAGGAGACCGAACTCTGGGGTCGTCCATATACCACGTGGACAGTTTAGGGGGGAGGGGGGGTTCGCCAAAAATCCACGATTTTCCACGAGGGGGGAGGGGGGGGTCAATACAAATGTCCACGTGGACACAAAAGTTTAATTTTATATCTTTTTTTTCTTTATATTCAACTTTATTATTAGATTATTATTAGATTGTGATCAGACAATATTTGTAATCCGAAATTTATTTAACTGTCAAAAAAACGCCAAATTCTTTTTTAATTTATATTACAAAATCATTATCGTAAATGCACAAATATGAATATATGCAAATTTGACAATTAGGAATACTAAGCAACCTCTACAAACTCTTACAAATTCTAAAAAAAATAATTTCTATTATTGTTTATGTGAAGGCTCAAAGCTATTGGATTTTAGAAAATTTTTAGATTTGTTACAGAAGAGATTAAGTATTTCTACTAATATAATAATTGAAGATATATTGCTGCCAAAGTCCTCTCTATAATATTAAAAATGGTATTTACCTATTTAATATTTTAAGATAATTTAATCTTTATTGAATTTTAAAGAAGTTTGTTATAAAAAAATTTAAAGAATTTTTTAATTGTATTTCTTATTAAATATCTTTTTATTATTCACTATTTTAAAATAAAAAAACCCGATTGTCCACGTGGACAATCAGGGGGGGAGGGAGGAGTTCGTCAAAAATCCACGATTGTCCACGAGGGGGGGAGGGGGGGTCAAAAAGTGTCTAAAAAGTGTCCACGTGGTATATGGACGACCCCGTCTGCTTCTACCCTACTAAAAATAAAATCAGGAATGGTCAGACAAATGGTCAGGCCGCCTGACCACTTTAATCCAGTTTTCTTACGATTCTGGATGGATCTCGTCAGAAATCTATCACAACTGATCAGGAGGAAGTTTAAAGTGGTCACAAGTTTGCTACTATCCCCTCCTCTTTGTTGACCCCGCCCATAATTGGTGACTATTTGAGACCATTTGTATCTCATTTTTGACCATATTTTTAAGCCACTTCTGTTTTATTTATTTAAACAATATGCAAAAAGTTGCAACAAATTAATTTTAAAAAATATATTTTATTAATTAATATCAGTTTGTTTACATACGGAACAACTTGAAACTAATTCCCGGAATTAAATTAAAATTTGGACCCTACGGGGATCGAACCCCGACGCATGACCTAACCTAGTGCCTAAACTAACTGCCCTAACGACTGCGACTACCGAACCGACTTACATATTTCTGGATTCAACTGTCTATATAAAGAGCAACTGTAAAATAGTAAAATTCAATTACCAATATTATCAATAAATCAGAATAAACTGTTAAATAATTTTTATTAATTAATTATATTTCAATTTAGTCATAATAGGTTATGTGAATTAATAAAAATTAACATTATTAATTGAATCAATAATAAATTAAGTCTTAACTTTACAATTTGGAATGTTTCATAAACTATAATACGAATACAGATTAATAATAATTATTATTATATCTGCATTTAAAATGAATTTAGTATTTAATATTAATTTAATTTAACATTATAATTTATAATAATAATGAATTATTAATGCAATATTGAAATTTTTATAAATTTTAAATTTAAATTATTAATAATCATTATAGTAAGAAATTATTCTATTAATGATTAATAATAATTTAAATATAACTGTATTTCAATTATAATGCAAATACTTCTCATAATAAGTACTGACTGGTATAGTAAATTACTAATATTATGAAACAAAATTTATTATTAATTAACTATATTAAATAATTACAAGTAAATATACATATATTAAATTAATATATTATAAATATACATTAAATAAATATATTAAATAATGTTAAAAGAATGGTCCGAATGTTTTGATTTATTTACCTACTTTTGCTGTATAATTAATTCAATAATTATACCAATTTGAAAAATGAGAACTTTTGTTAAGTTAAAAGAACAATTTTTATAATAGAATAATGTATTCTGAAATGTAAAAAATAAATTTGAAAGATTTTAATATGTATATATAAATTTCCATGAGACTTTACCAAAATTAGAAAGATGTACCAAAATTTTTATAGGTTATGTGTTCACACATTTCAGAAGTAGTCAAGAATTTCAGAAATGGTCACAGCTTCGAAAATGGTGGGAGTAAAGTGGGAGGAGCTTGGAAAGTATTTGGTTAGGAATGGTGAGAAACGTTCGAAAACGTCAGAAGTGGTGAGACTGTTCAGGAATGTTCAGAAATTCTGACCATTCATGACGATTCCTGATTTTATTTTTAGTAGGGTACAAATGTCTGAAAAATATGCACGAAAAGTGCCAGACCAGGAAGGAAGAGTAAGGAGACCGAACTCTGCTTCTACAAATGTCTGAGAAATATGCACGAAAAGTGCCAGACTCACTGTGTTCTAGTTGATCACCAATTAAGTCGATCATGCGCATTGAACTAAAGTTCAGTGTTGACATAGATGAAAAGTGTGGTTATGTCAAGGTAAATATTACATAGTTTAAACAGTGTTAATTTTAAAAGCAAATTTATTTATTTGCAATTGTGATATTATTTAGATTATCAAAATAATTTAATAATATATTTATGAAAAGGGAAAAATTTTGCGAAAATGGTTAAGAAGAATTGTGTTTATAACTAGAGTATATTTACATACCGTAGAAGGATAGAAGAGACTAATGTTTTTAGACTCTTTTTCTTTCTTTACATCTTGGCACACAACACGACATTTTTTAAATAAAATAAATAAATAATTATTAAAACGAAATGTATTGTATAATTATGTATGTATCTCACTAAGACCGGCTAAATGTAAACATTAGATCTTACATCTCACTCGCACAATTTTTACGAGAAACAGAGACACAACACAGCTTATGCGCATGATCAACTTAATTGGAGGTCGACTAAAACGCAGTGAGCCTGGCACTTTTCGTGCATATTTCTCTGAGATTTTTAAAGCGCTTTCTACACAGAGTTCGGTCTCCTTACTCTTCCTTCCTGGCATCGACTTTGACACCGCCTTTAAGCTCGAAATTTGTCTTTTTTCAAGGTGTAAACGGAAGACTCCCCAATTGATACAAGTAAGGTGTTAAATAAACTGAAATTCAACTGTAAGCTTGTAAGAAGGCTGAAATTTAGCTAGATGGTTTGGCTAAATTTTAGCCTTCTTACACGGAAAGAAAAAGTCCGTCAATCATTAATAGACTAGTATATTACTTTGAGACGGGACACAAAATCATTGAATGCATAACATACTTTGAGTCACAATCAGTGACGAGTTGCTTGCTAAAATTTAGAAAACTGTCATCAATATATAAAACTCGTTCACTAAAATTTAGAAAACTGTCTATTAAATTTTCTATGACTATCAAAAGCATTCAAAAAATTCAACTTCTTTCAGAATTATCCCTAATTTTAGACACTATTTGGTACAGAATGAACACATTTTTTTCGTTGCACAGTTCCGATATTTTATTTACACTCTTAGACGCTTTAGACCAACACATTTTCCAACACATTTTCGCACTTATAATAACTACACGTAGAAACGCACACTTATAACATTTTAAGTTTAGAAGCGAACTGTTCTTATATACCAAATAACAAAATTTTTCACAACTTGTGAGAAATGATTTTGCACTAATAACTACTTTTTAATTAGCGAGAAATATAAAAGAAAATATATTTTCATCGAGGTCAATTTCTAGACGCAATTCAACTGCAAATTGTTAGTTAAGTTAAATATTCACATTACACATAATAGTAGATAGGGATATGTATAGCAGACAGCAAAAACACATGGACTATAGAGAAACCGGAAGAAATGCGCATCGGTACACTGCGCAACAATGCGCTAGTGAAGAGCGCCGATTTAGAATACGAGTCAACTAACGTTTCACAAACTTTCACTAATGACTCGTAAACATTCAAACAGCCATTGATAACAATTCAGCATTAAATCTAAAACAATTGGTCACATACTGGCATTCTAATCAATCCATCACTCGTTTTCAATCGTTAAGTAAAGTTAAGTAACCATCAACGGAAAAAGAGTCCCGTCTCAAAGTAATGTACTAATCCATTAATGGTTGACGGACTTTTTCTTTCCGTGTACTATAGCTTACAGTTGAATTTCAGTTCATTTAACACCTCACTTGTATCAATTGGGGAGTATTCTTTTTAAACTTCTAATCATTACTGACATTCAGCCAATATGGTCTACTTCCGTTTACACCTTGAAAAAAGACAAATTTCTGGCTTAAAGGAAGACTTTGTTTTTACAGTGTGTACTCTATCAGATTTGAAAAATAGTTAATACAATTAATAAATAAAAAAAACTTAATTACATTTGTTATTTATAGTATAAGAAATAAAGAAAAGGTTTTAAAAATTGACTATTTCTTTAAAAAAAAATTTTAGCTATATATTTGTCTATTTACATGGTTTTTCGATACCTGCTCCCGACATTTATTAATTTTGATGAATTAATTAATTTTTTTTTAGTTGTGACAAAACTGATATTTTATATTAGAAGGTTGTTTTTTATTACTTTCATTTATTCCTTTGGTCATTTATTGCAATTAATTATTTATTTAGTTGTTAAAATTGTAGTTATATTTGGATTTTGCTTGTCTTTTCGATGCCGCCCCCCCGACCAGCAGCACTCGCTTCTCTCGTGCAGCAAATGTCGGGGCCGGCATCGAAAATCAATAACGGCGTCTTTCTTTTAGAGAGAGATAGAGAAAAAGCCAGAGCTTCAGGAGTTGCCGATGGCGGCGCTGAAGCGGAGAGCAAAAGTAAAAGATGGCCGGCTGTCAAATCGAACGCGATTGCAAGATTTGTAATTAATAAATTATTAAGCGTACTTTCGGCCGGATATAAAGAAAAATAGTATACATTACACGGGCAAAAAGTTCCAAATTCCTGCATCGCGTGAAATGATGCCCGAGGCGAAGCCGACTTTCTGTCCTTATAATGTAATATACTATTTATGTAATTAAAAAAAAATTAATATTTACACTTCTACTAATAATAGTAATATTTTAGCAAAGTTTAGAGAAAATTCATTTTTTGACCTGGGCAGCTAAGGAATTTTGCCCCATATGTTCGTAATATGTGGTTACGTTTTATTTTTTTTACTCCGAATCCCTTTGAGATCCCAAGATGAAACTTACAGGACATGTAAAGCACATTTGCCCTAACATTTAGTAAAATTTTGAAAAAATCAAAGATGATGTTTTTTCAAAAACAGATTTTTAATTTTTCAAAATTCCAAAAAAAAAAATTTTTGAATTTTTTTTTATATTAATTTTAACTTAAAAGACACCTAAAACCAAAGAAATCCTTTTTTTAAAATCCAAAATCGGTTAATTAGAACCAAAATTATAGCACTTTAAAAAAAAAGACAAAAATTTTGAAAATGCCATATTTTTGGTAATTTTTAAAATTTTGAAAAAATATTTAGTGGAGTTGTTTATCATTATAAAAGTAATAAATTTGCAAAAGTACAGCCAAATCCCAACAAGTCATAAAAATTAGTGTGTTGAACTGACGTGGAATCCACCATATAAAACATCATATATATGATGTAAATTTTTCAAGAAAATTCAATAAAAAAAATACGTTTGAATTTTAAAAATTATTTTTCTGTTAATAAAAATGTTCCAAATTTTTTGAATTTTGTTGGTACAAGTTTGACGGCCTGCATTTTCTAAGAAGAAAATTACACGTTAATGCCTATAAGTAATTCTTATAGTGCGCCAGGCGAATAGAGAAATTTGTATTGATTGATGAATAATAAACATTGTAATGAAATTTCAATTAATAATATTAAATTGCAGGAATTTTGAATTGAAAATCGTTTCTGAATTTTTATTTATGAATCTTTATTTATATTCTTTGCTTTTATATATTCTTAGTTGAAAGTACCTTTTAAATTTAATATTACAAAACATTCAAAATTATATTTACAGTCTCTTTTTGCTTTACGTGATTGCCAGATTATTTTTATTTATTTATTTTTTTGCTTAGGGAATTTTGGGAAATCTGCCTACAGATACCTAGGATTCCGCACTCCAAGGTTATGTGGGTTGGTATGATAAAACAAAAGGAAATACAAAAAAGAAAAATAAATATATAAAATAGTAAATTTAATAAACTGGCGACCTACTGCCAGCCCGACCCACTAAAACCCGTAACCCTTCTTCTGGAGCCCTTTACCCTCCCTCGGAACTGTCGTAAGACTTTAGCCTTCGAGGGTGGCGCTCCAACTCTGTCGCTCATGCGACCTTCTTCTTCTCTCTGCGGTTTTCCTGCGTCCGTAGTTAAAAAAAATGATTAAAACTATTTCATAGTCTAAGCGGAATTTACAGCACAACAATAATTTTAAAAAAAAAAAAATTTTTTTTAAGAAGTTTAAAAAGTCAAAAGATAAAATCGCAAACGGATATAAAAAAGAAAAAAAAAAGTAAACACGTATATAATGTTGAAAAGACAAAACTGTACAAAGATAAATAATGTGTGTATGTATATGTATGTCACCCATTCTCTTGTGGGTGAAAAAAAATTTTTTTAGCAATTTTTTAATTTTTGATAAACATTGATTTTTGTATTTTTTGAAATAACTTTTTTCTCTATTAAAATTTTCATTATTTCTTTTCAAAATTATATTCCTGTCATGAAAACGAATTGATTCATTTATATAAAGTATACATTTTATCAAAATTTATAAAATTAATCGCTATTTATATTTTTCTCAAAACATTCAAATATTGTATTTTTTGACATTTTTTAAATTTTACTTTAAAATAATTATTTTATTATTCTATAATAAGAAATTATAAGCAATTGGTATACCTATATTATATTAAGGAAGCTAAATGTTCATGAAATTAACAACTTGTTGTTAGGCAGAAAAAGGGACCTATTTTTGATGATTTGTTTTGAGAAAATCAAAAATGGAATAGGTTTTCTTTTTAGAGGGTGTATTAAATACATATTGAAGTGTGGAAACATTTTTTTTTGTAAATTATATAACAAAATGTCGGCGGTAAATTTCATATTCAAAATCGACTATTCTTTTTTGTCCGGAAAAGTTTTTTGAAAAGTTTAAATCCTTTAACAAAAAACTAAGTTTTCTAAACTATATACACTCCAACGCCGATTTAGCGGACACAGGTTTAGCGGACTTATTGGGTTGTGATTAACGATTTTCTTTGTTTTTGTCAGCAATCTTAATGAATTCCTTTTCTATTGTTAAATTGATAATTTCTATCCAATTCAATTCTCTGTAACCACGGTGACCAGAGTCTGAATTTACTTTAATGCCGTTTAAGGGAATCATTTGTTGTGGAGTTAATGCCTTTTAATTAACATTGAATTCTTTAAAGGGCATTAAAGGGGTTTCAAATTCTGGTCACGTAGAGAATTGAATTGGATAGAAATTATCAATTCAACAATAGAAAAGGAATTCATTAAGATTGCGGACAAAAACGGAATTGGTTTGGAATTTAAGAGTTTAAAAGTGCCAATCCACTTTAATTCACCCCTTATTACTGGGATTGTTCGCTTTAGCGGACGACTCCCCCAAACAGTCCACTAAACCGGCGTTGGAGTATATTTTACTTTTGTAACAGGACGAATTTTACGTATCTCCTTATTATTTTGAAATTACAAAGTATTAGTCGTCAAATTATTGTTTCATAGAGAAATAATTAAATATGATTAATTGAATATTAATTGATTAAATGTCGATCTACGATCCTGTGTTGTCATGGTAACGACACTTCCCAGTAAAAAAAACTAATTCAAACGGATTGACATGAATTAAGATTTTTGGTAGAAAGCGGGATTCATTCAAGCTCTTTGTATATTCGATTGAATTCGATTCAATTTGCCTGAACGTTGTGCAAACGAATTCGCATTCGTAAGAAATGACCAAGGCATGCATTGAATTCGTGCTGACGAATTAAACAAAATTAAAGGTCCCAAAACTTGTCCATTGAATTAGTATGAATAGAAGGTTTGGAAGTTCAATACAGTTTGACGAATTCAGGAAAATTGCAACATAGCTCCAATTCGTATTTGTCACAAAGCGGAATTCACTGAAACGCTTTGTGAATTCTTTTTAATTTATTTCAATTAGTTTTTGTTTACTGGGTTGCGCTTGCGTAGCCGAAAATGCGGCAAGGAAGCAACAAGTGTGTTTTTGATCACTTTTGGATCGTACGTCGATATTTGTAACATCTTTGTGATAAATTTTATTGTCTACTAAATATTTTATTTGTTAAAGAATTATTTTATTTAATGTTATAATACTTGTGTGAGTGTGGAATTGGCCAATTCGTTGACTAAGAGAGACATCGAAATGTAAGTAGATAATCTGTAAAATATATCTTTTCAGTCGACACTCTTTATTATTTCACTGGGTTCACCCATTTTACCCCCCTTGAGATTATTCTTGTTTGTTTAAAGTAAATTTAATTATATAGGGTGCCTCAGTCGTGGGTGTACATATTAAAGGGTCATATTTTACTGAAAAAGTTAAGACGAAAAGTCCTTTGCACTTTTTAAAAATGTTCAGTAGTTTTTTCGTAAATCGCAATTGAAAATTTAAAAACTACGCATTGCAATTGGCCGCGTAAGCTCAGTACACGCCCAGGGGCCGTATTCTCGAATCGATGACCCTAGATGTCGCATGCGACAGACCATTCGAGATGGAAAAAGCTATTCTCGAACGCTTGTCGCATGCGAGATTTCATGTCGTATGCGATAATTTCCGAATGGTTCATCTCGAGTGGGTAGTGGCCATTCGAGATGCAAAGTCGTATACGAAATGCTAGTAAAAAATAAGGTTGTGTGTCATCCTTGTAATAAACGTATGTAATGACTTTTCGTCTTAATTTTTTCAGTAGAATATGCCCCTTTAATATGTACACCCTCGACTGGGACTGTATATATTTTATTTACTGTCGACCTTCAGTCGATTGGCGCCCGCGGTTTTTATAAATTTTTATGATTCTCTGAACCCACACAGCATTGAACCCTGCCGCGTGTGGTGTGAAGTTTTAATTTTACAAATTTAATTTATTATTTAAATATAACAAAAACTCCTGTTTCACTTTATTTTTTATAAACAATTTACTGCTTTTTTTTATAAAGTCGATTAATTTACTCAAAAAGTGCGCCCGTTTCGGTCACAAAAAAAATAACTAATTTTTACAATGAACACGGAGAAAAATGAATATTTAAGGTAAATATCTAGATGTTAAAGTTTAATATTTTTATTCCTTAACATAGGAACAGCTATCTAGATATTAAAAGTAAATATCTAAATGTTAAGCGTTAATATCTAGCATGTGATTTGAATATCTGGATATTAAAGTTTAATATTTTTTATTTTAAAAGTTAATATATATTTTTTCAATATCTACTTTTGAATATCCAGTTTTCTCCGTGAAATTTATCGCCGCCATTTTGACTTGTTTTATGTTACGGCCGAACTCCGTAACTTTTTATATTGTTAATACCTTTTTTAATTATATTTAAACTAAAATTACATGCAACAATTACACGCAACATGAGATTTTGTTAAACATCACAAAAACATTTACACAAAAAACAACCCTTTGTAATTTCACAAAAGGGACATTCTTCTTTTTGAATATCTTAATCCAAAATATTTAAATCGGATAAAGATCTAATTCTATATAAATAATAGATTTAATGGAATTTAACATTCACAATTTTTAAAGTAAAAAACTTAAGAATATAATGCAATACTTCTTAATAAATTCCTTTCTTTCACAAACAGCTTATTAACTATTTTGAGAAACGGATAGAAATTATCAAAGGCAAGCAAATAGCTCAATATAAGGAGTGGTGCATCCAAGTCACCGAACTCGGATCACGCCACTGCCTAAATCTGCAAGGTTGCAGAAATCGGCTTAGCAACAGCCACGTTAATTACACAGCCCCACAAAAAAAAAAGTGTCGTGCGCGGCAGACCAGACTAGTCATTTCCTATGTATTTTGACGCGCTGAACACGAATCCGAAGTCCGTTTTGCTCCATCACGTCAGGATTTTTTTCTAACCTCAAAAAATCTGTCGGATTTTGAGAGGTAGGCTATTTTTTCTTAAATTAATGGATTTACTTCAAACTTGGTAACTAGAGGTTTTTTGGGTCGCTGATGACAAATTTGAAGTTAGATTTTCAAAATTCAAAATGGCGGCTCCAATATGGCGGACGAATTTTTAAAAAGTTAATGGATTTACTTCAAACTTGGTAACTAGGGGTTTTTTGGGTCGCTGATGACGAATTTGAAGTTAGATTTTCAAAATTCAAAATGGCGGATCCAATATGGCGTACGAATTTTTTAAAAATTGATAGATTTGCTTCAAACTTGGTATCTAGGGGTTTTTTGGGTCGCTGATTACGAATTTGAAGTTAGATTTTCAAATTTAAAATGTTGGCTCCAATTTTGGGGACGAATTTTTTAACTATTGATGGATTTACTTCGAAGTTGGTATCTAGGGGTTTTTTGGGTCACTCATTACGAATCTATAGTCAGACTTTCACATTTTGAACCCCCTGCACGGAAAAAATGTCCGTGCACCGCTTGTCTCACTTCCAGTGCAGTTGATGCAGAGGTTGTTCGATGGAAGTGCGTTTGCTGTCTCTAAAAAGGGCCGTATATGATCCCTTTTCAAAGTGTAAGATTTGTACTGTAATTAAGGACCATTGGTGAACATACAGAGATAAACAGTGCACAGAAATTTTTTCCGTGTGGCTGCTCCGAAAGATTTTTTGGTAGAGTGTTGTGTAACGGGAACTGTAATTTTTTGTTTTGTAATGAACTACTCTCAAGAACTGACAGTTGGGTCTCATTGCATCATAGAGATCAATTCGGCAAATGCACAAAACTTTTTTCATTGAGGTAATAATGTGACAATAAGATGTAAAAGTTAAATAATAAATTTTTAAGAAACGAGATAAAAAGGAACTTTAATATCCTCTATCCTTCACTATCTTATTCCTTAAAAATACGTTAGGGTGTGAGGATGATGCCGTAGTGTGTCCGACGACGAGTTGTCTTTGTCCTCGTCAAAGTCGGAAAGCTCTCATACTTAGGCCTGGGGAGGTATGAGGGTTATCACCCCTAGGACGGCGGACTCACCTGCGATCGGGCCAGGATCCCTAACGTGCAGGTTTTCACATAAATCGTGGCTTCTCAAAATCAAAACAATAATAAAACTCCAAAGGCTTCAAAACTTAATTTTGCAGTAACAACGTCGGAACACTTATGCGACAGCAATGCAGATGCATTTTGTTACATATGTGGACAATTCGATGTCCCCAAAAATCGTAAATCAATAAATGAAAATATCAAACAGATCTACAAAGATTATTTTGATCTTGAGATAACCAATCAGGATAAAAATTTTGTTCCACACAAAATTTGCAGTTCCTGTTATACAATGTTAACTCGTTGGAATCATAAAAAAGAGGATAAACTAAAGTTTATAAAGCCAACTTTGTGGGAAAAACCATTAAATCAAAAAGATTGTTATTTTTGCAACACCAATGTGCAAGGATATAATAACAAAAATAAAAAGAACATATTGTATGCTAATGTCCCCACTGTAAAAAAACCAGAAATTTCATGCAATCCACCTTCTTCTCCCAAAACCTTGGAAATTGACAGTTCAACTGAAGATGTTCTAGATTTTGAAAATAAAGACATGAGAACCGATGATGAGGACGACTATTACCTTCCGTATGATGAACAGGAGATAAAGATTCGACAAACGTTTAACCAAGAAGAACTTAGCAATCTCATTAGAGATTTAAAATTGCCGAAGGATTGTGCAGAACATTTAGCATCAGTGTTGAAGAAGAAAAACTTGTTATCAAAAGGCACAACAGCTAGCTTTTATCGAGACAGATAAAAAGAATTCCGATAATATTTTACAAAAGATGAAAATCCGTCGTTGGTATATTGCTCAGATGTTGTCGGACTCATGAATAAATTAAAAACAAATATATACAAAGATGAAAATTGGAGACTATTTATTGACTCTTTGAAAAGAAGTTTAAAAGTAGTACTACTACATAATACTAATATTTATGCTCCAATTCCAATAGCGCATTCAACGGAAATGAAAGAAAACTATGAATATATGAAACTAGTTTTGGATAAAATTAGATACCGAGAACACAACTGGCAAATTTGTGGAGATTTTAAGATTTTAAGCATACTACTTGGACAACAATCAGGTTTTACAAAAACACCATGTTTCCTGTGTTTGTGGGACAGTAGAGATCGAGCAAATCACTACATTAAAAAACAATGGCCAAAAAGAAATTCTTTCGAACCAGGTTCAAAAAATATAATAGAAAATCCCCTAATCGACCCTTCAAAGGTGATAATTCCATCCTTACACACGAAACTAGGAGGAATGAAACAATTTGTCAAAGCCTTAGATAAAGAAGAAAACTGTTTTAAATACCTGGAACAAAAGTTTCCAGAAAAATCTGATGCGAAACTAAAAGAAGGGGTTTTCGACGGACCACAAATTCGCAAATTGTTAAAAGATGAGCAATTTATCACCAAGATGAATAAAAAGGAGAAAGCCGCATGGCTTAGTTTCAAAGCAGTTGTCGAAAATTTTCTGGGTAATCACAATCGAGTGAAAATTGGGAGCAAATAGTTAGTGATATGATTAAAAATTTTGGTAAGTTAGGATGCTTAATGAACATAAAGATGCATTACTTAGACTCGCATCGGTATCGATTCCCTGAAAATTTGGGAGATTACAGTGAAGAACAAGGAGAACGATTCCATCAAGATCTTAAAGAATTTGAGCGTCGTTATCAAGGAAGATGGGATGTAAATATGATGTCCGATTACTGTTGGATGCTGAAAAGGGATATTGTACCTGGAGGCACCAATTTCAAACGAAAACCATTACACAGATCCTTTGAGGACAAAAGAGTGCGCTACCATAAAAGGACGTGAATACCTTACTTATGTATATAAGAATTTCCATTTCGAGTTTTGAAAATCTAACTTCAGATTCGTAATCGGCGACCCAAAAAACCCCTAGTTACCAAGTTTGAAGTAAATCCATTAACTTTTAAAAAATTCGTCCGCCATATTGGATCCGCCATTTTGAATTTTGAAAATCTAACTTCAAATTCGTCATCAGCGACCCAAAAAACCCCTAGTTACCAAGTTTGAAGTAAATCCAATAACTTTTAAAAAATTCGTCCGCCATATTGGATCCGCCATTTTGAATTTTTAAAATCTAACTTCAAATTCGTCATCAGCGACCGAAAAAACCCCTAGTTACCAAGTTTGAAGTAAATCCATTAACTTTTAAAAAATTCGTTCGCCATATTGGATCCGCCATTTTGAATTTTGAAAATCTAACTTTAAATTCGTCATCAGCGACCCAAAAAACCCCTAGTTACCAAGTTTGAAGTAAATCCATTAACTTTTAAAAAATTCGTCCGCCATATTGGAGCCGCCATTTTGAATTTTGAAAATCTAACTTTAAATTTGTCATCAGCGACCCAAAAAACCCCTAGTTACCAAGTTTGAAGTAAATCCATTAATTTAAGAAAAAATAGCCTACCTATCAAAATCCGACAGATTTTTTGAGGTTAGAAAAAAATCCTGACGTGTGGAGCAAAACGGACTTCGGATTCGTGTTCAGCGCGTCAAAATACATAGGAAATGACTAGTCTGGTCTGCCGCGCACGACACTTTTTTTTTTTGTGGGGCTGTGTTATGAATTCTCACACTAAATCGTCTTTCAATTAAATTGATTGACACAGGGAAATCTGGGCAATTTAAGCCAGGCCGTTGTAGCCGGCAGTTAGCCCGGGCAGTTTGGGCCGGCAGTTTAGTCCAGGTCGTAGTCACCTGTAGTTGTGGCCGGCAGTTTTGGCCAGGAAATTCTAAGTCCGGCAATTGGCCGTATTCAATTAAATTTTGTAATCCGTGAGCAAGGGATTTCCTTAGAAGTTAACGGGTTTAATAAAAAGTTTGATCAGAAAAGTGAATTTGAATTGAGAATAAAAATATAAAGAAATAAAAAGTAAAGAAAGGTTGAATTTAAAAGTTATATTGAGAATAATAAAAGTGACAAGTGAAAAAGTAAAATAATTAAAAGAAAATATTGAAAATAAAGTGAGTAAAAATAATTATTAAGAATTTGTGAAGGAAAATAAAATAATTAAAGAATTGAAAAAGAATATTGAATATAAAGTGAACTGAAAAACAAATATAAAGAATTTGTGAAAGAGATATAAAATATAAAGTAAAAGAATCAAAAGAGAATATTGAAAAAGTCTTGTATCAGCAAGAATAAAATAAAAAGTAATTTTATTAAAAGAATATTAATTTAAATATATTTTTAAGGACAGCCTTTTTTTACGGGGTTTAGGTCTTTATTTTGTGCAATAAAAGGAATATTAAGGTTCAAGACGAAATATCAATCTAGTGAACCTAGATTGGGTATTTCTTTAGTTTTTCGGAGATACAACGCGAAATTTACGAAGTCAGAACGTGTCATTGGATTAATATATATTTCAAGGAGATCGAATTACTGAGTAGTGAGTATAAAAGACTTACACTACATAACACACACTACAAGTTCATTCACACATATATAAAGTACTTTCTTTACACACATAAAAATTAGATTACTTGTATTAGGGACTTTTTGGGTAAAATATATAATTCATGGTTTACATCTTAATTTTGCATTTTAATCTAAACATCCTAATTAATTTTCCTATCTTCTCATTTTTCTTAAGAGTAGGGTTCTCAACCTCTTAGTTGAATCAATAACTAAGTAGAGGGGGAATCCACTACCTTTACAATTTCTTTGTCCGAAGGACACGTGAGTTAAAGTTTTAAAAATTAAAAAATTGAAATTAAATTTCAAAATCCTACTTTAACATTTTATAAAAAATAAATATAATTTCTGACATACTTTACATGTTTTTATGTTCTTTGAATGAAGTTGAAATAGGCATCTATAGTTAATTTAAAAAAATTATATGTTGTTTTAAACAAAAAAAATATTAACCTTTAAAATTTAAATTTTATTGTTAAATGGGTGCTATAATAACTGGGTGCCGATTTCAGCATCATGTTTTTTGACTTATTTTGAAAGTAATTTTAATTTAAATATCTAATAGTTAGTAATGAGTATAGTATGCGACTGTTACATCTTCATTGCTATAATTTTTAGACCATTTTTCTCTTAATATATTGAATAAATTGAGCTTAAACTTTGTGAGTAAGTTTAAAATATAATCAGGATGGGCAGTGAGGTGTAAAAGGTTTAATATTTTCAAAATCAATTATTATAAAACACTTTGAAACGGGTAAAAAGTGAGACTTAGAGTGACCGTCTCTGATAATTTTAAAGTGTTTTATAATAATTAATTTGAAAAAAATATTTAAACTTTTTCACCTCGCTGCCCATCCCACAGTGGGGCAAAATGACAAAATTTGGTTCAAATTGACTTTTAGACCACAATTTAAAACCAAATTAAAAAAAAAAATTTCTCTAACGCAGAACTAAATTCTGAAGAGATCTGTGAGAGTCAATTTTTTAATTTTTGTTTTATAAATTTTTAATGTTTATGCAAAGTGTAAAAAAAAATTTTTTTTTACATTTTTACTTTATAGGAAGTTATGTTTAAAAATAAATTTTTTTTAAAAGATATTTGCTTTAGATTATTGTAATTAAACTTTCTTTTTGTTAATCTGATATTTTGAAATAATTGTTCTTAATTGTTTATACAATTTTTATAAACAATTGTACTGTAAGGACATTTTTGGGCAGAAATGAATCGAATTTTTTACGAATAATGTTTCATCTAAGCCGCCTAGAGATTTTCTTTGTAAAAAAGTCATTTTTCAATTAGTGTTAACATTGTTATAAACAAATTATATAAACAATTACAGTTTTTGGGAAGTTATGTCTAAAAAAATTTTTTAAATTAAATTTCCTTTAGATTATTGCAATTAAACTTTCTTTTTGTTAATCTGATATTTTGAAATAATTTTTCTTAATTGTTTATACAATTTTTATAAAAAATTGTACTGTAAGGACATTTTTGGGCAGAAATAAATCGAATTTTTTACGAATAATGTTTCATCTAAACCGCCTAGAGATTTTCTTTGTAAGAAAGTCATTTTTCAATTAATGTTATCATTGTTATAAACAAATTATGTAAACAATTACATTTTATGGGAAGTTAGGTCTGAAAATTTTTTTTTAAAATGAAATTTGCTTTGGATAATTGCAATTAAACTTTGTTTTTGTTAAAATGATTAATTTCAAAATATAGATTTTCAATAATGTCCGCAAAATGTGTGAAAATCTATGAAGCTCTGAAAAGTCAAAATAATAAAAATAATAATCTATTGATGTTTTTCCAGAACTGACAGAAGTAATTCAAATTCATTTCTTAATTATTTTTTGGTCTAGGAAGAACTGTTGTACGTTTCTTTATTGACGAGAAAGTCGGAAAAAAATTTTTTCAGACATAACGTGCCGAAAAATGTAATTGTTTATATAATTTGTTTATAACAATAATAACATTAATTGAAAAATGACTTTTTTACAAAGATATAATCTCTTCTCGGCTTAGATGAAACATTATTCGTAAAAAATTCGATTCATTTCTCCCCAAAAATGTCCTTACAGTACAATTGTTTATAAAAAATTGTTTAAACAATTACAAAAAATTATTTCAAAATATCAGATTAACAAAAAGAAAGTTTAATTGCAATAATCTAAAGGAAATTTAATTTAAAAAATTTTTTTTAGACATAACTTCCCAAAAACTGTAATTGTTTATATAATTTGTTTATAACAATGATAACATTAATTAAAAAATGACTTTTTTACAAAGAAAATCTCTAGGCGGCTTAGATGAAACATTAATTGTAAAAAATTCGATTCATTTCTGCTTAAAAATGTCCATCTTACCGTTAATTTTTTCTATATTTTTAGAAATAATAGTTAAAAGTGTTTCAGATTAAAAATATTATTTATTTAATCTCAAAATATTAAGATTTTAGCTTAAAACTTTTAACTGAATAGCGGTCTGTGAGACCGCTATCTCAACTTTCTTTGATTATATTAAAGCTAAAATCAGTTAGCGTGATTTTTTGGCACCTATTATCAGTTTAAAAATTAAATTAGGGCTTGAGATAAATTATATCGTTAATCTGAATACTTTTAACTATATTATTTCTAAAAATATATAGAAAGAATTAACGGTAAGCCAAAACAAATGCATTTGTGCAGGGTCCTTTCTCTTTTAGTAGTTTAAAATTACCATAATGCAATAAAGTAATTAAAAATTATCTAATATTTAACTAGGCATCTTCTTCTACTTATAAATAAATAACAATTTATTACTTTACAGTGAAATATAAAAGACATTAAGAAATTTTTTTATTCCCGCGTAATAGTTGAATATTTTTAGGTCAAGTGCATATACTTCTTTGCCCACTTCCTTTTTATATATAATATACGTATAAATAATAAAATAAGGCACCGATCAATCTCGCGATTTCTTCACTTTTTCTTATAAATTTTCTCATACTTTCCTTGATTTCATAACTTTGTAAATATAATAAGTATATGAGTCTCTAAGATTCCATTCCAAGCCAAGGAAATTGTGTGATAGTCATTATAATTCTTTTGTGAAATCGTCATTGCACAGGAAAAGAAAAATAATGTTAAAATGAGAAGGTTTGCAATAAGCAAAAGTTTTACACCTTCCAATCAAAACGGATATCACGTTTTTATGTTAAAAATAAGAATCTGTGCATTTTTTCTATTCAAAAGAAAAAAAATTATGAAACGATAAACTATAATTTGTTTCAAAAACATCAGTTGTACAATATTACGAAAAAAATATTCTTTGCACGAGCAAAATTTTTATTGTAACATACACAAATGGAATGGAAATAATAATAGTATGTCAAAGAAAGAAAGTATTGATTAGGTATTTGAAGTCACGTTTTCTTATATGAGAAAATTTTGTAAAAATTTCAAAAATGACGAAAACTAGAAGGACAACATATAAGCAGTTACCTGGACCAACATGTCTGAAAGTATAGCTAGTCAACAAATTAAAAATTACGGATTTTACATAATTAAAATTTCTAATCCAATCCAAAAAATTCTCCACCTACTTGAGACAATATATGACCCGCCGAGTAGAAGAAATTTCATTTGTCCTAAAAAATACATTACAGTTTCCAAATTATTTTTTAATTTAATCGTGAATCATTTTAGGACAAATTAAATTTATGCAGCAAAATATTTCCAAAGTTTAGAAATTTTGTTAAAATGTCAATTCGAGTAAAAGAACTTTAGGTCATGTGAACATTTGAATATAAATAAATAAATATAATAATGATCTTAATATCTTAAAAACGATATAAATTAAATTTCGAAAAATAAAATTTATAAAAAGATAATACATAAGTTTCGGAGGTGCGAAAAATATGTCAAATCGAAATTCGAAATTTAATTAGTATGTGTTAAAAATTTCCGTTTTCGTAAGTTGAAAATAGTTTCCTTGATATAAGGTTTAAATGTTTTTATTTTTATAAATATAATTTGAGTATAGGGAATTCATTTTTTTCACATGAAAAGAACTGTATAAATCTTTTAATATATTTTTATGTATAAAAGTTATTGTTCATCTAAAAATATTTCTGTAAAAACTTTTATTTTCAAATTATAGAAAACGTTAAGAAAATAGTTTAGAAACTAAATAATTGAATTTTTTATTATTTATTATTTCAAAAAATACAATTTTTACCCTCCACCCGACACATGTTCCTATGTCCATCAGATGCTATATTGACTTGTTGTTTTTTTTGTAAATCATTAACTACGTAAAGTTTATGAAACAACTTGAGAGCAGGTTGTCTTGATCTAGTTATAGTCTATACATATTTTTAAATAAATAAGATGAAAAGCGTAGGGGTCTGGCTGGACCCAGGTGTCGGACGGAGGGTTAAATATATTAATATGTTTCCTGATACAACTGAAATAATTTATGGATTTAATTAAAAACCCAATAGGAAAAAAACCATTGGCTCATTAATGGCCCAATAATGGGAGCCACCATTCCATTATTGTCCCATTATTGGCACCCAATATTGGACCACTAATGGTAAAATCGTGGGATGTCCACGCCGATGCCAATAATTGGCAAACCATTATTGGCACATTATTGGCTGCCATTAAAAAACCAATAATAAAAAAAAAAAAATTTATTAAATTTTATTAAATAATAAATTTATTTATTGAATAATTATTTTATTTATTATTATTAAAAATATTAATTTTTTTAATTAATTATTTTATAGAAATGGTTATTATTTTCTATCACATCGAAATGTGAATAACCCTTTCGTTCAGAGTCTAAAAATTATTTACCTCACAGGCTCACATCCATCAGTGCAAAAATAGGAGAGGACGGGCAGAATAAAATTCCACAAATATTCGTGAGAATGCTGCCTCCTTATATACTTTTCAAGTTTCATGTTAGTTGCGAGAGAGTTTGAAACAACACCTCCTACGGAGCGTTGAGCGAACTACATACAATTACTTACCGACGCTGGAGAAATTATCATGTAGTAAGTATGTAGTTCGCTCAACGCCCCATAGGAGGTGTTGCTTAAAACTCTCTCGCAACTAACATGAAACTTGAAAAGTATATAAGGAGGCAGCATTCTCACGAATATTTGTGGAATTTTATTCTGCCCGTCCTCTCCTATTTTTGCACTGATGGATGTGAGGTAAATAATTTTTAGACGCTGAACGAAAGGGTTATTCACATTTCGATGTGATAGAAAATAATAACCATTTGTATAAAATAAGTAATTAAAAAAATTTATATTTTTAATAATAATAAATAATAATAATAATAATAATAAAAATAATTATTAAATAAATAAATTTATTATTTAATAAAATTGAATAAAAATTTTTTTTTTTTTTATTGGCAGCCAATAATGTGCCAATAATGATTGCCAATTATTGGCATCGGCGTGGACATCCCACGATTTTACCATTAGTGGTCCATTATTGGGTGCCAATAATAAACCTAAAGAAAACCAATGGCTTCCAATATTGGGCCGTTAATGGACCAATGGTAGACTAATGGCTATTTCCCATTGGGAAATTTAATTTAAAAAAATATTACGGTTACTAACACTATATGCTAATAATTTACAGGTAAAAATTTAGAGATTCATATACATCTTATTAAAACGTGATTATTTTCTTTATATAACACAACCTACTAATCAACATGCACGCAAATCTTGAATCGATCCTATAATTTTCTTAGAACAAGAAAAACGAATGCTATTCATTAATACGCAGGTGTTACTACTTTCTCCCAACTTTAGTTTCTTTATCAAAGACTTCTTTTTCATATATGGAATTATAATTAGAAAAAAAGACAACTGTAACACTTAACCTTCATCTAATCTGTAAGATTTAAAAAAATGATATTCCTGCTCTTTTCATACTGTGCTATAGAAATTCTTTTCTCCAGAACGTCTGTAATTAGTTTGATTGTGCTTATTTATTCTAACGGTTTACCTGAATCAAATAACATTCGTAAGCATAAAAGAATCAATTGAATCAAATTATTATACTTGTAACAAAAAAATCATATTTCAAAACCTTTCTATTTTGGTTATATATTTTTTTTAAAACAGACAAAGTTAGGAAGTTTGTATGAAAGAGCTGGTTGCTCGATGACTTTGATAAATATAGTGTAATTAAGATATAATATTCTTCAATACAATTTGATTATATTTTGGAGGTTTATATCACTAAATATGTTTATATTTAGCAATTATATTTAAAACAAAAAACAATGTATATTTATTTTTCTATTTTTCAATGATTTTTACTGAGTTTGTATGACTGCGTAACCTGTTAACAATTTAAATGAAAGTAACATTTTAGAATCAGAAATAATTATTAATAATATTAATATTATTGTTATTATAATATTAAGTTATTTTATAATACTAGACAACTTTTTCTCCATGTACTAATAATTATTATACTTCAGTGAAAAATAACTAAAAATCTGTTCTAATTTAACTACAATTGGAAAAAATGAATATATATATATATATATATATATATATATATATATATATATATATATAAAATAAGATAATCAGTTAAGCTTATAACTGTCAATGAGTTATTTTGAGTAATTGATCATAGAAATATAACTACTTAAATCAGTGACTGGCTTATTTTACTTCTAAATCAATTATTTTTAAAAGATCCAGATTTACAAGGTACATAAACTTAAATCCTAAATTAACAATATTTGTTGTTTTCTATTCAATTTTATTTCACACAATATTGAATTTAAAAATAAATACCTTGATTTTTGTGTACTAAAGAATTAATATATTTGGAATATTAGAATATGTAGCATAGAGATTATTTTCAGCAATCACTCGATTGAATTTCAATCGTTATAACAGATGATTTCTTGTGAATTTTTAAAAATAATTACGGACCCGAATATAGTATATGTAACGGTAGTTCCGCATGAGAGCTAAAGGCTTGGAGATTCAACGTCACTTTCTTTGAAGAGACAGTCACAGAAATTTTTCTCATTTAAAAAAATAAAAAGAAAAAATTTCCATTTCTGAAGGATAATCTTTAAACATACAGACATACACATGTATACAAATATTCTGGACAGTTAATGATTATATTTTCAACTGTAGAATTTTATACTTTAAAAATAATATATTTCAGATGCCATTTAAAATAAATAAAGTGCGATTCCAATCGTTTGTTATTCATTTTTTTATTTATTAAATAAAAAATTCTTAAAGTTTTTAAGGAATTTTCATTAAGATTTTATATTGGGCTATGTTAAAAATAAATCAATTAATTTTTTTATATTTTTTCACTATGTATTTTCTGTATGATTAAAATATTGAAAATAAAATATTCTGATACTTTTTCTCTAAATTATTAAGTGAAGGTGCATTAAAGTTAATTCTGCTGTTTGTTTTTATAGTTTTGTTACGCTAGCTCATATTGCACATTGTACGCACAGTCACGGAAAAACTTGAAATGAATCTATTCTATCAAATTTGTATGATTAAAAATTTCAATTGTCTATGAATGAAAGCAGTTTGTCGAATTAGTATTCAAAAACCTTAAGAATAATATATTAGCTAAATTATTTTTATTCATATGAGACATTCGTAAATAACGGTATGAAGTTTTTTTGTTAGGCTCTGCTGTTCCGCCCCAGGCGGAAAAGTCGGACGAATGTCGGAATTTACAACCGGCTGGGATCCGCGCCCGTACAGACCGCAAGTACCGACGGTCTGTACCGATTCGGATCTGAAAAAGCAACCGGCGCGGTACAGATTATGCTCCGACTGTCGGAACCGTCTTCCCACTATTGTCAGTACCGGCTCGGTACTGGATTTCTTCCGCCGGCGGATCTTATTCTTCTGCGGCGTCGGAAGAATGACGAATATGTTTAGTCTGTACTGGCTCGGTGCTGGGCCGGATCCGACTGCGGATGTCGTCATTTATTGTCACATTATAAATCACATTATAAATTTATTTTCAATAAATGTGTCATAACTAAATAATTATTACAATAATTAATTGCATTATTTTAGAAAATAATGATTAATTAATAAATGAATTTAATCAAAATATTAAGTAATTATTTATTAAGAGTTTTTTCAAAATTAAGCAATTAAAAAAATTTGTTGTGCACTTATAGTTTATAATTATTATAAATAAATTTATACTATTAATATAAATTTATTATTATTGAGATATTATTAATTAATATTATTGAGAATTAATAATAAATTATTAATATTAATAAATATTAATATTCATGTTAATAATTTATTATTAATTCTCAATAATATTAATGTTAATTAATAATATCTCAATAATAATAAATTTATTATTATTGTGATATTAATTAAAATTATTAATATTATTATGTTCAATATTATTATATTGAGATACTATTATTTAATATATTAAATAATAATAAAAATATAGCTGTAGCATTGACGCGTAGTTATTCGACAAGTTTTATTTCAGCTTGTGACACTTGAGAGTATTTAAGATTTGAGAGTCCCATGCGAGCGTAGCATAGTGGTTAGCGTGCGAGATTTCGGTGCGTAAATATTCGGTTAGGCGTAGGTTCGTACCTCCAAGCGTTAGGATTTTTCAAATGTGTATGTAATAACAAATTACGTTTAAGTGTATAAAAAAATAAAAAAAATGTGTAAAGTGAACTGTCAATGAATTGTCATCAGTATTTATCTTTTGCAATTAATTATTATTTTTTTTATTGATATTTGTTGAAATTATCATTTGGATCCGATCCGGTTGTCAGTCGGTAGAATGCCAGCGCTCGGTTGGCTATTAAATGAAAAATCCGCGGTCGGTAGAGTGCCAGGTCCCAGCCGGTTGAATTATACACGGAACGGCTTCTCCCGGCCGGTCAGCGGGCGGTAGAATGCCAGTTCCGAGCCGGTTGCCAGCGCGCTCCTGGCCTAGTCACTATTCGGTAGAATGCCCGTTCACATTCGGTTGGCAGGCGGTTCCGAGCCAGTACAGTTACACCGGCGTCAGTACGGGCTAGGATCCGCGCCGGTTGGAAATTTCCGCCTGGGGCTGCCTACCGAATAATGTCTATGACTTTTTCTATGCTATGTATTTTTATATATTAAAAGAATAAACATTATTTATTGAAAAGCAAATTTTTATAAACTAAAAATTTGTAAAATAAAAGTATATGAATTTTACAGAAATGTTTTGTTCTTTTAATGCAGTATATTTTTCTTGGTTTAAGGTTATTTAAAGAAAGGTGGTTCATTTCATATTCAAAAAATGAATTATACTTGTCAACTATGTTAATTATTGGAGATACTTGCTGATTGTTGAAAAACTCGCTTTATATGAACCTAACATATTATAGAAAGAAAGTCTTTTGACATTTCTTGGACTTAAAAGTTGAGCTCATGATGTTTTTGGGTTCACGTCTACTCTTTATGATTAAACATATTTAACATATAATATTTTTCAAAAAAAAAATTGCAGGAAGTTTACATTTCCAAGTCGTCGGTTGGGTGAAGAAAGGTGCAATTCAGACTATTCGTGAAAAACCTGCCGTTTCAAAAAATACTGAAAAAACCTGCCATTTGAGCTAAGATTTGGAAAACATGCCGTTTGGTTTTTTATTTATAATATTGCATTTACATAATCTACAACAATAAAAAACATAAAGAATCATGTAAACAATGGTTGTAGTAATGAAAATAATAATACGGGATTGAATTTTAATTAAATAAATATTTTTTTTAATAAAAAAATAAAAATGTTTGTCATTATCAGAGAAACAATATTTTGTTGCAATACATATATCGTCTGTAAATCTGAATTTGCAGTATTTTCTACCAAAAATTAGTCAAAACGCTTACTAATTTATTTAATGAATGAATTGGGCCGATTAATTTCTTAATTAATAAGAATTTCTTAATCCGATTTTATTTCTTTAGTCAAAAGTAACTAATTCTGATTTAGAGCTTGAAAAAAACTCGAAATAATCGCATTTTTTGAACATAGTTTTAAAATATTCTTAAATATTTGTTAATGATCAATGTTCTTTTACCGATGAAAATGAAATTTAGAAGTTTTTCAGTTTTTTTAGAAATAAAACTATTATTCTAAGTTTTTTAAAATTGATTTCATAGGTCTTCGGCTGCTACTTTTAAAAAAGGTATTTTTTTCATATTTCTTCAAATTAGAAAAATGTTCCTTATGTTTTAAATATAGGTGATAACATAGAAACTTTTGATAATTCCAGACTACTTAAAATTTACAACCTTTAACATAATTCCTTTTAAAAATTAACATTTCAGTCTAAATGCAATAAGGTCTTTAGCAACTCTAATTTCTTCACTAAAGTTTTAGCGAAAGATGACTAAAAGTTAGTAATGAATGGTATTATAATGTAAATTAGTGTTTCTTTTTTCACTAACGCAGATTTATCCAAGGAAATATTTAATTTTTTTACATTTTTCACCTCTTATGTGTTGAAATTTATTGTTATCATTATTATTTAATGACGTTAGTTTGCAGTAACAAAGAAGTATATAAAATACCTTGCAGTTACAAGAGAAAACTGTATATAGCGTTCTCTTATATTAATTATAATAATTTTAAACTATAAACTTATATTAGACAAAAACTAATTTTGTACTCATTCTAGTTTATTGTTATTATATATTATCAGGTATTATCTAAAATTATATAGCAATAATACTCTAATTTTTCTTATTATTGGATTTATTACAATGAAGAAGAAACTTGAAAAGAAAATCTATACTTCAAAAAAAAAAAATTAGCAGAGAACATCCTTAATATCAGGTATATTGTTATTTTAAGAGCTACTTTTGTGTTAAAGCTATAAATGTCATACACTAAAATAAAATTAAGGATGACAAAATCTGTCTACTAAAAGAGTTGAGTTAGGGGATAAAAAAAGAACTGTATTCAGGATAAAAAAATTTTTCTGCGAGTGTATATTAGTCAACTGTTGGATGCTACATAGAAACATTTTATACTCTCGACAACTTGTTTATAACTAAGGTTCTAACCATCTAGAACTGGAATCACGGGTTGTTTCTTAACTTTTTTGTAACTTATACTTATAACATTTCAATGTAACTTATAATACCTCTATTCATAATTCATTCAATTAAAGTAAATCTTTTGCCTGTAATAAAAAAATATAAAACAAATAATTTATAAGCAGTTTAACAGTGAATAAAAACAATTAATTAAATTGATAACTGTAAATTAACGTGTTAAATAAGAGTGTTTTCTATATTTATATTTCACTAATGGGAATCGACTAATCAGATTTAGAGAGTTATTAGAGAGTTATTACAAATTAAAGCAAGTTTGTTAAAAACTGGTTTTTTCACCTGATACTTACACAAAGTTTTTAACTTTCAGTAAATGTAATTTTTTTGTAACTAACTGTATTAACTGTTACAGTTAAAATTTAATTATATTTTTGGATGAATGAAATGACCTTCGGTCCATTCAGTCTCTAGGACTAAATAAAATAAAATTTTAAACAGACGAAAAGTTGAATTTACATTATAGTATTAATAATAATAAAAATATAAATTAAAATTTAGTTTTATTTTTAAAAGTTGACGAAAGACTTTGAATAATTCAATGTGATTATAGAATTCGTAAATAACTTACTCCATGATGTTGAACATTTGACTATATCCTTTGATTTTGATTAAAATTCTCTAAAATTCCACACGTTCACTGTTTTAATTAAAAAAAACCCCATATGAATAAATAACTTCACACATAGCTTTTTCATGAAACTACATATAAATATTATAAAAATCACGAATTATCATTAATAGAAAATGATCGTTTTATAGAGCACATCACTCCGTAACTGTACGACTAGGAAGAACGTAAGAATGTAAAAGACTTGACGTCAATGTACTCTTTGGTACTCAAAATAAAGGGATTCAACAATACCAAGCGCTACTGTACAAAAATCTATATACCAGTCCAACCCGTGTGCTGGTTTACGCACAACTACTGGGACCAGAAGGCCTGCTAGACCTTGCAGTCAAATTGGTGAACGGATACGGAGCGGAGCCTGAGGAAGCTCAGTGACGTGTTCAAAGTGGGTTCAAACCCATGTACCTACCTATATACAATGTGCGAACCTAAACATCAGAGAAAAATAATTCAACTGCCTTTGCAAATTGGCCGAAAAAGAAATATTCAACTAATTCACATTTTAGAATATTTTTATTTCATTTATTCTCAAATATAGTATGATTCACTGTATATTGAAGATGGGAATCAAAATCGAATAAAAATTGTATCAAATCGACATAATATTTCAAAACTTAAATCTTGGTTTGTCTAGCTGTTTTTATTCATAAATTTAATCTGTAACATGACTATGGGTGTTTTAGAACAACATTGTCATGATGGATATCATCTGAATATTATTTTGAACATAATGTTTTATATAATTTGTTCTACTTAAAACATATAATAGCTACATACATAACAATTTCTGCTGTTAATTTTTGGAACTCTGGTAGTACTTTCCTGTCACACATTTTATATGGAGTCATGGCAAAAATTAGTGTTTTATAAAGTTCTTATTTGAAAATGTTTTCTTAGGTTCAGTTTGTGATGAAGACATTCTTGGAGTTTTAAATAAAGACAATTTTATTGTCTTCCTATAAGACATACAGAAACGTTTTAAAAGCGATAAGTTAAAAAAATTTTTTTATTAAAAAAAACCTAAATACCGCATTAAATTGTCATAAATTGTTAGAAAATTTATAACTTATATTTTTAAATAATTTGATATTAATTTATATATAATAAGAAATATGGTTCAGTGATTAGGACTGGAAACATGCAACATTTAAAAGATATAAAAGTTGTTGATCAGTCAATTTGTACATAGACCTTCGGGAAAAAGGTATTCGGGACAGGGCCTATCGGGAAAATGACCGGTAGTCTTTTGACTAAAGCCGTTTACATTATAGAAACATTTTTGATTGCATCTTAGCTTTGAGAGTAATATTTTAGGTCCTAAAACGGACATAATCCAGTTTTAAACTTAAAAATAGGCTACTTTTAAATCATTTTGGTTTTAAGGTGTAATCTGTTTCATACTTTGCTTTTTCTGTGAAGAATATTTTTTTCAATAATTTAAATCTTTTTTTATTTAAAGAAAGTAATCTATATTCTAGCCACAAAAATAAAATTCAGAGATTATATATTTTTAAATAGGAACCCTAGAATACATTCTTATATTTGGAATAACAATTTAATAAATGATCATTAAAATAATTAAACGTTTGTGAAAATTTGAAAAAATATTAAAAAAATTTCAATATAGTGGAATTTCTAAAAGGTTACGAAAGGTCAGGGATCAAAGTAGTTATATATATATATATCTGACTATAAAAAGGAAGAAGAAATTTCTGCTTTTATGCATCGACCGTCTAACGGTATTGTTATGCATGCATGTATGATTATGACTATGTTGGAGTTCCAGACTGCACATATATAATTACCTACTATTATTATTAATCATATTTTGTAAAAAAGGAATCTATTCTATGAACACAACATAAACTTGATATACAGAGATAGGAATCTATACTTAAAGTAAGAATTATCCTTTGAATACATTATCTTCCCGTCAGAAAAAATTGAGGAAGATGTTTTAATACTGATGTATATTTATAGAATTCTTATAAACTTCATTTTCATTCAGTGCATTGAAAATATGTGACGCACCACGAGAGAAGGCATCTTATTTACTCTTGTAATAAGGTCCCTTCTCTCGTGGATCGTCTCATATAGAAAATTGTGAAATGGAATTTCTATAAATGATAAAAACTCGTCGTTTGCCTTAATTTACTTCATTTAAATGAAATATACAAAACAATATATCTATATAGAGACCTGTGTATTTCAAAACACTAAAACTTATACGAATAATTTTTTACGGAACATTCAACACTTTCAAAAGTGCTCTCTAAATCTGAATAAGTGAAATTTTCACTTTTTTCATGTGTGAACCTTTTTCTCACTTATTAATAAGTAGAATTTACTTATACATAAGTGCGAAATATTCACTTTTTTATGAGTGAACTTGTTTTCACTTATCAATAAGTGAAATCCGCACTTATGTATAAGTAAAATATTTAGTTAAAAAGAAATTCATCTGCGCATTATATTACAATTTATTATTTATACCTACTTTTAAATGTTTAAAAACAATGTTTTTATCATTTCAGTTAATATATTAGAAATTTTTTATTTTATTTAATTATAAAAATTGTCATTTAAAATTTAATAAAATTAAAAAAAAAGACAGTTAAATATTATATTAACAGTAATCTAATAACTAACTTTTTATTTACTAAGTATTTATATGTTACTGTCCACGAGAAAACAGGGCTTAGCTTTCACAGGGCGAGTGATTGAAGTAGAAGCAGAACGAAGGAATAAAGAATATAACATCTTTAAAACGTTGTATTGTCAAAAGTAATTGACAATTTACAACTTTTGATTTTTGCATTTGAAAAAGCAATATAATATCTATCGATTAGCATAAAAACTCAAAATTGATTTTTTAGAGCTAAGCCCTGTTTTCTCGTGGACAGTCACATATACATATATAAAAAGAGAAATCTTAAACAAAACGTTAAAGTAGAACACAATAAACTAACTCTTTATAAGTATCACCCAATAATTTTCAATGAGTATAAGGCAACTTATTAAGTGGCATTGTAGTGTTTCTCGTTGATCATCAAAGTTAAGCGACATTGCTTGCGGTTAATATTAAGATGGGTCACCGTTTGGGAATTTATCTTAAAAAAGTTGAAAAATTGATATGTTAATAAGTTTCAGACTGATAATGAGAAGAGAAGAGATTGTTAAATAGTTGATAGTAAATAAATATTTTTTTTATATAATATTGATCCTGATTATTTATTTACATTCACTTCTTAATGTCTGAGTATTCACTTATCTCATAATTGAATATTCACTTATTCATAAGTGAATGTAATTCACTTATTTCATGTGTGAATATTCACTTATTCTACGTGGAAGAGTTTTGAAACATGGAATAAGTGAATATTCACTTAAAATAAGTGAAATTTCACTTATTCAGATTTAGAGAGTGGGTTAAACAGAAATTCTGATAAACAACAGTTCGAGAGCATAAAAATTTTGTTCAACAAAAATTACCTGGTTTAACTATAAAAAATAAAGGTTTTTCTAAAGAAATTATTATTATTATTATTATTATTATTATTATTTATTATTATTTTTTTTATATTTTTTTTTATTCACGGAGGAGAAGAGGAAATGCATTTATGCATGCCCAGGAATATCCCACTTACCTGGGGTATGTCGGGCTCGCACAAAATGCGAGGAAAAAAAAGAAACCTCACATACCTGCTTTTTACGGCAGTCGCAATACCGACTAAAACCTCTTCTTGATTCCCCTGGGTTTCGAACCTTCTATCCACCTACGGAACTACCTTACGGCTTCAGACTTCGCATATGGATGGTCCCATTTAGTCGCTGGCGCGACTCTTCCGTGCCGCTCTTCTTCTGGCCATTATTTCCTCCTTGTTCTTGACAGGGTCTACTTAGCTTCCTCTAAGGCAGTCCTGAAGACCTTGCACCGACCTGATCCGGCGACGTGTTGGATATTCTCCTTCTCGCCGAACTTTGCCTGGCATAAGAAGCAGCATGGGCTCTTCTTACAATCTGCTGCCTTATGGCCTGCTTCTCCGCACTTGAAGCACGCAGCTGACCTATCTACACCTTGGCAATGTCTACCTAGATGGCCATAGTCAAGGCACTTATGACACCTTGTGACCATAGTTCTGCTTCTTATCTTGCAGGAGACGAACCCAATCTTTATGTGCCCAATTTTCTCCAGCTTATCAGCGTCTTCCTGATTGGTGACCACGATAGCGAGCTTTACTCCTCGCTTGTTTGGTCCTAGAACCGTCACCTTCCTACTGGTACCGTAGAAATTTTCTCCAGGGCACACAGTACGTCATCTTTTTCTGTAAGGGCATCCATATCGCGGATTTCCAACGTAGTTCGCCGGTCCGCCATCTGCACCTTACCCAGATCGCCGATCACCTTTGTCACCTCTTCGGTAAACAACTTCTTGTTTGATGACCCCCCAATTTTAATGAGCAGGTCTCCCTTTATAGTGGGTAACGCTCTTACAACCCTTGTCTGACTGGCCTCCAGGTCAGCCTCTTTTCGAACTTTCGCCAGCACTTCGGCGAAGGTAGCTCCTTTAGCCACTTTGACGACCACTGTGGCTCTTCCCTTCTTAACTGGATTTGGCTTTGGTGCCGGTTTGGTCACGTTACCTTTGGACCTTCTAGAAGGTCCCTCCTCCCTCTTCTTTTTTGGGTCCTTCGTACTCTCAGGATCACTTCTCTTCCGCTTCTGAGACTCCAGGACAACGTTTTTAAGCATTACTGCATTAAAACGGTCACGTCTCATTCTTCGGTCTTTTCGTGCATCCTCTGACCAGGCTAACCACTGGTAGAACTTCTCATCTTTTCTGGACGCTGCTGCGTGCTTCTCCTTCACATCCCGTATGAGCGATGTTATGCTTCTAAGTCAATCCTTAATTGTCCTATTGACATTCTTCTGGACTTCGCAGGACTTCAGCATCTTGCTGACCTCTTCTTCCATTTCTAGAATGCTTGCTGCCTCTTCCGCCCGCTGCTTCACGCATTCATCTCGATGTTCATTGCAGCTAGCAATGTCAATCGCAGAAGCATTACTGAATACAGAAATGCAGCTGGCTTGACTCGTCACGCTGCTCGTACTCCCTCGTCTCTCCGCCCTGTCCACGATGATCTGTGGCACTCCCAACGCGTTGTTGCCCTCCTGCATCCTTGGGCCACTGGCCACCGTCCCCACGCTATGCGCTTGACGATCGGAACCAGTGAGGGATTTAGCCGTAGCATTACCCCGCAGGTAATCTTCCTCGTTTTTACAATCGCTCATGATGGATGTTTCTTGTTTGCTGGTTTTGGTCCGCGTCGAGTTTTTGATTTCCTCGATACCACCTATTTCTAAGAAGCTAACCTATCCGCCACCTGGCACGCGTCCGATAGAGGACCAGCAACCCCACGCAAAAATGCGCCCCAGGTAGAACAAAAGTTCCAACCGGGCACGGAATTATTATTATGTGGGGTTGGTGTGATAAAACAAAAGGAAATAAAAAAATAGAAAAATAAATATATAAAATAGTAAATTTAATAAACTGGCGAACTACTGCCAGCCCGACCCACTAAAACCCGTAACCCTTCTTCTGGAGCCCTTTACCCTCCCTCGGAACTGTCGTAAGACTTTAGCCTTCGAGGGTGGCGCTCCAACTCTGTCGCTAATGCGACCTTTTTCTTCTCACTGCGGTTTTCCTGCGTCCGTAGTTAAAAAGATGATTAAAACTATTTCATAGTCTAAGCGGAATTTACAGCACGACAATAATAAAAAAAACAAAAATTTTTAAGAAGTTTAAAAAGTCAAAAGATAAAATTACAAACGCATATATAAAAAAAAAGAAAACGCGTATAAAATATTGAAAACATAAAACTGTAAAAAGATGAATAAAAAACACAAACAATTAAAAAATGTATAAGGACAAATAAATCACAAAATAAATATTATTATTATTATTATTATTATTATTATTATTATTATTATTATTATTATTATTTTTTTTTTTTTTTTTTGCTTAGGGAATTTTGGGAAATCTGTTTACAGATACCTTGGATTCCGCACTCCAAGGTTATGTGGGGTTGGTAAAATAAAAAAAAAGGGAATTTAAAAAAAAGGATAAATAAATAAATGTTATAATAAATTTAATAAACTGGCGACCTACTACCAGCCCGACCCACTAAAACCCGTAACCCTTCTTTTGGAGCCCTTTACCCTCCCTCGGAACTGTCGTAAGACTTTAGCCTTCGAGGGAGGCGCTCCAACTCTATCGCTGCTGCGACTTTGTTCTGTGTCTGCGGTTCTCCTGCGTCAATAGTTAAAAAATTTAAAACTATTTCAATATAAAAGCGGAATTAACAGCACAACAACAATAAAAAACAAAAATTTTAAGAAGTTTAAAAAGTCAAAAGATAAAATTATAAACGGATATATAAAAAAAAATAAAAATAAACGCGTATAAAATATTGAAAACATAAAATTGTACAAAGATGAATAAAAAAAACAAAACAAATTAAAAAAAATGTATAGGGACAAATAAATCACAAAATAAATTAATAAAAAACAAACAAACAAATTAAAAGCTGTTTAAATTACGCTTTTTGGCGGCCGTCGAGATCCTTCCTCGACATAACCGAGATTATGAAGTTCTCGACTTGCCGCCAATTCTCTTCCGACTGGGTCATCAGCGATACCATATTCTCCGGTGTAACTTGACTGTTTACACCTTCGAACATGGCCCGCCTCTCCAAGTCCCATTTTTTGCATGAGAAGAGGGTGTGCTCCGCGTTGTCCTCAGGGAACTGGCAATATGCACACACCTCGTTCTCGCGTAATTTAAAGCGACACAGGTACGAGTTAAAACACCCGTGACCTGTGAGCGCCCGAGTCAAATAATAGGAAACCTGACCGTGTTTCCTATTTATCCAGGTGGCGAGTGCCGGGATAAGGCGATAGGTCCATCGACCTTTTCCCTCACCATCCCATCTTTCCTGCCATCTTTCTATGAGCCTGTGCCTCGCTTCTTTGCGGATCAGGCCCTTGCTTGGTCTTAATTCCTCATCCCAGGAACTGCTTTCTTTAGAAAAGAGAAACATTTCTTCCCTTTCCCTCGCCAAGAGATCTGCTGGCGGGACACTTGCAAGGACCTGCACAGCACTCGTAGATACCGTCTTATATGCAGAGATGATACGCGTTGTTATCGATCTCTGCGCCGACAGTATCTTTTCACAGATGGTAACACATCTTTTACTCCTCAGGGATGGGGCCCACGCTGGTGCTGCATAGAGCATTTTAGCGTGGGCGACACTCGCCACCAGTCTTCTTTTTTGTTCACGGGGTCCGCCAACATTTGGCATTAACCGTGAAAGATTAGCCGCACACTCGATCGCCTTATTCGACGCCGTAGCCATGTGGTGGTGGAAGTTTAACCTTCCATCCAACTCCACACCAAGGTATTTAATTTGTTTACTCCACTTGACCTCGAATCCGTCTATCACGATTCGTGGGAGCTCATAACCACGTCTGTCTGTGACTAGCAGTGCCTCGGTCTTTTCCAGGGCCATTTCAAGACCTCTGGTATCCAGCCAGCTTTTTGCTAGTCGCAGACATTCGTTCACCAATGTCCCAAGAGCCTCCTCACTCTCGGCAGTGCAAACGAACAACGCGTCGTCCGCAAAGCCGATGATCATCGCACCTTCGGGCAGATCCATTCGCAGAAAATCATCGTAAGATACATTCCATACAAATGGACCCACCCTCGAGCCTTGAGGAGCCCCACGCTGCATCTCTTCCCTGAGAGTGCAGGTGTCTCCCTCATATATAACCCACCTGTCGCTAAGATAATTATCTATTATCCGCAACAAGTAGGGCGGCATGTTTTTCTTTTCCATCGACTCGATGAGATCTTTCCATCTTGCGGAATTAAACGCGTTGCGTATGTCAATTGCTACCAACGCGCAGAAGCTCTTCTTTTTCCCAGGTCCCAATTTGTTTTTTCCTGCTTTGGCTATGTCCACAACTGCCTGGATGGCATCAACCGTGGACTTGCCTTTACGGAAACCAAATTGGTGATCGGATAGACGATTCTCTTCGGTCAAGTGGCTTTGCATTCTCTGCAGAACCATATCCTCTAGAAGTTTACCCATCGTATCTAGCAGGCATATAGGCCTGTACGATGAAACCTTATCTAGAGGTTTTTCACCTTTCCTTAGGAGGACTAACCTCTGTCGCTTCCAGTCGCGGGAGAACTCTCCTCTCTCAAGGCAAAGATTGAAGCATCGAAGCAGAATCTGAGGTGAAGTGTCGATTACCAACTTTAGGATCTTGTTACTTATCCCATCGATTCCAGGCGCCTTGCCTGTTTTCAATCTTTTGCCTGCTTTTTGCAGTTCACTAACTGTGAAGAATTCTTCCTCTTCGACTTTGCAAAAACTCCAGTCCCTTCTAAGGTATGGCTCCGCAGGAGGAAACAAAGAACTTATTATCTTTCTGACCCAATCGGGATTGTCCAGGCCGGGGGTCTTTTGCCTCGTCACTAATTTCTTAGTCACGATTTTAAAAGCCAGACCCCATGGGTCCTTGTCGACTTCCTCGATTAGGTCCACGGGGGTGACACTCTCGAGTTGAAACTAACCATACTGTTGACTGGTGACCACCGTGGCGCTGGCTGGTTAGTTGGCCGATATTGAGTAAAAATGCATTAGAAAAAAAGAAAAATTTATTTTACAATGAATAATATTAATTTAATGGTATTTATTTGTATATAATATTAATCCAGTATCTTTTTAGCATTTTTTATAATATGAAAAACTTAGAAAAAGCGTTTAATATTATATTTATAATGAAAATTGTGCAACAATTCATGGCGGGAAATTTAAATTAATAAAATTATAATTATTTTTATTATTTTAATTATTGCTACTGACTATTATTTAATAATATTTTACAGTATAAATAAAAATTTGTTTGATAATTTATTTATTATAATATTATTTAGTATTTAATTTAAATTTCCCGCCATGAATTGTTGCACAATTTTCTTTATAAATAAAATGTTAAACGCTTTTTCTAAGTTTTTAATATTATAAAAAATGCTAAAAAGATACTTGATTAATATTATATACAAATAAATACCATTAAATTAATATTATTGATTCTAAAATAAATTTTTCTTTTTTTTCTAATGCATTTTCACTCATTATCGGCCAACTAACCAGCCAGCGCCACCAGTGGCGACGGTCAACTCTCAGGTTAGTTTATTCTAATGGGAAACTGCGCCAGTGTCACCCCCGTGATTAGGTCCTTCCAGCTACGGCGTCGCGACTTACGGATCTCTTTCTTGAGGTTCTTTTTCGCCTCCTTGAAAGCCTCTTTCAGCAAGGGATCTCCCTTAGATCGGGTATATGTCCTTCTTGCTTTGAGGCATTCCTTTCTCAAGGAGGCTAGCTCCTCTGACCACCAGTGCAAGGATTTTCTTACTGGAGTGGCGCCTTTGCGTGGCATTGACGCATTGCAAGCGGTGACTATCATGTTCCTCACCGCTCGCACCTCCCCATCCAGACTGCTCGGCCTCTTCACCCAGCCCAAGTCCTCAATTAAAAGGGCTTCTCTTAGGGACCGGCCGAACTTTTCCTTGTCGAGTCTCTTCATATTCCACGAGGAGGTTTTGCGACTAGGAGCATCCTGTCTTTTTCCTCCTCGTGTGTCTCCCATAGAGACTGAGAACTCAATGTACTGGTGGTCACTTGCGGTATATTCCTCTGAGACCCGCCAGTCGGTTATGCGGCTAAATAGTTTAGACGATGCGATTGTTAGATCTATAATTGATCCGATCGCACCTCGTCTAAAAGTCCATGTATTGCCTCGGTTTACTGCCAATAAGTCGTTTCTGGAGATCATTTCTCCAATACGAATTCCTCTCTTGTCGAGTCTCGTCTCACCCCACTCTGGCGACTTTGCGTTAAAATCACCAGTGATGATGACATCCAGCCTGGATTCTGTGAGGCTCGATTCTAGGTCTTCGATATTGGCTTCGAAGTTTGTCAGTGGGTCATTGGGTGAGAAGTAGCAGCTATACATACGTATATTAGCCACCTCTATCCACACGAACCCACTGCTCGTCTCCAGAAACTTGTCAACCCGCAATTCTGGGTTGCACAGCTTTATGGCGGCTCTCTTCGCCTTATCCTGATACCAAGGGGCGAGATCGCTTCCTTGATACTGCTCACTGCAGAACAGGATATCGACCTCATTTTCCCTTGCTGTTTGCATTAGGAGCAACTGTGCATCCTTACTTGTATGCAAGTTGACCTGCAAAAATTTTAAGGATTTGCCCTTTTAATCTTTTGCAGTTCTTCTCTGTAAACCGGGCAGGCTCTCTTTCCGGAATCGTGATCCGTCTCTGGCTTTCCCAGGTCCAAGCATGTAAGGCACTTCGGCCTAACTTTACAGCTCTTCGCGAGGTGTCCCTCTCCGCCGCATCTCCGACAGTTTTTGCTTCTGTCGGGGCCTTTGCAGGTTCGGGTTGAGTGTCCGTATGCTAGGCACTTTTGGCACCTAGCTACTTCAACATGCTCGCGAATTGGAGCATTTATCCAGCCGATTTTTATTTTACCAAGCTTTAGCAGAGTGTTACTTTCTGCCTCTGTCAGACGTACCAGAGCAACCTTAGTTCCTCTGTATCGCGGCAAAAGTCGACACTCCATCTTCAGGTCGGGTTTACCCAGCTTTTCTCTTAGTGCTGCAGTTACCTCATCCTCTGAGGTGGCTTCGTCCAAATCCTTAATCTCTAGAGACCTTTTATTCACTAGAGGTGTGACCTCAGCTTTACCATGCAGGGCCGAAGACAGTGCATCTGCAAATTTTAAGGTCTCTCCGCCCTTTTTCACTATCACGAGAACCTCCTGTTTAAAGGTTCTCCTGATTTTCCGGATCACGGTACCCGTATCTTCTGGGTTTACCTTTGCTTTTAGCAGCGGCAAGATACCCTCATAAAGCTTTGGGTCGCTTGCCGTAATTTTAACAGCTTCCGTGCTCCTCAGCTTTAAAGGGGGCTTCGGAAGCTCTTTTTTCTCACCTGAGGGTTTCTCTTTTGGAGTCCGTTTCTTTTTGCTTTTAACAACTTTGAAGCCGTCCCCATTGTCCGCTCCGTCCTTTAAAACGGTCTCAGCATACGAACTGCCAGGACTATTTAAGGGCGCCTCTTTCGTTCCATCTAGCGACTCAGAACCAAGCTGTGGAGCATCCTTTCGCTTAATTCTTTTCCCGCTTTGAGTCGCCCGTTGCGGACTCGCATCTGGGCTTGCACCTTCCCTGGGGCGCTTATTAACGCCCTTTGCCTTATTAGGGCGTGCAGTTACGCCGTCCAGAGCTGTAGTCGTGCTCTCCGTCTGATCTCGAGCTCCCACAGTTGGATGTTGCGGCGCCTGGTCTTTGAACGGCTCGGGGATAAAACGTAAATTCTTACAAATTGTTAAGAACGAACTCTCCAAAACCGCCACGCCATCCTGGATGTCACGACTGACGTTCTTTTGGCGCTTGAATGCCTGGTACACGCTCTTAAAAATCCCGGGAATAGCCAGAAACTGATTTGCGACATTTGATTCGTAGCATGTCAGCTGGCTATCTATTTGGCTCCCTCCAAAATCCTTGGAGCCATCTGCACCGACTATCGGGGCTTGCACCCGATCAGAATCGGTGGTGGGATTACCCTCTTTCGAGGTACCCACTTGGAGTATTTCGTTTAAAATTTTGTCCATTTCATTTGTGTTCTTTTTTAATTCTTTGTCCCGTGTCGAGGGACAATCGGGCCTTAACAGGGTACTACCATCTGGCCAAGATGGGCCCTGAACCGCCTCCGTTAGTTACATAGACGTTATAGCATTGCCGGAGCATTGATGCGACGTCTATGATATCCAAGGGCACGTGAACATGTGTGTTCGGACGTGGAGGTCGATGTGTCTCTCCAAGATAGCAGGAAGTTTCCGCAAAGGGAGTGCATCCTGGTATCTCTTCACAGAGTTTACCCTCATATTATTATTATTATTATTATTATTATTATTATTATTATTATTATTATTATTATTATTATTATTATTATTATTATTATTATTATTATTATTATTATTATTATTATTATTATTATTATTATTATTATTATTATTATTATTATTATTATTATTATTATTATTATTATTATTATTATTATTATTATTATTATTATTATTATTATTATTATTATTATTATTATTATTATTATTATTATTATTATTATTATTATTATTATTATTATTATTATTATTATTATTATATTATTATTATTATTATTATTATTATTATTATTATTATTATTATTATTATTATTATTATTATTATTATTATTATATTATTATTATTATTATTATTATTATTATTATTATTATTATTATTATTATTATTATTATTATTATTATTATTATTATTATTATTATTATTATTATTATTATTATTATTATTATTATTATTATTATTATTATTATTATTATTATTATTATTATTATTATTATTATTATTATTATTATTATTATTATTATTATTATTATTATTATTATTATTATTATTATTATTATTATTATTATTATTATTATTATTATTATTATTATTATATTAGTTTGAAACATTTTTTGAAATTTTATAAGTCTTTCAATTCAAATTTTAATACTTACCTATTCAATTTAAGAAATTGAAAATGTAAATTTTTTTAATAATTAATTTATGGTAGGTGCTTTAACTATTAAACTATCAGCCAATCAAATTAGTTTGGATGTCGGTTATTATTATAGCGTTATTAATAATTATAATTATATTTGAGGAAATTTCAAAGTCGATGCGTTTTTTCCATTGAAACTTCTTTGGAAAAGTCCAATTGACTTTTACATCCCCGCATTCTTGATCCTTTGTGTTGTGCGGTTACTTGAGTCAACCAATTTTTATTAAAACTAAATAAATTCTTTTTTGAACCAATAACACTTGGAACAAATAGTTTCATTATTTTAATTATTTTAAACAAATGGTCTTTAATGATTTTAATGAATAATTTGTTTTCAGTGTGTTATTGGGACCCCAACAAATAAATTTGCGAAATTTGCATAAGTTCAATTATAATTATTTTTAAATTTCTTCTCCATGTTTAAACTTCATTAATATTATTTTCGAGTGCATTTATTTTCATAAAAATCAAGAAAATTAGATGTAAAAGAAAGTAAGTGTTATGGCTAGAAAGCTGATGAGAGTGATATGAAGTTGTCTTGAAATGATGTCCTTTCTTTCTCTTTTAAGTTCATCAACATTGAAAGAAAAAGAGAGAAACATTTTCTTCTACCGAACTTCATGTTACTCTCATTAATAGTCATTCTGTTTATAGTTACGGTTAATATAAATTATTATCTATAATTTAGATGACTATCTATACCCATCCTCCTTAAGGAGATGAAAGTAATTCATCGTCAGTATATAATTACTGAAATAAGAAATTCGGATTAATCACTTTCTTCAGGCATTTAAGATGGAAACTTTTGTTTTTCATTCATCATATTGAGAAATTTGCTTCTAGTCAAAAGTTTTCAATTAAAAGAAAATTCAAACAAATATGTTTAAGCATACAATTATCCACGAAAATTGTTTTTTCTACAAATAGAAATAACGATTTTTTCCTCTGGGAAAAGCAATTTTAATGGATGATGCCTTGGAGGATTGGTTGGACGACTTTGCCTCGAGATTCTCGCTGTCGGACATAACGGAGAATCTGGCACGATATAGGCAAGAGGCAACCACCTCAGTACTGGACGTAAGTCCAGTACCTAAGTACCTCCTCCCGATTAACTTCTTAGTAAAGAATAACAAGAAAAAGAGAGATAAAGCACTGAATAGAAAAAGAGGCGAAACATCTCAGAAAAGAATCCAGCGTTTCACGCGGCCTTTCACTAAGGTTTTACTCGTCAGAGTTGTGCCATACCTAAAGAGAAAGAGAGATTACCTACTCTCTCGATAAATGAAAAATGCTAAAAAAATAAATAAACGTGAAGCTCTTTTCCTTTTAATTGCATTAATCTGAAGAACTAGAGTGTCAGATCGGTGATGGAAAGTTTATTATAGAAATAAATTTTATTATAAAAATTGTCTCATCAGAACTCACGAGTATAAATTTATATTTTATAACATTAAAATTGGCAACATTGTATATTGAAAGAAGTTACAGTTAAAGTATTTAACATTATATTCTAGTTAAGCTAACTAGAGTAACTCTGGTTATTCCAGCTAGAATTCTTTTTCAGGGTACTTTACAGTTTAAAATTGCATCAATATTAAATTCATAAAAAATTTATTCGCTTCCTAAGGAATTTGGGGTCACTGTATGTCTATAAAATTTATAAACATACGACTTTAAAAATTATAAACATTCAATAATATGAAAATCCTCATTAGGTTTAATTTGAATATTAAAAATCGTTTGCTATTTTAATTTTTTATAGGTACTAAAGCAAGATAATTATTATTCAACGACCTCAAAAAGTTTCTATAGGTACAAAGTTTAAAAGAATTTTTAAAAATTAAAAAATTTTGTTACATTCATTTCGGATTTAGTTTTTAGTATAAGACTAAATTATGTTTTGATGCTTACGACATTGTATGTGTTGTACTAATGGGAAACAAGTTGCATTTATTTGAAATGGAGAAAATATTAATGTTCAAACATTTTTCAGTTGACCTCACAGCATCGAAACTTTGAGGAAATGTAAAAATTGCTTTAAATTTCGATGCTGTGTTGTTGGAGGGTATTCAAAATAGGGGTAAATTCTACATTACAAGGACAGCCAAGTAGTAACTGTGGTGAATTTCCATAATGTGATAATCTAGTGCGTGGTTGGTTTGTTATCCATGCAAGATAATCAAGCAACTGACATTTCTACTATACACTTGTTTTTCTGCTGTCGATATAGCAGATTATCAAAATTAAATACATTACATTTAAATTGTAATTGCATTATGAAATGTCGAAATTAAAACTTTGATTCATGGTAAGTAAGTACATCATGTATCAGTGGTCTTACTCTGTGGGTGATATACTTGTTCTCTCTAAATCTAAATATGTGAAAATTCACATATTTGTAAGTTATAAGTCGCTCTCTCGTTCAATAAGTGCATATACACTTATAATAAGTGAAAAATTCACTTATTTATAAGTGTATATACCCTACTGAAAATCCCTATGTAATATCCTACATAAGATCTTACATAGAATACTAACTATAAATTTATAAAAAATCCTAGAATGATTGTAAGAATCTACGTAGAAATCCATAAAAAAGCACATATGGATTTGGCACAGGATTTTTTATGAGAATTGATATAGGAATGCGCATTCGTGTTACTGGATATAAATCTACGTTAATTCCAATATGATTACCTACATCTTTTCTGACATAATTTTGGTGTCAATTTCCTTTGTCAATTTCCACCATACTTACCAATATAAAATCTTACAAAAATTCTTAGTTAAAATCTTACTTAATAATTATTAAAAATTTGTCTATATAGAATCGTAGAAAAATTCCTACATAAAATCTTACTTAATTATTAAAAATTTACCTATATAGAATCATACCAAACTTCCTACATAGAATCTTACTTACCCTATTAAAAATACCCACATGGGATCCTACATGGGATCTTACGTGGGTTCTTATACAAAAACCTGTATAAAATCCCAGATCCCACGTAAGAATCCACATGGAATCCCATGTAAAAGCACATGTATATTTGGGACACGATTTGAAACAGGAATTCATGTGGGAATTTGAGTTTGTGTATATCTACATAAAAATCCACATGAATTTCTATGTGAGAATACATAAAGGATTCTATAAAGGATTTCATATGGGATTTCATGTTTCATATACAAGATTTCACATAGGATTTCACAAAAGATTAATATTTAATATGTGGAATTGCCCACATATACAGTGCTATAATAATAAATTTACTGTATATTATATTTATTTAAAGAAAAATTATTATAGATATATGTTTTATATATTTATATACATTTTAACAAGACATTGTATATTAATTAATAGGTATAGCATAAAAATATGATAAAAATTATTAATTCAATTACTTATTAATTATTATTTATTTATTATTTTTAATTTATTTAACTATTTATTATTTATAATTTAATTATTTATTAAAATAATAATAAAAATATATATTTATACATTTTTAAAAAATAAAAAAAATTTTATTATTAATAATACATAATAGTGAAAATAATTAATAAATAATAATTTATTATTACTATGATATGCCTATTAATTAATAATTAATAATATATTAATTAAGTGTTTGATGTTATTGTTGATGAATAATGTTTTTAAAAATCTTGGAAAACATTTTAATAGTTAATAAATCAAACGATGTTGTTATTAATAGTGGCCGGTTTAATGCCATATTATAACAAATTTTGTTTGCTTTTTAACTCCTTCGCAGTACTGATTTGGTATTATGCCAGTTTTCTGCCAGTACTGATTTTAATACTTTTTTAACTCCGACGTATTACTGATTCGGTTTTGGAGTCAGTATACTCCCAGTACTGATCGGGTTCCGAAAGTCAGTACCGACGGTCAGTACTGAGTTAGTACCATGCCGGTGTTTAACTCCGTCCTAACTCCGGACATTTCTACTTGGGAGTGAACCAAATTTGACATTCATTACATATTTCAGTACATTTTTGTTATTGAAGTATATGTTCAGAAGGAAACAACAAAATCTTAAATATTTTTAAAGTTACGATAAAAACGCAAACAAAACGCAAAAGTGACATGCCACGGACCTGACATACGTGTGTCACAGTTAGAACGCACGTAAATAAATAAATAATCAAATAAATATTTTCTTTTCAATGTTCGCACTTCAAAATAATACCAGTAGAAGTCAATTAAGAATAAAATTGAGTAATAAAATCTCGATGTCGTTAACATGTGTAAGTAGAAAGTAATTAACAATTTAAAACATGAAAAAAGTGCTCGTGTACGTAAAATATCATTATAATAAAAATATTTTTATATGTAAAACATCTAGTTAGATTTGGTCTACAAAGTATTCAAAAAATAGTCTCAATATTTGATCACGTAAAAATTTCAGAACAAAATTTAAAAAAAAACGTACGCCACGGACCTAACAATTTAACCCTATTTTCCTAATTTTAACTATATGATAATGATTAGTTAATAGAGGTGTGCAAAAAGCTCGAATAGCCGAGCCGAGCCGGGCCGCAATTTTTTCGAGCCGAGCCGAGCCCGAGCCGGGCTCGATGTATCGGGTACCCGAAACATTCGGGTACCCGAATTCACTCGAGTACTCGAATATTTCGGGTACCCGAAATTTTCGAGTACTCGATTTAATTCGAGCTTTTAAATTAAAAAAATTTTTTTTTTACAAAAAAAAATTTAATTAAAAATTAATGTAGAAAATTTTGGATTTTCTCAAGGGCTCGAATCAAATCGAGTACTCGAAAATTTCGAGTACCCGAAAAATTCGAGTACCCGAAATTATTCGAGCTTTTTATAAAGCTCGGCTCGGCCCGAGCTCGGCTCGAGCTCGAACTGAATAGGCTCGGCTCGGCTCGGCTCGAAAAATGAAAAGCTCGAAAATACCCGCTCGAGCTTCGGGTTTCGAGCTTTTTGCACACCTCTATTAGTTAATGAACTAAATATTAAGTATCTTTAAGAAGAGACTTCTATTAAGTGATTTATGAAGTGATTGGCAAAAAAAATAATTTTATTAGTCATTTATCTAAGGGGACATGCAAATATGACAGTTATTTGAAAATCACCCATATCGAAATAATATAATAAAGTATGTATGGCATAAACAAAAACTACAACGAGAAACAAAACAGAGGTTCATACGTAGGAACATTTTTTTATGATTCCTGCAAATGTTTCTTAGCATTTAAAAAAATGATAATTTTTTCTACATAATTATATGTTACAAATGTAACTATTAGAATTAGGAGTACTTAATGTACGAAAGGGCCTGTCCCCTTATTATTCTAAAGTCGCTGTGGTACTCTTCTTCGACGGGTATGATATTGAGATACCTATATACACTACCGGTCAAAATTGAGAGACCACCCATTTTTATAATATTTTTAATTCAAATTCAGTACATTTTCTTCAAAAAGAATAAAACTTTAAAACTACTTAACCTAGATCTCGTGAAGGTATTCACATTGTATAAATGGACTGAAAATTGTTATTCGGTGGTAAAATTTTTACACAATTTTTACTAAACTTTGCAAGTAAATATTTCGAGGTTTGCAAGTAAATCTTTAAATAATTTTTAGAAGTGATTCGGTACTGTGTGAGATGAGGCTACAAACTTTTGACTCCCATTACAGGGGATATGATATATCTTAATTCTTATAACAAAAATTTAATTTAATTATTAATCATTAATTATATTTATTTCAATAAAAGCATCAATTATATATTAATAAAAAACATTAAGTTAGTGCATCATAATTGCTCATTTTATCAATTCATATAACCACAATTATTATAGTATTAAAATGATAATTAAAATAATAAATGGGTGATTCTCCGCGTAGCGCACGATTTGGTTTATGAAATTAAAAGAATTTTTTTTATCGTTATGATTATTATCAATATATTTTTTTGAAGATAAAGGCTTTAAAAAGAAAAATCCATAGCGTGCCGGAAAAATTATTTATAATTTTTGTTGTAAACAAGTGTAGTAATTAACTAATCCACTGTTTGGACACATTCTGTCAAAAAAAAATTTGCGGTAATTTAAACAATATTCCCAGGAGGAAAAGTCGGACGAATGTCGGAGTTTACAACCGCCTGGGATCCGCGCCCGTGCGGACCGCCAGTACCGATGTTTTGTACCGATTCGGATCCCAAAATTCAACCGGCGCGGAACAAATTAGGCTCAGAATTTTGGATCCGCCTTTCTACTTTCGTCAGTACTGGCGCGGTACTGGATTTGTTCCGCCTGCAGATTTCATTCTTCTACAGGCGTCGGAAGAATGACGGATGTTAGGTCTGTACTGGCTCGGTGCTGGGGCGGATCCGACTGCGGATCTCGTCATTTATTGTTATAGTTCACATTATCAGTATAATCATAAATTTATTTTATTATATATATCATAGCTAATTAATTATTACAATAACTAATTGCATTTATTATAATATTATTATTATTATTATTATTATTATTATTATTTAACCAATAAATAAATTAATTGTATTGTTGCTGTTACGTCCGTAACTTCTTATTAATATTTCTATTTTAACTATATATTATTACTTATGTATTTAATTTCTATATATTGTATTTCATCTTCATTTTTAATGCATGTATCTTATATTTAAATATTGTATCTTATCATTATATTATATTCAGTATTTGTAATTCTTAGGTTTTAAGTTTGCATTATATTCAGTATATTTTCTAACAATATTGTAATTACATTATGTATTTCTTAAAAACGAATCCAGGAAAGAATAATATTTCAAAGTAATGTCAAAGGAATAACGATTAGGGAGAATCATATTAGTTACGCATGGCTGCAGAGGATTCAAAACAAACATCGTGACCTCTAAAGAAGGGAATTTCCTATCGGCGATGCGGAGGATTCAAACAAACGTTGCGACTTAAAAAGTGGAATCTAAGATTAAGCATTTCCACTCATATCGACTCGCTATGTATTAGGATAATGAGGAAATTTTTATATAAAAAGGGGTAGCAGTTCTGTTTGACCAGAGAGTAACTATTTAGAAATCAACCTGAACACGCATCGTTCAGTACAAGAGATAGAGAGTAATTTTTTGGGAATCAACCAGTTTACATCGTTCAGTCAACGTTAGCACATCACATAATTTACAAGTGAATTCAAAGTACATCTTTGAGAGTGAACAGTATATCTCCAAGTATTCTTTTCAAAGTGCATTGTTCGAAAGTGAACAATATATCCCCAAGTGTTAAATTTGAAGTGAACTGTAAATCAACCTTTTGCAAAACAAATCAACCACTAATTTGCAAAATATAAATTTTAAACAATTTCCAAATTTATTAAATTGGAAATAATCTCAACCATCAACGAACATCTAATATTGAAAAAACACATTCCAAATTTCGAACCATCGAAATTTGCTCAAGAGGCGACAACCGTCTGGAAGAAAGCAGATATTTTCGGAATACAATACACTATCTCATTAGTGTAAACAAGAGGACCAATACCCTGCCATAAAGGACAACCGTGTGAGGCTCCTTTACGTCTAGCCCTCAACACACTTCAAGATTGGATTATAAGATTATCATCACCAGTTCATATACCACCACTAATCGTTATTCCTACAGTAAGATTTATTATTTCAATTATACTCATTGTATTATTGTCAATACTTTTTTTTCTTGTTGGTTTTTAAATAAATTATTCTCTCAATACATTTAGTAGGCTCATTGACTTATCCTCATCCCAAATTAGATTCATTCCTGAAACTAATTTAAAACGAGGAACGATAGGTATATTTAAAAAGGTTTCTCGTTATTTTTGACGTAACAATGCAAAGGAAGAATATAAGAAACTTAATTTTTTCATTATATTTATAAAAATCCAACTTTATTAATGTGCAATTAAAAAAATAATTTTTAATAAATAATAATATTAACTTGAAAGAAAATGTGTTCAATATATAATAATACCTACCCAGTAAAAAAAAAGTATTCAGAATAGAGAAAAAGTATTGGTGGAGACGTTCGGTGAATGCGTTTTCGCGACAAAACCGTATTGGTGGGTTACGGTGAATACATTTTGCTTACCGTGAATACTTTTTTTTTAAACTCTCGATTTAAAGATTCCTAAGCAAAGTTGAGAATATTTATAAAGAGCGTAAGTGACCTGAAGTATAAAAATGACGATTGCGAGAAGGAAATAATAAATTTTGAGAAAAAACGAAAAATTAAATGTGACAAACCTACAACGTATGATGATGAAAAGGAACATTGACGATACCGACAGAAACTTGAGAAATCCAAGTAAATGTATGTGAAACATTAAGTTCCGCCGGTAACGTCAAAGTTCCTTTTAATCATCATACGTTGTAGGCACAGAAAAGCATATGGTACTTGATCAACATTTGACAATCTGTTTGTCACATTTAATTTTTCGTTTTTTCTCAAAATTTCTTATTTCCTTCTCGCAATAGTCATTTTTATACTTCAGGTCACTTACGCTCTTAATAAATATTCTCAACTTTGCTTAGGAATCTTTAAATCGATAGTTTAAAAAAAAAGTATTCACGGTAAGCAAAATGTATTCACCGTAACCCACCAATACGGTTTTGTCGCGAAAACGCATTCACCGAACGTCTCCACCAATACTTTTTCTCTATTCTGAATACTTTTTTTTTTACTGCACGGAGAGAAATCTGTTGCTATTATTGCTTGCAGAATCTTTACAAATTTTATTAGTCACTGCTGAATAGAATTTTAGTTTGAGGTTATAATAATTTATATACGAAATCATCTATTTAATGTAATGGAGAGTTCGATGCAATAAAAACAAAAAGCAGCTGCTAATTTTGCACAAAATCTTTATTATAAATATAAAAAGAACGTGCTATAAAAGTATTAGATTCTTCTTATAAGAATCGCTCGAACTCCGACTGATTTTCAGGCGGACTTTATACAACACAATCTTACTTGCGTGTACGCACATATAACTCACACACACATATATTTCTCTAGATGGTTTCGAGGAACGGAACGCGTACAAAGCGGTGACGTTTTCAATAACATAACCTAACAATTTTCACATGTTGCGCATGTTGCTTATATATTCAAACACGAATAAAAATGCAATAATTTTTAAATAATATACTTACGATTAAATAAATATTATCTTTTTATAACAGCAACAAGTATTAAATACTACATATAATATATAATGTTTTACAGGACGACAAAACTGTCCAGAGAAATATATGTGTGTGTGAGTTATATGTGCGTATACACAAGTAAGATTGTGTTGTATAAAGTCCGCCTGAAAATCAGTCGGAGTTCGAGCGATTCTTATAAGAAGAATCTAATACTTTTATAGCACGTTCTCTTTGTATTTATAATAAAGATTTCGTGCAAAATTAGCTACTGTCTCTTATGCTTATTGTATTGAAAGTATTTTTACAATAAGTATATGAATCCATGCTAAAAATATAAGAGAAACGTTAAGCAATTTAAGTAATGTGCTTTTTCGAGTAATATTAGCAGCAGATTTCTCTCCGTGTGGGTACAATAAATAACACATTAAATAAATATATAAAAAACAGATTATTAATTAATTTATTTATTGTTAATTAATTAATAATCTCTTTTTAATTTAAACAATATATTAAGTAATTATTTATTGACACTTTTCTGCAAATTAAATAATTAAAAAAATGTGTTGTGCATTCAAATTTCATTCAATTATTAATAATTACGTAATAAAATATTAAAAAATATAATAATAAAATAAGAATTTTAACAAGTTCCTTTTTAAACGAAATATTAAAATATTCATAAATACCGGTATAACATCAGTCCGTATTTGAAAATTGTTTATTGCCGCGTAGTAATTTTACAATTTTCATTTTAGCTAGTGAGACTTGAAAGCATTTAAGATTTGAGAGTTCCATGCGAGCGTAGCATAGTGTTTAGCGTGCGTGATTTCGGTGCGTACATATTCGGTTAGGCGTAGGTTCGTACCCCCAAGCGTTAGGATTTTTCAAATGTGAATATAAAAAAATACCGTTAAGTGTATAAAAAAATGTGTAAAGTGAACTATCAATGAATTGTCATCCGTATTTATCTTTTGCAATTAATTATTATTTTTTATTGATATTTGTTGAAATTATCATTTGGATCCGAGCCGGTTGTCAGGCGGTAGAATGCCAGCATTGCCAGTGCACATCTGGCTAGGAAATGAAAGATCCGCAGTCGGTACAGTGCCGGGTCCCAGCCGGTTGAATTATACACGGAACGGCTCTTCGCGGCCGGTTACCGGGCGGTAGAATGCCAGTTCCGAGACGGATGGCCAGCCAGCTCCTGGCCAAGTCATCTTTTGGTAGAATACCAGTTCTCGGGCGGTAGGCAGGCGGTTCCCAGCCAGTACCACTACTCCGGCGTCGGTACAGGCGAGGATCCGCGCCGGTTGCAAATTTCCCACTGGGAACTGTTTCTGAAATTTTCGGGAACTCGTCAAGGAATCTTGGTGCGCAGAAACCGTGCGCACCAGTCTCAACAAGTCTCACCATCAGTAAGACTTGCGTGCCTTATATATTTATTTTATGCTGAGGTATTTAACTCGCCTGTTTAGCTCAGCTGGATAAGACGCCGGACTTCTATTCTCGGGTACGCGAGTTCTGTTCCAGCCGCCGTCGATTTTTCTTTAATATGGTTTTTTCTATTTCAGAAACTTAATAAAAAATAAAAATTGTATGTGACCTTCAAGGATAAATGTGTGTGTGTGTGTGCGGACGTGTCAAGGAGGGGAAGTGGGAGGGGGGAAGCAGAATCCATTTTTTCTTGCATTCGCCTAACTTTTCGATTTTCTTGAACAGTTCCCGACTTTTTTCAAGAACAGTTTGCCGAGAAGTGGTGAAATAGTTATAATTTGTAGAGAAATAGTAAATTACATATTTAAACGAGGCAACCTTTAGTTATCTGTGTACTACCCGCCGTATCCAAGAGTTAAGAACGAAGTTCCCGAATAATCCTCGAACTTTTTTTTTCCGTGTACGGTATTAGCCGCAACAATTTGAAATTAAGTTTGGCAAAATCCTATTCCGAAACAAGTACGAAACAATCCGAAATATGTATGCTAAGAATCCGCGGTAATAGACGCGGCCACCCGAATCATATTATATTTCTGGTAATAATTTCGGACTAATCCGGATTAAATCCGGGTATATTAGTGTGGATTAGTCCGATAATTGTACGAAAATGATCCGCGTTAATCTAACATCAATCCGAGTAAAATTGTGAATCCTAAATCAGTCTGGAGTAATCTCAAATGTCCATGAATTAAGTCCGTAATTATTACGCAACAATCCGAAATTATGTCCGTAAAAAAACTCATCTAAAATAAATACGCAATAATCCGAAATCAATATGTAAAGAATACGAAATCACACCGAAAAAAATCTCGATGGTATTTTTAACTATGACCCTATAGTTAATCTTAACCTAGTAAAAGTAATAAGGATTCCTAATCATTATGGTTAGGATCGCTAGGTTGATTCAACAAATTCAAGCCTGGCAAAAACAACCCTGCAAATCCTAGTCAAATTGACTAGGATTTTAGTAATTTTGGCTATTTCCATAATGCGCACGCGTCTGCTTCTGTTCTGACAGTGTTTACCTCTATATCTTTCGCGTCATTAATTGTGATTTCGTAAAACGATTTTTTATCATTACTCGCGTCTATTTTTTGTACATAAAATGGAGTTCTTACATACATAAAAATTGCTGGTTTCTCGGAACTCTGGAAATATAGATAGTCCATGTTTTAGAAAGTAAACTATTTAATTATATTAGTCAATTCTTTCAGACTTTTTTGGTTAGGTTTCAATATAAATCGTCGAAATTTTTACGCACGTAGTGACAACATTTTTACTATTTTAATCGCGCAGTGTGTTTGAAAATTTACCTTTGCAATAATTTGTGTATTTAAATTTATTTTCATTTGAATGTCATGAATAATTAAAAATAAATAGTTTTGGCAAGGGTATAAAATTGTGTACTCGAAATGTATAAAACATCATCTGATTAAGTATTGTATTTTGACTCGAAAATCTAGTGTCTATTAAAAAATTAAAATACCAAGTCGTGTTTAGTGTAGTGGTTATAGTTCCGGGTTTCAAAGTGCGTATTCGTTAGGTTCAGGTGTTCGCGTCCCCCCTGCGTCAAATATTTATTTCATAAGTTTAAATTAATTTTAAGGTATATAAATACAAAGTCAAATATAAATATGTTCAAATACAGTAATTAATTTTTTTCTTTTTTCTTTTAATTATAGTTTTTCTGTTTTATTTGATAATAAGAATTTGATTAGCAATTTCAAATAATTATGATACACAGTGTAAATCTAATATTATTCTCCTAGTCAATTTGACTATATTTTCCTGGCCACTTTAACTATGCTTGAATTTTATTACTTTAACTAGGATTCTATAGTGGGTTCCTCTCGTAACTAGGAAACCTAGTCAATTCCTGGTATACGGGTCCTAGGCATTTGTTTCGGTGCAGTCCGCAATAATCCGAATTTAACGGTGTTGGAGGTCGAGAACTGGCCAGTGTTGCCAACCCACTTTCTTACACTTTCCTGTATATTTTCACTTTGAGAATTTTTTGTAAAAAAACGAAGCACTTAGTCAAAAAAGTGGGCCTTTACTTGGAAGCGAAATTAAATGAAGAATTTATTAGAATTTATTTTGTCTCGATATGATGTTTCTACGAGCCACATTCTTATTTCCGCCACGAGAATTTACAGCTGCAGGTGACTTGGCATAGGGAAAAAATGGCCGCACAACAGAAAGGTGGAGTAAAGCGGGTTGCCTACGTAAAGGCATAACAGTATAATAAAACAGGGCAGTAACTTATAATTTGTTAAAAATTGTAAAACTATTATTTTGCAATAACAAAAATTAAACCAAAAGACATAAATAATGAGATTTTTGTTTATAATTATGCACATAATATAAAATATGTAAAATTAAAAATAAAAATATGAAATTTTTTTTTAAATTTTGATATTTTATTAACATAATTTTTTACAAAGAATAAAAATATAAATTGCTAATTAGTACTTATAGAGGTACAATTTATTAAATTGTAATTAATAAAGATATTACAAATGACAAATATATAGAATTTTTAAAAATTAAATTATATCTAAAATTTATTAAATGTTTTTTATTGTTTGGGAAAATTAGTTAATAAGTAATTGGAATATTAGATAAAATTAAAAATAATCTATTAATTACAATAACTTAAAAAAGATTAATCAATTTTTACCTTATATATTGGTTTAATTATCTTTAATCATGTTCTTTAATCTATAAAAATTTATTTACTTTATTTACTTTTTTGGAAATAATAAATTTAATTATTTTTTCTTATTTTTCAATTATATAAGATATTAAACAAAAAAAAATGTCGCTAATTAATTTTTTATTCTAAAATAATAATTACCTATTCTACTATTGTAAAACCCCTTTCTATAATAGGCAACAAGTGTAATAAGTTTATTTTCGTTTATTTTCGTTAAAGCTGTAAATTTGTATGGCGAAAATAATATTGACGCTCGTAAAAACATCGTATTATTGCAAACAAATTTTTACTTAAATCCTCATTTCATATAGAATTCCAATAAAGATATGTTTTAGCGATTGTTCGAGCGATTCTTATAAGAAGAATTTAATACTTTTATAGCACGTTCTCTTTGTATTTATAATAAAGATTTCGTGCAAAATTAGCTACTGTCTCTTATGCTTATTTCATTGAAAGTATTTTTACAATAAGTATATGAATCCATGCTAAAAATATAAGAGAAACGTTAAGCAATTTAAGTAATGCGCTCTTTCGAGTAATATTAGCAGCAGATTTCTCTCCGTGTAGGAATAAAAAATATCGTAAGTAATACGGGAATATAAAGGCAGCCAATTTGTTCACGATGATTTTTGTGACACGAGTGGAGGTCTCGGGGCGCCCTCGACCTCGACTCGTGTCACAAATATCACCGTAAACAAATGGCTGCCTTTATACCCTTGTTGCTTAATATAATATTTTTACAAGATTAATGATTAGGTACAATTTTATTGTGTCATTTGAAAAAAATAATAAGTATTATTATTATTGTTATTAAGATATCAATTGGTAAATAAATATTAATATTGATTTAGTGTATAATATTTATATTAATTACATAAGATTCATATCAATAAAGTTAAATTATTATATATATTATTTTTTTTTCTTGCACAGTGTCAAATTATTATTTCAAAGTTCAAGAGTTTCGTTTATCTGAAAAATTTTCAGTGAAAAAAATGTTCATTAGGTAGTAATAAATATTTATGCCTAGTAGTTTTACACTAGGTTTAACTGTTTACTGAATATTATCAAAAATATATTTTTCGTCAAACGCGCGCGACTAAACACAAATAACCTTGAGACTTTACAGCGCGACGTTGCGATTGTCGTGCTCCCACCATCCCATCTACTCAATGCTTTCCCCTCATGACGTCACAGGCGGGGAGTGCATTGAGTAGATGGGATGGTGGTATTTGTGTTTAGTCGCGCGCGTTTGACGAAAAATATATTTTTGATAATATTCAGTAAACAGTTAATTCTAGTGTAAAACTACTAGGCATAAATATTTATTACTACCTAATGAACATTTTTTTCACTGAAAATTTTTCAGATAAACGAAACTCTTGAACTTTGAAAATAATAATTTGACACTGTGCGAGAAAAAAAATAATATATAATTTAACTTATAAAATTATCAGAAAAAATATTTTAATATTAAATAATTTATAAATATTTATAGATAATATTGTACAATGCACACGGTAATAAAGAAACTGAATATTGTAACAAGATTACTGAGACTTGAAACGAGTATGGGACGAACATTGGTGTCCCATGTTGAGTGACGGCACTGGCATTGATAATAGATTAGGCGAGAAGCCTTCCAGCCTTCTGTGGCCGAGCGGTTTAAATGCGTGCGTTTAGGACTTCCGGTATGCGTTAGGGGCGGGGTGCGTGAGTTCGATCCCACATGCGAGCGAATATTTTTCATTCTTCGTTATAAGCGTTTATATAAAATAATAAAATTGTGTGTTGTGTTGTGAATAAAAAATGTGAACATGTTTATAAATAATGTTAAAAGTCTGTTAAAAATCAAGAAAAAAATGTAACGATTAACAGAAAAATTGTCTTTTTTTACTAAAATTATTTTTTTAAAATTACTATTCAAATGATATTTATTGTTAGTAATATACATATATTCTTATTTATATGAAAATAATATAATTATTACAAATAATAACTTATTGTCATTAAATATATATATATGTATATATACGCACATGAATTAAAATAATAACAATAATATTTATTATTATTATTAATAATTCATATATTCACATTATATTGAATAAACGTGAGAAACGAGTAAATTTGGGAACAGTGGAAGCAGTCTTGTTTCAGTCCTGCGTTAGGCGTCCGCAGCATTGATTGAGCATTGATGTCCAATGCTGAATTAAGGCTCGCGCTGCAGTCTGGAATCGGTGTTACATTAAAGCTTCGATCAGTCCTGCTCTCGCTGATTCACTCATGCTCAATCAATGTTGACCAATGCTCGGCCAATCTTTATAAAGCCTGAACTCGGCGTCACTTCGCGCCTGGGGTAAGTTATCTTTTAATGCAAAAAAGATTGAAAATCAAAGTTTTACTGTTTCAGTATTTTGTTTCGCATTTGCATAAAAATAAATTTAAAAATAAAAAAAATATGTAATAATTGTAATTCTTCCTTATTAATGCCCTATAACAAAAATTGACTTTGATTTTTGATTTTCGTCAATTTAGTTAATAAATGGGTGATTCTCCACAAAGTGGTAACTTTTGAATATGTTAAAATTTTTTTTTTAATTAAATTTTTTGGAAATTTTTTATTTAGATCTTTTTAATAAAGCTTGAGAATGATTATTTTAAAGATATTTGAGCTTAATTCTTTCTTTAGTTTTATATACAAACAATTTAAAAATTTGTAATTTAAAAGTTAAATAATTTATTTGAAAAAGTTAATTTTCGATTGTTAATAATTATAAATAGTGTAAATAAGCAAATAATTACTTTAAACTGCTTTAATAAATAAATAAATAATATTTTTACTCATACCTGTTATTGGAATTACATGTTTTGATACAGGTTAATCGAGGTTAATAATATTCATTCAAAAAAACAAAACACTTCCATTACGCGAAACGAAATTAGGAACTAAAGTTTACAAATCAAAGAAAAAAATTAATTAAAACCGTAAAAATTCATAAAAATAAACAATTTTTGCAGATTATTAAAGAGATTTGCTTACTCTAAATCACTATTATTTTTATTTTTTTTATACATTTAGAATTCGGTAATTTTGGCGGAACTGGAGTTTACATACCATTAAAATACGCTATAAAATAATAGTAACTTCTGTAGTTTTAAATCTAAAAATTATATTTCTTTTTGCAAATTTAACATAAATACAACTTATTAACTTAATAATATTAATGGCAAATAAAATCGCACTAAAAAAGGGAACAAAATAATGAAAATCAATGAAATTGTAAGCTCCTGTTCCAAATAAAAAAAGAGTGGGGAAAATATTGAAAAAATATTTTTACACAGATTTGTTAATGGAAATTAGAAAACGACACACAAAAACTTAGTTTTTGAGATGAACTTTCGAATAGAATAATTAAAAAAACGTTTAAAATAAAGTTTGTGCAAAATAAAACATATTAAACTTAATGATTCATGTGTGGAGAAACGACAAATGTGCATTTTTTGAACATTTGCAATTGAATTACAACTTTTTTTTTAAATTAAAAATTTTTTTCGATTATGATATTACTAAAAAACATATTGAAGATTAATTATGCAAGAGGTTGAAGTAGATTAGATAACAATCTTTCAAGTTATTAAATAGGGAACAGTGTGGAAGCAAAAGTGACCACTGAATGAAGAATCACCGAAATAATTAAGTGTTTACATTTACCCTGAGAATTCGAAAACTCGGGGTAAATGTAAACAGAACTTCAACTACATTTTAAAAGAAAATAATTGAATAAATTTGCTTCTATTTTACAATTTCATTAATTTGGCAATGTAAAATTACATAGAAAAGAAAATTAAGTCCTCTTTAAAAAAAAATTTGATAAAAAAAAAATTTTTTTTTTAAATTTGATCAATTTTTAAAAATATTTTTAGGTTCATCCGCCATTTTGAAAATTTAAATTTTGACTTCAAATTCGTATTCAGCGACCTCAAAAACCCCCGAGTAGCCAGATTCAAGCAAATTTGATCAATTTTTAACAATATTTTATGTTTGACCGCCATATTGGATCCACCATTTTGAAATTTAAAAATTCGATTTTAGATTCTTATTCATCAAAATAAAAAAAACTTCTTTTTACCAAGTTGAATGAAAATTTATTAAAATTTGTTCAAGTTATTCAAGTTTTTACATTACTAATTTTGTAATGGTTGATTGTTTATTTTATATAATACATTATCAGTCAACTGGTTGATTTACTATACATCTACGAAGAATTTTTTTTTAGTTTTTCCATCTCTTAAAACAGTAGTATACTTGAAATAACTTGTTTTTTAAACCTCGCTTAACTACATTGGTGTTTACATTTACCCCGAATTTTAGGAAAATTTCAAAATCTCAGGGTAAATGTAAACAGTCAGTTTTAGGCGATTCAGGTGCATCAATATTTTTTTGTACCTCATAACATTTTTCTAGGGAACTCTAGTAACAAGTTCATGCAAAAGAAATCCGTCCGTTTTACCTTTTAACAAAAAAAAACTAATGTTTTTGGTGAAAAATAGATATTCCGTTTATATTTACCCCAATTGCATTTTTAAAATAAGGACTTCTTTTGCAAATGACCGACAAAATGGGCCCTTTTCATTTTTCTAAATAGAACCAACACTGTAAAAACAAAGTCTTCCTTTAAGCCAGAAATTTGTCTTTTTTCAAGGTGTAAACGGAAGTAGACCATATTGGCTGAATGTCAGTAATGATTAGAAGTTTAAAAAGAATACTCCCCAATTGATACAAGTAAGGTGTTAAATGAACTGAAATTCAACTGTAAGCTAGTAAGAAGGCTAAAATTCAGCCAAACCATTTAGCCAAATTTCAGCCTTCTTACAAGCTTACAGTTGAATTTCAGTTTATTTAACACCTTACTTGTATCAATTGGGGAGTCTTCCGTTTACACCTTGAAAAAAGACAAATTTCGAGAAAGACTTTGTTTTTACAGTGTATGTTCATATTCTTGAATTTTATTAAAATAAACATATGTCACATTTAATTTCTTATAACAAACAACAATTATTAAAACTATCAGTGGAAATTTCTCTCTTTAAGATAAAGAATTAAATGCTAATGCACATATACATTAGGTGAAATTAAGATTATAAACTGTTTATAAACTTGTTTATAATCGAATTAAAATATTAACATACTAATAAAACTAAACTTTCTGTCTAAGATTCACCAATTATAAATATAATTTATGGACTTATATATTATTAATAAAACACGAGTCAAAAGTAAACCGGCGACGCGACGCGCTATTCAGACTTTTCACGTTTGCAAATTGCGTCCCTTGTGACGTCACAATCAACTTTTTCAGCCTCGCCAGACTTACAGTCAGCTGTTAGCGTACCTTATTAGAAGTTAATTTCATCCAACTTTTTATTAATACCATTGGATCTGAAATTAAGTCCGGTGTATTACAAATAAATTACAAACTGAGTTTTATTTAAGTAAGAGTACAACTAACTTTAATTTTCAGTTAGTTTTTATGATTAAATAAAGTTGATAGCTTAAGATAAGTCAAAAATTAAAACTAGCCACCATTAAATTTAAGACTTGGTTTTTACTGTGTAATAATAGTAACATTTTGACAAAATTTCGAGAAAATTTATTTTGTGATCATGACAGTTAAAGAATTTTGCCCTATATTGGGAAAAATTTCAGCATTGGGAAATTTAGGTAATGGAAAAATCTTTCTTTGGGAATTATTGGTTGCGGGAAATATGTCCGTCGGGAAGGTTGGAGTGGGAATAATGGATTGGGAAATGTGTCCTACAGTCTCGGTCTGACTTCAAATATTCATCATACTGGATTAAATAATAATAATTTCAACGAAATTTATAAATTTTTTCCAAAAATTCAAAAACCATAATAAAAATAAAAATCATACTTTTGAATTTTAGAAACGTTTGAATTGATTTAAATTTACATATTTTAAACTAATATTCTTTTTCATTTTGTGTAAAGTTTTTAATACTTGACACTAGTGTAAAATAGCCAAAAGACTTTAGTTTTCGTTTCGTTATCGTTAAAGTGTTTTTGACGTTTTGCGTCGACGCTGCAATCGCGACGTCGAAACCCGCGACTGCGGCTTAAACGAACCACAGAAACAGTCGCGACCCCGCATTGTGCGCATCGTCTTTAACATCCGTCCTGTTGTGCGTTTACAAAACTGTTAATGTCGATTGTACCCGGTTTTCAAATATTTACAGAAATAAACAAGTGTTGTTAAACAACGAAAGATTCTTAGATGCTTGCAATTCAACTGCATAGTCCACTACAATTATTTTACTCCGCATAATTAGATAATTACCTCCAGGTAGGGTTCAAATCAGCTTTCATTTACTTCTCGAGCTGTGACATTTGAAATTCATTAAAATAGTTTAGTTATTAATACTTTAACTTTTTTAATTCAAAACTTTTTGTTTTTTAAAGCTTCTGTCAATAAAATAAATTGCATATTCAATTTTTTTTGTTAAAAATTTTGATAAAAAAAGGATATATTTCTTGAGAATTCGAAATTGAAAACTGATAAAAATTACTTTACCTTCATAAATATAGAAATTTATTTATATTAAATGAAGATGATATTTATATAATTGGGAATCGATTGAAAAGTGTCGTTCTGCAGGTGAACAAAAACCGCGCAGGTGACTGTAATAGGATTACTGAAACACATGAACCGGTGATCGTGACGATGACGAATACTGCCGGATTTGGATCTATCGGCACTTTATTGTTGTTATTATTCTTCCTCACATTTCTTAATAATGGTAAGTTCTATAATTATTATTACATTTTCACAGTCAAATTTATCTCATAATTACTTCTTCAAAACATGAGAACATATCGGAAAATAATGTATATTTTTATTCTACAAACATTATTATCAGATTTAAACAAAATTATTAATATTTAGACAATTGCAGACGTTTTTGTTAGAAACTCTAATTTTCAAAAATAGACTAGCTTATATAGTATTACTCTAAACGAGAACGATCAATTCTTACATAACTTAGTAGGGTCAGGACTTTAACTAGATATATTATTGTATACATATATAGAAGAATACATGTCTTCTACGAATAAGAAGAACGACAGGAATTGTGTAACAATTTATGACATTGAATTTTGTTAAAGAAAACTTTATCGGCATTTAACAAATAGGAACAATTATATAAAAAATAATTATACGTTACAAACCACTTCAAGTACACATACATTCAGTAAATAAATGCAATTACGCTGAGAAAACCATTCACTTGAATTTAACATGATTTTTTAAATTAAACTTTGTTATGCAGTCAAACATTATATTTAAGTTTAATTCAAAAATATTTTTGGTCTATTTTAACAAATATATAATATATTTAATTCAAACATAAATCATGGTTGATTGTAAATTATACATAAATTACCTTAGCTTTATCTTATTTTAAACCAAAAAATAATACATTTTTTAATCAAATATGTATATTTTAAACAAGAAGTATATTTAAATAAAAGCTGTAGATATTTTCTATATTAATATTAAGGGGTTAGACTTAAATTATATATTAGGTATATATATTTTATTATATAAATTATATATTATCGTTAAGTATAATAGAGTAGTCAATCCATTATATTTCGACCAAAATCGTTGCAGACTAATTTTTAAAATTATAATACTTTGTAGGAATATTATATGTAAAGTCTCAAGATCAGGAAATGAAGACAATTACATTGCAATTCTTGTTATTTATTGATAGATGAATTTAAAGTGTGCGAGGTGCTGCAATTTGTTTAACAAAATTGTTGAAATTTGTCATCAATGACTAAAATTAGTATTATTAATGAATTTAATGCTATATAAAATAATGGAAAATGTTCCACTCTAAATCTAAATCAGTAAAAATTTCACTGATTCCAATTCAGTGGTCAAGTTTTCTTTAATTCGTTAATGGAATTTCACTAAGAATCAGTAAAAACTATTGATTCTCAGTGAAATTTCACGGATTCATAAAAGAAAACTTTTCCACTGAATTGAAATCAGTGAAATTTTCACTTTCTTCCGATTTAGAGTATGCACAATATTTTCATTCAAAAGTTAAATTTGTCTAGAATAATTTTTTTTTATTCTGTTTAAAAAAAGAAAAAAACGTTTTTTTGAGATTTAATCACGGAGAAAAATACACAAAGAAAATTTATTCCTGAAATTTTACTGAATTTAGTTCGGTAAAACTGGGATGAAGTGTCAAAACAGTAATTTTTCAAGAACTAGACTGTAAAAGAAATTGCATTGAAAAATAATGTAAAAATCATAAAGCTCACGATACATGTATTAGCGCTTCACTTACAGTTCGGTAAAACGTAAGCCAAGTGCTCGCTACATTCATATTTATTGAATAGTTCGGTAAAATGTAAGATAAAGTCTTCGGTAAAACTGACGAGTTGCAATTTATTGAATAGTTCGGTAAAACGTAAGTTAAAGTCTTCGGTAAAACTGACGAGTTGCAATTTATTGAATAGTTCGGTAAAACGTAAGATAAAATCTTCGGTAAAACTGAAGAGTTGCAATTTATTGAATAGTTTGGTAAAACGTAAGATAAAGTCTTCGGTAAAACTGACGAGTTGCAATTTACTGAAAGTTCGGTAAAACTTGAAGAACAAAAATAAAAAATAATGTTACTTCAGTAGATCTATATTAATACTGCCGTAACTCTCAATTTACCTATTTTAATCACTACCCAAACCCCCTACAATTGTTTACGAACAAATACTAATTGATACACCTGCCTACACGGAAAAAATTAATTTAGTACATTTTACGAAACTAATTTTGGAATAGCGGATACGGAGAGGAGTTTAGTATAAGATAAAACAGAATCAATAGTAATATATGATGACTGCGTTTCTCGAAAACTCAAAAAAAATTCTATGGACTTCACAAATGATCGGTTGGACGTTCTAATTCAAGAGTTTTGTAAAACGTTTAGCCTGAAGCGCATGCGCCACGGAAAAAAATATTCACGGAGAAAAAAACGAATAAAGCAGAAAAAAGAATTTCTTAATGTACCAATGAGCTCTCAAGACCATTTTTTCTCGACTTCTATAGGAGATAGATGATTGGTTCGACACATGTGACTGCACTCTACAACGCAATGGTTCGCTTGGATTGGCTTATTTTATTCTGACACAAACTTAACGGAAATACGCATACATATAAACGAATTCTGACGCAACGCACATACAATATAACTCGCATTGTAGATGAAAGAATTGAGTTTCTTTATATACTAACTGAGGAGATTAAAACTGCGCTTGTGAGAAATGTCAATATACTAAATATTAATTTTTAAAAAAAATCATTTTTTTAAAAGTTATACAAAATATTTTATGGTTTTTAAAATAACATTTTTTGATTATAATTGGTTATAAAATCTCTATAAAATTTTTCAATTTTTAAAAAATAATTTTATTCTTAATTTTAAATTATAAATAAATTGCAAAAAAATTTTCAAAATTAAATTCAAACTCAAAAAATTTTAATATTAAATTGTCTAAAATTTGAAGTAATAACAGTTAAAACTAATAAAAATTAGAATTAATTAAAATTTTGAGAAATTAATATATATGTTCATTTATTGTCATCGGTAAATATTATGATAAACTATAAAATTTATTGGAATGTAAATTAAAAGAAATTAATAATAATTAAAAGTTTGGATTACAAAATCACATAAAAAATGTTACGAATTTGGAACAATGAAATGTGAAATACGTAAAAGAAAACAATTATCCAAATGTTACCAGCAGGTAAAGCAGTTCTCTTTTTCCTTCCACATATTATCTCTATATACAGCAGACAAGTTAATACCGACGCGACGAGACAAGCTTCAACATATCTATTTATAACGCGACTTTTGGTACACCCCGTATAGAATTTTACGAAACTCTGTGTTCGAGAATTCACGATAGACAGCGAAGTGGAAACTCAAACCACGCGTTTTTAGATTGCACGAAACATTTTTACCATTTTTTGATAAAATGTTCACCAGAAAATACGAAACATTTCTACATTCAAGCTTGTTTTAGAAATTACAAAACTGGTTGCAGTTTCTCGAAAATTATTCTGCTTAAAGTAGTGAAAGTTTCTGGGTTTTTGAAAAACTTCGTCAAGGAATCTTAAATATCCGCTAGTGCGAAATTAGTTTCGTAAAATCTGCTGAACTTATTTTTTCCGTGTACACGGAAAAGTTTTTGGGCGAGCAGACGTCTCTCACTCGCCTCCCACAGAAAAGGTTTTCTGCTTTCTCTCTAAAGAGAGCTCTGATGCCCCACAAGAGAGCTCTGACGCCCCACAGTAGGAAAGCAGCAGTCTCTGTGGGTGAAATGAGCTACCAAAATGGGGCTGTCACTTTACCATAGGTACTGGTCACTCAGCGCCACCACAACAGGTACAGCGACTCGCCCAAGAACTTTTCCGTGTACAGTACATTCTAAACGCATACACTAATACACACGTCGCACGCGTTACATTAATGCTTCAGAAAGTTTCAACTGTCCTTATATATTAATCTCAATTTTATTTCACCGCTTGTGAGAAAGATTCAAATTAATAAACTATCGTTGTACAAAATTAAAAATTATTTATATTAATGAATCATTTCTAACTATATTGAAGGTTAATTTATGAAATATTTTTAAATTATGTTTTTATTATTATAAAGAAAAATGTTTAAATTTGTATTTAATGGAATAAAACAATAATTTATGAAAATCCTTATTATTCTCAAATTTTTGTGTTTAAAATTAAAAATGTACATATTAAAAGTGCAAGTTGGAAATTATTAAATTAATTAATAGAAAATTAATCTTTCTGAAATATTAAATAATAATTGTGAGGTATTATAAAGCGAAAAGGAAATAAGCAAGTAAGCAAATAAGGAATAAAGTAAGCAAGAAGGAAATAAGCAAGTAAGAAAGTAAGCAAATAAGAAAGTAAGTAATCAAGAAGGAAATGAGCAAGTAAGCAAAGTAAGCAAGGAGGAAATAAGCAAGTAAGCAAAGTAAGCAAGAAGGAAATAAGAAAGCAAGCAAGCATATAAGGAAGTAAGTAAGCAAAAAGGAAACAAGCAAGTAAGCAAGAAGGAAATTAGGAAGTAAGCAAATAAGTAGGTAAGCAAGTAAGCAAAGTAAGCAAGAAAGAAATAAGTAAGTAAGTATGCAAATAAGAAAGTAAGCTAGTAAGCAAGCAAGTTATTTCCTTTTTGCTTACTTGCTTACCTACTTATTTACTTACATACTTACTTATATGTTTAATTGCTTACTTATTTATTTCCTTTTTGCTTACTTACTTATGTTTACTTGCTTACTTACTTGCTTTCTTGATTGCTTGCTTGCTTACTTACTTACTATTATTCATATTTAATTAAAATGAATAAATTATATGTTTAAAAAATAAGTATGTTATTGCCATTTTATATTTTCTTTTTACATGATTTAAAAGCATTTATTTGTAAAATGTAAGGAACAAATTTTCTCCGTGTACTTTAGCAACAGCAGCAAATTTGCATTAGCAGAAATTTATTAGCTGTTGATGCTAATAATTTAGCTGAGTGAGCAAATTATTTGCTATAGCACCTAATCTTTAATTGCTATACAGATTAATAATCATTAGCTGTAAAAGTTATCCAAATTAGCCATTACAGCAAACAAGTTAGCTTACAGCTAATAAGTTAGCAATCCGCATGCACTAGACAGTATTAAAGAAACCGTCAATGATATCGCGTTTAGCAAATAAGTTTAGAGGGCTAAATATATTAAATTATACTATTACTATTTATTTTCGGTCAACAAAATGTCAAGTGTTGAACTATTGAATTCGTAAAAAGTGTGGGACATTATTGAGGATTGTGTAGAAAAATCTGAATGTAAGAGATAAACTTTATTATACAGTAGAATCTCCCACAAATAAACATGCGCATAGTGGTAACAAGACGGCTGCCACATCATAACCTCAAAAGACTTAAAACATTGTATATTTTGAAATTGACCGCCATGCGCAATAGGTCATTGCGCACTAATTTCTCCTTACACGTCAAATCTCTCTTATGTTAAAAAAAATAATTAATTAAAATTAATTAATTATTAATTAAAATTAACTTATGGGAGATTCGACTGTATGTATCAATTCAACATTATAACTTTTTCATTTTAGTTTTTCTTATGTATTAATATTATATTTTAATAAATTAGTTTATTAATTTTATGCGTTCAAAATTATTGAAAATTTATCTCTTTCCAGAAGAGAGAATATTAACAATTCGTACAATGTAAAATCTAAATGTAAAATAAAAGCATTATTAGAACTAATAACATTAGCCAGGTATATTAGTTATTTTAGCTATTTTGTTAGCTACACGGAGAGAAATCTCCCAGGAGGAAAAGTCGGACGAATGTCGGAGTTTACAACCGGCTGGGATCCGCGCCCGTGCGGACCGCCAGTACCGATGGTTTGTACCGATTCGGATCCTAAAATGCAACCGGCGCGGAACAGATTAGGCTCCAATTTTTGGATCCGCCTTTCTACTTTCGTCAGTACTGGCGTGGTACTGGATTTGTTCCGCCTGCGGATTTCATTCTTCTAAGGGCGTCGGAAGAATGACGGATGTTAGGTCTGTACTGGCTCGGTGCTGGGGCGGATCCGACTGCGGATCTCGTCATTTATTGTTATAGTTCACATTATCAGTATAATCATAAATTTATTTTATTATTATAATTAATTATTACAATAACTAATTGCATTTATTATAATATTATTATTAGTTAACCAATAAATAAATTAATAGTATTCATGCAAAGGAAGAATATAAGAAACTTAATTTTTTCATTATATATATAAAAATCCAACTTTATTAATGTGCAATTAAATAAATAATTTTTAATAAATAATATATTAATTTGAAAGAAGTAAAATATATTTAACTTGAAAGAAAATGTGATCAATATATTATAATGCCTACAATAAATAACACATTAAATAAATATGTAAAAAAGAGATTATTATTAATTAATTTATTATTAATTAATTAATAATCTCTTTTTAATTTAAACAATATATTAAGTAATTATTTATTGACACTTTTCTGCAAATTAAATAATTAAAAAAATGTGTTGTGCATTAAAATTTTATTCAATTTAATACTATTACTGATATGTTATAAATTGTTTTGCAGTGAAGTTATGTTCATATTATTCGATATATTATGTAATAAAATATTAAAAAACATAATAATAAAAATATAACATTTTTTTTAAACGAAATATTGAAATATTCATAAATACACATTCAGTAAAGTATTGAAAATATACCGGTATTACATCAGTTCGTATTTCCAAATTGCCTATTGCCGCGTAGTAATTTTACAATTTTTATTTCAGCTAGTGAGACTTGAAAGCATTTAAGGTTTGAGAGTTCCATGCGAGCGTAGCATAGTGGTTAGCGTGCGAGATTTCGGTGCGTAAATATTCGGTTAGGCGTAGGTTCGTACCCCCAAGCGTTAGGATTTTTCAAATGTGTATGTAATAAAAAATTGCGTTTATGTGTATAAAGAAATAAAAAAATGTGTAAAGTGAACTGTCAATGAATTGTCATCCGTATTTATCTTTTGCAATTAATTATTATTTTTTATTGATATTTGTTGAAATTATCATTTTGATCCGAGCCGGTTGTCAGGCGGTAGAATGCCAGCATTGCCAGCGCACATCTGACTAGGAAATTGAAGATCCGCAGTCGGTACAGGCGAGGATCCGCGCCGGTTGCAAATTTCCCACTGGGCTGTTGCTATTATTGCTTGCAGAATCTTTACAAATTTTATTAGTCACTGCTGAATAGAATTTTAGCTTGAGGTTATAATAATTTATATACGAAATCATCTATTTAATGTAATGGAGAGTTCGATGCAATAAGGGTGCGTCTACAATAGGTGAGATGTGAGTAACAGAGCACGAGTGGCGTGGAGTGGAGTGGCGTGTCGTGGACGTTCTGGTAATGCAGTACTACCAACTGCTAATGCCGAGAGAAAAAATTGAAAAGATTGTATAATGAATTTTCATCTTTTTTAATTTCAACAATGTAGTTATATTTTTTAAAGTAAACCAATTTTTTCAAGTCATTCGCTTTAATTTTGCTATTGATAAAAAATAATTCAATTATTTTAATTTTTATTAATTTCTGTTTTTTATAGTAATTTGAGTTAATCTAGATTCGAGAAAATTAAGTTTTCATAAACTAAATATTTTATTAACTTACATTTCGGAAAATTCTGCATTTGAATAAATGACATCTAGAAAATAATAATACTAGGGTAAATAATAATTTTACCTGTTTAATTTTCATCTTTTTTTATTAGGGTTAGACGGTCTTCTAATTATTCAACACTAGCAAAATCGTACGCGCGTGAATGATTTAAAGAATTATCACGGTAGTAATCTGTCTACCTACCTTCCACAGAAAAAGTTTAATAAATTTAATTTATATTGTTCCATGTTTATAATAGTTATGATTTTTTAAAAAATCTCGGTATTTAAACTAAATTATCATTTCAACGCCTCAGAAGCCATTTAAAAAAATTGCAAGAGGATCCAAGGCGGGGAAAGCAGTGATTTTTATTTTTTGTCACGGATTTTTCAGAAATCCTAGAATATAAAATAAATCATTATTAAAAAAATCAATATCACTGCTTTCCCCGCCTTTGATCCTCTTGCAAATTCGTTTAATGATTTCTAACATCCTCTATATTATATTAAGTTAATGTACGACCGACCGACCGACCGACCGACCGACTCACACCTCTTTCTATCTGTCTAACATCTATTAGAATACTTCACTCACACACATGTCCAAAAAACATATACCCATGTATGTTACACATATACTCTAAACACATATATGTACATGTCATGTCACGCATGCGCAGTAGTATCCTATCAATGTTAGGCATGCGCAGTAGTGTTCTACGAATGTTAGGCATGCGCAGTAGTGTTCTACCAAAGTTAGGCATGCGCAGTAGTGTTCTATTAAAGTTAGGCATGCGCAGTAGTGTTCTATGAATGTTAGGCATGCGCAGTAGTGTTCTACCAATGTTAGGCATGCGTAGTAGTGTTATACGAATGTTAGACATGCGCAGTAGTGTTCTACGAATGTTAGGCATGCGCAGTAGTATCCTATCAATGTTAGGCATGCGCAGTGGTATCCTATCAATGTTAGGCATGCGCAGTAGTGTTCTACGAATGTTAGGCATGCGCAGTAGTGTTCTACCAAAGTTAGGCATGCGCAGTAGTGTTCTATTAAAGTTAGGCATGCGCAGTAGTGTTCTACGAATGTTAGGCATGCGCAGTAGTGTTCTATGAATGTTAGGCATGCGCAGTAGTGTTCTACCAATGTTAGGCATGCGTAGTAGTGTTATACGAATGTTAGACATGCGCAGTAGTGTTCTACGAATGTTAGGCATGCGCAGTAGTATCCTATCAATGTTAGGCATGCGCAGTAGTATCCTATCAATGTTATGCATGCGCAGTAGTGTTCTAGCAATATTAGGCATGCGCAGTAGTGTCCTATCAATGTTAGGCATGCGCAGTAGTGTTCTATCAATGTCAGGAATGCACAGTAGTGTTCTATCAATGTTACGCATGCGCAGTAGTGTTCTATAAATATCAAGCATGCGCGCAAATCACCCACACATATACACTAATCACATGTACATGTATGCTCACACATATACATAAATTACATACACATGTATACTGACTCATATGCAGATATAAAATCATACATATACACAAATCACATATATAGATTTAATAAACGATTGATAATATAAGTTGTTGAATTTTTTAATTTTGTGTATTTACTTATTTATTTGTTTGATATAAATTAACAATAATATTTAAATGGATAATCAGTGAAAAATGACTGAGATTTCTGTAAGTGTAATTTTCTGCTGATTTTCAGTAAAATTATTTGTTTGACAGAAATTTACAATAATAATAAAAAACATAATAAAATGACAATCAGTGAAGAATGACTGATATTTTAGTACTTTTTAACTGAATCCAGTATAGCGGACGAAAATGAAAGATTTTGTAAGAGAATACGTAAAAATAACATTTCGTATAATGTACAATGACATTTTTTTAAAATGTCACTTCTTAATTTTTGTCTTATTACACAATGATTTTAAATAAAATAATTTTTATTCTTATAAATATTAATAATTTTTTACATTTTCTAACCACTATAACCCAGTGTACACGTACTGGAACAATTCTGGAACCGTTCCAGAACTGTTCTTTATTTCCATTAACTGTTCTAGAACAGTTCTAGAACGTGCACACTGGGAGGTTTTAATTTTGTAAATGTTCAAACTCTGGTTTAGAAAGAAAAATTTATATTATTATACAACTATATTGTCTAGACTTGCAAAAACCCAAAGTCTAGACAAAGTCGTAACAATATTGTTACAATACATATTGTAACAATATTGGTGACGGTGATGTGCGTAAGAATAGTGCAGTAAAAATTTAAAAAAAACATTTCTCAAAAAAATTAATAAAACAGCATTTTTATATACTTTACGAGATAAAAATTCCTAAAAAAAGTGTTGAAATTATTTGATTGGGGAGCGTTTACAAATGATGTCACGCAATTTTTCGGGATTTTATATACCCCCCTCCCCTCTCACGCAATTTCATGCAATTTCACATGTAAAAATACATTGTGTCACGTTTAGTAGAGACCCTCCACCCTCGCCCAAAAAACGTGACATCATTTATGAACGCTCTCTTGCAAATATCTTGCAAAATATTAAAAATTTTGTAAAACTTTTTGGCACACTTATTTAGGACCCTAAACACTATCAAATTACAAAGTACCCAAGTAGCACGGAATATAACCTTAAGGTACTACTACACTTTAGAAGGCTCTTAAAAGACCAAATTAAAAAAATTTTTTTTTAGGTCTCTTATTATAAATATTTAAAATACTTTTTTGCCTATATTAGTACATATTTGGAGAATAAAAATAATGGTTTGTTTTTAATTTTTATTTAATTTCATAATCTGCAGACAGCATTCAGATTGAAACTCCAAAAAGTTAGTTACACTGTTAGAAATTTTTGTTGGAATTTTCAGAAAAAAGCAACTGAAGTTTTCTGCAGTTACGTTTTACGTAAAACTTTGAAACATTTCATAATTTTCAGAACCATGTGACTGCATAAATCTTTAATCACAAGTCACTGAAAATTTTGTTACAGTTTCGTAATTTTACGAAACACGTAACTGCATAAAACTTCAGTTGCTTATTTTGGAAATTTTGTTACAGTTTCGTAAATTTCTGGAACACGTAACTGCATAAAACTTCAGTTGCTTATTTTGGAAATTTTGTTACAGTTTCGTAAATTTCTGGAACACGTAACTGCAGAAAACTTCAGTTGCTTATTTTGGAAATTATGTTACAATTTCGTAAATTTCTGGAACACGCAATACAATAATACTTCCGTTACATACCTTATTGAAAAATATGTTACAGATTCGAAAAATGCAATTAATTCTTGGAAATTTTATTAAAATTCTTCAAAAGAATTCAATTTTAATAAATTTTGATTAAGTTCCTTATAATAATTAAATTTTATGAAAATTCAATAAATTATATTTATTTTTGTATTTAAATAATTGAGTTCTCGTAGAATTTTTTTATAAAAATTTATTTCAAAATGAATTTAAGTTAAAATTTTTGATAATAATTGAATATTAAAAGCATTACAGCATAAATTTTTAAAAATAATTAAATTTTTGTATCACGTTACAGCTTAAACTTGCTGTTGCTCCTTTCCGAAATTTTTTTTTAGTTTCATAATATTTCATAACATGTCATAGCTTGAATTTTTTTATTTTTCCTAAAAATTTTGCTACCGCTTTTTCCAGTTTTGATTATTAAACAATAATATGTAACTCAAATGTTACATATTGCTTAATAATCAGAACTGAACAAAACTGAAACAATAAATTTTAATGACACTCATCAGTGATAGCGAACATAATTTACATTAAAATACAAAGTACAATTTAATATGTATAACTTCATTATTTCTAAGTTTGTCTCACAATTTTTTCTATCCCACTAGATTTTCAGTAAAAAATTATTTAAACTTAAAAATATTTAATAATAATGTTATTGTTTAAAAATTATTTATTTATGGTTTATAAATAAATTTGATCAAAAAACAACTAGTAAATAATATAAATAATATTTATTTCTTACTTTTTATGCACAAAACTATTTATTCAATCAAATAATATTAATCATTCATTTATTAATAAAGTATCAAAAGTATCACAACTTTGATTGCTCTGAATATCAATAAGCTCATCATAGTTACGGTACTGGTTCCTAGCATGGACATTCCATTTTGCAGGACGATTTTTCTTCAAAAATATCTAATACGTGTAATGGAGCATGAATAAAAATAGATTTTGTACATACTTTTTATATGTGGAAATATGCTTCAACTTTTTAATCCCAAGAATGATCACTTATGAAACTTTAAAAATAATTTATAACACTTTTTTACTTATTTAAATAACTTTATACAATGAAACATTTTCTACGCACAACCACTTTTTCGAAGGGCATTTTCAGTTATGTATTTCCTGCAACAGACCCAAGCGGCGCGAAAGTAATTGTGCGCATCTTAATTCAGCTGTGGTAACTGAAAATTTTGTTACAGTTTCGTAATTTTCAGTTACTCTTTATACTTTTTGAAACTATTCCCAAATTTTCAGTTACATTTCATTAAATTTCCTTAACTAGTTACTGATTTTAGTTTGACTGAAGTTAGAATTCCGTTACTCATAAGGATTTTTACTAAAAATTTTGAATTTTGAGTAACATTTAGAAATCATAAGAAACGTGTAGTAAATTTCAAGCAAATGTAACATATAAATGCTTTCAGTACCATCATTTGGAAAATTTTGTTACATTTGTGTCTGAATTTTATCGGAATATTCAGAACATTTTTAACAGTGTATCCAATTGCGGACAGTTTATCTCGATGGGGGAAATTTCCTATTTAAGAAACATCCCTTACCAATGAAATAAATAAGAATATGCGTCGATTTTACTTTGTAATTAATGTAAGTATGAATGTCAACAATATTCATAATATTGAATAAATAATATTGTCAACTAGTTTAAATTTGATACGGTTATTAGAATTTAATAATAAATAAATAAAAAACATTAATTTTTTCTTAACTTTTTTCAAGTTTAAGACTCTTCATGGTAAATGTGATTATTCTTTTTTTTACGTGTACAAAATAGTGAATTGACCTTGAATGACATGTATAATTAATTATTCTCACAGCAATATTCAATAATTTAATTAACTTAACTGCACTGCATAATAGTTGAGAGTAGTAAGAGTAAGGGCCGAATTCACCAACACCAATTAAAAGTTAATCAATGATTAAATCCTCAATTAACCAATCAGAAGCCTTTAAACTGTCTTTAATCATTGATTAACTTTTAATCGGAAGTTGGTGAAACTTGCTCTAAGTGAAACGGTAAAATAAGTGAACGACCATTAGTGTGAGAGAGAGAGAATAACTTGTGGTTTTCGAGTAGGTATCTACTTTATGTGCACGCGGCGTTCATTTTTCGAAAGAACTGGACTGAGTACTAGTTGTTCAATATTCGCTTCTATTATTGACTTGTGTTTTGTACACTGCCGCGTTCTTTTAACAATTACGTGAGAAAGTAATTTCTCATTCCAATTTTGTATACTCTTATTCCCTCTTAGACTATATAAACAGTCTTGTTTAAGCTGATGAATGGAATAACTTGTGTTGAGTCCCAAAGTGTTTAGCTATGAAACTTCTAATACTATAGTGTGTACCTGTCACATATTATTCTATAAAGGAGTACTACACTGACTGCATAAATCATTTTTTCATTTTTCTCCGTGTAGAAATCTACCACCATTAATGAAAAATGGACTAAAATAAAAAAATAGCAGATGTTTGAATAATTTTTGTCAAAATACACTAGGTTTTTCAGTATTTTTCTAGTCTGCAAAAATGTCTTTTTTTAATTTTTTGACCATTTTCTGGTAAATTCTCACACAGGACATGCTAACAAACAAAACGAGTTATTATTTATTAAAATCGGTTTAGTAGATTCAGAGATAAACTATCCGCAATTTGAGAAAACGTTATTTTGAGAAAAACGCGTTTAAACTTATATGTATCGTTAGAGGCCATCCATAAATTACCTAAAATTCTTTTGCAAATTGAAACACCACCATTTTTTTTATTTCAGACACTGTTACATACATTAGTACCAATGTTTCTACTGGTCGTAACAAAAAGCTGGACCCCACCATCCCCTTAAAGCCTTACTTAATTTGTCAATGACTTTTTACATTAATTGAATATTTTTTGAAAAATTTACTTTTATTTTTTACAATTGGTTTTAAATACTTTAGGAGGTGTTTTCTAAAGCCATAAGGAGTTAAAAAATACAATAAAAAAAATAAAATTTTTTTAAATTCTAATGTGTAGTAGTACCTTAAATTGAAGGGAATAATGCATTTCATATTGGGAATATTCCAGTGGAATGTTCTAAAGATCTTAAAGTAATATTAAAATGTCTGCCGCACAGGAATATTCCAAGATAACATTTAGGGAATGTTCCATGGTAATATCGAAGTAATATTCCAGGATGATGTTGAAGGAATGTTCCACCGTAATATTAATGGAATATTCCAGGGTGATGTTGAGGGAATGTTCCCAGCTAATATTTAATATGTTGAAAATACCATTGAATTCGTTTTTACTAAAAAAAAGAAGATAAAGAGAAAAAAAGTCAAATTTTTTCAAAGTATGAAATTTTGGAATATTTTCAGGGAATATTCCCTTAATATTCATTCAACATTACCTTGGAATACTATATTAATATTACGGTGAAACATTGCCTTAACATCTCAGTATCATTTAGACTTACAATTTTTGAATCAAAGATGAGAAAAAAAAGATACGTTAGAAATACCGTCAACTGGGGCTATTTTGTGCATCCGGGGGCTATTTTGTGCACGCGAGTTTTTTAATGAAAAAAATTATTAAAATGAATTATTTTAATCTGCTATTTTGTGAAATGAAAGTTTTATTACATGACAATAGAGAGCACTAAATGTTATTATTTAATTCTTTGGCAATTAAGAGAAAAAAATTCCTAAAAACGGAAAATTTGTGTCAAAAATTTTGAAAGTTCGGAAAAATTATACCAGATCTTCTAGAGTTTTTATGTATCTCATAAACTGAGTTAGATATTTGTTTTCAATTGTGTTGTGATGATACATACGTAATGCGCTAACTTTTTATTCATTATTTTAAGAGAAAAGTGGAAAAAACTGAAAAACCAGGATTCCATGGGGCTATTTTGTGCACTTAAAAAAATAAAATATTTTTCATAAATATTTTATTTAGTAAGTAAAGAAGATTCTGTTTATCATTTTTATACATTTTTGTCTTACTTTTCTGTCAAAAAACTGTAAATACGTTAATTAAAATCATTAAAACGATTAAAAGCTCTACCGGTGCACAACGCAACCTCAAAAAATAAACATTAATTAATATTTATAAGTTTTTAAAATTAGTTTTAAAACTATTTTCTCGTTTCTCTTAAAATAACTTGAAAATCATATTAGATATTAAATTCTTATCTATTTAACCTTAAAAATATTTATTTCAAGTTATTTAAAAATATCATTCAAAACCATTAAAAAAGCTCCTATTGAAATGATGTTTTAAAGTTATTTATAAGTGTTTAAACGATCATTTTATAATTATATTAGTATATTATTATAAAATATATATTAAAAAAGAAGAAAATGTTATTTAATATCTGCGTAATATACAATTTAAAGAAAGATTGTTAACTTTTAGTAAATCCAGATTTTAGCAAAATTTTAGTGCTTTATTTTACATTTTTTGTACAATATATCTACAAAAAAATTTTACTAGGTCATTCTTTTTTTAATTTACTCTCAAATATATACACAAAAGATTTCATAAAGCAGAAACGATTAAAAAAATTGTTTACGCAACATTATAGAAAAACAAAGTTCGATGCACAAAATAGCCCCATCCCGGGAGTTATTGTGTGCACGACTTTCAATGACTATAACTAAGACAAAAAAATTTTTTTCTTTGCAAAATTTATAGGAAACCTTCAGAAGGATGTCCACAACATACATCAAAAGTTGATTTTCTTTATTCTCTTAATTCTGAATTTAAATAAATCTTTAAATAAAAAAAAGCTATTTGGTGCACAAAATAGCCCCGGTTGACGGTAATAAAAAACTAAATTTTTAATAATAGAATTAAATAACTTTACTTATTGCATTTAACATTTTACAAGTGGTAATTTTTAATAATTTTTTATTCATAGTTAGAAGTATAATAGTATTTTAATAAGAACCAAATTATTGTTGACATTAAAGTTTAAATTTTGTTTATAATTTTAATTTGTTTAAATAATTTATTATTTATAAAATTAGACAATTATGTTAAATTATTATTAAATTAAATAAAAATAAAAAATGAATAACTGAAAAGTAAAATATTAATTTTATTCAATAAATTTATGTTTATAAACATTCATAAACATTTTTTATAATTTTTTTCAAGTTTATGTCAAAAAAGCAATGTTGGCAAAGAGCGTCGTGAACAATTTTTCTATACTCAGTCAGCATTTGCTGCCGTGAAAATCTAATAATAATATGCATTATTGAATCCAATAATTTTCATAATTGATTTAAAGCAATATTTATTAGATCAAATTATTCCATTTAATTGACTTAAGTAATTTGTATTTGGTTCAAATAACTATTTATTTGATACCATAAATTAAAATATTTATGTCCAGTAAATATTTACTTAGTTCAAAGAAATAAAAATAAATAAGTAAAAACAAATGAGTTTAAATACAACCGAACGAGCGTTAGCGAGTGAGGTACATGTCGCTAGTTATAATATAATTACCAAGTGAAAAAACATGCCTCTATTTAACTCAAACATTTTTTAAGCTCATATACCCAGGCGGAAATTTCCAACCGGCGCGGATCCTAGTCCGTACTGACGCCGGTGTAACTGTACTGGCTCGGAACCGCCTGCCAACCGAATGTGAACGGGCATTCTACCGAATAGTGACTAGGCCAGGAGCGCGCTGGCAACCGGCTCGGAACTGGCATTCTACCGCCCGCTGACCGGCCGGGAGAAGCCGTTCCGTGTATAATTCAACCGGCTGGGACCTGGCACTCTACCGACCGCGGATTTTTCATTTAATAGCCAGCCGAGCGCTGGCATTCTACCGACTGACAACCGGATCGGATCCAAATGATAATTTCAACAAATATCAATAAAAAAAATAATAATTAATTGCAAAAGATAAATACTGATGACAATTCATTGACAGTTCACTTTACACATTTTTTTTATTTTTTTATACACTTAAACGTAATTTGTTATTACATACACATTTGAAAAATCCTAACGCTTGGAGGTACGAACCTACGCCTAACCGAATATTTACGCACCGAAATCTCGCACGCTAACCACTATGCTACGCTCGCATGGGACTCTCAAATCTTAAATACTCTCAAGTGTCACAAGCTGAAATAAAACTTGTCGAATAACTACGCGTCAATGCTACAGCTATATTTTTATTATTATTTAATATATTAAATAATAGTATCTCAATATAATAATATTGAACATAATAATATTAATAATTTTAATTAATATCACAATAATAATAAATTTATTATTATTGAGATATTATTAATTAACATTAATATTATTGAGAATTAATAATAAATTATTAACATGAATATTAATATTTATTAATATTAATAATTTATTATTAATTCTCAATAATATTAATTAATAATATCTCAATAATAATAAATTTATATTAATAGTATAAATTTATTTATAATAATTATAAACTATAAGTGCACAACAAATTTTTTTAATTGCTTAATTTTGAAAAAAACTCTTAATAAATAATTACTTAATATTTTGATTAAATTCATTTATTAATTAATCATTATTTTCTAAAATAATGCAATTAATTATTGTAATAATTATTTAGTTATGACACATTTATTGAAAATAAATTTATAATGTGATTTATAATGTGACAATAAATGACGACATCCGCAGTCGGATCCGGCCCAGCACCGAGCCAGTACAGACTAAACATATTCGTCATTCTTCCGACGCCGCAGAAGAATAAGATCCGCCGGCGGAAGAAATCCAGTACCGAGCCGGTACTGACAATAGTGGGAAGACGGTTCCGACAGTCGGAGCATAATCTGTACCGCGCCGGTTGCTTTTTCAGATCCGAATCGGTACAGACCGTCGGTACTTGCGGTCTGTACGGGCGCGGATCCCAGCCGGTTGTAAATTCCGACATTCGTCCGACTTTTCCGCCTGGGTAAATGTAATAAAATTCAAACTCAAAAGATTTAAATTATAATTTCTTCAAATATTTATTTATTTTCATTCTTATGTTTCTAATAATGGTTGGGGTACAGTTGTTCTAAATCGTATTTTCTAAAAAAAATTTTTCTAATAAAGGTAAATCTCTAAAAAAAACTTTTTTCTAATAAAGGTGATTTTGAAATTTTCTGTCTTCTAATAAAGCTAATTTTCTAAAAATTTATTTTTCTAATAAAGGTAATTTTTAAAATTTTCTTTCTTCTAACAATATTCAATTTTTGTAATCACGATCAATGTACATATGATTAAAGGTACATATGATTAAAAAATAAAATTTACAAAAATTTGTTAATTCCTTAAAAAAAATACATTAGATTTCGTTAAAAAATTATTAAAAAAATAGAAATTATGCAAATTTTTTAACAAAATTTTAAAATAATCTAGTTAAAAATCGTAATTAACAAATAGAAATTATAGGGATTTTTTTCCTAAAGATATTTAAGATTTTCTAAAAGAATTTTTTATAAATATATTAACTTTAGAAATTTTAGTGTAAAAATAATGCAAATTTTTTTTTTTTCAAAGAAGAACAGAATTCTGTTAACAAATTGTGATAAGAAATTGTAATTTTATAAAAATTTTTCTTCATTTTCAAAAAAAAACTTATAATTTTGTAAACACAATTGTGATTAAAAACAAAAAATATGTAAAATAGTTTCAATTACTTAATCTTAATTTTTTAACAATTTTCTAATTTTTATTAAAATTATGGAATTTTACAAATTTTAGGAAAATTGTTAGTATTCATCCGAAAAATATATTGAAAGCATTGTAATGTTGATAAGGAAGAAAAGAAATTTTTAATAGAATTTATAAGTATTATTTTTTTTAAATAAATACCAATTAAATAATATTGTAAAAAAATTGTTCGAATTTAACAATTTTCCTAAAATTTGTAAAATTCCATAATTTTAATAGAAATTAGAAAATTGTTAAAAAATTAAGATTAAGAAATTGAAACTATTTTACATATTTTTTGTTTTTTAATCACAATTGTGTTTACAAAATTATAAGTTTTTTTTGAAAATGAAGAAAATTTTTTATAAAATTACAATTTCTTATCACAATTTGTTAACAGAATTCTGTTCTTCTTTGAAAAAAAAAATTTTGCATTTTTACACTAAAATTTCTAAAGTTAATATATTTATGAAAAATTCTTTTAGAAAATCTTAACCCTAGAAGGAGTAACTGGGGTGTCTGGACACCCCAAGCAAAATTCAAAGTATTCCCATGGCTTAACCAATAATTTTTTTACGCTCAAAACCCATTGATAATTTAGTTTGAACCTCTATCTTTTGACAACTCTATGTGGCGCCAAAAGTTTTGCTCTAGGAAGAGCTCTATCTCCTGTTAAAATACGTCTGGGGTGTCTGGACACCCCAGTTACTCCCTAACGTTAGAAAAATTGTCAAGATAAGTAAATTTAAATTTTTTTAAAAAATCGTTTTTAATCAGTTAAAATCATCTGATAAAGTATAAATTTATAGGTTATGCATAAAAAAGTTGTATTTTATAAAAAAGGAACATTTTTATACAAAAATTCTATTTTTATGAAAAATAGACATTCTGTATTTGTAACAACTTATGAAATTTGAGTTAGGATTTATTAAAAATTTATGTGCTCTCTCTACTGTTACGTCCGTAACTTCTTAATATGCTTAAATTATCTATAATATTCAGGTTTGTATTTCTTTTAAACATATTGAATTATACATATATATTATACTAACGTATTTGAAATACGTATTCATACAATCTCTTCATATTATTGCATTATATTCAATATATTTAATAAGAAGGTAATTGTCATTATAAATTTGATATGTATTTAAACAAACTTATAAATTATAACAAATCCAAGAAAGATGGGTAATACTTTTCATGTAAAAAGAATAACGATAATCCATCAAACAGATTAATATAATCCCATAATCATTGGAGTGTATAAAACAAGCAGGCAGGTGTCTAATTTCTGGAAACTGAACTGAGAGGTACAACGGTCGCCCCTCAGCCCCCCTTAAACTATCGCTCTGGATTGCAACCTAGCAGCCACAAAAGAGAGAGACAACAGTCGCCCAGCAGTCACAACTGAGAGAGAAAAATAATCACTCCTCACGCCTCTTAGACAGTCATCACGGCATTGCAGCTAGTCGCTCCAACCCCCCTTAAAATCCAACCAACATCGACACGTGTATGATTCCAAAGAATTGATGAAGACAGTTTTATATAAAAGGGGATATGATTTCTACTCAAATCAGAGAGTAACTATTTAGAAATCAACCTGAACACATCGTTCTGTACAAGAGACTAGAGAGTAACTATTTAGAAATCAACCTGAACACATCGTTCTGTACAAGAGACTAGAGAGTAACTATTTAGAAATCAACCTGAACACATCGTTCAGTACAAGAGATAGAGAGTAATTTTTTGGGAATCAACCAGTTTACATCGTCCAGTCAACGTTAGCACATCACATAGTTACAAGTGAATTCAAAGTACATCTTTGAAAAGTGAACAGTATATCTTCAAGTATTCTTTTCAAAGTGCATTGTTCGAAAGTGAACAATATATCCCCAAGTGTTAAAATTCAAGTGAACTGTAAATCAACCTTTTATTATACACCAATTTGCAAAATATAAATTTTAAACAATTTCCAAAATTATTAAATTGGAAATAATCTCAACAATCAAAGATCTAATATTGAAACAACACATTCCAAATTTCGAACCATCGAAATTTGCTCAAGAGGCGACAACCGTCTGGAAGAAAGCAGATATTTTCAAAATACAATACACTATCTCATTAGTGTAAACAAGAGGATTAATACCCAACCATTAAGGACAACAAGCAGAAGGCCCCTTTTCGTCTAGTGCTCAACACCATTGAGATTAAACAGGAGATTATCATCACACCACCAGTAATCGTTATTCTTTAAGTAAGATTCATAATTTTGTACTCATTGTAATTTTGTCAACTCTTTTCTTTCTTGTTGGTTTTTAAATAAATTATTCTCTCACATTTAGTAGGCTCATTGACTTATCCTCATCCCAAATTAGATTCATTTATGAAACTAATTTAAAACGAGGAACGCTAGGTATATTTAAAAAGGTTTCTCGTTTTGACGTAACACTACAGTCAGAAATTAAATTCTAATACAGAAAAATGTAGTATATGACAGTCAAATTTAAATTATAAATTCTATATTGTTAATAATATTTTAACATATATTAGAGGTATTAAGAATTGTTAATTAAAACTTTGATTAAATATTAATTTACAGAATCATTTCATAAGTTATTAATTTTAATGTTAATATATTCAGATATATTAAGTTTGTAAAATTTTAAATTTATAACACCATTTTTAGTAAATATTAAGTGTTTAAATCCATTTTATAGTTCATTTTTATGATTTTCTCTATTCGTCAATTGTCTTTAATTTCTTTCACTTTAGATGTTCAAATAATTATGTTTTTTGGAAGTAATACAAAAACTCACTGTAAAAATTTTTTTCGAAATTTTTCGAAAAACTGTTCGCCAGTTTTATTTCGCAAAGGTTAGAAATTTTTCGAAACAATAATGTCGAAAAATTTCGAAATTTGTTTCGAATTTTTCCGAACAGAGTGGTAAGAAAAATTTCGAAATTCAGTTCGAATTTTCTAGCAACGTTTTTAGATAAATTTCGAAACTCCTTTCGACTTTTTTCTAACCAAACGTTAAGAAAAATTTCTACAACCTATTCGATTTTGTTCGAACAAAATATTTAGATAAATTTCGAAACTTTGTTCGATATTTATAGCAACGTGTTCCGATATATTTAGTAAAATTTTCGGATATTTTTCTAACTAAAAATTTAGAAAAATTGCAAAGCAAATAAAGATTTTTTGCTCTACAAATAGTAAGGATGTTTTTTAATTTCATTTGGTATTATTTGTTCACTAATATTAACTGCAGTTATTTAATTAATGCTGTTCCAATAAGCATAAAAATTATAAATGGGTGCAAAATAGAGATAAAACGATTTAATATAAGTATACATTTATAAAGTTTTTCTTTTATTATAAATTAACAATTTTACTTATAAATAAGTATAGTAATTATTACAATTAAATTACAATTATTTCACATAATTTTTTTATTTCGTTGAATAAATTAATTTAATAATTTTCACACAACATAAATTTAAAATACATCACTTCTTTATCACACAAAAATAACTTTAAACAATTCACTTCACAACAAAAAAATGTTTACTTAAAAATATTCACTTCACCACAACATTTCAGAACTATACCTTACAAAAAAATTAATTCACAACGAAATACTAACTTTAAAATAATTTTGTCACGCGCGATTTTAGTGTATTTCTGACAAATGCTAAAGAGCAACTGACGCTCGAAAGTCTTTTGGAAGAAGATTTTACAGTCAATATTTGAAACTCACGAATACTTCAAATTTTCTTTCTAAATGAATCTATAAGAAAAAACTAGAACCGAAAACTTATAAAATAGACCCGTTTACAATAACGAACCCTTAGAGATGGTCAACCGATGGCAAACCAGATGTGACAAACCTTTAGAAACTATGAAATACTTATTTAAAAATTCACAACTTTGCTTGCAGGAAAAAATTTTTCTTGTTATAATAATAAATAAAACTGTTTATTTTAATTATTTGTAAAATAATAATTATTTATAAATAGACTAAAATTATGATAAAATGTTGAATTATATTTATAAAAATATTTCTGAATTTTTGATGGTCAGCATTTTCAAATAAAATTTATGATGAAAATGATTTGTTATTAATAAAAAAATAGATTGTTTTACAAACACTTAATAACAAGGGAGGACTATATAATCCATTAATATAAAGTTGTTATATGTTTAAATTCAAATATCTTTTAAACTGTAGTGTCATTAATTATTAATTTTTACTATATTAAAAAATACAGAATTTGTTCTTAATAAATAAATAACCATACGATATTTAAAGTTCTACATTTTTAAGAAAAATTTATGAATATTATTAGAAATTTTGTTGTACATGGGTAGAAAAATATCTTAAAGTTTTTAGAAATATTGTAATTTGTAACAAAATTAGAAAATTTTCTAAAACATTTTGCAATACTTCATAACTAGTAAAGAAAAAATTCGAAATCAGTAAGAAAAATTTCGTACTTTTTACGAAATTTACTTAATCTTTCTCACTTTTCGAAAAATTTCGAAAAAGTTTCGAATTTATTCTATACTTTTTGAAAAATGTCGAACTTTGTATACCAAAATCATTTTCTCAAAGTTTTTCGAAATATTTCTAACTTTTCAGTAAGAAAAATTTCGAAAAATTTTTACAGTGTAATTTTTTCCCCTAAAAGTGTATCTATTTAACTTTAAAAACCTAAAATAGTTTTTAAATTAAAGTCAAATTTTTAAAAAACTACAACGTTTTTTGTGAAAAAAGTCAATTTTGCAATTTTGTAGTGTTTTTTTGGGTTTTTATGGTTTTTTCAAAATTTTTTTAATTTAATAAAATGTGAATAATATTATTGTATTCCTTACTAAAAAACCAATCAATTCATAATAATAAATTTTTTTTACGTCAAATATGAACCTTAAAAAACAAGTTTAAAGCGTGGGGTATCGGGACACCCCAGTTACTCCTTAGAGGGTGAGTAAATTAACGTACTCCTTCTAGGGTTAAATATCTTTAGGAAAAAAATCCCTATAATTTCTATTTGTTAATTACGATTTTTAACTAGATTATTTTAAAATTTTGTTAAAAAATTTGCATAATTTCTATTTTTTTAATAATTTTTTAACGAAATCTCATGTATTTTTTTTAAGGAATTAACAAATTTTTGTAAATTTTATTTTTTAATCATATGTACCTTTAATCATATGTACATTGATCGTGATTACAAAAATTGAATTAAATATTTGAAGAAATTATAATTTAAATCTTTTGAGTTTGAATTTTATTACATTTATATGAGCTTAAAAAATGTTTGAGTTAAATAGAGGCATGTTTTTTCACTTGGTAATTATATTTATTTTAATAACAGAAGCCATTAAAAAAATCTTAAAAGGATCCAAGGCAAGGAAAGTAGTAATTTTGATTTTTTTCACGGATTTTCTAAAAATCACGGTATTTAAACTATAAATTATAATTTCCACGCCTTGGAAGCAATTTTTTTCGTTTGCTAATTATTTATTTTAATGTTAGAAATCATTAAACGAATTTGCAAGAGGATCGAAGGCGGGGAAAGCAGTGATATTGATTTTTTTAATAATGATTTATTTTATATTCTAGGATTTCTGAAAAATCCGTGACAAAAAATAAAAATCACTGCTTTCCCCGCCTTGGATCCTCTTGCAATTTTTTTAAATGGCTTCTGAGGCGTTGAAATGATAATTTAGTTTAAATACCGAGATTTTTTAAAAAATCATAACTATTATAAACATGGAACAATATAAATTAAATTTATTAAACTTTTTCTGTGGAAGGTAGGTAGACAGATTACTACCGTGATAATTCTTTAAATCATTCACGCGCGTACGATTTTGCTAGTGTTGAATAATTAGAAGACCGTCTAACCCTAATAAAAAAAGATGAAAATTAAACAGGTAAAATTATTATTTACCCTAGTATTATTATTTTCTAGATGTCATTTATTCAAATGCAGAATTTTCCGAAATGTAAGTTAATAAAATATTTAGTTTATGGAAACTTAATTTTCTCGAATCTAGATTAACTCAAATTACTATAAAAAACAGAAATTAATAAAAATTAAAATAATTGAATTATTTTTTATCAATAGCAAAATTAAAGCGAATGACTTGAAAAAATTGGTTTACTTTAAAAAATATAACTACATTGTTGAAATTAAAAAAGATGAAAATTCATTATACAATCTTTTCAATTTTTTCTTTTGGCATTAGCAGTTGGTAGTACTGCATTACCAGAACGTCCACGACACGCCACTCCACGCCACTCGTGCTCTGTTACTCACATCTCACCTATTGTAGACGCAGCCTTATTGCATCGAACTCTCCATTACATTAAATAGATGATTTCGTATATAAATTATTATAACCTCAAGCTAAAATTCTATTCAGCAGTGACTAATAAAATTTGTAAAGATTCTGCAAGCAATAATAGCAACAGATTTCTCTCCGTGTAGCTAACAAAATAGCTAAAATAACTAATATACCTGGCTAATATTATTAGTTCTAATAATGCTTTTATTCAGGGTGGCCGCTGGACCGGGAAAACCGGGAAATGACAGTGAATTTTTTTGGACAGGGAAAAACCGGGAAATGACAGTGAATTTTGATCTTGACCGGGATTTTGGAATTTTTTTTTTTAAAAACACACATTACTTTGTGAGAAAAAATAGAAATATTTATTTTAAGACTTAGGTATTAATTATATTTCATTAAAAAAGATTGAATGATCTTCTATAAAATCTATTTATATTTTGTCAAAGAATTTTATAAAAAGTACTATAAAAATATTCAATTTCTAGAATTTATAAGAAAATTATGAATTTTGTTGTCCAACGTGTGAGAAAAAATAGAAATATTTATTTTAAGACTTAGGTATTAATTATATTTCATTAAAAAAGATTGAATGATCTTCTATAAAATCTATTTATATTTTGTCAAAGAATTTTATAAAAAGTACTATAAAAATATTCAATTTCTAGAATTTATAAGAAAATTATGAATTTTGTTGTCCAACGTAACAGACTTAAAAAAAGAAAATATTAAATTTAATTTTAAATTCTTTCTATTTCTAACAATAATTAAACAAAATATAATTTTAATTAAAGTCAAAAAAATTTCAAAGAGAAAAAATTTCACATCCTATAAAATAATGAAAAATAAATCAATTGAGGCCTTGGATCCAATAACTCGCCCGACGCTCGAAGGCACGCGCTAATACCAGTCGGGTAGCAGTGAGTGGCCCAGAGGCGCTCACTGCTCACTAACTGGCAGTTGCGCGTTCCTCCGAGCGTCGGGCGAGTTATTGGATCCAAGGCCTCAATTTAAAAATTTTTTGCAATTAATATTATAACAAAACAAATAAGAATTATTAAAAATTTGAACTAATTAGAACAAAAGTGATACGAAATTTATAAAAATGAATTTTTGAATAACAAATAAAATAAATAAAAATAAATAAAATTTCTTTTCTTAGAAAATAAATTTAAAAAAACCGTATTTTTCATTAATATCAATTAATTTTTTTACAATTATTCATAAGCAAATTTTTCGATTTTTTTGAATGTTAAATTAATATCATACTAATATTATTATAGATTGAATTTTAAAAAATTTCAAATTGAAGTTTTAGAAAAGTTGAATTTTAAAAGATTTTAATTAAAAATTCTGAATAATTTAGTCTTTAAAAATATTTTTATTCACATTTTCTCAAATTAGTTATGTTTTTAAATATGTAATATTTAATTGAAAAATTTTCAAATTAATCAAAATTTCATGAAATTGTCTTGTAAACAAGTGGATTTTAGAAATATTTTAGTTATTTCTAGAATATAATTGAATTGAAATTTTGAAAATAATTTTTAATAAGTTGCAGTAGCAATTCTTAAAAATTATTCAAATTTAAAGGATTTGAAATTTGAATTTTTTTTTGAAATTTGAATACCTTCTATATGGAAAAATAATGGATAATAATTAAATATTTATTTCAAAAAATCTATTTAAGTTCAAAATTATTTTTAGAGTAAACTAAAATATTTTTAGGTTTTGGGAAAAAGTCAAAGTTTTGTCTAAAAATCAGGAAATTCTTTCAATCTTTCATGGAATAATTTATTTTCAGAGTTATTATTTATGACCGGGAAAAATAATTTATGACCGGGAATGGACCGGGAAATGACCGTGAATTTTTTTTTACAAAAAAAGTGGCCACCCTGTTTTATTTTACATTTACACTCTAAAAAATTCCGTTGTTAATTTACAACGTCGGACGTTGGAAATAATTTGCTTCACGTCCAACGTAGTAAGTTTACAAGCTGCTAGTACGTATTAAAACATAATCTGAATGCAATTTAACACGCTGCGATTGTAAAATTGCATTTAAGTTATGTTTTAATACATACTAGCAGCTTGTAAACTTACTACGTTGGACGTGAAGCAAATTATTTCCAACGTCCGACGTTGTAAATTAACAACGGAATTTTTTAGAGTGTAGATTCTTCTTATAAGAATCGCTCGAACTCCGACTGATTTTCAGGCGGACTTTATACAACACAATCTTACTTGCGTGTACGCACACACGGAAAAAATCTTGGGTGACGTGCCGTTCCAAGTAGACCGAAAATGTACGAATGCGATACGACTTTAGTTTGGTGGAGCTGCATTTCCAACTTGGGCGTGCTGAACGCCCAAGATGCGGCTATTGCAGTCCCAAGGTTTTGAGTCTCAAATCTTGGGTGTTCAGCGCCACCAACATGGGAACGTAGATTTCCCGAATTGAGAACGTAGCACATCCAAACTATAGTTCCCCCACTTTCCGACGATTGGGATTGCACGTCACCCAAGATTTTTTCTGTGCATATAACTCACACACACATATATTTCTCTGGATGGTTTCGAGGAACGGAACGCGTACAAAGCGGTGACGTTTGCAATAACATAACCTAACAATTTTCACATGTTGCTTATATATTGAAACACGAATAAAAATGCAATAATTTTTAAATAATATACTTACTATTAAATAAATATTATCTTTTTATAACAGCAACAAGTATTAAATACTACATATAATATATAATGTTTTACAGGACGACAAAACTGTCCAGAGAAATATATATGTGTGTGTGAGTTATATGTGCCCTGCCGGAAGAATGGACTGAAATTGTACTGGGGAATTAGTATTGAGAGCTCAGTGCTATTTCAGTGAAAATTTGCTGCGTTTCAGCACAGAAATTGTACTGGGAAAAATTACCTGCAAAAGGGTCGCTATCGGTGATGTTTATGGTCTGACCGTCTTTAAGTTGAAGGACGAAAATTTCTTTGTTAATGTTAAACATAATTTTTATTTATATTTCAACATTATATTTGTTTTTCATGAACTCAGATTCTTTACAAGTAATTATTATGTATGCTAAATATTCATGTTAATCTAAATTCAAAAATAATATCCGTTTTTACGTAACAATTAGAGTTTGCGAGATAGTTTATAACTTTTTTAATTAAACATTTTTTATAATGAATTTTAGATATTTGTAATCATGAAACATCACAGATTAAAATTTTTTTGTTTTGAAAATTGAATTATTTTAATTGTAAACTTTTTAACCCAGGTGGAAAAGTTAACGTTAGCTAACGTTAGCTAATGATAATAACGTTAGCTAATAATACTAACGTTAGACTAACGTTAGCCTAACGTTAGTCTAACGTTAGTGTTCAAAAAATGACTAGAAAATTGTTAAGAGGTAATTAAACTGAAATATAGCTAACACTGGTCACCAGGAAGTTGATTTCGAAATTACCAACGCCTAGATAATAATATATGGTCTATTTTTCAGAGTAAATTAACATGAAATTGTGAAAATCGAATACTAGGTAATGGTTTCTGGACTTATCGGTTATCAGGTAATTTATGGTTAATTTTCCCGATGAAATCAACAACGAATATTAAAAATCGGTGAACAGAAAGATGTTTTATTGCAAATAATTTCTGGTCAATTTTTCCGAGCAAATTAATCTAGAATAATGAACGTCAATCATTAGGTAGTGGTTTTTTAACTTGCCAATATCACCAGGAAGTGTTTCTTGGTCTTACTAATATCCAGATAAGTTTTATAAAATTTTTCGAGAAAATTACATTTAAAAATACCAATCATTATTTTCCAGGCAGTCGATTCCTGGATTTACTATTTGCTATTGAATTTTCGATTATAATTTAGAAAATAAACTGAAATTTCGAACTATTGATCATTAAAATTATTTTCAGTTTTCGATATCCAAATAGTACCTGGACAATATTTCCGAAGCAATTAAAATAGCTTGACAAACAAGACTTTGATTTATTTATTGAAACATTTTAGTAAACATTATTTATAAAATAAATCAGTGATATAATAATTTCAAGTTCATTATTTTCTTATTGATTTTAATTTCTGGTGAATTTCAAATAATTTGCTTCTAAGGCTACTTTTAACTAGCCTGTCATCGTGTAGCTTCCAACCGTCCTTTTTCTTGAGTTTAGCTGTCTGTCTAGAATATTCTGAAATAATAAATTAATCTTAGTATAAAATGTTAATAAAAATACTTCGAAAATTAAACAACTAAATAAATTTCATAATTTTTGAATTGATACAATAGAATTTGGAATAATGATTATTTAATTAATATTTGAAATTGTTAAATTAGTTAATTGTAATTGAGTCAACAAATTTCCAGATTCAAGCAGCAATAATGTTGATTGTATAGAAAACTTACTTAGTATGCAACTAATCGCTTCAGCTGGTAAACCTGGTCTTTCTTCTGTATTTCCTTTACCCGTAAGACTATGATTTTTTAATGCCTCTTCTTTAAAAATGGAACACAATAACAAGCGTGCTAATGTAGTCTGTGAGGTGGCTTTTCTTAGTACATCATCTAATGCCTTCTTTAAAATGAAAATTCCACTTTCTGACAGTAATTAAGTTGCCTAAAATTCGTATTATATTTAAGCATATTAAATTATTATTTAATCATTTTATTTAATAATATATTAATAATAGTAATAGCAACCAGTTAATAGTTATATAATACGTTAATGTAAACAATGTATCAAGTTAAAATGTTTGATGGAATTTGAAGCAGTAAAAAGAGATGAAAAGGTAAAAATCATTCTATGTTTAGCAGTAATTAAATCTACTTATTAAATTATGCTGTACTTTTGATTCCGGAGTATTTTTTGTTGCTTGAAACAATTCGTTTTCCACATCGTTATCAAGCGATGGAGTTGATTCTTTTCCATCAGTTAAATTTGGATTTTCTGGATCAATTATTGGATCAAATTCTTGATTTTCATAGTCGCTATCGCTCATGTAATCAGCAATTCGATTAAAGGCAGAAGACATTTGATTTGAATCTGGTGATGATGAATTAGAAAATCCTTGATTTACAGAAAAAGTTTCTGATGTAGAAGGAAGTCCTTGGTCGATTGATTGATTTTTAGTGTAATTCATTTCTTGATTAGAAAAAGGCGTTTGGTTAGCAGTTGAAGGTCCTGAATGATAATGACTCGAAGTGAGAATAATTTCTCTATTTTGGCTAGCAGTTGAAGGTCCTGGATGATGATTCGAAGTGAGAATAGTTTCTCTAGTTTGGTTAGCAGTTGAAGATCCCGGATGATGATTCGAAGTGAAATCTACTGCAGGATTTGGAAGAGTTGTTGCTTTTTTCCAATTGCAAATTTGTCTCAACGTCTGGTGTCGTAGTCTTCTTCTCAAAATCAATTAATTCCTAGTCATTTGAAAAATTCGTTATGTAAGTAATATTAAATAACAAAAATAATTTAATAAAAAAATTATTTAAATAGTCGACTTTTAATTAAATAAATATTTAAAGTGAAAAACCAGGGTTGCCACACCTTTGCTCATTTCAAATTCCCTGACTTTTCTAGGTTTTTAAAACTACATTTACACTTTACAACATTTTTAATTCAAACCTTTTTAAAATTAAACAACTTATAAAAAAATTGTTATAAAACATAAAGAAATCGATCACTCGGAGTCTATTTCTATCATCATTTCAATTCAATTATTGTTTTCCAGACTAAAATTCTTCTTTCAATTAATTATTATTAATAATTTTTGAAACATTTCATATATTAGAAAATAAAAACTTAAAATAACTTAAAAAACTTCAATTGAACTTTTACAAAAAAATTAAATCTACACAATTTTAAGTTAAAAGTATGAAAAATTCAAACATTCAAAGATTATAATTTGAAACTTTTTCAAAACTCAATTATTATCTAAAGTTTTAACTGAAATTCATATTTGAATCAATTATTATTCAAAAATTCTACGACAATTTAATTATTTAAATACAAAAAAAATAATTTATTGAAGAATTGAATGTTTCTTAAAATTGAACTCTCATTTAAAAAATTTTATCAACAAATTTTTAAATAGGTATTAAAATTCTTTTGACGAATTTCAATAAAATTTTAAAGAATAATTTCATTTTTCGAGAAATAAGATTAAAATAATTTTTGTATTAAAAATAATTGAATTTTGAAGAAAAATTTTAATATTTTTAAAAATAATTGAAATTTTAACAATACATTTTTTAAACTTCTGATCATATTAATTGAATTTCTGCGAAGAATTTTATTACTTTTGAAAATAATTAAATTCTTAAGACGAATTTTTTAATAATATTTCTTTTTAAATTTCTAATTATCTTTAATACAAAAATAAATAATTTATTAAATAATTGAATGTTTCTCAAAATTGAATTCTCATAAAGTGTTAAAGAAATTTGGATTTAATTTCTCAAACGAATTTCCCTTATCCTTGAACTCCTCTCGACCCCTCTACCAAACGGGCACAACGATGACCTCGAATGCAAATGAAGTAGAATAGGATAAATCCCCAGTAACAGAAAAAAATGGTAAAAGGAAAAATATTAACGGACAATAAAAAATTGATCGAAGGAGAGCCGTATCCTCGGATCCCTAGGAGGAGTCCTGAGAAACGATAATTAGGAATGGAACAATTCCTTGATCCCGTATAGGGATCATAGGAAAAGTCGGGAAAAAGAGGTCAGGAATTTTCCAGATCCCTGAAAGGAATCTTAGAAGACGTATAGATCCCTGATAATGGGATCTTAAAGAAACAATTGTTCGATATTTTTTTTTCTGATCCCAAGGAGCGATCATAAAAAAGAAAAATCGAGAGGTATTAGGGAGGGAAAAGAAGTTCGTTTTCCTCAGATCCCCAAAAAGGTATCTTGAGAAAACTTGTGGTGAGAGCGAGGATATCAGCGAATTTCGATTTCTTTGAAGCAAATTACGAAGTGACGGGAACTCGAAGATTTGTCAGACACCCGTGGCGGTATCTTGACAAATCTCAATAAAAAGAAAAATTAAAACATTGCTTGGTTTTCTCCACCGAAAGGAATTATTGCAAAGATAAAAATAAAAGTGAATTTAAATTAAGGGAACACGCGCAACAAAAATTAATTACAATTTATAAAACACTGAATTTTTTATTTTCATTAATCACAGAAAATTTCCGAGTTGTGGTGCGGTACTGAGCAAGGTGTGCTTTGGTCGGTAGCTCGGTGAATAGTGTCTCGACAGTCAGCGGTCCCGAGCTCCCTCTCTCGGTCGGGCGGGGATAATACAAGTGGGGGTAGAGCGCTCTGGTTGGTCGACGCTCCCTCCTCGGCTCGCGTACACACACACCCGTACACATACTATCTCGAGGGTATTCGATCAGCGAAGGAAAATATTGATCGGTTTATTTTTGTCAATTCTTTCTCACTCAAAAAAATCTACGCAAAAATTAAACGACCTATAATTTGACAACAAAAGAATTTTATAAACAAATTTTAATAAAATTTTAAGAATAATTACATTTTTCGAGGAATTCGATTAAAATTGTATAAAAAATAATTGAAATTCTGCAATGAGTTTTATTATTTATGAAAATAATAATTGAATTCCTGTAAAAAATTGTATTATATATTTATAAAAATAATTGAATCTCTGAATAAATAAATTTAATATTTTGAAAAAACATTAGAATTATTGCAAAGAAATTTATAAAAAATTTGTAAATAATTAAATTGTTGTGAAATATTTGATATTTATAAAAATAATAAAATCTTTGCTTAGAATTTTATCAACAATTTTTTAGAATAATTTATTTCTTGTGGAAAATTTTATTAAAATAGTAGATATTGAAAATCATTGAATGGAGGGGAATTTTTGAAAAAAAATTAGATTTGTTATAAAGAAATTCATTAAAATTTTTTTAAAAAAATTGAATTTTGAAGAAAAATTTTAATATTTATAAAGATAATTGAAATTTTGACGATAATTTTTTAAAACTTTTGACCATAATTGAATTTCTGCAAAAAATTTTATTACTTTTGAAAGTAATTGAATTCTTGTGATGACATTTTCCATTAACATTGTATTAAAAATATATGAAATTCTGCGATGATTTTTATTATTTATGAAAATAGAAAAAAAAATTGTAAATCTATAGTTTTTTATTATGTATGAAAATAATTAAATTATTGCGAAGAAAAATTGTAAAGGCAACTCTTTTAAAATTGAATTAAAAAAATTGAATCAAAGAAAAATTATATTTCAAGAATAAGCAAATAAAAATAAATAACTTTAGAAAACAATAATTTTCCAGGATTCCAATCAAAATTCCCTGACATTTCCAGGTTTCCAGGTTGCATGGCAACCCTGAAGGCGTAAAAATGTTTTATTTATTCTTTGGTTTATGAAATTGACCACAAATATTGTAAATAATTTTTAGAGTAGTTACTTTAAAAATTTAAACATTAATTTAATTCTATTTATGAATCTAATTTTTTTATGTTGATTTAATGTCTCAACTGTATTTTTTTATTTGTTGAAACTTAATTTGACTTTTTACTACCAATATGCTATAAATATTCAAGAAAAAATAAACATTTTTTATAGAATTATAGCCTTACTTGTTTATGCTCTTCTAACAAATAAGTTAAATTTTTCGTCAACCTTATAGCTATATCCACTTTTTTCAAAGAATTAGTTATGCTTGAATTCAAACGTTTCGTTTCATTTAAAGTTATCAGCAATTCTTTAGCACTTAGTACATTTGCCTCTCTTTGAACTGCTTCGTATTTCTTCTATAAGAAATAAATTATATAATTGTGAGAATTATTTATTTATTTATACATATTTATTTATTTATAAATTCCAATATAATGGCTTATAAATTTGCAAAAAAGTTAAATGTGTTTGATTAAAGGTTTCCTTGTCTTAGACTGTTTAAAAAATTGACTTAAAAAATAATTAAGATTTTGTTTTTGATCGTCCAATTCTTAGAATTGATTGTCCATTTGTTAAAAACGATTGTCCAACCTTGAAAAATGCAAAAAAGTGAAATCTGTTTGAAGAAAGATTTCTTTCACATAAACTGTTTTAAAAAACAAATTAAAAAATGATTAAGATTCTGTTTTCGATTGTCCAATTGTTAGAATTGATTGTCCATCTGTTAAAAACGATTGTCCAACCTTGAAAATTGATAAAAAGTAAAATCTGTTTGATTACAGGTTTCCTTGACATTCACTGTTTGAAAAATTGACTTACAAAATAATTAAGATTCTGTTTTTGATTGTCCAATTATTAGAATTGATTGTCCATCTGTAAAAAACGATTGTCCAACCTTGAAAATTTCTAAAAAGTGAAATCTGTTCGATTAAAGGTTTCCTTGACATTCACTGTTTGAAAAATTGACTTACAAAATAATTAAGATTCTGTTTTTGATTGTCCAACTCCAGAAATTGATTGTCCATCTGTTAAAAGCGATTGTTCAACCTTGAAAATTACAAAAAAGTGAAATCTGTTTGATTGAAAGTTTCCTTGTTGTTGACTGTTTGAAAAATTGACTTAAAAAATGATTAAGATTCTGTTTTTGAATGTCCAATTCTTAGAATTGACTGTTCATTTGTTAAAAATGATTTTCCAACCTTAAAAATTGCAAAAAAGTGAATTCTGTTTGAAGAAACATTTCTTTCACGTAGACTGTTTGAAAAATTGACTTAAAAATTATTAAGATTCTGTTTTTGATTGTCTAATTCTTAGAATTGATTATCCATTTGTTAAAAATGATTTTCCAACCTTAAAAATTGCAAAAAAGTGAATTCTGTTTGAAGAAACATTTCTTTCACGTAGACTGTTTGAAAAATTGACTTAAAAATTATTAAGATTCTGTTTTTGATTGTCCAATTCTTAGAATTGATTATCCATTTGTTAAAAACGATTGTCCAACCTTGAAAATTGCAAAAAAGTGCAATCAGTTTAATTAAAAATTACTTTTACGTAAACTGTTTAAAGAAACGAATTTAAAAATGATTAAGATTCTGTTTTTGACAATTAATTAAACATAAAATGATTTATTTAAATTGTTATAACCAATATTAAATAACAAATAGATAACTTTGATTCAGTTCCACTAAAAAAAGTTTTTTCACATTTTATTTTTAATTTCATTTCATTACAAGAATGTATGTCCTTTTTGTTTAAAAAGTAACTTATTTAAATTGTTATAAACAATATTAATTAACAAATAGATAACTTTGATTTTTCTTTACTAAAAAAGGTTTTATTTACACGTTTTCTTTTCAATTTATTTAAATTCAATTTAAGAATATGTCTTTTTTGTTTAAAAAGTAATTTATTTAAATTGTTATAAACAATATTAATTAACAAACCGTTAACTTCGATTCATCTCCACTAAAAAATGTTTTTTTCCACGATTAATTTTTTATTTACGTTCGTTTAAAGAATATATGTTCTCCTTGTTTAAAAAATAACTTATTTACACTACCGTCCGTGAGTATCAGGACGCCCCTTTTTTCATAAAAGGAAAAATGCTTAAAACGTAGAAAATAAGAATGACAAAAATTTTTCGTATTTTTTTCCTGAAAGCTAATGAAATTATAAAAAGACTGACACCTGATCGATGAATTTTCGTTGACTATTCTGTCAGATACAGAAAAAATACTGGATTTTGCATGCTTTTCGTAATTTTTTAATTTCTCGAAAACTAATTAACTTTTATTAGCGCTCTTGGTCTTGTTTTAATCTCTATTTAATGTAGAATCTAAATTATTAACTGGTATTGTGAAATAAATTTTTCCAAAAAAATTTGAAACCTTAAAAGTAGGATTTAAAAAATTCAAAAAATTATCATGAATAATAAAGTGTCAAAAAGGTAAATGTAAAATATGTTTATTCAATAGATATTATAAAATTCAAAAAAGCTTTTTAATTACTTCATAATTTAATTTAAAAAAAATTTTTTTGTTGAAAAAGTGTCAATCTGTTTTTCAAAATTTTTTTATCCGACTTTCACAGTTTCAAATTTTCTTGGAAAAATTTATATCACAATACCATTAATTAATTTAGATTCTACATTGAATAGAGATTGAAACAAGACCAAGAACGCTAAAAAAAGTTAATTAGTTTTCGAGAAATGAAAAAATTACGAAAAGCATGCAAAATCCAGTATTTTTTCTGTATCTGACAGAATAGTCAACGAAAATTCTTCGATCAAGTGTCAGTCTTTTCATAATTTCATTAGCTTTCAGGAAAAAAATACGAAAAATTTTTGACATTCTTATTTTCTACGTTTTAAGCATTTTTCCACTCATGAAAAAAGGGGCGTCCTGATACTCACGGACGGTAGTGTATATTGTTATAAACATTATTAATTAACAAATAGTTAACTTTTGTTCCTCTCCACCAAAGACATATTTTAATATGTTATAATAATGTTTATAACTATTTAAAAGTTATTTATTAAACAAGAAGAGGACATATATTCTTGTAATGAACTTAAATTACAAAGAAATTGTAAAAAAAACATTTTTTAGTAGAGAAATTTTAGTTGAGAAATTTTACAGGAGACTCAAAAAACTGTTTATTTAAAATAGGATTAATTTAAAGACTCTAGCTTGTTTTCGTAGAATTGTCTAAATTTTCTTCTGTCATTGTAGAATAAATTTTTATTTTCTAATAAAAACCGAGATTATCGTTTGATGTCGATCGATATTTCAGTACAATACGATATATAAGAAAACAAATGAATGAACGATATTTACTATTTTAACATTTTTTGAAAACGATCAATATGAAGTGAGATAATTGAAAATCTCGTATCGTTATGCATCACTAGTCCTGCAGCGTTCCACCAAAATGGTCAGCAGCAGTCTATCGAAAGTCTGCTGCTGACCCAAAGGTCTCTCAGTGTGCAAGTAAAATAGTTTGTTTTAAACACACTGAAAGAAAAATATAGAAGGTACAGGCATAATTTAGGTTATATTACCCATATAGTATTGCTGGAATAGAAACAGCCCAACAGTTAGGGTATTTCAACCAAACCATTAGAACTACACGGAAAAAAAAGTACGTGAATTTTTCATTGACTCGGTACTTGACTTTTGGATACGACACAAAATACTAAAAACAGTCTAGTACTTTTGCATGAGAGTTTCAAAAGCAGTCAATGAAAATTTCTAGTACCTTGCTTGAGAATTTCATTGACTTTCAAAAAAACTGTAAAATAAAAAAAATAATTTCCACTTGTTCACACCGTTTTTCTGAAATTCACTCATTCATTCACATATTTGGATAATTAATCACACAAACAAAGAACAATTATTGTATCACTTTTCGACGTTCGTCAACACTTATGAACTAACCTATAACACACACATATATTCGCGTATAACTTAAATATAAACACACACTTAACACTTAAAAGTACGTATCGAATTGTTCTTATATACCACATGGTGAAATTTTTCACGACTTCTGAGACATGCTATTTCACTGAAAACTGAGACTTACATAACATTCTGTTTTGTGAGAAACACAAAACAAAAAATATTTTTTTGAAAGTCAATTCTTGAAGACAAATATATATTAACACTATTTGTTTTTCATAAAATAATAGTATATTCACATCTGAAATTAACACAAATGGAAACAGACGATCATCAGCTGGCATTTACCTTGGGTAGAAACGCGCAACGCACACTGCGCATGCTCTACAGAATTTTCAAGCGCAGTCAACTAATCTTTCACGTACTTTATAAAACTGAACAAATGACTTTTCGTTAAAATTTAAAAAACACTGTTGCCCATACTAGTACTAAAATAACTCTAGGACTTTTCTATATTTTCTAATAAAAAGTATATGATACAGCCTTGTACTTTGTGTTCTATCCAAAAGTCAAGCACTTTCAAGGAAGGATTCACGTACTTTTTTTTCCGTGTAGACGAAAATTTCTTAAGCGCACTAACCTCTTAACCAGATTTGATATTAGTTTCGTTCGCTCACAAAAGAGGTGCGTATGATTCTGACATATACAGATATATTTGAATTACGGAAACTTATAACAAATTATAGGTTAAGTGTTCCTCATTTTTAAATTTCTCCTTTAACAGGGTGGCGGGTGAAAACGGTTTTTGAAATTCCCTGTCTTATAAACCTATACGAGGCATTCTCCGTGAAATTTTAACTCAAAATTTTTTTTAATTAAAACAATTTTTTTCGAATTCTATATGAAAAATAAGTAAATACCTGTTTTTTAATTTTTTTATTTGATCAAAATTACAGAAGTTGTGATTTTTTTAAATTTAACATCTTCAGAAGCAGATGAATTTTGAAACATTCTTTTCTCTGTTATATAACAAAAGATAAAAAATAACATAATATATATATACAAAAAATTTGTTTTTCCTTAAATATTTCAAATATGTAATAAAAAAATAACATTTATAAAGCGAAAATATTAAATAAATTAAAATTACGTCTAAAAAATGACTTTTCTCAAAACCGAAGTAATCGATTTTCGATTTTTTTCTTTCATTACAATCACTGATAAATAAAGAAATTTTTTCCTCTTATGTCAAAGTGATGTTCTTAAGGGATAAAATGATATTTAAAATTATGTCAGTCGTTGCACAGAGTTTTATTCGACTTTTACACTTGTTAAAAAATTAACCTTCAATAACAAAACAAAACAAATGCCTTACTAATGGAATGAAGTTATGAAGTATTTTAATTTCTCAACTTCTTTCACTAAAATCTGTCCAACGACTGATATAATTTTAAATATCATTTTATCCCTTAAGAACACCACTTTGACATAAGAGCAAAAAATTTCTTTATTTAGGGGCCGTCCATAAATTACGTAAGTCACTTTTTTGGAAAATTTGACCACCCACCCCCCTTTGTAAGATTTTTTATATACATTAGCGCCATTTTTTCTACGGTTCGTAAGATTTAGCAGACCCACCCCTCCCCCCAAAATGTCTTACGTAATTTATGGACGACCCCTTATCAGGGATTGGAATGAAAGAAAAAAATCGAAAATCGATTACTTCGGTTTTGAGAAAAGTCATTTTTTAGACGTAATTTTAATTTATTTAATGTTTTCGCTTTATAAACGTTATTTTTTTATTACATATTTGAAATATTCAAGAAAAAATAAATTTTTTACTTACTTTTCATATAGAATTCGAAAAAATTGTTATAATTAAAAAAAATTTTGAGTGAAAATTTCACGGAGAATGCCCCATACATATCCATTAGTCATAAAAGCAATTGTTATTTTCGTATGAAATAAAGTTTAAAATTAATTCTTTTTAAGCAGATATATTTGTGTACTATTGTGCATTGGACTTTATTGACAGTTTTAAGTGTATAACTAAGAATATTTACACTTCCTACAGCTTTTCCCTGACTTCCGATTAAATTCCCTGTCTTTTCCCTGACTTTTCCAGATTTTTCAAATTCCCTGTCTATTCCCGGTTTTCCAGGTCGCTCGCCACCCTGAATTTAACCTAACTATTGAGGTAAAATCAACATTTGGTTTCTCAAAACTTGACAGAAATTCATAAACATAACCAAATTTCTAACATACGAAAATCATTTCTTTCAGTGCAGTAACATAAAATTTACTAATATGAAACCCCTATTTTCATATTTCAAGTACTTTTCCCAATGCTATAATACCAACACTGCACCAAAAGTTTTCTAAAAGTTGAAATTAACTTGACTCCAATCTTCGGAATTTTCAGATGCAAAGCTCATGGAACTTGAAGATTTCTGCTTTTCAATGTTTGACGCGAAAATTGACTGAACATAGCATGAAAGTTTAAAATTTCTTTAATTTATTTTAAATTTTATAAACTTTTAAGCAATTTTCAGTCAACTTTTACGTCAAATATTGAAAAACAATAGACATTTAAAGAATTTTTACAAGTTTCAAGAGCTTTCTAACTAAAGATTCCGAAGGTGTCAGTAAAGTTAATTTTCAGGGAAATGTACCAAGAAACATCACATTTGCTACTATAGGAAAAATGGATTATCTACGACTCCAGTCTAGCTAAAAATTTATCTGTTACAGTGATTCTTTTTGATAGTTTAAGAAAAAGTGTTTTACATTGTAGGGGCTACCCAGGAAACAAAAACCTATTCGCTTGTTTTAAATCGGTCGAAAGCTCTCGGGAATCCGCATTCCTAAAAGGCGAAGGCAGATTAATTCTGATTATTTGCACTACTTATTGAATAGGACGTCAATAATTTGAATCGGGATAACAAACTTTTTATTATCCGATTCACAATGTGACATGAATCGGAGGTGGCGTCGAATGAGAATAGTATATGATAAAAATGTTTACAGATAAATAAATTAATATTATACTATTTTTCAAAATAAATGTTTTATTAAATATTTACAAGAAGAAAAATGAAAAGTATTATGAACTCGAAAACTTTTTCGCACTATAATATACAAACACTTCAAGTGATAAAAATGTTCATCAAACGTCGTAGATTTCAATTTCAATAATAAAAATTATTCAATACCTTTAAATATTTTACTAAGCTGACTTAATATTTACGAATCTAAGCACTCGATAACATAATTGTCCACTATTGCACATTATTTATTATATTATATTAACCGTATTTCAAAAAACGCCACAAACCGAAGCCACATGGAACGCATATTTGATATAATATACAGAGAGACGCACAACTTTAGGTTAGGTATAGATTTCAAAAGTTCTTCTTTCACTTCCAATTCTAGTTTTTTCATTTCAAAATAAATTAAAAGGCACTACGTTATTAAAAGAACATAACCTTTATAGTACCTATTCAATAATATTTAACACGATTCAGTCTGTATCGAAACTTTCTTATTAAACTTTACATTTTCATACTGCCTTTTCAAAAATAATTTTACTCATTTGCTATTATGCTGTTAACTGGAAGATGCTTATTGGAAAAATTTAAGGTTAGCTTCTCTAACGTAGACTATTCAGGTGTATAAAATTGACGAATTAGTCAATGGGAAAACACAGATTCAAAAATGTCTGAAAAATATTCCGATTCAAATTTCCCGAAACCGATTAAAAGTAAATCGCTTAAATCCGCATTCTTAAAATGTCTCATTCACTAGAAGGCCTGATTAATAGGTTTTTTTCCTGGGTAGTTTCAAGAAAAGTATTTTGTAAATGTATTTACTTGATTCAATGAACTTTTTTCAGATCAGTTAGATACAAATTGATTGTAAACTTCACTGTAAAAAATTTTTGGGGAAAATTCCCCAAAATCTTGGTGACGCAATTTTAACCAAAAAAGGTAAATTTCCACCTAGAAAACTTAGGTAATTTTCCCTTTAAAATCTTGTGGAATTTTCCCTTTAAAACCTTGGGAAATTTTCCCTTTATAATCTTGGGGAATTTTCCCCAAAAAACTTGAGGAATTTTCCCTTTGAAATCATGGGGAATTTTCTCCAAGAAACTCGAAGAAATTTCCCTTTAAAATCTTGTGGAATTTTCCCTTTGCAACCTTGGGAACTTTTCCCTTTGAAATCTTGGGCAATTTTCCCTTCGCAACCATGGAAAATTTCTCTTTTAAATTCTTAGAAAATTTCTCTTTTAAATTCTTATGGAATTTTTCTCTTCGAATGTTAGGATATTTTTACTGTAAAATAGTACAGAATTTTTCAGTAAATTTTACCCTTTCATATTTGGGAAGATTGGTTTGTAAGGTTGAATAAATCTTGAAAAAATTTTTTAAATACTGTTTATTATATTACTGTCAGTGAACGATAAGTATACTTCAATTAAAAGTACTACATCTGAACATTACAACATTAATAATTAATTTTTTGCTTTCGGATCACAAATAGTCTTTGTGTAATGCGAAAGTTCTCCGTTTATATTGCCTTTAGGGGGTTGATTGTCCAACAACATACTGTAAAAATAAATTATTATTTACCTTTTACAATTGACATAAAAATACATAAAAATTCAATTAAACAATAATATATTTACCAAAAACTATGAATATATAATATTAATACAATATGTTACACTTACAATATAATTATTAAATATTAAATATATATATAATTAAATATATAATTAATAAACTCAAGGTTTTACTCTTACGAAGGCTGAAAAGCAACTAACATGTAAAATTATCTTGAAAGACTTTTTGAAGAAGACTTCTTGAGAATTTCTCAAACATTCTAGCTAAATAAATTTATAAGAAAAAAATGGGTCCTGAGAAACTTATAAAATACGTCCCCTTGCAACGAGAAACCCTTAGGTATTGTTGGTCATCCAAAGACAAACCAGATGTGCCAAATCTTTCAAAATGAGAAAATGCTTCAAAAGATTTTATACTTTTGACTAAGAGCAAAAAAATTTTAAGGCCCCCCATAGTATATATCTTTTAACAAACCTAACTAATTATGGCAATGCTTTTTATAAGTGAAAAACAGTTTACAACACTGTAAAAACAAAGTCTTCCTTTAAGCCAGAAATTTGTCTTTTTTCAAGGTGTAAACGGAAGTAGACCATATTGGCTGAATGTCAGTAATGATTAGAAGTTTAAAAAGAATACTCCCCAATTGATACAAGTGAGGTGTTAAATGAACTGAAATTCAACTGTAAGCTAGTAAGAAGGCTAAAATTTAGCCAAACCATCTAGCCAAATTTCAGCCTTCTTACAAGCTTACAGTTGAATTTCAGTTTATTTAACACCTTACTTGTATCAATTGGGGAGTCTTCCGTTTACACCTTGAAAAAAGACAAATTTCGAGCTTAAAGGCGGTGTCAAAGTCGATGCGATTTTTGCATTGAAGCTCAATGCAAAAATCCAATCGACTTTGACACCGCCTTAAAGAAAGACTTTGTTTTTACAGTGTATGTTCATATTCTTGAATTTTATTAAAATAAACATATGTCACATTTAATTTCTTATAACAAACAACAATTATTAAAACTATCAGTGGAAATTTCTCTCTTTAAGATAAAGAATTAAATGCTAATGCACATATATATTAGGTGAAATTAAGATTATAAACTGTTTATAAACTTGTTTATAATCGAATTAAAATATTAACATACTAATAAAACTAAACTTTCTGTCTAAGATTCACCAATTATAAATATAATTTATGGACTTATATATTATTAATAAAATACGAGTCAAAAGTAAACCGGCGACGCGACGCGCTATTCAGACTTTTCACGTTTGCAAATTGCGTCCCTTGTGACGTCACAATCAACTTTTTCAGCCTCGCCAGACTTACAGTCAGCTGTTAGCGTACCTTATTAGAAGTTAATTTCATCCAACTTTTTATTAATACCATTGGATCTGAAATTAAGTCCGGTGTATTACAAATAAATTACAAACTGCACGGAGAGAAAAATCAAGCGTTTGTAGTATGGACAGTTAAGCTTATTTCGTAAAAGAATGCACATGCGCAATATGCGTAAAACTTCTGCTGTATTTGTATAAATTTCTACGTTATCAGCATAAAAGTTCTACCTGTAACGCATGGGACGTCAGTATACTACGATTGCAAGAGATCCATGCTTTTTTAGTATATGTTTCATGCAACTGAGGTATAAAAACATGCCTCTTTAGCAGGACGTTTATACAAAATTAGCATAGGAAGTCTCCATACTACAAACGCTTGATTTTTCTCTCCGTGTGAGTTTTATTTAAGTAAGAGTACAACTAACTTTAATTTTCAGTTAGTTTTTATGATTAAATAAAGTTGATAGCTTAAGATAAGTCAAAAATTAAAACTAGCCACCATTAAATTTAAGACTTTGTTTTTACTGTGAATTGTTTGTTAAACATGTTTTATTAAAAAATTGTTTACCCTTCACTTTGTGGAAAATTCTCTTATATTTTATCACTTTTCCCTAAGTTTGTACAAAATTTCACTAATTTGTGGAAAATTTTCCAAAATCGTAGTGAAAATACTTTTCCCCGTGAATTTGTGGAATATTCCACAGGGAACCTCAGGGAAAAATCCCCAAATTTTTTATAGTGAATTTGTATTGAATCTGTCTAAACTTTTAAATATTATTTCATTATTTATAAATTTTTTTAAATATACATATATATACCGTGTTATATGTTATTTCAAAATTTTTTCAATTATCCTCGCATTTTTGAATATACTTAAATGTCCAAGAAAGAATATTCACTGTCAATTGAATTAATTTATTTGTTTAATTCCTTGGAAACAGAAAGTTACTTTTGGTAGCCAATTTTGTCCCACTTTCCCCTGCTATTAACTTAGTTGTTGTTACATAATACTTTACTACAGTGAATTCTAGCGTGAATTTCACAGCTACATTTTTTTCATTTCAGTAAAAAATTAATTTTCCAAAGATGAAGAATGACTTATTTTTCTTATTGGATATTTATACTTGAGTATTTAAAATATTGGTGAAAAACCTCTTTTGTAAAGTAATTTTAAATACATTATTGTCACTTTCGAAGCGTTTGAAACATCTTATATTTATATCTTTTATTTTGAAAACCTGTGCTTTTTTAGATGCTTTTGATTATTTTTCTGTAAAACAATTTAAAAGTGATTACCAAAATATGTTAAAGTAAGAAAAGGTCATTTTCAGTAAATTATTTAATAATTTGATAGAATTAAAAAAACTGAAGCGTGCCCTTCTTAGACGCAGATTTTATGCAGAATTCTTTTACATTTAAAACAAGTTGTTCATTTCATGATCATTTAGCTTCCTCAATATAATATATACCAATTGTTTAATTTTTTATTTTAGAATAATTATTTTAAAGTGTTAAGATAAAATTTCAAAAAATACAAAATTTCAATTTTTTGTGAAAAATTAAAATATTTATTAATTCTATAAATTTTGATAAAATATATACTTTATATACATGAATCGATTCGTTTTTATGTCAGGAATGCAATTTTGACAAGAATTAATAAAAATTTTAATATAGAAAAAAGTTATTTCAAAAAATCCAAAAATTAATTTTTTCAAAAATTAAAAAATTGTTGAAAAAAAATTTTTTTTTAGATATTTTTGAAAATCCTTCTGTCTGATTTTTGGTATTCGTGACCGTAATACACCTACAAAATTTTATCAAAATCCGTCAAGACGTGTAAGAGAAAATTTGTCCACAAGAATCGGTGACATACACACACACACACATACATACACACATACATCCGGACATTTGTTCCTTTCGACGAATTATATATATACTACACTTGAAAATTTGTAAAAATAATTGATTTTAAAAAATTCGGAAATCGACATCACTATAAGGCTTCCTTTATGAGGAAGCAAAAATTACTCAATAAGATTCGTCAGAAATAACATTGAAATTCTTTGACCGATCAATAGGGCAGCCATTCCTGACGTCACATGCATGTATATATAAAAAATATATATACACATTTGCACCTCTGACCTACTTTGCATGAGAGACACATCAATGATACTTTATCAATAGGGTTACCTGAGTAAAAATGAAAGCATATGATTTCAGCCATAGTTCGCAAGCCTTATCCCGCATTTTTCCATTCCCATGTGTTTAGAACTTTTAAATTAGCTTCGAATTATTTTGGTCGATTCTTTGTTCGGTCATTTGCAATTTGATCACATGGAAATTTGGTGTTTTAGTAATACTATGAAATAACAATTTGTATGTAAAGTGATGCAAAAGCCTCAATATAGTTTCCAGAAAAAACTATATTTTATTTACTTCCACTTAAAAAAATCTACACAGTAAAAACCAAGTCTTAAATTTAATGGTGGCTAGTTTTAATTTTTGACTTATCTTAAGCTATCAACTTTATTTAATCATAAAAACTAACTGAAAATTAAAGTTAGTTGTACTCTTACTTAAATAAAACTCAGTTTGTAATTTATTTGTAATACACCGGACTTAATTTCAGATCCAATGGTATTAATAAAAAGTTGGATGAAATTAACTTCTAATAAGGTACGCTAACAGCTGACTGTAAGTCTGGCGAGGCTGAAAAAGTTGATTGTGACGTCACAAGGGACGCAATTTGCAAACGTGAAAAGTCTGAATAGCGCGTCGCGTCGCCGGTTTACTTTTGACTCGTGTTTTATTAATAATATATAAGTCCATAAATTATATTTATAATTGGTGAATCTTAGACAGAAAGTTTAGTTTTATTAGTATGTTAATATTTTAATTCGATTATAAACAAGTTTATAAACAGTTTATAATCTTAATTTCACCTAATATATATGTGCATTAGCATTTAATTCTTTATCTTAAAGAGAGAAATTTCCACTGATAGTTTTAATAATTGTTGTTTGTTATAAGAAATTAAATGTGACATATGTTTATTTTAATAAAATTCAAGAATATGAACATACACTGTAAAAACAAAGTCTTTCTTTAAGGCGGTGTCAAAGTCGATTGGATTTTTGCATTGAGCTTCAATGCAAAAATCGCATCGACTTTGACACCGCCTTTAAGCTCGAAATTTGTCTTTTTTCAAGGTGTAAACGGAAGACTCCCCAATTGATACAAGTAAGGTGTTAAATAAACTGAAATTCAACTGTAAGCTTGTAAGAAGGCTGAAATTTGGCTAGATGGTTTGGCTGAATTTTAGCCTTCTTACTAGCTTACAGTTGAATTTCAGTTCATTTAACACCTTACTTGTATCACTATTTTAGTATAGTCCCTTTACTCCCTTTCGGCCATGCGCTACAGGCAGTTAACCGTTCCACGCCCTCAAATAATCATCAAGAGTTTCATGATCTTTGTTTTTTTCTGCACTTGATGGCATTGCTGAATTTTTTTTGTAATATTAGAAAATATGCTACTTTTAGTCATTCTTCTGATTTCGTGAGTAATGCACACAAAATTATTTTTTTTAGAAAAATGCTTTAAAAATAACAATCAAAAACATTTTTTTATGAATAAGTATATTATTTGGGAATATTATTGTATTATTATGTTTTATGTATTTAAAACAATTAACTATTTATAAACATAAATAGTCACCACGACTCGACAACTGGTGTCGACTATAGATAATTGGTTCCTTCACCCTAGTTGGGTGTAATTATAAATTTCAATATTATACCAGTTGAAGACGGGTACAATATAGCTATAGTTATAAATGAGGGACTGCACGGAGAAAAATGGAAAAATGATTTATGCAGTCAGTGTAGTACTCCTTTATACAATAATATGTGACAGGTACACACTATAGAATTAGAAGTTTCATAGCTGAACAGTTTGGGACTCAACACAAGTTATCGCATTCATCAGCTTAAACAAGACTGTTTATATAGTCTAAGAGGGAATAAGAGTATAAAAAATTGGAATAAGAAATTGCTTTCTCATGTAGTTGTTAAAAGAACTCTCTCTCTCTCTCTCTCTCTCTCTCTCTCTCTCTCTCTCTCTCTCTCTCTCTCTCTCTCTCTCTCTCTCTCTCTCTCTCTCTCTCTCTCTCTCTCTCTCTCTCTCTCTCTCTCACTCACACTCACTCACTAATGGTCGTTCACTTTTATCTTACCGTTTCACTTACTCTTATTACTCTCAACTATTATGCAGTGCAGTTAAGTTAATTATTAAATATTGCTATGAGAATAATTAATTATACATTTCATTCAAGGTCAATTCACTATTTTGTACACGGAAAAAAAAGAATAATCAAATTTACCATGAGGAGTGTCAAACTTGAAAAAGGTTAAGAAAAAATTAATGTTTTTTATTTATTTATTATTAAATTCTAATAACCGTATCAAATTGAAACTAGTTGACAATATTATTTATTCAATATTATGAATACTAGTACAACTTCTGCGCGCTACGCGCGCCCATTAATTGTTTTTTAACTATAAAAGATTATGCTTCTTTTAAACAAAAACGCTTTAAATGAGCACTTCAATTTTTTTTAATATGTCAATCATTTAGAAATGAATCCCACAAATTCCACAATACATTTAAGTAATTTTCATATGCTTTAATATCTTTAAAATGTTCACATAAAATATTTCGAATATCCAGTAGAGCGAAGAATTTTAATATCCTACAGATATCGTAGAATATCTTAGATATCCCCTATAATGATAAATCGTCCAAACGCCCGTCCTGCCGGAAGGATGTTCCGAAAAAAAGGCTTTTAAAAAAAGGGAATTCAACTTTTGTTTTTTGGCACTCCTTGGGATTAAAGTAGACGAAAAGACGAAAAAATCCATATTTTTGACTTTTTAAAATAATAATTTAAACCATTTTTCAAAGCCTTCAAACTTGCTATGTTTTTAAACAGTGAAAAAAACATTTTTTCGTAAATTTAATGTAAAATCCCCAAAAATCAATATTTTTTGACCGGACAAGTCTCTTTCTCTTCAGAAACGTTCAAAGAATGAAACCTAATTTTTTAATTAAAAAAAATTCATTTTTAATATTTTTCAGTATATTTGAGTATAGACTCAGGCGCGAGTCTCTTAGAAATTGCTCTATAAAATTAATATGGAAGCAGATAAATATAAAACTAAATATATCGTTGGAAAGGTAATGAAACAAGCTTTCAAATGATGTAAATATCGAGTCTTTAAATTTATAAACCTGGGCTAGGCAGTCTCTTAAATAAAGCGAAAAGCGTCCTGCCGGCAGGACCGGGCTTCGTCATTCTGTGACTAAAAATTATGTGAATTTTTGGAACATGTAACTTCTTCAAACTACCCAGCCCTTAGTTTTGAACTTACAAGCTCGATATTTATATGCGCTAAAAGCTTGTTTTGTTACCTTTCCAATGATATATATCATTTTTTATTTATCTGGATCCATGTTAGTTTTCTTTAGTGATTTCGGAGGGACTCACCTGAGTCTTTTTCGTCCTGCCGGAAGGACGTTGGACGATCTATCAATAAACATAAATATGAATCAGCGGAAAATCGCTGATTAGGTAGCTGTAAGTATGCAGCTGATTTAATCAGTGTATTTAAGCTAAAAAATCAGTGAGTATTTGCTGATTCATTAGTGTATATACGCTGATTGAATCAGCTGCATACTTACACTGTAAAAACAAAGTCTTCCTTTAAGCCAGAAATTTGTCTTTTTTCAAGGTGTAAACGGAAGTAGACCATATTGGCTGAATGTCAGTAATGATTAGAAGTTTAAAAAGAATACTCCCCAATTGATACAAGTAAGGTGTTAAATGAACTGAAATTCAACTGTAAGCTAGTAAGAAGGCTAAAATTCAGCCAAACCATTTAGCCAAATTTCAGCCTTCTTACAAGCTTACAGTTGAATTTCAGTTTATTTAACACCTTACTTGTATCAATTGGGGAGTCTTCCGTTTACACCTTGAAAAAAGACAAATTTCGAGCTTAAAGGCGGTGTCAAAGTCGATGCGATTTTTGCATTGAAGCTCAATGCAAAAATCCAATCGACTTTGACACCGCCTTAAAGAAAGACTTTGTTTTTACAGTGTATGTTCATATTCTTGAATTTTATTAAAATAAACATATGTCACATTTAATTTCTTATAACAAACAACAATTATTAAAACTATCAGTGGAAATTTCTCTCTTTAAGATAAAGAATTAAATGCTAATGCACATATATATTAGGTGAAATTAAGATTATAAACTGTTTATAAACTTGTTTATAATCGAATTAAAATATTAACATACTAATAAAACTAAACTTTCTGTCTAAGATTCACCAATTATAAATATAATTTATGGACTTATATATTATTAATAAAACACGAGTCAAAAGTAAACCGGCGACGCGACGCGCTATTCAGACTTTTCACGTTTGCAAATTGCGTCCCTTGTGACGTCACAATCAACTTTTTCAGCCTCGCCAGACTTACAGTCAGCTGTTAGCGTACCTTATTAGAAGTTAATTTCATCCAACTTTTTATTAATACCATTGGATCTGAAATTAAGTCCGGTGTATTACAAATAAATTACAAACTGAGTTTTATTTAAGTAAGAGTACAACTAACTTTAATTTTCAGTTAGTTTTTATGATTAAATAAAGTTGATAGCTTAAGATAAGTCAAAAATTAAAACTAGCCACCATTAAATTTAAGACTTGGTTTTTACTGTGTATAGCTACCCAATCAGCGACTTATCACTGATTCAAATTTAGAGAGTACAAATATCTTAGGGATACCCTAATTGTATAGAAATGGGAAACATTTAGGGTATTCTTAAATATCACCTAAGTAACACATGACATTACAGTAATGTGACCGTAATGTTCCATGTAATGTTATTAATATACCAATGTAATACAAAAATGAAATTTCAACAACATTAACATGTCCACCCCAATGTGATATTTTAAGTTATTGTAGTTACATTACATGGTAATATTACTGTAATATTGCAGTAATGTGAAAGTATTATCGGAAAGAAAGATAAAAACAATTCTTCTCATATGAAAGGTGATCTTTTTTCGTATTATTACGGTGACATTACTGTAACACTACTGTAATAATATCTAGTATATATTTTATATATAAGAATTATTTTTTTATTGTAAAAGTAACTTAAAATTTTTTATACATTTTACTTGCATTTTCTAAAGAAACGTATGTAGATAAAGTCTCGTCAAAATATCAATTCTATAAAAAATTCGATACAAATAAGCCTATGAAACAAATGTTACTTTTTTGGGACATATAAAAAAGTTAGACAAATCACAAGTGATTCATTCGGACGAAACGAACCGTTAAACGAACGAAATTTTTGTTTTGCAGTTGACTTGGCAACTAAACTATCATTTTGAATTGTTTGACAAAACGAACTTCTATGTCAGAAACACTCAGATCCAAAAATGTTTTTGATGTCGTAATTTCAATAAACATTATTAAATTCTTCTTCCCAGTAAAAAAAAAGTATTCAGAATAGAGAAAAAGTATTGGTGGAGACGTTCGGTGAATGCGTTTTCGCGAAAAAACCGTATTGGTGGGTTACGGTGAATACATTTTGCTTACCGTGAATACTTTTTTTTAAACTCTCGATTTAAAGATTCCTAAGCAAAGTTGAGAATATTTATAAAGAGCGTAAGTGATCTGAAGTATAAAAATGACGATTGCGAGAAGGAAATAAGAAATTTTGAGAAAAAACGAAAAATTAAATGTGACAAACCTACAGCGTATGATGATGAAAATTGACGAATAATATGAACATTGACGATACCGACATAAACTTGAGAAATCCAAGTAAATGTATGTGAAACACGTGAAACAGTAAGTTCCGCCGGTAACGTCAAAGTTCCTTTTAATCATCATACGTTGTAGGCACAGAAAAGCATATGGTAATTGATCAACATTTGACAATCTGTTTGTCACATTTAATTTTTCGTTTTTTTTTAAATTTCTTATTTCCTTCTCGCAATAGTCATTTTTATACTTCAGGTCACTTACGCTCTTTATAAATATTCTCAACTTTGCTTAGGAATCTTTAAATCGAAAGTTTTTAAAAAAAGTATTCACGGTAAGCAAAATGTATTCACCGTAACCCACCAATACGGTTTTGTCGCGAAAACGCATTCACCGAACGTCTCCACCAATACTTTTTCTCTATTCTGAATACTTTTTTTTTACTGGGTATAATTTATAATCATAAACTACATTTTAATTCAGTAGTACATTCAAGTTTATTAATGTATTTATTAAAATAAAAATTTTATTAGGTATTAATTAATCCATTTTTTAATTAATTTTTTATAATTATTATTAAATAAATCGAAGATAATATTACTTCAAATAAAGAATCCTTTTATAATTTAATACAATAAAAATTAACAAATGTATTACTTATTATTAATTATAAATACTCATATTGAATAATGTAACAATTAATTAGTTATAAGAAACTTTATAATAACAAAAAATTGATTAAATTACATATATTTTGGAAATAATTTAAAAAATGGTTTTAAAAATTTTATAAATCAAACCTATTTTATTTTTTAGTTTGTAATATTTAATTTCTGAAAATATCCTATTAAACTCAAATAATTAAAATAAAGTATTAAATGTAATTAAAGTTATCTGTTTTTAAAATAAATAAATTTAAATATCGCTGCCCTGCAAGGGTTCTGCGAATAGAATGTGGTATAGTGTTCCCGAACTGACTTTTTGTGCTGAACACGAATCACACTGTAAAAAGAAAGGTACTAATTCAGTACCAATTTTTGGTACTAAATCGAGATTTGGTTCTATTTTAATACCGAAAATCAGCTCTAATTTAGAAGCTTTATTTACAGTGCAGGGCTTGAAAACTTCCCATCGCGTCACGTTTTAGAGAAAATTGGGATTGAAACCCCTAAAAACTGCGTTTTTAGACATTTTTAAAAAATTATACAGCTAAATCCTGACGTGCTACAAACTTCGCTAATATCAGAAATTAAAAATTAAACCATGCCCTTTCACATGAGCCCTATGACGATTTGATCGCATGCACCCTTAAAGCAGGGGGTGTGTTTATATCTAGGGGTGCAAGAAGAAAATGTTAATAGAACAAAAATATTTAGAACTCCGTCTATTTGAATGAAACGTTTAAGCGGGGTTGTTGGGGTTGATGAGTACGAATAAAAAGTTAGATTTAAAAAATTCAAGTGTATAGGTTTAATTCAATACGAAAGTCAATACAAATTAAAAAAAAATTATGAATTTTGTTGTTCGAGAAAAATCGGAAAAGCTTTATATGCAGTAAAGAAATGACGTTCGAAGTAAATGTTATAAAGAATACTAAAACTGTGTATTTGTTAAGATCATTTAACTACAAGATTTATAATACTCTGCTTTAGGGACCATCCATAAACCACGTAGCTCCGCTTTTTGAACTTTTCGACCCCTCCCCTCCCCCACGTAGCTTAACGTAGCATATTACTGAAGCCCCTCCCCCCTACCTAATGGAACGTAGCTTTTTTCTTTTTTGGAATATTAAAATCTCTTTTCTAAAAATAATCAATAAAATCGTATTGAAACATAGTAAACAATATTAAATGTTTTTAAATCACAGTTTATTTTTTTCTTTGACAAGTAAGAGTATATACTTTCATCACTATATATAAACTGCAACTTTGAAAAACGTAAGTTTATGTAAAATATTATAATTTTTGTAAGTACCTATAAAAATACAAGCAGAAATTAAAATATTTATAGAGATTTGCAAATATATGCTATTATGTAAAAAATTTTAATTAAATATTTAATACATTTTTGCTCAAATGTCATTTGACCGCTTTGTAATTTTTTGCAAAAAATAACATTAAGCGAAATAAAAAACTGAAAATTCGTAAAAATAAAAATTCCCAAAATGACTATGCCAGACCAGCTCAACTGTGTTAAAAAAATTTCATTGATTTTCTAAAATGTTAAAACTGTTATGAATACCAAAATTTTTTTTGGGGGGTTTCAAGAAGAGACTACTGAGTATACTTCCTATGAGTTTCATTGCAACAGGAGCGGTCGAACACATAAATAATTAAAATTGTTTATAAAATTGTTATTAAAAATAATGAATTTTTAAATTTACAATCATGCAAATATTTTCTATTAAAAGCGTGTAAACAATGTTGTGTAAATAGTGTAAGTTTTATTAATTTATTGTAAACGGCTTTTGAGTTATTAATTTTTTTTAAATTTTGTAATATTTTGTTAATGCAAAAAATATAACAAAAATTTTAAAAAAACGGTTAAAAGTGTTTTATTGTTTTGTTGTGAACTACAAATTTTCATAAAATTTCAAAATTCACAAAATTACAAATAGCAACAGTAACAAATTCATAAAAATATCAATTCGAGAAATGCAAATTCGCAAAAATAAAATTAGCAAAACAACAATTAGCAGAAATAATGATACACAACAAAGCAGTTTAACAAAAAATAACAATTAGCAAAAGTATATCTAACAATTTGTAAAACTTTCAATTGCGAAGAATGCAAGTTTGCAAAAATAACAAATTTGCAAAATAACAGTAAACTAAAATGAATATTTGTAAAAATGTAAATTTGCAATAATAATTCTTTGCAAAAATAACAATTGGCGAAAATGACAATTTAATGAATTCCAATTCGCGATTAATCAAACTCTTTAAATTTGAACTTGAAATTCCAAATAGAATGCATCCCCGATTCAAATTAAACCAAGATGACATTAATCCTTCACTGTGCTATATAACACATAATTTGGAGTTGGAAATTCTAAACTCAAGCTTGTTGATTTTTAATTTGACAGGACAAGTGAAATGTAGTATTCGAGAATCCAAATTAAACCAAGTAGATACTTGAACTTAATTTTTATATTTGGAAATGCAAGTAGAAATGATAACATTGGAAATCCATGTTAAAACAAGTCGAAACAAAAATTAAAGAGGACAATCCAAGATAGAACCATTTCAATTTTATCTTGGATATCCGTTTCAGTTACATAAATAGGATTTCCAAGTTAAAACCAGTAGAATTGCTACACGGAAAAGTTTTTCAATTTGGAAAGCAAGTTGACACCAGTAGATCCATGTTCAATTTCTACTAGTCTCAACTGGTTCTTCAATATAGGGCTACGCAACGAACGAAAAAGTCTTTGACTTTCGGATGTGTACCTCTAAAAACTTCTTTTATACACATTATTTTAATTAAATGAGCAATGTCGACTCTAATAAGGCACTGAAGATCAGTATGGGTCGAATCGGAAGTAAGATACTCGAAGCATTTCAATAGGTATTTTTTTAAAGACATTTCGTTATAGGCCAAAGATGTGGCATTCAAAAGTGCCATTGAATAGTCGCAGTTAACTTCCGGTGGTGGAGTAGCTCCGTTTCTTAAAGTTTCTCTCATCCAATACGAAATTAAATTTGCATCGTGTTTTTCCGATGACATTTGAAATACTGGTTGAACTTCTTTCTCACCTGCTATAATAATTTGATACAAAAATATCGCTCTTTTTTCGCCGTTGTGTGCAAGAATCAATTGCACCAAAACTTCCAGTCCCATCGACATCAATCTTTTTGAACTTTCTAATCAAACTATTATGCAAACTCATTTGCATAAGAGACCAATAAAAACAATGAAATCGATCTTTGGAAATATCCTTAATATACCCACTATATTTTCCCCGGTATTTCAATTCGCATAAAGAATCTACAACGTCAAGACTACTAGTAATACCTAATTCTTTATTAATCGCTTCTTCTCTAATTTTTCTTAATGTTGCATCTCGTGGTAAAGTGGGGGGTTCGCAATCGCCAAATGATATATTGTCTGTCGCCTGATTACGCCACGTTCGCGGTTTTTTAAATAAGAGCTCTTTACCCATATTAGCGCGAAGAATACCTTTTACGGGCTTTTTCGCGTCGTGTGGAATTTGTCGAGTGTCAAAAGTTCGTACTGAAAAAATAATTCCATCACCAGGTGCTGGTTCATTTAAGCAGTGAGCATCAAATGATGCATCACATTCTTTACAAACTCCATGAATATGGACGTAAACAGCAGCTTCTGGTGAAACAAAAACTTTACCGGATTCGAAAATAAACACACAGGGGCTTTTGGTTTTAGCAAAATTTTTTGATACTATCATATCTGTCCAACCACTTTTCAGCTTTTTGTACACCCTCATTCCTCTAACATTGTCTTTATAAAGTTGATCCTCCGGATAAATACATTTCCATTCATTTTCTGTTAACTCGAGATTAAATAACAATAACGGATATTTCACATTCTTATTTTCGATATAATTGTACGGTACATACTCTAAACTAGAATCACCTGCACTAATTATAGTAGACTCATTTTCACTTACTTCATTTATTGGAATATCAAAATGAAGCTTTAAATCATTTAATAAATTCCATCGGTTATTCCTCACGTAGAAGTTTAACGTATCCGATGTGATTTGTTTTGGGAGAAATAAAGTAGCCGCAGATTTCCATACTTCATCGGAACGTGGTTTTAAAACATTATTATCGTCGAAAATATTGCATGATTTTAACACATCAAGCATCTGATGAGGGTCAATGTTCGTTTTTCGAGGCATAATGAAGATTTAATATCACCTAAATAAATCAGTCATTTTAAATTTTTGTATTATTTTTAGCGTCAGTCGGAACTACTATGGTACAAAAAATATTTTTCGATTTTATGTTTTACCAAAATTTTAAACTTTATAAAAAAATTTAAAACGTTTTAATTATGTTGTAGGTATCCTTATAAAGATTTTCTATAAGTTTCATTATAAAAGTTTTATTTAAGTCTTGTAAACTGGAAGTCTATACCTTAATAGTCCTGTACTTGGGATCATACTCGGGTTCATACAGTTGTGTAAATACATTTTTTTAAGAATTCAGCTGCATGAAAACTTTCAAGTGTACATATTCTAGGAAACATTTTTCTACAAAATTGATGATAAATAATTATTATAGTGTGAGAATTTCGCATGACATCTATTTTAATAGCTACCATCAACTAGGGAAACTTTACCCAAAAAACGCTACTTTTATACTCAATGCTTTATTAAAATTCAAAAACAAAATTTTTTAACTATTGAGTTTTGTTGAGGATATCTTACTGAACATTTTTCATAAATGAATCTGAAGTTACCAACGTTGATTCAACGAAAAAAATTTTTTTATGGATTTTCAAAAAATCACGAAATTTCAATTTAATTATTAATTCCCCGTCTTGGTAGTCATTTTTTCTTTTGATAATTGTTTATTTCAATAATATAGTTATTTAAAAAAGATTCTAAGAGGTTCCAAATCGAGGAAAACTGTGGTTTGGTTTTCTAAATCAAATTCTCGGATTTTCGGAAATGTTTATGAAAACAAGTGAATTATTGCGAAAAAACTGCAAATCATTGAATTCTTGCAAAGAATTTTATCAAAAGAATTTTCTTAAAATTTTACATAATCTTAATTAAATTCTTTTGAAGAGTGTCTTTGAGTTTCTTTAAAATAATGGACTTTCTTTAATCATTTTAATTACAAGTTTTCAAAGTAATTTGAATAATTTCTTTCAAGTTTTTATAATAATCCTCTTTCTTAATAATTGAAATTAAGCAATTAATTTTTGAATTTTATTAAAAGTTTTTGGAAAATAATTGAATTTTTTTGAAAAATTTCTTTAATTTATGAAAAATACTTTAATTCTTGCGATGAATTTTAATAATATATTTCTTTTTAAATAATTGAATTCTTTTGTGAATTTTTATTGAAATAGTAGATATTAAAAATAATTAAATTTTGATATTATTGAAATTAATTTAATTCTACGAAGAATTTAATTCAAATTGTTTTGAAAGAAAATCGAATTGTTAAAAATTATTTCATTAAAATCTTTGAAAATTAATTTAAATAACAATTTTAAGAAAAATTACATTTTTCGAGAAATTCCATTAACATTGTACCAAAAATAATTGAAATTCTGCGATTATTTTTATTATTTATGAAAATAATTGAAAACCTACATACCTATAGAATTTTATTATTTATGAAAATAATTAAATTCCTGGTTAAAAAAATGTTACTCTTCATGAAAATAATTTATTTATTGCGAAGAAATTAATAAAAAATTTGTAAATAATAGAATTCTTTTGAAAGTTTTATTATTTAATTAATTCCTTCAAAATTGTCATTTTCTAAAATTTCAAATTAAAATTTTTTTTAAATAATTGAATTCGTTTAGGGAAATATTTTATTAAAATCGTAGATATTGAAAATCATTAAAATTAGAAAAATTCCTGAAAATAATTGAACTTAATAATTCTTTGGAGAAGAATTTTGTTATTTATAAAGATAATTGGAATTTTGACGATAATTTTATTCAAGATTTGAACATAGTTAAATTTAATAAGAAGAATTTTTTTTTTAGAATTTTTGCAATTATTTTTAAATTCTACAAAATTGAATTTTTTTAGTATTTTCAACAAAAATTTAAATTAGAAAATTTTCAAATTTTATTATTTTTAAAATTGCTAATTTTATTTAAAAAAGGTAGTAAGAAGTTAGCCGCGCGCTTTAACGCGCGATTTGTTGCTAGTTATTATCTAAAATTTTAACCGACAATCATTTTTAAATTCAAAAATAAATAATTTATTCAATAATTGAATGTTTCTTAAAATTTAATTTTTAAAAGAATGTTATTAACAACTTTTGAATATAATTAATTTCTTTTAAGGAATTTAATTCAAATTTTAATAAAATTTATTATATTAAAGAATTTTTTAACAATTTTTGAAAATAATTGAAAACTTTTTGAAGAATTTTATTAAAATTTTTAAAAATAATTGAATTCATGAGAACAATTTAATTAAATTTTTTTTAAATAACTGAGACTTTGTCAAGAAATGTTATTAAAATTATTGCTAATAATTTAATTCTTGAGAAGAATTTCGCTATCTATTTATAAAGATAATTTAATTTTTAACGAGAAATTTTACTATTTACGAAAACAATTAAATTATTTCGTAGAATTGTATTAAAAATTTGTTTTAATAATTAAATTATTTGATAAATTTTATGAAAATAGTAAATAATTAAAATCGTTAAATTACGATAAACTTTTGAAAATAATTGTAATTTTTCAAATAATTTAATTAAAATTTTTGAAAATAATTGAATGTTTAAAGAAAAATTTTGCTATTTATAAAGATAATTGAATTATTGACGAGATATTCGTTAAAATTTTTAAAAATAATTGAATTTCTATGAAAAATTTTGTTATTTACCAAGATAATTGCGTTAAAAATTTTGAAATAATTGAATAATATTAAAAGAATCAGTGACTGCCTTTTTGCTTCTGAATCAATTGAAAATAACTGATTTCCAGTAAAAAAAATAACTCAATAATTACTTAAACTTGACTAATTGAATCAGAAAAAAAAATAAATTACTGAAACATCAGTTACTTTTAACTGACAATCAGTTATTTTTAACTAATTATCGGTTGAATATTAATATTTGAATAAGATACTGACTTTTTGCTTCTAAATCAGTTATTTTTAACTAATTCAAATTTAGAGAGTAGAATTTATGAGTCAAACAAAAAAGACACAAAAAATTTAGAATTTTCTTATGAATTCTAAAAATTAAATTTTTTCTAGTACTTTTAATAAAAATCCCTGACTTTTCCCTGATCTGTGGCAATCCTGTTATAGTATTATCAAGAGCTAGCTTCCTAGTTTAGCACACTTTTCTGTCATAATACGAAATTATATATATTTTAGAATTTAATTAAAATTATTATTAAATTATACTTAATGAATAAGAATAATAGTTATTAACCCTCTGTCTACTCATGTGACTGTGATCGTCTAAAATTGTCTATTTGGACGCCTAATGGGGACTATGTAAAGTACATTTAAAAGCGCTAGAGTGGGGATAAGTCAGTATAGGCAGAGGGTTAAATAATTATAAATTATTTATGAATAAAAAAAACAAAAATGATGAACCTTAGCAAAAATTCGTAATAATTATTAATAATTAATAGAATTTAGTTTATATACTATTATATTAAAAAAAATATTATTTGTACTTTTATTTTCTTTATAATGTGGACATCCACATGAAAAGAGCCCATTTGTCCGTTCTATTTTCGAGATAAACACAATTTATTAATTTCGGAAAAAAGTCTGGACTTTTTTAGTCTTGTTTATTAATCTGCATAGATAAATTTTGACTTCGGGGGAGATGGACATAGTTTTTTTTAAGGACTGTAAAAATGATACAAAAATAACAATAACTTACTAAAAAAAATTTAATCGATTCAAATAATCGATTAATTGACTATTATCAATTAAATATTTTATTAAATCAAATAATATTTTTTAGTCAATATAATGGTATTTGATTTAAATACTGAAATTATTTGATTCAAGTAAATATTTAATTAATAATAGTCAATAAAATGCATATTTGAATCAACTAATTTTTTTCAGTGCTTAAATTATCTATAAAATTATTTCATTTGTTAGTAATATGAATAAGTCACAATTTTAATTTATCAATTTTTCCACTCGTCAATTTTAGAATTTGTTTTAAAAAAACATTTTTATTGCTTCCTTTTGCTCCAAAAGACCTGCAATCCTTTCCCCTACAAAAACTCAATCGAAATTCACTTTAATTTAGCTGCCAAAAAAATTGACTTAAAAATTGTTAAGTGACAGTTTTTGACAGTCCAATCCTAAAATTGAACTCCTAGAATTGATTGCAAAAAAGTGAAATCTGTTTGATTAAAGGTTTCCTTGACGTTCACTGTTTAAAAAAACGAATTAAAAAATAATTAAGATTCTGTTTTTGATTGTCCAATTCTTAGAATTGATTGTCCATTTGTTAAAAACGATTGTTCAACCTTTAAAATTGCAAAAAAGTGCAATCAGTTTCATTAAAAATTTCTTTCACGTAAACTGTTTTAAAAAACGAATTAAAAAATGATTAAGATTCTGTTTTTGATTGTCCAATTGTTAGAATTGATTGTCCATCTGTTAAAAACGATTGTCCAACCTTGAAAATTTCTAAAAAGTGAAATCTGTTTGATTAAAGGTTTCCTTGTCTTTGACTGTTTAAAAAATGGACTTAAAAAATGATTAAGATTCTGTTTTTGATTGTCCAATTCTTAGAATTGATTATCCATCTATTAAAAACGACTGTCCAACCTTGAAAATTGCAAAAAAGTGAAATCTGTTTGATTAAAGGTTTCCTTGACGTTCACTGTTTAAAAAAACGAATTAAAAAATAATTAAGATTCTGTTTTTGATTGTCCAATTCTTAGAATTGATTGTCCATTTGTTAAAAACGATTGTCCAAAAAAGTGCAATCAGTTTCATTAAAAATTTCTTTCACGTAAACTGTTTTAAAAAACGAATTAAAAAATGATTAAGATTCTGTTTTTGATTGTCCAATTGCTAGAATTGATTGTCCATTTGTTAAAGACGATTGTCCAACCTTGAAAATTGCAAAAGAGTGAAATCTGTTGGAAGTAGTGGTGCATTACGATCAAATTTACGAGAAATCTACTTTGACAGGAAAGTCGCTCGTTTTTTGTCATATGAATGCTCGTAATGTTTGATATCGTTTTAACGAGAGTCAGATATTTTACAAAACTGATCGAGAAAATTGTACTTGCCTTTTAGTTTTAACAATTGAACAAAATAAATAATATTTCTGATCCTCTAAGAATATTTCATAAATTTAATTACTTTATTTATTATTATTATTATTATTATTATTATTATTATTATTATTATTATCTATCAATTTTTATAAATATCATAAGAAATAAACCTTTTTTTTGTTTTAATTTAACACGAAATTGTAATTTAACTACAATTAACAGGTTAATTTTAACAGGTTTTCCAGAACCAGAATTTTTTTAGTATAGTTGATTAACTATTAAATTGTAAGTTAAGTTAATGACACTAAATATGAAAAAATACAAATTGTTCAATATTTCAAAATATATATTTCAAAAATGGAGAAATTGATCATCATAATAATTAAATAATTAAAAATTAGTTAAATTTTGTAATTAGTTTTAAATAATTACAATTGTATTAATTTCAAAATTTATAATAACATTAAATATAAAATAAATAGTAGATATAATGTAGATAGTAAATGTAGATATACATGATTTACGTATATCATTACGCGCAAGACAAACTTAAATCATTTTCCCATTTGCTCTTTTATTTTGCTTGTTAATGAACAAGACACCCAAGAATTAAGGGCCATTAAACATCTTATAGACTCATTGTTTAATTTGTTTCTATGCTTTCGCACGATCAAAGAGCTTCTAGAAAATAATCTTTCTACTGAAACAGATGTCGCAGGTATTGCGAGATAATCTCTCGCCATTTTTGCAAGATTTGGAAACTGCTTTTGATGATCTTTCCACCAATGTAGGACATTCACTGTTCCTAATGCTCTTTCTTCATTAAGATAGGCATTTAATTCTTCTTCCCAATCAGGTGCTGAAGTAGCAGCAGAAGCAGTGTCTGAATCGTTCTTTCTGTAGAGTGAAAAGATGTCTAAATCTTGATCTGAGTTTATCAAAGAATCTTGGTCCTGGATAGTTTCTACGCTTCTGGTTTCCTTTATTAAAAACGAAATGAATTTAGACAATTAAAAATCATACAAATATTATTAAGTTACAACTTGAAACTCAAAACAAAATGAAAACGTTATTTTAATTTTCTTTAATTTAGTATTAATATTTTAATTTTTAATTTAATTCATTAAATTTATATTATTTTGTCCTACATATTTTTTTATTTTACAGGGTGGCCGCAGGACCGGGAAACCGGGAAATGACAGTGAACTTTGATCTTGACAAGGATTTTAGAAATTTTTTTTGAATTTGAATTTATTTTAAGACTTGTTAATTACATTTCATTAAAAAAATTAAATGTTCTTCTATAAAATCGTTTTATTTTGTCAGGAAATTTTATCAAAAGTACTATAAAAATATTCAATTTCTAGAATTTATAAGAAAATTATGAATTTTGTTGTCCAACGTAACATATATAGAAAAAGAATATATTAAATTTAATTTTAAATTCTTTCTATTTCTAACAATAATTAAACAAAATATAATTTTAATTGAATTCGTCGAAAATATTTGAAAGAAAAAAATTTTACATCCTATAAAATAGTAAAAAATAAATCAATTAAAATTTTTTTTGTAATTATATTATAATAAAACAAATTTGAATTATTAAAAATTTGAATTAATTAGAACAAAAGTAATACGAAATTTATAAAAATTAATTTTTAAATAATAAATAGGTAAAGTAAATAAAAAATAAATAAAATTTCTTTTCTAAGAAAATAAATTTTTCGAAAACCGTATTTTGCATTAACATCAATTCGTTTTTTTACAATTATTCATAAACAACTTTTTCTACATTTAACTACATTTAAGAATTTCGACATTTAAGAATGTTAAGTTAATATTAATAATATTAATGTAAATTGAATTTTAAAAAGTATAGTATAGAAAATAGTTGAATTGAAATTTTAAAAATAATTTTTAATAAGTGAAAGTAGCAATTCCTAAAAATTATTCGAGTTTAAAGGATTTGAAATTTTAATTTTTTTTAAATCTTCCTTTGGAAAAATAATAGATCCTAATAATTAAATATTTATTTCAAAAAATCTACTTAAGTTCTAAATGATTTTACAGTTAAAGATATTCAAAAAATGTATTATAAATATATTTTGGAGTTTCAATTATTTTTAGAGTAAACTAAAATATTTTTGGGAAATGTCAACGTTTTGTCTAAAAATCAGGGAATTTTTTCAATTATTCATGGAATAATTTATTTTCAGAGTTATTCTTTATGATCGGGAAAAATAATTTATGACCGGGAATGGACCGGGAAATGACAGTGAATTTTTTTATGAAAAAAATGGCCACCCTGAGTTTATTTATTTAAAACAATTACAATGTCAACTTTTAAAAATTCGGTTTATTTTTAATTTATGAAAATAACTCCATTGTATATAAATGTTGTTCAAGTTTTTACCTTTTCTCGAGGTGTGTAATATCGTGACTTGAAAATTGATTTGAATGTTTTTAGAGACGCATTTTTCATTTCTCGTCCCTATTTAGACATATCAAATGTCTCTAATTTAAATCGAGGATCTAAAAGTAATACGGCGCAATAAATCCAATTACTTTTGCTGTAATGTTTATCAAGTTTCGCTAGTCCACTTTGCAAAGCTGTCAAAATATTATCTTCTACGGGATTTCTTACTTTCTGCTGCAAAATTTTGATAGAGTTTTCAATTTTGTCCAAAATCATATTAAAGCCTACAATAACCAAATTCAATGTTGGATATTTTTCTCCACAGAAGAGAGCGGATAATGTTTTGAAATGACGCAAATGTTGATAAATTGCTTTCAAGAGAACCCATTCGTCGCTAGAAATTACCAGGCTATTTAAAACCTCATTACTTTTACATAACAAATCAATCGCTTTTTCCAATTCAACTCCACGGTCTATCATGTCGCAGGTAGAGTTCCACCTTGTAGACACATCGATTTTTGGGGACAACATTTTTATACAACAAACTTCACAACAATTCTTCAATTTACAGGTCCATTGCTCTGATCTTCTCAAAATTTTAAAAATATTTCGGAGTTTTGCCAATGGAGATTGATTAGGATTTTTATCGCTCAAAGTTTCATCGAGATCATCTTCATCGTTGCTTTCGTTATCGTTTTCATCACATTCTCCGTCTTCTTCACAATCAATTTCTTCACTCTCATTTGCGATACTGTCAAGTCCAAGAACATTTAACATTGTTTGAACTGCAATGTTTAAAATATGAGCATAGCAGCGAAAGTGTTGACATTTGTAATCAAAATTTGTTAGTCGAGATAATTTAATCATAAATGTTGTATTGGCAGCCGCATTATCCACCGTTATTCCAAGCATTTTTTCTGTTATTTTGTAATTATTAATCGCTTTGAAGAAGAAATTGGCAATATTTTCACCGGTATGTTCACCATTTGAAGGGACAAAATCAATTTCAAGGCAATGCAGTTCCCAGTTGTTGTCTATAAAGTGAGCCATAATACCATTGTAACTCTTGTGTGCTATAGAGGACCATCCATCAACTGAGAATGATATTTTCGATGTATTCCTTTGCAAAAGTGCCATCACAACTTTTTGCATTTTTTCAAAACGATCAACAATTAAAGACCTCATTTTATTTCGCATTGGAATTTCCGCATCAGGATTTAGGTAATGAAATAAATTCTGAGTTTGCGAATCATCAAAAAATTGAAAAGGTAGATTTTTCAATGCCAACCAATCTACTAGCATGTCATTAAGCGTTGCCTGCTCAAAAACCTGTGAATATATTGATAATATAACTTACTAAAGTTATACTAAATTGAATTAAATTACTAGATTAAAAGAAACTTTTTTTCCTTGACATGTAAACATGGTAGACGGTCACTTTTTCTAAAAAATATTTTCTAATTCTTTTTGTCTAAAAAAAGCGATTTCTAATGGAATCTGTTTTCCAAAAATAGTTTTTCTAAAAAGTTTTGATTTCTACAAAAAAGTTGTTCTCAAAAGTTATAATTTCTAATATTTATTTTCCTAAAATTTGTTAAATTCCATATTTTTTATAAGAGTTAAAAATGAAGAGTAATTATTAAATTAATTATTAATTATTAAATTAAGAGTTAAAAAATTGTTTAAAAATTAAGATTAAGAAATAGAAACTATTTTGGATATTTTCTATTTCTCAATTACAATTCTGTTTACAAAATTATAAGTTTCTTTTTAAAAAAGAAAAAAAAATTAAGAAATTACTATTTCATATGACAATTTGTTAACAAAATTCTATTCTTCTTTGAAATAAAAATAATAATTTGCATCGTTTTTATACCAAAATTTTCAAAATTAATATATTTATAAAATATTTTTTTGAAAACTTTAAATATCTTTAGGAAAAAATCCCTATAATTTCTATTTGTTAATTACGATTTTTAACTAGATTATTTTAAAATTTTGTTAAAAAATCTGCATAATTTCTATTTTTTTATTATAATTTTTTAACGAAATCTCAAGTACTTTTTTTAAAGAATTAAAAAATTTCCGTAAATTTTATTTTTTAATCATCGTCATTACAAAAATTGAATATTGTTAGAAAAAAATTTTTCAAATTACCTTTATTAGAAAACGAAATTTTTAGAAAATGACCTTTATTAGAAAAAAAGAAAATTAGAAAATCATCTTCATTAGAAAAAAGTTTTTTAGAAATTCACCTTTATTAAAAAAAAATTTTTAGAAAATAAAAAATTAGAAAATATGTTTTAGAAAAACTGTACCCCAACCGAAAACATTAAATTAATTTTTTTTTATTTATTTTCTTATTTTTGATATCATCAAATTTTAACCTACTATTGTTACACAAAAAAAAAATTTAAATTCAAGCAATTAATTTTTGGTATAAAACAACAATTTATAAACAACTAAAAAGTTAAGCCAATAAAAAAGGAACAAATATCAATTAAAATTAAAATATTTGGTTCTCCAAAAAGTATATTTTTCAAACAATACTTTTATCAAAACATTCAAATATTATTGAAAGTTTTGAAGAAAATTATTAAAATAATTTTAATATAACATTATTATAATAAATTGATTTTTAATAAAATATATGAAAATACCATTTCATTGTCAAAGGGATAAGTTTCTTTAAATTCTGTCGGATGAAACTTTTTGAGATGTCGTTTGAGGCCTGTGGTATTATTTCCTGTCATTTTTATCGTTTTTGGGTTTTCAGGATTTTCACAAAGACAAATCTTACATTTTCCCCATTTTATTTTATTGTTGTCAAGGAAGTAATCAAACGAAGCATCCAAAGATTTGCTTTTACATTTTCGACGTTTTGAATGAAAGGTAACCGAGTTTTTTATTGGCTCTTGAGAATAATCGCTGAATACGAAAAAAATTGTTTTAATAATTATTTAGATAATTTAATTTATTTTTTCTAATTTAAATTTGTGAAATTAAATATACTTTGTATTCTTATCAGTAACGTTCTGCTCTGGTTCCGAAGGTCTTTTTCTTGAATTTTCCATTTTTCAAAAATGCAGGTTAAGACTCAATTCAGCATATTTGACAAATAACATTGAAAAAATTTTTATAACGAGAAGTTGATCGCTATCATGAAGCAAGAAAAATAGAGGAAACAAAAGATTTCGCAAAAATCTCGTATTATAAACTTCTCGTAATTGCGATCAAAATATTATAAAACATACGATCATCTCGTATCGTTATGCACCACTAGTTGGAAGAATGATTTCTTTCACGTAGACTGTTTGAAAAATTGACTTAAAAAATGATTAAGATTCTGTTTTTGATTGTCCAATTCGTAGAATTGATTGTCCATTTGTTAAAAAGGATTGTCCAACCTTGAAAATTTCTAAAAAGTGAATTCTGTTTGATTAAAGGTTTCCTTGACTTTCACTGTTTAAGAAATTGACTTAAAAAATGATTAAGATTCTGTTTTTAATTGTCCAATTCGTAGAATTGATTGTCCATTTGTTAAAAATGATTGTCCAACCTTGAAAATTGCAAAAAAGTGAAATCTGTTTAATTAAAAATTTCTTTTACGTAAACTGTTTAAAGAAACGAATTTAAAAATGATTAAGATTCTGTTTTTGATTGTCCAACTCTTAAAATTGATTGTTTACTGCCTCAAAGAGAAATGTTTTTTCATTTTTTTATTGAATATGATTACAGAATTGAATTGTTTGTTGGACAAACGTGGACTTATCGTGGACAAACGATTAATGTATCAAGAACAGATAAATTAGCGTTTTTTAAATTTTTAGTGGTTTTAATCTTAAAAATGCTTTTTTTTCTTTTTTTTTTAACAGAAGGTGGACAAATAAAAATTTTTGTTGGACAAACGTGGACTAATCGTGGACAAACGAATAATGTATCAAGAACATATAAATGAGCGTTTTTTAAATTTTTAGTGGTTTTAAACTTAAAAATGCGTTTTTTTCATTTTTCTTGTTAACAGAAGGTGGACAAATAAAAATTTTTGTTGGACAAACGTGGACTTATGGTGGACAAACAAATGCAATATAGAAATTTGAAAAATTTTAAGATGGGGCTCTCAACTTCACATAGCTTCATTATAAACGGACGAGCATTTTCAGCCAAAAACCGTTCAAAATCGACTAATTCAATGCATTTGTCAAAAAACATGCTCGGACGTATATAACGATATCTCACGAACCGAATAAGATTTTTAAACTCTTTTGGTCTTAAATTAAAGATGAAATTTAAATGATCACACTTATGTAAGTTTCAAATTTTTTCTACAATTTTTAAAAAATGTGCAGGGGTTGAAAAAATTTCCAAAAAAATTGTATTTTTAAATTTTTTTTGTCAAATTGGTCGATTGCTGCAATCTTTGTATAAATTATTAAAATTTTCAGTTATGTACCATTAATTGTAGAATTTAATAATGTTTCGAATGGTATATTTGTTAATTTTCTGACATTTGTATTTACAAAAAAATCGTGATTTATAGATTGGTATGTTTTTGGGCCGTGCGTTTGCAGCCGTACCGATAATTCCCGACGGTAGTGTACGAAGAATTTTTTTTCAGTTTTTCCATCCCTTAAAACAGTAGTATACTTGAAATAACTTGTTTCTTAAACCTCGCTTAACTACAGTGGTGTTTACATTTACCCCGAATTTTAGGAAAATTTCAAAATCTCAGGGTAAATGTAAACAGTCAGTTTTAGGCGATTTAGGTGCATCAATATTTTTTTGTACCTCATAAAATTTTTCTAGGGTAGGAAAGTAACAAGTTCATGCAAAAGGAATCTGTCTGCTTTACCTTTTAACAAAAAAAAACTAATGTTTTTGGTGAAAAATAGATATTCCGTTTACATTTACCCCAAATAACCCTATATTATTATTATTATGCATTATATTATTATTATAATATTATTATTATTATATTATTATTATTATATTATTAAGTATTATTTTATATTATAATATTTCTTTTGTTATAAACTAACTAATTGTCTAAATTATTAATAAATTATTTTAATAATTATTATTAATTGTTATTACTATTGTTAATATTATTTATTATTATTAATTAATTTTTATTAATGAGTCTGATATAAGGAATGTTTTTAAATGCAAAATATCAAAGTTTCATTTTCCAAATTTAAATAATTCATTTCTAATTTTTATGTGTTATAATGTGTAAGAAAAAAATGATGCAACGCAATGACTTGGGTATGCGATATAATACCCGATATTATACATATTCTCCCAGTGTGTTTTAAAAAACTTCATCTATTCTAAACAATTTTAACATAACATCTATTCCTACAAATTGTTATAATAATAAATTAATAAAAAGAGAAAAAGATCCCACTCCTAAAACAGAGACCACCAATGCTGTTTACAAAATTAATTGCCTTGACTGCTCTGCCTCTTATGTAGGACAAACAAAAAGGATGGTTGGTGTACGAATCAAGCATCTGAACTCTAAAGACAATGTCGTTGCTGTGCATAAACAGAATCATGGACATGGTTTTGATTGGCGAAATTTCAAAATTCTTGACAGAGAACCTTCACTTAATAAAAGATTGATTTCTGAAATGTTGCACATAAATTTGCAACGTTATAGTTTAAATAAAAAAGATGATACCAATAACTTGAATTCTAGGTACAAACAGTTTTTCATCAAATAGAGGATTTTTAATTATTACACGTGGTTCTATTTATTTTGATTTTATATATACACTCTTTATCTCATTTTGATCTCAAATTTACGGTGCTGTTTCTCTGTCATTCAATTTTATATATTATTCTTTTTTTCTGTGTTTACCTTTTTTTAACTTCATTGACCGCTATTCTGTTACATACTACGTCTTTCAACGATATCTCCTTCAGTTTGTTTCTAAGTTTCTGACGATGTGGTCGTACCGTGATATAAAAATACTTTGACGAATGTCTATTTGACATAAAAATCTTATTACACGGTAAAAAAAACTTCTTGTTGCTCTTTTTTTAGTCAGGATTACTAAGCCCTTCTTGTTTGTATATACCAAAATTTTTATAATAAATTACAGTTCTGAAGAGGGCGGCGGTGCCGTCGAAACGTTAACAAAATAATGTGTTAAATACTAATTGATTAATATGATTTATTTCTTAAATAAGTAGTAAATAAAAGAAGAAGTAAACACGCGCGTTCGGTCTCGTAAAATAAAATATAATCACATCAAATCTTTTTACATCTTTTTATTATTATTATAAATTGTATTAAAATAGTATATTGTGCAACAAGTACAGAAAGAAGCTGTTTTCCGACGAGTGCAAAGTTTGCTGCTCCTAGCGAAGCAGTACTTTGAGCAACACCTTTTGATTTTAGTAAAAAAAGCTGTTTGGAAACGCTAGTTGACGCCAACGTACGTAGTGTTTAGCAGGGTTTGAAACGTATGTTACCGCACGTAATATACGTTGTATTCTATTCCTTAAATGTCTCCGAGTGTAAAACCGTTTCGAAAAAAATGAGCCTCAATTAGAAAAAAAGTTATTAATTAAAAACTGCAGCTGTGTAGAGCTTTATATGGCGTTAAAACTGGCCCGGCGCAAATTGGCATTTTTTACAATTTACTGTTCAAAATTGTCTGGAACCTACAAATTTTATCGGATTTTTATGCACGGAGAAAAATGGAGTTTGAAAATACGAAAAATCGACAATATGAGACCTTTTCATGTGGACGTCCACATATGAACAATAATCTAGTTATCAATAATAAAGTAGAGCTTTACATGACTTTAAACTCGTTAAAATAAGAAAAACAATTTTTCTTTTTGCAGAAATAAGCCATTTATTTGTTTAAAAAGTAAATAATTTGTTTATAACAAATGTAATTGTTTGTGCTATATTATATAAACATTTTATGTTTAAAAAATGCCTAAAATGTTTACAAATGTCAAAGAAACTTGATTATTGTTTATAATAATTGTCAATAACAATAATAATTTTTAAAGTTAAAATCATTTTTTACCAAAATCGACATAGATTACTTAAATAAAAATAAATTTGTCAGCAAAAAAAAAAATTTTTATAAAAAAAATTTCTATTTGTTAATTAACATTGTTTGCAACAATTTAAATAAATTATATTATACATTATTATTTGTCTGGTGGTCATGCTGGACTAATTTAAATTCTAATTGAGGCTCATTTTTTTCGAAACGGTTTTACACTCGGAGACATTTAAGGAATAGAATACAATTTTAATTTTTTTGTTAGGACGTGAAGAACACATTTGTTTATTAACATTTTATAAACAAATTATATAAAAAATTATAAAAAATAAAAAAATTTAAAAACAAAAAATATATTCAAATAGTGCAATCCAAGAAGAAAAAAACCCATATTTTAATTTTAAAATCTGTCAACTGGAACTCGAGAAAAAAATTTGTTAATTAAGCAGTACTAAAAAATTCAATTGTTAATAACTTTTACAAAAAAATATTTTTTTGGCTTAATATTTTTAGGGATTCTTTTTAACGATATTAAGAGTAAAAAAAACTATTTTGGTTCAAAAAGAAAATTTTTTAGTTTTAGGTGATCCGTTTGAGAAATTCTGACCCAATGTGTAATTTCAAAATTTCTTTAATTTCTTGATTCATACAACAATATCTTTATAACGCAGCCAAATAACTTGAAGTAACTTTAAGTATCCTCTGCTTTTTAATATTTGCCACAAAAGTTGACTGAACATTGCTAGAAATTTTAAGATATTAAAAATAAGAAATTTTAAACTTTCATGCAATGTTCAGTTAACTTTTTCGTCAAACACTGAAAAACAGTCAACATTTAAAGAATAATTTCAAGTTTCATGAGCTTCACAACTAGAAATTCTGAAGACTGCAGTCAAGTTAATTTCAACTGTTAGGAAACTTTTGTTGCTGTATGAGTGGATCAAGAACATACCCCAACAAAAAATTATATTACTGTAAGCTTACATGTAAGATTCGAAAACTTGCACTGTAAACTTCAGGTAATTTTAACGTGAGTTTTAACTGTCTGTCATACAAGTAAGTAGAATTTTTCGCATCCAACTGGAACTAACTACAATTTCTACACATAAATCTGTAAGTTGAGAATTGCATGATTTTAAATTTAGGAAAAAATTAGCATCTTATTTTCCAATTAAGTCATTGACTTATAGCGATTGCTTTTTAAATTGGATTCTGCTAGGAAATCGAGTACGCGACTCAACGCAAGAAGTGCTACAAGTGCCAACAATGTTCTATGACTTCAGTGTCGAACACCTGGGACGCCATAATCCAGACATCGTATTTTTTCCACGCTGATTGTCCTATTTTGCCTACTAAAACTCTAAAATAAAATATTACATTTCGAATTTTTATTTTAGAAACAAAGGTGTATTTATTTATGTAGAATTGTAAACAAATTCATTATGTTATTTCAGATGTGTGTAAAAAACGGTTAGTAACTGTCAAAGACGAGAAGGGAAGAGATATTTAAAAACTTTTAACGTTATTATTCCTTTATATAAAAGTACTGATTCATTCAGAAAACAGTTTGTTTGAAACAACCAAATAAATAAAATAATAAAGAATACATTGAATTAACCAAATGAATGCAATGCTATTCAGCTAACAAAATATTTGTTAGCTTCAAATCAGCAAATTTTTTCCTCGAGCGCAAAGTTTATTAAGATGAACCAATGTTTATCAAAATCAAATAAATATTTACTTAGGTTAAGCAAACTCCATTCAAAATAACCTAAAACATAGGTTTAAAGTAGAGTATTTGAATCAAACAATTTTTTCTGACTGTATACACACTGTGTAATTAAAAATTCGCAAAATTTTATTCAGTTGGAACGCTACGGTTTTAATTTAGTGAGTAATTGCCAAGTCTAACGCGATTGCCGGAATAGCGTTCCATTTCTCACGGTATATAAATATCAATGCTATATACAGACTGGCCTACTCAAAACATTGGACCATCTTTCCTGTAATATATCAAACTACAGTTTTTAAAAAGGACAATTCTGACATAATGACTAATATGTACATATGATTTATTATAATTCTTAATTAATAGATACCTTTTTAATTTTTAAAAATAATCATTTAACTATACTGCCGTACTGACGAAAAAAGTCACTATCTACATTTTCATGAAAAATGAGTTATTTATAAATAAATATATTTTCCGCCAAAGAAAAATTATATTTTTGATGATTAAACACGGTGAGTTTGAATAAAGTTCAATCCAAAGATGTTTGCGTATCAAAATTTCTTTCTGATTATAGGTTATCAAAACTCATTAAAAAATCTTAAAATCTGTAAAAAATCCGTTAAAAAGTTCATTTTCTGAAAATTACTCCCTTTCATTGCATTTTAACCTGTTAAAGATGCTCACAAGAATTAAAGCTTACAAAATTATCTTTAATTAAAAAAAAATTTAACGATTTATCTTTAAAACTGTCGGAGTTTAAAACCTTTAAAATGCAAAAAAAAAATTTTTTTTCCTAAAAATTTTTTTCATGAAAAAAATTTTAATTATTTATGAATTTAATTTTTTTTATAAATTAAAAATTTTTTTCAAATGTTTCATATGTTTCTATATTTAATTTAATTTTTTTTTAATTTTAATTTTAATTTTTAAGGTGCAAAAAATTTCTCAACAAAAAATAAAAATTTCAGTTTTTGTAAAATAACTTGTTTCCAGTAAATCAAAAAATACTACTACACTGAGAAAACTAGAGGATTGGACTAAACATTTGGAGGGACTAATCGTTCATATTTGAGAGTTGACTATTGGAAAACGTCTCAACGTTCTTCCCATCCGCTCATTTCGAGGATGAACAATTAAAAGTACCTATTATGGAAAAACAGGGGTACCCCATTTGACCCGCCTACCCCATTTTGCCCCACTCTCCCCTATATTAGCTGTGATAGCTAACAATACTTGCTATCCATATAATAGCAAATAAGGTTATCTAAGGTAGCTAAAAATTAGCTGAAATAGCTAACTTTTTTTCTCCATGTAGATTATCAAATTTCTTTGTTTTTGTTCCAGGACTTAAACTTTTCAAAAAACTTGTTCGACCGTTTATTGTTCATCAAAAAAATAGTGGATTTTGACTATAAATAATGAATTTTAATTTTTTTGAGAGTTTAACATTTAGCCCCAGTCTCCCCTGTTTATAACAAAATTTTGTAAAAATATACAGAATATTTTAGTGAAATTGGACTATTTTTACCATCAAAATAAAATTTTTAAAAGTATTAATTAATTTAATTACATAAATTAATGTAAATATCCTTGCAGAAAAAAGTATAACCAATCTGATCAGTGGGGTCCAGATGTGGCCCTGATGTGGTTTTTTTAAAATATTTATGTCTAAAATTATTTATTATTTTAATAATGGAAAGAAATTTAATTTTAAAATAATAATAGGAAATTGTTTGTTTTTGTTTTTAAATATTATTTTTAATAATACAAAATTATTATTTAAACTCATATTTAAAAACAAAATATTTTTTTGTTATTAAAATCTATAGGTAATAATTTTATATTATTTAAAATAATATTTTTAAATAAAAACAAACAATTTTTTGTTATTAAAATGTATAAATAAGTTTTTAATGCGTGAGAAATAAGTATTAAAAAGATCCACATCAGGGCCTTATCAGGGCCACAACTGGGCCCCACTAATCAGGTTGGCTATACTTTTTTCTGCAAGGGTATTTACATTAATTTATGTAGGGGAGAGTCTCCAGTTGTGAGACACCTCCAGTTGTGAGACAGTCAATTTTTTTTAACATGCAATATTAAAAAGCCGATTGGTTTATATAAAAACATTTCTTTTTATATGAGCCAACTTTTTCGTGTACGCTGAAGCGGATATATAAACTGTTTTTGATAAATACCAACACTGTGTGTGATAATCGACTAAAAAGCGTTTTTTCAATAAGTGCAAAGTACTTTTTTTCCAAGTTAATTAATTGGAAAAGGTAAATGTAATGCATTTTCTTTTGGTGTTTTCCTTATATTTTGTGATGCAATATTGCATTGTTCCAATCTACGGTTGAAAATAATTTAATTTTCCTTTTTCAAAATAGCGCTAATTTCTGGGTGTGAGACACAGCATATCACCAGTTGTGAGACGGTGTCAACACCCATCTGGGCAGCATAAAAAATACGCATTTGCAGGCATACTATTTATATGTTGTTTTGATTTTTTTTCTAGTATTTTTGGGCATGTCAAGTGGAAAAAAGTCAATTGATTCAGAAGAAATCAATTTTAATGCTCTTGTTGAAGCTATTTAATTGTGTTTATTTGATGGTCATATTTTGGCGAATAAATATTATTATTTAGTATATAATAATATATATTATTAATATATTTAATTATTTATACTAAACATAACGTTTTATGTCAAACTTATTAAATTTTAGCAATTTTTAATGAGTGTCTCACAACTGGAGACATTTTTTTTTTTGAAAAAAGCGATGTGCTCGGAAAATGTATCGTGAAATTTTTTGAGTTCATCGAAACACTATACTTTCTTTTAATAAAAGTTGCGTATTTCTGTTACCTTTCGAAAGGTGCATTTTATTTACAATTTCGTTTACCCGTTTACAATTTACGGGTCAAAAATAAAACCCGTCTCACAACTGGAGACTCTCCCCTAATTAAATTAATTAATACTTTTAAAAATTTTATTTTATTTTGATGGTAAAAATAATCCAATTTTAATAAGATATACTTCATATGTTCAGAAAATTTTTTTTATAAATAATTTAAAATCACAATATTTTGTTGTTATTATTATTATTATTATTATTAATATTACTATTATTATTATTATTATTACTAAAATTATTAAGTGCATAGCTTTAAATGTATTAATTTATTATTAAATAATACAGTCCCAACATTCAAATGGTACTTTGAGTCGAATAACTCCCAAGCTTGCGTGGCTATGCGGTTAGTGTATTCGACTTGCGTCCTCGAGGTCTAGGGTTCGATTCCCAGTGCGTGCGATATTTTTCCGTCTTAGTTTTAAGTGTTTTTGTGTACAATGTATGTTAACAATGTAAAGCGAAATGTAGATTTAAGGAATAATAATGATTTATTAATTATTAATTATTATAGTAATAGTAATAGTAATAATAAATTAATCAAAAACTTGGTTTGTTAAAATTAGTAAAAAAAAAGTTGAATAAACTCAAAAAGTATTTTTTTTAAATTAAATGCAAGTAGAATAAATACAGAATAATTATTATTTGTAATGTTTTAACAAATAAATTAATTACTAATTAATTATTACTTATTAATTAATAATTTATTTTTATTATTATTTATAATAGGTTTTAATAGTTTTTCTATCAATAGTAGGTTTAATTATTGTAGTTTTAATTTTCATAGTAGGTTTGTTTAAAATTAATAAATATTTAAACTAATATTTAAAAGAAAACATCTTTCTGTTATTAAAATGCATAAATAATTTGACTCTTTTAGAAATGAATATTTAAAAAAAATCAAATCAGGGCCACATCAGGGCCCTACTAGGGATCATCCTATCTGGCCCTGATCAGGTTAGGCGTTTCGTCCCAGGTGTGGCACGGATCGGATTGCCTGATCAGGGCCATATTTACCCCTATCAGGGCCTGATCGGCGCCATACCAAAACTACATTATAAAAAATTACAAAAAGAAAGAATTGTTTTGTTTTTTAACCGTTATTTACGTTTCGTAGACGGCCCCAAAAATGGCGATTACAAATTTGTAAGAGTTTGCGGTGCCCCGCATAGAGCCTCTCCTGACTGTCTAAAATCAAAAAAACAAAATTTATTCTTTAGTATACATTAATACCTAGTGGACTAATGTGATGAAATAAAAAGAAAGTAAAAAAAACGAAAATGGCGTCCTTTTAAAGTCAATTTTTAAGAAATGATGATTTTTATCTTTTGAATTTTTGACTAAAAGTACCGCATTTTCGTTTTTTTTTACTTTTTTTTTATTTCATCACATTAGTCCACTAGGTATTTTTTTTAAATGACTTCAGGCTTAGCCAACTGTCAGAACACACACTCTTATATACCAACTTGTTTTTGCGTTTCTACAGAACGACTTTGAGGTTAGGAGTACTCGCATTTGCCTGGACCACCCGTATAATGGGTTTTCTCGCCAGTGGAGAGGGAAACTGTAGAAAACCTCTCCGAGTACAACCGGTTTATCGACAGTCGAATTCTAATGCTGTGTACCGGACAATAATCGACGGTGCACTAGGTATTAATGTATACTAAAGAATAAATTTTGTTTTTTTGATTTTAGACTGTCAGGAGCGGCTCTAGAGGGGGCACCGCAAACTCTTACAAATTTTAGATCGCCAATTTTTGGGGCCCTCTACCCACATAGCACAGTTTTTTCCGGGAAGTTTCCCACGTTAAGTTCGCAAATTTCACGTGTTAAGTTCCTGGAAACTTCCAGGAAACTTGATATGTCTCAAGATTTAAAGTTTCCACTGTTAACTTCCAGGAAATTATCAATGGAATTTTCCTGGAAAAAGGACTGGAAATTTCCTGAAAAATTTAAGGAAGTTTTTTTGGAAGTTTCTCTAAAATTATTTCTGTTAATTTCACAATTGTTCAGTAAATGTTTTTAGAAAATTTCCCCTAAAATAGAAACGAAAGTTTCTTGTATAATTTATTCGTTAATTTTACATTAATTATTATTTAAAATATATTTACTTATACAAAATGGGGTTTTTTCATAAAAATAAAATTTAAAAATTATTTAATGAACTTATTTATACTTCTCCCGCAGTTGTTTCTACTATTTTTGTTTTTGGAAACCTTATATTAAAGAAGACAAACTTGAAAATAAATTCGGGGGAACGGGGGATCGAATGCGGGTTTCGACGGACGCAACGCAACTACCTAACCAACTACGCTAAACTAACATGTGTGTAGAGGAAAAAAAAATCTTTCTCTTAAGATACAAGTAATCTTAATGGTTGGTAAATATGAATGGCGGGATAATTTAAAAATTTTATTCTCACAATTCAAATATTTCTTATATATAATTGTTAGAATTTCATTTTTATGGAGATTAATAATTTTAAATAGTGCTTATTACTGATTATTTGATACATATGAGAATAATTAAACAAGTAATACAAGCAGTTTTAATACGTGAAATTAAGATATATTAAATACAAGTTTTTCTTTACCAGCATTAATTCTTTTCATTAAAATAGTCTGCTCACATCAATGATTTTCAATATCTACTATTTTAATAGACCCAAAAGAATTCAAATATTTAGAAAAAATTTGTTTAAAAATGTACTCAAACATTTAATTATTTTCATAAATAATAAATATTTCCCAGCAATTCAATTAGTAACAAATTTTTTATAAATTTCTTCGCAATAATTCAATTAATTTCATAAATAATAAACTTTTTTATGAATTAATTTTTTTTTTTTTTGATTAATAAATTATTTTGTTTTAGGAATTAAATTATTTTCCTAAATTAAAACTAGTCGCAGAATTTTAATTATTTTCAGTTTAATTTTAATCGAATTCCTATGTAGAAAAATGTAATTATTCTTAAAAATTTGATTAAAATTCGTCAAAAGAATTCAATTATTTAAAAATTTGTTGATAAAATTCTTTATAAGAATTATTATTCAAAAAATTGTTTACTTCTGTATTTAAATATGTGAATAATTTTGAAAAGGTTTCAAATTAAAATATATGAAAATTTGAATTTTGTACACTTTTAACTGACAAGTTGAAGAATTAATTTTTTTGAAAAAATTTAATTTAATTTTTTAAAAAAATAATTTAAAGTTACATGGAAGTTACATATTGTAATTTTTCCAAACATGGGAATTTTTCCAAATTCTCAAAGAACTTTTTCAAAAATTATTAAATATAGTTGATTTAGAGAAGAATTTTTGTTAAAAATTCTAGAAAATAATAAATTTCATTTTTTTACAATTTTCAACTTTTCTGAAACATTAATTTGAAAGTTTTTGAAATTCAATCAATATTAATATAAATAATAACAATTTAACATTCGAAAATATAGAAATAGTTATTTATAAATTATTGTAGTTAAAAACTAATTAATATTAATACAAGCTTGTATAAGAAAAAGTAATCTTACACTGAAAAAAAAATTTATTTGATTCAAATATTTCAAATTATTTGAAAAATATTTAATTGATTCAAATGTATGTATTTGATTCAAATAACTTGAATTTTTTTAATCACACTTATTTGAACCAAATAAATCGTATTTGATTCAATTAAATAATTAATTGAATTGAATAAATGGATTTGTTTAATACAAATAATGAGTTACTTGAAACAATTCTTTTATTTATTTTACTCAAATACTTCGTATATTTGATGCAAATAAAAATTATTTGACACAATAAATTAATTTTATTGATTCTAATAAACTTGATTATTTAATCCGAATAATTCGTTATTCAAAGCTAATACACTATTTTATCAAGACAAATAAAAAAATATTTCAATCAATTAAATAATTATTTGAAACGAAAATAATGAATTACTTGAAACTGTTCATTTATTCATTTCACTTAAATATTTCATTTATTTAATACAAATAAAAAATATTTCGACAAATAAATCGATACCTCAGTGTGATACAATCCTATCTTCTGGTAATACTTTAAACTGTCCCATCTCAGGTGATGTTTTGTACCGTGCTATCTCTAATTTGACAGATTGTGGTATGAATAGAAAAAATAAATTACGGTACTTAAAATATTGATTACATTCAAAACAATAATTTTTTTATATTTTAATAGATACTTTTTATCATAATATATAAAAATTGAGTGTGAATTAATGAAATTTAACCACTTAAATGCATTTAGAAAACAGCTAATACATTAACCCTACTTTTTGACAGCACGATACAAAGTATCACTTGAAGATAGGACTGTACAAAATATTACCAGAAGATAGGACTGTATTACACTGAAGTATCGAAATGTGTTATTTGGATACAGAATATACGGCAGTGGCATTGATATAGTGGATTAGCCCGAGTTCTCACTAAGTCTCAGTGGCCGTGCGGTTTAAATAGGTGCGTTTGTAGGCGGGGGGACGCGAGTTCGATCCCACATGCGAGCGAATATTTTTCATTCTTCGTTTTAAGCGTTATATAAAATAATAAAATTGTGTGTTGTATTGTGAATAAAAACTGTGTGAACATGTTTGTAAATAATGTTAAAAGTCTGTTAAAAAATCAGTTAATATATATAATATAAAATATAAATATAATATAATAATATAATAATAAATTTAAAAAAATACTAAATATTAAAAAAAAAATTTTTTATTAAATATAGAATGAAATAATTTTCATAATTGATTCAAATAATTATTTACTAGCTTCAAATATTCCATTTATTTGATTTAAATAATTTGTATTTGATACAAATAACTATTTATTTGATACAATAAAACAAAATACTTAGGTCTAGTAAATATTTATTTGAGTTAAATAATTTCTATAATTGATTCAAATAATTATTTATTAGTTTGAAATATTCCATTTATTTGATTTGAATAATTTGTATTTAATTCAAATAAATAGTTATTTGATGCGATAAAATAAAATATTTAGGTCAAATACATAATGTATTTGGTTCAAATACACATTTATTGGATTATAACCAAATAAATGATTTATTTGGATCAAATAATTTTTATTTGATTCAAATAAATTTTTTTTTCAGTGTATTTATTTTTATCTTTTATTAACTTCATATGTATATTATTTCAAAATTAATTTTTAGAAAATTTGTATCACTTTTGCTTTAATTAGTTCAAATTTTCACGAACTCAAATTTGTTTTGTGATAATATTGTTTAAAAAAAATTCATCTATGTAAATAATTGACGAATTTTTCACTTTTTTGTAGAATGTGAAATTTTTTCTTTATCAAATTTTTTTAACGAATTTAATTAAAATTGTATGTATTTTGTTTAATTATTATTGTAATGAATTAAAATTGAAATAATAATTTAATTAATTAACAATAAAATTAAAGGTGAAATGTTACTCAGTAAACCTGAAACCTTTAAAGTTTTTGGTAGAGGATCCCCCTCCAAATTGACTATTGTTTCAGCCAATGGGGTGAGAATCCCTATTTTAGAGGTAGTGTAACCCTATTGTCAGGAAGTAGTGATTTAATGAAATAAAACAATTATCTTTAATAACAAAGTATATTATATCACAAACTTAAATACAGTGATTGCTATTTTCCCACTCAACTTTTCCCAAATAGATTTTAGGAAACAATATAATTTTATTACAAATTGTTCATTTACTAATTATACTCGTATGTGTGACTGTAAACTGAGTAGTGATAGTTTTCTTAAGTTTTATGGAAACCTTTATTATATTCCTTCTATTTATTTCCTTTTCTTTATTATATGTATTTATTAAACTCCTTGGGTATATTCTATTTATTCTCTCTCTCTCTCTCTCTCTCTCTCTCTCTCTCTCTCTCTCTCTCTCTCTCTCTCTCTCTCTCTCTCTCTCTCTCTCTCTCAATAAATGTAACCGTTCTCGCAACTGAAGGCCAACGCAGAATAGATCTGCAACCGGAACCGCAATCGTAACCGTAAGCGTAAGAATGAGTTAGAGAAGGATAAACAATATACCTATCCTTCTTTAACTTATTCTTACGGTTACGCTTACGATTGCGGTTCCGGTTACAGATCTATTCTGCGTTGGCCTTGACACGGCGACTCCAGTGTATATAAGTATCGAGAGATTCGTCGCGAGACCAGAGTATATCTGCGAATCCGTTTAATGACGCGGATATCTCTCTAATTTTTTTGCAGAATGCTATTTCCTAATAGCTGCTGCATTTTTAAATAATTATAATTTATAAATAATAAATTATTTATTATTTACATGAATTATTAAAAAAAATAATTAAACAAATAAATATATTAAACAAAAATTATAAACATTAATTTTTTATTACTATTATTTAATTAAAAAAATTTATTTAAAAAAATTTTTTCTCTTGGTTGCCAATATTCGGCCAATATTGGACCAATATTAACAACCGATGCTTGGCGAACCCGTTACATCCCAAGCATCAGCCCATATTGGTCCAATATTGGGAGTCAATCGGCACCCAGCACGGCAACCAATATTGGACCGATTAAAGTCTATTGGCAATTTCTCACTGGGGAGTTTAGTTTATTAAACTTAATCACCAAGTTCTTAGATATTGTGGAACTACAATCCGAAAAGGTCAATGACTTCAAGTATGTGAAATGTGTAGACGTAAAGCCACGTTATTATTGAAAGATGTGTTACATTCTTAATATGTTGAATCTTATTTCTTTTCTCTTAATATTAATATAAATATTTTAATGATTTAATGTTTGTGTGGTTTTGTGTTGTTTAAGTTTAAGTATTTTCATTTTCCTATAGGTATAAATGTGACGAAGTCGGTTCGTCACAATTATTATTAGAAATACACTATATATACCGGTCAAAATTGAAAGACCACTCATTTTCAGGTGAATGAAAAAACTTTTAAAACAAAATTTTATGCAAATTAAATTTTATTCTTTTTATTTTTTGAAAGATGATAAAATTGTGAAAAGAATAAGACCTTACAGAAGTCATTTGGACAGTATTTTTTCAAAATATTCTTAAAAAATCGTCATTTTCAACGTTTTTCATAAATTTGAATAATTTCTAAAATTATGAACACTTTTTAATGCTCTTGAGCTTATTTTAAAGGTAATTTTCTACAGAATGAGAATTACTTAAAGATCAGTCAAGCGAAATTTGTTGTAAAAAAGCATATAAAAACTAAATTTATTTGTTAATCATAACTTTTTGTATAAATTTCCTAATTTTAAATATTATTTTATTATAAATCTTAAAAAATACCTGCATATTTTCGATTTTTCAAACAATATTTTCCAATATTTTCCGAAGGAAAAAAAATCAAAAGCATACACAACAACTATAACGTCAAACTCTGGCATGAATGAAAGAATGAAGTGCGAAGATAATTATAGTTAATAATTAATAATAGTAATTAATTAAAATTACAATATTTATGTCCAGTAAATATTTACTTATCTCAAAATATAATAAAAACAAATTAATAAATAAAAACAAGTAACTTTAAATACAACCGAACGAACGTTAGCGCGAGTGAATTATAATAATATTATTATGATATATTATTTTTTTAATTTCTATTATTACAATTATTAATTATTATTAAAATAATAATAATATTAAATGCATTTATTAAAAATAAATGCATTTAATATTGATTTCAATTTCAATAGGCAGACTATTTCAATGAAAAGAATTAATGCTGCCACGGAGAGAGAATACTTTTTAATTTTGTAAAAATAATTTCAAATTGGGGAAAAAATGGATCGAATGGACATTTCCTCGAAAAGATATTTGATCGAATAGACATTTGATCGAAAAGTCATTTGATCGAATAGACATTTGCTCGAAAAGACATTTGACAGAAAAGTCATTTGATCGAATAGACATTTGATCGAAAGGTCATTTGATTATCGAATGGACATTTGCTCGAAAAGACATTTGATCGAATGGACATTTGCTCGAAAAGTCATTTGATCGAATAGACATTTGCTCGAAAAGACATTTGATCGAATGGACATTTGCTCGAAAAGACATTCAATCGAATCTTTTTTGGCATAAGAGTTTCCCTTCTTTATTCTACATATATTCACAGCTTGCAATACTATGGAAGGTATCTGTTTCCAGAGCTTTAGCTTTACTTAATAGATGTCTATTCGATCAAATGTCTTTTCGAGCAAATGTCCATTCGATAAAATGACTTTTCGATCAAATGTCTTTTCGAGCAAATCTCCATTCGATGAAATGTCTTTTCCATCAAATGTCTATTCGATCAAATGTCTTTTCGAGCAAATGTCCATTCGAGCAAATGTCTTTTGAGAAGAATTACTGCGCTTTATATTCTCTCTTCGTGTGGTAAAGAAAAACTTGTATTTAATATATCTTAATTTCACGTATTAAAACTGCTTGTTTTACTTATTTAATTATTCTCATACACTGAAAAAAAATTTAATTGAATCAAGAAAATTTGAATTGGTTGAAGTAAATATCGGGTTTGCATAGAGTCGATCTAATTATGCGATTGGCTCAAGAAAATGATTTTCTTGGCATAGTATACTTGGTAGGAGAGTATATGTTCTTGATCCAAGAAAATATGGAATTCGATCAAGAAATTAAGTAACATGTAAGAAATCTTTTGGTGAGGGAAAGGGAAGAAATGTTTCTCTTTTCTAAAGAATGCAGTTCCTTGGATGAGGAATTAAGACCAAGCAAGGGCCTGATCCGCAAAGAAGCGAGGAACAGGCTCATAGAAAGATGGCAAGAAAGATGGGATGGTGAGGAAAAAGGTCGATGGACTTATCGCCTTATCCCGGCACTCGCCACCTGGATAAATAGGAAACACGGTCAGGTTTCCTATTATATGACACAGGCGCTCACAGGTCACGGGTGTTTTAACTCGTAGATGTGTGGCTTTAAATTACGCGAGGACGAGGTGTGTGCATATTGCCAGTTCCCTGAGGACAACGCGGAGCACACCCTCTTCTCATGCAGAAAATGGGACTTGGAGAGGCGGGCCATGTTCGAAGGTGTAAACAGTCAAGTTACACCGGAGAACATGGTATCGCTGATGACCCAGTCGGAAGAGAATTGGCGGCAAGTCGAGAACTTCATAATCTCGGTTATGTCGAGGAAGGATCTCGACGGCCGCCAAAAAGCGTAATTTAAACAGCTTTTAATTTGTTTTGTTTGTTTTTTATTAATTTATTTTGTAATTTATTTGTCCTTATACATTTTTTAATTTGTTTTGTGTTTTTTATTCGTCTTTGTACAGTTTTGTCTTCTCAACATTATATACGTGTTTACTTTTTTTTTTCTTTTTTATATCCGTTTGCAATTTTATCTTTTGACTTTTTACACTTTTTAGCATTTGCTTTTTTATTGTTGTGCTGTAAATTCTGCTTATACTTTGAAATAGTTTAAATTTTTTTTTAACTATGGACGCAGGATAACCGCAGAGAAAAGCAGAAAGTCGCACTAGCGACAGAGTTGGAGCGCCACCCTCGAAGGCTACAGTCTTACGACAGTTCCGAGGGAGGGTAAAGGGCTCCAGAAGAAGGGTTGCGGGTTTTAGTGGATCGGGCTGGTAGTAGGTCGCCAGTGTATTAAATTTAATTTTTTATAGATTTATTTTTCTTTTTTTTTATTTTCTTTTGTTTTATCATACCAACCCCACATAACCTTGGAGCGCGGAATCCAAGGTATCTGTAGGCAGATTTCCCAAAAGTCCCTAAGCAAAAAAAAAAAAAAAAAAACATGTAAGAAATGCAGAATATATTAATTCAATATCATTTGTGTATCAAATCAAGAAAATATGTTCTCTAACCGAGAAAATATCTTCTTGATTTGAGAAAATTATAGATTTCAATGAAAAAAATATTTTCTCAATTCAAGTAAATTATTTACTTGAATCCCCCCTCCTTTCCCCCATCCCATCATTTCTAATACTTTGGTCAAACATTTTTATTATTTAATTAATTAACATTTATATTTTTTATTTAAATAATTAAACAATTGTTATTTTACATAATATTTACATTTAATTAATACTTATCACAAGTACAACAAATATACCTTAAAAGAAAATTTTCCACGGTCGGAGGAATTGAACCCGGGTTGCACGCGACAGAAGCCGTACCGTTACCACTACGCCATCCAAGCCTCAAGGGACAGTTTTTAAAAACTGCTATTTAAGTTGCATATCCATTTGAAGAGAAATATTTTCTTGGATCAAGAACACCGGCATTGTGTTAAGTAAAAAAAAGTCTCAAAGCAAATGAATAAAATGATTTGATTTAAGAAACACAAATTCTTCAGACAATACTTTACTATTTCGCTTAAGAACATAATATTCTTGATTCAATCCTTTTTGGTACTTCGGTTAAGTAAAATATTTGGTTGTAGTAATAACATATTTACTTCCACCAAATACTGAATTATTAATTCAAGAACTCTACCCAATGCTCATAATTACTTGGCACAAGAAAATAAATTTCTCTCTTCAAATAAATATGGGATTGATTCAAGTAAATTGTGTCAAGTAAATGCATTTACTTGGTTCAATTACATTTTTTTTAGTGTATGTATAAAATAATCAGTAATAAGCACTATTTAAAATTATTAATCTCCATAAAAATGAAATTCTAACAATTATATACAGTAAGAAAAGTTATCCGTCAGTCATAGGAAAGTATAGGAATCGCATAAGTCTGTCTCACTCCCACTCATGGGACATGACTGACGTGGTAGGTTTTCGTACTGTATAAGAAATATTTGAATTGTGAGAATAAAATTTTTAAATTATCCCGCCATTCATATTTACCAACCATTAAGATTAGTTGTATCTTAAGAGAAAGATTTTTTTTTCCTCTACACACATGTTAGTTTAGCGTAGTTGGTTAGGTAGTTGCGTTGCGTCCGTCGAAACCCGCATTCGATCCCCCGTTCCCCCGAATTTATTTTCAAGTTTGTCTTCTTTAATATAAGGTTTCCAAAAACAAAAATAGTAGAAACAACTGCGGGAGAAGTATAAATAAGTTCATTAAATAATTTTTAAATTTTATTTTTATGAAAAAACCCCATTTTGTATAAGTAAATATATTTTAAATAATAATTAATGTAAAATTAACGAATAAATTATACAAGAAACTTTCGTTTCTATTTTAGGGGAAATTTTCTAAAAACATTTACTGAACAATTGTGAAATTAACAGAAATAATTTTAGAGAAACTTCCAAAAAAACTTCCTTAAATTTTTCAGGAAATTTCCAGTCCTTTTTCCAGGAAAATTCCATTGATAATTTCCTGGAAGTTAACAGTGGAAACTTTAAATCTTGAGACATATCAAGTTTCCAGGAAGTTTCCAGGAACTTAACACGTCAAATTTCCGAACTTAACGTGGGAAACTTCCCGGAAAAAACTGTGCTATGTGGGTACGAATCGTAAATAACGGTTAAAAACGAAACAATTTTTTCTTTTTGTAGTTTTTATAATGTACTTTCAGGTGCAAAAATCGTTTTTAATATTTTAAATAAAGTTTCTGTGAAAAAAAAACATTAAAGTGGGGCCTATTTTTTGCCTTCGCAAACGCAAGTACGCCTTAATGATTTCTCTTTCTCACATTTAGCGAATGAAATTTGCAAAATTAGGTTATTTGCCAGGTGAACTTTAAAAACATTTTTCATTTAATATTTCTTATTAATAATTGTTTTTATCAATCTATAATACTAAACTAATTCATTCTTATTCTATCCCCAAAATTCTATCTCTTTCTATATTTTTACTTCCAGTAGGGTGGTGTACCGCACTTTTGTCTGCTATTTTTATAAGATTAGTATTATAATTATTAGTATTAATTAATAATAATTACTTTTAAAATATATTAAACTAATACGAAAATATGATCAAGACATAACCTAAAAATGTAAGTTTATCAATCATCTTAAAAACATGATTTATTTCATTCAAATTACTTCAAGTATTTTATACCAATTTAACTTTTATTTTATACAATATTATTGAAATTATTGTTTTTCAGTGGTACGGAAACATAGGTTTTTTATTTACAAAAATATTTAGTTATTTATTTATTCTAACGAAATTATATTGTTACGGAATGATTTATTTTATTTATTAATATTATGTAATGTTAATTATTTCATTAATTATTATCAATTTTAATTTATCAAATTTGTTTGTATTTTAAAACAGATAAGTGCGCGCAAGCATTTAAATGTAGAGAAAATTCTCTTAAATTCTCCGGAAGGAGAATATTCTCGGTCATATTCTCGAGAATATGACCGGATTTTAAATTACCGAGAATTTTGCATCTCTACTAAGTTTTATATAAATGAAAGAATATTTTGATGCTTTAGGTATGTTTTCACGATTCTGACCCTCTGTGCGAAATTTAAGTTTAGAGCCTTGATCTTTAGTGCGTTGGAAAGCTTTTTTAATTACATTTTCAACCATGTATTTAACTTTGTTTTAACTAAATCGATATTTATTTTATAACTTCCTGAAATAGATGCTTCTGGAAGGCCAAGTTGGCCTTTCGCTAGACCCCATGGACTTTCTGTCATTAAAACGCTTTACATCTGAAAGCTATTTTTCCGCATTTATTTTGAAAAGTAAAAATAAAATTGTTCACTAGACCTCAAAGAAGAGAACTGGAAAACAATTTTTTAAATATCTTAAATAATTAAATTAACCTCCAAAAATATAGAAAAATTGAGTTATTTTTAAAAACTTCACGGATTTTTTTCATAGGCTTAAAATCTTCTAAATTCATTAGTGAATAAATATCTGTAAAAAAAAGTTTTAGTGTTGAATTATATCGAGCTTCACCGGGAATATGATTAAGCTTTAAGAAAAATTAAGTCCTTTAAGAAGACCTTCAACGCTTTTCATTCCCATAATTAACCCAGGAATGGTACTCATGTGAACAAGTTGTTAATAAGATAGCAGCAAGTGAACAAATTGTGAGAACAATTAAAACCCTTTGAGCTAGGGCTTCATCTCAATTGATCCTTAAGTAGCACGAGAAGTGGGCCTTTATTGTCCTTATGTTTATTATCACCTAAAAATCTGGGAGTTACAAATAAACTTATCCTACATAGTAAAGTATATTGCTCTAAGCTTCGTAAAATTAAATGTCCATAATATATTATACGGGAATAGAAACTAGAAAAGTTAAGCTTTACTTTCAAATAATTTTAATAAAAATCGACGGGGGGGGGGTGTTTTGAGATATTAAGAGTTTAAACTTTTAAACAGGAATTTCTCTACGAAATTAAGAGAAATTTTAAAAAATAAAAATAGTAGAATAGTACTAGAAAGTTCATGAAATTCTCTTTTGATTCAGTGTATAATATGTTACAAATAATTAAATTTTTATATAATAAAATTTATTAGAAAATTGCTCTTCTTGCGATTGTTTTTTGTCGGTGGAATGATTTGAAATGAAATGCCTCATATATATTTGTTATTATCGTCTTTTTATTAAGATACACTGTAAAAACAAAGTCTTCCTTTAAGCCAGAAATTTGTCTTTTTTCAAGGTGCACTGAGAGAAATGGATCCAGGTTAATACAACCAGAAAAAGGTGGTTAATGAAATTCAGTTACTGGACCAACTTAAAATTGTCTCTGTAACATGTTTTCTGGTTACAGTAACCAGAAATTTAGTTATATTAACTAAAATTTAAAAAAAAAACAATCCTGGTTGTGACAACCAAGATTCATGGTGAAATTTGTCTTTAACTACAAACGCCTGGTTGTAGTAACCAGGCAGTTATGTTAGATTTCATTAGTCGGGAGCAAGCGCAGTACGTCTTTATACTTTCTGCTATAGTTTGACTTTTAACACAACGTAGAATGCTCTCGTCAAGTTTTTATTTTAAAGTACATACTTTATGTTTTTTCATCTATACTCTTATTAACAAAACTGTGTAAAATAAAAGTGAATGTATATGTTGTTGATGCAAGTCGTTTTACTTATTTCAGTGACAGTATTTTTGACAATTAATTAGATTAATGTGATGAATGATTTCATATAACCTATATATTTTTGACTTTTAAAATTATTTTTTTGACAACGAAGGATGGACTACATTATTTATAAATACAGTCGAACCTGGATAAGTGATCCCTCGATAAGTGGGAATCCTCTTTAAGTAGAACTTTCTTTGCGGTCCCTGCATAAGTAACTTGACCTTAAATGACCTGGATAAGTGGAATACCTCACGGAAAAACCTTTAAGCAGTCTGCTCACCCGAAACTTATGCGTCAGCGCCACCACTAAACTTGTTCGTCTGCACTCCCAAACTGGGTGACCAACGTACCCAGTTGTAATTTTCTAAACTTTTTGGGAAGTTTGTCTATCGAAAACGGTAATGCTACGCACCCAGTGGCGAGCGATCAAACTTTCCATGCAGTGAGAAGCGAAATTTTGTGACAGTGGGAAGACAGACTTCTCAAAGGTTTTTCCGTGCTCTATAAGTGGAACAAGAACTTTGGTCCCTTCCCAGTGTGCACGTTCTAGAACTGTTCTAGAACAATTAATGGAAATAAAGAACAGTTCTAGAACGGTTCCAGAATTGTTCCAGTACGTGCACATTGGGTTCAGGTTCCGCTTATTCAGGTTCGACTGTATTATGAAAATGAATTCTAAAATAAGATGAAAAAATATATAATTTTAACCTCTTAATTATAGATAATATACATTGTTGCCTATTATAGCTTTATAATCACATCCATAATTTCAGTGTCAACCAGGATCCTGGTTACTATAACCAGCAATTAAATTTATACTAACCAGGTTCTATCGTCAACGCAACTATGTTTAGTCATGTTCGAACAACTTCAATCGTAGTCAAAGACGTTTTTCACCACGAGAATCTGGTTGTATGAACCAGAAATTTCTCTCAGTGTGTAAACGGAAATAGACCATATTGGCTGAATGTCAGTAATAATTAGAATAAGTTTAAAAAGAATACTCCCCAATTGATACAAGTGAGGTGTTAAATGAACTGAAATTCAACTGTAAGCTAGTAAGAAGGCTAAAATTTAGCCAAACCATCTAGCTAAATTTCAGCCTTCTTACAAGCTTACAGTTAAATTACTTTAAATAGTTAAATTACTTGTATCAATTGGGGAGTCTTCCGTTTACACCTTGAAAAAAGACAAATTTCGAGCTTAAAGGCGGTGTCAAAGTCGATGCGATTTTTCCATTGAAGCTCAATGCAAAAATCCAATCGACTTTGACACCGCCTTAAAGAAAGACTTTGTTTTTACAGAGTATGTTCATATTCTTGAATTTTATTAAAATAAACATATGTCACATTTAATTTCTTATAACAAACAACAATTATTAAAACTATCAGTGGAAATTTCTCTCTTTAAGATAAAGAATTAAATGCTAATGCACATATACATTAGGTGAAATTAAGATTATAAACTGTTTATAAACTTGTTTATAATCGAATTAAAATATTAACATACTAATAAAACTAAACTTTCTGTCTAAGATTCACCAATTATAAATATAATTTATGGACTTATATATTATTAATAAAACACGAGTCAAAAGTAAACCGGCGACGCGACGCGCTATTCAGACTTTTCACGTTTGCAAATTGCGTCCCTTGTGACGTCACAATCAACTTTTTCAGCCTCGCCAGACTTACAGTCAGCTGTTAGCGTACCTTATTAGAAGTTAATTTCATCCAACTTTTTATTAATACCATTGGATCTGAAATTAAGTCCGATGTATTACAAATAAATTACAAACTGAGTTTTATTTAAGTAAGAGTACAACTAACTTTAATTTTCAGTTAGTTTTTATGATTAAATAAAGTTGATAGCTTAAGATAAGTCAAAAATTAAAACTAGCCACCATTAAATTTAAGACTTTGTTTTTACTGTGTATATACATACCATAATGTACAACTATGTACTGTTCCTTGAAGGGCTTGTTAGCCCTAGGAACTTTAATCAAATTAATAAATAAAATAAAATATAGTATGTGTTACTTAGAAGGAGTTTATACCGTAAGCCTTAAATATAAGCCTCCGCGCGCATAAACGGATATACCTCCAGGAGCATATATTTGCGCCTGCGCGAACACGTGGTCAAGGCAAACTCTTTCACAACACAGCTGCAGGCAAACACTTTGCGCAGACGCAAGTATATCCTCATGGAGGCATATCCGTTTATGCTCGCGGAGGCTTATATTTAAGGCTTACGGTGTAAACTCCTTCTTAATAAGATATTTCAGCTATAGATCGGATACTTATAAGTATCCGACATGTTAAACGGAGTCAAGCACATGCTCATTAGTACGTAGTTACGTACATGCTCATTAGCTATCTGTAATATTTAAATTTAACATTTTGGATATTAAAAAATAATATATCTAGAAGTAAGCAGATGGTAAAAACTTTAAATCATAGAAAATAGTTTTCAATATAAAATATCAACGTACCACGTAACAGCTTAAACCAAAGACTGTGATTAAAAAAATTTCCATAATTTCGAAAACTAATTAATAATAATTTTCTTGGTCAAACATTGGCAACCAATATTTGACTATTATTGTTAGTCTTGGGATGATCACGACTTTGCCAAGCATTGGCAGCCAATATTCAAGCCTTGGACAATTTCAGTCGGATTGATGTTAGATTAGCGCGGATCATTTTCGTACAATTATCCGACTAATCCACACTAATATACCCGGATTACTCCGAAATTTTTACCAGAGATATAATATGATTCAGGTTGCCGTCTATTACCGGATTCTTAGCATACATATTTCAGATTGTTTCGTATTTGTTTCTGAATATGATTTTACCTCACTAATTCCGAATTGAATCGGACTAATATCGGATTCTTTGTGTACAGATTTCGGATTATTTCGTATTTGTTTCGGATTATACCTTTTAGTTGGATTAAATCCGGATTGTTGCAGACAATTTTCGGATTCTTAGCATACAGATTTCGGATTGTTTCGTACTTCTTTCGGAAAAGGATTTTGCCATACTTAATTTCAAATTGTTGCAGACTAATACCGGATTTCTTGCTTACAGAGTTTGGATTGCTCCGGACATTTTGCGGATTAAGGGGTTATATACAGTCACGATTTTTAAAAAATCGATTATTTTTTTTTTGCATTTTCTTAAAGTATATATATTTGCCTGTTGTGAAAAAAAATTTTATTAAGATTCGAGAAATATTTTCGAAGTTGCAGACAAAACTAGAAACGCGCGCCGCGGGGTGTAGAGTAGGTGCAGCGTCTTCAAGGGGTTATATACAGTCACGATTTTCCAAAAATCGATTTTTTTGCATTTTCTTAAGGTATATATATTTGTCTGTTGTGAAAAAATTTTTTATTAAGATTCGAGAAATATTTTCGAAGTTGCAGACAAAACTAGAAAGGCGCGCCATGGGGTGTAGAGCAGGTGCAGCGTCTTTAAACTCGCTTTTCTCAAAACTATGTTTTTCAAGTCGGTGAACACGATTTCTCAAAAACCGCTCAACCGATTTAGCTCTAATTTTCACATAAGCTCAACAACTACTTTTTGCTGTCCTAGATCGTTGGTTTTTTAAATAAAATTAAAATTATAATTTTAATCAACATTTGAAGACGATTTTTTTCTTCATAAAAATGAACTTTTTTTTTCTTTGGCTGCCATTTTGTCAAAAATTGATATTTTTTTAATTAAAACGATCAAGGACTACATTTTTCTCATGCACTAACAGAATCTATTTCACTTTTTGATCTCAGATGATTCTATCAATTGTTATCCTGTTCACCGCGGGGCACTTTTTTTTCGTGGATCTTTGGGAGATAATCTACAGAGGCCAAAAAAAATAATATTTTTACAAATGAAATATATTTTTTTAAACTTTAAAAGATGTAAAACATTATAGGAAAACTTTCGCTTTAATAAGTTAATATTCCTTTTTAAAAAAAAATCCTGAAAAACTGCATTTTTCCGACCGCCTGACTGTATATATATTTTTATCAATATATGTGGACGTCCACATAAAAAGGGCCTATATTATCGGTTCTAGTTTTCGAGATAATCGCAATTTAGTAATTTTGGAGCAAAATCTTAATTTCTAAAAATTTTTTATTATCAATCTACATGTTTTGACAAGTCGAATCATGCGGTTTTCATTAATTTATGGATAATTTTACTGTTTGATTTCATTGGTTCTTTAGAAAAATGAAAAGGGCCCATTTTGGCGGTCATTTGCAAAAGTAATCCGTATTTTAAAAATGGAGGTGTGGAAAAATTTAAAACCTCTTGATTTTTCATCTTTAACTTTAAAGTGTCCTGGACTGTAAACAATTCTTATCTGAATAAATTCCCAGAAGAACCAGAGATATTGATGTTAGAGTCTTTTTTTCGTAATTGTCGAAATGAAATTTTGGATATTATGTTAATTTTTTCATAATAGAAACTGTCAAAAATTTTTAAATAAGTTTAATATCCATTCTTTTTCTTCAAATGACACAATAAAATTGTACCTAATCATTGATCTTGTAAAAAAATGGTTCTTTAATAGAAAAACTGTCCTTTTTAGAAAAAAAAAGTTTTTCGTATTTTCAAAATTAAGAGGGGGGGGGGGTGGTTTTAAAAATTTAAAACCTGTTGGTTTTTTATCTTCAAGGTAACCGTTTTTATCGAAATGAGGTTTTTGGAATTCTAAACTTTGAAATTCCGTAACTCAGCGAATTTTTAACCAAAAAAGTTCTAAGACCACTCAAAATTTTTCAAATTTTTCCAGGAATACGCCCATATAGATAACTCCAATCGTTCCAAAATGGGCCTTTTTCATGTGAACGTCCACATATATCTCTCGAATTGACTTTCGAGCTGCCCGTGTAATTTCAAAAAAATGTATGTCAAATAAAAATACAAAGCTACGTTGCTCAGACTCAAAACCCTCCCTCCCCCCATGTGGTCCAACGTAGCACATTACCGGACCCCCTCCCCCCCCAAAGCAGGCTACGTGGTTTATGGATGGTCCCTTACCAGAGTACACTACGGGGAGGCGATCTAAATTACACTCCATTTGTTGTAATTTTTTAAGTATTTTTGTTGTTTTATATTTTTTTTGTATTTCTAAAAGTACTTTTTTGTTTTATTAAAAAAAAAATGATACGTCTTAAGAAAATTTGCAAAAACAACGAAACGAAAGTGAGCTAATGCAGAAATCATTTAGTTTCAAAGAAGCTTGGTTTTTTAGATTTTCATTTTTTAAGCTTGTGACTGAAAGTCGCGTTTTAAGGACCAACAGTAATCAGCTAGCATATTCGTATTCCATCTTCCCACGGTGCGCCTTAACTAAAATTAAATAAAAAGGTCTTACACCTAGAAAATTAGTAGATATTCTGAATTTACAATGTTCATAGATAAGAAAAATTAAAAAACTAAAATAATCTGTGGAGAGATTTTGAAATAAATCCACTTTAAACATTTTTGCGCACGAAGTACGATATTTTGGAAAATATTGCATTGTTTATTTATATGAATAGGAAGGAAAAAATGATATAATAATCATTTTTAAGTGGTAATTCTATTAAACTTTTATTATTTTAACATTTTAGTACTAATAAAATATAAACATGTAACATAATTTAATTATAATTACATCAATTTAAACATGTGAAGCATTTTATCTACAAACAGCGCTCAAAAGGTGTTTAGGATAATCTGGGTGATTCGCAGCAACCTTGTTCATTTCCCAGGAAGACTTTAGGAAATCAAAATGTACGGACTCCATATGAAGATTTTTTATATGGGAGAAAAATAACTATATTTTCTATTTTTTAAATAATGTTTATTTTTTATGTCAAAATTAAACATTTTCAAATAATTAATTTCTATAAACCCTAGTTCGGTTGTAATTCAACTTACTTGTTTTTATTTATATATATCAAATATGCAATTATTTTTCATAATTAATTATTTTAATTTACTCTCTAAATCTGAATTAGTAGTTTTCTACTAGTGAAATAGTGCGAATTCATTTACCAATTGAATTAGTAACTGTTTTTACTATTTTTTAGTAGTTTTTTATTAATTATTAGTAGAAAATTTACTAATTTTAAATAGTAAAAAATACGTTCTACTAATTAAATTAGTAATTTTCCACTAGAAATTGGTAAAAAATTACTAAAAATTAGTAAAAAGAGTTACTAATTCAGTTGGTAAACGAATTCGCACTATTTCATTAGTAGTAAACTATTAATTCAGATTTAGGAAGTAAATTAAAATAATTGCATATTTGATATAAATAAATATTTAAATAAATAAAAATACTATAAGTTGAAGTATATTATAAGTATAAGTTGAAATACAACCGAACAAGGGTTTATAGAAATTAATTATTTGAAAATGATTAATTTTGCGATAAAAAATAAACATTATTTAAAAAATAGAAAATTTAGTTATTCTTCCCATAGATAAAAAAATCACCCGGATTATCCTAAACACCTTTTGAGCGCTGTTTGTAGATAAAATGCTTCACATGTTTAAATTGATGTAATTATAATTAAATTATGTTACATGTTTATATTTTATTAGTACTAAAATGTTAAAATAATAAAAGTTTAATAGAATTACCACTTAAAAATGATTATTATATCATTTTTTCCTTCCTATTCATATAAATAAACAATGCCATATTTTCCAAAATATCGTACTTCGTGCGCAAAAATGTTTAAAGTGGATTTATTTCAAAATCTCTCCACAGATTATTTTAGTTTTTTGATTTTTCTCATCTATGAACATTGTAAATTCAGAATATCTACTAATTTTCTAGGTGTAAGACCTTTTTATTTAATTTTAGTTAAGGCGCACCGTGTTCCCTGATACCATTTTTTCATTTCTTTTATATCCTGATGGAACCTTTCCCCTTGTTCTTCACTTACACTTCCAAGATTTACATTGGGAAAGAAATCTAAATATAATTTATTTATAAGCTTTCTCTCGCTGACATCTAACATTTAAACTAAATTGTCTAAATCCAAAGAACCAAAACATCATATATTCAATTAACTTCCTTTTTATTCAAAAGAAAGAAAGAAAGATGAAGTTTTTCTTAATACAATTTAATTAAAAATATTCATTTCCAGTTTTCTCTTATTTGTTTATTTACAATTTTTTCATTTTTCTTTATTTTTAATTTATTTGTATTCAATATCTATTTCCAATTTTTATTTTAGTGTTATTTAACATCTAATTCTAATTATTACAATTTTAAATTACAGAATGTTAATGAATTTTCATTATAAATATCTGTAGACAATTTTGTATCATAGAAAAAATATATAAGAACTGTACAAAAAGAAAATTTTATATTGTTTAAATAACTAATTTCAATGTCTTTTGTACTAAAAATATTTGTTTGCTCTATCTATAAAAATTGTAAAAAAATGTATTAATTTATTATGTGGAAATAACTTACAGTTTACTGATTGCTTAATAAAAAAACTCAATATTCATTAACTTATCTTTAAACGACGAAACATAGAAAATGAATGGAAAATTTCTGTTCTGTATCCACTACTGAACTTGAAAGAATGTTACTTTTCAAAACTGTACTCTTTATAAACTTATCATTCAATTTACATAAAAAAATTGTTTAATATTCTTTAAACATTGAAGAATAAGGTTTTACAATTGCCAGTGATGTAACGTAGATCAGCCCATTAATGGAACATGAGTGGCACTTTAATGGCAAAAATTTTGTATCTTTGATGGCAAATTACAATTGCCAGTATTGGGCCAAGCGCCGCCTCAATACTGGCAATTGTAATTTGCCATCAAAGATAAAAAATTTTTGCCATTAAAGTGCCACTCATGTTCCATTAATGGGCCGATCTACGTCACATCACTGGCAATTGTCTTTTGTTATTAAAGATTGATCAACTTTGCCGTGAATGTACCATTATTGGGCTGAGAGCCGGCCCAGTCTTAGAAAATTTAAAAATCTGACCATCGACGCCATCATTGGCCCAGCAATGGGAAGTTTTGAACACCAGTAATGGCCCAGTAATTACTGCCAATTCTCGGCAGACATTACTGGGCCAATGATGGGCCCTTTTTGCAGTCTTGGCATTTTGCACTTGAGTTACCACTAATTCATACTCTCTCTCTACTCACTGGTCACTCAATAGACTGCCCACTGGTTGAAAGAAACCCTTTGAACAATAGGCCAGGTACTCGAGCGGGCCTCTCGTTTCTCTTTCTATAATATATATATATATATATATATATATATATAATATTCAATATATCATTTAGTGAAAATTTCTTTCTGTCTCCCTCTTTCTAGTAACTAAACATAAATCGCTCTCTGTTTATAACGCAGAAAAGTTAACGCATACTTATCTCTCTTTCATTTATTGAAAACATTATAAAACTATCTCTCTTCAGGTAACGGTATTGCTTTCCTCCTCTTTTGAAGGAAAATAACATCAGAATGTCTCTCTTTACCTAATTTGCATATCTACTGATTTCATATAAGGATTGTTGACATGCATACTTACATTAATTACAAAGTAAAATCCACGCATGATCTAATTTATTTCATTGGTAAGGGATGTTTCTTAAATAGGAAATTTCCCCCATCGATTGCGTAGCCGAGAGGCTTAATGTAAAAGCGTGCGATTTATAATTATGCGTATATTTAGTTGTATGGTTAGGTAGGTGTTCAATCCCGTATGATTGTAAGATTTTCCGATGCAGTTAGTTGTTAATTGTAAGTATGAAAATGTGGGAAGAATAAAACTTGCGAATTAATGAATATGAATATATAAAGAGTGCATTTAACATTTTTTTTTAATGATTGGTTATTGTTTCTTTTTATATAAAAATTTATATAAAAATTTTTTATATAAAATTGACGAAGTGAATAAAAGGAAACACTCGTTTCGCGTCGCGTCGGCCATTTATTTTGACAGGTTCCGCGCCTGCGTTCCCTCATTGTGAAAATTTCGAAGTAGGGGACTGAGTCCAGTTTCTCTACTATGCACACTGCAGCGCGCCTTATAATCTTCGCCTGTGTTTCAATGCTCTTTACAGTGACATTTGGAACTAAGGCCCTCTATACACTATACGCAATACCCTAAGATGCTTGATGGAATTGAATTAATGTACATACTTTTACTGGACTGAGTCCTGTTTTTTCAATATTGACTCCCAGTTTTTCAAACTTCATTTTGCTCCGTGATGATAGATAGTAAAAGTGGTTTATAATAACAAAAGGGGAGCAAAATTAGGATAAGTGATTTGGGACTAAAAATGAGTTAAAATGATTGCTGAATTTATCGATAAGCTTATTATACTAATGATTACAAAATATTAACTACAATAAAATAGGTTTTTTAACTATTGTTAATATTTTTTAATCATTAATATAATTAATTTATCAATAAATTACACAATTAGTTTAACCAGTTTTTGCTGTCTTTGCAGCAATAATAAACCATTTTTATTATCAGCCCCTCAAATATAATTACGTCCAATTTTTGTTCTTGTTTCTTTAGAAAGCTAAGAGTTGAATAAACTGCAATTCAAGCATACTCTTATTTCAATAGCGTTCTTTTTCACATTATCTGTGACACCTGTTTAACTTTCTTCCTACATTTTAAATAGAAGTACCGTCTACTCGAAATTATTGACCTGTTAATAAAATTACTAAAGAAAGAATCCACTACTTATTAAATAAATCATGATTGAGAAGAGCAAATTACTTTTACTAAGCGATGATTAATTTTATACTTCTTTTTAATATAATTTCGTATTTAACAATAATGTTTTCAGCCATTTAATAACAATATAAAATATTTCCAAAAATAGGAATACAAATTTTTTGTAAGACTAAAAATAAAACTCCTAATTTTATATATTAATGTTAATTTTTTTATAATTTTTTATAATTAAGCAAAATCATGTTAAATTTTTCTCAAATTTAAAATATGTGACGCGCTCCGAAGAAAGGTACCGAAGAAGCGAATCAATTCAAGATTGTTTGTGTTATTTTTAATATGATTAAAAATTTCTGTTTAATTGCGAAAATTTACAATCAGTTTTAATTAATTATTTTTAATTCAATATTTTGACTCTTAACCTTAAAATTTTAACGTAGCATGGATAATGTCTTTATTATATAAACATTTTTTAAAGAAAAAATTTATTCAAGCAATTATATTATATAAACAAAGAAATCTTATACTTCGTAAATGTTCTCCAACATGCTGTCTGTATATATGTTATATTGTAGTGAATTATCATTGTAGATCTGATGAGGATGTGGTATTCCATGTCGAAACGCGTCATCTTATTGTAAATATAAATATATAATGAAGCCATTAGGCCAAACAGAAGAATCAAAACATCTTTTATTTAAATTATTTTTAATGTAATGAGGACTTAAACATCAGTGATTTTCAATTGAATGTTGATCCCCTTTGTGTACTTTCATTTCAAAAATTACGAAAATAAGCTAGTAGTTTTTGCTTGATAGCTTGATTTAAATTGGTTAAAATATGTTAAAATATGATTTCTTTTTCATTTTCAGGTGACGCCTTAACATGCTATCAGTGCAACAGCGCATATGATCCACGGTGCGGTGATCCATTTGATTCTTATAGCTTAGGAACAGTAAACTGCAGTTTTCAACCTCGTTTAGAACACCTCAAGCATCTTGAACCAGCAGTTTGTCGAAAAATTAGTCAGAAAGGTTAATATGAATCTTTTTAAAAATATATTGATTGATTTAAACTGATTGTGCATTTAATGTCCAGAATCAGGCATTATCGACATTGCCAAAAATCACAGGACATTGCCGACAATGCTCTAAAGAATTTACTTGTGTTCAAAAATCTTTAACAGTGCCCAGACATTATTGCTAATACCCACTTATGCTTGAACAATGATGTTTACCATGTTATTTACTACCAGAAATTATTAAAAAAAAGTAATTTATTTATTTTTACATGACAGACTACTGTTAGGTGATCCAGATGTACTATAATAAAACAATATCCGTTGTATTCCTGGGATGTCACCTCAATTAGGTCAAGTTCTTTATTTTTATTTCTTCTACTTATCCTCTATATTTTTTGTTGTTAATAGCGAAGAAATGGCGACTGTAAAAAAAAATCTCGAAAATCTGGTTGACATGATATCTCCAGTCAGAACAGACGGAATTAAAACATTCAAACGGACCCAGTAAAAAAAAAGTTTTGGAAGAGAGCGAATTAGCAGAAATTAGCAGAAACTCACCGCCAATAGGCGGTGAGTTTCTGCTAATACGTTTTCACGTCAAAACCGTATTGGGGGCATTCTGCCAATCCTGCTTTTTCACCGCCCCATAGTAGCACGTAATGTTAGGAACATTCCAGCAACATTGAGGCAATATTGATAATGTTAAGGCAGTGTTCTCAATATTGCTGTAATATTACGTGCTACTGGGGCGTCAATACCATCCTCTTGAATCTTTCGATTTCACGTTCATTGACTCGACTTGAGTGTGTACTGTTGATCTATTACCACATGATTTAGGAAGCTTTCGACGTTCGCGCTAGGGGCGCTGTGAGTATAAGTCACAGCGCTTATCTAGAAAATACCCTAAATCATATGGTACACGGAGAGAAAAATCAAGCGTTTGTAGTATGGATATGGTCCATACTTAAAAAGCACGGCGCTGTTTATACTCGATTTGTAGAAATCTATGCTAAAAGAGTCTAGGTCTCTACTCTTTTAGCATAGATTTCTACAAATCGAGTATAAACAGCGCCGTGCTTTTTAAGTATAGACCATGTCTTACTACAAACGCTTGATTTTTCTCTCCGTGTAATAGACCAACAGTTTGTCACATTTCATTTATTTACATAACAAAATTTTATTTTAACAAAATTTTATATTTCCTGTTCGTTATTAGCATTTTTACACATTAAATCAATCAGTTGTAACGTGGCGTTACGAATTCTCCCGCGTCTGCTGCGAATCAGGCGATTGAACCCGGAAACGGCCGAAGGGCCTCGAGGGTGTCAATCGCCGGATTTGTAAGCAGACGCGACACTTGTTGTTTCGACCCTCTTGTATCAACATCTCCTTGATTACCCGTTTTGTGACAAGTTCGTCGTTATCTTGTGGGACCAGATTCTCAGGTGTAACAGACCCGTAAGTTACAATAAATACTTGATATTTTAAATACTTGTGTCTCCCATTTACTCTCCTTCCTCCCCTTTTCCCTTAATTATAAATGGAGATCTAGCCTCCAGTTATAAATTGGCGCCCAACGCAAAAATCCACCTTTCACATTTCCTTTCTTTAAAGAAAATTCTCTAAAAATAATTTTTTTCATCATCTTCGTTTGTTGAAAACTCCCCAAGAAAATTCCCAAAATAATTCATTTTTCATCATTTTTGTTTTGTTGAAAATTCTCAGAAAGAAAATTCCACCTGTCACCTTATGGTCGCCTAACCTCAAAACCAAACCTTTTCTCTCTTCCTTTTTCCCATATTTAATGAAAAATATTTTATTTGTGCTTGAAAATTATTGATTTTATTTTGTGCTATTTGTATATAATTTCTGACAATTGTGACAAATTTTTATGTGACGAACGGACGACAATGACGAAAATTATTGTGTAAAATCAGTGCGCGAAAACACCGGCAAAAAATTAATCGTGGAAAATTCATAGAAATCGGGACTAAATTCGTGAAAATTAGCGAAAATTAGTGAATATAGCGAAAAATAAAATAGTAAATTACAAAAAAAGTGAATTTATCGATTATTTTAAGAGAAAATTTTGTCGTTGATAGAAGACGATTTGTTTTGTTTTCGTGGTCGAGGTCGTGTGTAACACACAACAAAATAGTAAACGGAAAAGTAAACACGACAAATTTCGCAATTTTCAGCCCAAAAAATCAGAGAATATTTTTTGCAAAGAAAATTCGCGACCAATACAAAATTTTTCAGGACGTGAAAATTATTGTTTTAGAAATAAGAATATTGCTGTTCACAGCGACGCACAGGAACAATATTCAGACTCAGATAAATTCAAAAATGAGATTACTTTAAGAGACAAAGAATTAGAACAACTCAAATTAGAATTGGACCGAATGAGAAGCGTTATAGAAAATTTAGCGAAAAATATAAATTCGAAAATACAAGAAAATTTCACAAAAAATACTCCAATCGAAAATCCAAATGCCCAAGCCGATAATAATCGCCATTTTGGAAATTCAATCAACCCCTTTCCTTTTGTCATGATTCAAACCCCGTTTCAAATCATGTCAAATTGGCCTTTTAAATTCCACAATAATAAAATTGATAACCCCATTAAATTCTTAGAACTATTTAGATTCAAGCGAGGTTATGAAATATCGAATAATCACGTACTAGAAAATATTGACGCAGTATTAGCGGACAAAGCTCTCGAATGGTGTAGAACTGTTAGAAATAATTGGATTTCTTTAGAAGATTTTCGGGAAGAATTTGAAAAGACTTTCTTAGACGAGAAGTTTTATGAAGAAATTTACACGAAAATAAAATATTACAATCAAGAAGATGGAGAAAAGATTTAACCTTTTTTGGTTGGAATAAGAAAATTGTTCGGAAAATTACACCCGCGAAAAGGTTTACAATGGGAACTACGTCGCGCGTACGAAAATTTGCGGATCGAATATAAAATGTACATCCAAAGAAATGATTTTAAAACCTTCGAGGAATTAGAAAGCCTAGGAAAAGAATTCGAAATCGAGAGGAATAAATCGAAAATTCGCGGTCAATCTTTAAAAATTACAACTGATGAAAAAGAAAACTCGTCTAGTGATGAATCTGAACAAATGTCAGACCAGGGAAATAATGAAAATTTTAGAAAATTTGGTGGAAACTCGAGATTCCAATCAAAATTTTCAGGAAATAATTTTCAAAGAAACTGGTCATATGACCAACCAAAAATAACTTTTCCACCTGACAAAGTTACAGACGGTAGTAGAGGTCAGAACATGATGGAAAATTCTTCTGATGATAAAAATAATACAGATAATAGTCTACAAGTAGAAGTACAAAATCATTCTTCTGCAGGGAATGTAAGTACTTCTAGAACAGATCAAAAGGATATAAATTATTAGAGAAATTTTTTAAACTCACAAAAAAGATGTTACGGTTGCAGAACATTAGGTCATATACGTAGGGAATGTAGATCAGAATCACGGAAACGAGTAGAGGAGGTACGGAAAAATTCAGTATCCTCAGAAAATATTGAAACATCAGAAAATTTTGAACCTTTGATGACGATAGGGGAATTAGTTGAAAAAATGAACAGAGTCAAACCCGTAAAACAGGATGTAGGATCACAAACGGAGTGGTCAAGCACACATCATGAAAATCGAAAAATTAAATACGCGCAAAAACCCGAGCAAATTAGGGTAAAATCCAGGAAAAATTTTGAATTGAAAATGGTATGCAAAAACGGAAATTCGAGAAAATTCGAAGAAAAATTTGAATTGAAAAAAATTCAAAGTAATGGAAATTCGACAAAAGTCGAGGAAAATTTTAGAAAACGCGAGAAAAATTCTAAAACGAGAATATTTGGTAGAAAAGAAAATTCTACGAAATTCGAGAAAAAAGTCGAATTAGGATAAATTGAAAATATTGGGAAAAATAGGAAAAATTTTCAAAAGGTCGACTCGAGAAATAATAGGAAAATTCCGAAAATTATACCAAGACAATCCTTACAAAAGCCCAACCAAGTCCTAATCCCAAAACCCCGGAAAATTCTTCCGAAACTGATGGAAATCCCTTTATACGACAAATTCGAAACGTTAGAAATGGACTTTAGTCTTGACGAGACTAACGATGCGATCCCAATCTTTTACCAATCGACAACACACGTAAGGCAAAATGGTATAAAAAAGAGGAATTAAAGAGAAAACGAGAACGATCGCGCGCTCCAGCGCGCGCGTTTTTCTCTTGCGCATTCCTTTTTTTAATATTTTAATTTTTTTAAACAAAAGTACTTACAATGAGAATAATGGCGCAAATATAATAAATGTTTTAAAGAAAAATTGAAAAAGAAATGTTTATGAGAATGATAATCAAGATCACCATCAGCAGTTGTAGTAAAAATTGCTGCAACTTCATTCACACTTTGTAAATTATAACGTCTACTATCCATCCCAGGCTTTAATGAAAATAATAATTGCATCTCAGGCTCAATTTCTGCTTTATTTTTAGTCATCGTTTTTTTAATTTCTTCATGCATTATACGGTAGGACTGTGCAAATAGGTTACAATCCCGAAGGGCTGTATCTATTCCATCAACAATATTTAGGTTTAATTAAACATTTTATTCTTACAACGAATTTCGGAAGCTTCGTTTTGATCAACAATAAATAACTGTCCAAATGAAGGAGTATCGTTTCTTTGAGACGCATGCTTATTCCCGAAATCTTTATTAACCAAATAGTTATTTGATATAAAACAACTTAACTTAAAATTCACATAATATGCACATTATTTGACATAAATTTCATTGCACACAAAAACCATTTAACATAAATATCATTTGTCATAGAATTCATTAAACAGAAATATTATATTAATTGGATCTTAATTTGGTTTTGACTTGTGAATCAATTAAACTTATTGTAGGTGTTTTTTTATAAAAAAGTTTCACTTCAAGTCCATGAGAATCATAATTTATTTTTTGTTTTTCCTTGCTTACGTTTCGTTTAGCAAACACTAAACATCCTCAGAGCAACCATAAACTAAAATAATACAAATAATACATTTTTTAATAAAAACTCAACTAATACATATATAATTACAGGATAATTTCACTTTAGTGAACTATTTGGTATACTCATACCTCATCCTCTCACAGAAGTCAATTTTAAGGTTAAATTTTGAGGTTAGACCTGTCAAAAATTACAAACATTCACCCCTATGCCTACATGTACGGCACGGCGGCAACCTTCTCAGATTTTCCTTATTACATTGATGTAGCTTACACTCAAATGCAGTTTTCTTACCCAGTAAAAAAAAAAGTATTCAGAATAGAGAAAAAGTATTGGTGGAGACGTTCGGTGAATGCGTTTTCGCGACAAAACCGTATTGGTGGGTTACGGTGAATACATTTTGCTTACCGTGAATACTTTTTTTTTAAACTTTCGATTTAAAGATTCCTAAGCAAAGTTGAGAATATTTATAAAGAGCGTAAGTGACCTGAAGTATAAAAATGACTATTGCGAGAAGGAAATAAGAAATTTTGAGAAAAAACGAAAAATTAAATGTGACAAACAGATTGTCAAATGTTGATCAATTACCATATGCTTTTCTGTGCCTACAACGTACGATGATTAAAAGGAACTTTGACGTTACCGGCGGAACTTACTGTTTCACATACATTTACTTGGATTTCTCAAGTTTCTGTCGGTATCGTCAATGTTCCTTTTCATCATCATACGTTGTAGGTTTGTCACATTTAATTTTTTATTTTTTCTCAAAATTTCTTATTTCCTTCTCGCAATCGTCATTTTTATACTTCAGGTGACTTACGCTCTTTATAAATATTCTCAACTTTGCTTATGAATCTTCAAAACGAGAGTTTAAAAAAAATGTATTCACGGTAAGCAAAATGTATTGACCGTAACCCACCAATACGGTTTTGTCGCGAAAACGCATTCACCGAACATCTCCACCAATACTTTTTCTCTATTCTGAATACTTTTTTTTTACTGGGTATTTAAAAATAAATTGAAAAAATAAATTGAAAAATTCAAGAATCAACAGTACACGTGCTGCCCATGCAGACACGAGGGTAAAACTAACATACATAGTGCGAATCTTTAATGGTATGAGTTACTCCCCACCTATAGCAACAGGGTTGAGTAGTAGTAATTGATCAACATTACATAAACTTACACTCCTAGTTACCATTTAGTACTAACAATAAAATTTCTATACGCTTGATTTAACATTTGAGTATCATTTCTTAAATTAATAGAATTTTGATTTTTTGTGTTGTATAACATTTCCAAAAATAATCTTTTATACAAATGTTGTTCTGTAGCTATTATTTTAACCTTATCAAAATCAAATACATGATTATAATTATGCGAGTGGTGTACTAGGGCCGTAACATTTGTGTCTTTGCCACATGAAAGTTTATGTTCGTAGATCCTTCTTTTTACTTATCTACCCGTTTGTCCGATGTAAACGGCCTCACAATTACCACATGGTATTTCATAAACTACCCCAGATTTATCAAGTAGTAATGTTTTGTCTTTCATAGACCGGTAGATATCCAAACTATCACTTCCTGTTTGAAAAACGATTTTAAAATTATATGTTCTACAAATTTTACTTAATTTCTTATGTGTTTCATTAGTATAAGGTAAAACCATTAATTTACTAGTGTCAAATTGATTTTCCAACTTATTATTACTTTTATTATTATTATCCAAGTTGCTAAAAATGATGTGTAATCTTGCGTTAATATATTTGTTAATAAAATTATCCGCATAACTATTAGTTTTTAAAATATTTTTAATAATTTTAATATTTTCCTGATGGAATCTTTCATTTGATAATTTAATACCTCTATCTACTAAATTATTAACTATACTTATTTTAAATTTAATTGAGGTATTTGAGTGATAGTTTAGATATCTCCCTGACCATGTTGGCTTAAATAGAAATATTATGTTACATAAAACTCAGATTACTTAGTTCCCATTTGCCATAAAAATTATGTAACATAAATTTCTATTGTCATAAAAATCATTTAACATAAATTTCATTTGACATAAAACTCATTAAACGTAAATTTTATTTGTTATAAAATTCATTTGACATCAATTTCATTTGGCATAAATGTCATTTAACGTAATTCTCATTTGACATAAATACCCAGTAAAAAAACTAATTCAAACGGATTGAAATGAATTAAGATTTTGGGAGGTGCCGTAAAATCTTATAATTACCAGTTGTCCAAATTACCACTTAACCAAAAATCATTTATCCGATTAATCAAACTTCAGAAATTTTGTTTAATATACTAAAACATTATCAAACTTTTGATTTAATAATGTTTTTAACTAGTAAATTATTTGAAATTCTTAACTTGTCATAAGTATAATTTTTGTTTTTAATAATATTTGTATAAAATATTATTTATTTAGTACAATTTTGAACATACCTAATACTTCTTTTAATTAGAATAAAATTAAGATATTTTCTCTTTTCTAAACTATAACTTTTTATAACTTTTGATAAGTTTAAATGCCAAAGACAAAAATTTTTTGTCGTCAAATTGGCATTTGTTTAAATTTTATACATCTAAATTATTCATTCAAGTCATGTCTTATAAAATCAAATCAATAATAAATATAAACCCTTTTGAATCTAATGGTGAAAAGGTTTAATGTTTTTTTTATAAAATCATCATCACAATTGATTTGATTGATTTGAATTTGATTTTTGTCACAATTTTCAAACAACCTAACAATAACTTAACAGAAATACATTGTCTGCTAATTTTAATGTGTCGTAAATTTTTTAAATACGTAAACAACTTATTCCATATTTTCGTTTGTCTAAAATTACATATCAGACAATTTTAGTTTAACAGAATTTATAAATGTCATAATAACCACTTATCAAATTTACCATTTTTCCTAAACTTTCTAAGAAAACCTGTATTATCTCCTTTTGTTGAAGACGAACAATAATGGTTTCCTAGGAGATAATACAGGTTTTCTAAGAAAGTTTACGAAAAATGGTAAATTTGATAAGTGGTAATTATGACATTTATAAATTCTGTTAAACTAAAATTGTCTGATATGTAATTTTAGACAAACGAAAATATGGAATAAGTTGTTTACGTATTTAAAAAATTTACGACACATTAAAATTAGCAGACAATGTATTTCTGTTAAGTTATTGTTAGGTTGTTTGAAAATTGTGACAAAAATCAAATTCAAATCAATCAAATCAATTGTGATGATGATTTTATAAAAAAAACATTAAACCTTTTCACCATTAGATTCAAAAGGGTTTATATTTATTATTGATTTGATTTTATAAGACATGACTTGAATGAATAATTTAGATGTATAAAATTTAAACAAATGCCAATTTGACGACGAAAAATTTTTGTCATTTGGCATTTAAACTTATCAAAAGTTATAAAAAGTTATAGTTTAGAAAAGAAAAAATATCTGAATTTCATTCTAATTAAAAGAAGTATTAGGTATGTTCAAAATTGTACTAAATAAATAATATTTTATACAAATATTATTAAAAACAAAAATTATACTTATGACAAGTTAAGAATTTCAAATATTTTACTAGTTAAAAACATTATTAAATCAAAAGTTTGATAATGTTTTAGTATATTAAACAAAATTTCTGAAGTTTGATTAATTGGTTAAATGATTTTCGGTTAAGTGGTAATTTGGACAACTGGTAATTATAAGATTTTACAGCACCTCAGATTTTGGTAGAAAGCGGGATTCATTCAAGCTCTTTGTATATTCGATTGAATTCGATTCAATTTTCCTGAAGTTGTGCAAACGAATTCGCATTTGTAAGAAAAGGCATGCATTGAATTCGTGCTGACGAATTGAAAAAAATTAAAGGCCCCAAAACTTGTCCATTGAATTAGTATGAATAGAAGGTTTGGAAGTTCAATACAGTTTGACGAATTCAGGAGAATTGCAGCATAGCTCAAATTCGTATTTGTCACAAAGCGGGATTCACTGAAACTCTTTGTGAATTCTTTTTAATTTATTTTGTGACGTATAATTTTAAACTAATTTTATTTTAGTTCAAAGTTTCTGCTTTACGTCAGGCAAAATCCGACGCTTTCAACAATAATAATAAAATGAAATTTAAGTTAATAAATTTCGCCGTCAGGTGCCAATTAATTTTAAGCTCAATTAATAAACTATGCTCGACTCTTTAACAACCCGACAAACAACAACACCTCTGAGACGCTCTGAATCGTCAGAGGAAATTCTGCCTGAACAAGTTGGCAAGCAGAAATGCCAACGACGAGACACGACTGGTACTACACTGGTACGATACTGACTCACCCCAACGACGCTTCTCGATTACTCTCTTTCCTAATTCCGGCACGCTCCTTCCAAAGGATTCCTTAATTGTGGGAAAAGAAATAATCCAACACACAATTTATTCACTTTTCACAATTTCTACTTTTATTCACAAAACTATACCTCTCTCAACAACAAGTTTTCTGACAACACACACTTCTCTGACAATCCGACCCTCTACTCTCTTTCTACACGTCTCGTAGAACAACTCTCTACAAATCTCGTAGATCAACTGAAAAACAATATGTCGGCGAAAAACTACCGACACCTGTTCCTGGCTTTTCCCACACGTGCTCGGCTTCTTCAACTAGTCTTCTCTCTCGTTCCAACTGGCTCTCCTCTCTCGGCCTCTCTCTAACAATGAGCGGCTCTGCCCTCTAGTACTTTCTCTCCTACTAACTAGCCGCGCGACACACATTCACCACTGATAGTGGGTCACACGGCAGTTTCGACTTTCTAAATTACCATACCAATTAACGATCACGGTTCAGGGATAATTCCGACAGATGACATGACGATTCAGAATTTCGACAAAATAAAGAACGACAATTCACATCGTCACAATTTCAATTAGTCTTTGTTTACTGGGTATCATTAGACATAAATTAGCTTGACATAAATTTCATTTGACGTAAATATCATTTAACATAATTATTATATAACGTAAAATTAAATTTATATAAATTTCGTTTAGCATAAATTCCATTTAACATAATTCTCATTTGACATAAAATATTCCAGATAACAATCGTGCGACGCACGTATCCAGGTGACTCGCATCCAGCATGCGAGTCACCGAATTCACTTACGCAACCTTCACGTAGCCTTCACGCAAGATGAAAAAAATGTGTGCCTGCGTATTGAGTGGCACAAAGGTAGCACTTGTGCTACCTTAGTTTATCGCATGCGTGAAGGCGTGGTGTGTGGTGTAACACCTTACAATCGCGTTCTCGTAATAATAAATATATTATATTTTTATTAATAATATAATTATTTGTAAATAATATATCTTTATATTATTTATAATTTATAAATTATAATGTATATATATATATATATATATATATATATATCCATTTATAGAATACCGTTCTGTAAAACGTACTTGTCGACGTGGACGAGTACGGACGTTGTTCTCAGGAACCATATTTGGTACAGCTGGTACCTGATCAGGAACTCTCTCGATTGGTACTGGAGGCTGGTGTTCGATTCTCGGTACAGGAACAAAATTATGGTTGACAACCATCTCGAAATTTTCCTCTTCTTCACTTTCTTCATCTTCGTCCTCGATGTCGTCGTCGTTGTTGTCTGCCATAACATAGGCTGGTTTAAGTCTATCAATAGAGACTGTAACTTCTCTACCATTCATATTTATTTTGTAGGCCTTTTCAGCACGAGAAATAACTCTGAAGGGGCCATCATATGGTAGTTGCAAGGGTGATTTTGGTCTGTCATGGCGAACGAACACATTGCTAGCTGTGGCGAGATCCTTGAAAATAAATGTGCGACGTTCTCCATGCCTGCTTCCGTTGACTGGACGCAACTGCTCAACGTGACGTCGGAGAGTTTGAACATATTCTGCTGTTGCTGTTACAGTATGTGATGATGATGTCAAAAGTTCACCAGGTAGTCTAAGGGTTTGTCCATAGACCATTTCTGCGGCTGTTGATTGAAGTTCGTCCTTCCAGGCGGCTCTGATACCAAGCAACACTGTTGGTAAAATTTCGGTCCATCTTGAATGTTAATGGCATTTGATGGCTGCTTTCAGTTAACGATGGACTCTTTCTACCATTCCATTGGCTGCAGGATGGTAGGCAGTAGTTCGATAGTGAGTCGCACCTGTCAGTTGATTCTGCTCACGGAACAGATGTGACTCGAATTGTCGTCCTTGATCAGATGTGATTCTTAGTGGCGTTCCAAATCTTGACACCCAATGAGTGTAAAAAGCTCGTGCCACGGTTGCTGCTTCTTGATCTTCCATCGGAATTGCTTCAGGCCAACGAGAAAATCTGTCAACACAGGTCAAACAATACCTGTATCCTTCAGACATTGTCATGATCACAATGTCAATATAGACATGTTCGAATCTCGAAGATGGGAGTTGGAAGGTTCCTGGTGTGGTGATGACATGTCTCGTAACTTTTGAGCGTTGACACTGTAGACAGTTACGAGCCCATTCTCGGCAATCCTTTTTAACCGACGGCCAAGTGTAACGCTGTGTTACCATCTTCACTGTCGTGTTGATTCCAGGATGTGAGAGTCCATGAACACTGTCAAATACTCTTTTACGCAGAGCTTCCGGAACGAATGGGCGTGCAGCTGGCGTGGATACGTCACATACTTTTGACACGTCAGATTCCGAAATTTTAATCAATTTTAATTCCAATCCAGTCGAAGAATCTGTTGCCATCTTCTTCAGTTGTTGATCATCCTTCTGGGCGGTCTCGAGCATCTTCAGGTCCAAAGCTGGCTCAATTTCTTTAATCCGGGAGAGAGCATCAGCAACAACATTTTCCTCACCACTGATATGTTGAATATCAGTGGAAAACTGTCCGATAAAATCAAGATATCTGAACTGTCGAGGAGTACATTGTTTGTTCTTTTTCTTAAATGCGAATGTGATTGGCTTGTGGTCCGTAAAGATGATAAAATTCCGTCCTTCTACCATATGTCGAAAGTACTTCACAGATCCATATATGGCCAATAATTCTCGATCGTACGCAGAGTATTTTTTATTTTTTTAACTTCAGCAGTGCTAAGTTTCCTTGAAAAAAATGCAAGAGGAGACCATTCGTCGTCAACTCTTTGTTGAAGTGCAGCACCAATAGCAAAGTCCGAAGCGTCACAAAATATTGCCAGAGGAACGTCATCTCTTGGATGAGCAAGAAGTGCAGCTTGAGCGAGGCTAGATTTACTTTTAATGAATGCATTTTCAGCGTCTCGAGTCCATTTTACCGGCACTTTTCCTTTAACATTGCCTTGCAACAACTCGTTTAAAGGTGCTGTAACTCACCGAGATAAATGATTTGTGAATCACCCAGTTTCCTCTTGGATTTTTCTATAGGGGCATAGTAGGGTAATATCAAATATTAAATAATATAACATTATATAAGAAATGTAATTACAAGAAATGATTTTGAAATACAAAAATACAACTTCTTTATATATCATGACCGAGTCATAAGACTTTTTGCGACCAAGTCGCTAGCCTCCTCGTGACCAAGTCACGCCTTATCTTTAATAAATTCCATCACTTCTTTGTGACCGAGTCACAGTTTACTCCATTTTTAATCAAATATATAACTCCTACCTTCAATCTGCAATCGGTCTCGATTCCTCTGCGAACTCCTTCCGCCATCATCCATTTTGACTCACCCCTATTTCTCCCAATAAATTATTAAACAAAATACATCCACTTTAATCAATTATTTATTTTAAACACTAAATTCCGAGAACAAATTAACAATTTTAAACGAACAATATTTAATTAATACTAAATTGATTTAACTAAACTTCGAACAAAGATAAGTTCCTTCTCCTCGCTTACGGCTGACTGCCAGTCCCACCATTCCCCCTTAAGGACCTCGATCCCTTCTTCCGACCTTCCGAGCTAGCCCGAATCAAATATTTTCGGATTCCGTCGCCAACAGTTCCTCCACCCCGGTATGGGAATGTGGCATTTCCGTACCTAATGTTGCAGGAACAAGAACGACGATTTTATTTGCCGCTCTTTTGAAGTTCTTCCCTCGTGATTGAACATTGACAACCCGTATTCGACCATCTATTCCAGGATGAACGGATGTTATTATTCCTTTTGGCCATGTATTTCGAGGCATGGATGAATCCGCTATAAGTACAACATCCCCAACCGATAATTTTCTTGCCTCTTGTGTCCATTTCTTCCTCACTGTTAAATTGGGCAAGTACTCCTTGACCCATCTTGTCCAAAACATATCGGCCAATCTTTGCGATATTTTCCATTGCTTTCGAGTACATAAATCACCATCTGTGAAAGTTCCTCGTACGACAGAGCCTGATGATGATCCTATGAGCCAGTGATTAGGAGTAAGAGCTTCATCATCTCGATGGTCCACTGATACAGTTGTTAATGGGCGACTGTTGATCACATGTTCGACTTCGGTAAACAGTGTTCTCAGTATTTCTTCTTTGGGGGATCTATCTTTGAGGACTACTGACAACGCAGTTTTAACACTTCTTATTAATCGCTCCCAGGCACCTCCCATATGAGGTGCCAAAGGTGGGTTGAATCGCCATTTTATTCCCCTGTTTGTCATCTTATGGTAGAATTGATCATGATCCATTTTTCTTAGCTCTTCTTTCAATTCATTGTTCATTCCGATAAAGTTGGTTCCATTATCGGAAAATATTTCGCTAGGAGTTCCTCGTCGGTTACTCATACGTTGTAAAGCCATGATAGCTGAATCAGTAGATAGAGATGATGTTAATTCCAAATGAATCGCTCGAGTGGTCATACAAGTAAATATTGCTCCCCATCTCTTTTCGTGACGTCGACCTATTGTCACAAGCATAGGCCCAAAATAATCCAGACCACAGTACGTAAATGGCCTCTTATGATGTCCTAATCTTGCTGGTGGTAAATCTCCCATACGCGGTTGTTCAGTTTTTCCACGTAATGATCGACAATAATAACATTGAGAAGCGATGGCTCTTACAGTTGGTCGGAGTTTTAGAACCCAATATTTTTGCTTAACTTCATTCACAACTGTTTCATTTGATCCATGAAGAAATAGGTTATGATAATGTTTGATTAATAATCGGGTAAGATGATGCTTTCCATCTAAGATGATAGGTTTTTTTACAGCTTCTGTCACTTGATTAGTTGCATTAATTCGTCCATCTACCCTGAGAATTCCATCTTCTTTAGTGATGATTGGTGTCAAGTGTTTTATACGACTATTGTTTCGCAGGGATTGCTGTTGATTAATCAATCTGATCTCATCTCCGAAGCATTCTTCTTGAACTTTTCTAATCAAATATATTTCAGATTTTTCCAGCCATTCTGCAGATATCTCGGGTTTAGCAATACCTTTCCATATTTTTGGTGAAAGTAGTATTAACGCCATGCTGCGTAGTAAGCATATCCAATTACTAAAACTTTCTATTTTGGGTGTTTCGTAGACAGTTTTCTTCATGATTACACCAGTGAATTCTTTTTTCATTTCTGTTAGTGGTAAGGTTATCGTATTGACATCCGGTTGCTCTGGCCAAGATGATTCGGGACGTTGCAAAAACTCTGGGCCATATATCCATCTATGCATGAGCTTATCTATATTTCCGGTATCTTTGGTTCCATGATCTGAAGTATTCAATCTTGTAGACACCCATCTCCACTCTCTTCGGTTTGTCAGTTCATCAATCTCCCCGAGTCGATGAGCAACAAATGATTGGTACTTTCTTGGATCAGCGCAAATCCATCCAAGTACGGTTCGGGAATCAGTCCAAAATGTGCGTTTCACCAGTTTAATTTCAAGCTCTTCTCCGATTGTTTTTGCTAGTCGACTTGCTATCAAAGCTCCTTGCAACTCCATTCGAGGTATAGAAACAGGTTTCAATGGGGCAACCCTTGCTTTCCCGGCTATGAAAGAAACTTGAATATTTTGATCATCATGCACAATCCTTAAATAAGCAACAGTTGCGTAGGCCTTCTCACTTCCGTCACAGAAAATGTGGATTTCTGCTTGGTTCGGAGATTTTCTGTTTCTGCAATACGATCGTGGAATTTGGTAATTCTCTATCTCGCCAAGCATATTAATCCATGTTTTCCATGATGTAAATTCCTTTTCTTCCAGTGCATCATCCCATCCAATTCCACTCCGCCATACGTCTTGTAGTAAGATTTTACTTCGAATTATAAATGGTAATAGTATTCCTAATGGATCATATACTGACATGATTACTCTCAGCATTTCTCGTTTGGTTGGTTTTCTTGATCCCGTCATCACTGCTTCTGGAATTTTCCTCATACTTAAATCAAATGAAATTGTATCGTTCAAAGGGTTCCACTTCAAACCTAGTGTTCTTTCTACTGGCATTTCGTGTATAGATAAATCCACCTTCTCCTTGATTCGTTCATTTGCGCATGACGATTTTAGAACAGATTTATTGTTGCTGACCCAATCTTGAAGCTCAAATCCGCAATGTTTTTGAATGTGGGAAACATCGTTAATTTGTTGTGTAGCTTCTTCTTCAGTGTCGAAACTTTCTAAGTAATCATCGACATAATGATTGGTTGTGATCGCTTTAACAGCCGCTGGAAATGAATCTTTGAAGGCTAAAGCATTTCGTTGCATAATGTACTGCGCTGTATATGGAGAAGAGACAGATCCAAAAATCATAGAAGTCATCACGTAAGTATCCGGTTGACGATCACGATCCATTCCTCGCCATAGGAATTTTTGTGATTCCTGATCTTCTTCACGAATCTTGATTTGCAGGAACATTTCACGTATGTCGCCTTTTACGGCAATTCTTCTTTGTCTAAAGCGTATTAGTACACCGATTAATGAATTCGTCAAATCTGTACCTGCTAATAAATTATCGTTCAAACTAGTTCCCTCGACTTCAGCAGCTGCATCGAATATTAATCGTAATTTCTTCTCTGGCTTGTATGGATTGACGATACCGAAATGAGGTAAATACCATGACCTTGGATGATTTATCGTTGGTTTATCTATTTTTCTTGCATACCCTGACTTGATTAAATGATCCATTTGATTGCAATATCGTTCGGCATAGCCTTTATTTTTGTCCATTTTTTTTTCTATTGATTTCAAACGATTAAGAGCGTAGATTTTATTATCGGGCATTTTTATGTGATCATGTTTCCACAAAAGACCTACTTTCCAAAATTTTTCCATATATACTGCTGTCGTAGACAATATTTTTTCAGCTCTATCCACTTGCTTATTTTTCTTACGAGGTGATGTTATGCCTAAACCATCGAGGGCGAAACTATTTTTAATCAGTTCATTCAAATCTAAATCGTTTATTGATCCCCTGTTTTCTTCAACGCGATAAACGGTAGATTTTTTGTTCTTCTGTTCTCGATTATTGTCCTTTGGGATTCGTCCATGAACAACCCATCCAAGATGAGTGAGCGAAGCTGCGGGTTCTTCTATCGTTGAGTGTCGTATCTGAATTGCTGTTATAAGGTTCCAATGATCTTGTCCTATTAATATCCTTGGTTTTTCATTTTTAAAACATTCAATTGGAATGTGCGATAAGTGAGCGTATTTCTTAATTTCTTCTTTCTCTATGGTTTGGTGACAGAGATTTAATGTTTTAATAGTACGAGCATTTGTAATCTTGTGTTTCATTGTGCTATCTAGTCCGCTTATTTCAAAATTGACAAGTTGACTGTTGTTATCAGACATTCCCAATTCTCCAATACATGTTAATTCTAGCGGTTGACAAATACCTTTCAATCCGATTGTTGTAGCTAATTCTTCATCTATTAATGTGATAGTAGATCCTTCGTCCATTAATACAGCAGTTATAATATTTTTCTTCGGTCCATAAATTTTAACTAGAGCAACTTTCAATAATACTCGTTTCTTGGATTCCAGTCATGAATCTGATTCATGATCTTGAGTTTCGTTGGTATTTGTTATAAGATTTTTGTCAGTGATCGATGATTGAAGATCATTTGAAGTATTGGATTTGTTGTTGTGTAATAGAGAGTGGTGATTTGACTGACATTTTGAGATTGTACAAGATGGTTCTCTGCATTCATTCTGTAAATGTGATGAGCTTTTTAAACACTTGAAACAAATTCCATTTTTCCTTGCCCAAGTCCAACGATCATAAACTTTCTTTTTCTGAAAGTTTTCACAATTATTTATAGAATGAGATTGTTGATCACAGTATGTACATTTTTTATTCAATTTTTGTTTTTTCGATTCCTGAGGGCCATCTTCCCTTTCTTGATTAGTCGCGTGCACCCGTTCCCAATGACGATGATTTGATTTCTTATTGTTTCGATTATTTTCAGATTTCGCTTCGTTTCGATCTTTGTTCTTCGTGGTGTCTCGTTTTCGCTGTGACGATGTTGCTGACATGTCAGAGGTTCCTGCTTTACAAGCTATCTCCGCTTCATAGAAAATAAATTTAGACAGGGTTACCATAGCTGGTTCTTTCGCTTCTCCTTGATTATCAATATAACGGTTGTAGTTGTACACCATGGCATAAGGCATTTTTTGGATAATTTCTCTCTGAAGTTCGGGGCTGTGTAGATATCCAGTGTGATTCGCTGCTTCTAGTGCGGCCACGCAATTTCTTATTTTGGTGGCAAATACAATCAAATCTCCATTATTGTTATATATTTTCGGTAGAGATTTTATTTCTTCTATTATACGAGAGGCAACCGCATTAGGGTTACCAAATCTTAATTCGAGTAGCTCCATGATTTGACGAGTATCTCGAGAGGTGATCATCAGTGAGGAAACTGCTTCTTTTGCTGGTCCCTTCAAACTTTCGTAAAGCCGTAATAAATTTTCTTCTTCGCTGAATCCTCCTTTTTTCGTGGTTTCTTCAAACGTTCTTTTAAAATACGGCCACTCTAAAATATCGCCTTCGAATGTTGGTAATTTTTTTCCTACTGTGATCCGTTGCAGTAATTTTTGTGTTTCCTTCTCCATCACTGTTTGTGGTTGCAACCGATGTTCTCTTGAGTATAACAAACGAGGCGCAGGTTCCTGTAGTATAAGGTGTTGATTGTTCAGAGATGTTTGAGGATATTGAGTCGTGGTGTTCTGTCTTGACATTGGGTTGATTCTTAACGAAGATTCGCCATTCAACCAACGATTTACGTTGTCTACATTATAATTTTCATTCTGACTCCTAGATTGCGTCCGTCGAGTAATAATTGATCTGAGATCTTCTTGTTCGTTTTCCATTCCTTCCAGATCTATTTCCAGTTGTTGATCAATCATTTCCATCCTGAGTCTTGCCTGATCTTCTAATAACTGTCTTTGAATTTCATAGCGTCGTTCGGCTGCTTGAATTTCTAATTCTCTTCTTCTATTATGAGGTGTGCAGGCAGTACTGGTGGATGAACTTCGCAAGTTTCTGTCGTATCTTGAATTCTCAATCGAAGTATCTCGTCGATAACGGTTGTCAATCATTTCGCTTCGTGATCTCCTCCTAGTATTTGATCCAATGCGTACAGTATCGCTACTTCCTGCTGTACTCCGCAATCTTCTGTTCCGATCAGCATCTTCTATTAATATAATTTATCTTCTTATTTTCTTTTTATTTATAGATGGCGTTCCGTTTTTTATTTTATTTAATGATATTTTATTCTATTTAAGGATTTGTAGGGATTATTATTTTTATTTTTTATTTTATTTTACATTTCACTCCAATTTGTCATAAAATTAATAATAAAACTTACTTTTATAAACAATGGACAAATAATAATTAAATCGATAATAAATTATTATTAAAACAATATTATGGTCGATTAATTAATGGCAATACATTTACATTTTATTATAATAATATTGCGAGAATAAATTTTATAGTTGCACCAAATTTCTCAAAATTTTTAAAGAAATTTAAATCATTAAGTTATACTAAATTTTAAATTTTAATCAAAATCAAATTATTTATTTAAAATGTAAATTAAATTTAAATATTTGTAAATTACTAATTTTATTATTTTAAATTGTGTTATTCATATTTGATGTCGACATTAATATTTTCATTGTCAGTATTGAGAAAAGGGACCATTGACCTGGGAATTTCCGGTTAGCTTGTTTACATTATTGTTATCAATCGTCAAGGTTACTGGGTGTTCGAAAAGTACTGCAAATATTTTTAGAACGAAATTAGATTATGGCATATAATTATTTAATTTCTTAAATATTCAACTCTTTTTTTTTTTAGATATATAATTACCCGGCGCCTCCACCATTTTGTAACTCACCGAGATAAATGATTTGTGAATCACCCAGTTTCCTCTTGGATTTTTCTATAGGGGCATAGTAGGGTAATATCAAATATTAAATAATATAACATTATATAAGAAATGTAATTACAAGAAATGATTTTGAAATACAAAAATACAACTTCTTTATATATCATGACCGAGTCATAAGACTTTTTGCGACCAAGTCGCTAGCCTCCTCGTGACCAAGTCACGCCTTATCTTTAATAAATTCCATCACTTCTTTGTGACCGAGTCACAGTTTACTCCATTTTTAATCAAATATATAACTCCTACCTTCAATCTGCAATCGGTCTCGATTCCTCTGCGAACTCCTTCCGTCATCATCCATTTTGACTCACCCCTATTTCTCCCAATAAATTATTAAACAAAATACATCCACTTTAATCAATTATTTATTTTAAACACTAAATTCCGAGAACAAATTAACAATTTTAAACGAACAATATTTAATTAATACTAAATTGATTTAACTAAACTTCGAACAAAGATAAGTTCCTTCTCCTCGCTTACGGCTGACTGCCAGTCCCACCATTCCCCCTTAAGGACCTCGATCCCTTCTTCCGACCTTCCGAGCTAGCCCGAATCAAATATTTTCGGATTCCGTCGCCAACAGGTGCTTAAATTTTCGCCGCCTCAGGTATGAATCTCCTGTAGAAATTCAACATACCTAAGTATTTACGAAGTTGTTTCACTGTTTCTGGTTTTGGATAAGTTTGAATTGCTTCTACCTTATCAGGTAAAGGTTGAGTACCACTGCCACTGACAAGATATCCAAAAAATTTCACTGCACTTTGTCCGAAAACACATTTCGACGTATTAATAACCACTTCGTATTTCCGTATACGCGTATAAAGAATTTTTAAATGTTCTATATGCTCTTGTTCCGATGACGATGCAATCAAGATGTCATCAATGTAGGCAAAACAAAATTCTAAAACACGAAGCACTTCGTCGATAAAACGCTGAAATATTTGTGCCGCATTTCGCAAACCGAAAGTCATATAAGGAAACTCAAATAAACCGAACGGAGTTGTAATGGCTGTTTTACAAATGTCCTCTTCGGCAACCGGAATTTGGTGAAACGCTTTCATAAGATCTATCACTGAAAATATAGATTTTCCGGCAAGATTATGCGTAAAATCTTGTATATGACGCACAGGGTAACAATCAGGTTCCGTCACCGCGTTAAGACCTCGATAATCGCCACACGGTCTCCACTCTTCATAAGGCTTGGGAACCATGTGTAGTGGTGATGCCCATCGAGCTTTCGATGGTCTTGCAATACCGAGCTTTAAATAATTTTCGAATTCCTTTTTCGCGGCTCTTTGTCGGTCTGGGGCTAAACGTCGCGGTTTTTGCACTACCAGAGGTCCATCTCGCGTTTTTATGTAATGAACTGTACCGTGTTTTGCTGTAACCCTTCCGTCAGGTCTTGTAATTTCCGGGAATTTTTCCAAAAGCTCATGGTACACACTACACCCAGAAACACTTTTAACACTAAATATTTTACCATTGACCGCTTTTCCTTCTGCCGCGAGCTTTGTCACTGAACTAATTAATTTTCGATTTTTAACATCTACCAACAACTCGTAGTGTGCCAAAAAATTGACGCCGATAATCGGTTTGGTCACGTCCGCGACAACGAATCTCCACGGATAGTCACGTCTCAGTCCCAAATTTAGATTAATGTTGGTGGTACCGTACGTTGCGATAGTTGTCCCGTTTGCCGCGGAAAGTTCGTAAGAAGACTTTTCTCGCGACTGACGGAGTAACGCGCGAGGAAACACGCATAAATCCGCACCAGTGTCCACTAAAAATTGCATGTTTGTCGCTGAATCACGGATAAAAATACGGCGCGACGTGGTTGGGCCAAGGTCGTCTGTCGCCATTAACGACTGGCCGTTTCGTTTCCCGGTTTGTACGAACATGGCGTCGTACATTTTGTCGCTTTATCACCGAAACGGTTGTGATACCAACAAACACCATTTGACTCACTTCTTCCGCGAGATTGTGACCGACCGCGAGAATGAAATCTACCGCGATTACCGGACCGATTATTGTCTCTTTTATTCTGAATTTCCGCGATTTGTGCTTGCATTATGCCCATTTTTTTAGTCATTGTAGTCACAACTTGGTCAAATTTTTGTAATAACAGGTCGAGAGACGCACTATTTATTACAGCTTCTAAAACCGAAGGGCGATTTCGCGAACTCACGTCGATAATTAAATCGGCTAATTCTGCGAGCTTGTCTAATGCAAGCTCTTGTTGCGCGGCTAAAATTGCTTGCACATTGTGTGGAAGACGATGGATCCACAATGTTCTGAGCATTGTGTCTGGTACAGTAGCACCAGCGAGTGCTTGCAAATGTCGTAGAAATTGTGTAGGCTTTCTATCGCCTATTTCTTCTGATTCTAGTAATCTACGCGTTTTCTACTCTTGCGATGCACTTAACCGTTTAATAATTTGTTCCTTTAATTTAGTGTACGGATTTGTCTCAGGAATCGCAACAATCATATCGCGCACTTCCACTGGGACTTTCGGATCTAAGGCGTTCGCGACGCATGTATATTTTTCACTTTCACTTGTCACTTGAGATACCGCAAAACGCTGTTCCACCATGGAAAACCATAATTCTGGATCAGAATAAATAAAACTCGGGAGCTTCACATTCAAATTTGAACGAAATAATGCACTTTGTAATGCGGCATTGAAAGTTTCACTATTATAACTTCCGTTCGCCATTTTTATTTTTTTAGTCAAAAAATCGGAATATTATATTGAAATAAAATGCGCTTTTAATCACACCATAAAAGAAAAATCACGTCGGGGTCACCACTTTGGTGATTAAAGGTGCAAAAATAAATAAATAGCTGAAACTCGATTAAACTAAACAAAATTGCTTTTATTTTGAGAATTTGTTTCGAGAATTATGCTTGTGCTCTGGACGGAAGCGCAAAAGGTACTGACTAATCTATGCAATTAAAAAAAGGGACTTGTAGAGGTAAAAATGTGACTCACCCTGTACTACCTACGTACAGAGCCCAAAAAGTTTGCAAGTCTGAACGTGCAACGAGTTGAACAACAAGGTAATAAAAAACGGGTCTCAGGTATTTACCTGAAAGCGAAAAAGTGTACAAAACTGTTAAAAGTAAGAAAGTTAGAAAAGTTTAGAATATTCCGTCCAGAATACAAAAATCACAAAAAATATTAATTTATTATAAACAACAAACATAAAACCTAATGTGTATACATTAATTTATATGCGTGTGTGTTGTGTATTTGTTTGTGAACTATGTTATATATGTATATGCATATATGTATATATATATATATATATATATATATATCCATTTATAGAATCAATTTAAATTTAACAAAAAATATTAAATTTCATAAATAAATAAACAAATTGTTTTTAATTTTTATGTATGTGTAAGTGTGGGTATGTGAAAACAGTAGCCACTAGTGGTGCATAACGATGCGAGATTATCGTTATTCTCGTTCAATTGTCTTACAATTTACGATAATTTTTTTTAAGATATTCTCGTACAGTCTTTTGTTTTTTGTTTTTCATTATCGTCTTTTAATTGCGATACATTTCTCGCTACACAAATGTCAATTAATGTCAAACGATAAAATGGAAAATGGTAACGGGCAATCTTCACAAATGCAGGAAATTATTTGTAAGCCGAAAAGAAGAAAGCATAATGGGAGAGATTTGAACGAATCATTTACATTTTTTCTCGATGATCAGAAAATTAAATGGGGTAAATGCAAAATTTGTCTTGCTCAAAATCCGGAAAATGTACGAATGATAAAAATGACGGGAAACAATACAACCGGATTAAAAAAGCACCTTGAAAAAATCCATCCTAAGGAATTTAAAGAAACTTATCCGTGTGATAATACTCAGGTTAATTTAACATATATGATTTTTAGATTTTTATGTAATTTATAATTAATTTTTGTCTAAACGAAATTTCATTTTACACATAAAACCATTTGTGACAAATATAACTACAATTTTTTCACATAAATAATCATTTAATTTTTAATTTTAATTTGATTTATTATAATGTAAAATTAAATTCTGATAATAATTAATTTGATTTAATTTTGTATTTGAATTTTTTTATTGCTCAGAACAAACGCTTTTATTTGTAATAAATGTATTTTAAAATTAGGCAATGAAAATCAAAAATTACTTTTACAATTTTATTAGTAACTATAAAGTAAAGAATTTATTAAAGAAGGTGCAACATATTTTGTGCAAATAATTAAGTTTTAAAAATAAAGAATTCATATTAAAATAATACAAATTTAAAAAACATTTTTCACAAAAAATTGTGTTATATGAACACAAAATATTTTTATTACATAGAGGAAAAATATTGTCTTTTAAATAACAAATGTTATTAATTTAATTAAATGTTTTGATTGTAAAATTATTAATGTGTTATTATTATTAATTATTATTTTTTTTAAATTTAAAAAATGCTGAGTTTTGTTGAATTTAATCAAACTTTTTATACTGATAAAATATTTTGTTCAAGTATAAGAATTAATATTTAAGGGTTACTTCTCATGTGGAAAGTTTTCCGGAAAAAATTCGGAAACGACTTCCGGAAAATGTCCGAAGTGTTTTCTGGATATCTTTCGAAAACCTTTCTTCATAATGGGATCGATTTACTTTTGTAGTTTCTTTTCTCACGTTTACAGGCATTTGATCAAGGGATATTTGAGAATCAAATAGTAGATTGGGTGGCGATGAAATATCTGCCCTTTAATTTTTTCGACGATTCAAGTACTCAAAATTTATTCAAGTATTTAAATCCTCTGGCTGTGGTACCACTACGAAATAAGTTGACATCAATGGTCCTGAATCGCTATTTGCAAATGAAAAATGTTGTAATGAATATTTTACAAGAGAATGATTCCAAAATATCATTTGCTACGGATGGGTGGTTTTCGATTTCTCAGCGAGGATATACGGGAATAACTGCTCATTACATTGACAATGATTGGGAATTACAGACTCTAGTAATTGATTTCGCTCCTACCCATGGTCAGCATGCTGGTAAAGATATAGCCAAAGTCTTTTTTGATACGGTCAACAATTTCAAAATTGCAGAAAAAGTTCTAGGAATAACAGTAGACAATGCTTCCGTAAATTTAAGATTTATGATCGAGTTGTCATATTTAATGAGTTTTGATCATGTTAATCAACACTTTCGTTGCTACTGTCACATTTTGAACATTGCAGTACAGGCAATGTTAAAAGAGTTAAGTTTAGATCACATTTGCGATGAAGAAAATGAAGGAGAATATAATGATGATGATGATGATGATGATGATGATGATGATGATGATGATGATGATGATGATGATGATGATGATGATGATGATGATGATGATGATGATGATGATGATGATGATGATGATGATGATGATGATGATGATGATGATGATGATGATGATGATGATGATGATGATCAGAATGATTCAGATGACATTGAAGTACAAGAAAATTCTGATGAAATTTCAGACGAAGACGAAAACGATTCCATCCAGTCACCATTAGCTAAATTGAGAAAGCTTTTTAAGCTCTTGAAAAAATCTGAGCAGTGGACAAATAAATTGCAGAGCTGCTGCAATATTTGTGACATCAAAATGCTATCCCCAAAGATCGATGTTTCTACTCGGTGGAACTCGACGTGTGATATGATTAATTTAGGCCTCCAAATGCAAAACGCAATAGATTTGTTATGTAAAAATAACAAATTTCTAAACAAATTAACCATTTCAAATTGCGAGTGGATTCTTTTACGAGAAATTTTTTCTCATTTACGTCATTTCAAAACGTTATCAAATGCGTTTTGTGGGGATAAATATCCTACTCTAAATTTAGTTATTGTGGGTTTTAACATGATTTTAGATAAAATTGAAAAATCGATCGAGTCATTGATGAACCAAAGGAGAAACCAAGTTGAAGATAAAATTCTGCGAGCTTTGCAAGCTGGATTGGCAAAAATGGATAAACATTATTCGCGAAGCAATTGGGTCTACTGCGCCGTCCTTTTTTTAGATCCTCGATTTAAATTGGAAACATTCGATATGACTGACTGGGGTCGCGCGATGAAACAATCATCTTTAAAAACTTTCAAGACTATCTTTAAATCGCAGTACTACAAACAACCCAATCAAAAGGTACATGCTAAATTTATTAATAAAATAGTGCGGATTAGGAATGCATTAAATTTTTTTATTCAATAAATAACTTATTTAGGTCTTAAAAAATTACAGCAGCGAATCCTCATAAGATTATATTTGGAAAGATTATTAAAAAAATAATTAATTAAAAATTAACATTAATTCTATTTAAGAAAATTATAACAATTTATGTTTTATTTTTTATAAAATATATATTTTCTCTCATAAATGTGAAAATTTAATTTTGGAGCCGTTACTGATAAATTATGCAGGGTGTCTACTAACTGGGAAATAACCAGGAATTAATTTGACCAGAAAAACCGTTAATAATCCAGGAATATTATGCCAAACCAGGAATTTTTTCACCAAATTAAAAATTGTTTTATTATTTGAATTTTTTTATTTTTATTTTAATTTGATAATAAAAAATCAGTCACTGATTCAAATATGTAAATAAATTTTTAAAAAATTATCGAATTAATAGAAATTTTGTGGAATTTAACAAAAAATAATTCAATTTGTTAAAAACTTTTTAACAAATCAAATTTTTAAAGTATTTTAATTTAATGATTGATAAATAATTTAATTTTATGAAGAGTCACTTTTTAATGTATTTATGTTTTTTAGTGTGAAAATTTATAATTAAAATTTTTATTAGTTAATTTAAAAAAAGATACATATTGAACACTTTTAAAAAGAAATTATTTTTTCGCTAAATTTTTTTGAAAATTCTGAAAAAAGTTTTTTGAAAATTTTTTATTTTATTGTTGAAGACAATTAAATTTTTATAAACAAATAATTGGAAATTTTTGAAACATATAAAATTTTTTTTCTATTATATTAAAAATAATTAAATTCTTTTGAAGAATTTTGCATAAATTTTTCAAAAATAATCAAGGGAAGTTAGTCACAGTAATTATCTTCATAAATAGTACAATTCTTTGCAGAATTTCAATTATTTTTAATTCAATATTAATCGAACTCATCGAAAAATGTAATAATTTTTTTAAATTTTATTAAAATTCGTCGAAAGAAATTTAATTATTTTTATATACTGTAAAAAAATTCTTCTCAAGAATTCAATTATTTCCATAAATAGCAAAATTCTTCAGATTTACTAAATTCTATTGAATATTATTTTTTAAAAACATTCTTTACAAGAATTCAATTAGTTTCATGAATTTCCATAAAATTCTTCGCAGAAATTCAATTATGTTTAATTTTTTTTTTAAATTCTCCTCAAGATTTTAATTATCTTTATAAATAATTAAATGGTTTTCCACAATTAAATTTTTTTCCAACATTTTAACAAAATTCTACTTAAACATTTAATAATTTTCATAAATAATAATTAGATTCGAAATCAAATAAATTTAAATTTGACGAGAAAAAAAGTCTGGAAAAAATCGAGAATTTTGTTGAACGAAAATAGTAGACACCTGGAATTAAAAATAATAAATAAATAAAAAAAAATAAAATAAATAAAGCAATTATAATAATAATAAATAATAAAAATATAAATAAATTATGAAATATATAGGAACTTGAAATTGTTGAAAATTCTACTGAAGATTTGCCACGTGATGCTGGTCAAGATGAAGATCTCGATTTGTTTTCTCTCTACAAAGATGATGCTGGTACAACAAGTTTCAACTCCAATACCACCACCAATCAAAACACTAATTGGGATTATGAAATTAACTCGTATGTGAATGAAGAAAGAGCTGGAAAATCAGTAAATATTTTACAATGGTGGAAGGAACACGCAAAAGAATTTCCAAATCTATCTCGAATGGCTCGAGACTACTTAGCAATTCCTGCATCATCTGTTTCTGTTGAACGCTTATTCTCAAGAAGTTCATTGGTTATTAGGAAACATAGAAACAAGCTAAATAATGAGTCAATACGTTCTTTGATGGCTCTTAATTCATGGGTTTCTTGCTCTTTGACACCTAAGATTCAGTCTTCAATGTAAAATTTTCAATTCGCTTGGTTTAATTTATAATTCATATTTCAATTAAGATTAATTGAATAATTTAAGTTAAACACTTTCTACGCATTTCACTTAGTACAAAATGTACGCACTGCATTATTTCAATTTATTATATAAATCTATAAAACATTGTATTTAATTTATCTGAAAACTTTAAAATAAAGTTGAATTGAATTGTTTGTATTAAATTTTTATCAGGTTAATAAATCTTTAAAACTTTGATAGGTTATTTTATAGAAATATAAATATAAATCATATGTACAATAATATTTACTTTACAAACATTAATTTTATATTTATAATTTTTAAATATTTATTTTATAATAAAAACGTCCTACAAAATCAAAGAAAAATGTCTTTTTGTACAAAAGTACTGTGATTAAAGGTAATTACGAAATTAAATTAATTATTAAACTAATAATTTTTTTTTATTATTATGTATTTTTCAATTTTACTAAGTTCAGTTTAACTTTCAAAGAAAAAAACTATAAAATCGATTGTATTTAAAAAATACTGTTATAGTACCTAAATGAAATATATAAAAAGATAAAAACATTCTTTATAAATTATATTTGTTTTGTTTATTTTTAAATTTTTATTATTCTCTTTATAATCTTGTTATAAAAAGTGTTTAAAATTTTCTATGTTCTTATAACCTGTGATTTATATAAATATTTAAAAAATGAAAGTCTCGATCAAGCTCAAACAATACGATATTATCGCTTCAACGATATGAAGCTCAGCGATAATTTGGCATAACAAAAGCGAACTGCTGTCTCTTAGCATTAATTTTCTCGCGATTTTTATCGTTATGCATCACTAGTAGCCACAGTATTATATTGGATTTTTAATTTCTTGTGCGCAAATAAAAGAACAAAAATTCAAGATAGCTGCACGCAGAAAAATAGTTGGATAAAGTATACTATGTGTTGGATACCCCCCCTATTTCAGATAGTGTCTGGAGCGCGATCTATTTAGTTGGACAGGACAACCAATTTAATTGGATTCTTAGATGTTGGATGTACTATCCAATTCTGTTGGATAGGGGAGCCAATTTGTTTTGTGAACTGTCTATTTTTTTGTTATCACTACTTTTAAGTTGGATAATGCAATTATTTTCTAATAGTGAAATAACCATTTATATTTTACATAATTAATTAAATTTACACATACAATTAAATTTAATAAAATTATATGTTTATTTAATTTTACTAATTTAATTCCTATTGAATGTTTTAAATATAATTAAGATTTAAATATAATTAGTTAGATCACTGAAAATTAATTCTCTTTATGATTTTTTTCTTTAAAATTAACAAACATAACCTAAAAAAATTTTCCGCGTTAGGTATTCCTCATCGTGGAACGGTTGTTCCTCATCACAAATAAATCAATTTATCAAAATCATATTCTCTTTAAAAGGTAATAGTGTTTCATAACCTATAAGATTCTCTGTAAAAGCGAAGACAGAATTTCACAAACTTTGATTTCAATTTTGCTACTTTATTACTTGACACTTTCACTTAATCACTTTCGTTTAACAATGTTATTAAATGTTCACAGTTTGTTGGCGCGATTATTTTCAAAAAATTTCTCGTGTTTTCGTCCATTATAGTATTTTTGTCTTGACAATTCACGTTCACGCACGAAATTGTCGGAATCGAGTCGCAACTTCTTGACAGCGCATGCGCATCATAGGAATCGGGACTTACAAATTTCAGTTGGCTGCCACATCCAACTCGTTGGAAACCGTATCCAACTAAATAGATATAATGACTAATCATAAGTATAAATTTAAAATTGTCACTGGAACCAACGCCGTTTGATCATATATGATTTTACATAGATATAACAGCTAATTTCCTTCTATCCAATAAAAATTGGATGTATTATCCAACCTTTTTTCTGCGTGTGGTATATTTTTCCGATTTTGATGTACTTGAAGATACGAACGTTCAATGAACGAAAAGGCCCGGGCCATTCGATCACTGTAATTCAGGCCGGCACACCGCAGAAGACAGTGAGTAAGGGGAAACAGGTAGCAGCCCCCACCATACCACCATATAGGCTTGTGCGGCAGGCCCAGGGACAAATAGAAAGAAGGAAAACCCGCAATGTGATGTCCCCCACTCCTTTCCCCTTACTCGCAGACTGCTTCCGTGTGCCGGCCTGAAATTTGTCAATTTTCAAAACCAAATAACTCAAAGATGACCGACTGGAAATTAAAAACTTTGTATAAACAATTTGATTATTTAGTTATGAAGAAGACAAAAAAAATTGTTTGAACCTTCACAAAAGCTAATAACCTATAATGAACGGTGAAAACGCTATTTTCTCACCGTTTCATATCAAAACTTCAAAATTAAAAAAGTCAAAGATGGCCGCCTGGAAATTAAAAATTTTGTAGTAACAATTTCTTTATTTAGGTAGAAAGAGTATTAAAAAAATTGTTAGAACCTTCGCTAAGGTCTAAATTTTGAGAATTTTCGAAAAAACTGGTCTTGAACGGTAAAAAATCAAAATTATTAATTTTCAAAATTAAAAAAGTCAAAGATGGCCGCCTGGAAATTAAAAATTTTGTATTAACAATTTCTTTATATAGGTATAAAGAATACAAAAAAGAATGTTAGAACCTTCGCAAAAGTTGAAAACCTATAATGAACGGTGAAAACGTTATTTTCTCACCGTTTCATATCATAACTTCAAAATTAAAAAAGTCAAAGATGGCCGCCTGGAAATTAAAAATTTTGTATTAACAATTTTTTTATTTAGTTATAAAGAATACTAAAAAAATTGTTAGAACCTTCGGCGAAGTCAAAATTTTGAGAATTTTCGAAAAAACTGGTCTTGAACGGTAAAAAATCAAAATTGTTAATTTTCAAAATTAAAAAAGTCAAAGATGGCCGCCTGGAAATTAAAAATTTTGTATTAACAATTTTTTTATTTAGTTATAAAGAACACTAAAAAAAATTGTTTGAATCTTCGCTTAGGTCTAAATTTTGAGAATTTTCGAAAAAACTGGTCTTGAACGGTAAAAAATCAAAATCGTTAATTTTCAAAATTAAAAAAGTCAAAGATGGCCGCCTGGAAATTAAAAATTTTGTATTAACAATTTTTTTATTTAGTTATAAAGAATACTAAAAAAATTGTTAGAACCTTCGCTAAGGTCTAAATTTTGAAAATTTTCGAAAAAACTGGTCTTGAACTGTAAAATCTCAATATTGTTAATTTTCAAAATTAAAAAAAGTCAAAGATGGCCGCCTGGAAATTAAAAATATTGTATTAACAATTTCTTTATATAGGTATAAAGAATGCAAAAAAATGTTAGAATTAAATTATGCGAAGGGAAGTTTTGATGATAAAATTTAGATGTTTTGAACATTAGAAAATTAAAATTTGGGGAATAATCATGCGCCCCCCCATCCAATGTTTGTAAACCGAAATATCATTTCGTTGTCCCCTTTTTGATTTACGTTTCTTGTGCTAAGCAATGCAGAACGGTTACAAATATCTAAGTGAACCGAGCTTAGCCGAACGTACCCGAACTAAGACCCAATAGGAACAAAAACACAAGCTCGGGTCACCAAGGGATTTACAGCAGTGCTACCTGTCGCCTAAGCACAAAACGAAAATGAAAAAAAGACTCGCAAAATAAAATCTATTTTCGCCTGATTTTTTAAAAAAATTAAAATTATGGTGGAACAGAATTTTAGAAAAATAATAAGTTTTTTGGATTTCGCGAACGTTTTCACAATTTTTTTTTAATTATTTATAACTAAAAAAAATGGTTAATAAAATTTTTTTAAATTTCCAGTATTTAAAAATAAAATAAATCTAAAAATAATTAATTATGAGATTGTAAATTTAATGAAAAACCATTTTTTAAAGAAATTCTCAAAAATTTTGACTATAGCGAAGGTTCCAACATTTTTTTTGTCTTCTTCATAACTAAATAAACAAATTGTTAATACAAAATTTTTAACTTCCAGGCGGCCATCTTTGAGTTTTTTGGTTTTGAAAATTAACAAATATAAGATTTTACTGATCAGGACCATTTTTTTTTACAAATTCTAAAATTTTTGACCTTACCGAAAGTTCTAACAATTTTTTTTTTTGTAGTCTTTGTAACTAAATAAACAAATTGTTAATACAATATCTTTAATTTCCAGCCTGTCATCTTTGACTTTTTTTAGTAGTCAAATTTTTAGGCCTGCACAAGGGAGCACTTAGCGGGTAAGGGGAAACAAGCAGCAGCCCCTACCATGCCACTATAATAGGATTGTGCGGCAGGCCGAGGGGCGAGGAGAAAAAAGGAAAGCCCCAAGGCAATGTCCCCACTCCTTTCCCCTTACTCGTTGACTGCTCCCGTGTGCAGGCCTGAATTATTTAATTTTACTACTAAAAACCACTATATTATTATATATATTCAATAAGACGCACTGTCCCCAATACTTAATAACAGCAAAAACAAATTTTTTTAGAAATTTTAAAATTCTAAAATTACAGTGACTGTACTGAAAAAATGAAAACGCTATTTTCTCACCGTTCTGTATAAAAACTTCAAAACCAAAAAAGTTTATGAAAACCAACTGGAAATAAAACTTTTGTGCAAACAAGTAGTTTAATTAGCCTTAAAGAATATAAAAAAATTGTTAGAACCTTCGCTAAAGTAAAAATTTTGAAAATTTACAAAAAAAAAACTGGTTCAGAACGGTAAAAACTCAAATTGTTCAAATTCTAAAGCTAAAAAAGTCAAAGAAGACTGGCTGGAAATTAAAAATTTTGTATTAACAACAAATTTGAAAATTAACAATTTTGATTTTTTACCGTTCAAGACCAGTTTTTTCGAAAATTCTCAAAATTTAGACCTTAGCGAAGGTTCTAACAATTTTTTTAATACTCTTTCTACCTAAATAAAGAAATTGTTACTACAAAATTTTTAATTTCCAGGCGGCCATCTTTGACTTTTTTAATTTTGAAAATTAACAATTTTGATTTTTTACCGTTCAAGACCAGTTTTTTCGAAAATTCTCAAAATTTTCACTTCGCCGAAGGTTCTAACAATTTTTTTAGTATTCTTTATAACTAAATAAAAAAATTGTTAATACAAAATTTTTAATTTCCAGGCGGCCATCTTTGACTTTTTTAATTTTAAAAATTAACAATATTGATTTTTTACCGTTCAAGACCAGTTTTTTCGAAAATTCTCAAAATTTAGACCTAAGCGAAGGTTCAAACAATTTCTTTAGTGTTCTTTATAACTAAATAAAAAAATTGTTAATACAAAATTTTTAATTTCCAGGCGGCCATCTTTGACTTTTTTAATTTTGAAAATTAACAATTTTGATTTTTTACCGTTCAAGACCAGTTTTTTCGAAAATTCTCAAAATTTAGACCTTAGCGAAGGTTCTTACAATTTTTTTAATACTCTTTCTACCTAAATAAAAAAATTGTTAATACAAAATTTTTAATTTCCAGGCGGCCATCTTTGACTTTTTTAATTTTGAAAATTAACAATTTTGATTTTTTAACGTTCAAGACCAGTTTTTTCGAAAATTCTCAAAATTTAGACCTTAGCGAAGGTTCTAACAATTTTTTTAATACTCTTTCTACCTAAATAAAGAAATTTTTAATACAAAATTTTTAATTTCCAGGCGGCCATCTTTGACTTTTTTAATTTTGAAAATTAACTATTTTGATTTTTTACCGTTCAAGACCAGTTTTTTCGAAAATTCTCAAAATTTTCACTTCGCCGAAGGTTCTAACAATTTTTTTAATACTCTTATTACCTAAATAAAGAAATTGTTAATACAAAATTTTCAATTTCCACGCGGCCATCTTTGACTTTTTTAATTTTGAAAATTAACAATTTTGATTTTTTACCGTTCAAGACCAGTTATTTCGAAAATTCTCAAAATTTAGACCTTAGCGAAGGTTCTAACATTTTTTTTTGTATTCTTTATAAATAAATAAATAAATTGTTAATACAAAATTTTTAATTTCCAGGTGGCCATATTTGACTTTTTTAATTTTGAAAATTAACAATTTTGATTTTTTACCGTTTGAGACCAGTTTTTTCGAAAATTCTCAAAATTTAGACCTTAGCGAAGGTTCTAACAATTTTTTTAATACTCTTTCTACCTAAATAAATAAATTGTTAATACAAAATTTTTAATTTCCAGGCGGCCATCTTTGACTTTTTTAATTTTGAAAATTAACAATTTTGATTTTTTACCGTTCAAGACCAGTGTTTTCAAAAATTCTCAAAATTTTGACTTCGCCGAAGGTTCTAACAATTTTTTTAGTATTCTTTATAACTAAATAAAAAAATTGTTAATACAAAATTTTTAATTTCCAGGCGGCCATCTTTGACTTTTTTAATTTTGAAAATTAACGATTTTGATTTTTTACCGTTCAAGACCAGTTTTTTCGAAAATTCTCAAAATTTAGACCTAAGCGAAGATTCAAACAATTTTTTTTAGTGTTCTTTATAACTAAATAAAAAAATTGTTAATACAAAATTTTTAATTTCCAGGCGGCCATCTTTGACTTTTTTAATTTTAAAAATTAACAATTTTGATTTTTTACCGTTCAAGACCAGTTTTTTCGAAAATTCTCAAAATTTAGACCTTAGCGAAGGTTCTAACAATTTTTTTAATACTCTTTCTACCTAAATAAAGAAATTGTTAATACAAAATTTTTAATTTCCAGGCGGCCATCTTTGACTTTTTTAATTTTGAAAATTAACAATTTTGATTTTTTACCGTTCAAGACCAGTTTTTTCGAAAATTCTCAAAATTTTCACTTCGCCGAAGGTTCTAACAATTTTTTTAGTATTCTTTATAACTAAATAAAAAAATTGTTAATACAAAATTTTTAATTTCCAGGCGGCCATCTTTGACTTTTTTAATTTTGAAAATTAACAATTTTGATTTTTTACCGTTCAAGACCAGTTTTTTCGAAAATTCTCAAAATTTAGACCTTAGCGAAGGTTCTAACAATTTTTTTAATACTCTTTCTACCTAAATAAATAAATTGTTAATACAAAATTTTTAATTTCCAGGCGGCCATCTTTGACTTTTTTAATTTTGAAAATTAACTATTTTGATTTTTTACCGTTCAAGACCAGTTTTTTCGAAAATTCTCAAAATTTTCACTTCGCCGAAGGTTCTAACAATTTTTTTAATACTCTTTTTACCTAAATAAAGAAATTGTTAATACAAAATTTTCAATTTCCACGCGGCCATCTTTGACTTTTTTAATTTTGAAAATTAACAATTTTGATTTTTTACCGTTCAAGACCAGTTTTTTCGAAAATTCTCAAAATTTAGACCTTAGCGAAGGTTCTGTTACATCCCGAGCAGAAGGCGAGTTTGATAGGTTAGGTTAAAGAATTTTGGAGGAATGGTAGGCTGATTATGGTCAAGTTGGTAAAGCTTGACCTTTATTTTTAAGTAGGATCGTTTGTACTTGTCAAAACTACGGGTTTTGAGTTACAACAACAATAAATATTCCCTTTTTAACAATTTATTTAAATATTCAAGAGTATGTTTACAAAATTATACAATGTTACTTACTTTTAGTTTACAGATTAGTCGTAGATTCAAAATTGAAGCGCTGGTCGATATAAGTTTGGTTTTCAAGATGTTGTTTCAATTGAATGAAACTGAGAAAGTTTGTTATGTTACACTTATGTAACTTTCACAACTTTAGGGTTTTTGCGTTTGTTTCAAGAGTTAGTACCGTTTCTAAGTGTTACTTATCGTCACTTGCACCTAATTATGGAAAGAAACTTGTTTCTAAGTGTGAGAAAAGCAACTTGCACAATAATTGAGTACAATTCGGTCTGCAATTGCCAATTAAAGAAAGAATTGGTGAAAAACTACAATTAATGAAACTTGACACGCAAAATACGACAGTTAATACATTAAAATTATTGATTCTAAGTGTCAAATTGCTTTTCTTGCACCTTTTACGGAAAGAAACTTGTTTCTAAGTGAATAACAAAATTGACTTGCACAATAACCGAGTACAACTCGAACTGCAGTTGCCGATTAAAGAAAGAATACAATAAATAATGAAAAACTGAAGGGTCGCTCTACAATGACTACTGGTCTTATAAACCGCACCGGAACTTTTGACAATTTGTGTTAAAAAGCTTTGCCTTATATACTATAAAATTATTAAAAAGTGGGAGAGTTTGTAGACAATTATGGGGGTAAAAGGTGTCAATTCTTTAGAATAATACTTATTCATTATAATTCTATTTATAATTGAGAAAAGAAGAAAGAATGCGATTTCGACAAATGATCTAAATATCTACCTCAATTATGGAAAAAGTGAAGCTAGAGTTACAAGAAGTGATTCACAGAACTCGGGTTGCGTAATGAGGTCATAGCGGCTGAGTGCGAGCTTGCGTGAGTCACTCCTTGACTCAACGCATTGTTTCTTATTTTTGTCAATTTCTATCTCTGGTTTTGTTTTTTAATCATTATTCTAATATGTAGGACGAAGTATAGAATTTCAGTTATAACTTCTATCTCAATTTCGGAATATTAAATGCTTTTATCGTGTTTATTATATGTTATAAAAATAGTTACATCGCAGTTACATAAACAGTTTCTTAAAAATGTACCTGGGATGTAACAGTCCTCCCTCCTTACTTTTTTCATTGTCTCGATGAAATTCTATTCTTATCGTTTAAATACCCATGTCGCGACTATAAAATTCTGAAATTGAGGAATGGTAGGCTGATTATGGTCAAGTTGGTAAAGCTTGACCTTTATTTTTAAGTAGGATCGTTTGTGCTTGTCAAAACTACGGGTTTTGAGTTACAACAACAATAAATATTCCCTTTTTAACAATTTATTTAAATATTCAAGAGTATGTTTACAAAATTATACAATGTTACTTACTTTTAGTTTACAGATTAGTCGTAGATTCAAAATTGAAGCGCTGGTCGATATAAGTTTGGTTTTCAAGATGTTGTTTCAATTGAATGAAACTGAGAAAGTTTGTTATGTTACACTTATGTAACTTTCACAACTTTAGGGTTTTTGCGTTTGTTTCAAGAGTTAGTACCGTTTCTAAGTGTTACTTATCGTCACTTGCACCTAATTATGGAAAGAAACTTGTTTCTAAGTGTGAGAAAAGCAACTTGCACAATAATTGAGTACAATTCGGTCTGCAATTGCCAATTAAAGAAAGAATTGGTGAAAAACTACAATTAATGAAACTTGACACGCAAAATACGACAGTTAATACATTAAAATTATTGATTCTAAGTGTCAAATTGCTTTTCTTGCACCTTTTACGGAAAGAAACTTGTTTCTAAGTGAATAACAAAATTGACTTGCACAATAACCGAGTACAACTCGAACTGCAGTTGCCGATTAAAGAAAGAATACAATAAATAATGAAAAACTGAAGGGTCGCTCTACAATGACTACTGGTCTTATAAACCGCACCGGAACTTTTGACAATTTGTGTTAAAAAGCTTTGCCTTATATACTATAAAATTATTAAAAAGTGGGAGAGTTTGTAGACAATTATGGGGGTAAAAGGTGTCAATTCTTTAGAATAATACTTATTCATTATAATTCTATTTATAATTGAGAAAAGAAGAAAGAATGCGATTTCGACAAATGATCTAAATATCTACCTCAATTATGGAAAAAGTGAAGCTAGAGTTACAAGAAGTGATTCACAGAACTCGGGTTGCGTAATGAGGTCATAGCGGCTGAGTGCGAGCTTGCGTGAGTCACTCCTTGACTCAACGCATTGTTTCTTATTTTTGTCAATTTCTATCTCTGGTTTTGTTTTTTAATCATTATTCTAATATGTAGGACGAAGTATAGAATTTCAGTTATAACTTCTATCTCAATTTCGGAATATTAAATGCTTTTATCGTGTTTATTATATGTTATAAAAATAGTTACATCGCAGTTACATAAACAGTTTCTTAAAAATGTACCTGGGATGTAACAGTTCTAACAATTTTTTTAATACTCTTTCTACCTAAATAAATAAATTGTTAATACAAAATTTTTAATTTCCAGGCGGCCATCTTTGACTTTTTTAATTTTGAAAATTAACAATTTTGATTTTTTACCGTTCAAGACCAGTTTTTTCAAAAATTCTCAAAATTTTGACTTCGCCGAAGGTTCTAACAATTTTTTTAGTATTCTTTATAACTAAATAAAAAAATTGTTAATACAAAATTTTTAATTTCCAGGCGGCCATCTTTGACTTTTTTAATTTTGAAAATTAACGATTTTGATTTTTTACCGTTCAAGACCAGTTTTTTCAAAAATTCTCAAAATTTAGACCTAAGCGAAGATTCAAACAATTTTTTTTAGTGTTCTTTATAACTAAATAAAAAAATTGTTAATACAAAATTTTTAATTTCCAGGCGGCCATCTTTGACTTTTTTAATTTTGAAAATTAACAATTTTGATTTTTTACCGTTCAAGACCAGTTTTTTCGAAAATTCTCAAAATTTTGACTTCGCCGAAGGTTCTAACAATTTTTTTAGTATTCTTTATAACTAAATAAAAAAATTGTTAATACAAAATTTTTAATTTCCAGGCGGCCATCTTTGAGTTTTTTAATTTTGAAGTTATGATATGAAACGGTGAGAAAATAACGTTTTCACCGTTCATTATAGGTTTTCAACTTTTGCGAAGGTTCTAACATTCTTTTTTGTATTCTTTATACCTATATAAAGAAATTGTTAATACAAAATTTTTAATTTCCAGGCGGCCATCTTTGACTTTTTTAATTTTGAAAATTAACAATTTTGATTTTTTACCTTTCAAGACCAGTTTTTTCGAAAATTCTCAAAATTTAGACCTTAGCGAAGGTTCTAACAATTTTTTTAATACTTTTTCTACCTAAATAAAGAAATTGTTACTACAAAATTTTTAATTTCCAGGCGGCCATCTTTGACTTTTTTAATTTTGAAGTTTTGATATGAAACGGTGAGAAAATAGCGTTTTCACCGTTCATTATAGGTTATTAGCTTTTGTGAAGGTTCAAACAATTTTTTTTGTCTTCTTCATAACTAAATAATCAAATTGTTTATACAAAGTTTTAAATTTCCAGTCGGTCATCTTTGAGTTATTTGGTTTTGAAAATTGACAAATTTCAGGCCGGCACACGGAAGCAGTCTGCGAGTAAGGGGAAAGGAGTGGCGGACATCACATTGCGGGTTTTCCTTCTTTCTATTTGTCCCTGGGCCTGCCGCACAAGCCTATATGGTGGTATGGTGGGGGCTGCTACTTGTTTCCCCTTACTCACTGTCTTCTGCGGTGTGCCGGCCTGTATTAGAGTGATCGCATGGCGCGGGCCTTTTCGTTCATTGAACGTTCCTAGCTTCAAGTACATCCGATTTTGCAATAACTGTTTAAATTGGGAGAAAAATCCTTTTGAAATTACATTACGCGTTCAAGCAGCTATTTTTAAAAGGCGACCACTGTTTGAAATTGCACAACACCGTTAAGTAAATTCTATTTGTGGTTTGGCCCTTATCAGGATTGACTTATCAGGGCCACTCTTCAGGCCCTGATGAGGGCTTGATCAGGTTCCAAGTTACTTCAGAAAAGGGATATAGAAGGTGTTTACATCGAGTGGTATAAATTTATTCTCTGCGTGCATAAACGGAAATATTCGCGCCTGCGCAAACACGTGGTCAAGGCAAAGCCTTTCACTACACAGCTGTATAAGCAAATATTTTGCGCAGACGCGAATATATGTTCGTGGAGAATATTTCCGTTTATGCGCGCAGAGAATAAATTTATACCACTCGGTGTAAACACCTTCTATATAATTTATTGTCAACACATTAAGCCACATTCAATTATTTAAAATTCATTTCACGTCAGTTTAAGCAAAAAAGAAAAAGTTCCAGTGAAAATAATTAATAATTAATTAAATAATAACAAATTAAATTTTTTGAAGCGGTTCTAATGAAACTGGGAAATATGTTTTTTTGAATCTGAAGGTATGAATATAATATTCCAATTCTAATTCTAAACAATAAAAAAATATTCAGGAAAGTTTGACGATAAACATTTATTGAAGTGGGACATTTAAATCTTTACACAATTTTCACTAAACTTTGCTAGTAAATACTCCGTCAAGCAAATCTTTAATAAATTTTTATGAAAATTTCGGTGCTGTATGGAGTATTGTCTGGTAAAGATACATAGTTGATAAAAAATATTATTCTAATGCTTTATTTTAAGGTAAATATTTGTTATTTGTTGTAGTGTATGGTGAAATTCGCGTTGTTAGAGGATGTGGATTTATCAACGATGATGAAAGTGACAATAAGGAGTGCATAAGAAGAAGTGGAACGCACGATGTAAAAGCATTTTATTGTTCTTGTACCACTGATCTTTGTAATGCAGCCTATACTACATTGCCATCAAAGAGTATTGTAGGAGCCCTTGTTTATTTATTAACAATGAAAGTGATTAATTAGCCTAATATAAATATATAAAAGCCTAATTGCTTCAATTAATAATGCTGCCGTAATTTGATGAATTGAGGACTCTCGAAAGATTTCACGCCTAGAAGACTGAGGGATAGGCCTATAAAGATATCATATTATAGCTAAAAAAAGTGGTTTTATGAAAAAAGAAAAACCTGATGCGTAAGTGATTGAAAAAAAGCTCGCATGAATTTCAAATATGAAAAATATCAGTGTTCCTGTACATCTAACAAAAAGTAATCATTTTTACAAATGTTAAAAATTTACAATACATATTCTATTGAAGAAAGAGATTTCCAAATGCAAGTATTCAGGGATTTGTAAAAAGATATAGAGTAAGACCGTTTTGTAATGGAGTCTCCATTGATTGTACTACATTACATAAGTAATTTAAAAAAGAGCGAAAGAATTTATACACGTGTGGTAAAAGAAATTAAAAGTTTTGGGAGTCAGGGTAAAAGTTATCAAAACAAAAACAAAAAATTGTCTATTTTATAAATTATTCTAAGTAAGAAAACACGATTTTTAAAAAATGTTTGTTCGGCGGCGTTACAACGTGAATGTTAATGAAATGTACAAGGAAGTACCTAGTCTTAATGCATATTATTTTCTTTAAAGCAACGTATTTTTATTCTCTCAAAGAGAATTTACAAAAGAACTTTAGGGAATTCGATTTTAGAACATTTATTTTTCGATATAAGACAGAGCACTAAGTAAAGAGGGCATTTTACTTAATATAATGTTTCCACAATGAAATAATTTCTTTTGTTTTCAAATGTAATTTAGTTTTTTATATCATCCACTTCAGCATCAAACATTTTTTGAACATTTTATTTACTTGATTCACTGTGAATTTCGAAGTATTTAACAATTAAGAAGTATCCACGTGTAAATAAGAAAATGTTCGCATTTGGAAAATAATGAAATTAAAATTTATGCGATTACGGGGTGTATCGAACTATTGGAAATGGTTTGTTCTAACCATGTCGTTTCTTGGAAGATCACAATATTATCAAGTGAGTTGAAAGTTCAAGAAATTTTTATAATGGTGTGTGGGACAAAAAAGTACTTAGGATTTTGTGTTTTTAGTTTCTTCTTCTATAATTTGATGTCTTATTGAAATAATGCTCCCAGGAAAAAGTAATCACACGGAGAAAAATGGATATTTAAGGTAAATATCTAGATGTTAAAGTTTAATATTTTTATTCTTTAACATAGGGACAGCTATCTAGATATTAAAAGTAAATATCTGGATGTTAAGCGTTAATATCTAGCATGTGATTTGAATATCTAGATATTAAAATTTAATATTTTTGATGTTAAGAGTTAATATATTTTTTCAATATCCAGTTTTCTCCGTGCACTTTGACGATTCTATTTAGTTATTTGTATCATTAAAGTATGCCGTGTATACTTAAATATTTTTTTTTATATGCAACTCTTTTGTTTGCCTGCGGTATCAGAAAATATATTTTCACCTATATCGCGCAAGCAGCAATCCGAATAAAAGAAAAAAATATTTTTCTTTATTAAGGAGGTTTATCGCTTGACGCAGCTTGTCAAAACAGGTGCCCATTGACAATTGTTTTCACAGATATGTAATTATTGCATATCGGTTTTGTATTTAAAAAATTTAGATCAATATCTGTTCATTTAATACTTTGCAGTATATGTAAATATATATGTCAAACTACTCAATTCCCATAGGACTCAATTTTAAATGTTGAAAATCAAAAAGGTTTATAACTTTTTTATAGGTACCTAGAGGTGTCAAAAATTTAACTACATCTTTATATTAACTTTATCTAGCTGCACATCAAGTTTTATCACATCTGTTCATTAATTCAATTATCGATAGAACCTCCTTAATCTTTTACGTTACAATGGTAACCGCTGCCTGCTCTCAGAAATGTGAACCTACACTTACTAATCGTGTAATACTTATTTTGATATCCTTCTAATATGAGACTACTTTTTTCTGGTTGTATATTATCCACAGTGCAGAATTTAATGTATATAATAATTTTGAAATTTAACAATAACAATATAAAGAAAACAACGAGAACTTGTTTATACTTCTAAAAGTACTTATTATTACTTTTCATCTGACTACTGATAATATGTATAATACATTGAAATTGTTGTTAATTACCGCAGTGCAAAATTATCAAGATAATAAATAAAGCGATATTTAATAATAAATATATTTTTCCTCTGCACTACAAAATTATATTAGTAGCATAACTAATTAATTACATTAATGGGTTGTCACATACAACTGGACAAAGAGTGAAAGCTTCTGAAGTCTAACCTACACATACAAATTCATTTGGGAAAGATAAAAAAATCTTGTTAGAGGTGGTAAAATGACAATGAAGTAATGGCACCAAAAAGATGTCATATTTTAAAAATGTTGCTAAACGTATAATAAAATATTTAACACAGTCTAACGAAAAAATGTTAAAAAATTTCATTAACTATTGATAAATTTGTCTAATATACAGTAGAACCTCGGTTATCCGAACTTTTTCGCCATCTTATACCCTAAATTAGTCCGAATTAGTTCGGATAATTGAGGTTTCACTGTTCCAGTAAAAAAAATTCGATACACGGACCGCGGAGTTCGTATACGAGCTTGGTAGCTCGTATGAGAAATATGAGAAATCTCTCATACGAGCCTTTTCCGTAATGAGAAGTGTATAGATGCTTGTATACGAGGTGACTTTTAAAGCATTTTGATTAATGTAACACTATTTTAAAGTAAATGTAGATAATAGAAATGAATTATCTCATCTAAAACAAAGCTAAATTCATAAGAATAATGAAGTTTTAAGAAAAAAAGGATAATTTTGTTTAAAAAATTTATTCACACTGAAAAAAGGTTAGAATTTGATAATTCCTTGTTACTCTTACTTACCGACATTAGATATTTCTCGGATGCAGTAAGCACGATTTTGTATTAGCGGTAGAATAAATAAGGTTTTCTTCATTACTAATTAATAATATATTATTATTTATTTATTATATAAATGTTCTTATATAAAATAATTAAATTTAATACAAAATCGTGCTTACCGCATCCGAGAAATATCTAATGTCGGTAAGTAAGAGTAACAAGGAATTATCAAATTCTAACCTTTTTTCAGTGCACGGAGAAAAATCTGCTGCTAATATTACTCGAAAGAGCACATTACTTAAATTGCTTAACGTTTCTCTTATATTTTTAGCATGGATTCATATACTTATTGTAAAAATACTTTCAATGCAATAAGCATAAGAGACAGTAGCTAATTTTGCACGAAATCTTTATTATAAATACAAAGAGAACGTGCTATAAAAGTATTAGATTCTTCTTATAAGAATCGCTCGAACTCCGACTGATTTTCAGGCGGACTTTATACAACACAATCTTACCTGTGTATACGCACATATAACTCACACACACATACCCGTGTAGAAATTTCGCTGGGGCCCTGATCAGGGCCGGATAGGGCCGACCTATTAGGGAATGAAACGCCGCGCCCGATGTGGCCCTGATCAGGAAATCCACATTTTCTTGTCGCCCCGATCTGGCCCTGATCGGGCGCGGCGTTTCATTCCTTACTATGGCCCTAGTAGGGCAATTTCTACACGGGTATTTCTCTGGACAGTTTTGTACGGAAGCGCTCATGCGCAAACCCTAGCAAGTATGCTTGCCTACCGCTCTGAGCATCTCGAAGCAGCTCGGCATGTGTGCATATAGGCACACCTGCACGTATGCTTTGAATGTTTTGATTCTCATCATTTTTCATAAATTAATAAAAACTAAGTACCTTATTTAATTAAACTGTTAACAATAATTATAAATATTGCTTAAAGTAATAAATAAAATATATTTTATTGAAAAGCGATTAATTTAATTTATTTCACTGATTTTTTTTCAAAAAAATTTACATAACCACAATATAATTTAATATTTACTTTATATGTTAAAAGCAAGGACTTTATTTTGTTTTAAGATAATTCTATAACATTTTTGTTCAAAGTTTATAATATAATTATAATGAAATTTAAAAAATTTAATTTGTTTTGTTATGAAAATATTTATTATCAAAAAAAATTATAATACTATAACATGCGACACAATTTTAGATAGAGTTTGCGAAGGAAAAAATAAAACTAGAATACAAAGAGGAAAAACACTGCATTTTTGTAATTGACAATAAAGTGAAAAAAGCTATGATGGATGGATTTTACTTCAAAGGAGAAAAATTAATGTATAAAAAAATGCAGAAACTGTTTCATTGGAATTTGACGAAAATTATATTTATTTAGAACCAAGTATAGAAGAGTATTGTGTTATTGCTTCGAAAGGTAAAAAAAAGGTTTTTAACATTCCCGTGTGGAAATTGCCAAGGTTTGCCAATATTGATTATTGGGTCTATAATGGTCCTAGCTTGGAATGTACCTTAACCTGGCCCTAGCTTGGTGATAGCTAGAACTTCTTGTTAGATTATAAGTTATAAATATATTTGAAAATATGTATCAGTAATTGTTTATGTGTAATTTGAAGTAATATTTAAACATCTCATAGCAAGATTGAGACAATATTGAACTGAAATGTTTACTTTTAACTTTTCATTTGTAAAATTTTGACAGATTATCAGTAGAATTCTACTAATTGCTATTATCGGAATTGAGTTACTGATAATTAGTAGAAAGTTACTGATTCGATTAGTAAAATATAAGTTACTGATTCAATCTGTTGTATAAAAATATGACATAGTCAAATTTACTAATTTATCAGTTGAATTTAAAGGTTATGTTGATTTCTCTTTGGCCACCAGTATATATTTACAGCATATCCTTAGTTCCGAAGCTTATGAAAGTTAAAATAAATCTTTAAATGTCTTCAGTTTTTCAATGTTGGGCGCATAAGTTGACTAAACATTGCATGAATGTTTACAATTTTCTTTAATTTTTTAAGTTTTTCAAAACTTTTTAAAATTGTCTTTAAACTTCCTCCTTTAAAGAAAAAATTCATTTAAATTAAAAAAAATTTTTACTTCATGCAACGTTCAATTAACTTTTGCGCCCAACATTGAAAAACTGCTGACATTAAAGATTTATTTAAAGTTTCATAAGCTTTGATTTAAGCTTCAGTTAATTAACTCAATTAAAATTTTCATTACAATATATTTTTCAAGTTAAATTTTTAAAACCGTTCACGGATTTGTTAACTTCTGTTAAAATCATATTTTGTTGAATGAAACTGAAGTTTCCACCGTTTATGTCGACGAAATGAGATAAAAACTTCAATTTTTAAATAACAATTGACTTTCCCTCCCCGATTGGATTAAAAATCTATGCAGGATGTAATGAAAAGAACAATTAAGTTCTTTTTATCAGAAATTATTTGCATCTTGATCTTTAAAAAAATTCTTTTCTCATTTTGCGTCAACGAAAATGTTACTGACTTTAGTTTTATTATTTTGAGGCATTTATAATGGAATAGTTCATATGACTTATGATGACAAGAATAACCTGAAGTATCATGCAACGCATCGTACCGAGCGAGCGTGGTTAAGTGGTTTGGTTATCGGTTTACGAATGTTAGGGTCGTGCGTTCAACTCCCAACGTGTGGGGATTTTTTCTCTGTTAGTATATAGGAATTAAGTATTATAAATTACATGATAACAAAAGTAGGTAAAAAAAGATGAAATAATGAATCTCAATAATAATAAATAAGAATAAATAATTTTTTTAAATAGTTAATTAAACTGTTCCTTTTATTGGGCCTAACTAGATTCTCTAGGTAGAACCAGGCTACACTGCAAAAATAGGTGTCTTTTTTGATATCTTAAAATAAGATGTAAGATGGAAAAATGGTATCTTACATCTTAAAATAAGATGTTTTCTAAAGCATCTTACTAATATTTAAGATGCTTTATACGTTTTAGCAGTGATGAAGAAATTTCTTCCATCTTAGAAAAGTAAGATACTTTTGTAAGTTCTTTAAAGTATCTTAAATTAAGATGTTTCTGTTGCAATAAGATGTTTAGCGATAAGTTACTTGAGAATCGTAAGATGCGCCATAAGTGTAAGTTATTGAAAACTAAGATACATAAAGTGTTTTCCATAAGAGACCATAGTTAACCTCAAAACTTTTTGCCCCAAAAATACCATAGAAAATGTGTACGAAGATACTTTTAACATCTTAAATTAAGATGTTTCAAGTAACTAAAAAGTGTCTACCAAAACATCTTAGAAATGACTACCAAAACATCTTAAATTAAGATACTTCTTTTTGCAGTGTAGAAGAGCGTGACGTTTCAACCTAGGGCCTACAAGGATAAACAAGCTAGGACCAAGTTAATAAAGGGGAAATCTAGGTAGAACCAATAAAGGGCCATTATAAAATTTCCACACGGGTAGGAAAATTTTTTTTTCCTTTTAGCACTTCTTAAAGGTGAAGGTTCTACATTCTCTGTAATTTTGCTCCTTTGAAGTAAAATCCATCCATCATAGCTTTTTTCACTCTATTGTCAATTATAAAAATGCATTCCATCTGAAATTGTGTCGCATGTTAAGTCCAACGCACAATAGGTTCGCGAACGAGACGCATGAGATAGACAAGGAAACAAATATATCTCTGTCCTTTTCTAACTCATGCTTTGCGTTCGCGAACGACTTTCGCGAACTTATTGTGCTTAGGCCTTTATAGTATTATAATTTTTTTTTGATAATAAATATTTACATAACAAATAAAATTAAATTTTTTAAATTTTATTATAATTATATATTATATACTTTAAACAAAAATGTTATAGAATTATCTTAAAACAAAATAAAGTTCTTGCTTTTAACATAAAGTAAATATTAAATTATATTGAGGTTATGTAAATTTTTTTGAAAAAAATCAGTGAAATAAATTAAATTAGGCGCTTTTCAATAAAATGTATTTTATTTATTACTTTAAGCAATATTTATAATTATTGTTAACAGTTTAATTAAATAAGGCACTTAGTTTTTATTAATTTATGAAAAATGATGAGAATCAAAACATTCAAAGCATACGTGCAGGTGTGCCTACATGCACACATGCCGAGCTGCTTCGAGATGCTCAGAGCCAAGAAGACTATTCTTGCTCAGAGCGGTAGGCAAGCACACTTGCTAGGGTTTGCGCATGAGCGCTTCCGTAGTTTTGTCGTCCTGTAAAACATTATATATTATATGTAGTATTTAATACTTGTTGCTGTTATAAAAAGATAATATTTATTTAATAGTAAGTAGTAGTATATTAGTTAAAAATTATTGCATTTTTATTCATGTTTGAATGTATAAGCAACATGTGAAAATTGTTAGGTTATGTTGTTGCAAACGTCACCGCGTCGTACGCGTTCCGTTCCTCGAAATCATGCAGAAAAATATATGTGTGTGTAAGTTATATGTGCGTATACGCAGGTTCACGGTGCGTCTAGTCAAAATTAAATGAAAAATGATATTACCTCAAATTTTTTTTGTTGATTCTGTATCCTAGCCCTATATAGACATATCTTATGAAAAAAATGAAAATTGTAAGTTTAGCGCTTTCTTTTTAACGACGTCAATTACATTTTTTGATAATTTTTACATTTTTCAACATTTTTATATCATTTTACTTCCTCATAGAGGAAGTATTGTAATACCAAAATTTTTTGAGTTCGATTTTTTGACATATCTTTATGTTGTTCGACCTCAGGAGTTCAAAAATGACATTTTTAAAAAATGTCATACCGTATGTGTGTGTGTGTGTAAACATCACATTTTCATAAATATCTCGAAATCATGAAGAGCTTTTGGGTTGACTTTTTTTTAAATTGTAGATCTCACCTGCGGACATAAAGTGAGAGTACTTTCTGATATATTAATAAAGTTTAACTAAATTTTTTTTTTATTTTTAATTTTGCAAAAAAAAGTTTTTTGCCCATAACTTTAAAAAAATGTTAGAATACCTATAAATGTTTTTCCATAATTTTGTAGAGTTTTTTTAGACGCATCTTTTGAGCCGTAATTGAACATTTTTCGTCCATATTGGCCGGAGATAATAAACTTTTAAAAATCAAAAATTTTGGAAAATAAGACTTTTTTAAAAATTTTTGTTGAAAAATGTAGATGTAACTTTAAAATTATCGTTACTAACTTGTAGAGCATTAAAAAACGCTTCGATTGACCTACTTTTGAACCTAATTCGATAATAAATTTCGAAATTATTGGTATTTTAAAAATCAAAAATTGTGGAAAAAGACATCTTCTCAACCTTTTTGTTTGAAAATTTTTGTTTAACTATTAAACTATTATAACTATCTTGTAGGGTATTTAAAAATACATTTATTGACCCAAAATTCAATCACTTTTACCATATTTATGAAAAGTTATTCATATATTTCTGTTATTATTACCTCTATGAGGAAGCAAAGTGTTCATGAAATGAGCACCAAAATTATAAAAAAATATACAACTTGGCAGCAGTTTTAAACTTTTAAGGGCTACTCTAGTTTACAATACTCTTCACTTATAACCACGCTTTTTCAAGAGTGTAATTATGTACATGTTATATTAAATTACTGTTTCGTTGTCAAATCAATGTTAGCGGGGCTAACCGATACTAAACAATAACAAAGCATACACTGAATGTGAAATACATCACTCTGTTGGATCTATATTTACTTTTAAGTTCTTACGTAATTATATATGTTTAAAATGATATAAAATATGTTGAAAAATGCGTAAAAATTATCAAAAAATGTAATTGACGTCGTTAAAAAGAAAGCGCTAAACTTACAATTTTCATTTTTTCATAAGATATGTCTATATAGGGCTAGGATACAGAATCAACAAAAAAATTTGAGATAATATCATTTTTCATTTAATTTTGACTAAACGCACCGTGGGTTAGATTGTGTTGTATAAAGTCCGCCTGAAAATCAGTCGGAGTTCGAGCGATTCTTATAAGAAGAATCTAATACTTTTATAGCACGTTCTCTTTATATTTATAATAAAGATTTCGTGCAAAATTAGCAGCTGCTTTTTGTTTTTATTGCATCGAACTCTCCATTACATTAAATAGATGATTTCGTATATAAATTATTATAACCTAAAGCTAAAATTCTATTCAGCAGTGACTAATAAAATTTGTAAAGATTCTGCAAGCAATAATAGCAACAGATTTCTCTCCGTGTATGAATAAATTTTTTGAACAAAATTATTCTTTTTTCCTTAAAACTTCATTTCCCTTATGAATTTAGCTTTGTTTTAGATCAGATAATTCATTTCTATTATCTACATTTACTTTAAAATAGTGTTACATTAATCAAAATGCTTTAAAAGTCACCTCGTATACAAGCATCTATACACTTCTCATTACGGAAAAGGCTCGTATGAGAGATTTCTCATACGAGCTACCGAGCTCGTATACGAACTCCGCGGTCCGTGTATCGAATTTTTTTACTGGGGTACTTGTTGAAATTTATGAAATAAATATAATAAATATTATTTACGTTTTGGTAGAAAATTTTTGATGATCTTATTTAAAGAGACAGTAAAACTGGTTTATAAATATTTTACCATAATCAATTATTTACTAATTCTTTATCAGTCGATAAACAAAATCAAAATGATTAATATGAATTAAAATAACTTAATGCAATACGCTATGTGTACTGGGCACTAAAAAATAAATTAAAATATTAGTTAACGCAAATAAATTATTATAACTTGGGCTTTTAAACGTAAAATTGTTGTTTTTTGATAAATTTATTGCAAAATTAGATTAGTTTTATTGAACTTGGAAGAGAGTTAAAATTATGAAACAATAAATAGGTATTCTTTTAGGAAGAATGAAAAATCCAACTTTTGCTTAAAATATATTGATGGCCATTAAATAAAGGTTTGTCCTAGTTGCTTCCACCTTTCGTAACGAAACGTCCTTTATTGTACGTCCGAAAGTAAATTTGTTAGCTTATAAAACAAGATAAGATACATTGTAGTATAATCACAGATATCTAGAATTGTAATATGCCTTTTGTTTTTGAATATTGTACTCAAAAAACAGAAATATTTTCCTTGCAGTTCATGTAACATTTAAACTTTTATGTTCAATTAAACAAGCAGCATGACATTTTTGAAGAAAAATATCTTTTGACAACAAAACATTTGTGCAGTCAAACATTTTTGGTTGTCACAAAAAAATTTCTCATTATCTCGATGGTGTTTTCAACCAAAATTTTGTTGCCTTAACTAAATTTTAATCTTTTTTAACTTTAAACAAAATATTTTCTAGAATTTTATTGGGACAACCAATAAATTTTAATAATACTACAATGAAAAAGTCTTGTTGTCATACAGTAATATTTACGGGGTGTTGAAAACGCAGTACACTGTTAGAAATAATTTTGTAAAGATAAAATACTATAAATACAATGCAAACCGCTTTACGGATGTCAGAAGTAAAGGAATAATTGCTTCGACTCTCTTTTCTTCATTAAAGCGCTCAATCAATATACTGTTATTTAGTGGAGATTTCATCTGAAATTTAAAATCGCTCAAAACCAGCTCAGTTTCGTAGAGTCGAACAACTATTCTACTATAAAATTCACATACCTTTGCAAAAAAAATATCTCAGTTTAAGAGAAAGATTTAAAAAACAATTTCTAACACTGATACTGCTTAGAAGTTTCAAAACAGCAATGAACTATATAAACTGATGTTGTTTTGTATATTTTATTTGTTTGTTTGAAATATATCATCGATTTTCTTTTGGGGTAAATTCTAGAATTTATTAAAACAAGAGTCTAACTATGCGATAAAATAATAAAGTTAAAATAAAACTAATTTAGTATACTAGAGCTTTTATTGAAGCAGGTATAAATAATAAGAGTAAAATCTATAAGGAGCACGCTGCGTACTTTTAAAATGCGCACGAGATTATTTTATTCCTTAATGTGAGATAGAACACTTATTAAAACTCCTATAAAAATGTGAGGAATGTGTGCAGTTCTTATAGAATAGTGAGTGGATGAAGATAATATAAATATCAAGAATAAAAATGTGCAACGTTTCCTAAATGTTTTATTAACTACAAATAATCAAAAAGATTTATATTATCATTTGAGTCTAGTTCTGAACAGATCTATTTTCACTATCTATAAGGAACAGAATTTTATAAAAATTTTAATAATTGTTCAGTTTTTATAAAATTTTGTACTTACGGGAACAATGATCATGATTTTAGAGTTTTAAATTTAAAAATAAAAAATCTATCCAACAATAAATTTTTAAAAACAATCAAACTAAATTTAGAATCAGTAACTGAAAAAATACACCAAGTTTTATAAAAATTCAAATATTCTCTCTATTTACTATATTCGTACTTAGGAAACGTTGCATACTTTTGGACTCAACAACATTCTTCTCATAATCTCAATAGTTTGTATAGTTCAAGTTAAATTAAATTCTGTTTACTTTTAATTATTTTTTACGATATTATTTTAGTACAGCTTAATAATCCTATAAATAAAAAACAAACTGACATATATTTTATACATTATGGTGATTTAAATTATTGTGCAAATTTGCGATTTTGATTATTTGTAAGGTCGTCTAATAATAAGTGTCATATTGTCTTGTATCCTTGCAGATGAATTATAAATTGGACTTCACAACTATATTTATTGGCTTTATGTTCCATGTGAATCAAAATGTGACATGCTCCGAAGAAAGATACTAAAGAAGCAAAAAATTTAAGGGAAAACTTCGACTATATTTTTAACTATAACTAGAAATAAGAAAATGATTTAAATCTTCCATAAAATTATTTTCATAGTAATTTATTGAGAGGAAATCAATCACCAGAAAATAAAAAATGGCCTAATGAAAAAATTAATTTTTACAATTTTTGAAGCATTTTCTTATTAAGAAAACATTGTGTTTAGGTTGAAAATGCTAAAAATTTAATTTATAAAAATTTAATTTTAATTTTTTTTATGTAAAAATTCACTGGTTAACTTTTCTAACTAATTTCAATTCATAATTTTTTTAAATAAAAAGTTTAAAATATAAAAAAATTATGATTTGAAATTAGTTAGAAAAATAAACAAGTGAATTTCCATTTCAAAAATTGTACAACAATGATATTTTTTAGAATTTCAACCTAAACACAATGTTTTCTTAATAAGAAAATGCTTCAAAAATTGTAAAAATCAATTTTTCATTGGATAATTTTTTTGTAGATACATTGATACATTGATTTCCTCTCTAAAAATTACTATTAAAATAATTTTTCTTGATACAGTTAAAAATGTAAAGTCGAAGTCTCTCCTTAAAAGGTTATATTTGTAATTTTTTGAATGAAAGTACACAAGAGATCAACTCTCAATACAATTTTCTGATATTTTACTCTTAATTACATCTAAAATAATCAATAAAATCTAATTTCTGTTCCGCATAATTAAACAGTAACTTTTAATTAAGATAAAAATAACACAAACATAACCTAATTATTTGCGTCTTATGTGCCTTTCTCAAGAAGGCTATATAGAGACAGGAGGTGAAACTTCGGTAGTGGGGATGAGTCAAAAGCCTTTCATTAACCAGGCGTTTTTCGTCTCAAAAAGTCGCCGGCGCGGTGCTTCTGCACATCACTCACACATTCAAATTCTTGTATCAGGGTGGCCACTTTTTTTGTAAAAAAAAATTCACGGTCATTTCCCGGTCCATTCCCGGTCATAAATAATAACTCTGAAAATAAATTATTCCATGAAAGATTGAAAGAATTTCCTGATTTTTAGACAAAACTTTGACTTTTTCCCAAAACCTAAAAATATTTTAGTTTACTCTAAAAATAATTTTGAACTTAAATAGATTTTTTGAAATAAATATTTAATTATTATCCATTATTTTTCCATATAGTAGGTATTCAAATTTCAAAAAAAAATTCAAATTTCAAATCCTTTAAATTTAAATAATTTTTAAGAATTGCTACTGCAACTTATTAAAAATTATTTTCAAAATTTCAATTCAATTATATTCTAGAAATAACTAAAATATTTCTAAAATACACTTGTTTACAAGACAATTTCATGAAATTTTGAATAATTTGAAAATTTTTCAATTAAATATTACATATTTAAAAACATAACTAATTTGAAAAATGTGAATAAAAATATTTTTAAAGACTAAATTATTCAGAATTTTTAATTAAAATCTTTTAAAATTCAACTTTTCTAAAACTTCAATTTGAAATTTTTTTAAATTCAGTCTATAATAATATTAGTAATATTAATTTAACATTCTAAAAAATCGAAAAATTTGCTTATGAATAATTGTAAAAAAACTAATTAATATTAATGAAAAATACGGTTTTTTAAAATTTATTTTCTAAGAAAAGAAACTTTATTTATTTTTATTTACTTTATTTATTATTCAAAAATTCATTTTTATAAATTTCGTATCACTTTTGTTCTAATTAGTTCAAATTTTTAATAATTCAAATTTGTTTTGTTATAATATTAATTGCAAAAAATTTTTAAAATGATTTATTTTTCATTATTTTATAGGATGTGAAATTTTTTCTCTTTGAAATTTTTTTGACAAATTTAATTAAAATTATATTTTGTTTAATTATTGTTAGAAATAGAAAGAATTTAAAATTAAATTTAATATTTTCTTTTTCTAAGTCTGTCACGTTGGACAGCAAAATTCATAATTTTCTTATAAATTCTAGAAATTGGATATTTTTATAGTACTTTTTATAAAATTCTCTGACAAAATATAAATAGATTTTATATAAGATCATTCAATCTTTTTTAATGAAATATAGTTAATACCTAAATCTTAAAATAAATATTTCTATTTTTTCTCACAAAGTAATGTGTGTTTTTAAAAACAAAATTCCAAAATCCCGGTCAAGATCAAAATTCACTGTCATTTCCCGGTTTTTCCCTGTCCAAAAAAATTCACTGTCATTTCCCGGTTTTCCCGGTCCAGCGGCCACCCTGTGTATACCATATGTTTTACATATGTGTATGATATGATTTTAATTTGAGGTTAACTTTAAAGTGCAATCAGTGCAATCGAGACACAATTGACAATGTGTGTCATAACGGATATATAGAAATAATGTGAGTGATTATTAAATTAAGTGTTATTCAAATAGTTAAAAATTCCGAAAACGTGCTGTGTGAAAAGTTGTAACAAGAAGAAAGATAAACCTACACAACACTATGACTATTACTTTTTGTTAACTTTTAATACACTTCATGCTACAGTTTACACATTTTTTTGTTTTTAAAACGTTTTTTTAATAACTGTAAGATGTTTGAAAATATAAACACTTATATTTCATATTGTATTTGTATAGAATATATTTTCCCGTGTTTACGTGTGTTAGATTGCGCAGAACTCCGTCTGGTCTACTGCGGCGAAAACTTTTTTTGAAAGTAAACGCCTGACCATACATCAGCTGAGCGACTCAGCATTGCCATACCCCCACTACCGAAGTTTTACCTCCTGTCTCTAGTCTTCTTGGCCTTTCTTTGGAGCGTGTCACAAAAACTATTCCAACTGATGTTCATTGAATTCTATAAATAATATTCTGATGTTTTCTTTCGATTTGAGTAATATTAATAATTAATTATTAATGTCAATAGCTTGAAAAAATAAGTATACGTCACTGTAAAATTTATTCTAAGTAAATCGTAGAGAAATATTTAGGATACAACTTATATTTATTTGAAAAATTGAAACAATATCTGATCAGGTTAAAGAAAAAATTGCCTTTTTCTTGTTATTAATAACCATAATTATTTAATATTATTTTTGTTTACGGACAATAAACATCGCATCTTGTATAAATGTTAATGTATCAGTAAGAATAAAGTGTTAAACCGTTATTAAAAACTAAATTATATTGTAAAAATAATTTTAATTACTTAGAATACAATTAGTTACCTTATTCATTCCGTCAAAACTAGTGATGCAATATCTAACCTGAAATCTAATTTGGTTTTCACTTCTATTTGAGTTGATGTTTATTTATTCTTTTAATTAACAATTTTCTTTTTTTTCTACTTGCAGTTGCAGTCACATTAAAGCAGAAAGCAAAATGAGTATATATATATACTGTAAAAAAGACCAATGTTGAATTACAATCGGGTCGTTAATTTTAAATTTTCCAGTTTGTAATTTTACTACGGTACACGTAATAATTTAACACCCATATAGTATTTTCACAATTAAAAAGTAAAATTATTACGCTTATCGTTGTAAATGTGTCACGCGTTAGTAAATGTACATCCCGAATGTTTAATCATTTCGTGATACATTGGAAACTTTTCGCTTCACGTATAACGTTGTATGTTAGCAACCCAACCGTAAAAATATTTTCGTGTGTTAAGTAACTTACAGCTGATAGTTTTACCGACAGTATGTAGAATTATGTAGCTGTCTGTAAGTATACATTCGAATATGATATTTTTTGCCCGAATGTTTTTCTACACTGCGTGACGATGAAGTGGCATATAAGAAACTATGCGCATAGGCAAACGTTAATATTTTAATTTTAATTTATTAAAATTTCGACAATTTTAAGAATTTAAAGATTAAAGGAAATTTGTAAAGGTAAGTTCAAATTCTTAACATTTTTCATTTCTTAAATTTGAAAGATTTCTTTTTAATTTTTCATATATATCAAAGTTAATAAGGTAATGTCTTTTAACCTAAAAAGAGACACGTTTTTAATGATTTTTTATACTTAAAAAATTTTATTCAACTGTGTGAATTTTCTGTATGAAAATAATTTTCAAACATAAAAAATTTTTTCAGAATATCTTCATGGACTCTATTGCTTAAGCAGCACGTATTTTTTTAAAATTAAAGTGGAAAAAGTATTTGTTTTTCCTGTTCTGTTGGGGAATTCGTTAACTTTGTACAAATGACAAAAAAGCTACAAATCTGATTTGTATATTATAAATATTTAATATATTTATTTATTTCTTACATTTTTCCTTTATTTCCTTTTTATAATTTAACCTTTATGTAATACAAAATAAATATAAAAGAAAATTGGACAAGTGCGAGTTGTACTCGCACTGCAATGGCGGGTTCCGCACACAAATATTAAAACAATACTTGCAACATTGATCGATAAATGGTAGAATTAAAATAAACAATTATAAAAATATATTAAAATCATTTGATAAAAAAAAATAACTAAAAAAATTAAAGTATTGTATATATCTAATATTGTAAACAATAATAAGCAGAGGAACAAAATTTTCAAAATTTATTATAGTTCCTCTGCTTATTATTGTTTACAATATTAGATATACAATACTTTAATTTTTTTTAGTTTTTTTTTTTTATCAAATGATTTTAATATATTTTTATAATTGTTTATTTTAATTCTACCAATTACCGATCAATGTTGCAAGTATTGTTTTAATATTTGTGTGCGGAACCCGCCATTGCAGTGCGAGTACAACTCGCACTTGTCCAATTTTTTTTTATTTTTAGTTAAGAAATTAAAGTCAGAAAACAATCTCTCATTTATTCTCTTAAAATTTCACTCTCTTTCTTAAAATATTTAATGCCACGTGTTTAAACTAAAAAAAATTAAAAAAAAATTTTTTTTTTGAAAAAAAAAATTAAAAAAAATTTTTTTTTGATTTTTTTTCAAAAAGTTTCTTAAATAAATTTTTTGTCGTCAGACTGTAATAATACACTAGGATACTAATTTTCAGCTCATTAGGTCAAATAATGTAAAAGTTAGAAAAAAAAAATTTTTTTTTTTAAATTTTTTAGTTTTTTCTTGACAACGCTATGGCCATCATTACATATCAAGTTCTCTATATTTTTCCTGTAATATTCGAGTAAAAATACACCGGCATGCAAAATTTCAGCTGTCCATGTCGAATAGTTTAGAAGTTAAGGGGGGGGGGAATGGTCACTTTTTATGTATTTTTGGCCAAAAATCTTGTTATTTCCTTGACAACGCTATGCCCATCACGTCCAATCACATTCGCTATATTTTTCCTGTAATCTACGTGTGAAAATACATATCTGTACCAAATTTGAGCTCTTTAGGTCAAATAGTTTAGCCGCTAGGGGGGGGGGGGGACACGATTTGGCTACGGACAACAGAGTCTCACCAATAGGGTTCCGCCGATACACCGTAGGTGTACGGAACCCTAAAAAAGAATAATTTTAAAATGCAGCGAAATTATTATGTAAAATTACCGACGAGTGGTCGATTTACAATTTAATGCGAAATCACATAAGAGAGGTTATGTTACGAACGGTAAGTAAGTTAACATTCGGGCTGTAATAGTACTACGTCATACGTGAAGCGAAAAGTTTCCAACGTTACACGTTGTAAATTTACATTGGGCTTTTTTACAGTGTAATAATAAAGCTAATAGAGGGTGTTTTACAACATTCGCTCTCTGAGCGCTCTGAAATTACGAAACGTGATTGGTTGGATTAGGGGAATTGTGAATAGGGTTAGGGGAATTGAGGACTTTGATTGGCCACAACTCTAACTTGACAGTTTCCTGCTCTGCTTTTTCGCCCCACGGATATAAACGGAGCGTGAAAGTAGAGCACGAAACTGTCAAGTTAGAGTTGTAGCCATTCAAAATCCACAATTCCCCTAACCCGATTCACAATTCCCCTAATCCAACCAATCACGTTTCGTAATTTCAGAGCGCTCAGAGAGCGATTGTCGTAAACACCCAAAGTAAAGCCCTAATCACGATTCGCGAATATAAGGGTGAATTCACGGAGTAATAATAAGGAGACTGCTCTCCAGCGTATCCCCTAGTCAAACTGGTGCCAGATTTCTGCCTTGGTTCACTGAGTAGTAATGACTTTTCAAAAATAACGCGCATGTGCAGTTTGCAACTATCTTCGTCACTCTTGAAAGAACGATGAGAGAGATCATTATTTTGACGTGCGAGTTGTAAAGTGTGGTTATGTTTTACTGTTGACAATATATATTATACTATTAAATAATATTAATAAATTGTAATATAGGAAATGTGTGAGTAGATATTAATTCGATACCTCCATGTATTACAATCCTATCTTACGGTGAAGGTTAATACAGTCCTATCTTGCGGTAACGTTTTATACAGTTCTATCTTGAAGTGACGGTTTATACCATTCTATCTCAAAATTTTCAATTTTTCAGTTTTTTGCTAAAATTATAGAAGAAAATATTCTGTATTAGATGGTAACACCTAAAATAGTTATATTAATTAGGATATTTATAAAAAACAGTAATTAGAAATAATAACAAGTTTTATCTTCCAAGTAAAAGTGTTCTATCTTTCTTTTGTTTTTGTATCTGTCAAAAAAAATATACACATGTGATTCGTATAATCGCGTTAGAAAAGCAAAAAAGAACAAAAGGTAGAAAATGGATATCCCTTTGGATTTAAGTATGCCATCAGGAAAAAAATTCTTTACTGAATAATAATAAAAATATATAAATTTATAAAGTGATTATTTTATCTGTTAATTTTGCTTTATTTTAACTTTTCTTACACCAGGAGAGACTTGTTCTGACGTAGAAATTGAGATCATTCGAATTCAGACTCGGATTGACTATTTTGACTAATATTACAGATACTTTTATTATTATAATTATATTGTAATTTATAATCTTGTTATCGTTTGTGAAATATATAATAAAATACTAGTATAATATAATCCTTGAAACATACTTATTAATTCTATATTGGAGTGACGTTTTCAACGTTTATTAAAGTAAAATAATGTAGATTTTTAAATTATTTTATTATTATTCTATTTGTATTCTCACTTGTGTAAAAATTTTCTACAATCAAAACCTCGTTTACTTACTTATTTAAATATTTGTATCTATACTTAAAACTCATAAAAATGATACGTTTATTTTAACTAATAATAATTGATAATTAAAATTAAACAAGAAAACTAACAACATTATTTTTATCATTCCACTATCCCGTGAAATATTAACCTGTCATAAAATTAGGTTAATTAACCTTTGTAGACGTATTAAGAATGCATTTTCTTGGCTTGATTTTATATAATTGTGTTTTATTTATGTATATTATGATAGAAAAATCTTTAAAGAATTACATAAAAATTATCTTATGAATATCAAACTGTCATTAATATTTTTAATATGGAATTTACTTTTAATTTGGCTCTTACGCAAAATTGGCAAATTTGAGATAGAATGGTATAAACGGTCACTTCAAGATAGAACTGTATAGAACGTTACCGCAAGATAGGACTGTATTAACCTTCACCATAAGATAGGATTGTAATACATGGAGGTATCGAATTATATTAGCATTATAGCGATTATAGCATTATATTATATTGTATTCATTCACTTTATCATACAAAGAAAAGAATTACTCCGGTTCGACAAAAATAATCTTTTTATTAATATCTACTCACACCTATATTACAATTTATTAATATTATAATATATTGTACTTACTCTTCTCTTTGCAGTTTGTTAATTAATATTTTTTCTTATTTAAATGTTGATTTTCCCGTATAGTTGCTGTTGTCAACAATAAAACATAACCACACTTTCTAACTCGCACGTCAAAATAATGATCTCTCTCATCGTTCTTTCAAGAGTGACGAAGATAGTTGCAAACTGCGCATGCGCTTTATTTTTGAGAAGTCTTTACTACTCAGTGAACCAAGGCAGACATTTGGCACGGTATCTCACTGGTAGTATACAGTCTCATTATTACTCCGTGGGTGAATTATACCTCTGTTAAGGCCGTTAAGGGGATGTCAAAGTCGATGCGATTTTCCCATTGAAGCTCAATGCAAAAATCCAATCGACTTTGACATCCCCTTAAGGCCTAAGCACAACTGAGTCGGATGGATATGTAATGGAGAGTCCACAATAAGTGAAAAAGGCAAGTAGCAAGTCCAAGTGCAAGTGCGATTCCTATACATTTAGCATGGGATCCCATGTGAACAAAATACGTCGACCGAAAGCAGAAAATCATGAGTGCAAAAAAGATAGCTAGGTATTGTTCTTTTTACTCTCATTTCTCCTTTCGGTGGACGTATTCTGCTCATGGGATGCCGCCCGTATGACCCGACTCAGTTGTACTTAGGCCTTTAATAGAAAAAAATTTACCGATTAAGACCTCAGAATGAATACGGATACGGGAACAGGGCTTAATGCAAAAAAAAGAACAGAAGCTGTTGTAAGGGAGCATTTACACCTTCGGTAAAAATTTCCAGAACGGAAAATTTTTCATTTGAGTAAGGGTACATTTATACGACGGTCGGTAGAAAAAAAATTTATCGAAAAAGTCAAAATCGCGTTCACACTTCGCTTTTCCGATATAATGGAAAAACTGTTTCTAGCGGGAATTTGAAAATTTATATTTTATTAAAATGAAATTTGTCAATACGTCGAATGTTCAAAACGTCGAATGATAAAAACGTCAAATGCTAAAAACATTGAATCGTCAAAAGTTCGAAAAACTTCTTTGTTTTCAGTAGACATGAACTTAAAACAAAGAACTTTTTCGAACTTTTGACGATTCGATGATTTTAGCATTCGACGTGTTTATTATTCGACTACTTTACCATTCTACTACTTGGCAATTCGAACAGATGGCGTTTTGACTACTTTACCATTCGACTACTTTACCATTCTACTACTTGACATTTCGAACAGATGGCGTTTCGACTATTTGAGCATTCGACGAACTGACTATTCTATGTTCTGAGCATTCGACGATTTGAGAACTCGATGTTTTTAGCATTCGACGTTTTGATCATTCGACGTTTTGAACATTCGACGAATGGAAAATTCGATGATTTAAGCATTCGATGAATTAACAATTCGATGTTTTTAGCATTCGAAGAATTGACCATTCGATGTTTTTATCATTCGACTAAATGACGATTCGATGTTTTTAGCATTCGACGTTTTGAACATTTGACGTATTGACAATTCGATTTTTTGAGCAGTCGACAAATTGATAATTCGACGTTTTGAACATTCGACATGGTGAGGATTCGATGTTTTTAACATTCGTAGAATTTATAATTCGACGTTTTGAACATTCGACGAATTGAGAATTCGATTTTTTTAGCATTCGATTAAATGAAGATTCGATGTTTTTAGCATTCGACTAAATGACGATTCGATGTTTTGAACATTCGACAACTTTACCATTCTACTACTTGGCAATTTGAACAGATGACGATTCGACGTTTTGAACATTCGACAACTTTACCATTCTACTACTTGATAATTCGAACAGATGGCGTTTCGACTATTTGAGCATTTGACGAATGGACTATTCGATGGTTTTACCATTCGACTAAATGACGATTCGACGTTTTGAACATTAGACGTTTTTAGCATTCGACGTTTTGAACATTCGACGTTTTGAACATTCGACGAATTGAGAATTCGATGTTTTTAGCATTCGATTAAATGAGGATTCGATGTTTTGTCCATTCGATGTTTTTAGCATTCGACGTTTTTATTATTCGACGTATTGACAATTCGATGTTTTTAACATTCGACGAATGGATAATTCGACGTTTTGAACATTCGTCGTATTGACGATTCAATGTTTTTAACATTCGACAAATTGATAATTCGACGTTTTGAACATTCGACGTATTGACAATTCGATGTTTTTAACATTCGACAAATTGATAATTCGACGTTTTGAACATTCGACGTATTGACAATTCGATGTTTTTAGCATTCGACTAAATGCCAATTCGATGTTTTTAGCATTCGACGTTTTGTCCATTCGATGTTTTTAGCATTCTGTTACGCGCTGAGTTACCGATTAATACGCAACTCTAACAAAAGTGATTGATTGGCCGGATTCGACTTGGTTAAATCCTTTAAAAAGGAAGCGGGATAATTTAAATGAAACAAGATTAAATTCCGTACAACAGAAGGGAAACCCGTTCGAAAAAAGATAATATATTTGTCTCCTTTCGAAGGTAAAACCCTTTAGGTTTATTAAAATACTTTGTTTCAATCAAGCAGACTAAGGAACTTAGACGACAAGAACCTTTCTAGTCAAGCGCAAGATTAGAACTCTACAAGTTTGTTGTCAGACGAGACGGAGATGCTCTCCGTCTTGTGTCCATTTTAGTCCGAATGCGCATGCTCGCTATGACGCGCACTCTTGTTGGATATGTATTCAACATCGAGACACTAACACTTTTAAGGCACGACACTGTGAATTCTATACATATATAAAAGAGTATGTCTTATACATACTATTCACTCATCATACTTTTCTATATTTGTAATAAATTGTTCGATTATGATTAATAAATCTAAATTACAATTACACCACATTTAAATGTGTGAAGTGTCTTACATTACAATTTATATTATACATAAACAATATAACTTGAAGATAATATAATATATACATAATTTCTAATATGTAAACATACTCATGTGCATATATACATCTGCACATCATACATGCATATATATATATAAATAAATTATTATAGAAATTATAAATAAAATCAATTCATATTTATTTACCCTACTAAAAATAAAATCAGGAATGGTCAGACAAATGGTCAGGCCGCCTGACCACTTTAATCCAGTTTTCTTACGATTCTGGATGGATCTCGTCAGAAATCTATCACAACTGATCAGGAGGAAGTTTAAAGTGGTCACAAGTTTGCTACTATCCCCTCCTCTTTGTTGACCCCGCCCATAATTGGTGACTATTTGAGACCATTTGTATCTCATTTTTGACCATATTTTTAAGCCATTTCTGTTTTATTTATTTAAACAATATGCAAAAAGTTGCAACAAATTAATTTTAAAAAATATATTTTATTAATTAATATCAGTTTGTTTACATACGGAACAACTTGAAACTAATTCCCGGAATTAAATTACAATTTGGACTCTACGGAGATCGAACCCCGACGCATGACCTAACCTAGTGCCTAAACTAACTGCCCTAACGACTGCGACTACCGAACCGACTTACATATTTCTGGATTCAACTGTCTATATAAAGAGCAACTGTAAAATAGTAAAATTCAATTACCAATATTATCAATAAATCAGAATAAACTGTTAAATAACTTTTATTAATTAATTATATTTCAATTTAGTCATAATAGGTTATGTGAATTAATAAAAAATAACATTATTATTTGAATCAATAATAAATTAAGTCTTAACTTTACAATTTGGAATGTTTCATAAACTATAATACGAATACAGATTAATAATAATTATTATTATATCTGCATTTAAAATGAATTTATTATTAGTATTTAATATTAATTTAATTTAACATTATAATTTATAATAATAATGAATTATTAATGCAATATTGAAATTTTTATAAATTTTAAATTTAAATTATTAATAATCATTATAATAAGAAATTATTCTATTAATGATTAATAATAATTTTAATATAACTGTATTTCAATTATAATGCAAATAATTCTCATAATAAGTACTGACTGGTATAGTAAATTACTAATATTATGAAACAAAATTTATTATTAATTAACTATATTAAATAATTACAAGTAAATATACATACATATTAAATTAATATATTATAAATATACATTAAATAAATATATTAAATAATGTTAAAAGAATGGTCCGAATGTTTTGATTTATTTACCTACTTTTGCTGTATAATTAATTCAATAATTATACCAATTTGAAAAATGAGAACTTTTGTTAAGTTAAAAGAACAATTTTTATAATAGAATAATGTATTCTGAAATGTAAAAAATAAATTTGAAAGATATTAATATGTATATATAAATTTTCATGAGACTTTACCAAAATTAGAAAGATGTACCAAAATTTTTATAGGTTATGTGTTCACACATTTCAGAAATAGTCAAGAATTTCAGAAATGGTCACAGCTTCGAAAATGGTGGGAGTAAAGTGGGAGGAGCTTGGAAAGTATTTGGTTAGGAATGGTGAGAATCGTTCGAAAACGTCAGAAGTGGTGAGACTGTTCAGGAATGTTCAGAAATTCTGACCATTCATGACGATTCCTGATTTTATTTTTAGTAGGGTATCAGAAAAATGCCAAATTTGGAATTTCCAAAACGTGCCTTTTTCATGAGAAAAAGGATATAACGAATTTTGCAGACAGATGTAATTTTATTGCTCTACCTAAAAAAGGTCATCTTAAGAAATTGGTTCGCATATTCTTATGACACCTTCTTTACCTACGGTTTACAACTCTATTGGATTTCTAGAAAACGTTGTTTTTTTAGTTGACAAGAAATTCTATTTCCTTATTACTGAAAATGTGTTTTTGAGTCTTAGACTAAGTTTTATGATTTTATTAGAAGAACACATTGCTTGGAAATCCCTAAGGCTATTTCTTAATTCTTCTTTTCATTCGTATTTTCAGCATAAAAGAATGTTTTTTGAACATATTCTTACTTAAAGGTATATTTGTAAAAATACGATGCTAAGTTCAATTCAATCTCAAGGCTTTTAATCAAAATATAATTAATATTATATTTTGCCGCGACATTTTAAACGCATCTCGATTAATCGAGAAATACTCGAGCGAGATAATAGTCGCTCGTCACAATTCGACGTTTTGTCCATTCGATTACTTGGCATTCGACTATTTGATCATTCGACGACTTGGCGATTAGGGGATATGCATGCGTCTCCTCGACTCATTCGAATAAGACCGACTTGATCAAGCAAAGCTTAAGTCCTTGCTTAAGTCGGGACTATGAATACCGCCCTAAGATGATCTTATTTGACATTGCCGGTGAACTTATTTGAACGAATTGAGGTTATGATTTTAAGTCAACGTTTTAAATGACTTAAGCAATTACTTATTGTCTTTTTATAAATATTTATAATAAAAATGAAAAGATTTTTTGTTAAAAACAATTTAATAATAATTAAAATTTAATAATTTAGAAAAAAGGTTCAAAATTTATAAATTATATTTCATTTACTTGTTCGAAGATATAACTTATGTAGTACCGCAACTTGTTGTCGGATGACGCCACTGTTCAGAGATAGAAAGAGAAAAACTCACTCCCTCTCTCTCTCCTTTGTCTATCTCTTACTACCTACTCTCTACCTTTCATTCGTTTCTTGGCGTTGGTGACAGCCACATCACGTATTCAACGAAATTTTAAGTGTGAAGTGTGGGAAGAAGATGGAAAAATTGGAAGTGAAAAAGGAAGTGGAACGTTTATAGGATTTTGAAGAAGGTCCATGCTTTTCAGCATGAGAAGAAAAAGTCTCCGATTAATGAGGAAGTAAGCTCAAATATGTACGAATGTATGCACGGGTAAGTTATTTACTGACACATTCAGGCCTTGCTTTTCCCAACATGGCTGAGCTTCAATCCCGAATTGTTGCCAATAGCCGAGAGGGATTTCTGATCCTCAATCGTGAGTTGAGGACGGAAAATTATAAAAAGCAAATAACGACAAATGTTTCGTTAAATCTAAAAGTTACTTCCATGGATTCTTCAGACACATTATGAAGAAAAAGTCTTAAATTGTCTCAGAGGATAATGATTTTCAACATAAAAATGAATATATTTAATAATCAGCTTAGCCAAAGACATTTAAGAAGGAAGGAGAATACATTTAATATACAAAAAAAAAAAAAACAAAACAAAACAAAAATAACAAAAAAAAAACAAAACAAAAAACAAAAAGTTTTTGACAAGAAAGTATAAGAAGAAAAATATAAATTCAATTATAAAAAAGAAATTGCTATCAATCCTTCAGCGATTGATATTAATGTGAAATTTTTTGTATATTTTTATCAGAAATATTTGTGATAAAATTAAATATTTCTTAACTTAAATCAAAATTAAAAATCCTAATAAATTATTAGGACATGTCTGGCTCAGCATTAATAGCTGTATCATTGACATTAAAATTATTCTCAAGAAATCGTTAACAAAAACTGTATTCTGAAAAATTTCAGTCTATCAAAAAATAAATAAAAATTCTCAACTGTTTTACTCTATAACCAAAGCAAGGAAATCTTTCATTTTTGGTAAATATGGTATAAAGATAATAAAATTAATAAAGACCTTAAATAATGCTTATGTTTGGATACAATCTGAAAGCCTTGTCCGATTAATGTAGGACCATGAAGGAAGTTTGAAAGTTTAAAACATAAATACTATACAAGTATCAGAAACAATACACTAAAAAAAAAATAAATAAATAAATAAATAAATCTTTTTTACAGGAAAATTAAATAGGATCATTTATTATAGCTAATGATACAATAAGGTTTAAGTACTTTCTAATAAGTTCTTTTTTACAAAAATAAGCAACGTATGAAGTATTTTTATTTTTGTATGAGTAATAATAATATAATATCTAATAATATCTTTCGATATTATTAGCATTTAGCAGATATCGAGCAGCCTTATAATAGAACCAGTAATTTTATTTAAGAAATTTTTTAGATTATAACCACTAAAAAAAAAAAAAAAAAAAAAAAGCTATTTTACAGGATTTAGGGAAAGTAAATCCTGTCATCAAAATACTAGAGGAGTGGAGATCAGTTGAACCTAATGTTAGCTCTAGGTTCGACATTAAAGTCCACGCAATAGGATAGATAATAACAGATTGATTAAAATGTCCAGACCTACAGAAGTTCAGCTTTAGGTCTTTCTTTCCTTGAAAAAGTGACTCCTTGTAAAGCCAAAACCTTGTTATATTATCCGAAATCTAGCAAAAGAATATTAAGGAAAATACATAAAATACTGTTTAAAGATGGTCATGAAAGAAGTAAGTTTTGATAAAAACTTTGGCGTTATAATTCCAAAGAACTTGCTTCAACTTACAAGGCCTTATCAAAGATACTAAATATTAATAACATTAAAAAGATCGGTAGTTAGTCGAAATACTAAATAATTTTTCTTTTGCTTCCTCATAAGAATAGTTTTATTTTCAGTATTATAACTATCTTTAAAATAAAATAAATAAATAAAAAAAAAAAAAATTAATAAATAAATAAATAAAAATAATATTAAATAATAGGTAATGATTTGGTGGAATGGTTCATCAGTATATAAGTTTTCATCGCAAAAGCGTTTCAGGTATATGCTCAAAATGAAAGTTAAATGTTATCATTAACAAAACACTATGTACATCTTACAGAATGATTCATTCTACTCTAGACATCTACATAAGTTATATCTTCGAACAAGTAAATGAAATATAATTTATGATTAAACGAACTTACAAGTGAAGTTCGATCATAATTATATGAATAACTTGTTCGAAGATATATACTCCCACCCTTTTTTATTTTATATAATAGTAACAATATACATATAAGTTACAAATATTTGGAAATCTAAAACTAACCCTCCCCTAAAATCAAAATGGATAAATAAGAACAATTTAATAATTTAATAAACTAAATAAATAAAAATAAATCAATAAGCAAAATAAATAACACATATTTATATTATGATTGTATATAGTATTACAATACATATATTGTATAAATATATAGATATATCTATATATGTAATAGTGATGCATAACGATAAAAATCGCGAGAAAATTAATGCTAAGAGACAGCAGTTCGCTTTTGTTATGCCAAATTATCGCTGAGCTTCATATCGTTGAAGCGATAATATCGTATTGTTTGAGCTTGATCGAGACTTTCATTTTTTAAATATTTATATAAATCACAGGTTATAAGAACATAGAAAATTTTAAACACTTTTTATAACAAGATTATAAAGAGAATAATAAAAATTTAAAAATAAACAAAACAAATATAATTTATAAAGAATGTTATTATCTTTTTATATATTTCATTTAGGTACTATAACAGTATTTTTTAAATACAATCGATTTTATAGTTTTTTTCTTTGAAAGTTAAACTGAACTTAGTAAAATTGAAAAATACATAATAATAAAAAAAAATTATTAGTTTAATAATTAATTTAATTTCGTAATTACCTTTAATCACAGTACTTTTGTACAAAAAGACATTTTTCTTTGATTTTGTAGGACGTTTTTATTATAAAATAAATATTTAAAAATTATAAATATAAAATTAATGTTTGTAAAGTAAATATTATTGTACATATGATTTATATTTATATTTCTATAAAATAACCTATCAAAGTTTTAAAGATTTATTAACCTGATAAAAATTTAATACAAACAATTCAATTCAACTTTATTTTAAAGTTTTCAGATAAATTAAATACAATGTTTTATAGATTTATATAATAAATTGAAATAATGCAGTGCGTACATTTTGTACTAAGTGAAATGCGTAGAAAGTGTTTAACTTAAATTATTTAATTAATCTTAATTGAAATATGAATTATAAATTAAACCAAGCGAATTGAAAATTTTACATTGAAGACTGAATCTTAGGTGTCAAAGAGCAAGAAACCCATGAATTAAGAGCCATCAAAGAACGTATTGACTCATTATTTAGCTTGTTTCTATGTTTCCTAATAACCAATGAACTTCTTGAGAATAAGCGTTCAACAGAAACAGATGATGCAGGAATTGCTAAGTAGTCTCGAGCCATTCAAGATAGATTTGGAAATTCTTTTGCGTGTTCCTTCCACCATTGTAAAATATTTACTGATTTTCCAGCTCTTTCTTCATTCACATACGAGTTAATTTCATAATCCCAATTAGTGTTTTGATTGGTGGTGGTATTGGAGTTGAAACTTGTTGTACCAGCATCATCTTTGTAGAGAGAAAACAAATCGAGATCTTCATCTTGACCAGCATCACGTGGCAAATCTTCAGTAGAATTTTCAACAATTTCAAGTTCCTATATATTTCATAATTTATTTATATTTTTATTATTTATTATTATTATAATTGCTTTATTTATTTTATTTTTTTTTATTTATTTATTATTTTTAATTCCAGGTGTCTACTATTTTCGTTCAACAAAATTCTCGATTTTTTCCAGACTTTTTTTCTCGTCAAATTTAAATCTATTTGATTTCGAATCTAATTATTATTTATGAAAATTATTAAATGTTTAAGTAGAATTTTGTTAAAATGTTGGAAAAAAATTTAATTGTGGAAAACCATTTAATTATTTATAAAGATAATTAAAATCTTGAGGAGAATTTAAAAAAAAAATTAAACATAATTGAATTTCTGCGAAGAATTTTATGGAAATTCATGAAACTAATTGAATTCTTGTAAAGAATGTTTTTAAAAAATAATATTCAATAGAATTTAGTAAATCTGAAGAATTTTGCTATTTATGGAAATAATTGAATTCTTGAGAAGAATTTTTTTACAGTATATAAAAATAATTAAATTTCTTTCGACGAATTTTAATAAAATTTAAAAAAATTATTACATTTTTCGATGAGTTCGATTAATATTGAATTAAAAATAATTGAAATTCTGCAAAGAATTGTACTATTTATGAAGATAATTACTGTGACTAACTTCCCTTGATTATTTTTGAAAAATTTATGCAAAATTCTTCAAAAGAATTTAATTATTTTTAATATAATAGAAAAAAAATTTTATATGTTTCAAAAATTTCCAATTATTTGTTTATAAAAATTTAATTGTCTTCAACAATAAAATAAAAAATTTTCAAAAAACTTTTTTCAGAATTTTCAAAAAAATTTAGCGAAAAAATAATTTCTTTTTAAAAGTGTTCAATATGTATCTTTTTTTAAATTAACTAATAAAAATTTTAATTATAAATTTTCACACTAAAAAACATAAATACATTAAAAAGTGACTCTTCATAAAATTAAATTATTTATCAATCATTAAATTAAAATACTTTAAAAATTTGATTTGTTAAAAAGTTTTTAACAAATTGAATTATTTTTTGTTAAATTCCACAAAATTTCTATTAATTCGATAATTTTTTAAAAATTTATTTACATATTTGAATCAGTGACTGATTTTTTATTATCAAATTAAAATAAAAATAAAAAAATTCAAATAATAAAACAATTTTTAATTTGGTGAAAAAATTCCTGGTTTGGCATAATATTCCTGGATTATTAACGGTTTTTCTGGTCAAATTAATTCCTGGTTATTTCCCAGTTAGTAGACACCCTGCATAATTTATCAGTAACGGCTCCAAAATTAAATTTTCACATTTATGAGAGAAAATATATATTTTATAAAAAATAAAACATAAATTGTTATAATTTTCTTAAATAGAATTAATGTTAATTTTTAATTAATTATTTTTTTAATAATCTTTCCAAATATAATCTTATGAGGATTCGCTGCTGTAATTTTTTAAGACCTAAATAAGTTATTTATTGAATAAAAAAATTTAATGCATTCCTAATCCGCACTATTTTATTAATAAATTTAGCATGTACCTTTTGATTGGGTTGTTTGTAGTACTGCGATTTAAAGATAGTCTTGAAAGTTTTTAAAGATGATTGTTTCATCGCGCGACCCCAGTCAGTCATATCGAATGTTTCCAATTTAAATCGAGGATCTAAAAAAAGGACGGCGCAGTAGACCCAATTGCTTCGCGAATAATGTTTATCCATTTTTGCCAATCCAGCTTGCAAAGCTCGCAGAATTTTATCTTCAACTTGGTTTCTCCTTTGGTTCATCAATGACTCGATCGATTTTTCAATTTTATCTAAAATCATGTTAAAACCCACAATAACTAAATTTAGAGTAGGATATTTATCCCCACAAAACGCATTTGATAACGTTTTGAAATGACGTAAATGAGAAAAAATTTCTCGTAAAAGAATCCACTCGCAATTTGAAATGGTTAATTTGTTTAGAAATTTGTTATTTTTACATAACAAATCTATTGCGTTTTGCATTTGGAGGCCTAAATTAATCATATCACACGTCGAGTTCCACCGAGTAGAAACATCGATCTTTGGGGATAGCATTTTGATGTCACAAATATTGCAGCAGCTCTGCAATTTATTTGTCCACTGCTCAGATTTTTTCAAGAGCTTAAAAAGCTTTCTCAATTTAGCTAATGGTGACTGGATGGAATCGTTTTCGTCTTCGTCTGAAATTTCATCAGAATTTTCTTGTACTTCAATGTCATCTGAATCATTCTGATCATCATCATCATCATCATCATCATCATCATCATCATCATCATCATCATCATCATCATCATCATCATCATCATCATCATCATCATCATCATCATCATCATCATCATCATCATCATTATATTCTCCTTCATTTTCTTCATCGCAAATGTGATCTAAACTTAACTCTTTTAACATTGCCTGTACTGCAATGTTCAAAATGTGACAGTAGCAACGAAAGTGTTGATTAACATGATCAAAACTCATTAAATATGACAACTCGATCATAAATCTTAAATTTACGGAAGCATTGTCTACTGTTATTCCTAGAACTTTTTCTGCAATTTTGAAATTGTTGACCGTATCAAAAAAGACTTTGGCTATATCTTTACCAGCATGCTGACCATGGGTAGGAGCGAAATCAATTACTAGAGTCTGTAATTCCCAATCATTGTCAATGTAATGAGCAGTTATTCCCGTATATCCTCGCTGAGAAATCGAAAACCACCCATCCGTAGCAAATGATATTTTGGAATCATTCTCTTGTAAAATATTCATTACAACATTTTTCATTTGCAAATAGCGATTCAGGACCATTGATGTCAACTTATTTCGTAGTGGTACCACAGCCAGAGGATTTAAATACTTGAATAAATTTTGAGTACTTGAATCGTCGAAAAAATTAAAGGGCAGATATTTCATCGCCACCCAATCTACTATTTGATTCTCAAATATCCCTTGATCAAATGCCTGTAAACGTGAGAAAAGAAACTACAAAAGTAAATCGATCCCATTATGAAGAAAGGTTTTCGAAAGATATCCAGAAAACACTTCGGACATTTTCCGGAAGTCGTTTCCGAATTTTTTCCGGAAAACTTTCCACATGAGAAGTAACCCTTAAATGAATGATTTAAAGAACATACATTAATAGCAAAAATAATTATTATAATTCAAATAAAAATCATATATAAAGAATGGATGGAATGCGTGCATCTTAATTCAAAGAACATACACTAATAACAAAAATAATTATTGTAATAAAAATCTAGTGCTCTACAATAAGGTTTAAATGAATTTTTTTTAAGAACACAAGAATGGATGGAGTACAATAATTCAAGAAACATAAATTAATAACAGGAATAATTATTATAATTCAGATAAAAATAAAGTTTGAATGAAAATTTTTTTTTAAATGCATAGAATACATACATAAACAAGTAATAACATCTACTCTACAATATCAATGTAATAATAGTTTTAGCATGTTTCGTTTCTCTCCCATGCTCAATCTAAGGGGGTAGGTGTTACGTCCGTAACTTCTTGTTAATATACCTAATTTAACTTCGATACTTATGAATGTATTTCCTATTTTTTATATTGTATTTTTCTTATATGTTATATTATTATTCTATGTATTTCATACCATTGCATTATAATTAGCATATTTTATATATCTCATTTGTATCTAAACAATTTGCAAGTATAATGAATTCAAGAAAGATGAGTAATATTTTAAATCATGTAAAAAGAATAACGATAGTGCATCAGTTAAACGACCTTCAAATAATCTTCGCCACATGAAGAAAAACAAACAAGGCAACGAGCGACTCGCCCCTCAACCCAACTAAAAAACAGAAGAAGAGTCAACAGTCGCCCCGTATAGCAGCAGCAATGCCGTCGCCCAACACCCCCACTTAAAATCCGACCAATATCGACACGTGCGACAGAAGAAGAGTCAACAGTCGCCCCGTATAGCAGCAGCAATGCCGTCGCCCAACACCCCCACTTAAAATCCGACCAATATCGACACGTGCGACAGAAGAAGAGTCAACAGTCGCCCCGTCTAGCAGCAGCAATGCCGTCGCCCAACACCCCCACTTAATCTGACCAATATCGACACGTGCAACTTAAATTCCACACTTGAATGATTCCAAAGCATTACATTAATGAAGACAGTTTCGTATAAAAGGGTTACAATTTCTGCAGATAACAGAGAGTAACTATTTAGAAATCAACCTGAACACATCGTTCAGAACAAGAGACTAGAGAGTAATTTTTTGGGAATCAACCTGTACACATCGCTCAGTCATTATCAAATTGTCTACAAGTAAACATCGCATAGTTTACAAGTGAATTAAAAGTACATCTTTGAAAGTGAAACGTATAACCCCAAGTATTATTTTGAACGTACATTATTAAAAGTGAACTATTTCCCCAAGTATTAAATAAGAAGTGAACTTTAAACAACCTCTTATTATAAATTTGCAAAGTATAAATTTTAAACAATTTCCAAAAATATTAAATTGGAAATAATCTCAACTATCAACGAAGACCTAATATTGAAACAACACATTCCAAATTTCGAACCATCGAAATTTGCTCAAGAGGCGACAACCGTCTGGAAGGAAGCAGATATTTTAACAATACAATACACTATCTCATTAGTGTAAACAAGAGGTCTAATACCCAACCACTAAGGACAACAAACAAAAGGCCCCTTTTCGTCTACCGCTCATCACCATTGAGATCGGACAACAGATTATCATCACACCACCAGTAATCGTTATTCTTTAAGTAAGATTCATAATTTTTGTACTCATTGTAATTTTGTCAACTCTTTTCTTTCTTGTTGGTTTTTAAATAAATTATTCTCTCACATTTAGTAGGCTCATTGACTTATCCTCATCCCAAATTGGATTCATTTATGAAACCAATTTAAAACGAGGAACGTTAGGTATATTTAAAAAGGTTTCTCGTTTTGACGTAACAGAAGCCCTTATAAATTTTGGTGCATCGGCCCGGGAAAATTATAAAGTCGATCAGCCATATAATTTTGTCAAATTTTTAATAACATTCGAAAATTTTAATGAATATAATTTTTAAATTAATGAAATAATTCAATGAAAATAAATAAATCAATGAGTATACCAATTGTTAAAAAAAGGGGAAATTTTTTTTTTTTTTTTGTAACAAATAATAATAACAAATAATATTAACATACAATAATTGAAATTAATCAGTAACATTTAAAAAAAAGAGATTTTTTTGCTAATTGATAACATTATACAAGATTTAAGTCGCAAGGTGCATTCATAAGTATACATCTTATATTGGTATTGATGAATAGAGGTTCGAGTCCTCTTAACTTATAAATTTTTCTTTAATGTGCATGGTGCATTTATTAATTCAATTCTGTATTAATAAATAGAGGTTCGAGTCCTCTCAACTTATAATTTTTAAAGTTGCAAGGTGCATTCATCAAATTAAATCCTTTGTTATATTACTGAATAGGGGTTCAAGTCCTCTAGACTTATGGAATTTTTTGTCTTGTATATGAATCATTTTTGACATATTAATTTATGCTAAAACAAAATTTGTTTTGTTCATTTAATTGTGATTTGTTATTATTATTACATGTTTAAAGTATTTTATTATACTGAAGCAAGATCAAAATATTTACTATAAAAGAAAAGTGTATTTTATATTCAAGAGACAAGATTGACAATTTTACAATTAACACGTACATAAATTCCGATACTATGTCTTCTTCGAATAAAAATACTACCGATTCCTCACACTTAACTCGTTTTCAAATAAAAAATAATCCAGAATTAGCATTAAATTCAGGAATTCCTAATTATAAAACAAAACCATTAACAAGCACACCCAGATATTCTAAAGAAAACCCTAATCCCTTAGAAATACAGAAACAATTTGACTCAGGCTATATTAATTCTCAACTTTTTGATACTTACGATAATTCTTTCGACAGTGACAGCAACGATAGCGAAAATACTATTACAGAAAAAGACTCAGTTGAACAAAATAAAAGCTTAAATAAATCTTTAACTGACGAAATTGAAACTAACGATAACTCTGAAAATAATTCGGTTGATAACACTACAAACATTATTAATTTTGAAGAAAAAATTGCTCTTCCAAATAATCAGCAAGTATCTTTACGTGACGCTTTAGAAGCAATACCAATGTTTGACAAAAAAAACATACCACTATCAACATTTATTGAAATTTGTTTAGAAGCAAAATCTATGCTTCCTAAGAAAGCACTAGTACAAACAAATTTAGTAAAATTAATTAGAAGTCGAATTTCAGGTGAAGCAAGAAGAATTATAATAGGAAATAATTTTAATACAGTAGAACAGTTAACAGAAAGGTTAAAACAAATTTACGCACCAGCAAAATCTGTATATCAGTTACAAAAAGAACTAGGAGCAGTATATATGTGGGAACAAAAAAATGTAATTTCTTACGGTGCAAGAATCGCAGAAGCAGCAGAAAGAATTTTAGACGCGCGTAGGATTAATAATCAAAATAGAGTAGATGAGGTATTTAAACTAATTTAGATAGGAAAAAGTGTTGATTGTTTTTCGCGAGGACTTAGACCAGAAATTGAATTAAGAATTGGAACAGTCGAGATATTTCAAGATATAGTTAATAAAGCAGTAGAAATAGAAAGAAAATTGTTATCACACCATGAACTTAGAAAAAGTGAACATAATACTGAGTGTAATTCTCATCCTAAAAATAACAATGTAATAACTTGTTTAGTTTGTGGAAAAAGGGTCATTTTGCAGTAAACTGTTTTCAACTTAATAAATTGATAGCACCAAGACGAGAAAACTCTTTTTATCCAGGGCCACGACAAATTTTTTCAAATCAAAATCAGAATCGATTCAACAATCAAAAACCAATGTTTAATAAATTTCAAAGTCAAAACTTTTACAAAAGTACAAGGAATAAAAGAAGAAAAAATAGAAGAAACTCAGGAAAATCAAGAAAATATAATGATATGTGTGCAAGAAAAAATTGAAAAATATATACATTGTGTAGCAAATGAAACTAAATACTATTTGAATTTGGAGATAAGAAAAGTCTCCCAACTATTGAATAAATATTTAAGGACAATGAATCCTACATGAATTTGGAGATAAGAAAAAGTCTCCCATATATTGAAAAAATAATTAATGAATGCTACATGAATTTTGAGATAAGAAAAGTCTCCCAACTATTGAAAAAATATTTAAGGACAATGAATCCTACATGAATTTGGAGATAAGAAAAAGTCTCCCACATATTAAAAAAATAATTAATGAATGCTACATGAATTTGGAGATAAGAAAAGTCTCCCAACTATTGAAAAAATATTTAAGGACAATGAATCCTACATGAATTTGGAGATAAGAAAAAGTCTCCCATATATTGAAAAAATAATTAATGAATGCTACACGAATTTTGAGATAAGAAAAGTCTCCCAACTATTGAAAAAATATCTAAGGACAATGAATCCTACATGAAATTGGAGATAAGAAAAAGTCTCCCATCTATTAAAGGAAATTATTATACAAGTAAAGAAACTTGTAATGTCATAACAAGAAATCAAAGGAAAATACAAGAAATGATAATCAAGAAAAGAAAATACAAGAAAAGAAAAATGAGGAAATAAAAGCACACAAAACAAAGAAATAAGGTAGACCGAAGAAATATAGCACACGTTTGAATACCTCCCAGTAAAAAGAAAAGTATTCAGAATAGAGAAAAAGTATTGGTGGAGACGTTCGGTGAATGCGTTTTCGCAACAAAACCGTATTGATGGGTTACGGTGAATACATTTTGCTTACCGTGAATACTTTTTCTTTAAACTCTCGATTTCAAGATTCCTAAGCAAAGTTGAGAATATTTATAAAGAGCGTAAGTGACCTGAAGTATAAAAATGACGATTGCGAGAAGAAAATAAGAAATTTTGAGAAAAAACGAAAAATTAAATGTGACAAACCTACAACGTATGATGATGAAAAGGAACTTTGACGATACCGACAGAAACTTGAGAAATCCAAGTAAATGTATGTGAAACAGTAAGTTCCGTCGGTAACGTCAAAGTTCCTTTTAATCATCATACGTTGTAGGCACAGAAAGCATATGGTAATTGATCAACATTTGACAATCTGTTTGTCATATTTAATTTTTCGTTTTTTCTCAAAATTTCTTATTTCCTTCTCACAATAGTCATTTTCATACTTCAGATCACTTAAGCTCTTTATAAATATTCTCAACTTTGCTTAGGAATCTTTAAATCGAAAGTTTAAAAAAAAAGTATTCACGGTAAGCAAAATGTATTTACCGTAACCCACCAATACGGTTTTGTCGCGAAAACGCATTCACCGAACGTCTCCACCAATACTTTTTCTCTATTCTGAATACTTTTCTTTTTACTGGGCTCCTTTTCCAAGAAGAGAAGGGGAAGACCGAAAAAGGTTTGTAATACAAATAATAATAGAAAAGAAAAATTTTACAATGAAATTATTCCTGACGAAATTGAGTTAGATCCTGAGTATATTAATGAAAAATCAAAATTGAAGAAACACGAAGAAATTGACCAAGGCTATGAAAATTCGAATTCTGAAGAATCATCTGATGAAGAAGATAACTTAGTGGAAAATAAAAACTGTGAAAATTTAAATAATAACCAAGAAAATATATTATTGACTGTAGATACCAATTACCAATGCGAAGAGACAATCTAACCTGTTTTCTTTTAGTTGAGGGAGATCCTTGAGATAATGGCTCTAGATCATTAGCCAAACGCGAAAAATTGCCAAATTTTGGTAAACTTCAATTAGGTGTAACAGAAAAAATAAAGAGAGGTATATATTACCATATCGCTCTCCCTATAGAAATTGAAATGAAAGAATATTTATCTGATACAATAAACAGAATTAAATCTACAATTATTTCAATGAAAAACTTATGTGAAGAATTAAAATTTAAAAGTATCAGTATTGCAAAAACAGCCCAAATAAACAATGTAACTTGGGACGAAATCCTATCAATAATAAAATTAATTTTTGAAAATTCATTTGTAAAAGTTGTTGTATGTAATGGATATACAAAATATCCTACAAAAGAAGAATATATGCAGTTAATCGAAGAAGCTCATTCAAGCTCAGTTGGAGGACATAAAGGTGTAACAAAAACATATGGCAGAAAACGTCAAAATTATTATTGGGAAAACATGAAAAATAATATTCAAAAATATATTCAAAGTTGTCTCCAATGCCAATTAAAGAAATTAGTTAGAGTTAAAACATAAGACCCAATGATTATAACAGATACACCAGGTACAGCATTTGAAAAAATTGCAATGGACATTGTTGGCCCATTACTAAAAACCAAAAACGGTAGTGAATATATATTAACAATACAGGACAACTTAACCAAATATTCATTAGCAATCGCACTTCCAAATCATCAAGCAAGTACAATAGCTGATGCATTTATTAAAAGATTTATTTGTATTTTTGGATCACCCAAAGGAGTGTTAACAGATCAGGGAACAGATTTTTTAAGTAATTTAATGAGAAGATTAGCAAAGAGATTTAGAATTCGACAATTTAAAACAACCGCTTTTCACCTTCAGTCTAATGGATCAATTGAAAGATCTCACCACGTTTTAGGAGAATATTTAAAACAATTTATAAATAAAAATGAAGAATGGGATGATTGGTTAGAATTAGCTATGTTCTCATATAATACAAGTATTCATGAAGGGACAAAGTGTACTCCATACGAATTAATTTTTGGGAAATTAGCACGATTACCGTCAAGCGATCCGCCACTTGAACACGAAAAATTAGAAACTTACGACCATTATTTAACAGATTTAATAACAAGACTTCATGAAACGAGAAACATCGCTAGAGAAAATTTGATTTTAGCAAAAAAAAGTCAAAAATCTATTATGATAAAAATTGCAATCCACAAAATCTTAAACTCGGAGAGGAAGTATTTTTATTACACGGGGGGAAAATTCATAAATTTGCTAATCAATATACAGGTCCACACAAAATACTAGAAATTTTAAACAAAGGAAACGTTAAAATACAAGTTAAAAATAAACAAAAAATAGTACATACGAACAGACTGAAACAATCGCGAATTAAACAAGAGTAATAAAATATTTTTATAGTATATAGTTTTATGTTTTCGGAAGCGAATTCAAAAGAAAAAGAAATTAATTTGTTTTCATTAAACTAAACTTTTATAAATGATAAGCAAATGTTTAATTATTTTTTTTTTCACTATAACAATAATCTAATATTCGCAAGTTTAAATTAAATTTTTATAACATTTTATCAATTTTTGATTTTGTAATGATTTGATCTTAAATCTTAAACACTGTTCTGCATACTTGTTTTGCACTAAAAGAAATCAAAACTCTTTTTTTTTAACACATTAAAATAAACTCTATACCTTATTTAATATAATTTTACTAAAGAAGAATTTAAAATGGTATTTTTCAAATTTATAATAACAAAACAAGGTTACTTCGAAATTTTACCTTATTATTGACTGAAGAGTATTATCAAGAAAAAAGCTATTTAAATAGAAAAAAGTATTACAACCACAGAGTTTAAGAACATTTTTAAAAACAAGGTTTATCTGAAACTCGAAAAAACGAAATTTCCTTCCTTCTCAAACACTTAATGATTTATGTCTAAATGTAACTTAAGAACGAAAGAAAATTGCATAAATGAAATAACTAAAAGCGACGGAAATTAAGAAATAAACATTTAAAAATTGTCATGTTAAAAAAAATGTGTCATTAAATATTTTTCTGTTTGTAAAAATTGAAAGTAGAAAATTTTTGCTTATAAAGGTTAAATGATTTAAAAAATATATAATAAATAATAAAATATTTAAAAAATCTTTAAATCTGCAATGAATTTCAATCATAAACAATTTTTAATTTTAGAGCAAAAATTTTGTCATAGTTTTAAGTCATACAAGACTCAAGTTTCAAAACCAAATTGTAAAAATATATTTTTTTAATGCAATTTCAAAGCAGACTATAAAAAATTATAATTTGTTAATTTCGATACAACATTTTACAAAAAAGCAATCCTTTGTATAGAACAAATTATTTTTCTTTTTGTAGATAAAAATTGTAAGCATCAAATTGTATCAAACATAAAATTCATTATATAAAATTAATACATAAAATATTTACATAAAATTCATTGTATACTGTGAATTTAAAAGAATGATTTAAAGAACATACATTAATAGCAAAAATAATTATTATAATTCAAATAAAAATCATATATAAAGAATGGATGGAATGCGTGCATCTTAATTCAAAGAACATACACTAATAACAAAAATAATTATTGTAATAAAAATCTAGTGCTCTACAATAAGGTTTAAATGAATTTTTTTTAAGAACACAAGAATGGATGGAGTACAATAATTCAAGAAACATAAATTAATAACAGGAATAATTATTATAATTCAGATAAAAATAAAGTTTGAATGAAAATTTTTTTTTAAATGCATAGAATACATACATAAACAAGTAATAACATCTACTCTACAATATCAATGTAATAATAGTTTTAGCATGTTTCGTTTCTCTCCCATGCTCAATCTAAGGGGGTAGGTGTTACGTCCGTAACTTCTTGTTAATATACCTAATTTAACTTCGATACTTATGAATGTATTTCCTATTTTTTATATTGTATTTTTCTTATATGTTATATTATTATTCTATGTATTTCATACCATTGCATTATAATTAGCATATTTTATATATCTCATTTGTATCTAAACAATTTGCAAGTATAATGAATTCAAGAAAGATGAGTAATATTTTAAATCATGTAAAAAGAATAACGATAGTGCATCAGTTAAACGACCTTCAAATAATCTTCGCCACATGAAGAAAAACAAACAAGGCAACGAGCGACTCGCCCCTCAACCCAACTAAAAAACAGAAGAAGAGTCAACAGTCGCCCCGTATAGCAGCAGCAATGCCGTCGCCCAACACCCCCACTTAAAATCCGACCAATATCGACACGTGCGACAGAAGAAGAGTCAACAGTCGCCCCGTATAGCAGCAGCAATGCCGTCGCCCAACACCCCCACTTAAAATCCGACCAATATCGACACGTGCGACAGAAGAAGAGTCAACAGTCGCCCCGTCTAGCAGCAGCAATGCCGTCGCCCAACACCCCCACTTAATCTGACCAATATCGACACGTGCAACTTAAATTCCACACTTGAATGATTCCAAAGCATTACATTAATGAAGACAGTTTCGTATAAAAGGGATACAATTTCTGCAGATAACAGAGAGTAACTATTTAGAAATCAACCTGAACACATCGTTCAGAACAAGAGACTAGAGAGTAATTTTTTGGGAATCAACCTGTACACATCGCTCAGTCATTATCAAATTGTCTACAAGTAAACATCGCATAGTTTACAAGTGAATTAAAAGTACATCTTTGAAAGTGAAACGTATAACCCCAAGTATTATTTTGAACGTACATTATTAAAAGTGAACTATTTCCCCAAGTATTAAATAAGAAGTGAACTTTAAACAACCTCTTATTATAAATTTGCAAAGTATAAATTTTAAACAATTTCCAAAAATATTAAATTGGAAATAATCTCAACTATCAACGAAGACCTAATATTGAAACAACACATTCCAAATTTCGAACCATCGAAATTTGCTCAAGAGGCGACAACCGTCTGGAAGGAAGCAGATATTTTAACAATACAATACACTATCTCATTAGTGTAAACAAGAGGTCTAATACCCAACCACTAAGGACAACAAACAAAAGGCCCCTTTTCGTCTACCGCTCATCACCATTGAGATCGGACAACAGATTATCATCACACCACCAGTAATCGTTATTCTTTAAGTAAGATTCATAATTTTTGTACTCATTGTAATTTTGTCAACTCTTTTCTTTCTTGTTGGTTTTTAAATAAATTATTCTCTCACATTTAGTAGGCTCATTGACTTATCCTCATCCCAAATTGGATTCATTTATGAAACCAATTTAAAACGAGGAACGTTAGGTATATTTAAAAAGGTTTCTTGTTTTGACGTAACAGTATAAAAAGTTTGATTAAATTCAACAAAACTCAGCATTTTTTAAATTTAAAAAAATAATAATTAATAATAATAACACATTAATAATTTTACAATCAAAACATTTAATTAAATTAATAACATTTGTTATTTAAAAGACAATATTTTTCCTCTATGTAATAAAAATATTTTGTGTTCATATAACACAATTTTTTGTGAAAAATGTTTTTTAAATTTGTATTATTTTAATATGAATTCTTTATTTTTAAAACTTAATTATTTGCACAAAATATGTTGCACCTTCTTTAATAAATTCTTTACTTTATAGTTACTAATAAAATTGTAAAAGTAATTTTTGATTTTCATTGCCTAATTTTAAAATACATTTATTACAAATAAAAGCGTTTGTTCTGAGCAATAAAAAAATTCAAATACAAAATTAAATCAAATTAATTATTATCAGAATTTAATTTTACATTATAATAAATCAAATTAAAATTAAAAATTAAATGATTATTTATGTGAAAAAATTGTAGTTATATTTGTCACAAATGGTTTTATGTGTAAAATGAAATTTCGTTTAGACAAAAATTAATTATAAATTACATAAAAATCTAAAAATCATATATGTTAAATTAACCTGAGTATTATCACACGGATAAGTTTCTTTAAATTCCTTAGGATGGATTTTTTCAAGGTGCTTTTTTAATCCGGTTGTATTGTTTCCCGTCATTTTTATCATTCGTACATTTTCCGGATTTTGAGCAAGACAAATTTTGCATTTACCCCATTTAATTTTCTGATCATCGAGAAAAAATGTAAATGATTCGTTCAAATCTCTCCCATTATGCTTTCTTCTTTTCGGCTTACAAATAATTTCCTGCATTTGTGAAGATTGCCCGTTACCATTTTCCATTTTATCGTTTGACATTAATTGACATTTGTGTAGCGAGAAATGTATCGCAATTAAAAGACGATAATGAAAAACAAAAAACAAAAGACTGTACGAGAATATCTTAAAAAAATTATCGTAAATTGTAAGACAATTGAACGAGAATAACGATAATCTCGCATCGTTATGCACCACTAGTGGCTACTGTTTTCACATACCCACACTTACACATACATAAAAATTAAAAACAATTTGTTTATTTATTTATGAAATTTAATATTTTTTGTTAAATTTAAATTGATTCTATAAATGGATATATATATATATATATATATATATATATACATATATGCATATACATATATAACATAGTTCACAAACAAATACACAACACACACGCATATAAATTAATGTATACACATTAGGTTTTATGTTTGTTGTTTATAATAAATTAATATTTTTTGTGATTTTTGTATTCTGGACGGAATATTCTAAACTTTTCTAACTTTCTTACTTTTAACAGTTTTGTACACTTTTTCGCTTTCAGGTAAATACCTGAGACCCGTTTTTTATTACCTTGTTGTTCAACTCGTTGCACGTTCAGACTTGCAAACTTTTTGGGCTCTGTACGTAGGTAGTACAGGGTGAGTCACATTTTTACCTCTACAAGTCCCTTTTTTTAATTGCATAGATTAGTCAGTACCTTTTGCGCTTCCGTCCAGAGCACAAGCATAATTCTCGAAACAAATTCTCAAAATAAAAGCAATTTTGTTTAGTTTAATCGAGTTTCAGCTATTTATTTATTTTTGCACCTTTAATCACCAAAGTGGTGACCCTGACGTGATTTTTCTTTTATGGTGTGATTAAAAGCGCATTTTATTTCAATATAATATTCCGATTTTTTGACTAAAAAAATAAAAATGGCGAACGGAAGTTATAATAGTGAAACTTTCAATGCCGCATTACAAAGTGCATTATTTCGTTCAAATTTGAATGTGAAGCTCCCGAGTTTTATTTATTCTGATCCAGAATTATGGTTTTCCATGGTGGAACAGCGTTTTGCGGTATCTCAAGTGACAAGTGAAAGTGAAAAATATACATGCGTCGCGAACGCCTTAGATCCGAAAGTCCCAGTGGAAGTGCGCGATATGATTGTTGCGATTCCTGAGACAAATCCGTACACTAAATTAAAGGAACAAATTATTAAACGGTTAAGTGCATCGCAAGAGTAGAAAACGCGTAGATTACTAGAATCAGAAGAAATAGGCGATAGAAAGCCTACACAATTTCTACGACATTTGCAAGCACTCGCTGGTGCTACTGTACCAGACACAATGCTCAGAACATTGTGGATCCATCGTCTTCCACACAATGTGCAAGCAATTTTAGCCGCGCAACAAGAGCTTGCATTAGACAAGCTCGCAGAATTAGCCGATTTAATTATCGACGTGAGTTCGCGAAATCGCCCTTCGGTTTTAGAAGCTGTAATAAATAGTGCGTCTCTCGACCTGTTATTACAAAAATTTGACCAAGTTGTGACTACAATGACTAAAAAAATGGGCATAATGCAAGCACAAATCGCGGAAATTCAGAATAAAAGAGACAATAATCGGTCCGGTAATCGCGGTAGATTTCATTCTCGCGGTCGGTCACAATCTCGCGGAAGAAGTGAGTCAAATGGTGTTTGTTGGTATCACAACCGTTTCGGTGATAAAGCGACAAAATGTACGACGCCATGTTCGTACAAACCGGGAAACGAAACGGCCAGTCGTTAATGGCGACAGACGACCTTGGCCCAACCACGTCGCGCCGTATTTTTATCCGTGATTCAGCGACAAACATGCAATTTTTAGTGGACACTGGTGCGGATTTATGCGTGTTTCCTCGCGCGTTACTCCGTCAGTCGCGAGAAAAGTCTTCTTACGAACTTTCCGCGGCAAACGGGACAACTATCGCAACGTACGGTACCACCAACATTAATCTAAATTTGGGACTGAGACGTGACTATCCGTGGAGATTCGTTGTCGCGGACGTGACCAAACCGATTATCGGCGTCAATTTTTTGGCACACTACGAGTTGTTGGTAGATGTTAAAAATCGAAAATTAATTAGTTCAGTGACAAAGCTCGCGGCAGAAGGAAAAGCGGTCAATGGTAAAATATTTAGTGTTAAAAGTGTTTCTGGGTGTAGTGTGTACCATGAGCTTTTGGAAAAATTCCCGGAAATTACAAGACCTGACGGAAGGGTTACAGCAAAACACGGTACAGTTCATTACATAAAAACGCGAGATGGACCTCTGGTAGTGCAAAAACCGCGACGTTTAGCCCCAGACCGACAAAGAGCCGCGAAAAAGGAATTCGAAAATTATTTAAAGCTCGGTATTGCAAGACCATCGAAAGCTCGATGGGCATCACCACTACACATGGTTCCCAAGCCTTATGAAGAGTGGAGACCGTGTGGCGATTATCGAGGTCTTAACGCGGTGACGGAACCTGATTGTTACCCTGTGCGTCATATACAAGATTTTACGCATAATCTTGCCGGAAAATCTATATTTTCAGTGATAGATCTTATGAAAGCGTTTCACCAAATTCCGGTTGCCGAAGAGGACATTTGTAAAACAGCCATTACAACTCCGTTCGGTTTATTTGAGTTTCCTTATATGACTTTCGGTTTGCGAAATGCGGCACAAATATTTCAGCGTTTTATCGACGAAGTGCTTCGTGTTTTAGAATTTTGTTTTGCCTACATTGATGACATCTTGATTGCATCATCATCGGAACAAGAGCATATAGAACATTTAAAAATTCTTTATACGCGTATACGGAAATACGAAGTGGTTATTAATACGTCGAAATGTGTTTTCGGACAAAGTGCAGTAAAATTTTTTGGATATCTTGTCAGTGGCAGTGGTACTCAACCTTTACCTGATAAGGTAGAAGCAATTCAAACTTATCCAAAACCAGAAACAGTGAAACAACTTCGTAAATACTTAGGTATGTTGAATTTCTACAGGAGATTCATACCTGAGGCGGCGAAAATTTAAGCACCTTTAAACGAGTTGTTGCAAGGCAATGTTAAAGGAAAAGTGCCGGTAAAATGGACTCGAGACGCTGAAAATGCATTCATTAAAAGTAAATCTAGCCTCGCTCAAGCTGCACTTCTTGCTCATCCAAGAGATGACGTTCCTCTGGCAATATTTTGTGACGCTTCGGACTTTGCTATTGGTGCTGCACTTCAACAAAGAGTTCATTGTTTTAGGAAAAATAAGATTTTTTTATAAAAAGTTGCAAAAAAATTCATTTTACAATAACTTTTTTTAAACAAAATTTTTTCTGTCGTTTGTTTGTTAGAGACAATGGCCAAATAAAAATGCTTTTTTTCATTTCGATTATAAAAATACTCATTTTTTGTAAAATTTCACTGACTCTGACTTAATAATTTTTTCAGAAAATAATATAGTTAAAATATTTTTTTCTATTTTTTAATACAGAACAATTTAGAATCTAAATATAATATTTCGTGAGGAATAGGAATATTTCAATTTTTCATCATTCTGGTAGTCATTTCTTGTGTCCTTTTACTTTTTTCTTTTTTTTACTTTTTTTCTAAAAATATTAAAATATTATGCATATTTTTAAGTTTTTTTGACCCCCCTCCTCTTTATTATAAGATATTTTATGTGCATTAGCGTCATTTTTTCTAAGGGTACATTTATACGACGGTCGGTAGAAAAAACATTTACCGAAAAAGTCAAAATCGCGTTCACACTTCGCTTTTCCGATATAATGGAAAAACTGTTTCTAGCGGGAATTTAAAAATTTATATTTTATTAAAATGAATTGACACTGTTTTAAGTAAGAAAAATCAAGTTTTTATTAGATGAATATTGTTTTTTAATGATTTACAATAGGAAGATGAATTTTCTTGATAAATAACCGTGTAAATAAATATTAATTAACTTTTGTTTTGAAAAGTTGTAAGCAACCCCTACTAAAAATAAAATCACAAAACGACAGAAATTTAGTCAGAATCTCTGATGATTTTAGGCTGCATTTGTTACGATTGCAGCCAGAGAACGTCAGGCTTGAGTCACGTTTAATCAGAAAGCTTCAAAAGTAGTCAGGTTTTTTATACAAAGTCGACACCCTTTTTTACCTGGAAAAAGGTCAACTGACCGTCATAAAATTAAAGGGAAATCTTTTTATTTGTTTATATTCATATTTATTTAAACATTATACTTGTTTTTCACCGACTTAGAATTCATCTAACAATATGCTCTTATTATGTATGCAATATATCCTTTAGAACTTAAATAAATAAAAATAAATGGCCGACGCGACGTGAAACGAGTGTTTCCTTTTATTCACTTCGTCAATTTTATATAAAAAAAACAATAACCAATCATTAAAAAAAAAAGAAAAATATGTTAAATGCACTCTTTATATATTCATATTCATTAATTCACAAGTTTTATTCTTCCCACATCTTCATACTTACAATTAACAACTAAATACATCGGAAAATCTTACAATCATACAGAATTGAACACCTACCTAACCATACAACTAAATATGTACGCATATAATTATAAATCGCACGCTTTTACATTAACCCTACTAAAAATAAAATCAGGAATGGTCAGACAAATGGTCAGGCCGCCTGACCACTTTAATCCAGTTTTCTTACGATTCTGGATGGATCTCGTCAGAAATCTATCACAACTGATCAGGAGGAAGTTTAAAGTGGTCACAAGTTTGCTACTATCCCCTCCTCATTGTTGACCCCGCCCATAATTGGTGACTATTTGAGACCATTTGTATCTCATTTTTGACAATATTTTTAAGCCACTTTTGTTTTATTTATTTAAACAATATGCAAAAAGTTGCAACAAATTAATTTTAAAAAATATATTTTATTAATTAATATCAGTTTGTTTACATACGGAACAACTTGAAACTAATTCCCGGAATTAAATTAAAATTTGGACCCTACGGGGATCGAACCCCGACGCATGACCTAACCTAGTGCCTAAACTAACTGCCCTAACGACTGCGACTACCGAACCGACTTACATATTTCTGGATTCAACTGTCTATATAAAGAGCAACTGTAAAATAGTAAAATTCAGTTACCAATATTATCAATAAATCAGAATAAACTGTTAAATAATTTTTATTAATTAATTATATTTCAATTTAGTCATAATAGGTTATGTGAATTAATAAAAATTAACATTATTAATTGAATCAATAATAAATTAAGTCTTAACTTTACAATTTGGAATGTTTCATAAACTATAATACGAATACAGATTAATAATAATTATTATTATATCTGCATTTAAAATGAATTTAGTATTTAATATTAATTTAATTTAACATTATAATTTATAATAATAATGAATTATTAATGCAATATTGAAATTTTTATAAATTTAAAATATTAATAATCATTATAGTAAGAAATTATTCTATTAATGATTAATAATAATTTAAATATAACTGTATTTCAATTATAATGCAAATACTTCTCATAATAAGTACTGATTGGTATAGTAAATTACTAATATTATGAAACAAAATTTATTATTAATTAACTATATTAAATAATTACAAGTAAATATACATATATTAAATTAATATATTATAAATATACATTAAATAAATATATTAAATAATGTTAAAAGAATGGTCCGAATGTTTTGATTTATTTACCTACTTTTGCTGTATAATTAATTCAATAATTATACACGGAAAAAAATACTAGGCTAAAAACACATGAGCGTCTGTTGTGTATATTGCACGCACACTACCATGCGTGATTAGCTTGGAATCCATCCTATTTTCGCATGGTGCTGTGGCAAAAGTCACAAAAGCCATGCATTTTTAGTAAACTCCTGTGTGATATATGCAAAATGGGCTCATGTAAAAATCGAACCAATAGACTCCATGCATTATTAGGCGGATTTTTTTTTCCGTGTACCAATTTGAAAAATGAGAACTTTTGTTAAGTTAAATGAACAATTTTTATAATAGAATAATGTATTCTGAAATGTAAAAAATAAATTTGAAAGATTTTATATGTATATATAAATTTTCATGAGACTTTACCAAAATTAGAAAGATGTACCAAAATTTTTATAGGTCATGTGTTCACACATTTTATAAATAATCAAGAATTTCAGAAATGGTCAGGAATTTAAGAAATGGTCACAGCTTCAAAAATGGTGGGAGTAAAGTGGGAGGAGCTTGGAAAGTATTTGGTTAGGAATGGTGAGAAACGTTCGAAAACGTCAGAAGTGGTGAGACTGTTCAGGAATGTTCAGAAATTCTGACCATTCATGACGATTCCTGATTTTATTTTTAGTAGGGAAGCCTCTCGGCTACGCAATCGATGGGGGAAATTTCCTATTTAAGAAAAATCCCTTACCAATGAAATAAATTAGATTATGCGTGGATTTTACTTTGTAATTAATGTAAGTATGGATGTCAACAATATTCATAATATTGAATAAATAATATTTTCAACTAGTTTGAATTTGATACGCGGTTATTAGAATTTAATAATAAATAAATAAAAAACATTAATTTTTTCTTAATAACCTTGAAACCTTTTTTAAGTTTGACACTCCTCATGGTAAATTTGATTATTCTTTTTTTTCCGTGTACAAAATAGTGAATTGACCTTGAATGAAATGTACATAATTAATTATTCTCACAGCAATATTTAATAATTTAATGAACTTAACTGCACTGCATAATAGTTGAGAGTAGTAAGAGTAAGTGAAACGGTAAGATTAGTAAACGACCATTAGTGTGAGAGAGAGAGAGAATAACTTGTGGTATTCGAGTATAGGTATCTACTTTATGTGCACGGCGTTCATTTTTCGAAAGAACTGGACTGAGTACTATTTGTTCAATATACGCTTCTATTATTGACTTGTGTTTTGTACACTGCTGCGTTCTTTTAACAATTACATGAGAAAGTAATTTCTCATTCCAATTTTTTATACTCTTATTCCCTCTTAGACTATATAAACAGTCTTGTTTAAGCTGATGAATGGGATAACTTGTGTTGAGTCCCAAACTGTTCAGCTATGAAACTTCTAATACTATAGTGTGTACCTGTCACATATTATTATGATTATGTATTTTACCTAGTTTTATACGTATAATACGTCGAAAATGTATTATACGTATAAAACCTCGAGTGACGCGTCAAAACCCATCCCTGCCCAAGGGTGGAGTCCCATGGCACCGTTTTGCGTTGCATTTTGTTACTAGGCCATGAGTGCAAATAGAGCAAACATATATGTGACGCGTCGGGAGGAAAAGCACCTAAAGGCCTTTCTCCAATAGGTTTTAAAAAGTGTGCGAATGACTGCGTTGCGTTGATTTTAGCATGTGTTGCTATAGCAACCGACGCAGACGCAGTCATTCGCACACTTTTTAAAACCTATTGGAGAAAGGCCTTAAGAAGTATAACGTAAATTTTACAGAAGGAGGGAAAAAAGAAAGACAGAATCAACTTTTAGCACAAATTGCTCTTTTTTAAATCGTTATCAGGAAAGTATTTGATAATAATTAATTTTGACTTCAGATATTTATAAAATAATTTTTAATCTATCTGAAACAATCGTAATCCAAAAATCGATTTTTGCTTCTTAGGGTGGAGCAAGAAGGCTAGAGACAGGAGGTGAAACTTTGGTAGTGGGGATGAGTCAAAAGCCTTTCATTAACTAGGCGTTTTTCGTCTCGAAAAGTTGCCGGCGCGGTGCTTCTGCACATCACTCACACATTCAAATTCTTGTATACCATATGTTTTACATATGTGTATGATATGATTTTAATTTAAGGTTAACTTTAAAGTGCAATCAGTGCAATCGAGACACAATTGACAATGTGTGTCATAACGGATATATAGAAATAATGTGAGTGATTATTAAATTAAGTGTTATTCAAATAGTTAAAAATTCCGAAAACGTGCTGTGTGAAAAGTTGTAACAAGAAGAAAAATAAACCTACACAACACTATGACTATTACTTTTTGTTAACTTTTAATACACTTCATGCTACAGTTTACACATTTTTTTGTTTTTAAAACGTTTTTTTAATAACTGTAAGATGTTTGAAAATATAAACACTTATATTTCATATTGTATTTGTATAGAATATATTTTCCCGTGTTTACGTGTGTTAGATTGCGCAGAAGTCCGTCTGGTCTACTGCGGCGAAAACTTTTTTTGAAAGTAAACGCCTGACCATACATCAGCTGAGCGACTCAGCATTGCCATACCCCCACTACCGAAGTTTTACCTCCTGTCTCTAGTCTTCTTGGGGTGGAGTCCCATGGCAGCGTTTTGCGTTGCGTTTTGTAACTAGACAATGGGTGTGAGAGACATGGAGATATATGTTTGCTATATTTGCACTCATGGCCTAGTTACAAAACGCAACGCAAAACGCTACCATGGGACTTCACCGTGAAGCGGTGTTTACATGCTTGCGTTCTAACGCTGCGCTTTGCGTTGAATAATGAGATAGAGAAAAAAGAAAAAAGAGTAGACGTCAAAGCGCAATTTACTAGATTCTAGTAATTTTTCATAGGAGAATCGTTTGACTCTCTATTAGAGAGTAAATTAATTAATGTAATTAAATATGAGTAATTTACGAGTAATTTTTCATAGGAGAATCTAGTAAATTGCGCTTTCCGCCTTTACGCCGACGCTTTGACGTCTACATGGTTTACATGTAAAAATAATGCAACATTAACAAATAAGCAAAATAGTATATTTCGTAACGAGTGCGAGCAGTTGTCAATTTTTGAAGGAGCACTTTTTTTGGAACAAATTGTAAGCGAAGCGAAGCTTCGCCTACAGTTTGTTCCAAAAAAAGTGCTCGTTCAAAAATTGGCAACTGCTAGCACTAGTTACGAACGATATTTTTCATAACAAGGTGCAAAAAAGTGCCTTTTTTTGCACCGCGTTATGAAAAAATCATTAAATAATTTATTTTAATTATATTTATAATATATTTTTGTCATTAACCAACAGTGGAACAAAAAATGTTTTGAAAACTTGATTTTTTTCAGCCCGGTGACACTCCTATACATTTCCATATAATTCTGTGGCAACATGCTGACTGGTGCCACCGCAGCGCTGATTAACTTTAAGGCCAATATTTTGGCGGGAATTCAAAAAAAATAACATTATTTTTATTATTTATAAATATTTATTAATTATTTAACAATATTTTGCAAAATTAATAATTATTAATATAAAATAATTAATAAATATTTAAAATAATATTTTTTTTAAATTCCCGCCAAAATATTGGCCTTAAAGTTAATCAGCGCTGCGGTGGCAGCAGTCAGCATGTTGACACGAGTTGTAAAGCAGTGTTACCCCCCTGATTTTTTTACTTAACATAACCTCACTTTTTCGAGTTTCTACTGGCTTTGAAGCCTCATAATTAAAGATTAATTATGTTTAAACTAAATGTTTTTTTAGAAATGTGTTGAGGAGGAAACCGTCAAAAGGTATTCTTCTTCTCCTTTTGTTTTTATGGCCTCTTGTATGTACAAATAGCCAGTATATACTATTTAATAAAAATTTTAAGCTTATCCGAGGATTTTAATATTAGAGTTGTCCTCGTAAAGGCCAACGCAGAATAGATCTGTAACCGGAACCGCAATCGTAACCGTAAGAATGAGTTTTGCGTTGCGTCGTAATGGGAGAGAAAAAGACGCAAATATACGTTTGCTGCATTCTCTCTTATTACAACGCAACGCAAAACGCTGCCATGGGACTCCACCCTGATTTTATTTTGCAATGTGGAAAACAAAGTTATTGAAAAAATACTGAAACCGGAGAGGGAATCCCTCCCTAGGTGTGTGATGGAGGGTCAAAAGATAAAAAGAAAGGACAGAGATATATTTGTGTCCTTTTCTAACTCATGCGTCTCGTTGGCGAACAACTTTCACGCGAAGCTATTGTGCGTTGTCTTTAAAGGCGCTCGCACAGCTCTACTGCCAGGACTGCCAGCATGAGAGTATAAGAGAGAAAAAACATGAAATTTGAATTTTCTGACTTACTTACTCTCATGTGTTACCATGACAACTATGCATGCATTGGCATGCATGCAGAGCGTCTTAATATTCTATAAGTATTGTGTATTGGCCTTTACGCCAAGAATAAAATGCTAAACTACACAACCTTGCTTTTTAGAGGCAAAAATTCTTCAACGGATTTCTGAAATTTTTTAACGTACTTCCAATAAGTGGAAAGAATTTTATTAAAAAATTGGTATTAAATTGTAAGTGAAAATATGATTAACAAGGTACGTATAGTATTGAGATATTATTTGTATTTATAGTTAGTGAAATTCACTTATTTTCTCTTTGATTTGTTTTTCTTTAGATAAATATAATATTCATTAACGTTTCACCACGAATTCTCAGAATTTTATCACAAGTTTTTTATTCCCGAATTCCTAACGGATTTATTTACATTTATTTAGTAAAATAATTTATAAGTATAAAAAAAAGAAAATTATTTTCTCAGAAATTTTTTGATAATTCTTTCCTATTTTGTTCTTTTATACGGTGAATAATTTTGATTTTCGAAAGTAAATTTTTGTTTATGATTCATGACTAAAAAAAATAACCTTATGAATAATCTCCATAAAATTATAATTGCAAGAATCACAGTTAATTCTCTTTTTTGCCCTTAAATCAACAGAATTTTTTGAAAAACCCTTAAAATTGTGTAAATTATTTTTTTCCCTTTTTGTTTAAAGAAACACGAAATGTACCATTTTTTGTTGGTTAGAAAATATACCGTCGAGTTAAAGAAAATAATTTTTTTTAACATTAATATTCATAAATAATTTCCCGATCAGTGACTAATAATAATAGTAATAAACTAAAATATTTTTTTTTATTTCAGATGGATATCTATTTGAACAATCCACTAGTTTCTAAATGTTTACTTGCGACTAAAGCAAAAAACATAAGAAAAGCAATTTCTATAGAAGAAATCAGTTCTCTAGAACTGAAGGCAATTGAGTAAATTTTCGTCTCTTATAATAAACAAATAAATTTTTTTTAAATATATTTAAATTAATTATAATACATTTTAGGAATACTTTAAGAGAAATTTTATATGACACAGAAATAACAAAAAAAGTCAGACTTTATTGGACAATGATTATTCTGGAAGGAGCACAACGGCTTCGTCATGAAAAATTGAATATCCTTTATGGTGAGAAATTCTTAAAAATAATTATATAATTAAATAATACTGGAAATTTTATAAGGATAAATCCACAGAATCAGTCGATTTCATGTTCCAGGCTTTGCACTAATCTACTAAAACCTACTATTTACTTTTTTTTACAATTTGCTACTATTTGGATACATTTTTAGATTTATGACACTAAAAGATACTTTTTCTGTATTTTTGGGCAAAAATAATAAAATGCTTCTCAAGAATTCAATTACCTACTTATTTTTAAAAATTTGAATAAAATGTTTCACAAGAATTCAATAATTTTTCCAAATAATAAAATTTTTCACAAGAATTCAATTATTTAAAAAGCATTAAATAAAATTCTTCTCAGAAATTCAATTATTTTTTTTAAAATTTATAAATTTTCTTGAATTCTTTCTTTAATTCTTGACAATTATTCAATTATTTTCCCAAATAATACAATTTTTCACGAGAATTCAATTATTTAAAAAGAATTAAATAAAATTCTTCTCAGAAATTGAATTAATTTTTTAAAAAATTTATTAACTCTTTATAAGAATTTTTTGAGAAACACATTCAATTATTCAATATATTATTTATTTTTGTATTTAAATAGTTGAATTTTAGTTGAACTTTCTAATAATAATTGATTTAAAAACGATTTTCCGTTTAAATTTTTATATAATAAATAATTGAATAT